>NC_140591.1:404929624-406129624 GCF_964204655.1 Triturus cristatus
GCCGAGGCTGGCCAAGCAGTCCATCCCTAAACGGACCAAGAGTGCCCAATCGATCAGAGTACGGCATCCCCTGGCAGGCCACCCTGCGCAGTGGGTATGCTGGCTTAGCGTCCCTGCCTGCTCCCGGGGCACGCAGACTCAGAGAAAAAGGATCATCAGGAAGGGGCTGAGATTCAGGTGCGGGCCCGGGTGCTGCCTTCCCCCGTTTCAGCATCACCGGACCTCATGGAGGTCTAACTGAGCAAACTTGGAAAAAAAAGGACCATCAAGAAGGGGCTGAGAGGCAGGTGTGTACCCGGGCCCCGGGGGGCCGCGGCGGGCGGGCCCGGGTGCTGCCTTCCCCATCTCAGCATCGCCAAACCTCAGATGGCCGAGGGGACAGGCGCAACCAGATGGCCGAGGGGACAGGCGCAACCAGATGGCCGAGGGGACAGGCGCAACCAGATGGCCGAGGGGACAGGCGCGACCAGATGGCTGGGCTCGAAAGGGAAGCCATCTGGTCACTCTGTGCCCCAACAAAAGAGTGAGCGGGCGCTGGGGCATGGGGGACCGGAGGCCCAGTGCCCCAGCTGGGCCCCACACACGGAGGCTGCGAGAGGGATCCGACGGGCCCTCCGACCCAGGGCCTGCGGACACCTTGACAATGCAGGGGAGGCCTGCACGAGACAGACAGACCCCTGTCCCGGGACATTGGCGGAGGGGCAGGCCGGAGCTCTGGGCCCAGGGCCGGATCCCTCGACCCTGGGCCCGGTGGGGCCCCTGGACACAGCCGGGGCTCCCAGGCCCGGAGGCGCAGGGGAAGCCTACCCGGGCCCGCCGGACCCCGTCCAGGGCACCCTGCCATGTGGCAGGACCCAGGACAGAGCCCAGTGTGGGGAGCCCACCCTCCCCGGGGCCCTCAGGGGCCCGGCCAGAGCTCCTGAACCCAGCCAAGCAAGGGGAGGCTCCCCGGCCACAACAGAACCCCGTCCAGGGCCTTTGGCAGTGCCGTAGGCTGGGGGACGTGGCCCAGGGCCGGGGGATGTGGCCCAGGGCCGGAGCCCCTGACCCCGGGCCTGGCGGGGCCACTGGACCCTGCCGGGGCTACCAGGCCCGGAGGCGCTGGGGAAGCCTCCCCGGGCCCACCGGACCCCGTCCCAGGCACCCTGCCACGTGGCAGGACCCAGGACGGAGCCCGAGGTGGGGAGGCCGCCCTCCCCGTGGCACTCAGGGGCCCGGCCAGAGCTCCTGAACCCAGCCAAGCAAGGGGAGGCTCCCCGGCTACAACGGAACCCAGTCCCGGGCCTTTGGCAGTGCCACAGGCCAGGGGACGGGGCCCAGGGCCCAGAGCCCCCGACCCGGGTCCCCTGGACCCAGCTGGGGCTCCAAGGCCCGGAGGCACAGGGGAAGCCTCCCCGGGCCCACCTGACCCCGTCCCAGGCACCCAGCCACGTGGCAGGACCCAGGACGGAGCCCGAGGTGGGGAGGCCGCCCTCCCCGTGGCCCGGCCAGAGCTCCTGAACCCAGCCAAGCAAGGGGAGCCTCCCCGGCTACAACGGAAGCCAGTCCCGGGCTTTTGGCAGTGCCGCAGGCCGGGGGATGGGGCTCAGGGCCGGAGCACCCGACCCGGGATCCGGAGGGCCCCTGGACCCAGCCGGGGCTCCCAGGCCCGGAGGCGCAGGGGAAACCTCCCTGGGCCCGCCGGACCCCGTCCCAGGCACCCTGCCACGTGGCAGGACCCAGGACGGAGCCCGGGGTGGGGAGGCCACCCTCCCCGGGGCCATCAGGGGCCCGGCCGGAGCTCCTGAACCCAGCCAAGCAAGGGGAGGCCCGGCCACAACAGAACCCCGTCCAGGGCCTTTGGCAGTGCCGTAGGCCGGGGGACATGGCCCAGGGCCGGGGGATGTGGCCCAGGGCCGGAGCCCCTGACCCGGGGCCTGGCGGGGCCCCTGGACCCAGCCGGGGCTCCCAGGCCCGGAGGCGCTGGGGAAGCCTCCCCGGGCCCGCCGGACCCCCTCCCAGGCACCCTGCCACATGGCAGGACCCAGGACGGAGCCCGAGTTGGGGAGGCCGCCCTCCCCGTGGCCCTCAGGGGCCCGGCTAGAGCTCCTGAACCCAGCCAAGCAAGGGGAGGCTCCCCGGCTACAACGGAACCCAGTCCCGGGCCTTTGGCAGTGCCACAGGCCAGGGGACGGGGCCCAGGGCCCAGAGCCCCCGACCCGGGTCCCCTGGATCCAGCCGGGGCTCCCTGGCCCGGAGGCGCAGGGGAAGCCTCCCCGGGCCTGACGGAACACGTCCCGGGCACCCTGCCACGCAGCAGGACCCAGGACAGAGCCCAGAGTGGGGAGGCCGCCCTCCCCGGGGCACTCAGGGGCCCCAGCCAGAGCTCCTGAACCCAGCCAAGCAAGGGGAGGCTCCCCAGCCACAACGGAACCCGCCCCGGGCCTCTAGCAGTGCCGCAGGCCGGAGGACGGGGCCCAGGGCCCGACAGGGCCCCTGGACCCAGCCGGGGCTCCCGGGCCCGGAGGCGCAGGGGAAACCTCCCCGGGCCCGCCAGACACCGTCCTGGGCACCCTGCCACGCGGCAGGAACCAGGACGGAGCCTGGGGTGGGGAGGCCGCCCTCCCTGGGGCCCTCAGGGGCCCCGGCCGGAGCTCCTGAACCCAGCGAAGCAAGGGATGGCTCCGCGGCCACAACGGAACCCCGTCCCGGGCCTTTGGCAGTGCCATAGGCCAGGGGACTGGGCCCAGGGCCGGAGCCCCAGGCCCGGAGGCGCAAGGGAAGCTTCCGGACCCCATCCCAGGGCTTTAGCGGCATCCTGGCCTGTCCAGCTGCCGGCTGAGGACCGCTAGGCCGAGAGCGGTCCCAGAGTACCCTGTCCCTAGTAATCCGGAGGAAGGCTACCCCCCTTTCTGGTAACCCACGCGCACTGCGAGGCTCAGGGGACCCTTGGTGCGAACGTGCCCGACCACCTGGAGCCCTGGCTGGGATCCGGGAGGCAAATGAGTCCTCATCGGGACTTCCAGGCCGGCCCGACCATCTGGTAGCCCCATTGGAAAGCATTGCACGTGAACAGATGGCAGACGGGAGAGGTGCGACCAGATGGCCGGGACCGAAAGGACTCCCATCTGCCCACCCGAGGCTTCGCGCTAGGGTTCCTGCCTGCCCACGCAGGGCTCAGGGGGGCTCCGCTTCCCGGGGGCTCAGGGACCCCGGCTCGGACTCAAGCCCGGGGAAGGACCACCGGAGCTCTTGGACCCGGACGCCAGGGGGATGAGTGTCTGGGAACCATGGAGCCCGTCCCGGGCACTTTGCCATGCCGCAGGCCGGAGGAGGGAGCCCCGGACGCCAGGGAGGTGTCGTCCGGGCTTAGCCCATCTGGTCCCCGCCTGAGAACCGCCAGCCTGGGAGGGGCATCCCGGCATACCCTGCCCCTTGTAATCGGAGGAAGGCTACCCCCCTTTCTGGTAAACCGTGCGCACCGAGTGACAGAGGGGACCCAAGGCCCGGACGCACCCGACCTCCTGGAGCCCTGGCTGGAATCGTGGAGGCGAATGAGCCCCCATCATGACTTCCAGGGCAGCCCGGCCATCTGGTCGCCCCATTGGAAAGCATTGCGTGCGACCAGATGGCCGAGGGAAAGGTGCGACCAGATGGCCGGGACCGAAAGGACTCCCATCTGCCCGCGCCGAGCCATAGCGGTAGGGCTCCCGCCTGCCCTTGCAGGGCTCTGGGGCTCTGCACCAGGGACCCTTGTCCCAGGCAGATGGACACTTGGCAGGCTGCAGGACGTGGGCTCCCAGGCCCTGACCGAAACGCAGGAGGCTCGGGCCGGTCCCTGCTTCTCAACGCAGCCAGGTCGGGGAGATAGGGGAGCCTGCCCAAGCACGAGGGACCCCTGTCCCGGGCACATGGTCCCTCAGGTTGTGCGCTCGTTTTCCACAAAGTTTTTCAAAATTCTGTGTAGTTGCGCTACGCAAAGTCCGCCCAGCCCTACTCAGGACGTGTGCTCGTTTTCCACAATGTTTTTCAAAATTCTGCGTAGTGGCGCTACGCAAAGTCCGCCCAGCCCTAATAAAAGGTAACAGCATAGCATACACAGTAGTGTACATTTTCTCTTGTTTTCTAAAATTGTACAGCGAGCCACTTAACGTATTCTAAATAGTGTTTACTAAAAAATAAAAACAACTAACATTAAAAAAGAAAAAGGGCTTTACTTGGAATAATGAATGTACAAGTACTAGTATTCTATCAGAGACATTTTGTTTCCCTATACTAAAATGAATTCTGAGTAAATGATACCAGGATCCAAACTTGAAAACGTCAGTTCACTGAGATTTGTGTTGCAAGCATTTAAGTCACTGGGCTGCAAATAAAGGCTTTCGCACATTGATGCTTTATAAGAGTGAACATGCAAAGACCAGAAGTTAATTTGCTCATTTCCAGCAATGGAAGCCCTTCATTAAACCAGCCAAGCTCTTTAGGAGAGGCCTAGGCAACGCAAGCTTGTATGTAAGGACCCATCAGTACACACAATCAACCATTAATGAGGAGAATAAAGTATGTTACACGATCTTTAAATTTGACAAAATGTTATGAATAGGAGAGCAGAGGTCAAACCAAACTTTCCAAAACACTAGTTCTTAGCCTATAACATCCAGTTGGAGAGTATGTAAACTAACCAAGCTCGCACAAGTACAATTTGGAAATAAACACGATCCGTGTTGTCACTCTACAAAAACCATTTGTTCACAACCAGGCAGGCGTTCAGTGTTTTAGTGCTAGCTAACCAATACAACGAACCAATAAGTTGCACACCACCAGCCCATAAACAAGAAAGAAATGTTCATTCAAGTGGGGCACCTTAACTTACAGGAATGCTATTAAACTTGAGCCTGTATGACATGGCATCAACATTTATGTTTTGCAGCATAGTCTTATTTCTCGCTAGTAACTATGGAGGAAAGAAACAGTAAACCAAAGCAGTGAAACATGAATAAAACAATAGATGTTAAGGAAAGTGAGTTCTTAAAAGGCCTAGTCCAAGAGTGGCAAGTCAAGAATTGCAGACGTACCAAAGGAGGCTGTTTAAACATCTGTGTCATACTTAGCATTGCATGAACAAAGTTTGCACGCAGTAGCAAGATAAGTATAGAAACCCTATACACTACCTATTGCATTGTTTATGGAAATAAAGTGCATTTAGTAACTAACTAGAATGCGAATTACAAGTCATTAATATAATTAGAATGTTTTGCCCTATGGCCAGCTGCCTACATTATCAGAAATAAATGATTGCCAAGATTTCAAATGCACAGCAACCCACCTTATGTTAAAATATCTGTATGGTTTCTACGTAGAACGTGGAACCAAGTCAGCTCTAGTCCTTGCAATTGTAGATTAAAAATTACTAATTATGTTGATTCTCTGGGGGGCGTGGCATGGCCAGCTGCAAGATGGCCGCACTCTAAGTGGGCTCTGCCGGCCAAGCCGATAATCCGATAAAATCCGGCGAACTATCTAGGTGCTCCCTCCCAGCACCATGTTCTCCTGACTCAACTTACCGTGGGGCATCTATTGCTGCCTTCCTGGGCCCCCATCTGTGCCGGCACGTCGAGATCTGTTGCTGGGGCCAGGCGCGGCGTCTGGGTCTCTCTGTTGATGCACAGAGGGCGCGCGGCCTGGGCTGCAGTGGCGTCACCGACCCGACATCCCGCCTAAGCAGACTCCTGCACACCAGGATGCCTTGCCGGTACTGATCTGCCTTGCTGCTACTCCGGACCCGGTGAGTCGCCTTCAGTGCGGGGGCCCTGCAGCGGGGTTGAGGGCACACAAGTCGCACCGCCAGGCCTGGGCCGGCGCTCCGCGTGGGCGTCTTGCTCCTCATCCTTGTGCCTGCTGCCTCGGCCCGCTTGCTCTGGGCCTTGCGACGTGGGCGCTGCGCCCCCCCGTGGCCCCCCACCGCTCGGCGGCCCTGCGGGTGCAAGCTCCCGGCTGTCCTTCCTGGACACCGGAGTCGGAATTTGCATCCTCGCCTCCTGCTGGCCCGCTGCTTTGTTCCGGTGCCCTGTGCCTCCTCCGATGCTTGCATGGCCCTGCGCGGCCTAGTACCCCCACTCCCGCCCGAAGCAGATTTTGCTGCCTGCACCAACGGGCCTGCTCCTCGCCAGTCTCTCTCAGGATTGGGCGGTCCCCCGCCGGGCTTGGCTCTGCGGCGGTTAGCCAGGGCTGGCGCTCTGGTCCTCTGCTCTGCCCTCACCCGGACTCTCTGGCCTGCATGCCGGGCCAACTGTGTCTGCTGACTCGCTGGGACAGTGGCCTCCTCTCGCACGCCGCCTCCACCGCCGAGGTGCCACTTGTTCTGCGGGGACCCGGTGCAGTGCCCTCTACTTGGGGCCTGGGGGCACACTTACTAACACGTCTCATCCCCCCAGGTCTCTCTCTTCCACCTCGACCTGTTTCGTCTCCCTGAGGCTTCGCAGAGGCACGCTGCTGCTGCACCGGCCCAGCCCGCCCTGTTGACTTGGACTGTCTGCCCCTCCCTCACTGGGCTCTCCTGCTCGCTTGGTGCTGGGACCCTCAGGGTCGGATCAGCTGGCCGCGTTGCACCTCACCTGCTCCGAGCTGCGCTTTGTGCCAGACTGCCACCACTTCCATTGGTGCCCTCTCCCCATCTCTGCCTCTCCTGTCAACCCCAGTCTCCTCACGCGCTGCTCCTTCTGATTCCTGGCCCCTGGTCTGAGGGGTGCACCAGTACGGGTTCATGGGGTGAACGGATCCCAAACAGCCGAAGCTGGCGTTTGACCAATGCAAATCGTCACGAGAGGAGGGAGCAGTCACGGACCAGCTCTCCGCCCGTCTGGACACTGTTAAGGCTCGGGTAGAATCTCATGATGAGAGACTAACTTAGGTTGAGACGAGGGTGTCTGACGCAGAGGATGCTGCCGCCCGGGATCACCGCACACTCCAACAGATGGACAAAGTCTTGGAGCTCATCAAAAATAACAATGAGGATTTGGAGGCACGTTCCCGTAGAAGCAATCTCCCGATCACGGGCGTGCCCGAATCCTCCATTTAGGAGAGTAGGATCTGCACTTATGTTGCCCCCACTTTTTTTCCTGATGTATTCACTGGTTTCTGGCTATAGTCAGGCTGGGTCCCTGCTAATCAGGGCCCCAGTCTCTCTGTTCTCTCTAAACGACTTGGAGTGCATATTAGATGCACTAGTGATTGGTTACTGTGGTGCCTTATGAGCCCCTAGTATATGGTACCTTAGGTACCAAGGGCATAGGTACTTTACAGGCCTACCAGGGGCTGAAGCATGTATTATGCCACCCCTGGGAAGCAGACTAAATCTGACACCTCAGGCCTGCTACTGCAGCCTGGGTGAGGTTGTGTTAGCACTCCTCACAGAGGTATAGGTTCCTATATCTCACCATACACACACATATAAACCTATCAGCCACCCCTATGGCAGGCCCTATCAATCCTGAGGTCAGGGTGCTTGGTGTACAATGTGAGGGAGTGCCTCTGCCTGAGCAGGGCCCCTCTGCAGCTGGCAGGGTCTATACCCTGTGGCTGTTTGTGGATGCGGTTAAACCATATACTCTTAAGTGCATTATAACCTCCCGGTTAATGCTAACTTTGGAATGACTGCATCAAAACATGTCGTGCTTGGTGTCAAACATCTTGGAATCATACCCCCACACCAGTAACTGGTGTGGGAGTATGATCCCACCCTTCTAGAGGGGATGACATGTACCTACTGTGGTAACACGGTAGAAATCTGGAAGAGCCCTGGCATCACAAAATGGATGCCACCAGCACAGACACTGGGCTGCCCTCCTGCTGCTGACCGAAACTCACAGTGGAGGAAGCCCAACAATAGGCATCCTGTCACAGGGAGGTGTCACCACCTTCCAGACAGGATTTAGTGTATTGGAGCTGGGTGGGTGCACTCTTAGAGTGCTTTGAAGTCCTGCACTGGGGGAGCAGTAGGCTCCTCTGTGCATATGCCAGCTCAAACTGGTTCAGGGGCTGCCAGCTCAAACCGGTTCAGGGGCTACCAGCCCCTGCTCTGGCGCGAAACTGGACAAAGGGAAGTGGGTGTAACCACCCACCCCCCCCTGACCCTCCTAGAGGAGTGGTCATAGAGCTTGTCCCTCCCTTTCTTTTACTATAAGATAGGTACACCTTGCCATTGCAAGTTAGATAACCCTGGATGACGCTTTACAAGAATAATCCTGGCCCTTCGACGTTCCACTACCTTTGGAAGACGGAAGAATCTCCCTTGGAGTCAAGGAGTGACACCCCTGCTTCGCAGGCACCAAAACTTGAATCAACGGTTGCAATCTTTCCCGCTCCCGCCGGAGTCCGAAGTCCCTGCAGCCCCAGAAGCGGATTTCCTGACCTCTTGTCGGCCATTTTGAGTCCCCAGCGAAGCACCTTGAGGGAGAAATTAGGGCCCTCGATTCTCAGCACTCCACCAGCCCCCACTCCGACACCCTTGCACAACTCAGAGGTAAACTCTCTGAATTCGAGCAAGAAGCAGACAGGGAGCTCTCCTTTTTGGGTAGGGAAGCGAGGGCGCGCAGCTACGGCGAGGGTGACTGCCCCAGCAAGACCTTAGCCAATTTTCTGCAGTGGCCTCATGCTGCCTCCTACATTACGGCACTGCGGGATGGGGGTCCGGAATGCACTACCTCACCCACCGAGGTCATTTTGCGGGTCACTGCTTTCTACACTCAACTCTCTACCGCCGGGATTGTACCGTCGCATGACCTCCTGGACCAATACTTCGACACTCTTGAGCTCCTCTGGCTGGGCAATAACCATCGGGAATACCTCGATGAGCATTTCTCTAAGGAAGAAATCCTAACTGCCATCAATAGTCTGCCTGGGGATAAGGCGCCCAGCTCTGACGGCTTGCCCGCTTCTTTCTATAAAGCATTTGTGCCCATCCTTGTCCCCCATCTCGCCGCTATGTATAATGATTCCTTTGAGTCAGGCCACTTCCCCCGTTCACTTCGCGAGGCCCTGTTGACACTACTTTTGAAACCAGACAAATCCCCTGAACTTCTTGACTCATATCACCCCTTATCTCTCATCAACACCGACAATAAGATCTTCTCCAAACTCTTGGCCTCTCGCGCCTCTTGCCCCTCATGCCTATGATTGCTTGCCCGGATCAGTCTGGTTTTATACCCGGGCAGGCTACGTCGCATAACCTCTGCACGATATTTGCTGTATTTCATCAGATCAACCCTGCTCTTCCGGCCGTGGCTGCTCTTTTAGACGCCACCAAGGCCTTTGATATTCTCGAGAGGCCCTTCCTTTTTTTATCTCCTCCCCAGTCTTGGCATTAGCCCAGTTTTTCTGCGCAAAGTCCATCTCCTTTATGACCTCCCGGTGGCTCGCCTCCGGATCAACGGTCAAATATCGGAACCCATTCGTGTCTCAAGGGGAACTAGGCAGGGGTGCCCATGCTTTTCGCTGTGGCCTTGGGGCCCCTTGCAGCCAGGCTCAGGCAGCATCACACTCAGAGGGGCCTGGGCTTTGCGGTCTGTGGCTTGGTTGTTTCCATGTATGCGGACGATGTCACGCTCTATGTCCGCCATCCTCAGGAGAACCTCGGCCCCATGGTCCGTGAGGTGGTGCAATTCGGGGGTCTATCCAGCATCCAGGTTAATTGGAGTAAGTCTATTCTTTTTCCTCTGACGGATGCCACTATCCCCTTAACCCTAGACTACCCTTTTGTGTGGGCATCAGGGCCCACAAGGTATCTGGGCGTCTGGCTCAGTAGGGATGTGGATGAACTTTGGAAAGCCAATTTTGGGCAGGCTGTTGACTGGCTGGAGACCAAGATACCCATATGGCGGCGCTTACCTCTAACCTTGGCGGGGCATATCGCCTTCACTAAGATGGTAGTGCTCCCGAAATGTTTATATTTGTTCCTGAATGTGCCTGTTCCCCTCACAGCTCCCTTCTTCCGCACTCTCCGTTCCCTCATCATCTCCCTAGTTTGGGCAGGACGTCAGCCAAGAATCGCGTATGATATCTTCACGCTTCCCCTCGCGTACGACGGGATCGCTGTCCTGGATTTTAAATTATACGCCCTGAGTGCCCAGGCCAGATTCCTTCACTTCTGGTTGCATCTGACGCAGTTCCAGCCTCACGTGGCGGTCGAAGCCGACTTGGCGGGCCCCTACAGACTGCGATCTTTGCCCCTGCTAAGCCACCACGTGGAGAAATAGACACGGTGGAGACCCCGCACTGGGCCTGGGACGGTCTTTGGAAATATTCGGACTCGGGCTTGCTCTACGCCGGCACCGTGTCCGTTGCATATCACCCGGCGTTCCCCTCACTGGACACGGCTGGAATGGTGAAACGTGCAGCTAGCATGGGTCTGACCACTTTATCTGACCTCTACCCCAACGGTAATTTTTTTTCGCTTCCGGACGAGTCTGGCCCAATGAACACACTGCTTTATTACCAACTTAGAGCGTCTTGTCGGGATTTGAACCCCATGTTCCTGCAGCCCCCCCTCTCGATGGCAGCCCTTGACCTGACATTCAACTCTTCCTCTCCCCGCAGACTGGTCTCTAGGCTCTATGCCACCACACTGGCGGCCTCCTCAATATCTGCTGATCGCACACATATGGCCTGGAGCAAGGACTTAGACATCGATCTCTCTCGGGAGGACTGGCTAAGCAGACCAAACGCTTGTCTCCAAACTACTGCCTGCGCCTCATACATTTTAAATATTTGCACCGGCTGTACCGCTCTCCCGCTCAGCTATTTAGAATGGGTCTCGTCCCTAGTGATAGATGTCTACGGTGCTCACCTCCTGCGGCGGACTTCTTTCAACTTGCTTGGCTGTGCCCTTTGGTCTTATTATTACAGAGATCACTTCCTCGCCCGTCATGCCTGACCCCCTGACCTGCCTACTCGGCTTGGTGAGGCACTGCCCTAATGACTCCCCCAGACTCATGGCTATGCTGCTCGTTCTCACACGTCGTAGAGTTGCTATACATTGGGGTCGGAGGCCCGCAACCAAGGCAAGTGCCTGGCTCGAAGATGCTGTGCGTTGTCAGACGCTTCTAACAGAATTTTGGGAACTAACGCCGGTAACTGGTCAGCCGCGCGATATCTGGGGCCCTTTCGTTTCATATCTCCTCTCCCGGAATGCCTCTCCCTCTGCAACCTTTCCCACGCTCCCTGCCGGCACTCCGCCAGCGGTGCTGGTCCATAGGACTCCTCCTTCCTTCCCCTTGCTTGCTGCCGCCCTATCGTGCCCCTCGCGCCTATATTCCGCCAAGTTTGATACCCCTTGCTGCCCTTTCATGCTCCGCATCCTGCCACTTTACCTCTTATTCCACGATGTGCCGCTATTGTATTACTGACTCTATGCTGTTTTTGACTGATGCGAGGTTTCTATTTTCTCCTGTCATGTGCTGCAGTACTATCTAATTACCTTGTAACCGGATGTGCACGATTTTCAATAAAGGTCTTTGAAAAATAATAAGAAAAAAAAGCAATTATGTTGATTCTCTTTGAAATGCTGGTCACCTTTTTTAAGCCATCCACCAAATTAGTTTAGGCATCCTGGAAGAGGCCAATGGTGTCTTTGGAAACTCTTTTGTGATTCAAGCCTTTCTTATCCTACAGATATTACAAGAACAATGGTCCCTAATATGTCAAGGAAGAAAACTTCATAACACAACCAAATGGAAATTAAGCATAAAATACAAACAAAGAATATATTACGAAGACGCAGTGGATGCCAGTTAAGGCGTGTTCAAAGCTTACTGAAACATGATAAACGTGATGTCAAATGTACAATAACAGCGTGGCCTATTAATATCTGATACAAAATGTTTCAAGGGTTGTCGCAGTAGTCAAAGACGCTTCGATCCCATCAGAGATGTGGGATCATCATCAGGACTCTAAGTAGTGGAGCCCAAGAGTGGAGCTAAAATTTACAGAAAAGAAGAGGAAGTAAGAAAAGAGAAGCTGATGATTAGTGTCCTTACACAGGACTACAAACCAATAGATTACTTACATATATGGAATGGCAGAAGAGTTATATGTAAGAAGAAAAGAAAGACAGTCAGAGATGACTTGCAATGGCCTCAAGGGAACTGTCAGCAGATATCAGAAAGTGGTAAAAATGCTCACCATCAGCATCGGCTGACCAGAGCTCATTTGGATAGTATAATGGCACAAAATGTGGTAGATGAATAAAAATTTAGATTACACTTAGTTATCATGCTACGTAAATGTGGCAGGATAAATATAGTGAACAAGGTGTAGATAAGTACCTGAGCTAGCAGTGGATCCCTGTAGAGAAGTCCCATAGTGATGCCGCCTTACAGAAAATTATCCCAGGCGCTTATGATCTATTGAGGTGCAGGTAAAATTAAAGTGTGCACCTGAGCTTCATAAGGAACGGTTGGCATGCAATCTGAGAGCAATCAGCAAAATATATTACAGCATAGGGGCATTTGGACTTGCCGCTGAATCTTGTATGTGATCTTCATGTTTGATGGCAAGGGACAATGGTGAGCAGAAGTAGCACCAGGTGTGGATGTATGAAAATGGAGACGGGGCACTGAAATAAAGCAAGGAACAATGTGTATACACCGGTGTGGCAGAAATTTTGAAGGGGATAGCAGAGAAGGAGTTTGAAGGAGAAGCACAGACAGGAACTTGATACACAAGGCAAGCAGATGTGTCATTTTTAAAGGGCTAAAGCATACTGTTTAGGAGTGTAAATGTTCTATAAAGCAAAAACTGCACAATTTTTCATAACCAACCAAATCTTATCAAACAATGAAATATCAACGTACATGTATAGCAAATAAATACCAAGAACCTAAGTTCATAATCGTTCATGAATTCTGGAAGTCCATTGAGGAACCATTAGAGCTGAACAGGGTGCAACAACAACGTGAGTATTTCACCATATGTTATATTTTGTTTTCCATTGGGACAATCCCAAAAGTTCATGTCCAAGCTATGATTTCTAGAAGTCTTTATATGTAAATGACATACAAAACTGAGAGTACTTAAAACTCTTACGGCAGTCAATCCTCTTGTTGGTTTAATCCAGATTTCATTGCGCCCATTTGATGGCTCTATCTCAATTCTTCCTTATTCAGGAGTTGTTCCAAATTACCACCTCTGTCAGAGAAGGAGACAGCTGAAGTCACCTGCCATCCTAAGACATCCTTTGTATGGCCATATTCAATAAAGTGTGTCACCAATAGTGCAGTCAGGACCTTGCATTTGATCTTTTGTGTGGTCTGACTGATATACAGTAGATTACATGGGCAAAACAGAGCATACACAATGTTCATTGTGTTGTAATTGAAGAATCTCTTGAGAGATGTAATCACATTATTGCGGCTAAACACTCCGATTTCATTTGTGAGAGAACATATGACATAATTTCCACATTTGTAGCGTCGGATCAGGTGAGAAATACCTCAGTGGTCAGTGAGTGAAAGGAGTTCTCGCCAGGGTAGGGCAATGAGGACGAGGTGCTCTTTCAAATTATTTCCTTTTATGTATTCAAACTTCGGAGGTTTAAATGCAATGTCACCAGCTGGCAATACCTTCCAGCATTTTTTGATACTCTTTGAGACAAAATGTGAGGTTGGGAAAAAGGTGGTCACATACACCAGTGGCTCAGATATTTCTTCGATCTATGGCGTCAATAAAGTGTCCCTTGGGCAATAGCATGATCTTTTTACTCAGAGTTTCTCTGAGCACTTTGGGTAACCTTGCAACAGGAGTTGATCAGTTAGTGTATCTGTCTACCTAAAGAAATCCAAATTTTTTGCTTACAATTGCGACGAATTCGGAGAAACTGGTTATAAGGCAATATCTCCCGAAGGGATCATGGATGACAACATTTATAGTAAAGGAATGTAATTCTTTCTGTTTGTTTTCAATATAAAGTGGTATACAATTGATTGTCTTCCACTTTCAGTTACATCTAGAAAGGAAACTTTTAACATCATTATGGTACATAGCGAATCTGAGTTCATTGAAGTTTTGGTTCAGCCACCTCTGAAATTGAATATAAGAAAAATATTGTCAATAGACCTTACGCACAATAGGATCTGGTTTCTAAATGGATTTGTAGAGGCCAAGATTGTAGTGATCTCTAGATTATCCATATAAAAGATAGCTAAGTTAATTGAGAAAAATGCTCCCATAGATGTGCCCTTGATCTGAAGAAAGAACGGTTTGTCAAGATGAAAACAAATCTGAGTTAATGTTAAAATAAGTAAGGAAATAATGAACGGTGCAAGGAGCTGCAGCTAGCACTGGAATTGTTTTATGTTCCTGATTACCAATGTAACACAATAATGTAAAGACACGAACCTGGCATTGCATGATAAATACTAGGCCAATACTGTCCGCTGTCCCGCTTCATCCATACACGTACAGTCCTGTAGGGGAATAAAAATCCAATTGTAAGAAGGATGTTACATTACCTTACTACAGAGAATTTAAATTTTACATACATTTTCATAACATATATTAAACACAACAAGAGCTATATGCTTGCTGTGACTTTAAATAGCCGGGAAAATTACATAAGCAACAAAAATAATAATTCTATAAAGAACTTGACTCCATGAAATGCAAAAGTAATTGGTAAAAATGTTGTTCAAACCTTTCACCATTTTTCTTTATAATACAAGATAAATGCTTATGCTTTTCTGTGGCAGAGGATGCTACTTTTATAAATCTGGCTACAGACAGCTGTATCTCTGTCTAGCAAAACCTCATGTCATCAATTCTTTAAAAACTTTAGTGAAAGTGTGCGTTGGATTAGGCTCTTTCCTATTTTTTCTATTTTAGGCTTTGCTTGGAAGGTTCATCAGTCAAGCCCAAATCAATTCGCAGATGTATACATTGTTCCATTGACTTTATATTATGGCTTTGGTCAAGGGGCATACAGTAATTCCTTACTGTGACTGTTTTTGTTACAGCATTTGACCACAAACAGCTTAGCTGTCTACCAGAGCTCATTTAATCACAAAAAAGCATTACAAAGCAGTAACTGCAACTATAAAGGGTTTCACATCTGTAAGCTCTGGGACAAAAAAAACAGCAGTATGGGGAATACATTGTGAACTCCTTGAGAAACACTATAGATGTTTCATATTATTATTGAATACAGACAACTTCATGCACCGGTCTCTAATTCAGGAATAGCTAGAAAAGTCTGGTTTTCACTGTATAAATTTGCAATTTTATGTTTAGCTGTGAGTAAATAAAAACATTGACTGGACATTAATTTATTAAGTGTTAATGTGTGCTGTAAGAAAGTGACTTATGCATTGGGGTGGATGGTAATCTGCCGCAAGTAATAAAGTCATTAACCTGTTATGTATGTCAAACATTTTAACAATTTAAACCTGAGCTAAACCATTAGTGGATATGGCAAAGAGCACACAGGTTTAACTTCGAGAAAAAACGTATAGCATTTAGAAGTACCAAAACAGTTACAAAGTCAAAAACAACAAAATGACCCCCCCCCCTCCAATATATAAAAATAGAGAAAAATTTGATACACAATATGACAACACAACACTAAACAAAATCCATGAAGATGAACCAGAGATATGAATTTTTTAAATATTTAAGTGTAAAACCACAAAGAAATAGTAAAGCGCCAATGATAGTCTAGGATTGTGGTTAAACAGAATGTAGGCGCGATCTCAAGTGGAACGCAATGGAACGTGGGTGGGATTCAGGAAATAGGCTTGTCCCAGTCAAAGATTTTACCGTTGGACCTAGTCTCTGAAATAAAGCAGATATCCTCCAGCTGTTCAAGGTTGCAGGATGTATCCGAGTAGAGTTAGGTGATGAAAGATAGCGGTTGGACAATGTCCCGCTAATGCCACGAGTTTGGGCGGGAAAAGCTTGAGGAGGAAAATTCACATTTTGAGCCAAGTGAGGTCCTCTCATCAGCCAGAAACTTTTCACACCTTCGCTTGGTAAAGATTTCTAGTTGGGACATAGTCCCTTTTTTAGAGCCCAGAATCCTCCAGAAAGACAAGGTTGCAGGCTGTATCAGACAAAAAGATCCAAAAGGCCAGATACCTTGTCAACAAGGACATGCTGAAACGGATTTGCTGCTGCAAACATGCTCCAAGCAGGAGAAACCCATTTGTTTAGCCTACCTAAGTTGCGCCTTGGGTGACGGGCTTGGGTGGTAGGTCCCGGTCCTTCTGAGGCCTGGAAGTCCAAACGTCCTGGGACCTCATGAACAGCACCTGGGGGATAAGACTAACTCAAGAAGAGGCTATCTGCAGGGTCGATTCCAGATGCTACGTGTGCCCCTGTACCCACACAAGAGGTCAGCAAACTGACCCTCTGAGTCTGCTTCTTTTTTCTGGTCAAAAGTGTAAGCAGGTCCAGACCTTCAGGTCTCTTCATAGTTCTCAATCAATATGTGCATTACTTCTTCTGTTCTTTCACACGTCTAGAAAGTGTTCTGAAGATGGTGCCTTGGGGTGTCACATTCATGCTTGGCACGAGCTAGTGGGTGGGGGTGACTCCTTGCTCGACACTAAGCAATGGGGTAAAGGTTTCCAGGGGCAACCTTGCTAATTTTTTCAGTGGTTCCTTTTTTGCCCTATGTAAGAGTGGTTGATAATTTTACTAGCTAGTCTCAAACCAAAGATATCATACTTTAATCTGTATTCTACTTCTCTCAGAGCAGCCAGCGCTTTCCACAGCGAAAATAGCTATTTGGGGGGAAAGGGCAGGGAGGGGGAGTTGTCACTGTAGGGGCATGCTAACATAAAATTTCTACATGTGCCATTTTGAAATAGAAAGCACCCTCCCTTGTTGGCAAGAAGGCCTACATAAGGGTAACATATTAATATTTAAAAGGAACGCTTTCCCCTGTCAAAACAGTTATTTTGACAGGTTGGGCTGCAGGTTTAAACTGCAGCAGTCAGGTTACAATCGTAGGCCTGAAGCCATGTTTTCCTGTGTCACACTAGCGGATGGGGGAATAAATGCTGCAGTCCATAGGCGACACTTAAATTTCTACACCAACTACTAGGGCCTCATAGGGGAATTAAATCTGTCAATTAAGGATTGCAGTCCACTTCCCAGTGTATTTGTTCTGACCCACATGTATAGGGGGAAGAGTACATACACTGCCAAGTGGACAGCAGTGTCCCAGTGTGTAGTCTAAAAACCAGCAATACAATTGAGCAAAACAGGGCAGTGATCACGCATAAAGGGGCATTTCCTCACATGTGCTTTGCAGATCTCTGGGTTTCTAACCTGCACCACCTTCTTGCACGAGTCCTGGATTGCTCTTACTCGCTACCCTGCGTGTCAAGTGCTAAAGGGGCATAACTGATTCTCAGTTTGGGCCCCAAGACACCAGAAGTAAAAGGCTTCTATTGTTGCAACAGGAACCCAGTAACCACCGATTGACCCGAGACCATTCCCCTCAGCTCCCATGCCTCAAAACATTTCTCCATATTTCCACATGGTCTGCAATGGAAGAGCACAGTTATTGCCCAGAAGAAACGAGTACCACTGCTGTCCATCTACTACTATGACACTGCAAGCACCATTAGCTCCAATGCCAGCCATTGCTGCGTAAAACAGCAATAGCATGTAATCCCAAATCGATGTCCTTCCGTCCCAGTGGGCATTGGCGGCAGTTGGTGGGTTCCTTCCACTGCTATGCTGGTTTACATACCGTGCAGACGTGGCACTCTTTGGTGCATGCACAAGTATGTGCTCTTCAGGACATGTGCAGTATGAAACTCCAGACTCTAAAGATGAGGGGCTTTGCGTGCACGCCTGCAACCAAGGTGCTGTAACTTCGGGGTTAGTGCACTTGTACTGTTCTCAAACAGAGGGATCAAAAAAATAGAAACTGCTGCAAAGCAGTTAAAGGGGGACTGGACGCAGAGTACTGAACATGTTCACTGGTTTAACTGGCACTTCATGACTGGGTTCTGTTAAAACTCTTAAAAAGGGAAAAAAGCAAAACACCCGAAATAACAACAGCACTCTCACACCTTTCACACACTAGAAGAAACACATGAATAGAAGCACACCCACCCCTCACAGAGTAACAGTCACACCACTGACAACACTCTTACACCCCTCACAATCTAACAGTGATGCACTGCTGGAAGCACTCTCACAAAGTAGCAGCAAAGCGAATAGGTCTGCTTTATAACTGCACTGCCTCTACATTGATTGTTGACTTTGTGAGTGTTGAATTGTGCACTGGCGGGTTAGTGAATGCAAGAATGAGTCAAGTTGTGTGTGAATTGATACAGAAGTGCAAGGATGAGTGACTGATTGCATGGATCATGGATGTATGACATTACATCACATTCCGTTGTAACTCATGCCTTTACCACGCATGCGTTACAACTCAAATGCCATTACAACGCAAACCTTTACCACGAATGCTATTTCAATGAATATGGCTTTACCACGCATGCCTTTATAATGAATGTATGTAAAGCCTGTATGTTCAAGGCATATGCGTGGCAAAGGTTTCCCTGACCTCTACCCTAAACCATAATCCTGGTCCCTGGCACACTTCATCTCCCGGCTCTCAACCCTTCTAAAAAAGACCCTTCCTCTGCTCTAAGCCCTAAACCCCTACCCCTAATGACCACCCACCTCCGTCCCCTAGCCCTTAATTCTAAAACCCTACCCCTGCGCGACCCCACCTCCTGGACCTCAGCCCTTCTTTAACCCAAATACCCAAAATAGTAGCCCCCGGCCCCAGAGTATCAACTGCAATGTGATAAGGTGATAAAGTTATCATTATAAGCTTTTTTAATACTGTGGCAAGTGGATGGGTATGTGGATTAAATGACAGGGGAGAGAATTGAGCCCTGTTGAACTCCCCAGTGTAGATAAGTAGGAGCGGATGAGAAAGGACCTAATTTGACTTGTTCGTGTTTTTAGAGGATGTATCTATATAACAGCTGCATCTTTTGCAATACTTAAAAGATCAGAATTATCATATGAAGCATTATATAAAAACACATTATTATAATTGCTGCCTCACACAGAGATATGGGAGCACTTTATATATATACAACACATAGATATATAACAAAAGAGTAAAAGATATAACAAACAAGTAACAAAGATAGATGAGGGACTACAACTGGAATATATCATCTATGGAAAAGAAGTTAATGCATGTGATACAGATATTTAGAAGATTTCAAGGCCCAGGGGAAAAGAAATTGGTTGAAGCCTGAAGTATTGTGGGTGGAGGTGGATAGGATAAAGAAAGAGATGATTATTTTAAAAAATGCCTCAAAGGGAGCACAACTGATATCTGGGAAACGGAGTTCCATAGTCAGGAGGATGCATTTGAAAAGGTTTTGGTTTTAGTTTTGTTGTATAGGCTGATAGTGGGATGAGAACATACTTGTGTGAGAAATACTATCCAAAATGGATTTCTTATAAGGAAGATAGTGGAGTATTTTGTATTCTGATGGGTTTCAAGACAATACAGAGAAGTTGACAAACTATACTACCTTAATTCAAAACAAGTGAAGATTTATCATGGGTTGCATGATCAACTGATGGAATACTATACTTTTAGTTCAAGTCTGTGTTTGGCTGACCAATGCAGTGCGTTCAAGACCGAAAGATAAGCAGTTGGGAAACTGTCCAGAATGGAATTTTCATAACAACATTTGGATATTATCATTGCCTGATTCACAGAGCGGAAATCATATCCTGGAAAATCGAACCTTATACAGAAGCAGTGTCTGAGTAAGGAAGGCCTTGTAGGATGTGTCAAACTGAGATTTGAAACCGATAGAGGTATCATATTTTTGACTGAGTGGGAAAAAGTGGAATGGCAGAGGAGTGAAGTCATGTGAAAGGTGCCAGGGTGAGTTATGTTTGTCAGAGTGATGAGAGGCACAGAAAAGCAGGAATTTGTTCTTGTAAGGGTGAGTTTAATACAGTTAAGATATCCAGTTGTGAACAGTGTCAAACCAACTGTTCAAGCAGATATCCCATTTAAGTTGAGTTCATCTAGTGAGAAAAGATGAAAAAAGAATCACACGCTTGTCAGTGACCGGTTCAGAATTAAGTATGGTGAGATCATAATCACCCACTGTAATAAGGGTTGTTGTTGAAAAGGAGTTCTTGCAGTTAGTCGACTCCTGTAGCTTGGCAAAATAACTAACAGACCAACAGACGTTCAACTAATGAATGTCAAAGGACTTTCTTGATGACTGTTCATACTTGGCCAGAAGAGAAACAAACTGGGGAAATGGAAATTGGGAATATAAGGTTTGTTAAACATTTCAGCAGGCAGTTTAAAAAGCTTTTATCGAATGGCTTTATCAGAGAAAAAAGTGGATTTAATTTCAGAAATCTGGATGTAAAAGTCAGAGAGGGTCATTTCGATAGGTAAAGCAAAGACCAGAGTAAGTGAGAAGGAGACAAGACAGTAGGAAACAAGAAATGTATATCACAAAGGTTGTTGATATACCAGTGATTCAGGGTCTTAGAGGTGCAATATTGAATGAACAGTGGTATAAGTGAGTTGAAACAGTTGTTCCTTGCTCGAAAAAGCTCCCCGTACAATTTAGAGTGAAGGTTTTTTTTTTTCAAGGGAAAGCAGGTTTGGCTTTGAGGAGATTCCCTTTGTTTTATCCACATTTTTGTAAAGCAGCAAATGATGCTTCTCTCCTCTCTGACTTAGAGTACCTGGAAAGGTATGAACGAAATGTAACATTTTTGGATTGCTGAAAGGTAAATCAGACAATTAAACTATGGGTAGTGTTATTGAACAGAGATGCAAAAGGCACGGGAGGGCGGTAAGATGTAGTTTGTCACAGTTTTAAGAATGGAGCTATTTTCTTATGCGACTGGAGATTGTTCTTCATAATTTGGTATAAGCGGCTGTCATTGCCAAACGTAGTGCGTTAGTAAAATAGATAGTTAGGTGATTAAACAAGCCAATGGAAGTATTATTCTGAATGTGCATAGATTTTGTGTAGAAATATTCAGTTCCGGTGAGAACCCTCACTGTGCCGAAGGAGTGTGATGTGCTTAACAAGGTCTACCGTGTCAAGCTGAGACTGCGCCATGTACAGTACAAAATCCTTCATATGGCTTATTTTGATAGGGCGAGGCTGCACGCACTTGTTAGAGCAGAGAACTCGGAGTGCCTTCAATGTCATGCATAGCGGGGGACATTCATACACACAATCTGGGAGTGTACTAAGACACAAATGTATTGGTCCACAGTGGTACAGGAATTGAACACTATATTGGGGGCTCACCTAGAGGTAGAACCTCGCTCTAGTCTATTGGGGATCAACACGGAAGTGGATCTTCCACGATATAAGCTTCTATTGGTCAATTTGGGATTGGTAGTTGCCAAAAGAGACATAGCTTGCTACTGGGGCGTTTCCCAAATCCCTACCATACAGGAATGGAGGAACTGTTTAAATTTGTATATGGTGGCGGAGAAAACAACATATATAGCGAGGGGATGTCCCCGAAAATTTAGTAAAATATGGACTCCCTGGTTACGGTACTATGGCTTGGAGATTAAGTTGGGGGAGGAGGGATCGAGCCTGTCGGGAGGGGAACTGGGAATTGCGCCTTGACTGTTCTAATGCCTGCATTGTCGACAGGTCTGTTGCTAGTTATTGAGGGGTCTTCCAGTATATGTACCTCTGTAATCATACGTTGGGGAGCCCTGTCCTTTTTCGGGGGGAAGTCGCGACCTGTTCTATCCATCAGCGATTGTCAATGTGTATTGAGGCCTAGATATCTCACACTCATGATTTAAGTGTTTATTGTTTAAATGCAAAGAAAAATATTAATTAAAAAAAGAAAAAAAAAACAATGTCAACTGTGTTACAGTAGCGTACAAGGTGCATTACACTTTTTTTTTTTTTAAACATTTTTTTTTTATTATTTGCATATCAACATCTAGACTCACCAAGAGATGCTACAGTCAATCAATCAATCAATCAATAATTTGTAATGCGCACTACATACCCGTGAGGGTTTCAAGGCGCTGGGGGGAGGGATGCTGCTGCTATTGGCCGAAGAGCCAGGTCTTGAGTTGTCTCCTGAAGGTCAGCAAGTCTTTAGTCTGTCGCAGGTAGAGGGGGAAGGTGTTCCAGGTCCTGGTGGCTTGATGGGAGAAGGATCTGCCTCTGGACGTAGTTCTCCAGATGCGTGGGACCGTGGCCAGGGCGTGGTCAGCGGAGCGGAGTTTTCTGTTGGGTACGTAGAAGGAGACCCGACTGTTGAGATAGGCTGGGCCGGTTTTGTGGAGAGCCTTGTGTGTGTGGATCAGGAGCTTGAAGGAGATTCTTTTGTCGACTGGGAGCCAGTACAGGTTCCTCAGGTGGGGGGTGATGTGGTCGCGACGCGGGACGTTGGGGGGGTCAGGCGTGCAGAGGCGTTCTGGATTCTCTGTAGTCTGTTGATGAG
Organism: Triturus cristatus; assembly: GCF_964204655.1. NCBI lineage: Eukaryota > Metazoa > Chordata > Amphibia > Caudata > Salamandridae > Triturus > Triturus cristatus. Next base: position 404,952,104 of record NC_140591.1, read on the forward strand.
CTTGGATGAGGCTCCGGCGTAGAGGGCGTTTCCGTAGTCGAGTCCGCTGCTGACTAGGGCCTGGGTGACTGTTTTCCTCGTGTTTGTCGGGATCCATCTGTAGATCTTGCGGAGTATGCGGAGGGTGTTGAAGCAGGTGGAGGAGACTGCGTTGACTTGTTTGGTCATGGAGAGTTTCGAGTCGAGGATGACTCCCAGGTTGCGTGCGTGGTCGGTGGGTGCCGGGGTGGATCCCAGTGACGTGGGCCACCAGGAGTCGTCCCAAGCGGAGGGGTTGGACCCGGGGATGAGGATTTCCGTCTTGTCTGTGTTCAGTTTGAGGCAGCTGTCCTCCATCCAGTCTGCGACGGCCTTCATTCTCAAGGTGGAGGTTGGATTTGGCGGTGAGGGGGTCCTTGGTGAGGGAGAGGATCAGCTGAGTGTCGTCGGCGTAGGAGATTATGTTGAGGTCGTGTTGTCGGGCGATGCGTGCTAGTGGGGCCATGTAGACTTTGAACAGCGTCGGGCTGAGGGGGGATCCTTGAGGGACGCCGCAGATGATCTAGGAGGCATTGCATCGGAACGGAGGAGGCGGACTCTCTGAGTTCTGCCGGCGAGGAAGGAGGAGGTCCAGTCCAGGGCCTTCTCTTGGATCCCGGCATCGTGGAGGCGTGTGCGTAGAGTGTGGTGGCAGACAGTGTCGAAGGCGGCGGAGAGGTCCAGGAGGATGAGGGCTGCCGTCTCGCCGTTGTCTAGCAGGATCCGGATGTCGTCTGTGGTGACGATGAGGGCGGTCTCGGTGCTGTGGTTGCTGCAGAATCCTGATTGGGAGGGGTCCAGGATGTTGTTGTTTTCGAGGTGACGGGTGAGCTGGGTGTTTACTATCTTCTCGATGACCTTTGCTGGGAACGGAAGCAGGGAGATGGGCCGGAAGTTCTTGAGGTCGCTCGGATCCGCCTTGGGTTTCTTCAGTAGAGCGTTGATCTCTGCGTGCTTCCAGTTCTCAGGGAAGGTGGCGGTCTCGAAGGAGAGGTTGATGATTTTGTTCAGGTGGGGTGGGATGGAATTGCTGGCTTTGTTGAGAATGTGGTGCAGGAGAGGGTCGGACGGGGATCCGGAGTGGATTGTTCCCGTGGTCTTGATTGTGTCCTCGATGCTCACGTTGGCCCAGGTTGTTAGAGTGTCGTGGACGGTGGGGTGCGGTGGGTTCGGTGCAGTGTGGTCGGCAGGGGCCGTCCGGGATCTGAAGCTGTCATGGATGTCGGTGATTTTCCGGTGGAAGAAGGCGGCGAGGGAGTCACACAGGGCTTGCGAGGGTGGGATGTCGTTGGCGTTGGAGCTGGGGTTGGAGAGTTCCTTCACGATGTTGAAGAGCTCCTTGCTGTTGTGTGCGTTGTTGTCAAGGCGGTCTGAGAAGGAGGTCCTTTTGGCGGTCCTGATGAGGTGGTGGTGGTTGCAGATGGCGACTTTGTGGGCAGCGCGGCTGTCTGGAGTCTTCTCGCTGTGCCATATGTTTTCCAGTTTCCGGCAGGTGCGTTTTGAGTCGAGGAGTTCCGGGGTGAACCAGCTGACTCTTCTGCTGGTGGGGTTTTTCAGTGGGGCGACAGTGTTGGTGCAGTTGTTCATCCAGCGTTCGAGGGTGAGTGCGCCTTCATCAGGGTTGTTGGGGTTCATCAGAGGGTTGAGTGCGAGATTTGTCTGTAGTTGTTCTTGGGAGACTTTGCTCCAGCACCGGCGGGGGGTCTGTAGGGTGCGGTGGTGTGTGAGTTGTTTCCGGAAGGAGGAGTGGATGCAGTGGTGGTCTGTCCAGGTGAGTTCGGTGGTGTGGCTGAAGGTGACGTGAGGGCTTGAGGAGAAGATGGCATCTAGCAGATGACCATCCCCATAACCCCTGAGGTCTGTCCCCTCATTTTACTGTGTTATCGTGGAATGTGAACAGATTGGGGGACAAGATTAAAAGGGGGCTGGTCCTACAGTACATTAAGCGTAAAGGTCCGGCGGTGGCATTGATACAGGAATCTCATTTGACAGGCACAGCATGAAAGGCCCTAGATAGATGGGGGTACAAGATGGCAGTGCACTCTGAATTTACTTCTGGCTCTCGAGGAGTAGGAATCCTGATTAATAAACGTTTCCTAATGATACCCATGGGCTCGTGGACAGATGATCAGGGACAGTTCGCAGCGCTGACATGTCAACGGGAAGGACGTTCGTATAACCTGGTTTCAGTCTATATCCCACCAACACTACAGCAAACAGCCCTCCCAGCATTGGGGAAATTTCTACTCTCCCTTCCGCAGGCAGAAACCATTGTAGGTGGGGACTTTAACACCACAATTGATGCATCCATAGATAGACAACCTCCTAGGGTCCCTAGCGGTGCAAGCCTCAAACTGGTGGATTTTGTAGAAGCTGTGGGTCTCATTGATGTATGGAGAGCTAAGCAAACGCGGGATCGGCAATACACGTTCCACTCAGGGGTACACAATAGTCTTTCAAGAATAGATTATATATTCGCACTAGCAACAGGGCTAGAAACGATATTAGAGATCCAACACTTACCCCGGGGCATCTCAGATCATTCATGGTGTACATGACATATACAACCCACACTACCACCCGACGTAGACTGTTCCCACTATATCCAGGTTATCTTAAAATCCGGCAGATAGGAAAAGGGCTGCTTAAAACCACGAAGCAATACTTTGCCAAAAATGAACACTCAGTGTCCTCCCCTCTGACATTGTGGGACGCGTACAAAACGGTAATACGAGGTCAGGCAATCTCATTAATTGCTGGTCATTAAACGACACAAAAGACAACAGATGGAGGCATTAGAGCAGGGAGAAGCCGAAGCGGAGGCGGATTATGCACTAGACATTAACGATGGCACAACACATAGGTTACATTTAGCGCAGGAACAATACAAGACATTTGCATGGGAAGAAGCTACGGTCAAGCTCACAACTACGCAACATACGGTCTACGAGCTGGGTGACAAAGCAGGTAAGCTTCTCGCCTGGTTAGATAAAAAGGACAGAGCTAGCAGATGGATAGCCCAACTTCGGTTGGAAAACGGAGATATGACCTCAGACCCTCAGCAAATAGTCAACGCATTGGCCTCATATTACGAAACTATATACAAGCCCACAGCCAATAATACCATAGAGGACAATCTAGCCTTCCTGAAAAATATTCGTATGCCAAAGTTATCACAGGACGCAGCCAAGATGCTCAACGTTGATTTGACCACAGATGAGCTTACTTTAGCCATAGGCGCACTGCACACGGGGAAAGCCCTGGGGCCTAATGGTATCCCGGTGGAGTTCCACAAGAGAGCAGCTACTCACCTTGCACCACACCTATTTAATATGTATGAGACAAGTCTACAGGTTGGAGAATTGCCCAGAGATCAGTGACTTGCGACGATAGTAGCGATCCCTAAGCCAGGTAAGCCTCCGCAGGAATGTATGTCCTATAGGCCTATATCTCTGATAAATGCAGAAGCAAAGATAATGGCTAAAACATTAGCACTGAGATTACAACCCTATCTCACAACAGTGATCCATCCGGATCAATCAGGCTTTATGCTGAACCGGAACACAGCCTTAAACCTCCGGAAGCTTCATAGTGTCATGGCACGCAGGTCCACTATTGCGGAAGACGCGGTTATACTTTCCCTAGATGCACGCATGGCATTTGATATGGTCGAGTAGCCCTTCCTCTTAGCTGTCCTACAACATATGGGCTTTGGCCCCAAATTCTGCGATTGGGTGCGCCTACTCTATAACAAACCCCTGGCACAAGTTGTTGCCAATGGCCGCATCTCGACAGACTTCCCCCTTGGTAAAGGGACGAGGCAAGGGTACCCTCTCTCTCCGCTCCTGTTTGCCATACTACTGGAACCACTGGTGGCCTGGGTACGCCAGGACCCGGTCATCCGGAGGATAAAATGGACTATGGGGTGGGAAGATCGCATATCATTATACGCTTTATACTGAGAACACAACGCTACATTACCGCGTTTGTGCCATTTCTGAGGAGGCCTATCATAGCCTCGAAATTTCGTTGAAATGAAAGACCATTAGACATATATTACTGTGACCTTTTTTCAGCTGGAAGGAAGCGAGAGAATTTTATATCAATACGCATTTAAATTAAGAGAAATATTGATCATCAACATTTTTCACCCTTGAGTGGACGCTCTTACAGTTGGGGATTTTTTGACAGATGCCTTATTCTATCAAGGGAAAATGTACATTATCCAGTGATTCCCTCCAGACCATTACTCTGCTTTGGGAGTCTTTATAGAGGATTGGCCTGGATTTAATATTGACCATTTCTAAGGATCGTTGGTACCGACCACTTCCATACGATTTGAACACTAGCATCTTATCTTCCTTTCTTGATTCGACAATTTCTACATGTGAAGCCTTGAAGAAGTTACTATCGTAACGAAACACATGTTGGCAGTTTTTTTCCATCATTTTCGACAGCGGGGCCATATGGTCTCAACTCACACGTATTTATGAAGGATAACAGAACATATGTCAAGAAACATTTGCTTGTATTCTGTATTTCACCCTAGTTATTGGTTTTACACTCTTGCATTTAACGTTAAATTTGATATTAAAAATAATGTGCAACTATCTAAATGTATGGATTTGTTTCCTGTGAGCTGATATACTGGATATACAATTAGAATTGTATGAGAATTCAGACTAGAAGGTATTTTTGGAGTGCCGAGGTATAGAGGTTTGTATAGGCTTTACACGGAAGTTCCTAGGAACTGTTTGTGTTGTGACATCTACGGTAGTGGGGTGTCTCTATTTGAATACCTTGAGTGGCACCAATACTATAAGATTATATTGACTAATTGAAGTAACCAACTTTTTATGACTGATGTGCATTCCTGCAATACCATCACTACCTTTTTCATTGTACTTATACGCGGATGATATATTGCTATATTTGACATCCCCAACATGGTCGATTAACTGCTTACTCGATATCTGTGCAGCGTACGGCAGGGCCTCAGGTTATACTATCAACTGGGCGAAATTACTTCTATAGTGCCTGAATGGCCCTCCGCCTTAAATGCCGCGCAACTGCGACATCCAGATCGTAGAACAGGGATTCAAATATCTCGGCATGTATGTTACACATCAGGACACGCGTTTCACTGAAGAAAACCTTTCGAAGCCCCTGGACAGACTGCGCCGAGATGTCAAACACTGGCACTCGCTGCCACTCACTCTACTGGGAAGGGCGACCATTTTTAAGATGATGGCACTTCCCAGGTTCTTATACATCCTACAAAATACCCCATTCCCGGTCGGCCCCACCTATTTCAAAATGAGTGCTGAGGTGACCAAGATGCTATGGGATGGAAGGTCAGCTCGTATCGCCATGAAGAAACTTGTGAAGGGATGGTATGATGGCGGTATAGCCCTTCCAAACATACAGACGTACTATTGGGCATCACAGCTAATTGTGATAAATCAATGGCTTCATGCATCACAAGATGACCCAGCGTTCCGTATGGATAGGCATCTCCTAGAGGGCATTATATAATAGATCTAGAAAGAAAACTTATACAGGTCCCACAGGGCACACGCTATATGTATGGAGAGCGGCACAGAGGGCATTGGGAAGGGAAGGGGTTCTCACACAAGCAATACCACAGTGGGTCACTCGAGAACTAGGACAGTTGTGAAACACTAAGGGTTTTCCGGAAAGGGACCTGATAGGCATCTCTATGGTGGGTGACCTGTGGAAGAAAGGAGTGGTTACCCCTTTCACACAGCTGCAAACTACATATGGCTTGGCACAGACAGAAACTTTCAGATATATGCAGGTTAGGCATGCGCTCATGGCAGCAATTTCACCAACCATGCAACTACCGGAGGCCTCACCACTGGAAGACAGACTTCTTGCAGAACATTTAAGCAAAAAAGCCATCTCCCTAACATACCGGAAAATAATCAACAATCAACCTGACCCCACGATGGCCCACTAGTATTCACACTCACTCCGTGGTAACTGCCAGGACAACACTTTTCCATCTCATAGAGATCAATTTCCAGTAGTTGTTTCGTACACATTACTGTAGTGAATTTTTAGTAGTCATGTTTTTCTTTTTCATTTAATGTACTTATACCAGTAGCGCGTTTTATTTGTTTGACGCTCTTACCTTTCTGTTAAAGACACAATGTCAGAACGTTAACTCAATATAGACTGTAAATAGGCAGGATGTTACTTGTGGACTATTAGCACTCATTAGAATGTATATAGGTAGAACACTGTTCATTTGACATTGACGATTTAAAGTTTTTTGTATTCAGTTTTTCGTATGCTGTTATTCCGTAATACAGGTGTCATTCACCTCTGGAGCACTTCCGTTGTTTAGGCCGTATAAGCTTGTCCTTTCACTCTGTCATTCACTCGCAACCGCTTTTCGTGCACTTTTTGCCCTGCTCATTCTGTCTGTCAGAGCTCTTTTCCCAACTCAAGATGGCCACCCCTGGTTATACCTTACATTCATCGCGAGTCCTTCTTTCATGTTTTACACTGAGACTTCCCCACGTGAACGCAACCCGGACTTCGCCGATATTTACGGGCGGGATTCAGCAGCTCACACAACTTTCAGACCCAGAGCGCGGAGACAGAGAGTATTTTCCCAGGTACCCTGCTTTACATGTTCTAATTGTCAGGTCTTTCCGCACGCACCACACACCCTTTAACCCCCTGCATTTACCTATTTCCCGCAGGTTTTCCACCTCCTTATCTCACCGTTCCGCTTGTGTACTATATAGTGCACTGTTGTTTTCCAGTAAAGTGATCCTTAGCGTTCTTCGGACGCTCGGTGAGTTTTTTTTTAGCATGTTTCCCTTGCATGTCGATCATTGTCGGAGCACCCACACTGCTTCGCAGAGTCCTTTTCAACACCTTACGAGACACGTACCCTTCTTTGCATTTTTGCAGGTAACCTCATTCCATCGCTTTCATCCTTAAACAGATACCAGCCTTGCTAGTTTTTTCAGGTATTATAGTCTCTACCACCTGGATACGTCTTGGGTCTAATCTTTCGCGCACGATGATCTTTGATTTCTAGCACACTGTGATTTTTCCTTCCTTTCTTTTTTCCGCTCTCATGCTCTGGACCACCCTTCTCCCTCTCAGATGTCTATCAGATTTTTCTCAGACTCTTTGGTGACGTGCTTTCACATTTCAATTCATTTGCTCAATTCCAGTGGCTTTAATCTTTGATCTTGCCTGAAATTTCTGTGTGACGCCGTAAAGCCTTCCAATTTTCTACGTAGTTATCAGCTTAAAACCTTTGAATGTAATTGTTTGATGTTTTACTCATAGATACCCCTGAAGAAGGGCGAACACCACGCCCGAAATGCTTTGGGAAAATCAAGCTACGCCTCATTTTGTTATAGTACTCTGTAACATGAACTTTTTCAGCACGATTGGAGTGTGATTAAAGAACACTTCAACAAGAAGAAGCTTTGATTCGTATCTCATATTCACGAATGTCTTTCGATGGTTTAGACATCAATATTGGTTTTGATGATGATTACAATTTTCTGATATGTTAAACAGATGACAAATTTCGTCTAACTTGTTACATACTCATCACTGAGTGTTTAGTGGTAGTGCAGTCCCTGTCTAGAGCGTCCCGCTCCAGTCTCTCACGCGGTTTGATACAGGTGGCATTTATGTGCTATGGTAACAAAGATGAATTGTAAAAGATAGAGGCTACTCTTTCGCATAGAAAAATCATGAAAGGCTTTTGCAGACATTAAAGTCAAATAGGGTTTTGCCTTAAAACTAAGGAAATATTAAGATATCAGTAATATCCATTTGTCCAGTGTCATGCCCTCAGAGTATAAAAAATAGCATATTGTATACCAGGCAGCAAACGGTTGAGCAGAAATGCATGTTTTAACTACTGCAATCAAACATAGCATCGATTAATTTCAATTTAAGGGAGGCTATACCAAGACATGTTAAATCACAGATAAAGGATGCAATTCACTGCTGGCACAGGGGGATTTATAATTAGAATTCTGCTCACAATGGACTGCAACCATAGCTACTCATTCATACAGAGATTATATTGGAATAAAGAACCTTAGAAAGGTTTTAGTTGTTGCAGTCTCTTAGCTCCTCCTTGCTGTGGGTCCTTTTTAAGACCCAGCAACTTCCACTGTTGCTAGAGAAACAGTTGCTCCTCCATAGTAGCAGAAGATCTTGACATAGGGCCTTATTTTAAATGTACTTTAAGTTAGATAGAGATAACAAGACAGGACAAAGAAGACATGAGGCTCTCCTCAGTCATGTCAGTTTTCTCAGATTATAGAAAACGCTTTGGTTGGTTGTTAATAGTCATCCTCCGTCATATGGCTTATGGTTACTCAGTAAAAACTGTGCATTTGTTGGAAAACATAAACGCCAGGATGGTGCGAGACTGATTCCTCGCACACCGTCAAGATATATTGGCATTTGTCTTGCTAGCTCACAGTGCACCATCTGTACCCCAAACCTGACCAGGTAACAAATGGATTGTGCAACCTCAGAATATGACAACTCCGACTCCCCAAGGAAAATTGTGGTAGCAGATCTAGAACCCTTTAGTTTGGTTACTCATGCACACACAAAGAGATACACAATAAAATACCCAGCAAGGCGTTTCAATAACTATTGAAGCATTGTAGTTCCTGTATAAAAAACATGTGCTGCAATAAGCAATAGAAGGAAACAAAAATGTGATCAGCATTACAAGAATGGTAAAGAAGATAAACAGTTCAACCATTGTGTTGTCATAGAGAATATATACTTGCAAATAAGTACTGTAATATATTGTACTCCTCCTACCTAGCGCTACCTAAACAAGAATGCCTAGGATGGGTGAATCTGCCAAAATTGCTGAATGGTGATCTAACTCAAGTCAAGTCAAGTCAAGTCAAAAAGCTTTATTTCGATAAAAGAATTATCATAAAAGCATGTACATACAAACATATAAAAACAAGCAGACAATTCATCAAGGGAGCAATATTTACAAGAAATCACAATATTTATGAGAATACTCTCCACCTTGGTAGCTTAATGACTAGTTGTATAAATTCATAAAAAAGTGTTAAAATCGATTAAAAAGGTTAAAAAAAAGGGGATAAAAGTGCTATAAACAGAAATCATCTACTAGGGCTAGTGAATTTACTTCTGATGATCCAAGACCAGCCCAGAAATTTGGCCACTGCACAAACTAGCATCAATCTTGTATCAGATTGTAGAATGCGCAAAGCAACACGGTAGTTTGTAGTGCCCAGGAGGCGACAGGCAGGGCCTAGCCATTTCCTTCTTGGATTACTGTACGCTGGGCATTCAAACTCCCCGTTACCTGTGTGTAAGTGTCATCAGGGCGCTAGTCTGGTGGATAGCTGGGTATCATCCCTCGCACGAGGTAAACAGGAATCAGCTGGGCTGGAATGTGGCGACCTCTCAGTGCCAGCGAAATGCTCCTCTAACTAACCAAGGAAGTAATGACGTTTATATAATAAACATCACCAATGTTGCCAAGCCGAAGTCCTAATCAGGCCGCTATTGTTGATTCTATTGCGATAGCTCTGTCGCCGAGTGGACAATGACAAACTACAATATTTTGTGCAGCAAACTTAGTCCTTGTACAGAATGTTCAAGGTATTTGATAATATGCCTACTAAGTGGAAATGTAAGCAAAAGCCATTTCAGAGACTATTATCCTGCACAGGCACGCAATGAAATGTATGTCAAATGTCAATATTCAGTGTTCAAGAAAAGTTGTCAAGTATATATGTGAACATGCAAAATGGTGGTGTTCTCGCTTCATCTGAATGGGACCACGTGGGCTTTCTGAGCATGCAATTGAAGGATTCCAATAGTCATGTGATGCCAGATTCCCTCTTTTTTCCCTCTTAGCATCACATGGAGTGTCAGTTGCTCTGTTGAATGTCTGGGTGAATTGAGCTGTCCACAAGAGTTTCTATTACATATTATACCCAGAATCCCACACGTCATTGTTACAATCAAATAAAAGTGGTCTTTTCCTCACAGCTACCTTGCCACAGCACAAGGTACTTCCAATAACATCACAATGTATTGTTCCACTAGCTAGACAGCTCTTAACGGATCAGAATGGCAAGCTGTCCAGAAAATGACTTCTCACTGTAGAAACAAGATTAAAATATAGGTGCTTTTGCTATGTAAGAGGCAAGCAAATACGTTTTAATTATATTTTCTTCTGTTTAGTAGGGATTGGGTGTTTATGATATTTCTATGCCAACCACAGAAAGATCATAGTTCTGACAATAGCATGTAATACTAACTTATGTTAACTTAGATATACAATTTTTTTGAAATGGGATTCTATTAATCATATCCACATGCTTGTAATCATGAGATAATGTTCAGAACCAGTTAAGACAAAGAATATTGGCAAGGGGCAAATGGGGACAGGACTGTGGAGATATACTCCTAGACAAGTGTCGGACAAGGCAATTCTGTACTTGCTCACAGATACACTGGTCAGAGATCTCAGATAAGTAAAAAAATATGGTGAGGCTGGTTAAACTTTCTACAGGTGCCTATCTGATGGGAATAACTTCTTTCAAAATCCAAGCTAAAATGCAAAGGTTTCTCTGTTCACATTACTGTTAGCCAAAAAAGAAGAACAGCAATAAAATGGATTAGTCTAGCGATTGGTTTCTGCTGCATTTTCCCATTTATTGACATATTTAATCCACACTCTCAGTCTTAAAATGGGCGTTAGTGGACCTTACGGAAATGTACTGTACTAACCAAATGCAACTTTTTTTATTGAGTTGTTTGGTACAGTATAAGTAATCAAAATATCAAGTAGACCAAGTACAAATATCCATAGTCCTCAGTCATTCTCCTATTTATGTCTAAAAGAGGAGCATTTATGAAACAGTTCTTCCTGCACCATTTTCCAATCTAAAACAGTGGGGAGATATTAGTCTTTCCAATGCTGTGCAATCTGCTATTTTGCTAATAAAGTTTTGATGTACCATAATCTTACTGCGACCTCTGGCTTTCATATCTTATTTGGTTAACTCCATGTCTATTAAGGAAATCTTCCTATTAGGTCTGATGCCATTGGTGTCCCCAGAGGCACTTTTTAACTCTATAAGCACTTTTAACCAAAAGGTATTTAACATCGGGCAGTCAAAGAACATATATTCCCAGCGGTTTGACATCCAGGGCATCTGTAAGTGGACTGAGGGAAGCCCTGGTCGATTCTCTCAGGAGTTCAATACAATTGGTAAATACAAGAGTATTGAATTTTTTCCTAATTAGATCCAAATACAGCTTTCGTGGCCACCTCTCGGAGTTTGTTTTTAAGCGAGCTTGTCCTTGTCATTTCTTCTTATCCGCCTCATAGTCCTGGAGGAGTAAACTGATTAAACTACAATACAGATTAGAAATGAAGGGCCTAATGTAGGACATTTCCATTTGCAAAAAGTGGTTGCAAATTGTGCACTAACTTTTTGCGAATAGAGAAGAATTTTGTGAACCAACCTATGTACTAATAGATTATTTCATAAAATTCTGAATCGTAGTGGGTCGCATTGCACAGTACCCTATCATTATTCGAGAGGTAGGTTGTAAATTGTGACTCACTACGATGGGATGCCATTACAGTGAAGAGGGCCTGCTGAGGTCAGCTGATACCATGTCTATGAACACTTTTTTTTTTTAATGCTACCCATTTTCCTAAAAGAAAACAGGACTGTATTTAAAATGTAAAGTTTATTATGTTTTTTTAAGGTTGTTTGAGAGCTGACAGTGGTCACGACTACTGCCTATTCCAAATAAACTTTTTTATTTTTTTTACTTTCACAAAGGGGAAGGAGTCCCAGAGGGACCCTTACCTTTCTGTGAATGTGTTCTTACCCCAACTCGGAATTCATTAACTATTAAATGTTTTGCCATCAGAGTTACAGTTGCAAAATGTTGATACTTCCCTGAACAAATCATAATTTGGAAGGGACGCCTTAAACATGCCCTTCAAAAAACAGTGATTTGGTATGGATTTCTAAATTGATCTGTGATTTAGTACCTTGTTACTAAATTGCAAAAACAGTTTGGTACACAACAAGTTGTAATTTTGCAGTCACAAACCCGGTGAATTTGAAAATTGCAGGCTTGCACACTAGGCCCTATCCTCTTGTTCTTTCCTAATAGCATACTCGTTTGGAAATCCCCCTACCAACTCCAAAGCTGGAAATGTTTTTAAAAGTCCCTCTCGAAGGGAGATTACATCCCACTTTCAACTCATAGAATGGTTTGAATTCTTCTCCCCATATTGATTGAGTTTCTATGGTCCTCTCAATCCATAGCAATTCAAGATTATTCCATAGTAGTGTACGTCTATGCCACAAAGGGATTTTAATGCTCACAAATTACATTTATTAGGAACATTGTCCATTAAACAAGATACAATACAACAGAAGTAATAAACTATATTAAAAAATTTGGATAAAGTACGCAATTAAAGATGCGATAAATTAAAACAATACCACATGCAATTAAATAATTTAAACCTAACTTTTTATACTTCGTAAAAACCTACCTCCTGCACAAACCATATCCAAAAAAACACTTCTAAATCAAACAGCCTTCTGCTGCTAAATCGGACCAAATGCCATTTTTTTAAAGTACCAGTTTTAAATATTTCTTCCTGTGTTTCAATAAAAAATACACAATCAAGCAAGATATGAACATCTGTACATTTCCCTACCACCGGACACCTACGATAACGTTCATATGACTGCAGCATCTTAAAGTGTAGTGCAGCATATGCAGGATTCAGTCTTAGTCTAAATCTCAAACTGTAGTGTTCTCAGCACTTTATTTGGAAGTATTTCTATATAAGGAAAAATTAATTCATTCCAGGAATTCAGGAAAAAGCTTACTGAATATTTTTGGTTTAAATAGAGTAAGTCTTGTTCCTGAGTTACATTATGTGTCATGATCTTAAGCAAATGTTTCAAAAGATTCAAGGTGTACTAAAGATTAGGTAATTCTAGGGCCAAACATATGCATAGTTGTAATTACTTTATGTGCAAATTTGCCTAATGTAATTATTTAATAAAGAATTATAACTAAGGCTAGCAATCGTCTCTTGTTCCGAGACTGATAGTTTATTTAGGTAGTGGATGGTATTATATTTGCTAACATAACTGAAGGCAGTACAAATTGCTTGTAGCATTTAGGCAGCTTTAGGCACATTTTAAAGACTTTTTAAGTAAAAGCTCACACTGGTCTTGTTTACTATTTCAATCAAAGCCAAGCAACTTAACACAATATAACATTGTTAGCTGCGCAATGGCTTTATAGGCTTTTAGGGAAGAGCTGTGGAAGAGGCTCCATAAGTTTAATTACACTTTTATAGCCCGTCACTTACTGCAGAGGTCTATTATGTTGGTTCAACTTCAAATTGTTTGGGAACAGAAGTCAGGAGTATTTATGGGCGATAACCTCTTACACCTTGCAGTCCCTCATAGACCAAGAGTATGTTTTGGCTTTGCTTCCTAAAACCAGGATCTTTGTTTTTCTATGTTTATTGCCAGTTTATTCTGCGGACATCAACCATGGAAAATTGGCCACATTGAGGCCAATTGTGTGTTTTCTAGAAGCACCTGGTCATCCACATACAATAAGCAAGGACCTGAACACCCCCAATTTTGGGAGAAAAGGAGGTGGAGTTTTTAAGAACATTAGGAATGTCAGCCAAAAAAGATAAATTAGGGTTTGGGCAAGGACATATCCCTGTCTTGACCCATTTTCAATTGCTATTTATCAGAAAGGTAACAATAATAGCTCTACCCTCGTACAATTAGCACGATTGAGTTGTTCCAAGAGAGATAGCTGAGCTGGGATTCCATGAAATATTAATTTCTTCCAGAGAAGCTCTGGGTCCATACGGAAGTCCAAGAAGCAGAAAAACAAATTTCCACTTATATTGATGGACTTACGGGCCAATGCCCAAAGACTGAAACAGTGGTTCATGGGGAAATCACTTTCCTTAAAGCTGTCCTGCTCCACAGGTTTTATACAATTGTTAGTGGCCCAATGTTTTAGTTCTTGGAGAATGAATTAAGGATTGGTAAATGGTCATTATTATGAAGTGAAGAATCATCTTTTTTGTATATGGCTTTAATTATAGCACTATTTCTGCTCTCAGTAACTTGACAGACACTAGGCAAAAACGCAGCTCAACTCTTGATCTTTCTTTTTATAATAACTGCTGTAAGGTTATCCGGATTTGCAGCTTTAGTTGATTGTAGGGACACAATCACCGTTTGTACTGCTTAAACAGACAATAACTGAATCCTTTCGGGCTCGGGATGATAATTTAAATGACTTTTATTACTGCTTGGATAACATAAATGTCACTCAAAAACGTTGACCAGCTCTTCTCTGGTACTATACAACTTAGTCTAGTGATGTTATTTGTAACTTTTTTTTTTTACAAATTCTTAAAACCTTTTTTGCAACACTTGAGGCAATAACCTCTATCTTTGACACCCAGCTGCATACTCCTTTTACTTACATGACTTTTATAATCTGCCCTTAATCTCTTAAACACCATTGCATCCTCTCTTTCAATGCACCTTCTTAACTGTGGTTGGCATTTCCTGAAGTTTCTTTAAGCTGCCTGATATGGCTCATCAAACGTCACAGGCTTCATTTCTTGGAATTTTTGAGTGTGGTTCTAAAAGATTAATTGTTTTGCTAATTTGGGTTGCTAAACTGTTCAGCACTTGAGCTATTACCTCTTTATACCAGGTTGTAATATCACAACTGTCCTTAAAGGATTTAGGAAGGTTGGGGTTCTGTGGTACTTAGTTGAGTTCAGTTGAATTGAAGAAACCAAAGATTGATGATCACTGCTTTCCAGATAAAGGATTTAAAAAATAGTAAACTAATCAAAATTTCATGCTGGATAATCCATCAGACATGCCTGATTAGCGAAACAAAAGATTTGTGCAGTTGGATTGTCAAAACGAAAGCACCCATTTAAGGAAACCATGCCCAAGGCTGTAAAAAGATTTAAAGCTCTACAGGAACCTTTGACAGTTCCACCGTGGAAAGAATGCAGAAGGGATTCCCTAAAAGTCAAGAATATTATTCAACATCCTATCAATCCATAACGGATTTAGACAAAGAGTAAAATCTCCCATTACTACCACCATACAATTAGGAAACCAATTTAAAATGTAATCTAAATCTACCTCCAATTTGGAAAGTTGTGCGTCAGTATATTGATAATCTGCTAAAGGTACACACACAATGATTATTACCATAGAATAGGTGTGGCGCAGCGGCCAGGGCCGCTGACTCCGGAACATCGGGGCTCACAGTTCGATCCCTGGCACCGGCGGTAGGATAGCCCAGCACCATGTGACTCTGGGCAATAGCTCGCTTAATCTTCCCGACGGCCCTCAGCGCCTTGACACCCTTAGGGTTAATTCTTCACGCTTTACAAATACTGGTATTTCATAGTTTCACAATTTGCTACAGTGTCATACAGATCTATCTTTGAAGCAACTAACCATTCACAATTAGTGGATACCTGGAACATTTTTGGCTACTCTTATTGAAAATAAATTCTACTAGTCTTCAGATGCTCAAACAGACGTATTCTTCTACCCACTTATCTCTTCTTTGGACAAAACCATCAATAGGTGGAGATCCTTAATGTATCCCTGTCTCCTGGATATATTTTATATCAATATCCTTCAACACGTTCAATAAATTCTCTGGTTAAAGATTCTATTTAAACCATATATGGTCCAGGAGGCGAGGGTATGCGAAGCATGTATATCCTCTTTTATATCACTTAGATATAAGGGAGTTCTTTCTCCCCAGTTTCATAGGCCCAAGTGAGGAAATAGATAAATGAAAGGGAACTCATCTTAGGAGGGACATCCCAGTGGGACTGTTATTCTTAAATTCCCTTGGGGGAAGTCCACAACTGATTTCACAACCAACATTTACCATGCTATAGGTCTTCCATTTGTCAGAGTTAGAACTATTGGAGTTGTAAATGACAATGTCTTTTATCTATGTCGAGTTTAGTGGATTTATGAACAGAGACAGCAGTAGCACTGCCTAGAGGACTAAGAATGAGGAATTACCAACAGGACCAAAGATGCAGCTGCGACACTGCCTAGATTACTTAAAATGAGGAATTACCGATGAGACCATAGAAGCAGCTAGCAACACTGTCTACTGTCTAGAAGACTTAAAATGAGGAATTACAGACGGGACCAGAGAAGCAGGTAGCAGAACTTGCTAGAGGATTTATATTGGGTGAGTTACTGACAGGACTAAAGAAGCAGCTTGCAGCAC
This sequence comes from Triturus cristatus, assembly GCF_964204655.1. NCBI lineage: Eukaryota > Metazoa > Chordata > Amphibia > Caudata > Salamandridae > Triturus > Triturus cristatus. The sequence goes on from NC_140591.1 coordinate 404,968,505, forward strand.
TGTCTAAAGGACTAAGAATGAGGAATTACCAACAGGATCAGAGAAGCAGTTATCAGCACTGCCTTGAGGACTAAGAATGAGAAATTGCCACTAGGAATAGAAAGACAGCTGCAGCACTGCCTAGAGGACTTAAAATGTGGAAATTTCCGACACGACCAGAGAAGCAGACAGCAGCACTGTCTGGAAGACTTCGAATGAGGAATTACCGATGGGACCAGAGTAACAGCTAACAGCACTGCCTAGAGGACTTCGAATGAGGAATTACCACTGGGACCACAAAAGCAAATAGCAGCACTGCCTAGAGGACTTAGAATCAGGTTATTACCAACGGGACCAGAGAAGCAGCTTGCAGTACTGCCTAGAGGACAAAGAATGAGGAATTACCGCTGAGATCAGAAACACAGCTGCAGCACTGACTAGGGGATTTAGAATGAGGAACTACCAACGGGACCAGAGTAGCAGCTGCAGCACTATCTAGAGGACTTAGAAGGAGGAATTACCGACGGGACCAGAGAAGCAGCTAGAAGACCTGCCTAGAGGACTAAGAATGAGTTATTACCACAGAGACCAGAGAAGCAGCTGCAGCACTGCCTAGAGGACTTAGAATGAGGAATTGCCGGCAGGACCAAAGATGCAACTACGGCACTGCCTAGAATACTTATGAATTACGATGCTCTTTAGGCTTACCATCTTTGGGGACTACCACAATTATCAACCGCCTAAGGTCTGGGGAAAGGGCATCCTGATTATCTGCTTTTACAAATACGTTCAGTGGATGAGATCCCACTAACCCGGAGTATCATTTGCAGGATTCTGCTGGAACTCCAACGGGGCCGGACTGGGAACCGAAACCGGCCCTGGCAAACTTCTTGGCCAGCTCCCCCTCCAGGGGGGAGAGGGGTGCGGCCGAGCTGTTTTCTAGGGCCCGTTTTGGCCAATTTTGTTACCAGAGGCCGTTATTCCGGGCCCCGGTAACAAAAACGGCCTCCCTGGGGCCCAAATCGGCCCCCACCCTGGCAGCCCACTGGGGAAATGCCCGGTGCCCACTACGGCCAGTCCGGTCCTGAACTCCAATGGGTCCCGGAGTTTTATTAGATTTAAGTTTGGCTAAAGCAGCTTCGACCTCTGCTGGTGAAATGTCAGCGTTGAGAGCCTCACGGGTCTCGGCATCCAAAACCAGCGTATTTATGGAGTCCAGATAGCGTTCGATGTAGTGTCTGTTATGGTTGGGCTTTGTAAAAGCCTGAATAGTAATGAGCAAAAGCTGTGGCTATTGCCTCGTCTGTCTCAATACAATCTTCCTCTGGGTCCACCATCCGATGTATCCATCTAGCTTCGCTTCCTACCTACCCAGCCATGCAAGGCGTTTTCTGGCCTTATCCCCTGTATCATCAAGAATACAGGGAGGCCATCATTTGGGTTTTGGCCTCATCTTGCGCTAAAGTTCAATACTCATCTCTTAGGAGACTTAATTGTCTAAGGATGAGAGGATCAGGATCTGAGCCCAAGGTTGCCTCCATCCCCAGCAGTCCATTCTCCAACTCCTCGATGAAACCTATTATCTTTCCTTTCCTTCGGGCTATAAGATTCTGTACACTATCACGGAGGACTGATTATATGCTTCCCAGAGGACTATTTTAGATGTAACCGATTTCTCATTTACCTGAAAATCGAATTTAAAGTTGACTCTCAGGCAGATTGCCACATCCCGATCCCTCAAGTCTCACATGTTTAGCAGTGGCGGCTGGTAGTGAACGGTGGTGGGGGTGAAAATATATATATTTTTAAACACTTATCTTTTCCGACTGCCGTGTCTCTTCTCCGTTTCTATGATCTTTCCGACTCCAGTACGGAAGAAGCTGCTAATTCCGCTAATTAGGATGTGCACACCACCAAAGATCAGAAAGACTCAAAGAGGGATAGTGGAGTGGGGTCCATGGACGAACCCCGGAGGCGCTTCCTATACATTTCTGTGTCATAACATCATTAAAACCCCCCCCAGGATGTGAAGTGGAGAATCTGCCTCCAATAATGACTCCGCTCACTTCTCTAATGTGGGAATAACCTTATTATTAAACTCAGTATCTTGAGCACAAAAATAACGGTCAGGTTTCCTTCAGACCAATGTTTCATTCATTAGAAATGAAGTGCAGAACTTTCGGCAAACAACTGGATATCATTATAAGCTGCAGCTAAATTGTTGGCTCAGAGTGTTGCTTGTTTTTGGACAACAAACACTATTTATCTCTGTGACCAGAAGGGTGTGGCAGATGCAATGGTTAATTACTTTGTAAATCCGCCATTAGGGAAAAGAATTACGGATGAAAAATGTTGTCATTTATTTATTTTTATTTTTTTCATTCTTTTTGGTTACATTGATTAGTTTATTTGGGAAACTGTAAGTGAATCACAAAAGTGAGTCCTTGATGAATTTGGAATTCTGTCTACTTTTCAGAAATGTATGAATTTTCAGAAATGTATGGCTATTCAGGGTTTAATCCTTGGTTCTACACTTGTTTCCACCACAAACTGCAGGTAGGTAGAAACCACAAAAATAGTAAAAAATCAAAGACTAAAAGAATGCAAAAACCGTGGTAATTTTGTTTTTACAATTCTGTGCTCCTGAAAGCTGAGAAGATTCTGATCTTAGAACAGCAAAGTTTTTTGTCGACTGCATTTTCAGAAATAAATAAATACTTTTTCGCGATTTTCAAAAACAAAAGAAAAGGACGCAAATTTGGCCTGGATACCATAGATGGAAAAAAAGCTATGAAGGCTAAAGAGAGGGGTCCCTCACACATCAGAAAACAGTCTTAGCACCGGGGGTGGGGGTGTGTTGGAGAGCCGTAGCAGCTGAGGGGTTAAGCTAACTTTGTTGTGTATGCTTAGCTCGGGTGATCTGGAGTGAAAAACATAAAGTGAGTCACATGCTGCAAATAGCAATCGTTGCCATATCGCCTGCAAGGCTTCTACAGTCATGTCAGTGTAATCAATTATCCTTATCCGTATCCAGCTCCTGAAGCCATATACCCTTCCCCGTAACCTGCACTTACCCCACCTTCTATTCTGCGGGAGCCTTAAATGAACTTAGTGTTTCGTCCCATAGATCTGCCAATGGGCATTTACATAAGCCACATATCTCCTGCACATGCAACACGATGCCCGCTGACTTAGTTCACCTCTTTACTTCTTCATTCAACTTAGTTCATGAGGGACCATACTGGGCCTTCCATCTGATTGTTATGGCTCTCTTGGACAGCACAATGGTCAGATCCAGGAATCAATTAACTGCTTTTTTGGCTGGGGGTGTTGAAATATTAGCAGTAAGCTATTTCTAGGGGAGTTTAACCCTTTTCTGTCGAGCATCTTTCAAGGTAAGCTGTTCTGTCCTCTCAGTAACACATTACACAAGGGCACCCCCGCACCATATGGTTGAAATCAACGTCGTATTAATTGCATGGGGGCATTTCAAGATATCCGTTCCCGTTAGTCTGTATATTTTATATTATAGTTATACATGTTTCAAATAAATAACTAAACTGGGCGTACTTAAACGTAATGTTCCTGAAGGTTTTGTGCGGGTATGCTAGTACGCCTGCCCATTCGTTATTTGCTAGCTTTTTGTCCAAGTTCCCAAATCTTCCCGGGTTGTACTCGTTTTATCAAGGCTCGTCTAGGTCATTGACAACAGAACCACGTTAGCAGCTTGCACCCACTTGCTAATGTAAATAAGAGCTGTAGTGCCTCGTCTATATTTTAGTTCCCTGTGTTTGTTTCACTGTTTACATTTCTGCGCCATAGGTTAGGAATTGGTTAAAGGGTAATCCACATTGCTCAATCAGTGTGGTTAAAGCTTTATTTTCGTATCAATGCCCCACGGCGAAAAGCCCAGCTGTGGTCCATTTGGACATTCTTTGACCCGTGAAAAAGCTTTTTACTGTAGGGAGCCCTATGAGTAACAACGCTGCGGCAAGTAGCTGGGTATGCGAGGTTCTTCTCGCGCTCCTTTTCCAGAATTTCAGAGCTATTTTAAGGAGTCTGGGTTTCTACTGGCTATAAAGTGCATTCCCCATAAGCAGGGCTGTCAGTGCTCCTACGCACGTTTCTGTCCTACTGAACCAATCTGTTCAAGATGGTCACCATCTAGCCACCTGGCAATACATTCTAACTGGGCCGCCAGATGGTGTATTTCGCAATCTGGAGCCACAAACCCCTTCTATGACTGGCAGCATAAGTACTTTTAGTGTAAACTCTATGGGCGCTGCACTGGCGGCCTGACCCCCCGATTACGACCTGGGCAGTCAGATCGCCTTAGGACTGCCGGCTTTGCCAGGGAACCGCTATTCCCTGGTGTTTGAGCGGCGGTCAGAGGCTGCAATATGCTTGGCGGGACCGCCACAGTCCTGCCAAGCATATAACGAGTTTCCTCTCAGTCAGTGTTTTCATGAAGGTTCAAGTTGTAATCTGGCAGGCAGGGCGACCTTTGGCGGAGTGGTGGCGCAGCGGTTTGCAATGCAGACTAGAAGGTTCAGGAAAAAATATAAAAGCCTTTGCAGAATCACCACTGTAGACAAAGCAAACAGGGCAGTGATACGCATCCTCCAAAATTCCACAAGCCCCTTCAGTGTTCTACATTCTTTGTGAGATGTGACTCAAATTCCCTTGCTACAGCTCTAAATGATACAGCAAAGTCTGCACTGAATTAATTCAGTCAGGATGAAATTTATTTCTACCAGTGCCATCAATGAAAATAGCAGGTACCGGAGCACAAACTGAGCTCAAATCTTGAAGCAAGAAGTATATATATATATATATATATCTCCTCAATCAATCATAAAGCCAGCATGTCCACTCCTCAAACCATAGCCATATTTCTTCTATCACCAGAACTCTCTGAAATGAATGAATACCACAAGACTTGTTTGTCTGCAGGTAGAGACAGTCTTGTTCTTAACGGCTATATATTGACAGATTTCTTGGTCATGTCAGACAGGGGGTTAACAATAAAACAGAACACCTAATGGTAACCCAGCATACCAGAGGAAATGTCAGTTACTTCCTTGAAGAATGTTGGTATCTTCTGTGTGACGTTGCTGCTGACTTCTTTATTAATAATTATGAGACCCAGAGAATTTTGAGTCCATAAGGAAGATGCTGAACAAAGGCATTGCCCAGGTTTCTTCTGGTGGTGTAGATATAATAGCTCACCATTGTGCACTAAGGTAACAATAACTGCTTCAGTTCAGAAGCTGGTGGAGGTCCATTTAATGAAGTTGGCTTCATTCTTGACTAATGTAACACACCTTAAACAACACATCCATGGAACAGACTAAACTTGCATTGAAGTGTAGTGCTCAGCTCTCACAGCAGTACAGTGCCTACACATGACAAATTATATTTCTTTATAGTCATGCATGGCAATGTAAAAAACATACAAAACCAAAAACGGATGTCTGAAACAATTCTAAAACAAAAACTACAAAGTACTCCTTCGCCACCTGTTGCATGAGATGTGTTTACAAAAGTAGGTTCTCTTCACTCATCACCTACTTGCTTCTACCAATGCACATTTTCGGTTGCCTCAGCTAAAAGCAAACCTAAACTAATCAGAAACTTGGGTTGTATGGACAATAATGCATTTAAAGCAAATATTCCCATTGTATCTATGTTATTGTACTTCCCGCTTTTTCCAACTCTCATATACTGACGTTTTCTTTTTTTTTTATTTCAGTAGATTTTTATTAATATTTTGTTTTTTCTCCACAAAACCAATGACATATAACATATAACATATCACATACATATAACAATTAACATGCACTCTGCATCGCTTGTTGTTACAGGGTCGCCCACTTTGGTTGTGTAGATTGTGTTACAAATAGCCTATTTTGGCTGACCTCCACCCACTGTCCTCATATGGGTCATAGAAAGCACAGAGAGGGACAGGGACAAGGGGCCAGAGCAGAGAGAGAGAGGAGGCATTTCATAGAGGGAGAATTAGCGTGTTCGCTATCGTCTAATGCGGGTTGCTATCTGGGTAGTTCTACTGGGCCTATTTATGGCGGATCAGACGGGTCTAGGTACTTGTCCAGGGTTGCCCACATTTTCCTGTTGGGCTGTCTCCATGGTGAGTCTCGTAGGGCCACTGTATCCGCTCCCCTAAGGTACGACACCCAGTTGAGCCATCCTTTAAACGTTGCCTTGGAGGTGTCTTTCCAGTTATTGAGTACCATCCTTATTTCTGCTGTTAGAAGGAGGTCGAATTGGTCTCTGTCTTGTCAGGTATCTGCATCTGTCCTAATGAATGCAGTTACTAGGGTGGCAAACTCAGTTTTAAGGGTACAACCTAGCATGTTGTTTAAAAAGGCAAAAACCTTCTTTCAGAATGCCTTGACTTTTGGGCAGTGATATATGAGATGGGCTAGGTCCCCCTTTCCATTGTTACAATTCCAGCACTGGTCATTGGGGATCAGTCTCAGGGTCGCCACTGGGGTCCAGTAGATTTTGTGTAGTGTCCAGAACTTTGTCTGTGCTAGTACCGGGGATATTTTGCTTTGTGTGGGGGAGGACCATAGCGTCTGGAACTCATTTTCGCTAAGTGTGTCCCCAAGCTGGGACTCCCAGTATTTGCGTGTCTTTTCATTAAGTTTGGTTGTGCTGGACCTTAGGAGTCTGTAGAGGTGTGATACCTGGTGGCCTAATTTATTGAGGTTGGACATATACTGGAAGATTGATGGCTTGGTAGCGGAAAGTTTCACTTTGGTCAGTGCCGTTTTGATTTTTAGAAAAGTATACAGTTCTATGTCTGATAGGTTATGTTTGTTTTTTAGCATATTGAAAGTGATGGGGTTCCCTCCCTCTTCAAGTTGTATAGGGTGGGAGATCCCCGTTTTCCCCCACGAGTCCATCAAGAGCGGCTTGCCCCTGTATTTTATCCTAGCGTTTGACCACAGATTCCCATTTCGAGTTTTTTATGCTGTGTTCCATCCTCTGGTCCACCTTCATTAGGGCGTTTCTGGTATTTTCGAGTATTGGGTTTGTTGTTATTGTATGTTTGTTGGCTGTTAGTAGGGCTAAGGGCGCAAGGTTATTTAGTATGGCTCTCTCCAATCTTAGCCATACTGGAGTGTACTCCTGGTCGGGCAGGATCCAATAGCACACCCGATTTGCCAAGAAGGCCGTTTGGAAGGTTTTAAAATCAGCCAGGTTTAACCCCCCCAGGTTTTTCCCCAGTCTTAGTTTAAGGCTTATCCTTGCTTTTTTATCTCGCCAGATGAAGTTATTCAGCAGCTTGTCTATTTTGCGATGGAAGTCGTCTGTGAGTACTAGAGGGAGCATATTTTCCAGGTAGTTGACCATAGGGGTGACCATCATCTTTACTGTCTCTATCCTTCCCCACCAAGTAATGAATTTGGGTGACCAGCCCTCCAAAAGCATCTTTATCTTGTCCAGCATTAGTTTTTCATTTTGTTCTAGTGTGTTTTTAAGATCATTCCCAAAGTATATACCCAGGTATTTTAAGAAACTGGTTTGCCAGGCAAGGCCTGAGTCCCCCAGTATTTCTATTGTGGTGCGTATATGGAGTGGTTTGCATTCTGACTGGTTTTTATTGAGTTTATAGCCTGAGAGGGCCGAGTACCTGTCTATGGAATCCATGAGGGCCGTGATAGAGGATTTAGGGCTTTCTATGGCAACGAGAATATCATCCGCGTATGCGGCTAGTTTGATTGCGACCTCGTTGATGGTGACCCCTTTCATCTCTTCATTGGCCTCTATATCCTTAATCAGAGGCTCTAGAGCTAGCAGGAACAGTGAGGGGGACAGGGGGCAACCTTGCCTTGTACCTCGCTGCAGGGTGAAGGGCTCTGAGACTCCCCATTGACTACGATACGATCAGTGGGCTTTACGTATAGTGCCATTACTTTCCGCATGAAAGAGTTCCCCAGGTTCAAGGCCCGCATGCACTGTTCTAGGAAATGCCACGATACCCTATCAAATGCCTTCTCTGCGTCTAGTGTGATGGTCACCGCTGGTTTGTCGAACTTGACGGCATTATCTAGTATATGCATAGGAGTCTAGTGTTATCCTGTGACATGCGTGTCTTGAGTAAGCCAACTTGTGAATTACTTATCAATTGAGGTAGTACCTTATTAAGTCTTGATGCCAGGATTTTTGCGTATATCTTGCAATCAACGTTAATCAGAGAGATAGGCCTGTAATTTTGGGGCATCTGAGAGTTTTTGCCTTCTTTGGGGATAACTATAATATTAGCTTAGAATATGGTATGTGAGACCATCCCCGCCCCTTCGCAGTAGTTAAAAACTTTTTTCATAGTGGGTTGTAGATGAGTTAAGAATGTCTTATAAAGGTGGCTGTGTATCCATATGGCCCGGGTGCCTTATTAGCTTTAAGGGACTTGACTGCCATCTCAATTTCAGTAGAGCTTATCTCCCTCCCTAGGGTGTGTGCTTCTTCTGGTGTTATCTTTGGGAGGTTTAGTCTGTTTAGGTACTCGGTACACCCATTTTCGTCTAGCGTTTGATCTTTTTTTACAGAGGTCTTGATAAAATTCACAAAATGTCCGTATTATTTCTGTAGGTCTTGTGTGTATGATATTTTGTGAGTCTGTGATTGAGGAGATGGTATGTTGTCTTTGTTTAAGTTTTAGGTAAGAGGCCAGGAGCTTCCCCGCTTTGTTAGCCTCGCATAGGTTTATTGCTTTAAATTTGTTTATCAACATACCAGCTCTTTCGCTCAAAATTCTGTTGAATTCATATTTCTTCTTTGTGAGTTCTGTAAGTGCACCTACGTTCTTTGAGTCTGAGATATGGGTTGCCTCTAATCTTTGGATATCCTTCTCTAGTTGTCGCAACTGTGCCTTCGCATTTCTGTTCATCTTGGCTTTAATGTCCATAATTATCCCCCTAATTGTGGCTTTTAATGCGTCCCACATGGTTTTAGGATCAGTGTCTACAGTGTCATTAAAGCTAATATATTCCTTAATGGCCTCCTCTATTTTGGTTCTGTTGGTTTGGTCTGACAAGACATCACTGTAGAATCTCCATCTACGTGAGTGGTCCTCATTGTGCCGCCCACACAGCAGTAGGCTAGTGCAGGAGTGGTCCGAGACAGTTCTCGTGGCTATGTCTGTGTGTTCTATTAAGTGGGTGTGTGTTCCTGTGATCAGTATGTAATCTATTCTGCTGTATGAATTGTGTGGGTTGGAATAAAACGTGTAATCTCTTGTGTCCGGGTGTTGTAGCCGCCATGTGTCTTTAAAATTAAACGTGGTACATAGATTTCGCAGTATGTTGTGTGCGCTTGGGGGGAGTGAGTGGCACTGGGACTGTCTGTCTATAGTGTAGTCTAGCGCCATATTGAAGTCACCTGCCATCACTTTTAGGTTGTTTTGTGGGAGGGCCTCCAACCTCTTAGAGATGCCCACCCAGAAATCATCAGTGTTTGGCCCGTAGATGTTGAGTACATGAATGTTTTCCTCCCCCCTTTTCAAATGCGTCAACAGTGTTCTCCCCTCATCATCGCTATGTTGGTCTTCTATATTTATTTTGGAGTTCCTATTTATCGGAGTGATCACACCCCGTTTCTTGCCTACGGCTGGAGAGCAGGCCATCTGTCCAACCCATCTCGCCCTAATCCGTTCTGCATCGTCAAGGGATAATCTGGTCTTCTGCAGGAGGAAGATATCTGCTTTAGTTTTAGCTAGGTAATCTAGTATTTTTTTTCCTTTTAACTGGGTGGTTGAGCCCTTTAACATTTAGGGAGACTATCTTTAGGTTGGACGTTAGTATTTTCGTATTGTCTATTGCCATTTTGTTATGCTAGGTATTGGTTATTTGACCAAGTCATTTTCCCCTTTCTGATCGGTATTGTCTTCGGGACATCGGGTGTGTGATAACTGTGAAGTCCTCCGTTGGTGAAGTCCTCCGTTGGTCCCTCCTCGTTGCCCTCTCCCAAGGTCTGATGTCGTTCCCTCCCTGGAGTGCAAAAGTGCAGATGGAAATGTTTAAAAAGGATAGAGTGCAGTGGGTAGAAATGAAGCATGTGTGCCTCACGTACATTACTAACATTACACAAGAAACACTAAAAATCCCCCCAAACACCCTCCCCTCCACCCCCCTCCTGCACATAGAGTTTTGGACGTGCGACAGGAAAGATCCGGCTCCGCCATCCCCTGGAACACTATGGTTCTGTACGCCAGAGCATCTTTATAGTTACTTTCCCCAGACGGATTACTTCTTCATATCTTGTTTAGCATAATAAAGTCCTCTAATGATCTATACTGGCGTATACACATGGTTACTACATTCACACTTATACATTTCTGTTAAAAAGGTCATAAAAAGGATATTAGTCTTCATAATGTTCTTATGTAATTCTTCTTTGACTCAGCAGCTGTTAGTTTGGTTGGCGTGCTTTGTTACAGTTGCAACACCAAAAGACCTCAAATCTCTCTCGTTGGGGCAGTAGGCTCCAGGTTATAGGATTCTTTATTGAGGTAGGTTCGGCCGTTTGGCCATTCGAGGTAGATAATGCGAGGATAAAGTCCTGTCTGAGGTAGAGCGTGTGTCTAAAGGTAGCGGTAAGTCTCAGATTGAAGAGACTGATCGCCTTGTCAGTTTTTGGGATTTCGTACAGTCCTTCATTCCACTCTTAGGTCTGGCGAGGCTCTCCTCTTGATCGCGTTTGCCTGAGAGAGTTCCATTTCTTCCTGTGTGGGACCTTGTAGGTATCTTGTCAGTTCTTTGGGGTCTTCAAATACGTACTTTCTGCCATTATCAGTGATTTTGAACTTTGTAGGGCCTGTGAATGAGAAGATGATGTTCTCCTTTCTTAGCTTGTCTCGCTGTGCCAGAAAACCTTTCCTTAAGTCCACTGTGTGCTTGGAATAGTCCTGGGTGAGGATTATTTTTTGGCCATTCCACTGTATATTATGGTTCTTCCTGGCCCCTGCGAAGATGGCTTCTGTGTGTTGTAATCGGAGAGGTTTGCATATAATGGGCCGTGGAGTTGTTTTATTTGAGGTTTTGAAGGCTGGTACTCTGTAGGCCTTGTTTCGGAGGTGTCAGTTGCCGTGCCAGAAGGGTTGGAGGAGATGGTTACAGGTGCCGCTTCGATCAATAGTTCTGGGACATTACCGACGGTGGGGGCAGATGGCTCAGGGAGACTGCAGGGGCCATTATCCAGGAGCTCTGGACCATTTAATAGTTCAGGAACATTGCCAGCACTACGGGCGAGTGGATCAGAGGGTCTGCAAGAGCCATTGTCCGGGGTCACCATGACATTCAATAGACCAGGAATTTTACCAGCGATCGGGGGAGATGGATCAGGAAATCCGTCGGTGCCATTATCCAGAGTCACTGGGCTGTGAGCAGAGAGTCAGTCAACCCCATCCAAGCTGTTCAAGCAGTTAAAACGATTGAAGTGGAAATAGGGTGTATCAGGCACTTGGAAGTTAGGGTGCTGTGCATAAGTTTTGTGTCCGCGTCTACGTTCCACCCTTATCCATTCGTCATGCAGAGGAGCATAGTGCATGCGAATAGGAGGGAAGAAAAAGGATACTGGGCGGGTCTGGATGGTGGAATCCAATGAACGATTTACTCCTTCACAGATATGCAAGACGGTGCCCGGATCTTTAAAAGTTACCAGAATGCAGTCCCCTATTATTGTTTTTCTGGTCTTCCCTAGCCAAGGGACCCTTCTAACCATAATAATCTCGTTGTTAAAATGAGATGGTAAGGGTCGGTTCCAATTTAGCCACTTGATCACCTTTTTCTTTAGGGATTGGTAATCTTCATTTTCGCCAGTTCTTAGTTGAGGAGCACCTGCTAACACCACCGTTAGATTATTAGCTTCTGGCGGCAGATCTGGTCTCCGTGGTCTTGGGACTGGTCGCCCCGGGGGAAGAAGGAGGGTGCTTTCAGCTTCGGGGAGGCCATCATTGGTCCCTGTCTGAGAGCTTTGGGGGGCAGAGTCTGTTGGTTGTAAAGGCCTATAAGTTGGATTATTACGCGGTGGCTGGACTGGAATAGCCATTAGTTGCTGCAGGGGGGGAGCAGTAGGAGCACCCCGGGAGGGGACTATGTTGGTACCCTGTAAAGCTCCTGTTTTAGGGGCGTTTACTACAGGGAGATGAGGTCCCACATTCTTGGATTGCTTACTAACTAAGGTATTTAGGGATGTCTCTAGTATAGTCAGCCTTATCTCAACCTTTTTCAGGCTGTCACTAATAGGCTGCAAGAGGGAACGAAATAAGAATTCTATACTCCCTATAGATGTGAGAGGGGGGTTTGTGTTGGATGTGTTGGCCACTGGATCGCTGTTAATAGCGGCTGTGTTGGGGCTTGGATCTTTGGGGGGGACAGCGTTAGGCGCAGTCTCATTGTCCTTCCCAGATTGGAGTGCATTTTTATGTTTTTTGCCAAAATCTAGGTGAGATAGTTTGGTTTTCCCCCGCCCCCCCATGGACTTCCTACTGCGTTTGCTAGGTGGAGGCATGTGCATCTCCACCACAACACTTTGCTTTGGCTTGCTCTTCTTATTTATATTCGAGGGGGGAGATTGGATAACCAGGTTAACTGGAGTGTCAGATGACAAGAGTGGAATTGTGTCTGCGACTTTTTCAGGCAGCATGCCAGGGGTGCTTGGGATTTCCCGAAGTAAGAGGGGGAAGTCCTCAAGGGTCGTCGGATTCAAGCTATTGGGGGGAGTACCCTCCTCTTGAGAGATAGGATACGGGATAATTTCAGTCAGGGGTCTACTCTTCATTGATTCAATGGATCGCCGACGGTCCGCCCTACGTCTCTCTAGGGAGTTTTCTTTGCCCCCATCTCCTTTGGCGGGTTTGAAGTAATTGTCCAGCGTCCCAGTATTGCTACCCCCCTCCCTTGCTGGAGTTTCACGTGCTGCAGGTGAGGGCATCACCTTATGCACAAGCAGAGTTCAACCAGAGTTTGGGTGAAAAGGATAAGGGGTATGGCCCAGCCCGGCCTCCTTTGGCCCCTGACGGCCACAGACGGCCACAGACGGCCACAGACGGCCACAGACGGTCCCGCCCTTGTCCCGGGCTTCTCCCGGCGAGCTCCCGCGCGCTCCTGCGCAGCGGTACTCACGCGTTAGTTTATAGCTGTGGTGGAGGTGAGCAGGTCGTTGGGGGCGGGGCGGGGAGGGAGAGCAGCCCAGGTGGAGCGGGCGCGGGTTGCTGGGGCTCCTGGGAAATGGAGTCCCAGCCCTCTTGCTCGCAGCCCTCGGCCCCTGGTGTACCCCCGCAGCAGCTTCAGCCCAGGAAAGCGCCCCTCTGCGAAGCGGGACCCGCGCAGCGGCTACCGCGAGGCGTGGACAAAGTTTCACAGAGTGTCCTCAGGAATCCAAAACGGCAGAGGCAAGTTTGTTGGAAGGTCCCCCTTTTTTTTTTTAGGCCTTGTTTAGCTCGAAAGGAAGGCCATACTTAATGTTGGTTATTTTTGGGATCATGTCTTGTATGAAGGTGATTCACGGCCCGCTTTTTTCCTCCTCTCCTTCGGCGACCCCTAGTATTCTAATGTTCCCCCGCCTGTTCCAGTCACCTAATTCTGCTGTTTGTCTGCGAAGTACTGCCGCTGTTTTGGATAGCTCTAAAAGAGTCTTGTTTGCTTTTTGTTCACCATCCTCTATATCGCTCACCCCCTGCTCTACCTCCGTTAGCCTGTTATTCGCCGCATAGATGCCGGCTCTGACTGCAGCCAGTTCCAGCTGTATAGCATCCGTCGTTTGTTTAGTCGATTTTGCTAGGTCGTGTACATCCGCCAGTTTTTTCAGGATCATGTCCAGCGTGGTATTGATGTCATTCTTTTGTTTGATAGGGGAGTCAAGAGGTTCGCTCTTGTTCTTTTTTGTCTGCTGCGTGATTCTTCCTTCGGTGCCAGCCATGTCTGATATCCTTCCTCTCTTTTGCTGTTGGCTGAGCCTTCCACTCGTTTTCGGCTCTATGGTTAGTTTCTTGCCCCCTTACCTTGATGAAAAAATGTTGGCGTCTCTTGTTGCCTCTTGTCCTCCAGTCTTAGTATGGGGGTCCCTGTGCTGATGACGTGGAGCTGTTGTTGTTTTCTGCGCTTGCAGTCCGAGCTTGTACCTTACAACCTCCTTTGTTTACTGGGTTAAAAACCGCCTGAGCAGCGTGCGTTGGCCGTCTCCCTTGTTGTTCGACTATGGGTGAGTGGATATTATTCTTCACTACTAGCTTATATCTTGATCGGAAGGTCTGTATGGTTGTATACAGGGGGTTGTACAGTTTGTTGGTGTGGGTGGAGGGGTTTGATTTTGCCCACTTGCCTTCTTGTTAGCCTTCGTCTGGCTATCGCTTGATTACTTCCCCGTTATGCAACCCACTGAGTTATGGATATCGTACTCGTATCAGAAACTCCTGTGTTTGCTCATCCCCTTCTCTTATGTGTTGGAAACACGTAGGTTGGCCACCCCGATTGACAGGTCCTCTACTGTCTGTTTCTTTTGCTGTACCTTGTGCCATGTGCGAGTAGGCTTTTGCAGTCTTTACTCTCTCCTTATTATGCTTGCCTGCTGCGTGTATACTTCGATTGCTGTATCTCTGTGCCCAGTCAAGCTGTATCCACGCCCTTATTTCCAATCTCTCTATCGGGGAGAAAAGAATACTCGTTTTGGTGTTGCCAAAAACTTATCGCTGTGTTGCGCTGGGGGTGCTTCCTTTATGGTGAGATTGCAGGTTTGGTTACCACTGCGCTTTTTTACTGACTGTAACGGCTGCAATAGCGGCTCGCACTGATCGTTACTTTCGTTTTGTGATCGCGTTAATTTTTACGGAGCTTGCGATTGTCGGTAGCTACAGTAGTGCTTCCCCCGCACTTGTGATAACGGCGCGTTTTTCCAAAGTTAATCAGGCGTGCCCCCTCTGTTGCGATCTTCCTATTGACTCTCTTTACCATCAGCAAGATCTTTCCGCACCGAGTTGTTTACCCGATATTCAAACCTAAGATGGCGGCCCCCATCGGTGGTTTCGGTTTCGTTATAAACGAGCGAGTATCCTCCTCTCCACTAGAGTTTTCTTGCTATTGTTATTGATGCCTCGGTGCTCACCACGGGAGGTCTACAGCACTAAACTTACATGGGCTCGCTGCTGGTCCTCCGGTGTTCGTTTGTTGTTTTTTGGGCACATTCAGCAGCAGGTCTCGCAGCGGTGGAGGGTCTCCATCGCGGGCACCATCTTGGTTTCTACCGCTCGCTCTGGGAGATCTTCTCCGTATTTTTCTCGCTTTCACTGTTGTGGCTGAGCTTGCAGGTCAGGTCAATTTCTCCCTTGATATCTCCGCTATCTTTTGGTGTGCTCTTTTCCTTAAACTAATCAGCTCTCGCGTGTTCTTTTTGTTGCTCGCTTCCAGGTTTGGCAAAGCGCTGGATTCAGGCGTCTAAACCCACTGCCGTCCAAACCACGCCCATACTGACGTTTTCTAAATCTAATGTATAGTAAAATGAAGTTCAGTCCCATTCCCCCCCTACCCAGAGAGACTTGAAGTGAGGATCTCCTCAAGCATGCACTCGATTCAACAAGTATTGAATCATTTACATGGGAATGACCTCAAGCAACAAGTCCTACGCCACATACTATCTTATGTGGCTCAGCACGCAGCATTGACAAGACTCAAAAATTCCAAATTCCTTTGCAACAATGTGGAGAAATTGTTGAATTATTTCCACCTAGAGTCATGAAGGAAAGAATCATATAAAAAGGCCCTAGTAGAACAAAGTATTGGAAAATGCTGCCCTGTAGAAGTGACTACAGGGTGGAAAAAAAACTTTTAAAAACCTTCAACCCTGTAATCACTACAAGAGGGCCCGCATTTACAATAATTTCGGACTAATATGGCTTTTTGTGTGACATATTAGTGGGATAAGGGTGCCTTGGATTCAGTCCCTCATACTCCGTTTTTAAGCATGAAGGTAGCAAACTGCATGAATGTAAAGAAGACAAGATGCAAATACTGTAATATTTCATATCAGGTGTCTTTTAGACAATGGCAAACCTATGTGCTGATGTAGCTGTTTCCTGTATTTTTCCCAATAATGCTGTGTGAGGAGGCCCCGGACATAACATGTCGATTACGCGAAACGTCCCAACAAACCATCCGGCATGACTTACCCGGGGTGAAGAGCCTCACGGCAACCCGAAGCAGGTCAACAATGTTCAAAATGCTGACCCCTCCCCCTTGCTCTCTGCCCAGGCTGGGTCATGACGCGCCCGTAACAGAAGCGGAAGTAGGAGGGACTAACCCCGGATATGGTTCTCCAGGGCAGGTGAAAAGGACCACAGAGACGGGTAATGAGCGCGTACGTGCCGGAGTGGAGGAAGAGCGGAGCGGTGAGATCGAGAACGAAGAGGAGCGGAGTGGAGAGAACGAGAAGGAGCAGAGCGGAGAGGAGGAGGAAGAGAGGAGCGGAGAGGGCATGGAGAAGCAGAATAGCGAGGACGAAACCCGCGACGAGGACGAGACGTGGTGCGAGGACTGGTGGTCCCCACAGGAGGAGGCCGGAGAGCGGCCACAACTTGGGAGAGTTGCAGCGGTGCCAGTGAGTGGCTGAGACTAGGGGAAAACGGGCACAGGGCGACGGGTGGTTTGTAGGTGTATAACAGGGTGGAGGGCGATTTGGGGAGCACCGCGACGGTTGCTTTTTTTGTATGTGCATTCTTCCTTCTTCGATGCGCAAACCACCTGAGAGATTACGCCCTTGTATCTAAAGGGAAGCCCTGGTGTTTTTTATTTTTATCTGCTTAGAATGTCACCGTGCACAGTAACGCCCAAACGATCCCTCCACAACCCCTCTTCCCTCACGAACCCCCTTGCACTGACCAGAGGATATATTCCCTAAACACTACCTATCACCGACCGGGTGTGGTGGCGGGGCCACAGTTGCCTGCGGGCAAGATAGGTCAGAGTCACTGATGGTTCCTTGTTTCTCTTCACTCATATGAGCCTCCCTGGGAGAACCACTCAGCCCATCAAAGAAGCAACATTCTCCGAAGGCAACCTGGACCCACAGGAACAGGAGGAGACCCGAAGATCCTACCAAGATTCCCCAAAGACAATACCTAAAGACCTTTTTCCCACCTTGTTAATAAAGAAACACCGACTGGCTCATTACATACAGCCTCCGCAACTGTTTGTCTGGCCAGCAGTCCCACAAGTGGTGTTAGAAGTGGGATCAGCCGGAGACATAGAGGCTGCAATTGCCCGAATGGCGGAAAGCCAAGAGAGCCTGGGGAAAGCCATGGAAAAATTCCTCGCCATTGTGGAAGAAGACCGGGGGAAGCTGCAACAGGCATTCACAGAGCAGGGCCAGACCTATGACACCGCAATGGGGAAAATCACAGACATCCTAGGACAACAACGAGGCCCGAGTACTCTTCCTTCAGTGATCCTACAAAAATACGTAAGCGGAGAGGACCCTGAATTCTTTTTCAACAATTTTCAACGGATGGCCCTGGCCGTGGCATGGCCAGTGGAAAAGTGGGGTCAGTAACTGGGGCCACTACTGTCCGGAGAGCTGCAGGCATCCTACCAAGTGGCCAACGTCCTGTGAGTAACCCCATACGCGGAAATAAAGCAATGTATTATGGAACGCTTAGGGGTTAACAATGAGACCTACAGGATGAGGCTTTGGCAAATCAGGGAAGGACCCCAAGAAACCCCTGGGGCCTTATACTTCCGTGTACGGGATATGGCTGACCGATGGCTAAAGCCAGCCACCGCCACAAAGGAGGACATCATGGCTAAAGTCTACTTAGAACAGTACCTAACTTACCTCCATCCACCCATTCAGAAATGGGTAAGACAACATGCGCATCTCACCCTGGATACTGCAGTAGACATCGCTGGCGCTTACAGTAGAGCCCAAGAAGCGCAAAAGGGACGCAAAGAGCCCACCTGGAGAACAGGCGTGAGCGGGGCTCATCGCCCTTTCCGACCTCCACTGGCCCGAAAACCCAATCCTGTGACAGTCATCCCCGGCCCCCCTGTTTTCTGAACCCCTGGTCCCCCCTTATTGAGAACCCCTACCCCTAGACCACAGTGTTATAATTGCGGAGGGCTAGGTCACATAGCCCGTTTCTGCCCACAGAAGGAGGAACCGATGGAGATAGGTAAGGCAAGGAACTATTGTTGCCTCTCTCAGACCAAACAACCAACCCCTTATCGTTGTGAAGTGACTGTAAACGGACAACCGATGACAGCTCTTGCCGATACGGGCTGTCGACAAAGCGTGGTACGGCCCCAGGAGTTGGGAGCCCAGATCGGAGCAGGTGATGGGACTGTGAATATACAATGCGTTCATGGAGATACAAAGGTATATCCCACTACCCATGTACGAGTACAAACCACCACGGATCCTGGCTTTGAGTTAAAAGTGGGCCTTATCCATCGACTGCCGGAACAGATCATCCTTGAAATGATTATCCCCATCTACCTGAATTACTTCAAGATGCAACAACCCCAGACAGTGAATGGTGAGACATAGCTCCATTTGCTCAGGATGAGAACCCAGACTGGCCCCCCTCAAAACCCAGGAAAACAAGAAATCAAAAACGAAAGGACAAAGGAAGAATCATGCATGCTTTCCCGGCTGTGCCGATGGAGAACCCGTGGGAAAACGACCAACACTTCCACACAGCCCAGAGGGAGGATCCCGTTTTACAAGAGGCCTGGAACAAAGCCCTGAACCAAGAAGAGCCATTACAAGTATGTCCTTGTTTCTTTATCAAGAACGGACTGCTCTACCGGAAGGCAGAGCACAACAGCAACCCTCAGCTATTGGTCCCTACCCTTTTTCAGGATAAGGTCCTCTATCTAGCACACAGTCATCTCTTGGGTGGGCATTTTGGAGAGGAAAAAAAAGGAGCAATTGATAACCAAGCAGTTCTATTGGCCTGGCATTTATAAAAGAGTGAAGGTGTACTGTTGTGAATGCCCCATTTGCCAAAAACATAGCATGTATAGGCCCCCCCGAGCTCCCTTACATCGAGCTCCCTTACATCCACTACCCATCATTGAGGAACCGTTCAGTAGGTTAGGGATGGACATCATAGGTCCCCTATTACCCTCTCGTAGCAGATGCCGTTATGTGCTGGTTCTTGTGGATTATGCTACCCGTTTCCCGGAGGCAATCGCTTTACGACACCCTAATGCCTCTACCATAGCCAAAGCTATGATTCCAGTATTCTCCCGGGTGTGGTTTCCGAAAGAGATCCTAACAGATCAGGGGACCCCGTTCGTGTCAAAACTAATGAAGCAGGTGTGCACCCAGTTAGGGATCAAACAGATACGGACAGCGGCCTATCACCCCCAACTCGTAGAGCGCTACAATGCTATACTTAAAACCACCCTCAAAAAACTCCTTGCCCTCGAATCCAAACGGTGGGAGGACATGTTACCCCTAGCATTATACGCAATCAGATGCCAAACCCAGAAGAGCACGGGTTACTCCCCTTTTGAACTGTTATATGGCCACCAACCCCGTTCCTTGTTAGACATGGTTCGCGAACCATGGGAAACAGAACCTAACAATGCCACCCCACTGATTGAATACGCCACCAATCTAAAAACCCATTTGGGACAGATACAAACCATTGGCAGGAACAACACGGAAAAAGCACAGGGGGCACAAAAAGTCCAATATGACAAGAAAACTAAAGAAAGGTCCTTCTCAGTAGGAGATGCGGTGCTACTAATGAAGACGTCCTCCGATCACAAATTATTGAGTCAGTGGCAGGGTCCCTACTTGGTACTGGAAAAGGTAACGCCCGTCACCTATAGAATCGAGTTGGACCAAAAGAGGGGTACCTCCCAGGTCTACCACATTAATCTGTTAAAGAAATGGGAGGGACCCATTCCCGTCTTGGTTGGCACCATAAGGGACCAAAACCCCCTGTACTGCCAGTGTATTGATAGTGAATTACCCTCCCATAACACCGCTGATCTGATTGATACATTGCTACCCTTGCAGGATGTGTTTTCCCTCACTCCCGGGAAAACCACATTGGTGGAACACTCCATCAAAACAAGTCCCGGTAAAAAAGTGCGTCTGCGGCCATACCGTATACCAGAGGCCCGTAGACATACCATCCGAAACGAAGTCCAACAGATGTTACAGAGGGTTCTACGATACCCATCTGTAAGCGAGTAGAATTCGCCCATCGTTCTCATTCCGAAGCCAGATGGCTCGGTACGCTTTTGCATTGATTTCCGGGAGGTCAATAAAGTGTCAGAATTCGACACGTATCCCCTTCCCCGGGTAGACGAAATGATAGCACGGATAGGGAAGGCCAAATATATCAGCACCCTCGGTTTATGCAAAGGGTACTGGCAGATACCCCTGAGAGCACAAGACCGAGAGAAAACTGCGTTTTCTACTCCGGACGGTCTATTTCAGCTTATGATGTTGCCCTTCGGGTTGCATGGAGCCCCAGCTACGTTTCAACGGGCCATGAACCGTATCCTACTTCCCCATGAGAGCTATGCCGGGGCTTACATAGATGACATCATCATCTACAGTGAGACCTGGGACCAGCATCTGACCCAACTGTATAGCGTAATCCAGACTCTGGGTAGCCACGGCCTTAAAATCAATCCATAAAACTTCAAAACGTGGCTAGGTTGATCTTGCGCAAAATCAATGATTGTATGAAAAGAGCGGAAAAATTGCTCAAAGGAACAGAAAGGGAAACGGCCACCCACGTCCTAATACTCCTCCGGCACAGCAGGCACACAGAGGATAAGCACAAAGCAAGATATCGTTCCCGAGCACAAACAAATAAGTATTAAACAAATGATATTAGTATTTCAAAGAAAATTCAGTCCATATATTCAGAAGATAATCTTCTTTTATTCTCTTATTCATTCCTCAGGATCTCCCCTTGTGGTCATAACACAATGGTTTGTGATAACAGGTAAACATAGCTGTTGCAGCCAACACGTGTTTCGTCTTGGGTAAATGGCCCAACGACTTCCTCAGGGCAAAGGCGATCTTTAAAAAAGCAACACGCCACACATTAGGTAAAACCTAATTGTGGTCTCATATAGTATGGGTTTAAATATAGAATGTATCCATCGTAAATCAAAAATGCAATATATGCAAGTATTTCAGTCTCAAAATTGTGTATCAGAAAACGGAGAGTACTCTGATCGTAATCGACGCCTAATATTTGTGTCACACAAATATTAGGCATTGATTACGATCGGAGTACTCTCCGTTTTCTGATATACAATTTTTTTTTTCACGAGATGCGCCGACTGGATTAATTTGTTGACTGAGATACTTGCATATATTGCATTTTTGATTTACGATGGATACATTCTATATTTAAACCAATACTATTGGGAGAGGGAGTAACACGACCCCAGGATAAGAAACTGACTGCCATATCACAAATACCCTTTCCACGTTCTGCCAAGGCCCTTACAGCTTTTTTGGGATTACTCGGGTATTATAGGAGGTTCATACCCCAGTTCTCACGAATAGCAGCCCCACTCACAGATCTCTTGCAGAAGACCGTGAAAACCGAGACAAAATTGAGGGACCCCAGCCCCGAAGTAGTCCAGGCATTCGACACACTAAAGGCCTCCCTGACCTCTGAGACGGTGTTAGCCAGTCCCGATTATATCTTGACTTTCATCCTCCAGACGGATGCCTCTGATCAGGGACTGGGGGCGGTATTGTCCCAAAGAAACCACTAGGGAGAAGAGAAACCCATATTATACATAAGCAGGAAACTGTACCTCCGCGAACGGAACTACGCAGTGATCGAAACGGAAGCCCTAGCCATTAAATGGGCAATTGACTCATTAAAATATTACTTGGAGGGGCGGGAGTTCACATTGTACACGGACCATGCCCCTTTGGAATGGTTAGCCCGCAACAAAGGGAACAATGAAAGAGTACTACGCTGGTTTTTAGGTCTCGCTGAGCCCCAGCGCTTGCGCTGGCTCGGAGAGATATTTTATAGTTGGGATTTTTAGAGTGCTGCCTGTGGCCTAAAGCTTGAGTGCACGTGAGCGTGCACGCGCGCAGCCGCCAATCACTGCTGCGCGCG
Source organism: Triturus cristatus (assembly GCF_964204655.1). Classification (NCBI taxonomy): domain Eukaryota; kingdom Metazoa; phylum Chordata; class Amphibia; order Caudata; family Salamandridae; genus Triturus; species Triturus cristatus. Next base: position 404,990,616 of record NC_140591.1, read on the forward strand.
CACCACTCACGTGCTTGCAGTTGCCACACGCAGCGCTCCCGTCCAAGCGATCGCGATCATTTTCGCTTTGATCGCGATCGCTATTACTTTCATTTTCACGGCCGCGCGGCCGTTACTTTTTTCCTCTTACCCTTACTATGTTCAATTAATCCCTGCCCAGCTCTCTTCCTTAACATGACTCTCTCCCACCTACATTCTATTCTCTGAGACGCTCACTCTCCGCATTACTTTGCGCCCCCCCACATCCATCTCGCTCTCTCCGTGCATTACACAGCCCCTTTACTCCCACTCTCTTCATCTTGCTGTCGGGCTTCTTTATTGTTTTCAGCCCTCAATCTCTTCTTGTCCTCATTCTCTTCTGCCCCCCCACCCCCTTCAGCCCTCACTCTCCCCTCGCACCCCGTAACTCGCCTCCCTCACTCTCCTTTTGTCCTCACAGTTTCCTCCCTGTGCTCGTGATCTCTCTGCCCCCATTCTTTCACTCTTCTCCATGCCCTCTCAGCATCCCTCCCCGACGTAACCCCCATTCCCTCGCTCGCCCTCTCTCTCTCCCTATTCCCCGCCTCCCCTTTGCTTTCTCCCTCCCCTCACTTTCCCCTTCCCTCACCTCCTCCTCGCTCTCCCCTCCGCCCCCCCCCCCGCTCGCGCTCCTGTCCTCGCGCTCGCTCTTGCCCTCCCCTCCTGGCAGTGAGGTATTACCACCGCCTGCAGGGCCCGCAGAGGATGCGGCTAACGAGGACAGATTGTTGTCATTGAGCAGTAATTACTTCATTGAGCTCGGCGCCTGCATTGGGGAAACAGGGCGGTGCCGCCCGCTAGGGGTCCCTGGCATCCGTGGCGCCTGCAAGTCGCTATCGTGGCATCTTTGGCTGTCTCTGCCGTTAACAACCTTAACGGCCCTTGCTGTGGACCCCCCCCCCCTTCGTGGTCGCTGGCAACCACCACACACTGCTGCGTCACAGCTCTGACACCCCGCGTGGTGCTACCAGAAGCACCACACTGCGAGCCTATGCGGGAGCTGGGCCTGCAGGGTCCTTGTCATGGCAGCTTGCAAGGTCCCAGCGATGACGACATGAGAGGACTCTGCTGTGACCCTCCCCCGTGAAATCTCTCCCGAGGTCCCTACTGTTACACTGTGTGGTCGCTTGCAGCCACGACGCTCTACACAGCGTCACAGCCTGAGCGCTCGTGAGCTCCCTGCTATGACACCTAGCGAGGTGCTAAAAGAGACACTCCACACTGCGAGATCCGCCGTGACACCCAGTGTGGAAGCTAGTCCTGGGCCTGCGCGTCCCATCCATGACAGCTTGTGAGGTCCCAACCATAGTTATTATGTGGTCTATGCAGTGACCCTCAGCCAGGTCTCTACCATGATACCTCACACGGTCCCTGCTGTAGTCGCCCGCAGTCCTAACAATCACAGCAATGACACATCGCAAGGTCTACACACAGTGGTAGGGCGACCAACTGGCATGGGTGCAAATTCAGGACGGTGAGTGTAAAACTTCAGAACAAAGGGTCAAAATTCAGGACAAAAATTCAGGACAGGATGTCAAAATTCAGGACAAATCTTAGGGGTAAAAGGTAAGTTTTACAGGCACATCAGAGGAGGTCGCACAATAGTATAAAAGCAAGTAAATAGACAACCACTTAAGTACAAGTCAAAAGAAGTTTATATTCGGTTGAGACAATCGTGCACTTCACGTTTTTAGGTCTCGCATGACCCAGCGCATGCGCTGGTCTGGCGAGACTTATTGAGAGGGCTCCAAAAAGTGCTACCAGGCCAGCCTAGTGCTACAGTGCATGTGCGCTTTACCGTGCGGCCGCTTTGATGTTTGATCGTGATCCCGCACGGCCGCTTTGCATAGCCAATAGGTCTCGCTTTTGGGACCTAATAAGTATTTAGTTATGCAACTGTTGCATGGCTAAAAGCTTATAAGGTCCCAAAGGCGAGACCTATTGGCTATGCCAATGCTTGTTAGCATTGCAACCATACAGGTTTCGTACCCAGCACAGGAAAGGAACAGAACAAACAAACGTAGACTTCCTTTCCCGTTACCCCAGTGAAAACCCCCCTACTAGAAGGACAGCAAGGGAAAAGGGATGTTAGGAGGCCCCGGACATAACATGTCGATTACCCGAACCGTCCCAACAAACCAGCAGACATGACTTACCCGGGGTGAAGAGCCTTGCGGCATCCCGAAGCAGGTCAACAATGTTCAAAATGCTGACCCCTCCCCCTTGCTCTCTGCCCAGGCCGGGTCTTGACGTGCCCGTAACAGAAGCGGAAGTAGGAGGGACTAACCCCGGATATGGTTCTCCATGGCAGGTGAAAAGGACCACAGAGACGGGTAATGAGCGCGTACGTGCCGGAGTGGAGGAAGAGCGGAGCGGAGAGATCGAGAACGAGGAGGAGCGGAGCGGAGAGAACGAGAAGGAGCGGAGCAGAGAGGAGGAGGAAGAGAGGAGTGGAGAGGGCGTGGAGAAGTGGAATAGCGCGGACGAAACCCGCGACGAGGACGAGACATGGTGCGAGGACTGGTGGTCCCCACAGGAGGAGGCCGGAGAGCGGCCGCAACTCAGGAGAGTTGCGGCAGAGCCGGTGAGTGGCTGAGACTAGGGGAAAACGGGCACAGGGCGGCGGGTGGTTTGTAGGTGTATAACGGGGTGGAGGGCGGTTTGGGGAGCACCGCGACGGTTGTTTTTTTTTGTATGTGCATTCTTCCTTCCTCAATGCACAAACCTCCTGAGAGATTACGCCCTTGTATCTAAAGGGAAGCCCTGGCGTTTTTTTTTTATCTGCTTAGATTGTCACCGTGCACAGTAACGCCCAAACGATCCCTCCACAACCCCTCTTCCCTCACGAACCCCCTTGCACTGACCAGACGATATATTCCCTAAACACTACCTATCACCGACCAGGTGTGGTGACGGGCCACAGTTGCCTGCGGGCAAGATAGGTCAGAGTCACTGATGGTTCCTTGTTTCTCTTCTCTCATATGAGCCTCCCTGGGAGAACCACTCAGCCCATCGAAGAAGCAACATTCTCCGAAGGAAACCCGGACCCACAGGAACAGGAGGAGACCCGAAGATCCTACCAAGGTTCCCCAAAGACAATACCTAAAGACCTTTTTCCCACCTTGTTAATAAAGAAACACCGACTGGCTCATTACATACAGCCTGCGCGTCTATTTGTCCGGCCTACAGTCCCACATGCTGTTGCCGGGATTTTATTAAGTCTCTGGCATCCCCTCCCATATCTTACTGGTGTAGCCTAGGACATCCTGGAAAGCACCAGCAAAATGTTTCCTTCCCAGCTGGCTCCCATGTCACTGACACTTAGTGCACAAATCGGACACAATCTGTATGCATGGTCCACCCAATGATGAAAGCAACCGTGAGAATCGTTATGTTATGTTACTGCCATTCACGTATCACATGTTCCCTTGTTGAGGGATCCTGCCTAACAGTTTTAGACAGCAGTTTGTGTGCTTCAAATCTTCCACTGTACCGTGCGCAAGGGTTTTTACAACCCAAATAAGGGTAAATATTTGGTTCTGGGTTGCTCCCCTCTGCTCCAACACCATGTGCGCTGATTTCTCGTTCCTGAAATTCATTAATGAAACTCATATAAGAGGGTGATTGTATAGATGGGGAGTGTATTTCCCTCGCTCTTCTGTTGTCCATTATCTTGAAATTCATTTTAGTTTTATTGGTCACTTATATGGTATCCAATTGCTGTGCAGAAACTTCCCTAATTCAATTTGGGAAGCACAACAGGATAGCCAGTGTGGATGATCAAGTATGTGCACAAGCCAGAAATGACTGGGCACATTCAGCGGCAAATGATGAATTTAGCACCAGCAACTAATGATCCAAGAGACACAAACAAAGTTCTAAAATGCATAATGTCAACACACACTGGAGACACTACACACTCTCCTTCTCAAAAGGCGTGGGTTACTTCATTTCCTCCTACCAGTACAAGACTCAAGGACACAACGGACGAACAAATAACACCAGCACATCAATCTGTTTCATTAACTATATATATTTATAACCAATGACCAACATGGTTCCATAGCCTCTGCCTCTCCATTGGGCTCCTTGAATCATCCCCGCTGAGGAGTTACAAGGCCAGAACATGTAGTACAGAACTGCTTCAGATCATAAACTCTCATCTCAAGCCAAGCAACCAACTCTAGCTCACACTGTAGCATTTGCTAATCTATCATATTCAGTAATGTCCTTATAGGTACACAACCAATCAACCTCCTGCAAGCACGGTCACGCGCACCACATTCAGCCCAGGCCTATGTGCAATCACTCCGACTTGCCACACTAGCTGTGGCACCACTTGGAGTGCTTTCAGGAACATCACACCACACAATTTTGCACAAACATGAAACCTGGTCAGCATGCACATGTACACACATATACATTACAAGCTAGTGCTGTTTTTCATCAAGTTTCTTGAAATTGTTTTTAAGCTTCTATTGTATTTTGCTGCCTCGTGCGACTAGGTTTGGAATATGTAAATAGCCAAAACAAATAAGCAGGAGCATGTGATGCCTTACAGCACGGTTTCTAAATCATGTGGGTCGGGAGCATAATACGGTTGACAGAAAGCTGTGACGAGTTCACGTGGTCACGTCCTGTCAATAAATAACAAGTCATAATAGGCATAGCACTGTGGAAATAGGGGTAAGTCACAACACCGTCGAACTTCGTTTAATAAAAGTAAATAAGGACCTTTTTATGAACAGTTTGGAAACTCTGCAACAACTGTAAACGATGAATACCAGTTTATATTCTCAGGAATCCAAATACAAAATCCATGCAGTAAGTACTCCACATACAACATGTTTTAATGCCACATCAGCTGAAACACAAATACAACCTCTCTGGAAACCTCCCAAGAACCAGTGAATGGCTCACTGCAATACCTAAGAGTTACTGCTATTGTCCTATTGGTATTGAATATAGCGATAGAATTTAAATGTTAAGGGATAGAATGGGAAGAAGACCGTTGAAAGGTCAACTGGTGGACAGGCTGAGGAAACATCATAGGTGGGTGCTATTAAGATGTTTGAATCAACGGTTACTAAAAATTATTAATTTTGGATCCAAGTGTGTTTTTTAAGACCAAGAAGAACTTTCGTGTGCTAGCAAGTGCTAATCTGGATATGCAGCAAGTTACTCTCCGTCTCTTCTACAACAGGCTATTGGCGTGCTAAAAGGACTGTTGTCTCGGATTCCACTGAGGCTAATGAAATAATTTTCGGTGTGTATGGCGATTTGGCTGTGGCTCAGCATATGCATGTAGATTGGTCTTCTAACCATCAAACATGCTTATCTCACAACTGATGGCAGGACTGTTACAGCCAACACAATGCTTGCCACAGATACGCATCTCGCATGAAACTGGGATGGCACAGTGTCTGACCAGATCTGGGGCTTATGCAATTTAAGTGTAGTTTGGCAACCATTATAACAATCATTGCTGATGTCCGTGGAAATTCAGGAACCACATACTACTGCTAGCTCACTGAAATGTACTAAGTATCTTCTCTTTAGGCTTTGACATTCAGTAGGAAGCAAGGTTGCAGAGTCGAGAGTTTCTCTTGGTGATGTGGGGTAAAGTGTCTAGCTCATGCAACAACTGTATTACTTACAATAATTACAGTGTCCAAGAAGTGCTATTCTTTTCTAAAATACTTTCATTATCATTAGGCAAATATGCTCAGTGTTGTTAATAAGTCTTTTGGCAATAATCACTCTTCTAATAACAGTATATCTAGAGCTCTGTAAGTTCTCTGTGACTACTCTCCATGCACAGTTCTCAGGCGTCACATTAGCTGCGGTAATCCCATCCAACAGCCAAGCGCAACCATCTGCTTCACTAACGTTTTCTGGACCCCACCACCCTCCAAGTTAAGGGGAGGCTTAATCAAATAGAATAAAGTGAAGATAAACAAGATGAGCTGAACAATTTTGTAAACAGCTCAACCAGTAGTGGTGAAGTAATGAGTGTACATATTTTCGGACAAAACGCATGCTATCCAACCACAAGAGAGGATGTGCAAAAGAGATAACCATGATATAAAGCAGTTTCTGGAATAAAGAGTGGGCTGGTGGAACTGATCCAGGAAACTTTGAGTTATACAGGAATAAACTTTGTTGGAAAAGCATAAATGTAAATTTATGGGGACTGCCACTCCCAGTCTGCAGCATCTCTTCTACTCCCGACTTGTGGCTTCCATATCAGTTTGTCATAGGACCAGAAGTTCTGTCTCAAAAATGCATGGCTTCTTGCCTCGCATGGCTGGTACAGAGTAAGCATCACATAGTTTGTTGCCACGCTCCCTTCTAACTTGGTGAATGATCTTGTAAGCTTACTTTGTTTCAATGCAGTCCGTTAGTAAAATGATTTTCGGGGAAATATTTTTATGACCGGCATAAGAGTAGACAGGAGTATGATAGGAATAAGAGAAAGCATATACCATAAGAACTAGAAGTCACGGAGTCACCTTAACTGCAACTCTTGCTCTGACTTCTGCAAAATAAATTGCTTTTATTTCCAACCTTTATGTGGTTTGCACTGCCAGGGGAAAAAAAATAAAAGGATGTAGACTAGAAACATTGGCTGCCAGGTATTTAAACAAAATGGTCTATTAAAACCGCCTGATCTGTGCATCACTCCCAAAAATGTAATTGAGCATAGTACTTAAAAAATGAAAGTATGTTGTCCGCACAAATGCCCTGTACAACTCTAACAAGAACAGGCAACTAAGCTAAGGCTTGTAGCTTAGGCTGGTTAAAATTATACCCTTGTTCACAGTAGACATTTCCGGGAGGAAGCAGCATGGAATTGGGGTGGCGTGGTTGGGGAGAGTCATGGAGATTTGAAGTAGATGTAAGATGCCAGAAAGACTATTTTTTATGACATCATTAGCCATTGTAGAGAAAGCGCCACTCCATTTCTGCAGGACCAAATGACCACCACAGACGTCATGCAGGTGTCTAGCTGAACTTCTGATTTTGCTATGTACGTGGTAGATGATAAGACATTGTCCAGAGCAGGTGGGAGCATTTAAGCTTTTGGGTGCATCTCAGGAGGAAAGCTGTAACTACTTGTTCTTTGGCTTGGTCTGTTCGGATAGTTGATTTTTTGGAAGATGCCAGAATCACATATTGTTAGAGCAGTGGGGCTAGGGGAGTAAAATCAAGCTCTTCAAAAAGTAGGCACTCTAGCTGAGCAATCATAGAGAGGGATGTAGTAACCGGTCCCAAAGGTCAGCAAGCTTTGCCCCAGTGGAAGGCAGATGGCCTGTTTGTAAAGAAGAATCAAGATGTCCAGGACACCGAGCCTGCAGATACAGGCTGGAGTCACTGAGGTGTCAAGGCACCCACCCACCCTGTTCTTTTAAGTGACTTCTCTGACCACTCGAGCCAGTGTCAATATTGTAGGAATCATAGAATACAGCTCATACAAGAGGTGAATTTGACACGCTTTCCATTCAGGAGATTTCCAAAGACGTAAATCTCTAGGCATCTCAGTCTTCAAACGTGTCGAGGACTATATGGATCAGTTTGAAAGCTACACTGGCAGTCTGCCCTCAGGTTTAGAGCCTCTGCTGTGTGGATCACTGGGAGGAACATACAGCAGAAGGTAGACAGAAGGTAGACAAGTCTACTGCCAGGTATCAAAGCTGCTGAGAATAACTTACCTTTTTATTCATATATAAAATAGGGCTGTAGTGTTGTATGTATTCAGCATCGCCACATTCAGTGGATGAGACCTTCAATAATTATTTGAATCTTAGACAAGAAAATAAGCGCTCTCGGTAGAGAGTTCAATTTACTCGAAGAGTCCCTTTTTACCCAATAACAGTGAAAATATTATTTCAGACTAATGTTTGATAAGTATAAAACATATTTCAAAAAGAGTTCGAGTAAAACTTCTATTGAATTTTAATTGTTATTTTAATGGATGCCTTTTCTGGCTCAACCAATTATTACTTCTAAAGAAACAGCAAGATAGAAGTACAGCCAAAATTTCTGACAAAAATTGTCAAAATCTCCAATGCTTTCCAAGAGGCAAAAGAACATGAAAAGAGCTTTAAAGAACCGTCATATACCCTACATTAGAGTGTGTAGGGTGGTGGGTATTTTGCAGGATGAGCTCCAGTGCCTTTTATTATACAATAAACTGATGATGATGTACTCAAGATCACAACTCCACTACCAGGGCTTCACATTGATTTCTAAAATAATGGGGAAAGCTGCAGCACTTTACACACAACAATGTTAAGGACAGAGCCTCAATACACACAACTTGTGCAACTAAACCATGTAGGTGTTGCACAAGGGGCATCACATTTTAATGATTTGCTTTTAAACATACTACTTTCTGTGCTGCACATAAGTGGTTCTGCGTTTACCATTACTAAAGCAGACAACGTTTTTGAGTGCAGAGGACTCCATGTTTCAAAGAAAGTGGTACTAGTGCTGAGAACACACATCAGTTACCGAATGCACTCACATTTCATTTTGATTAAAGTCTTTTTGGTGTTTAAGTAAATAAAGAAATTAGAGAGAAGTCAGCATAGCGAGGACGTATCAGAAGTAGGGATGGCAGAGAAGTGGGTACACTATTTAAGTGTGACATTCAGAGGACCGAGAAAAGCATTCATGTGTACAGAGAATCTGCATAGACGGGTGTTAAGCAGTATTAAGCATCTGATGAGAAGAGAAAATAAGTCAAGGGGCATTAGGCAGATAATCCTTTTTTTTTTTTTGGGATAGGGATTTTTAAAAAAAATATATTTTTATTAACATTTTTGCAACAAAATCACATCACATCTCCTTACACTTATTTGATCGACAGGCAGATAATCCTTGTTAGGCCATTTTAGGAGAGATAGTATTTGGCTTTGCCAAGCGTAGTTTTGTATAAATTTGTAATTTCATGAATGTATGCCTCACAATTACCTTGTGGCAAAGCTAATGCTCAATACAGTAGGCTAGAGCTGGTAATAGTGAAAGGCCAGTGATAAAGACAGTAGGCTGATTGGTTCGGTGTGAAAAGTTATGGCAGATGCTGTACATCTGATCTGTTTATTATGACAAGGCAGATGGCCTAGCTTATTTATTGAGAAAAGCATTTATCAAAGTGAACTTGCCTTTAACAGACTTATCACACTGTGTTATAGGCTGTACACCAGTATTTGCTACATACATTTTCACACATTACCATATTACACAAGTGTTCTGGTCCCGCAACAAACCTGAAGGCAGAATTGTTTTACTGTGATAGTCCTGGTTAGGCCAACTGTAATTTTGTACATATGTGTAATTTTATAACTGCATTCATGATGACTGCAAGCTTATGCGCACTTCAGTAGGCCAGTGATGGTTATCTAGCGAAAAGTAAACGATTAAACATTATTGGTTGATTAGGGATATTTAGGTCAGATTCCAGTGGTTTGCTCTGTTCATTATAAAAAGTTATGACAAGACAAGTAGGACTGAATTAATTATTGTTAAAAGCATTTGTTATAGACAATAGGCATTTAGGATTGATTGTTAGTACATTGTGGCAAAGCCTGTAGGCAGGTATTTTGCTACATGGAATCTCACAGATTAGCTTAGCAGACAAGGGTTTTGGCATCAATGACCCCATCAAACTGACCGTCGAGGATAGAAGATTTGCACCATGATAACCTTTATTAGGCTCTCGGGAGACTTAATATTGTTTTGTCAACGGAAAATGTTTACATATTTGTAGTTTTATTAAGGTATACCAGACGGTTGCCTCATGGAAAAGATTATGCTCAGTATATGAGGTCTCAGTTGACAATTCGGTGGTAAAGGCTATATGACCGATTTGTTCACTTGGACGAGTTATTTAAGATGCCAAAGGTCTGATCTGTTTATTGAGAAATATGACAACAAAGACAGTAGCCCAGATTTATTTATTATGAAGCGTACATGTTAAAGGCAATAGGCGTTTATCAGTGGATTGTTAGTGCACCATGCTAAAGCCTGAAGGTGTGTATTTTGTTACATGAAATCTTACAGACTATATTCATAACCAAAAATGTTGCTGCTGATTGCACCCTTTGACAAACCCTAGGTAGAAGATTTGTTCTGTAATAGTTCTTGCTAGAATCTCTACAGATGGTCTGACTGGCTGAGTTATCAACCAGAATCTTGTAATAAAAAAAGCATTCAGTATAAAACATACACACTAATATATATAAATATATACATGTATAGAGGGGCTTTCAGTAAGCCCTCTTTAGCCATTGGTCTGTATGAGTGGCACTTAACTTGGTTCCATCCACAACATCGTACCGCATGAGACATTGGATGAGGCTACTTTAACTATTGGCTCTCTTGCCTTAAGAGTGACAGCATTTGTCTGATCACGTGCACCTCTGCCAGAAAATTAGTGCACCTCGGGGACAGGGCTGGTGGACCATCCTGTAGTTTTCGAATTTCTCATTTAATAGGTCCCCTTTCATCTCTTTCCTTTACCTATTATTTTTTGTTATTTAGAGCAAACTACAACTCCGTAGACAGTGGTAATGGGCCACTTGCTTGCTGCTCATTTCATTTGTAGTACACAGTTAGTGCCTCTAATCCATGAGACTATCATAAATGGTTTTACCCATAGTGTATCATTGTTTCACCATTCCAAGATAGACATGCTGGAGTTTTAAATCAGCAGGGCTCGAAACATACACTCACACTCGCTATCGTGAGCTAGATTTAATCAGGACTGCTATTTTTAGGGCCTACTCGCCTGTTCTGGCACGCTGACAGGTGTTCTGCTTGCTCACAAAGAGACTGAGCAATAAAGATGCCTTTAAATGTTGTTATCTTGTCAGATTTGCTCCGCTTTCAGAGACAGAGGTCAAAAGTCAGTTTGTCTTCCCACTGCCTAGAATCGCATAATTTGAGACCACAGGTCAAGTACATTACAGTTAGGTCAAGTAGTTTATTCATTTTACTAGACCTGCAGGTCTAGTAAAATTTTAATGATTTTTCAAGCCCGGATCAGTGATCCACTGTTTACAATACCCATGCAAAAGAGTCGCACTCAGCTATGTCTAATTTTGTTTTTGTAAGCATATGCCCGTCATATTTAGGCAGCAGCTTTCTTTTAGTTTTTAACTTTCAGTATTTTAATTTATCTTTTATATGTTGCGGAGTTTGTGTGTTTTACCGTGGTTCTGTAACTAGGTGAATGCAAGAAAGAGTCGGTGAATGGGTGCATGAGCACAAGACAAGGACGAGGGACAGTGTATAAACTAATCAATGACCAAAGAGACACTTTCATTTACAAACCAAGCCTATTGGCACTATAGATGTTTGGTAACGGATGTTACTTCAGTGTTAAGCACAGCTTTGACCGCCAGCGACAGCCTCAATTCCCAAAGTCTTTTTAAGTATCTCGGTATCGGTAGGGGTACTAGGAGATGAGGTTATTTCACACATGTGGTCCAGCATACCAGTACATGATCAGAGTCGTGACACAAGCAGCAGCATCCTTGCCGTGACACAACACCTCTAATGTTTTGGAAAGCAGTCTTCTAATGTAAGCCAACGGAATACTAGCTTAATGCGTTCCATATCTGGGTGGATTTAATTGCAAATTTCATAAGCATCACGATCGACGTTAAAAAAAAATGAGTATATGTAGCTCTCATCAGTGTGAGCGGTGGAAGTGTATATAGACAGCGCATATGCTCTGTATAACTTGCATTTGAAGTTTCCCGTTGTGTCAGTTTGTGGTCTGTGAAAGCCACGAGTCACTGTCAAAGAGGTCGCTCTGGCATCTTTAGTGCTGCAACTGCCATTGCTGGCTGCACAATGCCCTCGGGTTTTTGTGAGAAGCCTATACCAGAGGTGCCTTTCAAGGAGTGAGTGGGCATTATGCAGGTACGTGAAATACACGTTCAACGGTTGCAGGATCGGAAATATACAATATGTGTTCAGGAAATGTAGGGGCTACGGGAGATGCCTATGTAGGTCTGGATTGGCCGGGGATGTACTGGAATCGCGCTTAAAGGGATGCTGTTTGTGTTGCTGGTTAATCGTAAATAATAGCGCTGCTGCTGCTTACCTGTCCTCCGACACACTGATAACACCATCCTCCTTGGGAACTGTTACTGCCATGTTCACCAGCTCCTGGGAGCCCTCCACTTTACTGAGCAATATCGGTTTACGGGTCAACGGCTTGGGATGGATCTCGGCCGCCATGCTGAGCACTACTGCCCGCCCCTTGCTCTCACATCCTACTGCTACCAGGAACCAAAACACAGACAGTAGCAGCAGGAGGCGGAGTCGTCGAAGGCCTGTCAGATAAGTGGGAGGGGCTACACTACTTCCGGGAACAAGTCTGCCATTTCCAGACTGGTAGTACTCACTCTATTTGCATGCTGCGCTGATTTGTCGGCAGCGGCCACGTTAGGGTCAGGCAGACTGGCGGTGTTTTTCGGTCTCTTCACATTCAATCCAGGTTAGAATACTCACTTTTGGCCACCAAAACTGACGGCACTCGCTTGTAAATTCAGAGTTGTAATACATAAACAGAATGGTAATTTGCTAAACATGTGCTTCTAAATAACACTGCTTAAAAAAAAACTACTTATTCTACCACGACCAGTACGTAATTTTTTTTTTGATAAGCAAATTTTTATTTCTTTATAGAAGGCAAAATCAAGTATGGCATACAACAGTTCGCAGAACTTGGCATCAATAAAACCAATCATAGAAGCATTGGCAAGCAATTGCAAAACCCACACCTCCTCCCCAGCCCCCCGCATCTCACCCCTCAAAACAGGCCCCCAAGCCATTTCCCCCATACTTTGCGGAATTTTTTGGGGCAGCCCCGGGCAGCGTACACCGACCGCTCCTGAGCGGCACACCAGTCCACCCCTCTTCTCCAGGTAGCCCCTCTGGGCGGGTCCGGCTGCGACCACACGGCCGCAATATCTCTTTTGGCTACCATGAGGGCAGTAGTTAGAAAGTATTTGTCGTTACGGGACCCGTTCAGCCCATCCGTTATGCCCAGCAGGGCCATTCTAGGGTCATGGGGGACCTCCCATCCCAGGACTTCAGTTAGCTCGGTTTCAATCGCGGTCCAATAACTCTCCAGGCGGGAACAAGACCATACCATGTGGAAGAAGTCCGCCGGGTCTACCCCACAGCGAGCACATGAAGCGTCCGTGCGGAGGCCTGCACGATATAAGCGGTCCGGGGTCAGATAAGCGGCGTGGAGGTAATAAAGCTGGATGAGCCGCAGCCTAGCGGAAGTGGTAAGCGATCTGGGTGCCATAAGGGCATCCCTCCAGTCCGCATCGTCCAGTGGCCCCACCCAAGTCTCCCATCGCTGTTTTAGTCCGCTCCAGTCTACCGGGGTATTATTGATCAGGGATTTATATATGCGGGATATTCCCCCCTTCCCCAGACATCCCAACATCACCTGAGCCTCGGGCGGGCTATGGGCAGGCAATCTGGATTCCAGAGGGACATGGGCTTGGACCGCATGACGCAACGGAAGATACTTATAAAATTGCGAAGACTGTAAGGAGAAGCGGGTCCGAAGCTCCTGGAAGGAACACATGTGGCTCCCCCGCCATATATCACCCAGGCTGGAGATCCCTAGAAGATCCCACTGCCGAAAGCCTTCACGGCCCGCCACCTCCCGCAGCCAGGTCCCGTGCCAAAGTGGTGTGAGCTGCGTTTTCGTTCCCGACCAGCGGGTATGTCGCAAGGCGGCGCGCCACGCCAGAAAGGGGGCTCGCACGACATCGGGGAGCGACAGGGGAACCGTCGCCCCATAGAGCATGTCCTGGATAGCGGAGAACCCGATACAGTGCACCTCGAGTCTATAGGCCAGATCATCCCACTCGTTCGAGAACCAGTCATGGATCACCAGCAGTTGGGTGGCCAAATAATACAGATACAGATTAGTCATGCTCAGGCCTCCGTCATACGTGGGGACCCGGCAGCGCTCTAAGGCCAACCGGGGCCTGCCGCCGCCCCAGAGAAATGTAGTCGCCGTCTTATCCAGTTCCCGGAATCACGGGCGCGGAAAGGGGCACGGAGTATTCTGTAACATGTAGAGGAACTTGAGGAGGATCATCATCTTATAGAGGGCGACCCTCCCCAACGGGTTCAACGGGAGCGACTGCCACCTAAGCATATCCGATCTGGTCTTGTTGACTACAGGAGCCACGTTGAGGGCCCAACAGAGTTGCGGAAGGAGGGTGACCCAGATCCCCAGGTATTTAAAGGAGAGCCTCCGGAGGGAAATGTCAGATTGCCAGTCGAAACACTCCCTCGACGGGTGTAGCGGGACCAGTACGGTTTTTTTATGGTTCAGATGAAGACCCGACGCTTGGCCAAACCGGTGGAGAATCTGGCAGACCCGGGGCCCCGAGGTCGCTGGATCAGAAAGATAGAGGAGGACGTCGTCCGCGTAGAGGGAAATTTTGTCAGGGATCATACCTGGCCAGTCCCACCCGCGGAGAGTGGGGTACGACCGGATCAGTACAGCTAGTGGCTCCATGGCCAGAGCGAATAGGAGGGGCGAGAGCGGACAGCCCTGTCTCGTCCCTCGACCTATGAGAAACAGGCGGGATAGAGCCCCATTGACCAGTACACGGGCACGGGGGCTCGCATACAGGACACCAACCATAGCGCGGAACCGGGGACCGAAGCCCATGCGCTCCAGGATATCACCCAAGTATGCCCACCCCACTGAGTCGAAGGCTTTTTCAAAGTCGACCAGCAGAAGGGCCAGATAGGGGGAAAGGCGCCCTCGGTGTGCCAGGGCGAGGTGCAGGCGCCGCAGGCAGTGTCTGGTCCCCCGCTCCGGCATAGATCCACATTGGTCCGGGTGGACCAGGGAGGCAAGAGATGGGCGTATCCGCTGCGCTAGAACCGTGGCATAGATCTTGAGCTCGGTATTAAGAAGGGATATCGGCCGGTAGTCTGAGCAGGACTGTGACGGGGGCTGCGTCTTGGGAAGGACAACTATGGTAGCTGTGTCCGTTTCAGGCCGGAACGAGCCCTTCTCCACCACCTCAGCAAACAGGTCCCGAAGCCTCGGGGCCAGGGTCTCACGATAGTGAGCATAGTATTCCTGAGGGAACCCATCTGGTCCCGGGGTCTTCCCGGGTGCCAGGCGGCTAATCGCCTCCTCAATCTCCTGCAGCGTAATAGGCAAGTCGAGGGTCTCAGAGACCTCCTGTCCCAGCCGCCCAAGCACCGCCCCAGTCATTCCCAGCAACTCCACAAGGGAGATCTCAGACGCCCGGGTTCGGTATAACTGGGAGTAATAGTCAGCAAAAGTTTGGGCCATGGCCCCCGAGACCGTCTGGGTCCCGCCTGCAGAGTGCTTGATGGCGGGAATGATCCTGCCCGCTCGGGGGTAAGTGGCCAGCCGGTGGAGGAGTGTACCGTTTTTATCTCCCCATCCGTATACCCGGGCCACCGAGGAGCGCCATAGAGTCTTCGCCGCCTCCAAAGAGTGTAGGCGGATCTCTTCCTGCAGGAAGGCCAGGCGGCGCAGCCGCGTGGCATCTCCCAACGTCCCCTGGTGTCGCTCCAGCTCCAAAGCTTCAGCCTCGCAAGCCGCGAGCTGCTGGGTCTGAGTACGTCTCTGCTGTTGCACATGTCCCTTTGCAGCCCCCCGAATAGTCGCCTTGCTGGCCTCCCAAAGGACGGCAACGGAGGAGACGGAGCCCGCATTGTGAGAATAATAATCAGCTATCTCGCCACCGACCACTTTCCGAAAAGCTTTGTCGTGGAGGAACCAAGCGTTCAGACGCCACATCGGACGGGCAGAGAGGGGAGGTGGACCAAGAGCAAGGAGCACCGGCGAGTGGTCCGAGAGGCCTCTCGGGAGAATGCGTGCATCCTGCGCCCCTGCGCATTCGGTAGACGGAACGAAGAGGAGATCGATCCGGGCATGGGAGTGGTGTGCCGCCAACGTGTGGGTGTATTGGTGAGCCCGTGGGTGCCAAATCCTCCAGACATCGCATAGGCCTTGAGATTCAGCCCAGTTCGAGAGCTGCTTCGCGCGAGCGGCTCGGGCCGGGGAGATCGGTCCCGTCGAGTCCAGATGGGGCGTGTAGACCGCATTGAAATCTCCGCCTAGAACGAGCGCACCCGCCAGAAGCGTCGGGAGGAGGCCCGCGGCGTAAGAGAGGGCCGACGGCAGGAGGGACGGAGCCGCATAAAGAGACAGTAAGGTGAGGGGTCGTCCCTCAAGAGTACCACATACCGCCACCACCATGCCCTGGGGGTCCAAGTGCACCTGGGCCAGGACGAAGGGAAAGGACCTGCGGAGCAAGACAGCCACCCCCCGGGAACCCCTCGCAAAACCTGAGTGCCATACCCTGTCATAGCAGGTGAGAAAGGGACATTTATTGCCAAGGAGATGGGTCTCCTGGAGGAGAAGCACATCAATCTCCGCACGTTGTGCATATTTAAGGACCGCCATGCGTTTAAAGCGATCTAACAGACCATTAACATTCCAGGACAATACGCGCATGGCGGCCTAAGGAACTGGCGGGTCAGCCATGGTCGAGGACAGAAAAGGGGGTCAATGGAGGCGCGGCTGCGCAGGCCCCCAGAGAGTAGGGACAGCGGGACATCGAGCAGGAGAGCAGGTCACAGGTTACATGATGCCTTGGAACAACAACAAAGAGGGAATCACCCCCCACCAACAAAACCCTTCCTAGGAGGAAGAAACAGCCCAAACCAATCCCAATCCCCCACCCCCCACCCTATACTTCGAAAACAGAAGCATCTGTCGCCCGAACAAAATGGAACAACCACCAAGCTAAAACGCTCGGGCTAGAGCACTAGTGGACCCCTGATACAACAGATACCAAGCCTGATTCACCTGCCCTGGCCGAGAGCCACATAGACAGCGGAGCGCCCCAGCCCAGGCCCGAGCACCAGCAACCCCCCTCCCCCCGACGAAACACAGACAGCAGAAGAATGTCAAATGTTGGGGCTGCGAGAAAGGTCCGAGGTGTCCACAGGCGCGGCAGGCCGGGCCGCAGGATCCACCAGCCGGGGTGACACGGCCCGCCGCCCGCCAGCCGCGGGACTGGCGGGTGCAGCCGAGGAGGCAGAGGAAGCCCTCGACCCCCGGCGCGGCCGCCCCCTGGAGCGTGTGATGACCGCCTCCCCCGCCGTGCGCTCCCGGGGTAGCGTGCGGCGCCGCCGGTGGGTCCTCGATGACCGGGGCATCCCCCGCCCCCCGTCCGCCCACAGGTGATCCATGTCCAGAGCGGTGCAGGGAGTGTTCTTCCGTTAACCAGGACCAGGCCGCTCGTGGCGTTTCGAAAAACAGTGTCTTATGCTGGAAGATGACCCGAAGGCGGGCCGGGAACTGGAGCTGGTATTGAAGGCCCAGGGAGCGCATCTTCTGTTTCACCTCAGTGTAGGATCGGCGCAGTTCCTGGACTTCTCGAGTGTAGTCCGGGAAGACCATGATCGTGTGATTTTGGTATTTGAGGGTGTCTGTGCGTCGGGCCTCACGGAGAATGGCATCCCTGTCCCGGAAATTTAGGATCTTCAGAATGAAGAGCCGGGGGGGCGCACCAGGGGGCCTGGGGGCCAGGGATCGGTGGGCCCTCTCCACCACGAATGAGGCAGACAGGCTGTCCACCGGCATCCAGGATCTGAACCAGCGCTCCATAAAGTCATCCGCACGGCCCGATTCGACCCCCTCCAGGTATCCCACCAGGCGCAGGTTGCTGCGCCTGGCGCGGTTTTCTGCATCTTCGACCCGGCGGTGTAGTTCTTTGGAGTGGGTGGTCAGTTCTCGGACTTGGTCCTGCAGGTGGCGGATGTCATCCTCTGCGGTGGATATTCGGGATTCGGCTTCCGAGATGCGGGCGGTAGCGTTCCGCAAGTCCTGTCGGAGAAGAGCAACATCCACCTTGACCTCTCCCACCATGCCCTCCAGGGAGGCGCGAGACGAATTTATGGCCTGCAGGATGGCAGCAAGGTCCGTAGCTGGGGCCGGGGCCGGCGCGCCTGTAGGGCCTGACCCCCTCTCGGAGGTCTTGAATTGGTCCATCCTGGTTTGGGTGGCCACGGGCATCTGCCTGGCTGTCTTATCTTTACCCATGGTGAGGACATCCCGAGCGCGGAGGCCAGCGAGGCCGGACCACGGGCAGGGGATGCACCTTTAGGACGTCTACGGATGTCGACGAGGCGAATTGGAGGCAGAAGGAGGCACGGTCAGGGTACCCCGCGTAGAGAAAAGGCCAGGCACCTCCAGACCCACAGTTCAGTCCCCGGTGAGCCTCCCAGCAGGACAGCCGATCACATCCCCAAACCACAGCAGCGCCCGCGGCCCTCCACGGGCAAGGCGAGGTCCCACACCTCAGTTCAGAGCCCCGGAGCTATACAACGTCCCCCGGCGCTCTCGCAGACGACCGGCCTCCAGGGCCTCGATGAGTGTGCGTCTGCACGCTACTGACTCATCTGAGGGAGCTGCTCGCCAGCGCGGTCACCCTCCAACTCCAAAGGGGGCGTCGCTACAATTCGGACCTCTCCCTCCGGGGTCCCGAGTACCGCACCCCCAGCAAGGCCCACCTCGGAGCAATGGGAGGGGGAGGAGGTCACACACCCCCCCCGACCGCCGGTCCACGGCCCGAACCCAGAAGAGGACTTCAGGGCACCCGGATCCCCCCAGCTAGCCTCGGTACGACGGGTCCAGCGCCAGCCCTGCAGACGGGGGGAAGAGGGGGGGGGGCCCGGGCCCCCGGCCGTCGATACTCGGCCCGATGGGGGGGGTCTCCCCACCGCACCCGGCCCCCACAGCAGCCCCGGCGATGTTTTCCCCCGCAGCCGCACTCACCGCCTGCTCCACCGCACCATCTTGTTTCTGGGGGTCAGCCTCACAGCTCTCGGGCCCCCACGGGCCGCCACCAGACCGGAGCCTCGCTTCTCTGTCCCCGTCAGGGCCCGCGGCAGCCTCGCGGCCGTCGTCTCTCCTTCACCGGCAGGGTTGGGCCTACACCCCTCGTGGGCGCCGCGGGCTCAGTTTGTAGCCTGCCCGCGTCGCAGCTCCGCAGCCGCCGCCGTCTACCGCCGGTCCGGTTCCGCGGCTTCCAGGCAGGTCCCGCGAGGACAACGGCACTTCAGGTCCGGGCCCGGGACAGCGGGGCAGCTCCGCACGCCGCAGCGCCCAGATCGGGCCGGCCAGGGCAGTCCAGGACGGAGCCAGGAGGACTCGTGGGGTCCAGCGCCGGGAGCCCTACCGAAAGGCGGCCATGCCGGTCAGGCGCCGACCAGTACGTAATTTTATGTCAAGACCGGAGGCTCCTATTATGCTTTCTTATCTTGCATTTTATTCAATAGCAGCCAAGATAAGTAACCAGAACTACAGTTCCCAGGGGCTCAGGAAACAAAACTGGCCAATGGGGACGCAGAAAAAACACAAAACGCAATGACCAATCATAGTAATCCAACCAATAAAACGTCAGTACTGACTGCGCAGCTTCCTCTTTTCTTGCTGCTCGCAGTCAGATAAGTGCCTTATCTTTGCTCTCTGTTCAATTGTGGTGTATTTTTAATGTTTTACTGATATTTATTACTGATATTTGTCATTACTTGGCTTGCTTTGCTGCCTATTGGCGCTTCATGCGCTCGCGTCCCTCTGCAGTGCCGGTATCTGATTATGACGCGTTTTCGCGCTGTCTTCTTTTCCCCCCGTGTGTCCCATAAGTGGTCTCTCCCTTCCGCGCTGCGTGTATTTCGCTCGCGCTCTTCCTCAACGACGTTTTTACCTCACCACTCGGTTTCTGCCGACCGGAGCTTCACATTTCCAACGCAGAGCATTTCCCTTCTCTCTTCTTCCCTCGTGTGCTACCGGCAAGACTAATTTTGTTTGCACACGCCCCTGGGAGGTTTCTGGTTCCTAGCTCTTCCCCTCTCCTCTACTGTTAACCCCTTGTTACCTCTTTGCCAGTTACAATAGGTTCTAACAGCTCTCCTGAGCGAGGGCAGCCTTCAGAGGAAGGCGAAGCATTTAAACAGGACTTAAATAAGTTTATTAATGCGTCTGTGGAGAACGCTGTGGAGACTTCCATGAAACGCATGTCCAAGGGCATGCAAAATACAATGTTAAGTCTGTTGTCCAAAGCTTTGGCCCAGTCTGCGGGGGATAGCAGACCAAAAAAGGTGGTTTCCTCTGCTTCCATTCTTACTTCTACTGCTGCGTCATCGCTGACTGGCGAGGTTTCCTCGTGCTTGATTGAGGACAAAGTGCCTCCCAGGCCTCCTTGCATGGAGGGGTCTTTAGGTACCCAGGGCAAGCGAAAGCATAAATCTAAACACGCAGAGTCTCCCAAAAAATTGGTTATTTCCACCATTTTGGACACTGACACAGACATGGATGACGCAGATGATTTGTTTGATATTTTTGATGTTTCTGACCCTCCTTCCCCTCCTTTTAAAAAATCTAAGTCTGAGTCTTTTCTTTTTGAACCCGTTTTTGATTCCGAAGGGGTCCCTATGTTCGACCCGTCTTCTATTCGTCATCCCAATTCTACGGAATGGACACCTGTTTTTCATGTGGGAGAACACATTTCGGCCAGACTACGTCTCCCTCTGGAAACCGCTGTCAGGTCAAGATTAAAATCCGAATGCCCCAAGCCTTCCTTGCCAGATAAAATTACCATGGTCCCTGCCATTGACCAGCCCCTTCTTACATTCTTCTCCAAGTTTGGGAAGGATCCCCGTAAAGGGGTGGACAAAGCCTGGGCCACCTGCCAGGATAAACTCCTGGACGTGGTGGGTCCTCTGGCATGTATCTTTGATATGGTGGAAACTTCTCGTTTAGAGGGTTCCGATTTGTCTGCTGAGGAGATCTCCTTGTGGGTCCAACGCGCTTTTTGCCTTATCGGCAATGCCAATGCTGCCATCACTCATGAACGGCATAAAGGGCTCCTGATCAAATTAGACCCCAAGTTGGCTAACTTAGCTCCACAGGATCCAGGCTCTAAGGCCAATGGTCTTCTCTTCGGAGATTCCCTGGTCAAAGAACTTAGCAGATTTGTGTCCACCTTCGCGTCTCTGGATAAGGCGCAACAGTCTATAAAAAAGGTTTTTTCTCCCCGGGTTTTTGGACGGGCCGGCAGAGGCAGGGGTCGCTCTTCCGGCCGTTCTTTCCACAATCAAGGCTCCAGAGGCTCCTCTTCCACGCAAGAATACAAACCCCAGTTCTATCCTCAACGAGGCAGAGGTTTCCGGGGTCGCGGACAGAAAAACTACCGCAACAACAACAACTTCAACCAACAAGGTAGGTCCTCCCCCTGTGGGAGGTCGCTTAAAACTGTTTCTTTCCAAATGGCAAACAATCAGTGCAGATCCTTGGGTTCTAAACACTGTCCAAGGTTATCTTATAGAGCTTTATTCGCCGCCTTTTCAAACCACACTGCCTCCTCCCATGGTATTCTCCCAAAACATATAATCCCTAATCACGTCAGAAATTCTTTCCCTTCTTCAGAAACAAGCCATCCTTATAGCCCCTTTCGACCCTTCCGGTTTTCTAAGCACCATCTTCTTGGTTCAGAAAAAGAACAAAAAGCTGCGTCCTGTAATCAATCTCAAATGGTTCAATCAGTTTGTGGTTTATCGTCACTTCAAAATGGAGACTATTCTCCATTTAAGAGATACTCTGCGTCCAAACGATTGGATGGTCCGTCTGGACTTACAGGACGCTTATCTCACGGTCCCCATTCATCCTTCTCATACCAAATTTCTCCAGTTCCAGTGGTCCAACATCACCTATCGTTTCACCACTCTGCCTTTCGGTCTCTCTTCCGCCCCCTGGTGCTTTACAAAACTCTTAAAACCGGTGGTAGCTTTCCTGCGATCCCTCGGGATCAGACTCATCATTTATGTAGACGACATTCTCCTCATGAGCTCGGACAAACAGCTCCTTCTCTCCCATCTTCACACCACACAATCCCTTCTCTTGGACTTGGGTTTTCTTCTCAACTTCGAAAAATCGATGCTCATCCCGGCCCAGAACATCGAATTCTTGGGTTTTCTGGTGGACTCAGCCGCCGCCTCTCTTCTTCTCCCTCAGTCCAAAGTGTCAACGATCAAGTCGGAGATTCGTTCCGTCCTGCGGTCCTCCCTCATTTCTCTGAGATCCCTGGCGAGAATAGTCGGTCTACTTTCAGCTTCCATTCAGGCCATCTTCCCGGGTCCTCTTCATTATCGCGCTCTACAGCGTCTAAAAATCAGACACCTTCGTCAGGGCTTGGCCTACTCCGATCTTATCATTCTAGATCAAGAATCTCGCGACGAACTTCAATGGTGGATAGACCATTTAGATGCGTGGAACGGTCGCACTATCTTCGCTACGGCCCCAGATCTTGTATTAGAATCAGATGCAAGCCTGTCGGGTTGAGGCGCCCGTTGTGGTCAAATCTCGACTGGAGGTACATGGTCTCGCGAGGAGTCCAAATTGCACATCAACTGTTTAGAGATGCTTGCAGGTTCCTTTGCGATACAAAGTCTTTCCAAAAACAGAGTTCGGTGTTCCATCCTTCTTCGCATGGACAATGTTTCTGCGGTCCGTTACATCAACCATCTCGGTGGGACCAAGTCAAAGCCTCTGGCAGACCTAGCAAAAAGTCTATGGCAATACTGTCTGACAAATCAACTTTCACTGACGGCGGAGTATCTGCCGGGAGATCTCAATTCTGTGGCGGTCTGGCACTCTCGCCATCTTCGAGACTCCAGCGACTGGAGGCTCTTGCCGTCCGTCTTCCTATCCCTCTCTCACAAATGGGGTCCTTTCTCCATAGACCTCTTCGCTTCCCGTCTCAATTCTCAGTTACCCCGTTTTTTCAGCTGGCGTCCGGATCAATTACGCCTTTCCTCCGTTTCCCATGATCAACCGGGTTCTCTCGCAGGTACGTCGGCAATCGGCGTCTATTGTCCTGGTAGTCCCGTTCTGGCAATCCCAGGTTTGGTTTCCGTCCCTGTTAGAAATGACGGAAGATTTTCCGGTTCTTCTCCCGGACCGTCCGGACCTGCTTCTGAACCCCTTGGGTTGTCCTCACAGTCTTATCCTGAACAATTCTCTGGTCCTGTCTGCCTGGAAGGTATCCGGCCTTCCCCTGTTGACGTCCTCATTTCGCAGGAAGCTTCTCTCTTCATCAGTAAAGCCTGGGCACCCGGAACCTCAAAATCGTACAAATCCGCTTGGTCTCTTTGGGCAAGCTGGTGTCTGGAAAGGCATATCGATCCCCTTTCAGCCCCTTTGAATTTTGTAGTTAATTTCCTAGCCTCTGAAGCCAGTGCGGGTAAATCCTATAGGACCATTAACTTGTATAGGTCAGCTATTTCCCTCAACCATTCTCCTCTTGATGGCAAACCTATAGGTTCTCACCCCCTTATTTGCCACCTGCTGAAAGGAGTCCGCTGTTCCAAACCTCCGTTGGCTAAGTATTCCAGTTTATGGGATGTTTCGGTGGTACTCAGGTTGTTTTCTGATTGGCCCGATAACGCTTCTCTTTCTCTAAAAATGTTGTCTGCCAAACTTACTATGCTGTTATGTCTGGTTTCCATTAAACGTGTTTCTGACGTTAAAGCCTTGGACATTTCAGGTTTTCAATTTTCTCCTACAGGTGTTGTGTTCCAGATTCACAGACGAACCAAAACCAATCTGAATTCTGTGTTTTACCCTTATTTTCCTTCTCATCCTAAACTTTGTATTGGTCAATGTTTAAAGATATACGAACAAAGGACTGCTAATCTCAGAACGTCGTCTCATTCCCAACTTCTCATTTCCTTCCGCAAACCCCATCTCCCTGTCTCCTCTGCTACCCTCGCCCGTTGGGTTCGTTGGGTTATGTCCCTTGCAGGGATTGACGTCTCCGTTTTCGGAGCTCATTCCACCAGGGGAGCCATGGCCTCTAAGGCCTTTTGGGCAGGCTCCCGCCTTGAGGACATTCTGAGATCAGCTGACTGGACTAATGATAATGTCTTTCGAATGTTTTATTGCAAACCTATTGACTCGGTGGCTTCTTTGGTTATTAATATGCTTTGAACAAGCATAATAGGAGCCTCCGGTCTTGACATAAAATGTAGATCTTCCTAGTAGCTATGACGGAAAGTCTTAATTTTATTAAAGACACGCAGGCGAGTATTATCCCACCGCTACACTATTAACATGTGTTCTCCCCCCCTTCAGCGAATCCGGCATTGCCACCTGCATCGACGTGATCGTCCAGCTGAACATCGGAAGTGGTCTTTTTCGACACAGATCTTCTCTTCTTCCAGCCCGGAGCCGACGCCGCCGACGTCTGCTGCTAACCTGTCCTGGTCTTTCTTGGTTCAAGAAGCTTGCTCATGGACTCTGGCTTTTTCAATAGTTTTGGCAATTGTTCCTTTATTTTCGGAGTTTATCTGATCTGCTCGCCAGCAAAAAGAGGAAGCTGCGCAGTCAGTACTGACGTTTTATTGGTTGGATTACTATGATTGGTCATTGCGTTTTGTGTTTTTTCTGCGTCCCCATTGGCCAGTTTTGTTTCCTGAGCCCCTGGGAACTGTAGTTCTGGTTACTTATCTTGGCTGCTATTGAATAAAATGCAAGATAAGAAAGCATAATACTCGCCTCCGTGTCTTAAATAAAATTAAGCCTTTCCGTCATAGCTACTAGGAAAATCTACATTGTATTGTACTGTATTGTTATTGCATTTATATAGCGCTCACTACCCCTGACGAGGCGGATGCTGAAGTACCTAACTACCTATTAGAAATGTGTAATAATTATCAAACAGGTAGAATCTGGTGTCTTAGACATTCTAGTTCAGACTGGCATGATGTAGGGCAGTTTGGAATGTTAGGGCCAGATGTATCAAGCGTTTTACCGGTCGCAAACGGGCAATTCTAGGCCCGTTTGCGACCGGTTAAAAGCCTTTTGGGATGCATTAACCCAAAATGCATTCGCAAAATAGGTAATTGCGATATTTGCGATAACCGATTTTGGGTATGCAGTTAGGGAATCGCAATTTGCAATTCCCTAAATGCAATGCAAGAAGCATTTGAAAAATGTGACCAGAGGCGGGGGACTGGCTGTTATTTTTAACTCTCACCTTCATTGCACTTTTGTTAAGGAAGACGTCGTAGGGTGCGAATGCGCCCGTTTTGTCATCTCATTTAGTGCACAATTCTCTTTTTCTGGCCTATTAGTTTATCGCCCCCCTGGTTCCATCTCAGAATTTAAAACAGCCATTATGGAGGCTGTGCACTCCCTTGCACTGAGAGCCGCGAATCTAAATATCCACTTTGATCGTCCTTCTGATCCGGAAATTAGCAGCCTGATTGCGGATTTTGCTACTTGTCAATTAAGACAGCTGGTAGTGGGTTCCACCTACACTGCTGGGCACTTACTTGACCCAGTTTTTTCCAACATCCCCTTTCTTTCGATCAAGACTCCTAGCCCAGTGTGCTGGTCCGATCACCATCTTATATCCATCGCCCTCCCCCTTTCTGAGGGAGTGACCAGAGCTGACCTTAGGGCTACCTTCAGACGCTGCTGGCATAAACTCAAGCAGGAAGACCTTCTTGCCTGTTTGGCTTCTTGCCCCCCTATTCTTGACACTAACCCGGAGCAATCGTATAAAACAATCTGTGAGTGGATACTTCAGGCATTAGACACTCTTATTCCGGCCAAATGGTCCAAAGGCCGCTACTCTAGCTCCAACCCTTGATACAACGATTCTCTAGCTGCTCTGCGCACCACTTGTAAACAGCTAGAATGGGCCTGGAGAAAGGACTAGACCTCACAGATAAAAAGCGGTATCAGGAAGCAATTAAACGCTACCATAAAGCCATACATTTGGCTCGAGCAGCCTACCTCGCCAACGAGATTAAATCCAGCAAAAACCCTATGAAAAGCATTTTTAATATACTTAACGATTTTAAAAGGAGGAAGGATCCCTCTTCCTCGACGATTACGTCTGGACAGCAATGCGAGGATCTAGCCACCTTCTTTGTCCAGAAGGTAGAAGCTATTTATAAATCCTTCCCTATTTGCACCACGGACTTGGTGACCCCTTCAGCACCCAAGCCTATCGCCATTTTGGCAGAAATACCCTCAATCTCCCAGGACCAGTTTCTCACTTTGAGCACTAAAGTCAAATCGGGCTCTCCTCAAGAGCCCATGAGGCCGGCCCAATTTAGAGACTGCCTACCTATACTTCTTACACCCTTATGGCAGACGATTAACTGCTCTTTCAGCATGGCAGTGGTCCTTTCGGCATGGAAGCAGGCATAGGTGCTCCCCCTTCTGAAAAAACCTTCCTTGGACCCCACCAAGCCAGAACATTTTCGACCTATTTCTCTTCTGCCTTGGGTTGCCAAAATCGCAGAGGCCCACGCCAATAGAGTCCTCTCGGACTTCCTGAACAACAGCAGGATCCTAGACCAATCCCAGAATAGTTTCCGCCCCGGTCATAGCACCGAGTCAGCGCTACTAGCAGTGAGTGAACATTTGCGGACCATTCTGGATGAGGGTCAAACGTCGGCGCTGATATTGCTTGACCTGAGCGCCGCGTTTGACACGGTCTCCCATCAGATCCTCTTGTGCCGTTTAGAGGAAGCAGGGGTAGTCGGCATGGCACTGGAATGGTTCTGGTCCTTTTTGTCTGATAGATCGTTTCAGGTCTCTGCCCCTCCCTTCCTCTCTCACGCCCATTCCATCAAGCAGGGGGTCCCCCAGGGCTCGGTGTTAAGCCCGGTTCTATTTAATCTCTATGTCCAACCCTTGGCAGAAGTCGCGCGAGACCATTGTCTCCTATGCCGAGGACACCCAGATGGTGGTAGCCCTCTCTGAGGATCACTCTCGGGATGCTATTCAGTTCCGGAATGGTCTAGAGGCGGTCGCATGCTGGATGACCACGAACTGTCTCCAGCTTAACGCTAATAAATCTGAGGTGTTGCTGGTGGGGAAGGATAAGGGCCTTTGGAGTACGCAGTGGTGGCCAACATCCCTGGGCTGTGCTCCAACCCCTAAGTTGGTTGTGAAGAATCTAGGGATCTGGCTTGACTCCACTCTGGGATTTCAAGATCATACTAAAAAGATCGCTGGCACCTGCTTTGGACTCCTACGGGGTCTGAGGCCTATATTAGGGTTTTTTGATCCAGCCACACGTCAGCTGATAGTCCAGGCGACTATGTTATGTTATGTTAAAGGGCATTTATGAAGCGCTCGATCACCAACGGCTTCTTGGCGCTAAGGGAAACGTGAACAGCATTAAGGAAAAGGAGCTAGTTATCATAAGCCTGAGAAAGCAGCCAAGTCTTCAGCTGTTTTCTGAACAGAGCATAAGAGGTGGCTATCCTCAACTCCAGCGGGAGCGAGTTCCAGAACTGAGGAGCTAAGACTATCTTGTCAAGACTTGACTATGCCAACTCCTTACTGTTAGGTGCCAATAAGGCGGAAGTGAACCGCCTTCAACGAGTTCAGAACGCTGCCGCCCGAGTTCTGCTCAGACTCCCCAGAACATGTTCCGCGTCGGGCGCTCTACGCCGCCTTCACTGGCTACCCATCTCCAAGAGGATCGAATTTAAGACACTGTGTTTAACCTTTAAAATATTAAAACTTTCCACCCCTGAGATTTTATCTAATTTGCTGGTCCCCTATGTCCCTACCCACCAGCTATGCACTGCCGAGCAAATTCTGGCTACTGTTCCCCAAGTGAAACGCACCAGGGCAGGGGGCAGGTCATTTCGATATCTGTTTCGATATAAGTTGTGGAACTCCCTCCCTGTGAAGATCCGTTGTTTAGACTGCCTGTCATCTTTCCGTAAGGCCATCAAAACCCACCTATTTCCTATAGTCTAGCCCTGGCTCTCTCTGGACACTGCTTTCAGCGCCGGGACGCCCCTTCGCTGGGGCAGCTGCGTGCTTTACAAGAGGTCATAACATAACATTAAGGAATCACAAATTACCATCAACTTCAAGTTTATGGAAATTTGCAAATTCTTAGAAAAATGCACAAAATTGCATTTTTCTAACATAGAATAATGTGCCACATGTGTACACTTACCTTTTTTGGGGGTAATTGCATTCGCAATTTGCCATTACCTATTTCGTAATCACAAATTGCGAATGCTTTCCCATTCATTCCTATGGGAAAGCATTCCCTAACAGCAAATCGCAATTTGCAATTCGCTATTAGGGAATGTGTAGAAATCGCTAATTTTTTAGCAAACACTACATACATTGCATTTTGCGATTTCAAACTAGCGAATCGATAAAATTTGCTATTTCAGAATCGCAAAATACATTCTTGATACACCAGGCCCTTAGTATTTAAGTAATCCCTTTTGAACTGCAGTTGGTAGCTGTAATGTTCTAGGCCGCGCTGGGGTGTTTCTTATACATACCCCGGCGCCACAACCTGTTTGGTTGTGCCTGCAGTCACATGACAGCGGATGATAAATAAATGGGCAGGGCTGTACGGAGGTACTCCCGCGGCAGACACCACCAGTGTGTGCAAGTCTCACTGCCCGCCCTGTGCCACACATCACCGCAGCAACTAGGCCCAGTGTTCTGGGTGGCCTCTGTAGACACAACAAGCGGTGACGCCAGACGGGATCTGCTGTGCGCCATTCGTTGATTGGCTGAACCCGCAGCACAACACTTTGACAACAGAAAGCAGCATCGCCGCGTGGCTAGCACGACTCCACCCTTCAGCTCTGATCACTTCCAGTAAATGCTAAGTACCGATAGCAAGCCCCGCAGCGTACACTCCACGGCCTAAACTGCATTCCAGCATTGCTGCACAGCACGTGCTCGTGAGCACAATTTTGGGGAAAATTCAGGGTCAAAGAAGGTGGCCTAACTGCGCACCTCCACCCTGCACAACCCAGGAACAGTTGGCTGCAACCGACAGGCATTTACAAAGGGAGGAGAAAGGGAAGGCAGCACAGAATCCCTGTCCGCACCCTAACCCACAAGAAAAAATCACTGCACGCCCATCAGCCACACGGGTCCATTTGTCTACATTCAACAGCAGGAAGGAGTGATCACAAACATCACCACTCACCCAGGCCAGTTTAGATTTGACTGGCATCAGCATCCATGGTGTCAGTACCCACCACTGAAACTTTCGTCTTAGTGGGTGCACCGTCAATCCAAACCACTAAGTGGGCCATGTGGGTGGACCGCTAAGATACGTACTTTGCAGCGGTTGGATTGAAGGAAGACAGACAACAACCGATGCAGCACCACCTTGGGGGCGCTGCTGTTCACAAACTGTCCAAGAAGGTATGCGAAGCCGGACTCTCATACGTACACCACATTCAAGACGGTGCTGACTGCTCATTTTGCCCCACTAGCAAATACAAACTTTGAATGTTTTTTGCTCAGACAAGCCCGACAGCCAACTTAGAAGTCGGTAGATGAATTCTACGCTAGGCTCTGAGATTTGGCAGCCACCTGTACCCTACCTGACGAGCAAGATCAAATACACGGCCAATTGATATGGGGCTGCACGTCGGCCAAGCTGCGAGAACACATCTTGCAAGTGCCCCAAATGACAATGGATAAAATCCTTACCATGGGCAGGTTGAAGGAGTTGTCTAAATCAGCTCAATAGAAGCCACGCTCCAACGGGCCATCAAGTTTGAATCAGTAAATCAAATAGATGCCACCTGCTCACCTCCAAAGAAAAGAGATCGACCCAAGAGACAGCGAGCAGGGAGGCCTTGCAGGTGGTGCAGTGGCCCCACCCCCCACAAAAGTGATTTCCCAGGCAAGCAACGGAAATGCTCAGCCTGTGGCAAGATGAATCAGTACAGCAAAGTCTGCTGGTTGACACCCACAGCAAAAGGACAAAAAAGGAGAACCGCGAATCAGGTGGATACCGAGTCCGTGATGGCTGGAAATGACGACATGGCCAAAGACAAATCAGAAGAGACAAGACAAGCCTCATCATCCACATCGTGGAATCAGACCCAAGTTGCATCCACTGAGCTCCTCAATATGGGGGCCTCGATAAACATCCTACCTCTGGCTCTACACCGAGGTATGGCAACACCCCCAGTTTTGCGTCCTACCACCACAAGTGTGTATGCCTATCACACCACCACGTGCCTCCCTCTGGCGGGAGTCTTCCCCATCACAATCAGCCACCAAGGTCAAGCAGTGAAGACGAAAGTATATGTAACCAAGGGAGGTGCAGACATGCTTCTCAGCTGTCACACAGCTGATCGGCTACAACTGGTTAAATTCGCATTTGGAGTGCACGTCAATGGCTCGAATACTTGCTTGTGGAGTTTGAATAACTCTTCTAAAGCATTGGATGTCTGAAAAACCATATGGTCCATCTCCACCTTGACCAGTCTGTGCAGCTGGTGGCCTTGAGACATCGTCTCATGGCCTTCCATTTCCGACCCAAGGTAGGGGCCATGCTGCTGAAGTTAGAAAAAAGCAGGCATCATATAGAGAGTGGAAGGGCCCACACCATGAGTATCGCCCATTGTTGTGGCACGCAAGCCCAAATAGCCCGAGGAGGTGCGCAAATGTGTTGACATGCAAGTCCTGAAGACTGTCATCAAACGGGAGCGCCACCTGACCCCACCGTCAATGACATTGGAGGCTGGCTTAGTATATGTTGCATACTTATTTAAGTAAGCAAAGGACACACAGAAAATGGACGGAATGCAGGGCAAGTCAAACATTCTCCCCAGTCAATAGATCTGGGTTAAATCCATCGTTCTTTTGCTCACGTGCCACCCCAGTTTAGGCCCAGCCATATGCAAATCAGTCTTAACCCTGTGCCTTATGGGAACAGTCCAGACCGAACTGCCAAGCCAGGTTCTCCCAGGACCAGAAACAAGCATCCTGGGACCGGTTTCTGGACATCACCCCTCATCACCCAGGATAGCTTGACTCCAGTGGCATGGAGAGCACGGGGCCCACGTCTGGGCATACCCGTCCCACTCAGGGTGACAAATGCAAAAAGAACAGTTGATGGACAGAATGCAGAGCAATGTCATACATTCACCCCAGTACAGAGATCTGGGCCTAAATCCATCGTTTTTTTGCTCCCCATGCCATTCCGGTTTGAACCCAGCCATATGCAGTTATAAAAATATGTGTATTTATTACACCACTCACTAACACATTGGTATATCTCCTACCCGGAGATATCAACACAAATACACGCAATACTTCAATTGCAAATAGGTAAGTAAGTACAATATACAGTGGTCTCCAGGGGGAGACTAAACCATATACTAAGAAAGTAGAATGTGAACTGTGACCGAAGTCGGGACTTGGACCAGGAGACTCTGAAGAGCTGGGGACACAAGGATCCACCCAAGGTAACTACCCTGGAATCCCATGGATGCTGTGTGCAGAGTGGAAACACAGCCATATACTCAATACAAGTCAGCAGGAAAGTCGCGGTTGCAGTTTTGAAGAAGGACCCATCCCAGTGGATCTTGAAAAAACCCATTGGAAGACAGAAGGTTGAAGAATCACCCCACCCGATACCCCAGCAACCAGGATACCTGCACCAGGGAAGCCAGGCGCATAGGTGTGAAGTGATGTCGGAAATCACCGGACATCACAATGAAGGGCTTCAGTAAAGATGCCTCTGGCGAAGACTGTGCAAGAGTCAGGCGGAATCCAAGAGTGGATTCTTGAAGGGAAGAATCTGCAAGCGGAGGGGACAGAGTCTATGCCACTCGGAGGTGACCGGTAGGCACGGAAGAGAAATGCCCACCAATGACGGTAGATGCATGAGTCATTACTGTGACCTTGTCCTGCAGCTGTGAGGACCAGATGAAGCCGAGGAAGACCAGGAGCCGTGCACAAGCTGTCCCACATTGGAAGTCGAGAACCAGGGTGTCGGTGTCCGGCGGAAGCACCAACAAGCCTTGGCAGCAGCAACAAACGTGGTAAACGATGAAGGCGTAACATTGGGACTAGCAAGGTCCTTGGGACTCACCACCTGCAGGAGAGTCAGAGCAGGCCCCAAGCAAGCAGGGGGGCCCACTGAAGCAAGAGAAGACCCTCAAGAGGACCCACAGGCCTAAGGCACAAGAGTCGCAAGTGGACCTTGAGCAGCTCACCAAAGATGAGGTCTGCTGTGCAGAGGATACGGTGAGATCTCCGAAGATCTCTGTATGCAGAGCAAACAAGCCTTGGCAAAGGCAAGTTGA
Source organism: Triturus cristatus (assembly GCF_964204655.1). Lineage (NCBI taxonomy): Eukaryota > Metazoa > Chordata > Amphibia > Caudata > Salamandridae > Triturus > Triturus cristatus. The sequence continues at coordinate 405,022,860 of NC_140591.1, forward strand.
CGCGGTGCACCATGCCGGGGGCCTCGCTGTTCCTTTCCGTTCTGGTTCCATGTAAAGGAGGATAGCTCACATGTGTCTTTGGCGTTTTCTAGATTGCCCTCAGGGTTCTTTGTTGTCAACCACGTAATCCGGGGAAGGCTTTTCCATCTGTCGGCCTTTGGCGATGTTGGCAGGTTGAATATTCCTTCTTCCCAGCTGGACACGGACTCGATTTCTCCTCTCTTCTCTTCAAACTTGCGCTGATTCCATTGAAAGGGGAGTCCTTCCAGGGCTCTCGTTTGCGCGTCTGTGTCCTCCTTCTTAAGGAAAGAGTCTCCCATGTCCACGGGAGGTGTTGACCCCACGTGATCGTTGATGTAATATGCTCCGGAAGAGGATCTGGAATGCCCGTTTGTATTTGTTTGTTATCTACAGACTGCAGCGAAAGGGAGGATTAGGTGGGTAAGGGGCTATCCATCACTACATGCCGAAGTATGGGTTCATCCTTGTTGTACCCAGTACAGTCTGCCTGAAAGGTACTTTGAAAGAATTCTTTAGATTCCAGTGTGTTATCAATGGTGAAATTCAGCTGCATATCATCAGCATGGTTGTATATCTTCGCCGTATGCTGCTCGAGAGAGTGTATCAGGGGATGGATATAGAGATTAAACAAGTGAGGGGAGAAACAGGAGCCCTGAGGGACTCCACAATTGAGTTGAACTTTTGGTGAGCAAAAAGTAAAGAGGTGGACCGAAAGAGATCGGTTTTCAAGAAAAGATTCCGTCCAATCAAGGGTGGTTCCTTGCAAGCCTGCAGTTCTAATACAGTCCATCAGAATAGAGTGATCAACCGTATCAAAGGCTGCTGATAGATCTAAAAGGACCAGTGCCTGTGTAACGTCTCTATCAGCTCAATCCCTGAAGTCATCCATGGCTGCTAAAATAACTGTCTCTGTAGAATGCGCAGGACGAAAGCCAGCCTGGTGGTGTCTAAAAAAGCGGACTCCTCCAAAAAAGTGCTAAGGTACTGGGAAACATGTGCCGCTAGTACTTTTGCCAAAAATTGAAATAATGAGATAGGCCTATAATTTTTCAAATTAGTGGATACTGAAGAAGAAGATAGCTGTATCTGGAAAGCAGGAAAAATTTGTCTTTAAAATTCTAGTGGGACAGATGTCATTAGGAAAGCCCAATTTGACTTGAGCCATCAGTTCATGAATGCGAGCTTTGCTGATGTCTTGGAAGGCAGAGAGAATCACAGAGTTGCTGTCTTCTGATGGGGTTGCCAATTCTAGAGAGCTAGGGTGGATTATATATTTATTTTGTTCAGAAAAAAGAATTCAAGGCATTGCATAACTTTTGGCGAGGGACCACTGGTATGGTTACTATGGCTGGATTGGATAGTTCTTTAACCGTCTCAAAAATAAACTTAGTTTTGTTTTTAGAATACACAATTTTGTTTATCCATATTTAATTCTTGCTACTTCTAGTTGTCTTTATTCATATTTATGTGTACTTATTTTAAATGTGGTTAACAAAAATTAAGCTGAAAGAAGTATATTTCAACATTAATTTAACCAATATACTCATACCTGAGAAGTCTCAATGCTTTGAATACCCAAAGAAGGTAAATCCATAGACGTGTATAAAAACATATGCATTTTAGTACAAACCTTATGCACCTTTTCAGAACTTTAAGCCTCATTTTGAAACTTTCTCAATTTTTTAACACCCTCGCCTGTCAAACAACACATAGCCTGTCAGTCATTATTTACAGCAGTTAGAATTTCTCAAAATGCAACCCAATTTCAGTTTTTACACATATTTAAAAATAAGTACAGACAAGAAAACACATAGTTTTCTATCTGCATTTATCTGTAAAAATCAGTAAGAATGGAAATCTTGAAGCCATAATTATGTTTTACAATTTAGCACCAAAGAATTTTGGACCCAAAGAAACGTTGTTCTTAATTGACCATATTTACATTGCCAGTTAGTCAGGAAAAATGTTTATTTTGCTCTTAGTCATTAAACATTTCAAAAACCATTCTAAAATTAATCATCCTAGTACATAAAATTACAAGTAAAATTCAATCCGACAAACTATGCATACAATGTATACATTTCTTTAAATTATTTTTAAACTCCCATTAAAAGTAAAAAAAAATAAGCTTTTACCAACACCCGCAAATCTTCCTTGAGGCACATATTAGATCCAGAAAATGCCATGGGTGGCTCCTCTCGCCCCACTGGTCAGAGTCAGTCAGTGAACTATAAAATTATAATGAAACAATTTTATAATTTTATTTTCCGCTGACTGACTGAGCCAGGGAGTCTTGGGCATGGTGTGTCTGAGCCATGGTAGGGAGGAGGAGTGCGGGGCACTGTAAAGTGTGCATGTCAGTTTGGCCGGATGTCTTAGGCTGGCCAAACAGACATGCGCACTTAAGTTTCTCCAACCCAGCTGTGTTGACAGCCGGGTTGAAGAAAAATCGCAGGCTCCCTGTGCCCAAGCCCACTCAGGCCAATCCTCACGCTGCTCTCATGCTTGATATAGCATGAGAGGAGCATCTGGATTGGGTTGTTAGCTTGTGCTGTGTGCCCCAGTGACTGCAGGGAGGAGAGAATCACTGAGGCGGCCGGCAGCGTTAGCGTAGGCGGCAGGATAGGTAGGTTCTTTTTTTTAAATGATTATTCCCCTAATCTACCGCCCTTGGCCCACCCCCCCCCCACAACATTCGTTTTGCGGCCGCCACCACTGGAAAACGCATTTTTGTTAATAACACTACTGCTAGCCTCCATTTATGTATACCATATTTAAGAAAGAGTGGCTTTTAAAATGCCTTCTGAAGTGTTTGAAACTTCATACAATCAAAAACAAGGAGCAGGTTGTTGAACTTTACCTTTAATCCACAAGGGCATCTTCATCCATTATCACAACACAGATTTAGGCCAGTGCTTAGTCTTAGGATCACCGATCTTAGTGTGGGGTTAGGTAGTGCGTCAACAAAGGGAAGCCACTCTTCATTCTGCCAGGACTTTAACATAAATTGAACAGAGGGTTTCCTTTGTAAGTACTGCATATCTTGTTCTCTGGCTTTATTATTTATCAAAGCACTGAGTTTGCCCATTGTGGTCAAATATGGAGATTTTCATTTTTAAAATTGAAACCCAGCATCCTACATATTTCTGCCAGATATTTTCTGGCTTTCTTGGGCCACTTCAGCTCACTATACAAGATCTCATTTTTGCCCAGCGACAATATATTTTGCCCATCTGCTGTCTCCAAGCGCAGTCAGAATCTTACTGTCTCTGTATATACTGAATACCTCCAGGATGTTATTCCTGTTTCCATTTTGATTGCCTGGTTCATTGCTGACCTCAGTAGTGACAACAGGCTTTTCAGACATTTCCCCTCTTCATATTTCCAGTTTGTTTTGCCACGTAAGCTTAGCAATTCAACTCCATAGTGGGACTGCAGCAAATAATGGCTGTATAGGCAGCCAATACAGATGTTAGGGACATATTTCCATAACATTTATTAAATATTTTGAGGCCACTTATTGCTGCCAAGGTTCTCCCTTTAAGTGGTTCGATATGATCTTTCCACGTTAGACTCATCTCGAACCATACTCCTAAATACTTATATTTATTCACTGTTTCTAATTCATTGGGTCCTAAGTACCATTCAAATTTTACAGTTTTTTTCCCGAATCCCAACACCTTGGTCTTGCCCATATTTATCACTAATTCTTTGAATTACTGTACTCCAAGAATGTATTCAATTTATTTTGTAGGCCTATTTCCATCATATCCATTATGACCAGGTCATCTGCTTATAGGAGGCCTGCTATATGGGTACTATCCATTTTTGGGGTGAGGCCCTTTGTTGCAGCTAATACTGCAGATAGGTCAGCAATAAACAGGGAGAAAAGCCTAGGGGCCAGGACGCGCACCTGACAAAGCCCATTCTTGATTGGGATTTTCTGGGTCAAACTTTCTTCTGTATCAATGATTACCCGGGCCAAGTCTGTGAGTGCAAACCCTATGAGATAGTCAGAAGACTCGGTTGAGTCAGCGTTTCTCATACATGTATATGATCTACCAAATCAAATGCTGCACGGAAGTCAACAAAACAGCAAAATAAATTGCCCCTTTGTTCCACAGCCCTGCGAGCAACCACAAACTATTGTACAATGCCCTTCCTTAAACCCTCCTTGTTCTAATGGGACAATTTTATGGAGTTCAGCCCATTCCTTAAGACTGCTAAGGTAATCTTTGCAAACAGTTTTTCATTTTCACCCACATTGAGGGTAATTTTTAGGGTTTTTTGCATATTCTTATGTATGTGTTTTATGGTTGTGCCCTTCCAGTTTTAGGAAACTGGCCTGTATATAGGATTCCCTGAAATGACTAATGGAAAGATTTAGCCCACCAATCGGTTTTAGTTTTGATTATAATGGCGGGTAGATTGTCTGAGCCAGCCGGTCTGATTAATTTCAAGGCCACTATGGTGTATTTGATATTTTGAAGCGAGAACTGGACTTTAATTTCCTCATCTATCTCAGTGCAGACTGTCATGCTCTCTAACTCACTGCTCGCTCCATAAATGTCCTTTAAATATTCGACCCATACTTCTTCGGCCACTGCACATCTCAAGGACCCCTTCTCCTTGCCGGAACCTTGTTGCACAAGCTGCCAAAACTTCTTAGTATTTTTTTCCCCAATAGATTCTAACATATTTTTCCAGTAGTTCTCCTTGTAAGCTCTTTTCCTATCTTTTATCAATGTTTTATAATTGCATTGCATTTTAACACAGCCTAGAGAGTTAAGGCACCTGTTGCAGAGATCTTTATTGCAGGGTATAATAGAGCTAAGATAACTCAGATTGTTAATGCACTTGTTGGGAATATTTAGAGGTTAACAGGAAGAGTAGGGACAGAGCAGGGCCAATGGCACACTGTGCCACTGGAACCAAGCGACACCAAACTGAAAAGCCCCATTCATGGTGAAACCGGTTGTGAGTTGCTTGTATTCCGGTTCTTGGAGGACCTGGCTTGGCCATCAGCTGTCTGATTTGCATATGGCTGGGTCCAAACTGAGTTGCATGGTGGGAAAAAAGAATCATGTGTTGCAATGCTCCCCCAAGCGATTGCCAGTGGTTATACATATTGCTAGCAACCCTGATATCAACTTTTTCGTGTTTGGTGTCCATTGTAGCACCATCTGTTCTTGACCCTTCCCAGATAACTCATCCAACCAAAGTGGTCAGTGTTTGCACTGCAACAGCCTTCTTGTCTATATTGGTGGGTGGAGCTGTCTGGTAGGGCGGAGAAGGAGTAGAATAGCTGCTGAAAGATATTTTTCGACTGAGGCAACCCCCCACCCCAGAAAAGAACTGTAATCTTACTGTGCAGTATTGAAATCCCCCAGATCTAATATAATTTAGTTTGCTAATGCTCCTTAGCACCTGCATGTGTCACGTCGTGACAATCCATGCACTGCTCTGCTATTGGGTGTTGATGTTGCCATAATAAAGAAAATAATTTCAAAACATTTTTTTACTTTTTTTAAAATTTATATGAAAAATGTAATAAAATGTTAAAAGTAGATTTTTGGTATCTGCTGTGAAAAAAAATAACTTTTAAAATTGTACTTTGTGTTGCCTGTGTGTCAAGTCAAGCTAAACCAATACTGCATGCACCCTTTCCTCTGCTGACTGAAATTAGCATCCCAATGAGGCGTAAAGTCCTGGTATGTAAAGGACAATGCAGCCACTTTTTAGGATGTGCCCATGGCGGTCTATAGCGGATCTTTCTGGATGGGGAAGTGCTCGAGTCTGTTACTGCTTTTGGCCGCCAGTGGGGCTATGGTGGTCTCCACCTTAGTCCGCCACTATGTCAGAGGTCTGTAAGAAGAAGGTCTGGGGCCTCCATATGTCTTTGGGTTTACAGATGGGTGGCTGCGTGGGATAATAAAGTTCTTACTGTACTTGGCAGTGCCCCATACCCAACAGCTATTGCTTAGTCGTGTAGGCCCTGTCCCTCCCCCAGGTGCATGGCACACACCTCAACCAACAGCACAGCGATATTAACAAAGCGCCTGGAACACCCACTGTGTGGCCCAACAGTGCCAGCCTCAGGGAGCACTCCTGGAGCAACTCCACCCTTCCGGAGTGTGTTTCAAATACTTGTGTCCAATATGCGTGGAAGGCCAAGCAACACCATACCAGGTGAATACGGTCCACATCCCAGGCCCTGCACCTCAGGAACCTGGAATCTGGAAGGCGTGCGATAAAGTTGGGTGACAATTTCCCATTCACCTCACAAAAATACTTCAACTCCTTGTCAATGATGCCCCGCTTCCCCCCACCCTCACCTCACATCAATCTAATTGAGCGGGAGGAAGCTCCACAGGGAACTCGGTCTTAGTGAGGGTACAGAGGGTTGTCACTAAGTGTCGGTTGTACTGGCGCTTGATAAGGGCTTCCAGGGCTCTACAGGCCATGGTATCCCATAGAAATGTAGGATTATGTGATTTACAGAGCACCTTCAAGCGAAGGTATGTGAACCGGTCCAATGAACTCTACAGCAGTCTCTATGGATCTGTAACCTAGATGTCACCCTCATGGTAAATATCTCCCATGGCGTGCAAACCCCAGCTCCTAAGCCTGTGAAGGGCCAGTGGTTCCTGTGTAAGCTGTATCAACATCTAATGCGTCAAGGGTTGTGATGGAGCATATAGTATGGGAAGTTTAGGTTTGTTTCAGAAGGAGTTCTAGGCTCTTTGGTAACATGCCAGTGTACTGATTTACTCATGACCACACTGCACCTTCTGGCCAATCAGTGCCAGTAGGGCATAGAGTTTTGCAGTATCATATTCTATTGCTGACTGTGCCATATTTGGTGAGGGGTGCTGCCATTAATGAGCAAAGTGTGCCTGTGTGCAATCGTAGTAGAATTCAAAATCTGGTGCCGCCAGGCCTTCCTGTTCAAAAGGCAATATGAGGGTTTCCCAGCGATTCCACGGCTGCTTGTCAGCCCACGCTAGAGCTATCATGTGTGTGTGCAGCGTTATGAAGAATTGTTTGGACAGCCGCATAGGAACGTTATAGAAAAGTTACAGCAGCCAAGACAGGATGATCATTTTCATTAGGGCCTGCCGCCCCATTAGAGAGAGAGGTAGACAACGCCACCTGTTGACTTGATCCTCCAGCTTAGACATGGCCACGCCATAATTTTCAACCAGTACCACGTTTTTGTCTAGGCTTAACCCAAACCCCCAGTGCTTTACCAATGCGGTGCACCACGGAATTGGGAAATCCAGCACAACCGCCTGAGTGCCCAGAGTCAGAGGCGATAAAGTCAACTTGTTCCAGATAATGGAGATACCCGCTAGGGCTTTAAATAGAGTGAATTCTCTAATGACCGGGCTAAGGCTGCGAACCGAGTCATGTAGATACAGGATGACATCATCTGCGTATAGAGAAATTAGGAGATTTCGGGGTGAGAAGTTAAGGCTGCATTGCACATGGAGTTGACACAATGAGTACAACAGGGTTCCCAGGCTATGACATAGAGGGACAGGAAGAGGGGTGTATGGTGCCTCTGCTCAGTGGCTTGGGATAGAAGAAAAAGCCATTTAGTCGCATCTCTACTGTGGGGCATGTGTATAGCAGCTTAATTTACCAAATGTAGCTGTCTGGGAAGCGCTTTCTACCCAGGACCGCAAAGAAAAAAGGGCCGTTCCAGGGAATCAAATGACTCAAGGAAGTCTGCCACTACTTGCAATTTTGTGTTTAATTGGTGCTTAAGGATAAAGAGGGTGCAGTGATTTTGAGAGGTACATCTACCGGGTACAAAATCCGCTTGGTCAGTGTTGGGATGGAAGAGTCCTCTGCATGGTAAAGACGTGTAGGTCTGGATCCTTAATGCTGATTTGTTTTTGTTATAGGCAAACCCGCATCAATCATGTGAGCCATGACAGTTCTGTCTCACGGATTGCAGTCTTGTGGATGGACCTGAAAGGGTGCCCAAAGCTCGGTTCTCCTAGTGGTGGAAGGCTGCCACCTTCACCAGGAGTTACGCAGCATGAGTGCGGTAGTAGCAACATACTGTGAAGTGATCAGTAGTAGTGAACAGGACCCCTTTACCCTGTTTCACTGGAGTGAGGCCTACAGGCTCACTCATCTTTTTAAAAGTTCCGCTGCTGAGTGCTTAACTCACTCTTGTGCTACATCAGGTAGATGTTGAGTGATGCATAGTGCAGGAGTAGTGACTTCATGGTTGTATGTGTGCCTGCGAAGGGGAAACAGCCTTTACAATTAGGTTTTTACCTCATTATGCATTTACCACGCATTTGTTAGCGTACATGTTTTTACTGCGAATATGCATTTACAACGCATGCCAATACCATGCATTTAAGGTAAGTTGGGGCGGGGTGGAGGGGGTCTCCTCTCACAAATACATTGTTTTTAAATCTAAAAACAATGCGTGGAATTGGCATGTGTTGGAAATGCATATTCGCGGTAAAACATGCGTGCTAACAAATGCGTGGCAAAGGCATACAATGCATTTACCTGCATTGTCCCGTCGTACAGCCCTGAGAACAGTCTAGTACAGGGATAGAGCATTACAGTGTAGTACGGGTTAGATTATTAACACGGAATGTCCAGCAATCGAATATAAATATGCTTTGTCTTACCAAGATGACATGACTGATGTACATGATCTCACTGACTTCTATAACTCCACTATCTCTGGTACCATGGATTCCATAGAACCTCTACAACAACAAAAATGCCTCCTCCAAAATCTCAAAGCCCTGGTTCAACGACAACCTAAACTCTGAACGCCGCAATTTAAGGGCAGCTGAATGTTTCTGGAGGTCAAAACCTTCCATGGATCATCTAAAAGTCTTTAGATCGGTAAGGAGCTCCTATAATAAAAAAAGCAAGACTGTTAAGGCCGATTACTTCAGATTCCAACTTATTCAAGCCTCAAATTACCCTAAGAAACTTTTTGAAATTGTTAAACAACAATCAGAGAAAGCACCTGTGGTCACCTGAGCAATAAGACACCTAGTCAGAAGAAGTGTTTCTCAGGATTTTAATGGTCCACCTAAGGATTATAGAGGTTTATCTGGATAAGTGTCAGGCTAGGGTCGTTTAGCAAGCTATAAGGGAAGGTCCTTTCTTGACAGGGTAGCCAGTGTCCTTGTGCTTTAGGGTTTTCTCTCTCTTTCTTCTAGAGCTGGTGTCTGGGTTAGTTTCTCCTCTTTTCAGTTGTCCCACCAGGTCAGAGAAGGAGAGGTTGAGAAATGTCCCTCAAAACTAAAATAAACAATAATCAATAATGCTGTCCTAACTCACTATTCAGTCTGTACCGTCACCTTCACCCGGGACATGTGCTGTTTGGGCAAACAAGTGACAAGAAAAGTATGTGCTGATCCCCTATAGTGGCATACAGATGCAGACGCTCAGTGTCCCGACCACCACCACCCTGTCGTGAGATATCGCATGAAGGGTACTTGCCTCTGTCCACGACCCTCCTGGGTCATGGCAGTAGGGGTCTCGCTGCCGTCCTCCTCCCCAGGTCGGTCAGACCTGCCTCTAGGCGGTACTGTCGGTGTTCCTTCTCCTGGGATGTCTTCTTTCTGTAGGCTGGTCCTGTTTTCAGGTTCTCCGGTGTCTCTGCTCCTGCTCCTCTGTCCTTCGTGTCGGCGTTCTTCTCTGCCTCCTCGACGACCGGGATACTCCTACTTCCGTCATTTAGACGTTCTGGTGCCCCAACATCTAGACCGCCGACCTCCTCTTCCGGGTGGCGGGTCGTGGATGCCAGCTTAGAAATCGCGCTCAGGTGTCATTACAACACCCAACCACCTTGACTCAGGAGACGACTCTCCTTCATGCGACTATCTGGCTGTTTTCTTTATGGAGAAAAATAAACTCATCAGTATTGACCTCAATTCTAAGAAGGCCCTTCTTCCATCATATGACATTGTGGCTCCTTCTGTCCTCACTGAGAGGGTAAAGTCACTTAGTATTAGCACCAAGAACACGGCCACTTGGGGCTCTTTCACTCCCCTCAGTGAAAACGACATCTACAAAACCCTTTTTCAGTATCAAACCTTCTAATCACTTCAGCGAGCCGTTGCCACCGACTGTCTTCAAAGAAACCAAGGATGCCTTCATCCCCCTGTGGAAAAAGATTGTCAATGCTTCTTTATCACAAGGCAAGATCTCCAAATATCTAAAAGCAGCTCAGGTATTTCCCATTCTTAAAAAACCTAATGCAGACAGAACTGATCTCAACAACTTTCGTCCCATCTCCAACATCCCCACTCTGGCTAAGCTCCTACAAAAACGCGTGCAATCGCAACTTTGCACGCACACTGAGAATTTCAAACTCTTGGATCAACATCAATCTTGTTTTCGGAGCGGTCACAGTACTGAATCGACACTCACTCATATTATGGAAGACATTTTAAAAATGTTAGACCAAAACGAATCCTGCCTCCTAATCCTCCTTGACCTTTCTTCAGCATTCGACACGGTTAATCACGACAACCTCTTAGCCATTCTGCAACACAGGATGGGCGTTTCCGGTCTGGTATTGCAATGGGTCTCGTCCTTCCTTCACAATAGATCCCAAATAGTCAAGGTGAATCAATCCCTATCTCAGCCTTCTACAGTCTCCATGGGGGTCCCTCAAGGGTCTGCACTTTCTCCCATACTCTTTAATATTTTCCTGGAACAGTTAGCGAATGTACTAAACTCCATGAACATTCTTTTTCATATGTATGTGGATAACACTCAACTTTACCTGAAATCAGCTCCTCTGAAGACTTCACTTCACTCAACTCTACCCTGACGAATACCCCAAACTGGCTAACTCAGAACCACCTCCTGCTCAACACCTCCAAAACAGAATTCCTTCTCATATCTCCTCCTAATCACACTCCCAAGATAGACCTCTGGATGAAACACCTCACTGCCTTCAACTGCTCCCCTCATATCACTGACTCAGCTAAATCTCTCGGAATCACCCTGGACTCGCACTTGAACATGAAGGATCATATTAGGAAGATGTGTAAGGGTGCTAACCACCAAATGAGGATTCTTAGAAATCTAAAACCATTCCTTCCTCAAGAGGACTTTTGGCAGGGGGGCGTGGCTTGGATGCCGAAGGGAATGGCGGCGTGAGCTCAGAGCTCCGCTCCCGATCCCCACGAATATCCTGATAACCGCACGGAATCCGGCGTGCACCTGGCCCCTGCAACGGCGCTGAGTGCGGGGCAAGCAGCGGCGATCCACAGGACGTCCTCCGGTGCAGCTTCTGGGGCGATTGGCCGGTTGAGGAGAGTGACGGGCCTGGCGAGCGGCGCGGCCTAAAATGGCAGCCGCGATTTCAGACCCGCTCAATTGACGGAGGTCTGGGTCGTGGAGCCCCTGTGGGACCAAGAACAGCGTGTGGAGACCCAGCCGGGCTGGCCCTGACTGCGGGGGAGGACCGGAGCTGAGATCCTCAACCCTGCTGGCAGGCGCTGTGCGGGCGGCTGATCGGCCGTCGGAGGGCGTGGATTACCCCGGCGAACACCCTGAGGCCCGTTGACTGCCGGTGCTGCGGGACGAGGCAGCGGGGCGCTGCCCTGGGAAGGCGAGGACTGGCAGACTGCAGCTGCAGCTCCGTAGAAGGACTGACACCCCGGCCGACCCCGTGCTGGGACAGCGGACCCGCGACCCAGGCAGCGGAGGCACTAACGGAGCTGGCGTGAGAGACTGGCGGCTGCGCGGCGTGAGAGGTGGCCGGCGCTGCTCGCAACACGAAGGAGGTGAGCGGCCGGGGGCCCCGACGACTGTGTCCCCTGTCCTGGGGGGAGCCTGCAGAGTCTGAGGGGAGCACTGCCTGACGGAAGCCTGAGTGGGGGCGAGACCTGGGGCACTTAAGGCACTGCAGCTGCTGGGCCAACGCTCGACCGGCGCGAGAGCGGCTGAGGACGACGGCGGGGGGGGGCGCTGGATTGCGCCTCTCTTGAGTGGCAGGGCCCACAGCGAGGGCTGAAGTAGCGGACTGCAAGGGGGGTCTGCTGGAAGGAGGACGGGCACCCTGACGGTGGAGTTCTGCGTCCTGCGGCCATTGACGTGTCAGCTGGCTGTAGCAGGAGCGGCCAGCGCCGGGGGTGCGAGAGGAGACACCCGCCGGGGAGCGGGCCCTGAGGTGGTGAATTGCTGGGCTGCGCTTACCCACGCGCTTGGAGGGCACCCTGCGCGAGGACGCTGAGTGGCCTACGAAGCGGCGGAGTCCCTGGGACAGAGGCGATCAGCGTTGCGACGGACCTGGAGGTTGGTGACTGGCGCCCGGGCGCACCCCTGTGAACTCTGAGGGAGACCTGCCTGGAGGAAGGCACCTCTGCTGCGAGAGAACCGCGATCGGCGGAAGCGCCTGCATGATGGGCAAGCCCAGGGTTAAAGGAGGGGAAGTGGTGCCGGAATCGGAGGCGCGAGACGGAGCCACCCAGAGCCCCGCAGACTTGCAGCAGATGCGAGACTGTATCCTGGAGGCCATAGCGGCCACAAAAGATGCATTGCAGCAGGACATAGCTCAAGTGGCTTCCGGCCTAGGGATCCTGCGAGCAGACCACGGCAAACTAAAGGACAGAGTCACAACCATAGAAGACACGCTGCAAGAACTGGTGCCGGCACGCAAGTCCCTGGAGGGAAGGTTGGTTCAGGCGCTAGATCGCATACAAGTCCTAGAGCGGCGGGCGGGAGGCGGGAAGATGCTGAAAACCGCAGCCGGCGTAACAATATTCGCTTGGTGGGTCTGCCGGAAAAAACAGAAGGGGACGACATGGTGTGGTACCTGGACGCCTGGCTGCGCACAGAAGTGGCCCCGGACGGACTCTCGCCCTTCTTTACACTGGAGCGGGCGCACTGCGTGCCGGCAAGACCCCCCAAACCAGGCCAACCACCGCACCCAGTGGTGATGAAGCTGCTGCATTACAAGGACAGGGACTGGCTGCTGCAGCGCGCTAGGGATGTGGGCCCATTCCGAGTGGATAACAGTAGCGTCACATTGTTCCCGGATTACACATTCGAAACCCAGAAATTGCGAGCCTCCTACTTGCCGCTCAAACGAGAGCTGAGGGCTGGGGGACTCCAGTACTCGCTCCTTTTCCCGGCCAAGTTGCGAGTTGTGGTCGACGGCAAGACGGTCTTCTTCCCCACAGCGGAGGATGCCTGGGCGTGGTGGGACGTTCACAAGGCAGGGACAGATGGGGCGAGATTCCGAGCGGCAGAGGAGCAACGATTGCAGCCAGTGCGGAAATCGCGGAGGCTCCGGCAGCGGAGGCGGAGAGCTGGAATACCCACAGACTCGCAAACAGAAGAAGAGAGGAGAGCGGCTCTGCAAGCGGTGGTGGACCTATCGGGAACGGCAGCGACCCAGTCGACCCGCGGGTCGGGCTCGGAAAGCCGCGTCACGAGCTCGGACACGGACCAGTCGGAACTTAATGGGGCCAGGGGCCCGGTGGTGACCCCGCAGACCTCGGGAGAAATTGTTGAAGGCTGAGGGGGAAGCCCTCCCATCCGGCCGGTGCGGAGGGGCCGGGGATCCGGCTCTTCCCGAGGATGAGACAGGCTGCGGAACTGATCGGATTTCCGTGAGTGACAATAGGGGATTGGGGGGCGGGGGGACGGGATTGTGGTTGCCGCCCTTGGTGCCGGGTCGCACCCTAGAGGCCCATAAGGCCGCCGCAGTGCAGACTACGGCTTAGGTGGGCGGTTGAGCACGGTCGCTCTTCCTTAAGTTTGGATGGGAGCTGCTTTCTCGAAGTTAGGTCCTGTTCTGGGAGGGATGGGGCCGAGAGAAGTTGGGGGGACTCGAGGCGGGGGGGTTGGTGGGGGGGTAAAGGGTTCTTCAGGGGTGGGTGGGGACAGTGTCACTGACTGCGACTGGACATGGAGGGGTGTTGCAACCTGGCCTTTGACATGGGACTATGGCTAATACTGGAATGGTGAAATGTGTGACATGGAATGTACGGGGACTCCACACCATTACACGGAGGCATAAGATTCACGCTTATTTGGTGCGCAGGGGTGTTCAGATCGCGCTCTGGCAGGAGACGCACTTAACGAAGCAAGAGGGCATTGCGCTGCAGCGTAGATGGCGAGGGCAATTATTTAACACCACGTACTCTGCTTTTGCGAGGGGCACTCTGATCTGGATACGAGCGGGGACCCCCTTCCAGGTAGTTAGGCACACGATAGACCCAGAGGGCAGATATGTGGCTGTTGAGGGTAAACTTAGGGGCCGGAACATAGTGCTATGTAGCATATATGCACCTAATATGGATCAATGGCCGTACTTCACGAAACTTTCTGGGGTGCTGGCTGGTTATTTGACGGGTCCTATCCTGCTGGGAGGAGACTTTAATTCAATAGCAGACCCTGCACTTGATAGGTCCCACCCGCATCTGGAGGCGTCCCCGGTACACCGGCTAGCGAAGCGTAGGCTCGAGTGGCAGGGGAGGTGGGGCCTGGAGGATGCTTGGAGGGCTCAGCACCCAACAACGAGGGACACAGAGTACTTAAGCCGAACACTTTCCGATCATAATCCCTTGCTGCTGACGTTGGACTGGATGACTGAGGTCTCGAGGGTCCCAACGTGGCAGCTCAGGCCTGATACACTAGACGACCCACCATACCGGGTGGCACTCGGTGAAAAGATTACCCAATACTTTGACAAGAATAGCGGGTCCACGGCGTCCAGAGCGATGGAGTGGGACGCTTTCAAGATAGTTGTTAGAGGACATTGCATAGGGAAATATGCCGGGGTGCGGAGGACTCTGTTGGAGGACTTGGACAAGGCGGAGGGGAAGTTGAGGGCGGTTGAGGTGGAGCGGCCTGGTCACCCCGAGCTCCAGGAGGCGGTGAGTGAGGCTAGAGAGGCGGTTGCGGTTGAAGTGGAGAGGCTCCGCAGCTTCGACTACAAGAATTATATGGTGAGGGCACACGCGGAGGGGGACAAAGCGGGAACGCTGCTGGCTTGGCTGGCCAGCCCCACCAAACGTAACCAACCGATCTTGGCCCTAGAAAGGGGGGGAGGCGGAGTGGTCACGGCTCAGATGGACATATTGGATAGTTTCTGCTCGTACTATGGGACGCTCTACAAAAGCGCGCTGGAGGGGCTGGAGGAGGATATTGACGGCTTTCTAGAGGGGCTGCAACTGCGGCGACTCGACCGGGAAGACGCGGAGGCCTTAGGCGGAGATATAGACCTTGCGGAAATCAGGGGGGCAGTGAACCGAATGGCGCGGAACAAAACCCCGGGCCTGGACGGCTTGCCCATAGAATTTTATGGTAGATATTTGGACCAACTGGCCCCAAAGCTCCAGGAGGTGTATAGGGAGGCCAAGACAAGGGGTAGACTGCCACAATCCATGTGCGAGGCCCTGATGATCCCACTGCTGAAGCCGGGAAGGGAGGGAACGGACCCCGCTTCTTATAGGCTGCTGTCGATGCTGACGACGGATTATAAAATCCTGAGCACCATACTGGCGACCCGGTTGCTGCGGCACATGCCGAGACTGGTTCATAGTGACCAGTCGGGGTTCATTCCCGCGAGGAGCACCACTGCCAACATCCGACGACTTATCCGTTTGCTGGGGGACCCGCAGGAGGACGCACGAACGCCACTCGTCTTATCCGTAGATATAGAGAAGGCTTTCGATAGCCTGGAGTGGGGTTACGTGTACAAAGCCATGAAGCGTTTCGGCCTCGGGGAAGGATACATCGGTTGGACGAAAGTCCTGTACGCCTCGGCGGTAGCTAGGGTGAGGGTGGGATCTCTGGTATCGCGGCAGTACCGCGTGGGCTGGGGCACCAGGCAGGGGTGCTCGCTTTCCCCGCTTCTGTTTGCGCTGGCAATAGAGCCCCTCGCGGCGGAGGCTAGAACAGGCCGTTACTACAGGGGGTTGGTCTACAGAGGGTCCCCGCAACTTATCTCATTATACGCAGATGATCTGCTCCTGTTTTTGGAAAATGCGGCAGGGGCGCTGGATGGAGCGGAGAGGCTTCTTGCGAGGTTTGGCAGGTTCTTTGGACTACGGGTGAACTGGTCCAAGACCTGTTTGTTCCCGTTGCGCCAGGGCGAACCGCGACCGGCAGTCCGACCACTGCTCAATTGGGAGCCTGATTGCCTTAAATACCTCGGAGTACATATATACCATTCTGCCGCAGATATGCTGGAGGGCAACGTGGGGCGCTGTATACGAGCACTGAAGGGCAGCATGTCCTTCTGGGCCACACTCCCGCTCTCGGTGACGGGGAGAATCTCGTTACTGAAAATGATAGCGTTGCCACGTCTCCTGTATTATTTCCGCACGCTACCGGTGTGGATACCGGGCTCTATTTTCCGACAGTTGCGATCCTTATTAGTCTCGTTCCTATGGGGCACGGGACGGCGCAGAGTTGCAATGGCGACTCTGACCCGGCCGAAAGATGAGGGGGGCCTGGCGGTGCCTGACTTTGAGCTTTACTATCTGGCAGCGCAGCTACAGATCTTTACACAAGAGGTGGCACGGGTGTACCGGGGGCCGGAGCAGGACAGGGAGGGAGGCACCCCTCGCCATGTGCTGGCGTATATTACGCTACAGCAGAGGCTGGTTGTTGGAGACTTGTCCCTGGAGGAGCAGACGTTCCGGCATTGCTGGAATCGATCGCAGCGTCGGGCGGGAGTGCGATGCCCGTATGTGCCGGAGATTCCGCTGGGAATGGTGACGGCGCTCCCGCACGGTGGAGACTGGTCGGGACTGCAGGTGTGGGAGGAGGCGGGCCTCCAAAGGTTGGGCGACTTATACGAAGAGGGGGCGCTGATCCCTTATCAAACTCTGCAGGAGCGGTTCGATCTTCCGAGGGGAGATTACCTGATGCACGCGGCGGTGACGGGAGCGATGCAGGCGCACTGGGGAGAGGGGCTCCTGGAGCCTACTACATCCGCGGCTTGCCAGTATACCATGATGTCTACCGGCACTTATAAAGCGGTGACTTGTCTGTACTCCAGAATGTTGCGCGAAACCTTGCAGCCGCTGGCGGCGCTGAAGGCAAAATGGGAGCTGGATATACAAACCGAGATCCCTGACACCACGTGGGCGGGTATAGTGCGGAGGGCCAGGAAAAGTACCAGGAACGCACGCTTCCAGCTGATACACTTTTATATCCACCACAGGGCCTACCTCACACCGGGTAAACTTGGGAAGTATTTCGGGGTGGCGGATGCGGCGTGCCCTAGATGCGGTGTTGTAGGAGCGGAGCTCGGACATATGTTATGGGACTGCCCTCACCTGCACGCATACTGGAGGGAAGTGGGCGAAACACTGACTCACTGGCGTAGCTAGGAGGGGGCGGTGGGGGCGGTCCGCCCCAGGCGGCACTATTTTTGGGGCGGCGCCGGCACGCATCGGTGCCCGGTGCATTATTCACTTAGCAGCGCCATTTGCATGTCACAAAAGCGACCCCGAAGCAAAATGATGGGTGGGCCGGGCCCGGAGAAAGCCTGCTGGTCGCAGAAAGCGCAATCCTAGAAGCATGTTTCAAGTACAAGGTGTGTTTTCTTACACCTTTTGCCCCTGGAGGAGGAAGCGGGTGATGATGTCAGTTTAAATGAGCTCTGTGTTGCTGACCTTAGCTTCACCCCGGGCGCGCGCTGGTAAAAAAGGGAGGACCCGGGCGGTGCGGCCATTTGTCTTCATTAGTGCCCAGGCCAGACCCTCAGATCACAACATTGTATTTCCGAAGGATGGCAGGGAGTGGGGATGACGGGGGAGGGAGGGTCCGAAATACGACCCTGCTTCTTACTGCCTTACTTCCTGCTAGCCGAAACTGCCCACATCCAGGGATATACGTGCGTTTATTTCATTGCAGGTGAGATTAAATAGAATGAAGGTGTGAAAATAATCCTGCAAATGAACCCTCAGAGGCTGTAGTTAGATTTAAAACCAATAGGTTGACAATTACACTTAGGAGGGAACAAGCACTGAATGACCTCTCTAGAAAGCATTTTTCACATGTTTATATAGCGCAAACTTGGCCAACCGCTACGCGCTTTCGTTGAGAGTGGAATCGAGTCTGGGGAGACTGAAAAGACTGCGCAGGCTGGCATCAGACGGCAGCCCACGGCGCGCTTCAGTTGCAGCAGGAGTTGTTGCGGCCACGAGGCGGCACGGCACGGAACCGGATTGCTGCAAGCCTCGCAAAGTAAGTGCGTGACAGTGCCACCCTGAAGTCTGTATAATTTATCGGCTATTTCGCTGGCTATGGTATTGGTTTTTATAAATTAGCAGCAGTTGTGGCGCTTTCACGATCACCTGCCTTTTATTTTTTTGCATATTTATATAGCGCGAACTCGACCCGAAGGTATTGGAGCACTTTACATAGCCCCGTATTTACATTACACATTCAGGCACGGGTACATTAACTGACCTCGAGGCTCGAACCCTGGTTTCCTGCACCAGAGGCAGCAGCGCAGCCGACGGACCACAGCCTGTGCCCTGTAGATGTTTCACCCAGGTTGCTCCGTTTCCCTCCAAACCCCTGCAGAGAGGCGGCTCCATGCCCTCCCCTGTTTCTCGGTTTGCTAATGAACAACCCTTTGGTGTGTGTTGAACTTACCACCACCCAGTGCAGACATGCCAACCCTCCCACTACCGGTTTCAAGGCTAGTCTCCCGCCTCCCGATTCCTGCAAGCAAAAACCCGATTCCTCGGGGTTTCAGCAGACAGGGCTTGGTATTGTGTAACGTGCTAATTCTTCCGGGAATAGTCTGAGTGGGGATGCAGGGGTTCTAGAAGGGGTGAAAAATCAACAAAGCCCCATTTACAAGCGAATGGTCTTTAAAGACCTGTGAAGTACTGGGGCGGCTATGTGTGTGCCTGGGAAGCGGTTTCAGCCCGGGCTGCCACACACGAGCTGGGGGTGGTGTATGCACTGCCAGGCCAGTGCACAACACTTGCATCACCCTCCCTCTTCCTGCCATTGCGCTCCATGCTTCTGAAATGTAAGAAAAAAACGTGCATTTGTGCTTCAAATGTCCAGTCCTACAGCAGCACACTTCCAAAGCCCATACATGACAGTAACGCCATTCAAGGCCCCAGTCTCCCGATTTTTTTTTTTTTTTTTTTAAATCTCCCACTTTGCTCTTCTGAAATGTTGGCATGTATGCCAGCCCTGAAAGCTCCGCATCGGCTCCCAGGGAATGCAAGGATCAAATTCAACGCCCTCCACTGTCCACATAGCCTACTGGCTCAAGGGGCCAGCCAGGATACTTTCAAAAATCCCTACCCCAAAATGCTTTGCAGCACCTTGGCAATGGCATGTCAAAATATATTCGCATCCTTCCAAAACTCGCTTTAGTAGTAGATTGACAGTTTTTTTATGAACACAAAATGGCAATTTTTTATTTATTTTTCTGAGCCTATTTGAACCTGTAGCTTTAAAACATAATGGGCTTTGATAAATCCTTTTGTAGGTGTTGCTGGGTTACTTATTCCCTGTGCTCATTTGACGCGCTGAATAAATATAAAATGTAGAGAGGTCATGTTTTTCAGAGCAGCAGTGCTTTGATGCCAGGCCTCTATGTGCTGCTTTTGTCTGTGGCTGTAAAGCTGTCAGTAGGCAGTCAGGGGAGAGTGCTTTGTTTGGTGTCACACCTGGGGCTCTGCAGTGGCAGACTGCAGGACACAGCAGGAAGGTGGCTGAGACAGGTGAAGAAGGGAGGCTTTAAGACCCTCGCATGTCATGTGACACTCGGAGAGTGCAGGGTTGTGCCACTATGCAGGAAACTGAACCCTGTAGTCTTCAGTGACACACCTCATTATCCAGTGTACCTGAAAATGGAGAAGATGATTGGTGATCTAGAGCTTCAGGATGTGATGTAACACTACATCTATCAGGCTCTGGTGCCTGTGTAGACTAATGTATCCTCTACACAGATCAGTGTTTGACCTCATAGTCACACGTTTGTATCCTAGCGGGTACGCTTAGCCTGTCTATTAAATGAGAACCACTGAGTTGGATAACAATAAAGATTTGCTGTTCAGTGCGTAGATGTTCCAAGGTGTGATCATGCACTTGCTATGTTATAACCTTGATGACTGGAATCATGCCTTTCTGTGGCTGCAACATTTCCACATAATTATGGATTTACCATCCTTGCCACATAATCCAACTTCTGCTTTATAATTTTCCGATTTTAACTAAAATAATTTTGACCGTAGTTCAAACGGATTAAAAGCTTTTTACAGCACCACATGTGGTAGACTATGCAATTGTTACCTGTTCGCTTTTCATTTACTGAGTTCTTTATTTAGGTGTTAAATTGGTGCTAATGAGGTGAAACGTTTTCCCCGATAGAATACATGTCTGTTAAACACTAGCGTAGCTAGTGGGGGGGCGGTGGGGTTTAGAACCACCACTGAACATTACCCCAAAAGAGTTCTTTTCACAGGGCTCCATTCCCAACTACCTCAGACCAAGTGTCTCTGGGTTCAGCAGCAGCAAAATCGAGAATAGGTTTGGTTGGTATCTTTAGTTGCAGCAGTTTGCTCCTGTCATTGCTTGACTCTGTATGGTTTGAAGAGGGTGGTGTTCTGCTTCCCCATTCCCAAGATATTAATGGGCGTTTAGTCATATAACAAAGTATTAAACCTTCCTTCATACACGAGTCCTCATTCACTTCTTCTGTTCTGATGATGGTCCCGTTCATTGGTTGAACGTGGAAACAAATCTTTTACACCTAAAAGTCGAATATTATTAAAGCTGATTTAAGAATAAAGCAATCATTTTTTGGGAAACCCATAGAAAGAGTAACACCATCATAGTGAGAGTATAAAGGAGCGTGGGCTATTCCCTGAAAAAGGACATGTAGAATAAAAGCAAAAAATTGGTCATAGGCTATCTGAATCCATTTTGTTATATATTAAAGGAAAGTAATAGAAACAAACCAAAGATTCTGTGGTAGAAATGCGGTTGGCCCATTACCATCACGGATAAGGCCGGGAGTGGAGTTTGATTGAGTAAAGTATACATCCTGTAGGTTGGTAAACAAATTCTAGAGCAAATACGTACCCCCCTCCCCCCCCCCCCCCCGCTACCTGCCATGGGCGTCAATCTGAGGGATAGCCCCGGGCGCCAGAAGCTCTAGCTACGCCACTGCACTGACTGAGGTGACGGACAGGGACTTGCAATACACCAAGGCGGTTTGTGTCCTGCACTGGTTTCCTCATACGCCCAAGAACAAGACCACAAGTAAATTTATTGATATGGGCCTCCTCTTGGCAAAGAGAGAGGTGACGAGACTCTGGAAGTCGAAGGCGGGCCCCACACATGGGAGGTGGATTAAGGAACTACAGAAAGGGGTGGCGAGTGAAAGCACGCTTAGATACCAACTAGCGACTCGTAGGGCTGACAATAGAGCACTGGCGGCGGCCACAGCGTGGGAGGGGTTGTTGCAGGCCCTGCGCAGCAGCGTGGCGGAGGAGGACGAGGACGAGGCGCCCTCTGAGCCTGATGTTGTTCCCCGGAGCATTCCAACCACACAAACACAGTAAATGGTTATGTACCTCTGAGATGTACCCCAGACTATACATTAAGGCCGGGAACAGTCACAGTCGTAGGCGTGGGCACTGGAGGGTGGAGAGGGAGGGGGCTGGGGGATAGGGACTGGGGAGGGGGAAGTGATGGGGGGGGAGAAGGGGGGAGGAAACTTCAAAGCGGAACGCAGACACTCTACTATGTTCGCGGCAAATGTACAGATTGAAATATGGTTAAATACAGTGATTTCCTTGCCACCGCTGCCCGGCCTCAGGGATGTGGGCTCACCAGCTGTGTACGACTGCCTAAATGGCCACATAAGATATGGCACTGGCAATAGCGGTTCAGGAATGTTGTGAATGTACGCTGCTTATTACATTGTTCTGCAATAAAAACGGTTTTACGAAAAAAAAGAGGACTTCTGGCAGGTGGTTCAAGCGCTTGTCCTGCTGAGGCTAGATTATGGTAGCGCTACGCTCTGTGGCCTCCCCAAATATACCTTGGCCCCACTCAGGGCTTTCTTGAAAGCCGCTGCCAGGTTGATTATAGGTAGAAAAAGAAATTAACACATATCCACAGCCCTAAGATCTCTAAATTGGTTACCCTACGAAGCAAGAATACAGCTAAAGATTGCTTGTTTGACCCACAAAGCCCTCCATTTCAAAACCCCTGGTTACCTGTCTCAAAAGCTAGAACTATCAGGAGTGGGTAGACCATCAAGAAGTGCAAATTCTCTTCTATTGAAACCTCAGACCTTTTGCAAAAAGAGAACGAGGCTCAGAACTTTCTCTGGCTCGGCACAGAAGATCTGGAACTCTCTCCCATCGGAAGTCCGCAGAATCCCCTACACGGCTGCCTTTGAACATGAAGTAAAAATAATCCTAATGAACAAGTTCTTGCCTTAAATGGTCATAGATCGCCTGCTTTCTGAATGACTCCTGACTACACTTTTCTTGGCCTACCAACTGTAAAGCTCAGGGTTGTCTGTTTTACCCTATTAAGTAATGTTTGTTCTCATCCTGGTACATTGTCATTAGTTAATTGTTATTCTCTGATACCGCCTTTGCCATTTCCCCTGTACTTTGTTCTTCCCTTCAAATATGTGAAGCAGTCTGATACCCTTCTGGGTCATGTTCGCGCTGTACAAAACTTTATAAATAAATTAAATAAATAAATAAATTAGTGCATGTGTGCTTAGTTTATGTATGCCAGTGAGGTATACATGACATGACAGATGTAGTACTATGCAGTGTGTGTGCAATATAAGCATGTTCTGGTTGTATGTGTGCTTACGTGAAGTACAATACATGAAGGGTGAAGTGTGGTGTAGCTCGCACATGGCGAGTGTGTGTGCTGGCAGTGTGTGTGTTTGTAAATAGCACACCCTGGTTAAATGTAGAAAAACCTCAGTGCTGAACCGTGCGCACAGATTGAATGTGTGTGCTGAATGCATGTGTACGTGTAAGGGTACAATGGACCGAGGTAGTAGTGTTAAACAGTAAGTGTGCTTCGAATGTACACTAAATAAGTGTGCCTGTACATTATATGGAGTACCCTGGGTTCCATTTTAGGAAGCACAAGCCAGCCTTGTGAAGACATGAGGAGGAGAGGAATACCCTCAGACAGATTTGTGTATTGCTACATTCCTGTGAACTGGGAGGGACACACACTGGGGAGAAAAGGAAGAAACTCCCTTCCCACTTCAAAAGACTCCTCTTTGATTCAGTGATAGTTCACTAGGAAAAAGCCTTGACACATCTCAGGAAGTAAGATGGAGTAGATAAGGGAATCATAAGGAGTAGGGTTGGGGTACTGGGATTAACCTTTTGATTCACATATCACTGTAGCTGATATCCAGGTGTAAACTCTGGTCACTCCCTTGGACTGTTTTGTGGGATAATCAGCTTTAGAGTCTTGCCTGCTGTGACAGCCATCGGTCATGAGGATAGGACAAAAGAGAGTTGTGTCCACTTCAAAAAAGGGCAGAACCTCAAAATAAAACCTCCAAAACTCAGACCCTAAATCACATTTGGTGTCTGGAAAATGACTATAAGAAGGTGTGGTTGAGTGCCTGAAAATGTGTCATCTGCCAAGCATCCAGACAGGCTGTGCGAGAAGGGTAAGCTCTATAAGACTTCTGCCTGTGACCAGGATTGGGGCAAAGACCTGCTAGTCTCCCTGCTAGGTAAGGGGACATCACCCAGGATACCAAAATCACTTGCACTGCAGCACCATTGCCTGCTTGTTTGCCAAGACCAATGTGCCATGGGAAGGAGAGGAGAGTGTTGGAGGGAGCAAGGTCCAATGGGGAGCCCTGTACAAGAATTCCCTAAGCCAGGTGTGAGGCTGTGCACTGATCGGGCCATTGTCCATGTGTCAGTATCAACTCTGTTATTCTTGTATCCCAGGAGTGGGCAGCCTTGTTCTGAACTGTATTGGAAACACTTGTGGGAAGCATCAGGCTGTACCACGGTGACTCCGTATGTCAGATGGGGGTCACCAATAAAGTGATTTTGTACTGGGAGCACAGGATATGTGACTGCCGAAATCAGTGACCCGTATGCCAGAATGGGACACCGTAGTGAGGGCGATTGCATTCGGAGAGTCTACGCTCGGATCTTGATTACTGTGGCAACCCTGTATGCCTGGCGGGGCTGACGGTATCAGGCTTATCTAAGGGTCAGGTTGTTGCCTGTGCTGGAGGAAGACTGCTGTGACCAGCGGGTTAATCCTGCATGCTGTGATTTGTAACTGACTAAGCCCTCGAGATACATCAAGATGTTGCAGAGGATGACATACCCTCGTTGGACCTCCGCCAGAAACCAGAGGATCACACCTGCACTCCCTCCCCTGCTAGAAGATCAATTTACCTTTATGTCCACCGAGCAAGAGCAGCTCTAATCACTAGAACTTACCAGCAACGCTGCTCGATAGAGAGAGACTGCACCGCCTGGTGCTGCAGCGTCCATCGTTAGTGGCCCAACTTCGCCATATAGAACCCAAATTCATGAGCGACCGAGGAGAGGGCACTTGTTGCACAGCTGAACACTGCTATTCCGCTGGAGTGGCTAAGACTGGAACCGTGCTATGCAAACAAATGATGGACAGATTTCTGAATAAATCATACATTCACCCCCAGTCAAGAGATCTAGGTTAAATCCATTGTTTTTTTGCTCACCATGCCACCCCGGTTTAGACCCAACCATATGCAAATCAATCTTCACCCTGTGACTCATGGGAACAGTCTAGACCGCCGAACTGCCAAGCCAGGTCCTCCCTGGACTGGAAACAAGCATCCTGGGACCGGTTTCTGGGTATTACCCTTCATCTGCCAGGCTAGCTTGAATCCAGTGGCACAGTGAGTAAGGGACCCACGTCTGGGCATACCCATCCCACTTAGGGTAAAAAGTGCTACGCAAACAAATGATGGACGGAATGCTGAATAAATCATACTTCACCTCCAGTCAAGAGATCTGGGTTAAATCCATCATTTTTTTGCTCACCATGCCACCCAGTTTAGACCCAGCCATATGCAAATCAGTCTTGACCCTGTGCCTCATGGGAACAGTAGAGACCAAACTGCCAAGCCAGGTCCTCCCTGGACCGGAAACAAGCATCCTGGGACCGGTTTCTGGTTATTACCCTTCATCAGCCAGGCTAGCTTGAATCCAGTGGCGCAGTGAGCAAGGGATCCACGTCTGGGCATACCCATCCCACTTAGGGTGAAAAGTGCTATGCAAACAAATGATGGATGGAATGCTGAGTAAATCATATATTCTGGAACCGGGTATTTGGTGCGCCAGGGGACTTGCTGCTAACAGTGCTGCGGTACCATAGACACAGGTGCTTCTTAAAGAGTCAAAGGGATAACTTTTGAAAACAGCCTAATAGTTTGCTTTGCCTGGATACTGCCACTACTGAATGGGTAATAACACCGAACAAGCTACACAAAGGAGTTTGGGACAGGGACTTGCCTGATAATTACGATAGCCCTGACGTCAACGGGGATTCTGTTATTGCTTCTGATTGTCGTATACCTTTGCATGTGTAGAGTTAGAGATAAAAAATATACATTTTTTCTATAAAAGCAAGTATTGAACTGGATATTGATTAATTGCTCGTACTGTTTATGCTTTGAGTTATGAGTCATGTTCACTGACCTGTATCTACATCTCCCTGCCGCCCTCCGAGGGAGCTTTGACTGTTCGACCTCAGCTACCACTGTGAGCCAAGGGCAGAAGGGGTACTTGGCCCAGTTGCTCATGATCCATAGTAGGTTGTGCCTTGTGACATCAGGAGTAAAAGACCCCAACCACCACGGTTGGGCCCAGTAGATCCCTCCTGCCCTGTGGCCCTCTGAAAGAGGTTCTGACAATTGGTGGTAAGCAGTTGGGCGCCTAACGTTTAGGAGCCATAGATACAAAGGTGGCATTGGCCTTTTCCAATCTGCACCAGTACTGGACTACAGCTTGACAATTATAGTGTTTTGCAAATCCAGTAACACTTGGGACCTTGACATCACAGCCTCATGATCCCCATATTATTTCATTATTTTTACCTTACTACTGCCATGTTTCATCTCTATTGCCTGTACATTAGCGTCTTAGACTCCTCAAAGACCTCTTGAACCACCTACACATTATAAATCATACCCTAGCAAAGTCACTTCTTTTCCCCACACTTGGGACACACAACGTTCATGGACAATCTTGTGCTCACTTGATCCACTGGAAGTCTTTATCTCTCAGCAATTTCAGTCTCTTTCTTCAGAACACAATTCTAGCAAGTAGTTTATCTTGGAATAAAGACCTCACTAGCAGCTCTCTTGTAAGAGATTCTGTCAACTCCCCAGAGGAGCATATTGTGAGAAACATTTCAAAGCTGCAATATAATTTTAGAATTTTTTACACTGTCATGATACTCTTGCAAAACCTTTGTGTCTCTGCAAGACAACATGTTACCAAAATACCTTTCCAACATTTTAACAAACATGTCAAATATATTATGAGAATCACTCTCTGTCTCCGCTGCATGAATTCCTATTATACTTTTATAAATCTATTTTAGTCAACTTCAGAATTGTGAAAACTTTTGGTGTTTCCAACAAAACAAACGTAAGAAATGAATACAAGTTGAAACGTGGTGGCTATAGGGCCTAAGATGGCCATGCGCCAGCCACACTAATATCCTTTACAGTTCTGTTCCCTAAAGCCTGCTTTCCACTCCTGGTACTCTAGGTTGGGCAGCACCCCCTAATCCCTTTGTAACGGGACACCCTGGGGATTCCAGGGAGTTCTAAAATGACATTCCAGCGGCGAGGATGCTGTGGACCCCACCATATAAACGAGAGCCTGCGGGGCCCACAGAAAAGAGGCGAGGTAGTGTGGAGTGGTGGCAGTGGCCCCTCTACCTCTCGCTCTTGGGATGACCATGCTGGACCATCTGTGTTGTTGCTGACCACAGCCCAACCAGGCTGGAAGTACTGCTGGCTGCTGAGTGGGCACAGCCCGGGTGGAGTCCTGTGCAGGTGGAAGCGGGCTGGGTGATAGTTCGAAAGTTTGGGGCCCTGAGAGTGGCGGCTGGGGTGAGAAGACGGCGTGACCGAGGGACCCCAGAAGTGAGAGAAAGCTGAGCCAAAGCTTGAGGGCCTACCTGCTGGGGCCTGAGGGGGCTGAGAGACTGTACCTGCAGTGAATGAAAGTTGCCTAAACTCATCCAAACTCGAGACACCGTGCTGATGCAGATTGCTGTGTTGCAGGCCCCACAGGGGACAGCCGGTGTGACGAGGGCAAATGCTTTTTGTGGCCCCCCGTGAACTAGACTGTGAATGTGGAGAGAGGCAGGGCCAGCATCCCCTTCGGTGGTCAGTGGAAAGGTGGGCCTCCCTTGTTCCCTCCTTTTTTTCTTTTTTTTGTTGCATATTTATATAGCGCGAACTTGACCCGAAGGTATTGGAGCGCTTTACATAGCACCGTATTTACATTACACATTCAGGCACGGGGAGATTAAGTGATTTGCCCAGAATCACAGGATGTGGATGCGACCTCGAGGCTCGAACGATGGTTTCCTGCACCAGAGGCGGCAGCGCAGCCGACAGACCACATCCTCTCCTTTGTTGTGGGCCGTTCAGATCCTTCGGGGACTGATTTTCTTGGGGAATCCAACTTGGAAACAGAGGCTGGGGCCCCAGGGGGCTAACTGTGGAGCGCACTTGGAGGAGAATTGTTAGACTCGTCGACTCGTGGACATTGTGGAAACGGGGCGCCATGGTTAAAGACACAACGAATGTCGCCTCAGGCCAGGGAAGGACTGACAAATACACTAAGCTGTCTGCCTCCCTGGAATGTGCTGGTGGGGGGGCCTCAGAAGTGGTGGCCTCATCTTCTAAGCCATCAAAGACTCCCACAAGGACCTTGACAAGAGGATTGGCAGTGTTGGGGTGGGGAACTCCCTGCTCCTCCAGGACCTCAGAAAGTTACCTTACTGAATGAAAAAAGCAGAGCAGAAAATGTCCACCATGTAGGACGGGAGACGGGATCCACGAAAGATTTAAAAAGACTGTGCGACCTAACAAAATAACTTGAGAGGTGCACAGAGGATGTAGAGGGCAGATCCCGTCAGAAAGAATCTTCTAATGGGTGGGTTCCCCGAGAGCGCAAATCTGTCAAATTTCTTACTAACTGCTTAAGATCTTGGGTCCCAGAGTCAGAGTACTCACTATACTTTGTGCTGGAGAGAGCGCCCACTAAAATATACAGGTCATTAGCCCCTAGACATCTAACAGGAGCTCCATTATTGTTAGAGTCCTTAACTTCGCTGACAGGGGCAAAGCACTTCAGATGGCACATCAACACCTGGAAGTATGCTGTGAACCTTATAAAATCTTAATTTTCCCAGACTACACAAATTAAGTTCTAAGTCAAAGGAAATCCTTCACAGAGGTGAAGCAAAATTGTAGAGCGATGCAAATTCAATACATGTGGCTTTGCCCAGCCAGGTTAAAAGTTGTACTTTAAGGGAAATCACACTTCTTCAACACTCCTGAGTCTGCATGGAAGTGGGTGTAGGAAAGGGGTACAATCCCCAAATCAGTGGTGTGGCCAATGACTGATTTGGCCTGGACAGTGACAGCCCCTGCCCTTCTGAGGAGGGATCACCCCCTCCCCCAAAGCCAGGAACATACAAACGTACGACTGAGGTGAGTAGAGAGTTGACCATGGTGGGATCCAGTGAAGGCGCTGCACCCCAAAGCCAGGAACATACAAACGTACGACTGAGGTGAGTAGAGAGTTGACCATGGTGGGATCCAGTGAAGGCGCTGCGCTCCAGTCAATTTATTGACCCGTAAAGGCTCAGCGGATGAACAAGGTGTGGCCAAGTTGAATTAGTCTATTGCTTTCCTTCACCTACAAAGTCTTCCCAATTGGGGCTATGCAATGGGGAGAGCGTAAACTGTAGCAGGCAGGGTAGCCACAATATTTGCAGGAAGGGCTGGTGTGTGGCTGGTTTCTCTTCCCGCTGAATTGGACAGTAAATGTTTTTGTTATATTTACTAGTAGCACGTAGCATATTTTGGTTTGCTTATGAGGGAGAAAGGTGCTTCAGGATCAAAAGTGTGGGAGGGGGGTGGCTTTTGGGGTTGTTCTACGGTTTACCGCAGCAAAGTGCACTCAACTTTTTGCTCATTTGATCACGAGTATTTCTTTTCAACCACCATAATGCAAAGTAGTTTGGCTTTGTCATAAAAGATAATTTAGTGGAACGTAAATGGGCTTAATGACAAAGTAAAAAAGGGGAACGGTACTCCACCAGGTGCATAAACTGGCCTCCAAAATACAGCTTCTGCAAGAAACCTACCTGCTAGACAACAAATGTGAATTTCTGGGCTGTTATGTATTTAACATGCTCTAACACGCAGGTTTTACTCGTGGATCCAGATGAATTGCTATCCTGCTCCATAAATGATTCCCCTCAGTGGTGGTAAATACTGTTGCAGATGTCTTGGGGCGGTACCTTCAAATAACTGGTCCACCTTAGGAACAGGTCTGGACGATCATTTGCGTCTATGTACTCCCGCCTTGATTGACTGCACACTGGCTGAATTGACTGAGATCAAGCAGCTCAAGTCGATGGGCTTATTATGGGTGAGACTATAACGATCCAGTGCAGTCCCCGAAAGACACATGGTATGTCTCTACCACCCGCATATCGAAGTCCCTACAGCAGTGTGAGAAGAATCACTAGGACTCAGCCTGGTTTGGAGATTTAAAAACCCAGACGCCCAGGATTAGATGTACTAATCACATTTGCAATGGTTTTATTCCAGACTAGATTATTTCTTTGTCCTGGCATGTGACTGCGCAGGGGTGAAAGGCTCTGCTGTACTACCGAGAGCTTTTTAAAACCACTCTCCAATCGAGCTTACCTTGTTCAGTCAGTTCCAAGATTATATTAGAGATGAGACAGATGAATATATGAAACTGAACTCTACCCCGGGGACCTCCAATGCAATCCTTTGGGAGACTCTAAAGGCAGTAATTCAGGGAAAATGTATAGCCTTTTTGCAAGGCAGGAAAAGTGAGAGGGAACGAGAGCAGAAGAAGCTCGAAGAGTGGATAAGATCCGTGGAGGCACACCTGGCGGCGTCACCAGATGCCGAAGGATGGCACCTGTTGGAGGCCGCCAGGCTGATTCCTAAACAACGAATGTTAGATGGCGTTTGGGACGGTCTGACAGTCACATAGTATAGAATTTACGAGTTTAGGGACAAAACTGAAAAGCTGATTTATTGGCTAGCTGTTAAGAGTGTTGAATCCAGATTTTTTCCAAAGTTACTAGGGACAGAAAGGCTTTACACTGCACAAGGAATAGCCAACACGTTTTGTGAGCTATTCTGAAATGCTGTACTGTTCACATACACCTAACACACCTGAAAGACAACTCCCAATAGTAAAAGACCTGATAATGCCATCGGTATCCGTAGCTGAAAAAACTACGTTAGACTCCCCTCACACTACCAAGGGATTGACAATTGCCATACGGGCCATGCACTCAGTGGGAGTCCTAGGCCCAAACGGATTCCTCGTCTAATTCTGTAAAAAATGCGCCACCACCTTGATCCCATCTATTTTGGCTATGTTTAAAGACTCCCAACAGACAACTGATATGTGTGGTTTTACTGTGGTGGTGGTCCCTAAGCCTGATAGACCTCCTGAGAGTTGTGCCTCATACAGCACAATCTCCCTTATTAATATTGAGACCAAAATAATAGAAGAAGCATTGGCTAATACACTGGTGAGGGTGATATAGACCCTAGTCACCAATGACAAGAATTGTTTCATGCCAAACAGAGAAATTAAATACTGACCCATAGGCTTAACATAAGTCCATCAAACCTGGTGGGTGTGGTGGAGCCAACAGGTCTGCTACACCTCGATTCTGAAAAAGTCTTCAACTCTGTCGAATGGCTCTTACATGGGGTGCTGGAATTGATGACTTCGGTCCCTATTTTGGGAACTGCTTAAAATTGTTATATCGTTTCCTGTGGGCGAGAGTTAGGTTCAATGGGGAAACGTCTGTTTTTCCTGATTCTGCCAGGCACCCACCAGGGATGCCCCCTCACTCCCCTCCTTTTCGCCTACTAATGGAACCCCTGGCTGAATGCATAAGTTGAGGGCACAGCTGGGGTGGCTGATGTGGAAGGGCAGTTTTGAAGACTGCAATTCCTTATATGCAGATGAGGTCCTCCTTTAGATACAGTGACCCGACCTTTCAGTTCCTAGATTGATGCAGATCATGAGGGTATAAGGAGAGCATCTTGACTCTGCATGAACTGAGGGAAATCAGCTTTAATCCCTCTGGTGGGCGACCCCCCCCAAGTTTCTTCCCAGGCATTCCGGTCCTTAAATGTGTGCAAGAGCCCTTCACGTACTGCAGAATTATGCTTTCCACACAGACATTGTACCCCTGATGCAGAAGGTCCTGGATCATATGTCTAAATGGAGCACACTACCACTGAAAATGCTGGGACGGGGAGCACTTTCCAAAATGGTGGCCTTACCACAGATTCTTTACATATTGCAGAATTTCCTGTTTAGGATCCCTCCAGCATAGTTCAATAAGGTACAATCTAGTGTGAATACCTACATGTCAGACGGAGCCGCCCAAGTATAGTACACAAGAAATGCATCCAGGTGCCAAATGACGGGGGTTGGGACTGTCAACGTACAACAATATTACTGGGTGGCTCAGCTACTTCCAGTAAATTATTTTATCTTTGGAGACAGGGAAGATCCAGCAATAAATCCTGAAGTGGCACCTTTTGACTGGCAAGCTTTCTAGTCATGGTTTTACGGCAGGAGTATTCCGGCGGTGGCACCTCCTATAACTGCAATCCCTGTGGAATGTTGACACAGTGCACTTAAATGAATGGGATGGTCCAAGAGGTTATCTAGGAAACACTACTACGGCAGAGGTACTGGCTGGGGGAACTATCCAAATTGCAGGTGTTTTTGAATTGGGACAGGTTGAGTATCTCAAAGTTGGGGGATGTTTGGACTCAAAGCTACATGTTAATCTTTGGCCAAATGATGTCAGAGTTTGGGTTCCATATAAATCCTACTTTATCTGTAATTATGGCATGATAAAGGGCCTGATTTAGATCTTAGCGGACGGGTTATGCCGTCACAACAGTGATGGATATCTTGTATGCCGAAATATAAATCCCATAGGATATAAGGAAATGTATATTTCGTTGGACGGGATATCCATTACAGTTGTGACGGAGTAACCCCTCCGCAAAGATCTAAATCAGGCCCAAAGTCCCAGAGTTCAATCCGCTAGAGCCCAAGCTCACCATGAGTGTGCTGGGGGAAAAGGGTATCTCCTGCCTCTGCCGAACACTGGTTGTCAATGTCCTCGGCCCATTGGTGTTGCTAAAAGAAAAGGGAAACTGACTTGGGTTAGCTGGACGAAGAGGCTTCAGTGGAGACTAAGTGGCAGCCAGACAGTTGGTGATCCCCGCCCTCCTAAAACACATCCAATTTAAGTTTTTTCACAGAGTTTACTACACCCCACACAGGCTATGGAAGATGGAGAAAGGGATTGACCCACACTGCCTTAGATGCAGATCGATTGTAGGCACCCTGATGAATGTGATTTTGGATTGAACAGTTATTCAAACATACTGGGACAGAGTTTTAAATACACCAGAATCGATAGTGGGGGATACCATTAGAAAGAGATCCCAAAATTGTTATCCTTGGGGTGTTCCCAAAGTGGCATGGCCACTGCAGGCAGAAACAACTGATAGGTATAGGATGGATCATTGCCAAGAGAGATATAGCCACCCACTGGAGATCTAGAGGTGCTCCCTCTGTTTTTACAATGGTTTAGGGGGATAGACTACCGCTCCAACACAAAGGAGTCGGTGTACAGGCCAAGATTTTGTCTGCAATATCTGGGGTTAAAGTGGGATCATTTTCACATTAACAGACGAAGTACACGCAGTGAATATAAAACATGCAGGACATAGAGTGCATGCCCCCCAGGGAACCTTTTTGCTCGTATTGGTTGTATCTCAATTGGAATAAGGGTTGTGATCAGTTTTCTTATTTTACAGGACGTAAGTGCACACAATTGGTGTTGTTGCGCCTTTATTTGTATTTCCGTTTGATAATGTACTGTCGAAAATGCAATAAACAGGGCTAAAAAAGGTTGAAACAAGTACCTATAGATATTAAAATTCTAGAAGTCAAGTGTAAATCCTTTTTCCAAAAATGGCCCAGTGCTGAATCCCACCAATTCTAACCAGACTATCTTGACATCCATTCAACTGGCTCCAACTTTAATTGCTGTTCCAGTCAAGTTCACCTGTTCAGACAGTGCTGCTTTGCAAACTCTACTGCACTCCAAACCATTACTGAGTTATTTCTGGTGTGTGACTTATCTCACAAAAGCTTTAACAAAAAGGTATTGTCCAGTCATGTTGAGCCCTCTTTTGTGACAGAGCTTGAGCACACTGGCTCCCTGCCTTCTCCAGCTGTAACTCTGGCAATCCTAACCCTAACTGTGATCTAGGAGTCAACACTGCTTACTTGACAAATGTCAGAACAGCGAAACGTGCAACTTGTACACATGTACATTAGTTGTGACTTTGCTGCAACGCAGATATCAGACAGAGACTTTAATCACCTGACACAAGCAAAGGGACAAAGAACGAGCATTGAATGACCAGTCAGAAATGTCTTGTGCACACTAGCTAATCACCAACTACATTGACCTTAAGTTTGGTAATAGGGTGAAAGTTCTGTTGGCACCAAATCAATGGTGCAACCACGCTATAATTAAAACAACAAATCTCATGCTAATTAATCACAGCTGTGCCAATCTAATATTCTCAGTCCTCACATCCAGTGCAGTTATTCAATCTCTGTAGGGGCCACGTTGCCGATTGTAACACTGGCCTTTGAACAGAGCTGGTTGAAATTTTTCCCAGTGGAACGATGGCCAAGGTAGTGTATGCCCAAGATGATTTGTTGTGGCAAAACATGAACTTTACAGCTCCATTAAAGAAGATTGTATCCCAGACCAGGAGTCAGCTGATCCACATGCTTGGTATGTTATGCAAGTGGCAGATTCTCAGTCTGGCTTCGAACTCTCTGGCACATTGTTTTGTATAAATTTCATAGTTAGTTTAGTCAGATCACTCCTGTGACCTATCAAAGCCAATTCCCCTCCTCTTCGCCCAGTGTTTCATGTTTCTCAACTTAAGCCATTTGTTACTGATTCTTTTAGAAGGGAAATTACAGCTCCGACACCGGTTATGGTACAGTAACCCCAAATATGAAGTCTAAGAAATCTGTGACTCGAGACTCTTTAAAGGTTGACTCCACTTCTGGATGTTTGGAAGGACTATCCTGCTAATAAACGTTCTTTGGTAGCTTGTAGGAATTTCTTTAGGAGTCCCAGGGAAATCAAGGCTTACTGTTTTCAGTTTGTTTAAACCAGAGCTATTTACCACTGGTGTCCTGAGGCTTAACACTACTATTGGACAAACAACTGATTACCAAGTACACCCCTTTACCACCTGACTCTCAGAGTAGTGAAGATGAGCAGTTCAATGCTTACTTACAGAAGTGATATGGGGTTAAAAACTCAGCAGTCATCAACAACTGTCAGTAAATCACTGTCCAGCCAATATTTGGTTTAAAGAAAGAAAAGTACTTTATTACAACTAGAAATACTGTGCATAATCAACAGACTTCTTTTTATTGGCATTAATGGAAACAATACCCACAGCGTTATCAGGCAAAGTTTATTGTGGTAAAGTGCATTGGCCCACTGCCCTCCAAAAGATCTCTATGTGGCCCTATGAGTAGTTCTTATAGCTCAGTTCAGTCACAGTCACTCAATAGTTCACTCAACAGTTCTAACAGAATGGTCTTTCAACCCCTCGTCTCAGTTCGATGCTACAGTGCCTGTCAAGTTTTGTGTAGTTGTTTGTGAATTGGACATGCCTGGCATGGCATGTCACCCCAGTTTTGTGCACCTGACATGGCCCCCCAAGCGGAGGTGAAGCTGTCTCTGCTCTGTTCAAGACAATGTATTTGCACTCTTGTGCTGGGTTTGCTGGTGCCCCAACAGTCTGGCCAGTGGCGCTAGCACCAGTGAAGAAGAGGCAGTGTCGAATGTGTGGCTTGTGGTCCTGGGGTTCATGCAACTTCAATTCTTCTTAAGGCCCCATCCTAACCTACTACCCAAAAAAGCTAGGTGCCCACTTTGGGTTGCAGTGGTCATGTCCTACTGGAGCAATCTCTTCACCACATCCTTAAGTTTCCTGTTGTACTTCAACTGTGATGGGCACCAACTTCTTCCAGCACCTGTATAATTTATGTTGCTAGATTCCAGGGTCGGACTGGCCTATAGGACAATCAAAGCTAACACAAGGAGATGATGGACGGAACGCTGAAACTTTTCAGATACTCACTCACAGTCACAGATCAGGGTTAAATCCATCATTGTTCTTTAGTTCACTTTGTCGCCCCAGTTCAGGCCCAGCCAAATGGAAATCCGTCTTGATCCTGTTCCTCATGGGTACAGTCCAACCCAAACTGCCAAGCCAGGTCTTCCCTGGACCAGAAACAAGCATCTTGGGACCAGTTTCGGGGTAACACCCCTCATCAGCAGGCTAGCTTGAATCCAGTGGCAAAGTGAGCAAGGTACCCACGGCTGGGCATACCCTGCCAACTTAGGGCGAACAAAGCAAACACAAGGAATGTGCACAGAGGGAAAACTTGGCTGCTTTTAAATGAAAAGGTGCGAACGCGCGCATGCGCGCACCCTAAAAAGAACATAGGTCAAGAATGATTTGCTTATGGCTCGGTCTGAACTGGGGTGGTGAAGTGAGCTAAAGAACGATGATGGATTCAACCCAGATATGTGACTGGGGTGAGCGTCTGAAACATTTCAGCGCTCCGTCTATCATCTCCTTGTGTTTTCTCCATAGGACAATCAGGAGGTGCCAAAAGTGCTGGTCTGACCGATCAGTGAATGGGCTGTTCTTTTGGTTGATTGTCAGCTTGTTTTGTGGTCTGGTGAACTGTTTATACTATTGATTTATTTATCTGATGGTACCACAAACATTGCTTGTAGCAAGCACAAGAACATACAGTCTGCCATACCTTGCAAAACACCTTCCCAGCTTGTAAACTGTCCTGATTTGCAAATGTGGCCCACTTTTGAGCTGTCTGAGTCTCTAATAGGAGCCACTTTTAATTTGGTGGATGGCCCAATTTTCTGTCACAGTCCGACCCTGCTAAACTCTTGGCTTCAGAGCTCCCCTGGTGTGAGAAAGTGCCATCTTTCTTGCATGGTATGCCCCCATTTTTATTTTTATTTTAAAACATATTTTTTTATTGTGTCAATTTGACTATCACAGCGCAGGGCTCTGTACTCCAGAGACGTCTGCCATATTCATCATACATATACTGGCAAGCAAATGACAGAAATATATTAAAACATGTGGTAAACAAGAGAAAAAAAAAGTGTGGGGGGGTAAAATCACAATATATGACAAATGCATATTCGAAAACACTTGGTATCCCCTCCCCTCCCTCCCCCCTCCCTCCCCCAACTCCCTTGTGATCGCACTCCTGCCGCCTAATCTTGCTCTCCCACTCCCGCCAACCATATATCCCACCCTCATGGCTCGTACCCCCACGTGCCCCCTCCGTGGCCACTGGATTCTACTAGCAATGCCCCCACTTTTTGCTGAATTGCTGAATGTGCTTTGACTGAGTATACCCTGGACTCCTGCCAATCAGGGGCCCAGGGCCTATGTTCCTTCCCTAAAACCTAAAACCCAAATTGGCAAACCCTGGCCACATGTCAGCGCCTGATAAATGGTACCCTAGGTACCCAGGGCCTTGTGACCAGGGAAGGCCTCTAAAGGCTGCAGCACTTATTGTGCCACACTTAGAGGCCCTGTACCCTAACACAAACACACTGCCCTTGCAGACTGAGTGTCTGGGTACAAGACAAAACAAAGAGTCGACATGGCCCACATCCCTGTGTGCCATGCCAACAACCTACACTGCCCTGGCATACATCAGCCACCTCTCTAGCAGGGTGCCCTATGCCAGTAGTGTGGGCACAGGAGCATGAGCCCCGTGCCCCTACAGTACCCAGGTCCATTCCTGGGCACTGTAAGTGCAGTGCTGCCATTTAAGAGTATATGGTGCTGAGAGCTCGTCAAATACGAACTCCACAGCACCTCAATGGCAACACTGAAGACTGAGAAGTTTGGTATCAAACTTCTCAGCACATTAAACCAGCACTGATGCCAGTGTGGGATTTAATGTACAAAGCACTACAGAGGGCATCTTAGAGATGCCCCCTGAAACCTAACCTACAATTCACGGCTTGTCTGAGAAGCTGCCTAGGCTGCCACACAGCAGACATATTGATGGACCCCTGGGTGGAGAGCCCCCGCTCTCCTGGGCCTGCAACAATGCACATCCTGGGTGAGGTGCTAGGTCTCCTCCTCCAGGATGGACAGGGGGAAGCTTCAAAGGCATGCCGCCTTTGTGAGCTTCTCCAGGCCACTTGCTGTACCCAGCAACTGGCCCCCACCGGTTCTGACCCCCACTCTGGCGGGAAGACTGGCCGGAAACCCCAAGTAAGGACAGGGGATGTGCCAGCCTCTGCCAACGCCACCCCTCAGGTGGGGGAGGCGAGGTGAAGCACATCTCCGGGCTATCGCCATCTTGAAGATGGGAAGCCCTGCCCAATCAGGACTAGGCTACTGCCCCCCTCCCACAGGAGAGTGGCAGGATAGGGGGTGTACCCACCCCAGGGCAGGGACCCATTGGTCCCTGCCCTTTACCTACCTGTAACACCCCTAAATCTAGTATTTAGGGGCACCGTGAACCTTCCTTCCTCAGATTCCAGATTCCAAAAAAGCAAAGAACAAGGAGAAAGAAGACCTGCCATGCAGCTGCTAAGAAGAGGAAGACACCAACTGCTTTGGCCCCAGCCCTACCGGCCTGTCGTCCCTCGAACCTGCTCCTGCTAAATCCCGGCACCTCCTGTGGCCAACAACTTCACAAACCCCGGAGGACCTGGCTACCTTGTGACTCTGAGCATCTGGGACTCCCATGAGCAGTGGCTCTGCTCAAAGAAAATTTCTAACCCTAGGGCATCAGCCCGGAACCGCGAACCCTGCACACTCTGCACCCGCCAAGCCTGGCCTGTGCCGGAGTGGACAAAGATCCCGAGGACGTCCCCCCGGCGAGTGCGACCCCGAATCCTGCACCCAAGGACCCATCTCGACGCTCCTGACGACGCCTCCAGCCTCTGAACCAGGGACCCCCCCATCCGCGATCAACAGAGGGTAAGATTTCCCAACATCAAAAGGCACCCCTGCACCCGGCGCCCTGCGGCCACCTGTGCCCGACTCCTGGGTACCTACCTATTCTTCAACTACCCAACTTACCTCTCGAAGTGGTGGTGGCACCCGAAGAATCTTCGTCCCCGAGCTTGCAGCCTTTGTTCGTCCTTGAGCTTTCCCATTGAAATCCATTGAGTGCCAGAAAAAAGCACCCTGCTCCCAGCCACCCGAGTGACCCTGGCAGTGCAACTTCTACTCCTACCTACTTCTCCATTTGCCCTGAGCAAGTGACCAGGAGCCCAGCTCCCACAGCCGAGTGGCCTAGTCAGCAGCCACCAACCAAGGCCCCCCTGCCTCCCATAGGATAACATTGGGCCTAACTCACTCTGCACCC
This sequence comes from Triturus cristatus, assembly GCF_964204655.1. Classification (NCBI taxonomy): domain Eukaryota; kingdom Metazoa; phylum Chordata; class Amphibia; order Caudata; family Salamandridae; genus Triturus; species Triturus cristatus. The sequence goes on from NC_140591.1 coordinate 405,061,709, forward strand.
GGCTGCCCCAGTGCCGCTGAGGGTGTAACAACTGTACCAACCTGACCCTGGGAGACCCCCGAGTCTGTGCCCAGAACCTTAACTCTGCCAGTCGAGTACTTACCCAAAAGCTGATAACTCACTTTTCTTCCATAGGGTAACATTGACTGGCTTCTTCTGAAATTTCTTCTAAGTGTGGAGTTTCTAAAACTTAAAATATTCACCTAAAATCAACCGAGTAACGAAAACGGAAATACTCACCTGCTATTAGGAGAGAATTCCAGTGCTTGATCTTGGTGCCCAGCACTGACCCTGAAAAGTACTCACAACCGAATTTACCACTAACCCAATTTTCTTCCATAGGAAATCATTGACTGTTTTTCTGTGAAATTTCTTCTAAGTGTCGATTTTTGCAAACTACAAATATTCTTTAAAAACCATACCAACTGTGAAAACGTAATTACTTACCTGTTTTAGATAGAGGTCCCAGTACTGAGCCTAGGAGCTCAGCCCTGAATTACAAAAGTAAATAGAACATACTTTACCCGTAACTCGAATTTTCTTCCATAGGGAACCATTGACTGTTTTTCTAGGAAATTTCTTTTAAGTGTTGATTTTGCAAACTTATAAATATTCCTTAAAAATCGCCTGTGTACCTTAAACACTGTTTCTCAACTGCTTACAGGTGATACACTAGTGCTGGATCTAGGATCCAACACTGACCTAGAAAAAGTAACCATAACCCCACTTACCTAAGGGAGTTTCCTTCCAGAGGATAACATTGGTAATTTGATTAGCAAACGTTTCTAAGTGTCAACTTTTAAAGTAGCAAAATATTGCTTAAAAATCACAACAGTAACTAAAACGAATTTACTCTCTTGTTTCCAAGAACTGTCCCAGGACTGAATCTAGGATCCAGTCCTGGAGTTAGAAAAGTAATCCTGAAAGTAATCAATTTCTCAAATAACTTAAAACTCACATTGAGCTCAATGTATTATTGTGTTTGAAATTGTGTTGCCTATTGCAACAAGACTGTAACTATTATCGTCAAAAGTCAATTGCCCATTGCAAAGTATTTAACTAAAGCATCTCATTCTGAGAAAGTATATTTTGATACCTATTGTTGGTTCTAAAATAAAACAACCATATATTTTTTATATAAACCATTGGCCTAGAGTTCAGTTCTTGAGTGTGTGAGACCATTTGCTGACTGAGTGTGTACAACAAATGCTTTACACTGTCCTCTGATACTGCCTTACTGCTTGACCAAGCTACCACTTTAGAGAGTAAGGTTATATCTAACTTTAAGCTCTGCCAAACCTCTGGGGACTGTGGATTCTGTACACACTGTACCTATTTGGGAACAGTATGTACAGAGCCACTTTCTCACACCTGGTACTTGCCAGTTCTTGTGTGGGAACAGTCAGCTGTGTTGGGAGACACATCTGGGAACCTGAGCCTTACCCTTGGTGAAGCTTGTCACGTCTGCCACTGTCACAGCAGCTGCATAGAGTGGCCTACGCTAGTCTTCCTCACAGCCCCTAGCCTTCATAGCAGCACCTTTTACATGGGCACCTCCAGCGTCCCTGCTAAGGAGTTGATCTGCTCTGTTCATGAAGTAAGGTCAAGGCAGTCCATCCTGGCAACTTATTGAATTTCCCAATGTTATTGGTCCTGAATCTGGAAAGGGGAGTTGGTAGTCACCACACCAGCCCTTGCACTGGAAGGATTCTCCCAGTCCCCACTGGTATGGGACCCCCAGGCTTCTGATCAGGAAACCGTGACCCCCTGGCAAGATCAAACACTTGACATCCATGTCCCTCGTGGATGGGTGCAGGAACCCAGCGGTAGGGACCTGGCACACCAATTTCAAAAATAAAGGAGAGAGTGGTAGTGGTTTCCCCATCAGGCAAGAGGAAAAAAGCCTATCTTGCAACTATAATCACTTCGCTGCCACCACTGTCAGCCCTCTATAACCCGACCAGGTGACAGTAGTAACTGTCTTCCATTCCACATGAAGGCCTCAGCACACATGCATGATTACTGTGTGTGCGGAAGTGGGAGGAGGCGGGGTGTCAAAAAAGTAGAGTTTGCTATGGGGAGCTTGAGGCATGGACACATGGTGTCTAGAGCCTTTTTCTTCCCATGTCAGCTTTCCTGTCCATGCTTCTTCTCTGATTTGTGTAGAGTTTAGAATTTGTAAATTAATTGTTAAATTATTAAATTTCATTAGAATAACCCATTTCAAACATAGAATTGAGCATGCACATATGCCTACAATTGAACTTAAGGCTTCTCCTCAGTAGAAACTATATTAACAGATTGAATTGTGCTTGTCACCAAGTCCAAGCAAACAAGTGACTTATAAGGCTTCCTTTTGCAGTATTCTAAAGGCAGACTGGTGCTCCCCTTCGTAACATACGCAACAAAAAGGAGCAGCTGAAAACAGAAAAAAATACGTGAAATGGTGCAATTAGAAATGTAAAATCATATTCTGAGCTAAAAAGGGATACCCACTTAAAACTGAGATTATATAAAGTGTTGTCATTGCAATAGAATGTGGTACCTAAGGGGTAAAACCTATATGGGGTAACTATTAAAAACAATAAAAAAAAGTTATGAGTGCAAATCCTGTGCAAAGGAATGCATCTTACTGCTCATGTGCAGCAGACTTCTGCTTGGAGAGGGAGACCAGGACTTGAAACCGGGGCTCCCTAATGGGAACCAGATATTTAAAGTGCCAACCATGCTACAGTCTACTTTCAGTTACTATCAAGCCTATAGCCCCCTAGGTATCTAGTGCAGACTCAGATTTCAATTCTTGCCATCTCCAGACCTCTGTCAGAATGCTCCAGGGCACTTATCTTTTTCTGTATGCCCTGTGGGTCCCAGCACTTCCTCCCAATGTTGATCTTAATCAGATAATATCCAACATTGAGAGAAAACTGCAATGCTCCTGGTGAACTCGGACCATTTGGGGCAGCCAAATGAGCTATTATAGCCACCTTTTAGAATTTCAGGAATCTGATCATTAGCTGAGTTGATTCCACCTTTAAATCATTTTGCCGCCTCCACACAAGAGCATATGTTCAGGGTTCTAAACATTGGGTGCGGCCAAAGTGTTCAAAGTCTGCACATATTGTCCATATCACTGCTCCTCCTACCATACCAATATGCTTTCAAGCGGAATAACCTGGATCTTAACCGCATCAGTTGTTGTTTCTGACCCTTAGAAAGGGGCCGAGATAAGAAAATTGGCAGCTTCTGGGACTCATTTAAATGAACTGCCCAGCTTCACAGGAATTTCTTCTTCAGCTCCTTCCTGTCGAGATCTACTGGGATGATTTTTGCTTGCTTTAATAGACATTTTGAGGTCTGTTTGTGTGGAAGACTGACTGACCTTATCTCGTGAGCCTCTAAATTGTTTATTGAGATAATACTGTGACCATGCCGAGTTCTCCTATATTATCGCCGGTCAGAGATAAAATTTCAAGGATCCAACCGTTGCCCTTTTCAGTTTTAAACAATATGACAGGAACTCGGCATTGAGTAACAAATACTGTCTTGCCAGGTTAAATTCTTTTCTTGTAACCAAATTTTTGCTGATTTTTACACAAAAAGTTAACAACAGAACAACAGGAACATGAAAGAAGAATTCAGTCCACTGAACCAACATTATTATAGCAAACAGTACCATCTCTCAGTCAATCCCCACCCCGAAGCCGTGATATGTCCACCACTTGCCCCGGATCTTCTCGAATTTACAGAGACAGCCACGGGCTTCATATATTGGTCGTTCCAGCTGGGCACACCAATCCATTCCCCTCCGCTACTCCGCCATCGAGAGGGGTTCATGGCTTTCCATTTACAAGTGATATCTCTTTAAGCCACCAGTGTTGCAACCCCAATAAAACTGCATTCCATCCTTTGTTTTCCCCCCCTTCACATCCTCCAGCAACCCCAGCAAAGCCACCCTAGGGCCAAGCAGAATGTAGATTCTCCAAGTTTTGTGTAGAGAGAATCTGGATGTCATTAAGGACACAAAGGTTAGCATTATGCATTCACTTTTATTGCCAGCTCCTTGCAGCACTTTAAAGAATGACTTCACAAACACAAAAAATTCCTGACCTTTAGAATGTCCATAACATATATAAACTCTGTCACAGCAGCCATCTTCTTCTTTTAAGCTGCTCTGGACCCATAACATGTGAACTTTCCAAACAACTAACAAAATCCTCTCGCCATTTCTTACTGGTTATCTGTAACAAACAATAGAAACTTATTTAACTTGTTCTTTAATTTCAGCTAATGACTACACTCATAATCAAAGCCTCATAAATCCACTCCCCCTCCAAACACTTACCTGGGAGGGTGGGAGGGATAATGCTAGCCTCCGTGTCCTTAATGAAATCCAGATTCTCTCTACACAAAAACTTGGAGAATCTACATTTCATGACAGGACTGGAGGATAGCATTATGCATGTTCAAAGCTGTGCTAAAACCAGAGACGAAACATGACCCATTGGTTTCAAAGAAAATTGTGCAAAAACATCAGCCTTAGACCAATCTGCTGCATGCAAAATTTCCTCCAAACTTCCACCTGACATGAATGCTTTAGTTGCCATAGCACCCTTACTGAGTGTGCACCAAACTCTTTCAGATTCACACCTGCTTCCAGCATACAACCTCTCACTCATCTTGCAATGGTCACTGAAGTAACTGGTCTAAATAGCTTCACATATGAAATCAATAACTGATCGTCACCATGCCTTCTGGACTCACTCAGTCTGCTTTCATACTCCTTTGAACAATTAACAACTCACAACTTAGGGTGATCTTCAAATGTAGGATAATAAATCGATTAAGACATGCATTTGGTCCTTCTAAAAATCCTAAATAACACTTCATCTGGATTATAATATCTGTTTCAAACGTCCAAAGCTCGGACATCCGAAACTCTCCTAAAAGAAATAAGACACAACAAAGTTGCCAACTTACCTGACAACTGTTTCAGATTCAAATATCTATTCATAGGCCACCCTTCAAACAAAAGAAGAAGCTTATCAACATCCTACAAGCAATTGAATCTGGGTCTCGGTGGTCTCCGCAACCTTACTCCCTTCATGACTCTACAGACTAACGGTTCTCTACCTATAGAGCAACCTCCAACTTAACTATGAGCTGCAGCAATTGCAAACCTATAACAACTAATAGTTCTATAACTTAAACCCTTCTCAAACAAACTTGATAAATAATTGACAACTCTATGGCAGATGCCTCCACGGGATCCAAATCCCGTTCCATGCACCAACAAACCCATTTCGTCCATGCTCCAACATACCTCTTTCTGGTTCCTGGAGCCCAAAACTCCCTGAGTAACTTCTGACCCTGGTCCGAAAGACCTCTGAACTGCACACCTCTTCTGAAATCTTCCAAACAAGTAGGCTTAAATCCCCTTCAATAATCAAAGGATGAAAAACTTCTTCTGCCCCTAGAAGTACACCCTGTGTATCCGGAATCAAAAAAGGCTCCTCTTTTGCCATTTCCAACAAACTTGGAAACCACGCCTGTCCTGCCCAAAAAGGTTTCACAATTACCAACTGGCATCTCTGCCTCCTCACCATCAACAACACTCTTTGAATCATCACAAATGGGGAAAGGCATACCCCGAACACTGCTCCAATCCTGTTGAAAAGCATCCACATCTTCTGCCAACTGATACGGTCTCCAACTGTAATAACGTTCCAATTTGTACGTCAGCCTTGACGCGAATAAATCCACATCCAAGGGACCCCATACGGTAGATATCCTTTTGAAATAGATTACATTCAGCTTCCAATCGCTGTAATCCCTGAGATTTCTCGAATTCAAATCTGCCACAACATTGTCCTGACCCGGAAAATATTCCGCCCTCAAACCTATTTTCTGATCCAAACAAAAATACCAAATACTTTTTGCCAACTGAGTCAGATTCTTTGACCTCCTTCCACCCAATGTGTTTATATAACAGCCTGCGGAAACATTGTCCATCTTCAATAACACATTGAAATTCTTTAACTTCTTCCCAAAGCTCCTTAAAGCATAAAGTCCTGCTCTTATCTCCAAACCATTTATATGCTCTGATTTCTCTTCCAAAGTCCACTTTCCTCCTGTCTCCTGATCCTCTAGACATGCTTCCCATCCAAGACTCGCATATGTTTCCAATACAAAATCTGGACAAACTCCAAAAACCGTCCTTCCATTCCAGGCCTCTAGATTCTCTAACCACCAAATCAACTCTATCAGTTCTGACAGAACTACCTGATCTCCATACCACAGTACTTTCCTCAGCATCTCTGCAGAGCCCTGTAATGAAGCGGCCCAGGAAAAACCGCTTGAATAGATGAAGAAAACAAACCAATCACTCTTGCTAAACTCCTTAGAGCCACTCTCTCCTTTTTTCATACACCCTTCACTTCTGACTTTATCTTTATCACCTTCTTCTCTGGTAAATGTAAAGTCTTCTCTACTGTGTTCACGACAAAACCCCAAAACTCCAAACACTGACTCGGCTCTAAGACAGATTTTTTCCTGTTTATCAAGAAATCTAATCCCTCCAAGAGATTCATAGTTAAAAATAACTGTTTCCCCAAATCCTCCTGACTTTGTGACATTAATAAAAAATCGTCCAAATACATAATCAATCGTACACCTCTCTCTATCAAAAACTTGGCTACAGGACTCAACACTTTTGTAAAGCACCATGGTGCCGATGCAAGACCAAATGTGAGATAACAAAACTGAAAAAGCTCCCCCAACAACCTGAACTGCAGGAATTTCAGACTCTGCTCCGCAATAGGAATAGCCAGATATGCATCCTTCAGATCTAACTTCACCAACCAGTTGTTCTCTTGAAGAATGTCCCTTAACAGATTTATATCCTCCCTTTTGAAATGCCTGTACACAGCAAACTGATTCAACCCTCTTACATTTATCACGGGTCTCCAACCCTTGTCTTTCTTTTTCACCAAAAATATAGTACCCACAAAACCGCGATCTTCCTCTGATATTTTCATGAATTGCTCCTTTTCGCAACATTTCCAACACCTCTGCTACTATTTCCTGCAAATCTTTATGAAAGACCAACTGTTTTGGTTCCTTCACCTAAATTGGCTCTTCCTCGAATTCTATTACATATCCTTTTATAGTTTGAATAAACCAACTGTCCTTGGTTAGATTCTCCCAATTCCTCACAAACCACCTCAATCTTCTCCCTCTCGCAAGGGATAGAACCAAAAGTGATCTTTGTACTCATCCTGAGCTCCTTGAGAGAACTGCGCAAGCCCTCTTGCTTGACATACTCTGCCTGTTCTTCCTCTCTGAGGATAGAATCCAGTCGCTGATTGAAAACCTCTGAACGTAGCACGTCCCAGCGACTGGTACTGAGCCCTGCTGAATGACCGACCAGGGAAACAGGCTCTTGCCCCAGCCCGGTCCAAACTCCTCTTCCAAAAAACTTTCTTAATGAAGATTGAGCCTTATCTAAACTGGTGAAGGTTGAAACATATTTTCCAACCCCTTTCACCAATCCTTCTCCGAAAAGATAACCCTTTGGGTCCTCAGAAGGTTCTTTTTTCACAAAGTCACCCAACTTAGGACTTATTCTCATAAGGATTGCTTTTCTTCTCTCCGCTGATTATGCAGCATTTGCATTACCTAGAAAACATATCGCTCTTTGAGCCCAACCCCTCAAGAGCTCATTATCTATTTGAACATCCTTCGTTTTGGCTTCCTCAGCCATTTCCAAAATATGAGCCAATGGCCCCAAAACATCCAACAAACAATCCTGGCACTGCTTAAGTGCTCTTTCTAACCCTTTTCTGGGGTCACACCCCATCTTAAATAGGAAGCTAATCAAATCGGGATCCAGATCCAGTGGCATGCATTTCTTTCCGTCTACAACTGGACGTGAGCGCTGAGCCCTCATAACAGCTCTTGCTCCTTTTCCACCAGTCTCCTTATCCATAGCTTTAACATTTTTGCCTCATGAGGCAAGGGCCACCAGTCTGCACTTCTAGGGTGGCGAATCATCTCCGGACTGAACATATCCTCCCCCTGAGGATCTTTAACAATCCCTTTCTCTTTTCTCTCTTTTTCAACTTTGTCCATATCCAAATCCCAGTCATCATCTATGTAATCATCAAGTACAAATTCATCTGTTTCTTCCTCAAACTCCTGATTTAGGGGATCCTCTTGATGATGCTTTCCACCATCCTTCGTGCCGCTTTAGACACCTTCCTCATTTGTGGCGCAAGGTTCACCTTGATTTTTCTTCATAAATCTAATCCCTAATTCAATATTCTTTTCCTTTCTTGCACTTTTACCATAACCTCTTATATCACCCCCCTCCTCCATTGACAAATGTTCGTCTTCAGAGTATTCCACTGGCCTTCTTTTCTTTTTTAACACACTTTCTAAAACTTCCCTCATAGGAGTTTTCATTTCCTCTTGCACAATCTTCCTTAAATTAGCATCAGCTGAACCTGAAGATTGAGCACCCTCACAAACCTCCATCTTAATTCCTACTCCAATTAATCAAATAAATTAAACTCTTTTTTATTTTTTTTTATTTTACTTCCTGAATTAACGAGCTTTGTTCCTATTCCTACTTATTCACCTATTTATACCAACTCTTAACCTTAATCCTTTTCTAAATGCTTTCAAGCACTTTCAAAACGATAATCTGCCTCCTTTTAAACTAAAAGCACATGCGATAATCAAATATGGACTTCGAGCGCGCCTCGCCTCAGCTGACATTTAAAATCAGCTGTTTGTCAATTACGGCCGGCAACACTCACTTATAAAACTAACAAAATGACCCCCATGCGTCGCCACATATGTAGCGTTACGACGCAACTACAGGGGCTTACTTCAATTAATTGCATTTCTCCAAAGCCAAGTCTCCCTCGCGCTCGCAGAAACAAAGCCTCCCTCGCGCCCAGGGATTCCAACAACGCCGCGAGCCACAAACAAAGATTTCATTTGCTCGTGGTGCAACGGTAATATAATTTAATTTACTTTAAAAAATAACTCTTACTCTAAAATAATTCTACTGCACTACTAACTAACTCGCCCATACTCAAATCCAAACCTCCCAATGTCAAAACTACCCATAAATTGGTTCTAAAATAACCTGATAAAAAACATCAAATTAAACTGAAAGTTAAAAACCACACAATAACATAAACACACAGTTGTTAAAAACACATAATATATCTTATCAAATAAGAAACAAAATACATCTCATATTAAATTTCATTCTAGTTAAATGATACTTATCTGTCAAGGAGCAGCAATTAAAAGAGGAAGATGGCTGCTGTGACAGAGTTTATATATGTTGTGGACTTTCTAAAATTCTGGAATTTTTTGTGTTTGTGATGTCATTTCTTGAAGTGCTGCAAAGAGCTGGCAATAAAAGTTAATGCAAAATGCTAGCCTCCAGTCCTGTCATGAAATCAAGGGATTTAAGACCGCCAACAATGTATTTATAGCGCGCAAACTAATACCCGAAGGTGTCTAGGCACTAGATGAAAAAACCTAAGGTGATAGAAAAGAACTAATGGGTGAATAGCCAGGGCTTAAGGCCTTTCCTAAAAGAATGCAGACCCGGAGAGTTATTTAGATTGGTAGGAAGACAGTTACAAAGTCTGGCAATAACATTAGCAAAGCTTTTGACCCCCCCCCCACCCCCACAGTTTGAATGCCGTAATCTGGGGACTTCCATCAGCTTTTGAGATGAGGATTGGAGTTTTTTTGGCGGAATATACCAACGGAACTGGTCTTTTAGATATTCCGTTCCGCGATTGTGAAGAGCCTTAAAGACAGTACAAAGGGCCTTGAAGTCAATCCACTTCTCCACAGGAAGCCAGTGAAGGGATTTGAGAGCTTGTTTTGATGAAGAGTGTCTGGGGATCTCTAATAGTAGACGAGCAGCTGTATTCTGAGGAACCTGTAGTTTATTAAGAAGGCCCTTCTGAACACCAACAAAAACGGCATTACAATAGTCTAACTTGGATAACATGAGCGCTGAGACAACCGTCTTTTGTAGGTTCAGAGGTATAAAAGGGAATCAGAATTTTTAATGTAAGAAACGTGGATGACGTGATGGCCTTTACCTGGTGTGTAAAGGACAGGTATGTATCACAGATAACTTCCAGGCCACCAATTAGGAGAGCAGAAAGAAGAGTTACTGCCAAAGAGCAACACCTCGGTTTTGTTTGAATTTAATTTGAGGCAGTTCTCCATCATCCACTTACTTACCTCTTGCATACAGCTTTGAAACTTGAAGGCTGTCTCCTGAATATTGTTTGTAATAGAGACAATATTCTGCGTGTCATCAGTGTATGACACCATAGTAAAACCAAATGATTTAATGAGCTTGGCCAGCGGCATAACGTATAGTTTGAAAAGGTAGGGGCTCAGTGATGACCCCTGTGAAACCCCACAAGGGAGTTGAAAAGTATGCGATGCATAACTATGTAGTACCACAATTTGCTTGCCCTTTGTCAGAAAAGATTTACCAAAAGAATGAGCTCCACCACCTATGCCGATTTCTTGGAGGCGACTTGCCAATAGGCTATGGTATTCCGTATCGACAGCCGCAGATAGGTCCAGTAGAATCAGTGGCATTTCCTTCTTTATCACCCGCATGCCTGGTCTCAGTGCTGTGCTCACTCCTAAACCCGTACTGCGTAGGATCCAGAATGTGGTTGGTATTAATATTAGTTGTCAGTTCTTGATTCATGAATTTTTCAAGGATATTTGCCAGCAGGGGCAACCGGGCAATTGGGCGGTAATTACAAGGGTTCGAAGCATCCAAGTTAATTTTTTTAACAAAGGCAGAATGGAAGCCTTTTTCCAGATTTTTGGATATATTCCTGTTTTAAAGGGTAAGATTAAAAATATCTATTTGTTGCTGTGTAATAGGATCCAAATCTGTGTGGGCTAATCTGGTGGAGGTGTGGGGGGGCAGGGACCAGTTTTGGTTGTACAGAGTAGCTTACGAACCTGGTCATAAGAGACGGACGGAAAGTTAAAAAATTTTTACATGATGTGTGATTTTCCCTTGGATAGCTAAGGTAACCTTGAATGGGTATACTTTATTCAGAACAGCCTGTGAAAATCTTCATTCCTCTTGGTGGAACATATTTAATTTTTATTCTAGTGAGACATGAAAAAAAAAAAACATTTGTTAAGGACTGTTTTAAAAATACGGGAATTTAATACGTAAATATGGGAAATTGCACACTAAGGGGAAATTAGAAGAAGTATAAGAACTTTACACTTGCACTTTTGGCATGGCTGCCCGCTCTCTCCTATTTTGTTTGATTTGTACATAGATCCTTTAGCCCAGAGTCTAAGATTAAACCAGAAGATCACCTCTTTTCAAATAAATGGGTTTGTGAGGAAGATAGCGTTATATGCGGATGATCTGATCTTATTATCTTCAAATGTCAACACCACACTCTCCGAGCTTTTAGTTGAAGCCCAGATTTTTGGGAAACTATCGAGCTATGAAATAAATGAAGATAAAACTGAGGTCATGGCATGGAACATCACTGGTAGGGAGCGGATCCCCACTAGGGAGCTTAGATACCTTGGAGGTATGATATCTCAGGATCCTGCCCAAATTCCTAAAACTAACCTTGATAGAGTTTCAAAGAAGGTTGATATTCTATTAAAAAGATTACAGAACATTCCACTCTCCCACTATGGTCGGGTTAACTTGATCAAGATGTGTGTCATCCCGAAATACACTTATCCCTTCAAGAATATCCCCCTAGAATTTGCAAAATCTGATATTCTCAAGATTCAGGGTAAGATTGCTTCTTTTATTTGGGCAGTCAAAGCGATTAGGCTGTCCTGGAAGAAACTCAGGCGCAAATTACAGCGTGGGGGTATGGGGCTCACCAGATCGCCAGCTGTATTGTTGGGCCTACCAATTAAAAAACTGTAGGATGCTATTGCTTATGCCAGATGACTCACTGATAGGTGACATGTTTAAAGCGATGTTAGTGGGTGCAGAGGAGCTAGGATTTATGCACAAATTCGGCTCGCCGAAATTCTTTAAAAAAGTCCGCCTGAAGACGTTGCGTATGGTGGCCAAGTTGTGGTCGGACTGCCGAGATTGCTTGGGACTTTCATATTATAGTGACTGGGCCCCAGTCTGGGATTCCCCTGGTACACCGGAGTGTCTTTTGGATGCTTTAGCTTATCCACTAAAAGAGGCAGGAGTCGTACTCTGGAGGGATCTCGTACTGGGTAATAAATGTCATTCATGGGACTTTTGGCATCATACTGCTAGTGGATCTCTGTCAAGGTTCAAGTTTTAACAGCTTTCATCTTGGTGTAAGAGTCAATGCTGGTCCCGCTTGGAAGACAACAGCATGGAAAATGAACTACAAGACTTGGCCCCAAGGAAGAAAGAAGTGGCGCAATGGTATAACCACCTCCTAGCAGCAGTAGATAGAAAGATGGAACAGCCATACCGGGTCTGGGAGAATTACTTGCTGAGCGAGAAGTTGAAAGCTTTATGGCAAGTATCTCTAGACATTCTTTACCCCCTGATTAAACTGCTGCACTCAGAAGAAATCACTTTTTCACACTCCATAGGATCTACTGGTCTCCCCTTAAGATATCCAGGATAAAAGTCGGTGGAGAAGCTAGTTGTCTGAGATGTGGCTGTCAGAATGCAGATGATGTCCATGTATTTTCTTCCTGCTCTAAGATACATGAATTTTGGAGAAGCGTGGGTAAGACTATCTCCAGGGTTCTGGGTATCGTTGTAGAGGTAAGCCCACTTTTTATATTATTTGGTACTGTTCCTGCTTTGGGGGAGTGGCGGGCCTGTCAGGGTTGCAACAAAAATTGGTGTTCTATTTGATACTGCTGGCCAGGAGGGAGATTTGCAAACTTTGGCGTCAGACGGTACCTCCCACTTGGAATGCCTGGTGGAACTCTTTAAGATTTTTCAGAACTTTAGATCAGAAAGTAAATGCTTATAGAGAAAGGCCAGATATGGGCTTGTTTTGGAATTTATTGGATGATTCTTCTACTGGATGAGATACACTAGATTAGGGATAGGATAAGTTCCAATGATTAAAACCTCTGGTCAGCTCAGGTTGTGTGTTATGGGTACTTCCTGTAAAGAAGGTAACCCCCTAAGAATTTTTGTTTTAGGTCAGGGATCAGGGGGAGCAAGACACAACAAACAAAACTGTTAAGTATCCCTCTGGACCTATATTGCTTTTGCTTAACAAATAACTTATTGTGGGTTCACATAAAGAAAAGACCACCAATTGTATTAATCTTTATTCCTCTGTGTTTACTTGACTGTATCAACACAGTGCATATAAGTATAAACTATTAGTCATTCTACAACGTCTCTCCAATGATTTGAGAGAAATCCCCACAGCAATCACTCCTCTACTCATACTTCATACATATCACTGTCATACAACACATTCACACTACACCCCAGAAAAGCACCAACATTTTTCTATATGATATGTATGAAGTATGAGTAGAGGAGTGATTGCTGTGGGGATTTCTCTCAAATCATTGGAGAGACGTTGTAGAATGACTAATAGTTTATACTTATATGCACTGTGTTGATACAGTCAAGTAAACACAGAGGAATAAAGATTAATTCTGCATAGTTTGTTTTCAGTAACAAGAAAAGAATCCGATGTATATCTGAGAAAAATGTATATAAATAAGTAAAAATCAAAAATAATTTATAAAAATAAATCTAACAGATGAAATGTTAATATACAATTGGTGGTCTTTTCTTTATGTGAACCCACAATAAGTTATTTGTTAAGCAAAAGCAATATAGGTCCAGAGGGATACTTAACAGTTTTTTTTGTTTTCAGTAACAAGAAAAGAATCCGATGTATATCTGGGAAAAATGTATATAAATAAGTAAAAATCAAAAATAATTTATAAAAATAAATCTAACAGATGAAATGTTAATATACAATTGGTGGTCTTTTCTTTATGTGAACCCACAATAAGTTATTTGTTAAGCAAAAGCAATATAGGTCCAGAGGGATACTTAACAGTTTTGTTTACTTCCTGTAAAGAACATCAGCTGAGAGTGGAGCCACCAAGCCATATGCACCAGAGGTGGAACAGGTTGAGTGGTTGCTATAGCTACGGTGGTCATATGAGGAAAACCAAATAATAATAAATAATAATAATCTGCGTGTCATCAGCGTATGACACCATAGTAAAGCCAAATGATTTAATGAGCGTGGCCAGCGGCATAACATATAGTTTGAAAAGGGAGGGGCTCAGTGACGAGCCCTGGGAAACCACACAAGGGAGTTGAAAAGTATGCGATGCATAACTATGTAGTTCCACAATTTGCTTGCCCTCGGTCGGAAAAGATTTAAGAAGAGAAAGAGCTCCACCACCTAGGCCGATTTCTTGGAGGCGACTTGCCAATAGGCCATGGTATTCCGTATCGACAGTCGCAGATAGGTCCAGTAGAATCAGAGTGGCATTTCCTCCTTTACTTTATCACCTGCATGCCTGGTCTCAGTGCTGTGCTCACTCCTAAACCCGTCCTGCTTAGGATCCAGAATGTGGTTGGTATTAATAATAGTTGTCAGTTCTTGATTCATGAATTTTTCAAGGATTTTTGCCAGCAGGGCAACCGGGAAATTGGGCGGTAATTACAAGGGTTTGAAGCATCCAAGTTAGTTTTTAGGTCTCGCGAGCCAAAGGCTCGAAGAGACATTTTATATGTGGGATTTTCAAAGTGCTACCCACAGTTTTGGCTGGCCTAAATCTTGAGTGCACGATCACATGCACGTGCACAGCTGCTCCTCTGCTCATTGCATTCCCCCCTCCCTTCTCACCCAGCCCTTTGATGCTCTGCTCGATTACTTTCTCTTTTGCCGCTTTGATGTTTGATCGCAAACGCGATCACTTCCGCTTGTTTCCTTTTGTTCCCCCCCCGCCCCCTCCCGAAGTCCGTCACTTTTCATGGGGAAGGTTACTTCCCGCCGTCGCCGCCACTCGTTAGTGCTTGTTTTTATTATCGATATTGCCCCCAAACGCAATACCATTACTAACATCTATAGGGTCCTTTATTTTGAAACCGCACCCAGGCGTCGCTCATAGTCGATATTTAAAAGCCACCGCTCTCTTCTCAATTTTTGCGTATACCAGTTTTCTAGGGCTGCACTTGCACAATTGAGCCAGCTGTTCGTTCAGTCCCGGCTGACCCACTCGGCGTAGTGTGATCGTCGGCAAATTCCCCCTGCATCCTCATCGTTTCACGGATAGCATTTGCAGGCTTCGCAACTGAGCCGTGCGCTCTGCAGAGGTGGACTGTTTCTTTCTTAGGTAAAGCATGCCAGTTTTCTTAATGCATGTGTATTTTTTACTTAACCTATTATTGTGCCTTCTGAAACTGCATGCACTCTTAGCTTACAAAAACATTGTTGAAATTCGTCGGCTGTTGCAAGACACGGTGTGTATGTGTGTATGGCAGAAACAAACATAATCCTAAAATTGTATTTAATAGGTGACATTCCTTGCATGTGAGGTGTGGGTACAGAGGGTGTCGCAGCTTCCCCCTCCAGATCCTAAAGCCTATGGGGAGTACTCGGGAACTTGCTAGGGCAGGGCCCTGCTGTAGAACAGGACAGCGAATAACTCACTTTTATGCTCGATAGTGATAGAAACAGTGTGTGTGTGTTTATAGGTAGGTGGTGTGTGTGTCAGCATGTATGAGAAGTGAACATATGGCTGTGTATGTAATATGGGACGTGTTTTATGACAATTGGATTTGTGGCTGCTTTTGTGTGTGATTGCGTGCTTTTGTGTTTCTAGCAGTATGTGTGAAAGTGACTATGTGGCTATGTTTTAACAGCAGCTCTCTAACGAATGGACGTGTGACCGTGTGTGTGATTGATAGTTTCATAAGAGGTGGGCGTGAGACTGCTTGTGTTTGATGTATATGTATGCATCAGAGTAAACATGCGGCTATGTGTGTGTATGGTAGCATGTGTGACGACTGGGTGTGTGGCTGCATGTGTGTGTTTGGAAGTTTTGCCATTAGTCAACGTGATGTTAATTGTGTATAATTTGCAGAGTCTGTTTCCAGCTGTTAGTGAACCTGAGTAGTGTTGGACATTAGAACTTGCCCTTGATGTATGTTTTATTTATACCATGTACTTGTGGAATAATAGATCCACTTCCTTGTCTCTATAAGGAGAATGTATTCAAAATCACTAAGGAAAAATAAATGTATATTTTAAATGTAAAACGCAAATAAGTAAGCTTCATTCATCAAGGGCAAAGGCATACCGCGGCACTCCTGACATCCCACTGCCGCCATCAGCCTCTTCGCCATTCCTCTTCCTCTCTTGCTTGTTAGATCTCGCTTTTTGAAAATCACTCCTTTGCGCTTTTCCCTACACCCTCTTTTCTGTTCATCTTCCAGCACTTTTCCTTTTAATACTTTCTGACACTCCCTCTGTTCTATATCTCACTATTACTTCTTTATTCTTGTCTCCAATTTCCTCCAATTTCCTCATTATCTTTCGATATTACTAAATGTATGTTCCACCGCACACTACTCCTTTCTTTGGCTCTTTCTCTTTCTAACATCTATTTCTACAGTCACATTTATGTAACTCTGTCCTATTTACTTTTTTTCATATCCCTTTCCTCTATATTAACTTTTCCACAAGCTTTCTCTTTCTACTGCTCACTTTTACTTGTTTCCTCTTATTCCCTCTTTCTGTCTAGCTTCTTCACACTTGCAGAAAACCATGCTTTCAACAAATCACCCTTACCCTCTCCTCGCCTTCTTTTAATTTATTCCCCTGTGAATGTAGTCTTTTACTAACGTTTTCCTATTCCAAAGTGCAGCCTCGGGATGGAGGAAAAAAGTTCTAAATACAAACAGAAACAAGCATTTGCAATGCAATAGGTCTTGCATTTACGCGAGTTTAAGCTATTAGCATTGTAATTAACAATGCCTTTTATTTATGTTTTAAAAAACAAAAATAATAGGCATTGTCATTTACAATGCCAATAGCTTAAACTCTCGCAAATGCGAGACCTAATGCATTGCAAATGCTTGTTTTAACAAAGGCGGAATGGAAATCTTTTTCCAGATTTTTGGAACTAATCCTGTCTTAAGGGTAAGATTAAAAATATTCATTAGTTGCTGTGTAATAGGATCCAAAGCTGCATGGGCTATTCTGGTGGGGGGTACCGGAGGGGGGGGGGGGGGTATGGGGGGGGGGGGGTTCAGGGATCCGCTGGTGAACCAGTTTTGGTTACGAACCTGGTCATAAGAGACGGACGGAAAGTTAAAAAAACGCGCCGAATTAGCTACTGATGGACACTTTAGGTCTATTGAACTGGCCAGAACTCCTTTGCTTTGAGCAGTGGAGCTACTAATTTCCCTAGAGTGATTCAAGGCAAATACATCATAAATGCTGCATACCTTTTCACAGAAAAAAGAAGCTAGAGTGTTGAAAAAGGTTTGATCCACAACAGTATTTCTAGTTTCTGAGTCACAGCAAATAGTTATTTTGTACTGTTATTAACAGCTTTTATTTTATCCGAGAAGTAGGTAGTTTTTGATTTGTAATTCAATTCTTTATTCTTCAATTAGCTCCCTATAAATGTCTTTCTCAATGATGTCATAGGAATGTCCCCACTGCCATTCTTGCTGGCAGCATTGCCTATTCCGCCTCTGGGTCACTGGACGTGTGGAGGTCTACTGTTATCCAGTAGGGTATTAAATTCAATAGTGTCTAGACAGTGCCATTGGTGCTGTTTATGCCTTCTGGCTGGAATGATCTTATTGCCAGAGGTAGCGGGTACTGATAAAGTAAACAAAAATGCTGAGTGGTCTGCCCAGTGTAATTGGAGTATACTTTTAGATAATAAAAAAAAAACAGCAGTCTGAAAAGACGGCATCAAGCAGATGACCTGCCCTATTAGTAGGGCCTCCAATAATCTGTTCTAGACCTGCACTAGTCATCAAATCATTGTCACTAGAGTCTTTGTCCTGCAACTTCTCCAAATAAAAAGGAAAATCACCTAAAATGAGTAATCCTCAGAATTGACTTTATACTATAGGAACTGACCGAGTGTTTGTATAAAGTTGGCTCTGAGGCCAGGCAGGCGATTGATGAGGAGTCCATTAAAGAATAGATAGGACTAATTGCAATTTTAAAAGAGAGCACCTGGCAATCAGGTTTTGTCGGGATATCAGTAAAGAATGCCTTCAAATGATCCCGATAAACTATGGCTAGGCCCCCTCCCATTTTGCCTACCCGGCCTTTCAAAACAATGGAGAAGCCTGTTGGGGTGGCTATGATCACGTCGGGCCAGATTGCAGCATCGGCCCATGTTTGTACCACAACAACAATGTCAAGGGCATGTGCTTCTACAAAATCTGCAAATTCATGCTTATGTTCTATCAATGGCGTGCAGTTATTAGTGCACACTGCATGCCTTTTGAAGCCATTTTTTCACCAGCCCTGCCTATCTCCTTAGCCTTTGATTTCCTAACCATGGGGGGCTGGCAGCCTTGATTGTATTCACCCTAATATTCGTTAATGGGAGGTTGCAAACTGGGCACCCTCGTGGAGCCTTGTTGTTGGAACGCTTAATACTGGGCCCAAACAGCGCCCACTCAAGATATTTAGTTCAAGAAGTTTACTTCTAGAGTAGTGATCATCACCTTCGGTTGCAGTCTGAAACTGGCAGGGTGGCTGGCACTGAGTGCGGCACAACCCCTTTGCGGACGCACTCCGGTGCTGAATAAATCACTCACCGAGTGCGGGGGGTGTGGCTAGGCCAGACGCTTCGAGTAAGGGTACAAACATAGGGGAGAAAATAATAGTAACCGGGGTCAAGCAACCCCTTAGTCCTACAGCCGGCTCCCCTGCTGAGGGCTAATACTGGTAAATTATATTCAATTAAAATAAGTGTGAGAACAGTTGAACACATACAAAGAATAAAATCAGGGTAAAAAATCCACTACAAGATGGTGCCCGTCCTAACTGGAGCCAGACTCCTCCGAAAAATGGCACGTCCGTGCCTACAAGGAAACCAAAGTGGGCTGTGTCAGGGGCAACCGGAGCCAGGCACCTCCATACGCATTAGTGCTACAAGGAAAATAAAAGAGAAGGTAGGCTATTGCTGTAAAAGCAGTGTAGGTAAAAGCATCCACTCCTAGAAATAACCTTCTCAGTCACCTCCCAGAAGAGAACCAGTCCCAGGCTGGACCTGTGAAGCCACAAGGGAGTCATGTATGTGACGTGTAAATAATTAAGCTGGACCAGTCTAAGGCGTGCGGAGATAGCAAGCTTGTGGGGGGACATTCTGGCCTCCAATTCCCCCACCCAGACCTCCCACTTTTATTTTGCAACCTTGGGAAGGAGTCAGGGACATTAGTAATGAATGAATGATAAATCACAGAAATATCCCCACTGTTTAGTTTCCCCATCAACAGTTTGGCTTTGAGGGAATTAAACTCAGTAATCTGCGTGTGTTGGGGAATATTCTCCGACAGGCCATGCCGCAGCTGCAGGTATTTATGAAACCTAGTATGTGATAGTTGATACTGTTCCTGCTGCTCCTGAAACGTCTGTCATTGGGCAATTGACCACATGTCCACAAGAAGAGTGATACCTTTCCTGTCCCACTGCATAAAGCCCTCCAGATCCACAGTATGCTGAAGCCAAGTCCCATGCCATAAGAGCATCTGCCCAGTGAGCAGGCGATCCCAACTTATGAAATGGAGCACAGCGCTCCAGCACAGCAACACTGTTCGGGTGCAATCATGGAGGGATTGGAAAATCTAAGCTCTGTAGAGCAAGCCCGTTAACCTAAAGCCCAAGCAAGGCTAATTCTACATTGTAGGCTGAATTGCCCCACCTCCCCATATAACCAGTTGTTATCACAACCAGCTGTGTGCCCAAATATTAGCCATGCATGTCTGCCATGCACATGCCTCCATTCTAGGAAGAATGGTAGCAGTCAACAAAAGCCACTCGAGGGCAACCACCAGCCCAATGAATGGTACAGATAGACAAAGTAAGATCTTGGAACCACTTTCTGTATTTAAAGGAAAGGCAGTGCATGGGGATTGCGGCTTTCCTGGCGCAGACCTCCACATTGCCAGATATGGGACTCAACAGAGACTTTGACTCATTCATCTGGAGGTCTGAGGCTTTCCCGTACAACCGCAGGATCTCCAAACAACATGGGCTGGATGTCTGTGGGGACATTAGGAGAATCAGAATGTCATCTGCATACAGGGCGAGGCGTTCCTCCGGGCCGACGTCCCAGGACCACACCTGAATACGAGATTCACACCTAATGAGGGGCGTGCTAGTGGCTCGATTTCCAGGGCGAATAACAAGGGAGACAAAGGACAACCCTGTCGGGTGCCCTTATGGATAGGAAATTGGGAGACAAAACACCCGGACTTGAGCATAAACTAACCGATGAGAACGCAAGGGTTGGGCCCCAACCCAGCCCTCTCCAGCACTGCAATTAAGAAGGACCAGTCCATGGTTATCAAAAGCTTTCTCAAAGTCAACCAATGCAAGGCTGTGGACCCACGAAGATCGACAAACACAATGTCTTGAAATTCAGGTTGACATGAAGCCGCATTGGTCCAGGTGAGACAAAAAGGGAAAGGCATAACGCATCCAATACTTTCGGATTTGATGAGAGAAATAGTCTGGTATGAGGAGCATCTATCCCGAGGCGGGTCTGGTTCAGGGAACACATGTCTAGTCCCTTAGGGAATGCCCCTTGGGCCGCAGGCTTGGTATACAGTGCTAACAGGTTGGGGAGTAGGAGATTCCGGAACCTCCAGTAGTACTCCATCGGGAACCCCATGGGCAATGGAGTCTTTTCCGAGGACATATCTGAGAGCGCCTCCCCAATCTCTTCCACCATAAGCACTTGATCCAGATCCTTGGTCAGCGGCTGGGGGATCAAGGGCAGCGGAATGTTGCTGAGCACCGGGAGTTGGATCTCACCAGGGGGCCGGAGTGCCTCTGCATACTAGGGACGATAATAATCTGAAAAGGCCTGTGCTAATGCTAGAATCTCCACGCACAGTTGCCCATTGGTGCACATATCCGACGGTACCACCTGTAAGGTGACCTCACTGGTGGGCAGCCAATGGAGAAGCTTCCCGGACTTGTCCCAGGCTTTTAGACCCTTTGTGTTGATGCCCTCCAACATTGTTGGGCTTCCTGCAGCAAGACCTGTTGTAGGCGAGAGCGAGCCCATGCCATTTGGCGATCGAGGGCCGCAGAAGGTCGCTGCTGGACCCTCCTCTACATGGAGAATATCTAGTCCTTGAGAGGCGTTTTCTCCTCCAGTTTTTGTGCATCCTTCTCCCACACATAACCTTTATTCAAACCATGAAGGATAGGTTTACTGGCTGCCCACAGTGTACCCACGGACTCCACAGAGCCCTCGTTCACTGCAAAGTAAGAACGTATTTCGGATTCAATAAAGTTGGAACAATCCTGATTCGCAAGGTACCAGTCATTAACCTGCCACATGGGTCTTTGTGTCATGCCTGGGATCCCAATCTGAAACATAAGGGGGGCGTGATCTGAGAACCCACTACGGAGGACCTCCATCTCAGAGAGTTGGAGAACATCCACAGTCGAGACCCAGACTAAGTCAATGTGAGGTCTTATGAGCTGCTGTCATATGGGTATAGGCGCCGTTGCAGGGGTGCCATGTTCTCCAAGCCTCACCCAAGCCTAGGCAGTCTGCCCAAACTGAAAGGTCAGAGCTTGTCTGAAGCTCTGGCCACAGAGGGCCGGAGATATCTAGTACCAGATTAGGTACTGCATTGAAGTCTCCCCCACCACCGTGATCCCCTGCGGAAAGGACAGCAGGAGGGCAATGTGGCCTGGAGCAGTCAGGTTAAATTCTAGGCCCATTTGTGTAATGGTTTAATGAGATAGGAAAATGTTTTCTGAAGCAATTACATTGGGCTTTATCCACCCAGGTGTCCAGCCTATTTTTAAAAGACATAGTACCATAGGCCAATGAGGGCATCAGCTTGCTGTGAATCACCTTTATTAGGGCTCCTAAATCTGGAAAGGCCAGGTCCTTAAACAATTTTCAAAAAGCTCATATCAAGGAGTTTTGCGAAGCTCTTAAGGGCCTTGGTATCCAATGTTATTTGTCCTCTTTCATCCAACCATGTCCCTAATTATGCAAGCACCAGGTACCATTTTTAATCAATTTGTGCCCGAAGATCCTCATAAATTTGGACTTGGATAGATTAATGAACATGCTGTTTAGCTAGCAGTAACGACCCATCGAGCGATCTCTGCTGGCCGGTGGGGTTCTGGTCAATTAGCACGGTGTCATCTGCATATTGCAGTATTTGAATTTTCTGGCCAGATAGTTTGACAGAAAAGCTCTTGCTTCACCCAGGTGGAAGTTTAATCAGCCAAGTATAAATTAAATACCAAGAGGGCTAGAAAGCACCCTTGTTTTACCTGTTTTTTGGTAGAGACTTTTCTGATGTGACCTGTTTTTTAGCTGAGCTTTATTTTGTACCCATGTGTTGGAATGGTGAATATTGCTTATAGCAGGTGAGATGGTATACTCCATTTATTCAATTTGGCCTAAAGTTTTCCTCTTGGCACCTTATGGGGGTGGTAAAGTTGATAAATACCTCATGCAATAGTTTATCCTTTTTCACCATGGACTCATCAGTCAGCGATGTTAAGCATATCAGATTGTCATCAGTATTTCAGCCTGTTTGAAAGCCCGTTTGAAAATAGGGAATAATTTGTTTTTCTATGGCCTGATTCTCTAGCTCCCGATTTAAAATTTGAGCGTAGTATTTCTCCTCGACATAGGTGGGCGACCAGCCTGAAATTCTCCGAGGTATTAAAGTTGCCCTTTTTAGGTCTCGCCTGAGACAGCGCTTTAGCGCTGCTCTGGCAAGACTTATAGTAAGGGACTTTTGGAAGTGGAAACGAGTGCATTTCAGGCCGCCAACTACAGTGCATGTGCTCCGGGCGCGCGCACCATTTGGCAGCCTGAAAGCATTCGTTTCCTTTCACTTTTGCGGCCGCTTGTTCTTGTTTAAATTGCACTCTGACATCTGCTGGGGGGTGTGTGTGTTTTTTTTCTTCCACATCGGGATGGTTCACGTAGAGGTGTTTTCGTGTCCTGAACTCAACCGGCTCCCATGGCTTCAGGCTTACACCTTATACATCCAGGCAATCCTCAACTCAAAGTTGACCCTGCTCCAAAGCCTTCTCCCTTTCATTACTTTAACTTCAGAACCCTACTGCCGCCTTCACATCCAAACGGGCGTAGCTGGTCAGTAAAATTGGGGAGCATGTGAGCCTGAGATTTCCTAACACTCACCATGGCATATCTAAATAAGGTCTACTTTCCTATCTTTAACTTGGGAGCTTGCGTGACAACACCGTTCAGCAAATTCGTTTTGCGGCTGAAACCTGACGTGACCAAAGCACAAAATGAATTTTTAACATGACGCATCAATGCCACCTATTATCTGCTGCGATCGCTACAAAAGTAAATAAATAAAAAAGAAATATGGCAGGCGCACAACTTTTATTTTCTATTTAGTGACTTGTGGCAATGGCGGCACGCCGCCCTTTAGCTTTAAACATCTAAAGCCAAAGCGCGGCATGCCGTCATTGCTTCAAAAGTCAATAAATAGAAAAACAAAGGCGGGAGGGAGGTGCATAGTTTTCCGTTGATATACTTTTATAGCAATCACGGCACGCTTTACACATATTAAGCTAAAGCGCAGCGTCCCAGGATTGCTACAATAGTAAATAAATAGAAAAAAATACGGCAGCCACAAACCTTCTTTCGATTTAGTAACTTTTTTAGCAATGGCAACACACCACGCTTTAGCGTTTAACATCTAAATCTAAGCCGTGCCGCGATTGCTACAAGAGTCAATACATTTCAAAACAAAACCAGGCGGATTGCACATTTCTATCCCATTTGCAAAGCCAATAGCTCTCCATTTTGTTTTTTTACCACACTTCTGGCGTCCCTGAAATTATTCCTGAATCACGCCTGTGGGTATCGCTGCCGCGTGTGAAGGGTTCCCAACCCTGCCGCACATGAGACACGACGGTCGGTGTCGTATTGACCCAATTAACTGTCTCTTGCTCTGAGGCTCTTGCAGGCTTCCAATGGCTCTTGCAGGCTTCCAATGGGCCCTGCAGTTTCCCGCCTTAGGGCTTGGGCGGCGACCGCTCTGCTGAGGTGTGCGGGGTCTGGGGCAGGCCATTAACATTCTTGCGGCCCTCTTGACCTGAGTAAACACGCCCCGGGCAGGCTCTGGCCTGAGGAGTTCTGGGGAAATCCCAGCAGCAAGGCCCGCACTACTGAGCACACAAAAGAGGCAATGTATTCCGGAAAGACCACCAACTTATTCCAAAGAATGGACGCCAGAGGGGGCTTGAAGATAGAGCATGCCTGCAGCGCTTAATTTGTAAATCAGTTCACCACAGGGGCCCAGGGCTTTGGGTTTGTACACCAAGCCTCGTTCTTCATTGTAAATGTAAATGTAAATGTAAATGTAAATGTCAAGGTACTTATAGAGCGCACTGTCACCAGACGGCCACCTTGCGGTGTCGCCTTTGCGGTTTCCTGGCGCTGATACTCATACCGCTGTGGAACCCCTCCTGGCTTTCCCTGTGAAGTGTCCACTCCTGGGCACCCCCAGGGTGAAGCCAGGCATCCTTAGCGCTGTTGGGGCCAGTGTGGAGGCTAAGCAAGCTATTGCCCAGAGTTGCAGCGTGGGGCCCGTGATTAGAATAGGCACCGAGGCGAGAGTAGACAGGTCTGAGGAAATTGAGCCCAAGCCCCGCCGAGGCGGGAATCGAACCCTGGTCCCTGACCAGAACTCTGCTTCAGGGTCTGCCACTCTAACCATTGAGCCACACTCCTCCACGTGTAACCCAATCATTGCTTCTAAATTCAACACAAAAATAAACTACGCAGTTTATGGATTGGAAGAAAGTGACGCAAGTTTATTAATCCTATTGACACACAGGTGGGGTTAATTTACGGGCGATCCGAGTGTTCAGCGCAGTGTTACAATCTAATCGCTGACACCCCATCCTGACCACCAAGCCAGAGCAGCAGGAATACAATACTTCAGTGCACGGCATCCGGTACTCGCTGTGCTGGGCTACGGCCTCCTTGTAGAATACTTAAGTAGCGGCACCCGCGAGACACGGAGCGATTAAAAGCATATTCCCCAGTTGTCATTATACCAACTGGCCCTTAATGGATAAAGGGGTCAACATCGATTCCTTCTCAGGGCCCCCTATGGCCTGAGGACATGAAGTGTGTGGCCCCATTTCCATTAATTGGATCCTTTTATATGTCTTGCCTTAGGATGGCCCTGTAACTCCGCTTGTGACACTGAAAAACAGAAACATCACTTAATAGCTTCTTGTTCTCCAAGCCGGGCGGGCGGATTTTACTGCAGCCACGAGGAGGAAAGAGGGCGAGCAGCAGCTGTGAGCCCTCGCCAATGCCCCCATCCCAAGCCTCGCGGAGCCGCCCAGGTTGGACTACCACCCCGCCCCTCCGGGCAGCAGTTCCCGCACCCGCCGAAATGACCTTGTGGTAGCCACAGAAGACACACGTCACCGGCTGATGGTAAACACTGAGGCTGGGCGCTCTATTGTCATCCTGCGGGCGGCGTGGCCACCCCCTTCCTTACTGCCCTCGGCAGCACTGCTGGATGCCAGGGCTGCTGAATACCAAAGCTGCTGGTGCAGAATCCCAAGGCTGCCAACTCTTGGTTCCACCTTATGAGTCCCACCACCCTCTCTTCCTGTCTGTTTATCTCTTACAAGTTCTTTTCCATCTGCCGTTGTCACTGTTTCCTTTATTTCCTTTCCTTCTCTCTTCTGTTTTTTCTGCCCTTCTCTCTCTTGCTCTGAGAGAGTCTGATGAAAAAGTGAAGTTCAGGTTTCCAATTCTGGGTCAGTGTGCTAAAGAGAGAAACCGACTTGACGTATGTTATTGAAACAGGCGCAGTGCCATCTTTTGGGAGGGTTTTCCCTGGAGTAGCCTCAAGCAGTATATCGTTTAAAAAAAATAATCTTGGAGTGAGAGTATCAAACTGGTTAAAACCCTCCCCGCCTGTCTCCCTGATCACTTCGCGGCCCCTTTGATGTCCTCAGTGAGCCGCGCGGCCACTGAGGACATCAAAGTGCACACCATTTGCACTGTGCCCGCCCACACTCCCCCCTCCCACTCCCTCCTCGTCAACTTCAGTGCGCGCTTGTTTTTTTTTTTTACCACACTCCTGGCGTCCCTGAAATTATTCCTGAATCACGCCTGTGGGTATCGCTGCCGCGTGTAAAGGGTTCCCAACCCTGCCGCACATGAGACACGACGGTCGGTGTCGTATTGACCCAATTAACTGTCTCTTGCTCTGTGATCCGGTTAAGAAACCACACAGAATGCGCATTTAGCCCCATAATAATGTTACCATAGACGCAACATGCTCTCCTTCCTAACCCTGGAAATGGCCGCCGACACACCCAGTGAGCTAGTTTTTTCTTGTCTCTGGGGACCCGCGGTAGCGGATGTAATATATGATCACGTTTTATATAATTGTTGCATACATGCCTAGAGACCCGATTCAGGAGGGATACACCCGATTTTTTTACGCCAAACATGTCTATTTTGGTGTCTACATTGCTTCTGATTCGATACAAATCAATGAAGAAAATACATTCTCCCGATTATCGTTTTTTTAAGGCTCCCAGCTTTTCCTCTTCCAAAATGCTGGCACGTACGTGGTTTCATTCCTTGCTCGTTCAGTGTTTCCACCACTCAGTGACATGGCCGAACAGGAGGTGATTAGATATACGTAAAACAAAGTGAAATGACTAAAGTCACACACATCCTTTGCTTACGTTAGGCCAGTGTGCGCTGTTTTGTTTTATGTTAATTAGATGCTTTTTATTTCTGTGCATGTGCAGTTTCAGTGAGAGTTTTTTTCCGTCGCTTTTTGTTTGTTTAAACGATTGTGCGCAAGAAAGAATCATGGTAACAGCTTGTTTATTTTTACCTTTTGTCAATCACACGGATTGATGCTCAAATCAGTGATTTAGCAAGCACTTGTTTGGGCGTGATGTTTTGTGCAACTACTATTTAGCGCACGCGGATGTAAACAAGGGCCAGTTGCTTTTGAGTTTATGCTTTATTTTGCTATGTTTGGATAAGTCTAATAATGCAAAGAACAAACACGATTAGAATACAATTCCTTGGAGTTTAGCCAACATGCGAAATCAGTGGCAGCACATGTAATGTTTGCCCCTTTTTTGCCGGCTTGTGATTGCACCTGGAAATCCGCCCTTGTGTGTTCACCCGTGACGACTTTGCGAATTGGAGCCTACAGTTATTATTATTATTATTTTTCTTTAAGATTGGTGACAAACATTTGCCGGGAGCGGAAGAGGAATAGAGAGGACATGGAATAGCAGACATTAGGTAGTGGATACTGCGAACTGTATGGAATGCAGTGGCACAGTCATTCGACCAATGAAACAGGAGTGAGGCTTTAGGAGAACTGGCCTCGCAACATCTGTGGGAAACACACTTAACGCATCACACTTCTAAACTCTCAGTAAACAAACAAAGAAGGCTATTATCCTGGGCACAAGATAAGGAACGCTTTCACAAGCGCAGACACTCGTGGCTATGCATCAACACATACAAATCGCCGACACAGAGGTATCTCTTCAAAAGAGAGGGAGAGGCGTGGTGCAGTGGTCAGAGTGGTGGACTCCGGACGGCAGAGCCTGTGGTTCGATCCCGGCGACAGCGGCCTCACTTCCTGCATCCCCTCTTACAACAATTAACTTTCGTTATAACTCACACCCCATATGCTCGTTCCCTCCCACCCTTCCTTTGATGTCCGCTTTTCTTGTTGTTTACAAACCACACCACACTGCTGCACGCCACACACTGCTGCACGCCGCACACTACCGCACGCCGCACACTGCTGCATTACACACTACTGCACGCCGCACACTGCTGCACGCCTCACACTGCTGCACGCCTCACACTGCTGCACGCTGCACGCCACACACTGCTGCACGCCACACACTGCTGCACGCCTCACACTGCTGCACACCTCACACTGCTGCACGCCTCACACTGCTGCACGCCGCACACTGCTGCACGCCGCACACTGCTGCACGCCTCACACTGCTACACGAAACACTGCTGCACGCTTCACACTGCTGCATGCCTCACACTGCTGCATGCCTCACACTGCTGCACACCGCACGCTGCTGCACGCCGCACGCTGCTGCACGCCACACACTGCTGCATGCCACACACTGCTGCACGCAGCACACTGCTGCACGCCGCACACTACCGCACGCCACACACTGCTGCGCACACTGCTGCATTACACACTGCTGCATTACACACTGCTGCACGCCTCACACTGCTGCACGCCTCACACTGCTGCACGCCTCACACTGCTGCACGCCTCACACTGCTGCACGCCGCACACTGCGGCACGCCTCACACTGCTACATGAAACACTGCTGCACGCCTCACACTGCTGCATGCCTCACACTGCTGCACGCCACACTGTTGCACGCCACACACTGCTGCATGCCACACACTGCTGCACGCCACACACTGCTGCACGCCACACACTGCTGCGCACACTGCTGCATTACACACTGCTGCAGTACACACTGCTGCACGCCTCACACTGCTGCACGCCTCACACTGCTGCACGCCGTACACTGCTGCACGCCGCACACTGCTGCACGCCTCACACTGCTACATGAAACACTGCTGCACGCCGCACACTGCTACACGCCGCACACTGCTACACGCCGCACACTGCTGCACGCCGCACACTGCTGCATGCCTCACACTGCTGCACGCCTCACACTGCTGCACGCCGCACACTGCTGCACGCCGCACACTGCTGCACGCCGCACACTGCTGCACTCCACACACTGCTTTTATGCGAGTTTATGCTACTGACATTGTAAATGACAATGCCTTTTATTTGTTTTAAAAACAAAACATAAATAAAAGGCATTGTAATTTTACAATGCCAATAGCTCAAACTCTTATAAATGCGAGACCTATTGCATTGCAAATGCTTGTTGAGGACTGAGACTAATAGAGAGTCCCTCCAGCTATCTGGAACAGCACTTCAGAAAGAAGTGTCTAGAAGAACACGATTTAAATATAATACGTATATATGCCCCTAACATGGAACAACCCGCATTCTTCGCACGCTTGTGCCACCAACTGACCTCATACTTGACTAGCCCTACGCTGATGAGGGGAGACTTCAATAGTGTAGCTGATGTGAGCCTCGACAGATCCCACCCCCCACCCCCCCCCCCACTGTGAGATTCATTAACAGCGTGCGCTGCGCGAGCATTCGCTGACTGACAACGCCACTGGGGACTAATGGACTCCCCACGACCGAGAATATTTCACCCATGCATGACCTCCACGTATGATTAGACACTTTTTTGTGCACCATGGATGTGCAGCGCTCGGTGACCCTGATCGAGTACCTGTCCCAAACAATTTCGGATCACAACCCGGTCTTGATGAGCTACAATGGGCGCACCCCAGACCTGCAATTCCTATGTTGAGGCTCTGCCCGGATGGGCTGGATGACCAAGTCTTTAGAGAAGGGATTCGGGAGAAGATTGCTCAATACTTTAGAGAAAACGCAGGGACAGGCTCCTCTCCAATGGCAGAGTGGGACACCTTTAACGTGGTCCTGCAGGGCCACTGCGTTGCAGAGAGTACCGGAATCAGGCGCACACTCCTCTTGGAAGTTGAGGGCATGGAAAAGGCCCTCAGAGAGTTAGAGAAGATACACCCAGAAAACCCAGAGGTTCAGGAAGCTAGGTAGGAATTAGAGCGACAGACAGAACGACTCAGGAGTTTTGACTACAAACACTAAGTACTT
Organism: Triturus cristatus; assembly: GCF_964204655.1. Taxonomy (NCBI): domain Eukaryota; kingdom Metazoa; phylum Chordata; class Amphibia; order Caudata; family Salamandridae; genus Triturus; species Triturus cristatus. The sequence continues at coordinate 405,091,740 of NC_140591.1, forward strand.
GGACCGATCGCATGCGGATAGGGGCAAATCTGGGGTTCCTCCTGGCGTGGCTAGCTAATCCCACCAATACAAGAGCTCCCCTGTAGTGGAGTTGGACGATTTTGAAGGCAATAGATGTTTTGCCCAAGAGACAATCAATGATATCTTCGCGCAATATTATGCTGGACTGTACCACAGCCCAGCCGATTGCGATAGGACCGCAGCCTGGGAATACTTAGTGGGGAAACAATTGCCTATACTCGAGCCGGACGAGACAGAAAAGCTGGAGTCGGATATTACCATACAGGAAATACGGGCAGCCATTAAGCCTATTGTATGCAATACGACCCCTGGCACTGACGGACTGCCGGCGGAGTTTTACACGGCATATGTGCGAGCAATGGTGCCTAGGCTGGTCTCCCTATACGGTGCAGTTCGCGAGGCAGGGACCCTGCCGGAGAGCTCCATAGAGGTCCTCATTGTGCCAGTTCTGAAACCTGGAAAACCGGCGCATAACCGTACAGCCTACAGGCCTCTTTACATGTTGAAGATGGATTACAAAATATTAGCAAGATCCGACTGTTGCCCCATATGACAAAAATGGTCCACCCGGATCAGGCTGGGTTTATCCTGGGGCGAAATACAGCGATTAATATACAACGGCTTCTGGCCATTATGGATTCAAAGGACTATGAAAGAACCATGGCAGCAGTGTTCGCAGTGGACATCGGGAAAGCCTTTGACAGCCTGGAGTGGCCCTTCCTCTACGTGGTGTTGGACACAATGGGACTGGGAGATGGCTTCTCAGCGTGGGTATATCTGTTATACACCAACAACAAATGGCAAGGGTGCGCACGGGTAGGGTAGTTTCCTGGAGACAGGATGTGGGGCGGGGAACACGACAGGGGTGCCCCCTATCCCTGCTTCTGTTCGCCCTGGCCATGGAGCCGCTGGCATGCCGGGCGAGACGAGGACGAGACTATGGGGGTCTGCTGGAGAGCGGGATGCCGCACCATATAGCCTTATATGCAGATGATCTCCTGATAGTCCTCTGTGATGTGGAGGGAGATCTGTGGGGAGCACAGGTCATGCTGAAGACATATGGCAGCCTATCAGGGCTAAAGGTTAATTGCACGCCTCCGACCCTGGCATTGGGCAACTTGCAGTGGGAACTCAGCTGCCGGACCTACTAGGGGTGAAGATTTACTGCGGGACTGCGGATCTACTAAAGGGCAATGTGGGCAAAGCGATAAGTTCTCTCCGCTCTTCTGTCGACTTTTGGAAGTCCCTGCCACTGTCAGTAGCTGATAGAGTAGCCCTTTTGAAGATGGTGGCCCTGTCTCGTTTACTGTATTTCTTTGGAACCCTCCCAGTCTGGATCCCACATGCGATGTTTAGGGATCTAGACTCGCTGATCATATCATTCTTATGGGGAACGGGTCGCAGACGGTTGCCACTAGCCACGTTGAGGCATTCGGCCACGACTGGTGGGCTGGTGGTACCGGACCTTGAGACTTACTACTTGGCAGCGCAAATCAATTGGCTGAACCATCGGTTGACAGCGGGACGGAACCTGGATAGGACACAATACTCCTTCGCGCCGACAGAGGAAGTACAAACAGAAATACTACTGCGGGTACAGAGGCAGACTGCGCAAGACACTGCTGAGACTAAGGTGATAACTAAATGCTGGACCAGATATCTATAGCGTGTGAATGGCAGAACCCCCTACTCTCCTGACCGGCCCGTGACCTTGCTCTGACACCTTCCACATAGGGGGAGCTGGGCAGGCCTAGATGCCTGCAAGGAGGTGGGAGTGAAGATGATGGGAGACCTTTTCCACGACTCTGAGTTGCTCCCCTTCAAGCACTTTCGAGCAGAGTATGATTTACCACAAGGTCACTTCTTACAGCACAAAGCCCTCACTATGAGCATAAGGAAAAACTGGGCGGCGGGACCCGTGGAACCCCGGGCCCTGGACTGCTGCCGATATGTTGCTCTGTCGGCGGGAAGGATAAAAACGTTTTCCTGCCTATACATAGCAATACGCCGAGACATCCAGAAACCGTGGGAGAGATTGCGGTTGCAGTGGAAGAGGACTTGGGAAACCCAATCCCAGAGGCAGATTGGGAGACTATAGTTGAGAGGACGCCAAAGGTTTCCCGAAACGCAAGGTTTAAACTAATTAACTACTATGTTCTGCAAAGAGCATACCTCACTCCGACACGCTTCAGGAGGTATTTTTCAAGAGGAAGAAGCAGACTGCCCCAGGTTGGGGAACAGGGAATTGCACATGATGCACATGTTTTGGGACTGCCCCAATCTGAACCCATTCTGGGAGGAGGTGCTACATATAGTAGGAGCTACCCAGGACACTGTTTATTGGGTTGGTTCCCACACACAGCCAAGACAAAAACGACGGGAAAATTCCAGGACCTGGCGATTGTGCTGCCAAACGGGAGATCACTAGGAACTAGAAATCGCCAGGAGGACCGAGGGTGGGAACCTGGAAAAGAGAGCTCGAAAAATGGGCAAGCACAGAAGGGAGGATCCTTTTACTGGAGGCAAGGCAGGGCATAGGCACCTTGGACAGAGCCAGAGGGTGGGGACGGCTGGTGGACGGGTTAACAGCACCTGACCATGAAGAGGAGCGATCATCCCCCATTAGATCTCCACCACATGACCAACGGGTTGAGGAGGCCCAGACCAGATAAGGGACGTGATTAGTATTCAAACACAACCCCTGACATAAAAGATCAAAAGCACCTGCATTATGACAGATCTCATGACTCATTACCCTAGCCAGAAGAACACTACCTAGAAGCGGCTGCTACTCAAGGGGAGAAGGAGTTGGAACTCAGTTGAATAGTTATTAAAGGGATGCCAGCAATGCAGTAAAATAATACATATGACATACTGATAGCGATACATATGATGAGACCACTTTGAAAATCAATAAAATCTGGTTTGAAAGCAGATGAGTGTCTTTTACACGTGTTAAAAATTGCATAGTTGGGGCGGAGTCAAGATGGCGACGGAGTAGGACGCTCTCCTAGGTCCCTCCGGCGCCGAACCAGCATAGCCTTGTACGAGCGGCCTCCCGGGGATCTCCAAGACCTGGAAGCGGTAGCGCTCGATATCCGGTGGTGGCGGGGCCAATCTGGTGTCACCGGCGGATTCCCCGGAGGCGCTGGCGGTCCCGTAACATCGGAGGCCTGTGAGGCGGCTGGCGAAGGAGGAGCCGGGACCTCGCCTGCGGCGCGAGGCCGACGCTGTGGAACTCGGCTGCCCGGCGAGGGGGGAGCTGGCGCCGGCGGCAGCAAAGAGTCGCGGACATCTGGCAGGCGGAAGCGGAGCGCCCTAGCCCACGAGGGATTGCAGCTGTGGGCGCCGGGGAGGCATGGATCCCCGCACCGGTGAGGGGGGCGAAGCCTGAGGGCCTCCCCGGACCAAGGAACTGTGGAACCGGAGTCTGCCCCGACCGGGCCAGCCCGAGGATGCGGCGTGCGGGGGGGTGTTTGACTCCCCGGGGCTTCTAAAAGCAGCGGAGACTGTCGTGGGGAAGCGGCCACAGGTGGCCATCGTCTGCCGGCGCCTGGGAGGCTCTGAGACATGGGAGCATGAGCACGCTCCGCCGTAGTGAAGCTGGAGGGCCTGCTCTGGCTTAGGCGGTTTGTTGGAGGAGCCGAGGACTGTAGGGCTGCCACCTGGACCCAGGCACTCCCCGTGAGGACCCGGTAAGCTTGGGCTGGGGCCCGAGGTGTGGGCGATATCTCTGGGGACTCCTCCCGGCGACTTCTGGGGGGACCATCGCCCCGCGACTTTCCCGGTTGGTTGTGTGTCCCGAGTGGCGGAGGTGGACGGGGGCCCGAAGACGCGGGGCCGATCAAGGAGCCGCCCTGTGGCCGGCGGTGCGGTGGCGTGGCCCCGGTGCTGGGATATTCGGCCTACGACTGACTACCCCCCACGCTGGGCACGAATTGCGGAGTGGCTGTGTCCGGAGACTGCCCTCCCCTGACTGAGGGGGCGCGTGCTGAAGCGGTACCGGCGGGGGTGATACGAAACCTGCCAGTGGGTGGCACCGAACTTCCTTGACCAGGACACGATGTCTGGTAAGACACGTGGGGGCAAAACCGGACGAGAAGGTTCGCAGCGGGGAGCTGCGCCCTCGACGCCGCCTGGCGCTGGTGCCTCCTCTAAGCCACCTGATGATGATGCGTCTGTCACCAAGGCCTTTATGCTGGAACTGTTTAATGCTATCAAGGAGGACATCACTAGCCTTCGCTCCCAGCTGGCCTCTGACCTTCGGGAGGTGCGACGAGATGTGGATGGTATTGGAGAGAGGGTGGCAACCCTGGAGGAGCATGACTTGGGGCTCGCTGGCGATGTCCATCAGCTTCAGCAAGATGTTCTCCGGCTCACAGAACAGAATTTGGACCTCCAAGCCCATGCGAAGGGCTTAGAAAATCGGTCCAGACGGAACAATATCCGCATTCGCTCGGTGCCCTGGGACGGAGAGGCTGGGGACCTACGGGGCTATGTGGAGTGCCTGTTTCTGCAGATTTTGGGAGAGGATGATGTCCGCCAAGTACGGATGGACAGAGTGCACCGAGTGGGGCTGCCGAGAGGGACAAGGGCTCCTCCCCCGGACATTTTGGTTTGCGTCCACGACTGTCAACTTAAAGAGCGAATACTCCGGAAGGCGAGAGGGTTTCCATCACTGCTTTATCGGGACCACTGTCCCCAGCTATTTCAAGATCTGGCGGCGTCGACGCTGCAGAAACGCCGTGACTTTCGCCCCGTAACGTCTTTCTTGCGAAGCCAGAACATCACCTACTCATGGGGGCATCCGTTTCGGCTGATTTTTCGATGGCAAAACAGGTTGGGTCAGGTCCGCTCTCTGCAGGCTGCCAAGGACCTCCTTGGTTTGGATGACGGGTCCCCCTCGCTGGGAGATGGGGGCTCCTTCCCTTGGCAACGAGTGGGGCGTCCAGCTGCCCCGGGTCGGCCGGACCCTGAGACCAGCGTGCAGGAGAGGGACGCCGCGGTGGCCTCAGTGGTGAACGTGACGGAGGCAGCCTTGCAGGACTCTTCTTTTGCTGCCTGGTCACCCGGGAGACCTCAGATTGATCGCCGCCGGGGGGCCGTCCTCCTTTCAGGTGTACTTTGTACTTTGTGAGGAGACACCCTGGACCTGTTCGCTGGAGGGATGGGGGCGGAAACACCGCCTCGGGGACTTGGGGGATAACCACAGAGGTCCCGGCTTTGGGGGTATTGGATACTCAGGTTATTTTTGTTTTTCTTTGGTGGGTCCCTGGTTGGGGGGGTTCCCGGGGTGAGGGAGGGGAGGGGGGGGTTGGGTTGGTTGGGTTTGGGGATGGGAGGGTCCAGTGGTGGAGGCCAGGGGGAGAGTGTGCGAGCGAGGTGAGGGATGTCTGTTGGGTGGGGTATGGAGAGAGGTCCTGGAATGAGTGACAGTGCACGACTCGGCTACAGACGGGGGAGTCGGGGGCGGAATTGGACTGGGTCTTTGGTCTTTTTGCCATGTCCAGGCGTGGGGCAATTACTGGCTGACGGGCCCGATGAGCCGCATGACAACCCGGGATGTGATCCGGTAATTTCTGGGGTTTTGCTCCGAGAGCGATGGCCCCGAGGGGCGCTGCTGGCCCGATCGTGGAGAGGGAGGGTTGGTCATGCTGGTGGAGGTGTGGGGTTGCTGTGCAGAGCAGGGGGAGAGCTGGCGGAGAAGGGAGAGGGGTGTGTGATAGGATGCCTGTTACCTTAGGTACTTGGAATGTGAAGGGGCTGAACTCGCCGCAGAAACGCCAGAAGGTCTGGAAATACATCCTGGACCACCACCTGGATGTGGTGGGACTCCAGGAGACGCACCTGGCCCGGAGTGACGAGTCCCGTCTCAAGCATAGGCAATTCCCTCTTATCTACAGGTCCTCGGCGGGGTCCAAGCACAGGGGAGTAGCCCTGATGTTCCGTTCGTCTCTCCAGTTTCAGCCGCTGGGGGTGCGCAGCGATAAGGAGGGCAGATGGCTTGTAGTGAAGGGAGTGCTCCTTGGCAGAACTTGCACGTTCCTAGTGGTGTATGCACCCAATGCTGGGCAAAATCGGTTCCTCCTGGAATTGCTGCATTCGGTAGAAGACTTTGTGGAGGGCGGCCTCTTTCTGCTGGGTGATTTCAATTTGGTCTGGGACAGGGATTTGGACTGCTCTCACCAGCGGAGGGCTGAGGCCGGCCTCTTCTCTGAGGAGACACGACGGCGATTTGAGGAGCTTGGTCTGTGGGACGGGTGGCGTTCTCTACACCCCCTCTCCCGTGATTACACCTTTTTTTCCCACGTACACAACTCTTACTCCCGCCTGGACCATGTTTTCTACAGCCAATCCCTACGGGGGTCCCTAAAAGACACGAAGATATTTCCCCTCTCTGTTTCTGATCATAGCTTACTGGCGCTGGGCTTTCAGTGGGCTCCTGAGGGGTCTGCGCCGCGTAGATGGTTTTTTCCGGCGTCAGTGGTGCGAGATGAGTCTTCTTGTAACGACCTCCGCAAGGCGATCCGGGAATTCTTTCAGCTTAACCCGGTGCGGGACACATCGATTTTCACTACCTGGGACGCCTTCAAGGCGTCGATCCGAGGGAGCTGCTTGGTCCTCAACACGGCACTTAATCGGCTGCGGAGAGCGGACCGGGAGGCACTGGAGGGGGAGCTCTCAACACTGGAGCAGGCGCATAAAGCCAATCCGTCCAGGCTGACGCTGCGCTCTCTCACGGCTGTCAGGGGCAAGCTTCGGGCCCACTACAACAACAGGGCTGAGTTCACCCTTTTGAAGCTCCGCCATCACTCTTACTCCCAGGGGAATAAGGTGGGGAGACACTTGGCCCGTCTGTTATGCCACAAACGGGAGAGGGAGTACATAGGGGGCTTAAGGGATGCCGCCGGCTTGCTGCAACACGACGACGCAACCAAAGCAGCACTTTTCGGGGACTTCTATGCCGCACTATACTCAGGGGACGACTTGGACCCCACTGCCCAGGAGGACTACCTACGCGCTCTTCCGCTCCCTCGCGTCTCTCCCGAATGGAACGACCTGCTATCTGCCCTCATCACTAGCGAGGAAGTGCTGGACGCCATCAAGTCGTTGAAGCCCCGCAAGGTGCCTGGCGCGGACGGGTTCACGGCCCTTTTCTACCAGACCTTTGCGGTGGAGATCAGTGGGTTTCTGGTTTGCCTGTTTAATGAAATGGCCCAGGCGGGAGTGTCCTCGGTCTCTATGGCGGAGGCGGTTATCTCAGTGATCCCCAAACCGGGAAAGGACCCCTCTGTTTGTTCATCATTCCGACCGATAGCTCTTCTCAACCTCGATGCTAAACTCTACTCTTCTATCTTGGCGTCGCGCATGCAGGATTTGATGCCGGCACTGATCCACCCGGATCAATCCGGCTTCCTTAAGGGGAGACAGACCCATGATAACATCAGAAGGGTGGTCCACCTTATTGAGAAGGCTAACCGGTTTCGTATCCCGGCGGTGTTGCTTGGGCTGGATGCCGAGAAGGCGTTTGATCGGGTGGACTGGCGGTTCCTGTTCCGCACTCTTCAGGCCTTTGGTTTCTCGGACAAGTTTGTGACCATGCTTAAAGCCAACTATAGCAGCCCCCGGTCTAGAGTCGCGGTGAATGGGCACCTATCCCCCTACTTCTCGCACTCGCGGGGAATGCGACAGGGTTGTCCTCTCACCCCTTTGCTGTTTGCCCTGAGTATCGAGCCTCAGACATCCGGGGCCTGCCCTTCACGGGGGAACAACATAAGATTTCCCTGTTCGCAGACGATGTCCTCCTCTCCCTTGCGGATCCGGCGCACTCTCTTCCTCATGTGCAGACTGCCCTGGCGCACTTTGAGGCCGTAGCGGGGTTTCGGGTCAACTATAGCAAATCGTATATCCTCAACCTCACGCTCTCCTCGGCGGAGGTGGAACGGCTTCGCCCGCTCTCGCCCCTGCCGTGGTCTCACTCCTCGCTGATGTATCGCTGATGTATCTGGGGGTCCGCGTGACCCCCACAGTGGGCAAGCTATACGCGGCTAATTTCCCCCCGCTCTTGGCAACTATTCAGGCGGAGCTGCAACGCTGGAAACCGCTGTTTATCTCCTGGTTGGGCAGGATTCATGCGATCAAGATGACACTCCTTCCGAAGCTTTTATACCTCTTTCAGGCTCTTCCCATTGTCTTAGACAGCAACTTTTTTCGCCGCCTGAAGACGCTCATGCTGCGCTTTGTTTGCAGGGGGGCAGGGCCCGCTTTTCCTTTGCCACTCTTCGGCGGTCGCGGAGGGAGGGATGGGTCTCCCTGATATGCAACTCTACTACAAGGCAGCGCAATTGAGAGTCCTGGTGGAGTGGACCCAGCCACTTTCGGAAAAGCATTGGCTGCACATGGATAGGAGTGTGGCGGGCCGCACGATCTGGGACCTGGTGTGGAAACCTAAGGGGGATAGGCCCAAGAATGCTTATCTTAGCACCACTACCGGCACCGCCCTTAAGGTTTGGGATGCGGTCTCCGGGGACGAGCGGTGGACCACCTTCCCATCACCCTTCACTCCCATACACTTCAATCCGGCCTTTCTGCCCGCGCTTAAGCAGGGGCCCTTTGACGCCTGGAGGAGGGGAGGCTGCCTGGCCCTCACGCATTTGTTCCACGGCTCCGCCCCGTTGACTTTCCCGAATTGTGGGCGGGACTACGGGATTGCTGAAACGGAAGGGTTCCACCACGGACAGTTGCTACACTGGGCCTTATCCCCGTCAGTACGGGAGGCGGCGACTCGGCCGCCTACCCCCTTTGAGGCCTTTCTCTCCCGCACCTCGACCATGCGCGGGGCTATCTCCTTCATCTATAGCCACCTCCTTGCCACAACTGCCACGCCTAGGCCACGATATATGGGTCACTGGGAGGGCCTCCTTGGTCGTGACATCGCGAACGAGGAGTGGTCCCATCTGTGGCGCGATTTGGCCAGACACAACCACTCGATGGAGCTGCGGGAGGCGCATGGTAAAACCATGATGGACTGGTATCTCCCCCCTGCCAAGCTCCATCGCATCTTTCCTAACACCTCGGATAGATGTTGGAGAGGCTGTGGGTTGTTGGGGGACTTCCGCCATATCTGGTGGGACTGCCCGATTATCCGCCCTTATTGGGAAGAGATTCTGGCCCATATTAAAGACATCCTGGGGTATCCTATCGTGGACTCTTTGGAACAAGTACTGTTGGGCCTTAGAGACCCGCTTCTAGAACATCAGACCCGAGCGGATAAAAAAATCTTCTGACTCTGTACTGGGGCGGCTAAAATTACCTTGGCAGCGGCCTGGAAAAAGAGGGAGGCCCCAGCGATTTCCCTCTGGCATGCGAGGTTGTGGAAGTTGTTGAGCATGGAGAGAATGGCAGACGTATTTTTAGGAGACTTTAAGAACTTTGTTTTCCGCTGGGGGCCCTTAGTGCGCTTCCTCTCTCGGGGGCTACCAGCTGCAGTGTGCCCACCGTCGATTAGAGCCCTACATCTATTCCAAGTGTGACTACCGCAGGAAGCTGGCAAAGGTATGAGTGAGTGCGTGCTTCCACCACTGGACGGGTGGGGGAGAGGGGGGGGGGAGTTGTTAGAGGGTGGGGGGGGAGTTTCCCTGGTTGTTTTTCTTTGGTTTGATTGATTCTTGTGACAGTCCGGAATCCGAGAGGGATGGGCTCGAGATACAGGACTTGGATGAGCCAGCCCTGGAGACCCACCTGTAGGTGTACAATTTAGTGGGGCGGACTTTTTCCAACTGTAATGCACCCGATCCGGCGAACCGGCCTTGGCCCCTCATATCCTATTTAGCGCTACTACCTTGCTGGGCCGGACAATAGAACATTTACTAGTCATAGCGGCCCTCCTCATCTAGTGCAACTCCCCTGCGTGGGAATTATGGCGGAATTGTCGCATGTCTTTTCCTTTCTTTGGTTATTTTTGTTTGTGTCTGTTATTTCATTACAATAAAAACAATTTTGACAAAAAAAATTGCATAGTTACCAAAAGTGAGACTACAATACTTGTCTTTATTCTTTATCCTTCATATAGATTGCACCAATGATCCTGTATGGCCTGAAATTAATTTATTGTGGAAGATGGGAGTTAAATAAGTAGCAAAAGTCATTACTCTAGAGAGACAGAAACAAAGAATTGTTAAGTTTTACACATAACAAGTATCCTCCTTTTCTGCTCTTTTATATACAGAGAACACACCAAATTGAGTGTACCATACCTGCTTTATTGGTTATGCCGTGGGATACTCTTCATTTTTCTTTACTCGTTTCCCCTCTTCTAATACTCCACCAGTGTTGATTTGGCATTGTTGGGCATACTCGGTGGTTGGGTGATGTTGGGACCTTTCTTCTGAAAACTTGCATATCATTCCTACGGAAAGAACGGGTGAGAGTTAACAGAACGTGCAACCCACGTTAAGGAGGTTGTTTGATAGACACTCCTTTATACAGTCTGTTGATAACGAATTACTGAATTTATTGCAAGGTACAAAAGATTTGATGACTTATATTTCCAGTTTTAATAGATTGGTAGCAGAAGTCGGGTGGCTTGAAGCAAAGCGTAATGCTTTATTCTACAAAGGTCTCAGGGACGAATTGAAGGACCTCTTGGCACAAGTGGTAGATCCTCCCAAGTCATGTATTGCTCCTATTGACTTGGTGGTGAAGTTAGATCACATACTAAATGAAAGAAAGCGAGAGAAGGGGGTTCTGACTTTCAGATAGTAGCATATAAAGACAAAAAGATTGAACCTGAGAAACCAGCAGACGGACCAGAACCTATGCAAATTGGTAGTATCAGAGGACTCCTTAGTGAAGAAGAGAGACAGAGACGTCACAATAAGAAGCCATAAGTACTGTGGAAGGCATTTCTTAAGGGACTGTCCTGTAAAACCCAAAAAACAAAGCGAGTCAGGAAACTCTTTAAGTTCGAAGCCTGTGGAGACAAGTGCTTCAGATAGGTCAGGACTAATTGTCTCACAATTTGCAGCTCTGAATAGCCTGTGGCTTTCATTTCATCATTTTTAGGTCTCGCTGGCGTTGCAGCGCGAAGCGCTGCCGCCAACGAGACTATTGTTGCCGTGTTTACTCCCAAGGAAGACAGACCTGGGCACGAGCCGATTCTGGTCTGGGCACGAGCCGATTCTGGTCTGTGAACGCGCTTCACAGTGGAACAGCTTGTGCGCGTTAATTCCAGTTGAGTGCTCGTCTCCAGAAGACGTGCTGCGCCGATTCTGGTCTGGGCACGAGCCGATTCTGGTCTGTGAACGCGCTTCACAGTGGAACAGCTTGTGCACATTAATTCCAGTTGAGTGCTCGTCTCCGGAAGACGTGCTGCGCATTAATTATAGTTGAGTGCTCCAGCAGCCTGGGGCGCCTGTCGACATGCTGTGCTAATGATTACTGTGGGGTCTCATGCTGTGATAATTCTCACTTTCTGTGTTGTGATCGGGAGAAGGCGTATTACTGGCGCCACCGCCACGCCTTCATTAGTCATAAAAGCTGCATGGCAAGCGATAATTAGGGCGGCATGTTTTAGGACATTTTTAGCAAATACTTTGTTTACTTAGTGCTATTAGTGATATCTTTCGTGCATCCAATGCTCTATTTAAACGTGCAGCACTGAACATTTTCAAAGAAGGCGAATCAGCGACATTCATTGGAGACACGACCTATTTGAAGACGCTTGTTTTACTGGGGTAAGTTCTGTGAACTGTTTAGTTTGTTTACTTTATTATAGTATAACTGGCAGGGTTGGCTAAATTATGCGAGAAAAGGAAAAATATGCAGGAGATGATGGTATGAGGCAAGTGTGGCAAATGTATAATTATGCGTACACCATATAAAAGCAAGTTGCAAAATGTCCGGTGTTGGGCGGATGGGTTCACTGTGCTGTTGCGTCACCTGTAGGTGTGGTTATGAGTGCATGTGACTAGCTGGCGACATGTCCTTGTACTGTTACTTGCCTTTGCACTTTTTTTTTTTTGCATATATATATTTATAGCACGAACTCGACCCAAAGTTTATTGGAGCGCTTTACACGAGCACCGTATTTACATTACACACTCAGGCACGGGGAGATTAAGTGATTTGCCCAGAATCACAGGATGTTGATGCGACCTCGGGGCTCAAACTCTGGTTTCCAGCACCAAAGTCGGCAGTTTAGCCGACGGACCACATCCTCGCCCTTGCCCTGCTGATTTTCAGGGACGGCTGCTCTGTCTTCACAAGGGTCGGGCGAACTATGACTCCGCTGCCTGACCTGGAACAGATCTGTTAGGTGTTTGTATTTATTTTTTAGTTTTTTCTATTTAGCGCAAACTCAATCCGTAGGTATTGGAGCATTTTACATGTATACCACATCCATTATAGAAGGACACATTCATGTTTGGTAGGTACGTGGATATTAAGTTATTCATAACCGGCGGAGCCAAGGCTGGTCTCTCTACCTCTGTGACTCCGGTTGCTGCTTGCGCCTCGTGTATAGCTGGTTTTCCTAGTTATCTGGCGAATACAAAAGCGGGCTTTGCTGTGTTTCTGTTTAAAGGCTACACGTAAGGGGCTCAACTGATCGTATTGTAACCAGCTGTCCAACACAATACCGGCAGAAGGGCTCAGTGAGACGTACACTTGTAAGGGACAGAGGTTACACTCCAGGCAAGTCTGCCTCAGCCTTCATTCTTCCGAGGTGGATCAATTGAATACCATTGATTGGGTAGTAGTTATATCTGTTAACCGAGCGTAGAACTGGAGCAAATTTAATACGGAGGGCTTTTTGAAAAGTATAATTTTTTTCCAATGTGCCAGATGAATTTGTCGTTATGTTCTTGTGACTTATAAGAATCTTGTAGTGTGTACATCAGGCGGGTCATGTGTCTTTGGAAATCTAGCACCTTTTTGTGATATTGTAGTTGCATGATAGTTTCACATTATAATAGTGGGGGCTCGGATGTCAAACCTCCTTTCCGGGTGTTGGTCCTTGCCAGCAGTCATCACCTACTGCCAAAGACCTGCTTTTTAAAATGTATATCACCTGTCCACCTCCTTCCCCTTCCGGTACCCCCCTCACTAGTGCCCTCTCTCCCTTTCGTTTTCACCCTTCCAGCCTCTCTTCCCCCGTTCTCTCTCGGTCCGCCATTTCTCTCCATGCCCCCATTTCTCTCTCCCTGTGCCCCCTTTCTGTCTCTCCCTGTACCCCCCTTACTCTCCATCCCATTTTCCCGTGACCCATTGCTTTGGCTGCAGGTGAGTTGGCACAACTCCTGTGAGAGAAGTGTCTCTAGATTAGGTGGCACGTGCCCCTGCTGGGACCATGGTCAGGCGTTTGTCTGTTACACAGAAAACCACGTCTCCGTTAAACTGCAGTTTGAGAGTATTTTTGGTTATTGTGTTTATTTACTGTACCAAATGAATCATGGTGGAACCGGGAATCTTATGCCAGATCATCCCAGGAATCCAAAAAGTAAAACTGAAAAAAAACATTTTGGAGAAAAATCATGTGATGTTGCAGAAATCGCTTCATCTCTTAGTGGTGTTTAATGTAGGTTCATTTACAAACCCCAGCCATCATATAAGGTCTCTGGAATGCCTTAGACCTGGCAGAGTCTCTTGATGCCCATGAGCAACAGTAAAGAGCATGTTCACCGCTGAAGAGAGTGACCACTTCACCATTCATCCCTTTGTGCCTGCAAACAGAGCTGAATACTTCACCTTTCACCACTTTGCATCTGCAAACAGAGCTGGCCACTTCACCAGCTGAACAACATTTGCACAAGCGTCGCTGACACCCCGTACTACCGATTTTTTTTATTGCATATGATGCCCCAATCACTTCAAGTACATTTGTTGTGATCGGTAGTCCCTGTCCCCTGCTATACATTCCATCGTAAATGTTTAGATCCTGTTTTTTGTATTTTTATTCATCCATTCACACTCCTTTACGTTAAAATAGCCATAGCTTTACTGTACAGTTGCTAGAATAGCTTATAATATAGTATAGTGTGTAATTTTTAAATAATCATTCCACTGCAAACAAAAACATTGATAAAAAACACTGCCATTTACAATGCCAGTAGCTCCAACTGCAACAAATGCGAGACCTATTGCACTGCAAATTGTTTTATTCAGTCTCAGTTGGAATGGGAATAGCATTCCCTAGAAGTTCAAATCATGTTAGACTCTGGAGCCGCAGGGAATTTTATGGACATTCAATGGGCCAAACTAATGAAAGTCCATATCGTACCTAAAACCTCCTTGTATGAAGTTAAAACCATTGATGGGAGTGACATTAAATCAGACACCATCACACATGCTACTGGAGACCTGACCCTTTTCATACATGATAACGAAATCAGTCTATCACCTTCCATTCTGACTACTGTAATTACCATTGTGCCTATGAAACAGAAAGACATTTTGAAATAGCAGTGACCTCTGACACTGTAGTGCCTGACTTGCCCTCTGGCTAACAAGATCTAGCTGAAGTATTTGATGAACAAAAGGCAAACACTCTTCCTCTTCATAGATCATATCATTGCAGGATTGATCTAGTTTCTGGAGCACAGATACCCTGCAGTAGAATGTATGCCTTAACGGAAAAAGAGAACATAAACTTAAGAGAATACCTGAACGAAATGCTACGCATCAGGTTAATTCGACCTGCTCGATCACCTGCCTCTTCTCTTTCTTTATCCCAAAGCGGGTGGGGCCTATCTCTGATGTTGCATAGACTACAGAGCTCTTATTAACATCACTATAAAAAATAGATATCCTTTACTCTTAATTCCATCTTTACTTGATAAAGTCAAACAGGCCAATATTCACTAAACTAGATCAACGAGGGGAAATAGGGCCAGATGTACGACCATTTCATTTAGCGCCTCGCAATTTGCAACACATTGTGAGTCGCAAATTGCAAGGCACTAAGTGAAATGTACAACAGTGTGTTTGACACTGTTTGCGATTCCCAAAGTGGTCTCAAATTGCGAGGCTCATTAATATTAATGAGCCTCTCGCAATTTGCGAGCCCATTGGGAATGCCAGTCCTCTCAGGGATGGTGGCCAGCTGGGCTCAGCATACCACCATGTCTGGGGCTGCTTTTAAATAAAGCATTTTTTTTTAAATGCAGCCCGTTTTCCTTAAAGGAAAACGGGATGCATTTAAAAAATAGAAAATGAAACGTTTTCATTTCATTTATTGAGGGCACGCAGTGGTCCCTGGGACCACTGCCTCCCCGTAAAAAATAAATTTGCATGCATTTGCAAAGGGGAAGTGGACCCCTGGGGACCCCTTCCCATTTGCGAATGTATTACCACCTACTTGAAGTAGGTGGTAATTGCAAGTGTTTTGCGACTGCAATTGCGGTCGCAAAACATTTGTACATGGTTTTGAGACTCGCTATTTGGAAGGGTACGCCCCTTCCAAATAGCGAGTCGCAAAACCTATTTAGCGAGTCGCAAAAAAATTGCAACTCACTAAATAGGCTATGTACATGGCCCAATAGGTTTTTGCATGTGAAAACGGGTTCGCAAACCCGTTTGCGCATGCAAAAATGGGTCGTACTTCTGGCCCATAATTTGGTAATGGTCAAAGAAGCAGACGAGTGGACGACTGCATTTCGCAACAAGTTTAGATTATACCTAGTTATGCCCTTTGGGCTGTAACACCCCTGCAGCTTTTCAATTCTTCATTAATGAAGTCCTGAGAGAAATGATAGATGTATATTCCATTGCATATATAGATGTTATTCTGATTTACTCCTCTTCAGTGGTAGAGCACGAAAAACATGCCAGGGCTGTGCTAGAGAAACTCAGAGATAACCACCTGTATGTAAAACTGGATAAATGTGAGTTTAACACCTCTCAAGTCACTTTTTGGGGTTTTATTTCATCTCTAGATGGGGTGAGCATGGACACTCAAATGGTAGCAGCCAGAACACGATGGAAGTCTCCTAAAACAGTAAGGGAAGTACTAAGCTTTCTAGGATTTGTCAAATTCTACAGGCTGTTCATTAAGAATTTCTCAGCTCTGGGTTCACCTATAACTAAACTCTTGAGAAAGGTAGTTAAATTCCTTTGGACCCCTGCAGCTGAAGAAGCAGTCACAAACTGAAAGAGATTTTTGCACAGGTTCCAGTTTTGAAACAGCCACATCCATCCCCTTTTGTTGTTGAGGCTGATTCATCACAAATTGCTATTGGGGGAATACTTTTTCAACGAGATACAACTACAGGATGTTTACATCCATTTGCCTTTTATATACACACATTGAACGCTAATGAACAAAATTACTCTGTGGGAGATAAAGAACTTTCTGCAATAAAAAGAGCTTTTGAAGAATGGCACCAGTACTCATTAGGAGCACTACACACTGTCACTCTTCTTACAGATCATCAGAAATTACAGTTTTTAAAATCAGCCAGAGCCTTGTCCATGAGAAAACTATGGGGACTGCATACTTCAGTGATTTTGACTTCATAATACAATTTCAAGCTAGGAAAAAACATGGGAAAGCTGACGTCCTTTCCCAACTAGGATATGAGATTGAGGAATCATTCGGCGACCCTCCCCTTTAATAGCCAGGGGACGCATTTTAGGAACTATTTGTTCCCGAAGAAGGCTTTATAACGGAGGTATTGCATCCTCCAAATTCCAAGGAAGTGGAGGAATTGGAACAAAAACACAATGGTGTTAGAGTGCAAAGTCTCCTTTACATTCAGGGGAGCTTGGTTATTCCTACATGGGTCTTACAACAAGCTTTAGAATGGTGCCATGCTCATTTGATCACAGGACATCCTGTGTATAAAAAGACACCAGAGATACTAAGGAGACAGTTTTGGTGGCCCAATATGGCAACAGACACTAAGCAATTCATTCAGAGGTACCTTATATGCGCATAAAGCAAACGTTCCATTCCATTTACATGGATTTTACAGTATAATTGACAAAAATACACAAGGGTTTACAGTCATATTAGTGGTGGTAGACATGGTAACAAAAATGTCCCATTTTATCCCTCTGAAAGCACTCCTTACATCTAAAGAGTTGGCCTTGGTATTTGTACAACAAATAGTAAGGTTACATAGGCTTCCTTCGGTGATGGTGTCAGACCGGAGCCCCCCACTGATGTTGTGTTGTATTGGCAGTATGTTCCAGTATCGGTCGTCGTAATCCTAAATCTCCGGCAATTAGCCAGGCAGCTTTTGGGTATTTCATTTTTTTGCACACTCAGTTCTGGCATTGAACATGCTAACGCTTCATTTCTTTCAGTCTATTAATATTGCCTGACTTACTGTGCATCTTCTTTCATTCCCTGGCATGGGGGAAATAATTATTATTTCACCTGTAGCTGAAGGAGATTATTTTAGAGGCACCTTTTCCATTGAAAAGGACAGGATTGAGTCTCTTCTCATTATTATTTATGGGACTGGTTCCCAACAGGGGACTACTGCATACTGGAGGGCGATCTTCCAAGGGAATTGCTGGGTATTTAATTTCGATGGGTATAACTAATTTTATGGCCCACTATGCTAGTTGTATCTTATTTTCCTTTAGGAGTTGCACAATTCTGGCGTTGATGAAAATTACTTCTGAGTGCTCCTTGACCTCACCCAAGCTGGGTGGAGTAAAGACAACCAATTAAATATTCTTGGAGCTTAGAAGTTCTAGTCCAGAAAGAGTGTAACAGAGTTGGTGATGTTCCATCTGTCACATTTTCCATGGGGTACATAGTTGGGGTAGAAGATGATTTTATTTTTATTGTTATAGATATTGCTATCCTGATATCAGCGTGTCATGTCTTTCAGGCTTGTACATTCACTGGGCTTGGCTTCTAATACAGGTTTTAGTTAATTGTTTTGATGGTCTAATGTTCTGTGATCAATGATTTGATGTGTTCAGACAGTCTTGTTGTGTTTGTGGCATCAAACGTAGGCTCATGTGAGACCGATCTATGATTCTGATTTGACCGAACTGAGCCATCTAACTCCATGATTGTCCTTGGAATGGTGACTCTATTGACAACGAGGACTGGCTCAGACTTCCCATTCAAGGCATATTCAGGGACCTTTCCAGATGTCCTCTGTGTGCCAACTGCACACTTACCATTGCTGTCATTTGAGTAGGCTTCCAGATCTGACAGATAATCAGACCTGGTGCCATCTTTCATGATAGTCATGATTCTTTGGGCTGAATTATCGGTTAGAGCTTTGTTGTCCATTTATATCAACCCTTTGGAGGCCCGGGCCTTGATGAGCTGTTCTTGTCTGGAGTTTCTCTCAAATTGTGTGCACCTAATTTCATGAGTATAAAGAGAGGGAAATGTTTTAAGGAGGTACATTCATTCTGCTTTTGGTTTCGTGATGAAAATTTAATTTTCTTATTTAGCTTCTTTAGTTTGTTCTTTCTCGATAAGGGAATAGTCTGAGTAGGCGTCACCTCAGTCGCTAACTATTATTACATGCTACTTAAATCATACATCTGTATCATAAAGCCTAATGTCTACAATATATATTGCAAGTTACATTCTCTGTAATCCTAGAGATCTACATCGAGAACAGCCTCTCTAAGATGGCGCGATCTTTGGGAATGAATATAGAACAGTTCTTTGTTTCTGGTCATGTCCGCGCTTCACGCCATGCTTTTTAAACGGCTCTTGCGTCCGCGTCTCAATCCGTTTACGCACAGCGGGCCGAAAACGATTGGTAACACAGATGGTCAGACAGATATCAAGATAAAGGTAAGTGAGACCCATGGAATAGAGAACCCTGTCTCACAGGGAAGCAAAGGTATTTACAACGCGCTACACTCTAGCTTTTTGTCGCAGTGGTAGCCGTATTACCTACATGTTGAAGTGAGTGAAAAGTTGGGAGACGAGCATGCTCGCATAACGATAGAAATGTTTGACTTGGAACGTGTCCCCTTTTTTTTAAACAGGGGTATCAAAAGGGCAACATTGGTGAGCAAAGCGGATTAGGGAACAACTCTTTATGTTTAAGTAGTAGGACTGGGGCGCTTAGATATAACGCCCTAAATAACATCTGACTTAATATGAGTTTATGTAGCATTGCACGTCTAGATAAAGCTTTGGAATAGTTTTTTCAGCTTTTGTCTTTGAGGCGAGTATGTTTTCGCAACAACAGAAATGCTTGATTTGGAACGCTTCTATAATAAGGTTATCGCAATGCCAAAAGTTGTGAGCAAAAGCATATCAGGAAACTGTCTTTATGTTTGAGCAATAGGCTGAGTGTAGTTAGATGCAATGACATGAATAACATCGGCCCCAATATGATCTAATGTAGTGTTGTGCTCTTAGGTAAAGCGCTGCAATAGTATTCCAAATCAAATGCCTGTTCAATACGGACACACTGTAATAGAACATACTATTTCTCTTATTTCCTAAAGATACTAACTGCAGAAAGGATAATGGATAAACATTGAAAGCCAATGTAAATTTCGCCTATATCCCCATGAGGCAAAATGAGGTAAAGCGAATCAAACCTCATTGATCTTCCTGACGACAAGGTTGGACCAAAACAACTTCTATTAAAAAAGACAAAAAAGGTAATGAATTCCTTTGTCTACCCATACGCAGTAGAAGAACCAACTATAAACAAACAAGACATAGAGTAGTAAACACAAAATATGTCTTATTCATTCACAGTAACGGAAACAGACAAACGACACAGCCACAGAAGGAATTGCAAAAAACTCAATTGTTTGGAAAAGGTTCCCCAATTGCGCACCAGACTGCAATCAGTGATTGTGATTACAGTCACTCCGTTCTGGGTTAGTAGAAAATTATAATTATGCACATATGAGGGACTCAGTACAAAGGACCTAGTATGAGGCCTATCCAACATGCAAAAAATGGAAGGGATATAAGGTGAAAATCGATTTATCACCCCTTCTAACATGCCGCAAAAAACTATACTTTTTTATCTCATGGAATCTACAATGGAGTGATTTCCCTCCTTTTTACATTTTTAAATTTGAATATCTGTCAAGAAGAATCTTGGCTCACAAGAATTCTTATCACGTTGGGTGTTAGGGTGAAGGACGGTATCCCTTGTTCCCTTTTTTTTCTCTTTTTCTGTCTTATTTCATCTTGTTCTATGGCAAAAGTAGTAGTTATCTCCATTGTAAAATTAAGTAACTATGGGCGTCCCCCCTTTCGAAAGTATTTCTTCTACTTACAGATACCCCAGCACCCTCCATTAGAAATTAAATTGTCAAGGAGAGGTCCTGAAGAAGGTCGTTATGAATTTACTTACCAACTGAAACGTGCGTCGACATTATGGATACCCAGCTGGCAACATAATCATGAATAATCAGTGAAGGACTCTCATCCATGATTTTTTTTAAATGTATGCCTTTATAGCTGGATAAAGGATGCATGTGAAGTGTGTATGTATGAGTACGTTAGGTCAGGTTGTGATGTGAGGTAGTTGTGGTGCAAGGTGGATTCCATGTAATCTATGTACATAATGTATACCAATTGGAAATGTTGAAATGATGAATTTTATATAGTAATACAGCACATAAAAGACCATAACATTATAAAAAGAAATGGTTTGTACCTAATTTTTTTTTTTACTTTTGATAAAATGAATTTAATAAATAAGAATGGATTTGAATAGTTAAGTTGCAGTTAAGTTCTGATGTCGTTCATAAATAAGAAAAAGAACATTGAAAACGAAGACTCCTCCACTGACACGACCTGTGGTCTAATTAATGACTTGTATTATTACGAAAACGTGCTCCACCTCGGCTGAGGCGGAAGAGATCAATGTTGGTTACTGTACATTGTCTGCTGATATGGAGGAACACCTAATAAAGAAATAAAAAATAAATAAAAAAAAGAATGGATATGAATAAAACAAAACTGTGGTAATTACTGTGATAATACAGCAAAGGGGGGCCCAGTGAGCTTTTCTAAGCCACTAGTGAATCAGACATAGGTCGAGTGGGAGTGCTCTCGTAGCTTATGCAGTTGTCGTTTTTTTCCGCCTTCTCCCAGACCTCAAAACTATATTTAGGGGGCCCCTTCTAGGTATTATAGATATTACAGGCGTCACCTCAGTCACCTCGATTGACAACTATTCCCTAGACCTAGTTTCTGTGTTTATCTCCAGCTAACCAGTGGATGGATTAAATCGCCTCTAATTGTTTGGGGCCTTTTTCGGCATCAAGCTTGCCCATTAGAAACATAGTTTGTGGCATTGTGTGAAAAACCCCCTTTATGGCGGGGCCATCCATCATTTGGGTAGTTGACATCAGCTGAATGGCTAATGTAATTAATATTTTCTTTTCTTGTGTTATTGCATCGAGGTAATCATAAGAGCGGCCTGTCCTATGCCAAAGAGGTGAGGCAGGCCGGGCCGAGGAGAGGTAGGTGGGGGGGGGGGGAGTTCAGGGGATAAAAAAAACCAAAAAACGAATAAAGACTAAAACTTACCTTCACGCTGCCGCATCGCGCTGTTGCTGGTTCTGGGCAAAGGCTCCCAGAATGCACGGGAGCCAATCCTGATGCTGCAGGAAAGCAGCGTCAGGATTGGCCTGAGCGCTTGCAACTTGCGCTCCAAATCAGACTGGGAGCCTGTGCCTGCTCTCTCCAACCCCAGCAACACAGCTGGGGCTGGAGAGAGCATTACTGTGCATGAGGTGTTTGGCCGGCCTGAAACGGCCAGCCAACAACCTCATGCGCAGTGAAGGGAGTGCCCACCACTCCCCCACCAGCAGTCATGCCTTAGACCCGCCCCAAGACTCGTCAGAGTCCTGAGGGCGGGTCCAGGGGATTAAAATAAAACGACAATAAAGCGGGTTTAAAACCTGTTTTATTATCGTTTTATTTGCTGGGGGTTGACGGGGTGCTCCTCTGCTCCAAAGGAGGGTCCACCGATGGTTCTGATTTCTTTAACACTGAATAACAGGTGGGTGACACTGCTCGACATTTTAGGCCTGGAAGGAGTATTTGGGCATCTAGGTTGGTCTGCCCGGGCTTTTACTGCTTCTGCTTCCAGATGCAAGTTTCTTAATCAGGGGGCTGCAGTGATAAGTGGTCCTCTCCTCGGTCACTAGATTTCAGACTTTTACTATCAGTTGATTTAGCTGGTACAGTTTGCTGTAGATGAACATAATGTAGGAAGCTAACATTTAGTGGACTGAGATTTAAATGAATGTCTAATTTGATATAGTGCATCACTGCACCCCGTGCGATTGAGTTTAAATTTCTATCAATTACCTCCCATCCCGATGTTGCATTATATTCCAGAGTTGCCCACTACTTTGTCCACCTTTACATCGCACTGCTTCACCCTCTCTCCAGTGTACTCTCTTTCTAACTTACCTCTGCTTCTACTTCTCCCGTAAGCATACCCCACCCAGCTCTACATTTACTTCTCTCAATATCTAGCTATATCTATCTAACTCAAACCTATATCAAACACTGGAATCCGGGGATTTGGACAACGCAGAAGAGGAAGATATATGGGCTATTCTGGAGCCCAACATCCCTCGGATCAGAGCACGGTCTCCCTTAGCTCTTCAATTTAAAGCGCTAACTCTTATATTCACTGAGAGCATGCAATGGGCGGTTTCCCTTAGATTCCCCAGGTAGTTTTACCTACAACAGGCCGGCCCACTCCTCAATCCTAGACTATATACTTCTGGAGACCAGAGTATGGTCGTTAGCCTCTGATTTTAGTGGTATACCACGTGAGGACAGTGACCATAACGCGCTGATGGTTAATCTTGCAATCTCCTCGGGGCCAAACACAGCCCGGATCATATCGACCAAGACGATGGGCTTCTCCTCAGTAACAATAGGAAGAGAGTGAAGAGGTCATGGTTAGAGAATTCCCAGGAAAAAATGGCAACACTATACAGGGAGTTTATCCCAGACCTTGAGGCTATGTTAGAATACGTACACTGTGATATCTTAGTACCCTATGTGAGTAAGGTTGCTGAAATTAATCGCCAAGCTTTCCTGAGACTGAAAGATGTCTTCTGGAAGGAATGTCATAGGATTGGCGCCCACAAGCCACGGCAATCTTGGTTCGATTCCAATTGCAGGAAAATGAAAAGTGCCTTGATAGAGGCCATAAAATCAAAGTGTAGTCCTACCATAAAAATGGCAAGACTTGTCTATAAAAACGCCATTCATGCTGCTAAAATCTCGTGGGGAGAAGAACAGTGGGCAAATCTCTAACAGGCTCTGGAAAATAAAGACTCAAAATCTTTCTGGAATATAGTGAGCTCAGGGACTGCAAGAGGGCAGGGTGCTGTTGAACCTAATATAGCGGCAGAAAAGTGGGAAGCCTATTACAAACTCCTATATGTACTAAGTCCCGATGAATGCACTGGTCAGGGGCAGGAAACTATAGTCCTCCCAGAAATAGATTTAGATAGCTCAAAGATTACCTTGAAGGAAGTGTATAATTCCTTAGACAGAATAGTCCCAGGGAAAGCAGCTGGCCTTGATAAGGTTCCTGAAGACTTCTATCGGGCTGAACCTAAGATCTGGGGCCCTTATTTATGTGTGATTTTTAATGCCATTCTGGAACGGATGTATCCTCCTGAGACTTGGCTGGGTGCAGAGGTGATACCACTATTTAAAAAGGGTTCGCCTCTTCTCCCAATCAACTACAGACCGATCAGTTTGATCGACGTCTCTCAGAAGGTGTTTGCCAGGATCATTTTGGATCGCCTACAATTATGGATGGAGGACAATAATATCCT
This sequence comes from Triturus cristatus, assembly GCF_964204655.1. NCBI lineage: Eukaryota > Metazoa > Chordata > Amphibia > Caudata > Salamandridae > Triturus > Triturus cristatus. The sequence continues at coordinate 405,115,533 of NC_140591.1, forward strand.
ATCCACCCCTCCAGGCGGGGTTCAGGTCCAAAATGTCAATGGTAGACCAGATTTTCAGGCTGCAGCTTCTTTTTTGGAAGACAGTAACGATGTGGGGCGTCAGTCTGTATCTGGTCTTCGTTGACCTTAAAAGCGCCTTCGACTTGGTTCCCAGAGAGGCACTATGGAAGGTGCTCAAAGAGTTGGGACTTCCGTCTTATCTTTTACTCCTACTTAGGAAATTACATACTGGCACCTTCGCCCAAATTAGATTTGGTAAGAACGGGGAACACACTAATCGTATTCCGGTTAATAGGGGAGTGAGGCAAGGTTGCGTGTTAGCCCCAACACTGTTTTGCATCTTCATTAATGGCTTAGGGGATGTTATAAATAAATGCCAGAACATCGATGCCCCTGAGCTAGCAAACAAGAGTATACCAGCAATGATGTTTGCAGACGACACCTTGCTCCTCTCAAAATCCCCTATGGGCCTGCAAAAAATCCTGGATGTCTTCTGTGAATTTTGTAGGGGTAGGGGTTTAGAAATCAATATACTTAAAACAAAATTTATGGTTTTTAACCCCAGTAAGAATGTCCGCTCCAATCTCTGCATGAATAGTGTACCGTTAGAAAGGATACCAGAATTTGATTACCTGGGTCTTACCATAAATGAAAATCTGACATTGAAACCCCAAGTGGCCAGATCTAATCTGAAATTAATACAGACAGCTGGGGGTTTGGCTAAACATTATAGAAAATCCTTACACAAACCCCTGACCCCAGCTATAGAGATTTATAAGACGCAGGCCAGAAGCTCAGCTCTCTACGGGGCTGAACTATGGGGGCACTTCAACCTTAGGCCAATTACACATAGGCGAAAATAATTTTCTGAGGCAATTGACAGGGCTTCCGCGAACCTCCCCTCTGTTGCCTTTGTATATGGATTTGGAGGTGAGACCTATTGCACAAGAAATTGCAAGGCGTCCGCTACTGTATTGGCGACGTCTGTGGGCAACAAACGAGCTGGCCGAGTACAGAGCTGAATTGCAAGAGGTACTCAGCCTACCTGGGGCAGGGAAGCTTCCTTGGCGTATGCATATCAAGAAAAGCTTAAATGAGATAGGCTGTCCCAAGTTATGGGCAAGTCCTCCAATTGCCCATACCAGGGTCACGCGAACATATTTATCCACCATGTATTGGAAGGCGAAATTTGATAACATCTCAGAGGACCCCAAGATTGGCTCTGTAACTCGCCAGTTCCTATATATAAAATCCATTTTCCAACTAGAGCTGTGCTTGGACTTTATACGTTATACGTTTATACGTAAAAAGCAGGGTGTAAGGCAACAGCCCTATGTAATCTTTTCATGTGCACACAAAGCTTACTTAAGGACTGACAAATGGCCTTGGCTCATCAGTCAGATATCAGATCCATAACACTTTCATACCAGACACAGTGTCTTTGTTACTTACTAAATCCCAACCCCACGCAAACTTAGAATATGGAAGTTAGCCAAGTACCTCTTGAAACAAGTGAGAACCAGAGCTCAGGTGTGTCAATGCCTGACTGAATTGTGCAATTTCAGTTGAACATCTGATACTTCAGACACCATTAAATGAGGTTCCCTGATGGCAGTGGTGAGAGGTAAATTACTAGCCCTATCTTCTAAAATTAAAAGAGGAAAAGCCACAATATAACATACACAGAAATGAATCTCATGATGAACTCAATGTCACAACCTGGTTATTCTTTCTCTGTATTTGTAACTACTATTATGCCACTTGAATTTGTTCAGATTGACTGACCTGTATCAACTGTACCACCTGGATTGATGCACGAACAGTGGACAGATGGGGAATGGGATGAGAGAGTGTTAATTAAAGAGTTGTCAGTTGCGTCTCTTCCACACCTAGTGCTATCCTTTTTTCTTCCGCTCTACATGCAATGTTATTGTGCTTCTTAAATTCTACCCCGAGAAATGTTAGAACACCCTCTATTCGATTTTATTAATTACACAACATCTCAAACAATTATCATCTACTCAAAGTCCAGTCGTAATTCTAACTCCCAATTTGCTTTCTTTTGGTTTTGAAAGGTTAGTATCTCTTTACAAGTCTATAGGTAGCACTTGTTTCAAGCTAGCAACCCAGATGGTTTCTTTCTTACGCAGAGTGCTTTCTTTCAAATCAATTCTTTATCATTTACCACTTGAGAGTCTCACTTTTGAATCCCTTGGTGCTGTTTTTTGCCACATTACCCTGCATGGTCTCTCAATTTACGTAGTTATCCCAAATTGTCAAAGTTATCACAATGATGGGGGCGTGGCTAAGCCTTCGACCAGCATGGCCGCTTCGCTCTGAAGCTCTGGCCGCCAATGCTCACACGCGGTGATTAATGGCGTGGTGAGCCCACAGAAAATCGCCTAGACTGTGTCCACCCATTATTTGAAGCTGGGGACATAAGATCGGTGCCGGAAATCGGTCCGCTGTTGTGGATTCCTGGTTCGCAGGAGGGGTTCCTCATCGGCTGGGCAGAGTGACCCGCTCTGCCCCGGAGACCTCATCGGGGAGACCGCTGGGAGAGCCCGTGGTTTGATCTACTTGCTGGGCCTAGCCGCTTTGCTCCCGGCCCCTGGGCTCACTGCTTTAGGACCTGTAGCCGCTGCACTGGGCCCCGCCGCCTGTTGGGACTGCCGCACCTCCCGCACGGACCGCCCGGTGAGTGGTGATCGGGGAGGCCGGGGATCGGGTCTCTCCCCGGTCAATTCTTGCCTGGCCCTGTCCCTCAGTCGTTGAGAGACGCTGTTGTTTGGTGGCCCCATGCATCTCCCCCCCTTTTTTCTCCCCCCGGACTCACCTTCACGCCGCCTGCCGGTACACTTTGGGCCCCGGCAGGCGGACGGAGCGCCTGCACATTCTTCGCGGTTGCGGCAGACATTGGGCACGATGGGCCGTGGGGATCCCAGGCAAAGGCGGCTTACCTTTGACAAGCCAGCCATGGCGGACCACTGCTCTCACTCTCTGGACCGCGACAGTGCCTCAAGCCAGGCGGATCGACAATTGGCGGGGCCATTTTGGTGGAGCTCCGTGCTGGGTTCCGCGGCCTGGATGATCGGCTTGACACCCTCACTTCCCGGCTGGACAGAATGGGAGAGCGGCTTGATGGTCATCACACCTGGCTTGGAGAGGCAGAACAGCGCGTATCTGATTAGGAGGACTGGCACCGGGACATGGCGCGCAGGCTGGAACAAACGGATCGTCTGCTAAAATCTGTCGCCATTAAGAACGAGGATGGCGTGGCTGGCGGAATCCACCAATATGGGCCGGCCGGAACTATTCATATAGGGCCTGTTGAAGGAACTGTTTGGGGCCAAGCACTTCTTCGCCACTTTTATCATTGAGAGGGCACACCGGTCTTTGGGGCCCCGCCCGCCTGGTCATCCCCCATGTCCCATGGTGGCGCGATTGCTCAATTACAGGGACAGGGACACAGTGTTGCGCCTGGCGAGGAAGGCCTTCCCCATGCAGTATCAGGGGTCGGTCCTCTCATTATACACGGACCACACTTTGATGGTCCAGGAGCCCGCCGGAAATTTGTAGAGGCAAAGCGTCAACTCTGCACCCTTGAGTTGAAGAATGCAATGCTCTATCCTTCAAGGCTCAGGGTAATAGTGAACAGTAAGCCTCACTTCTTTGACAACGCCCCTGATGTCCTGGCTTTCTGCAAACAACGCATGGGAGAGGCCCGTCGCAGCCCGGCCTGCTCATCACGGCACTCCTCCCCAGACCATCATCTGGCCCCCAGCGCTGAACCTTTCACTGCAGACTGAGCCTTGCCTGTCTTACGACTTCGATCTCTTCTGTGCAGTGGATCCTGATGGTTCTTATTTGTGCTGGGCGTTAATATACTGGTTAGGCTAGTTGCCTCTAAACGTATTGAGCCGGTGGCTTTTCCCTGTTTTATTGCAACACTGGATGTATGATCAGGTTATCTTCTTTGTTCCTCAGGTGAACTAATTCACACTTTACAGTTAACTGGTGGACTCACTGTTTTTTACTCAATTTTCAGGTCATTTTAGTTAGGGCCATTTGTTGCGGCCTCTCCCGTTATCTCTGCTTCAAGTCTATGATTCATTGTTGTGGGCATCGGCTGTCCGAGGTGTTTCCTCCCCCCCTCGGATAACTCCGACTATGTTCTCGATGGGGTTTGTTGTTGTTTTTGGGTTGTTGGAGTTTCTAGGGAGGGATCCAATTCTCGGGGCCCACGGGCTCAGGTGTGGGTGGCGGGTGGGAGTTCGGGGGGTACGGGTTATGTGGGGTTGTCTATGTCTCTTTTTTGGTGGTATTGATGTGTTTTTTCTTTTTGCTGTATTGTTGGATGAGTCCCCCATTCTGGTGGCCTTCATAAGGTTGATGATATACTGGTTGTGTATGTGTCGATTTGGTTTGATGTGATTATGGTGGTAGCCCCTGCGGGGAAAGTTAACATGCTCACATGGAATGTCAGGGGACTTAATAACCCGAGGACGTGTAAATTGGTTTTGGCATATCTGAAACGCCATAAGGCAAAGATAGCCTTTTTATAAGAGACCCATCTCCCTCCACAGGGTCCCCCTCCCTTTGCTTCTTCCTGGGGATCCAACCTGGTCTTCGCCAGCTACAGTACATATTCCTGGGGGGTCTGCACTTTAATTCACAGCTCCCTCCCATTTACACTTCAGGATAAAGTGGAAGATACGCGAGGGCGCTATTTACTAATCAAGGGGATGCTCCTGGGCCAAACGGTCCTCCTTCTTAATAACCACGCCCCAAACCCTGATGATCCTGTATTTTTTGGTGGCCTGCATACCCTGCTGAACCGCTACGATTACGACATCCTCTTTTTTTTTTTAACTTTATTTTTATTGATTATCGAATTAACAGCCTATATTGTGATCGTTATTGATCACTGCAAAAAATAGACACTGATAATATGGAAGCATCAGAGTGACATACTAAACATAATTGTAACAATATCGAATCTCGTAATGATGACTAAGAAAATACACGTATTTATAAGGAGAGGTGCGTTAAGTGTATTTCTGAAGAATTTCGCCTGGGAAGGTAACAAAACAGTCTTTGGCTGTGGAGCTAGTGGTGTCCCCATCCTAAAAGCATAAGTGTGAGTAAGTGGCGCGAAGGTGCTGGTATTGAACCCTGTGATGCAGGAAGTCGCCTGAAATGTCTTGTATGGATGTGCGTCCAATTACCTATCCTACACCCGTGGTTACGATACCCGGGTTCGACTGAGAAGTGGTGGAGTCGCAGAGGATGCCGATGTATACTTTGTATGGGCCCCAAATGTCTTTGGGGCGTGCAGTGCTGGGCAACATGCTGGAGTAGATCTCACTATTTGTGTTGCAATAGGCTAAACTCTTCAACCAGCCTTGTGATGTGGTAGAAACCTTGCTGCCCCAGTGAAGTGCGATCTCTCGTTTTGCCAACAGTAGGCCAAGGGATGCAAGTTTCCGGACTGGCTTAGGGAAGTCCACTGTGTAGCCCAGAAACACCACTTCCGGAATAGGAATAAGAGTGAGTCCAAGAATGCTCCCTAAGGTTGAGGGCACTAGTTCCCAATAGAAACGTATGTAGGAGCAGGTCCAGGTCAGGTGAGCAAAATCAGCATGCGGGGCATCGCATTTCCGGCATGTATGTGGTCTACTGGGGTCAAGTTTATGTATCTTGGCCGGAGTCATGTAAATTCTATGCAGAAACTTGTAGTGTAATAGTTTATGGTGGCTATTCAAGGAGACGTCTTTTGTGGTTTTACAGCAAATGGCCCATTGGTCGTCTGTGATCGGGTGACCCAAATCAATATCCCATTCCCTACGAAGGTTGTCATCCGAGATAGGGCTATGCGCGGAGCAGGCTTTGTAAAGTTTGGGTACGATGTGCACTCCGCTCTCATTTTCAATGATGAGGGACAGAGGTGCGAACAAATCAGGTTTTAAAGGAAAGACATTGATCGTGGCCCGCAAGGCTGAGTACAGACTATTAAATACAAGCTTGTCCATGAACGTGGCCTCTTGGAAGTGTGCTTCCTCTGTGGCCGAAAAGATATGACCTTCCGGTCACCTATCGTTAAAACGTTAAATTTAGTCAATGTGTGTTGTACGAGTCTCTCGCCCGTAATGGGGATCCAACGGGCGTTGGGGAGAGGGAGGGCCGATGAATATAAAAATAAAACCGAATGCCAGTGTAGCGCTGTAGTTTGCTCCACGCCCAACTAGTGGTTGAAACTGTTTGTATGTCGACAGGGTCCCTTGGTTCGCCTTTGGGCAAGACGGCTGCAAGCCGTTCAGGGAGGACAAAGTCAGCCTCAGGGCGCAGAAATGGAATCCTAGCATCTGGGTGTTACTAAGCATAGGCAAAACTACATTGCGCCACTAGATAGTACAAGTAAAAATCTGGTACCCCAAAGCCGTCCCTATCATACGGTAAAGTAAGGATCTTCCAGCGGACACGTGGCTGCTTTCTGCCCAAACCAGCCTGATGAGAAGGGAGCGCAACTATTAGAAGAAACTATTCGTGAGGGGAATGGATATATTATTAAAAAGATATAACTATTTAGGCAGGACCACCATCTTAATTATGGCGAGTCTGCCTGCAATGGACAATGGTAGACGCAGCCATTTCTCCACTTGAGTCTCCAATGCCTCCACCGCTTGTCCATAATTAAGACAAATAATCTGGACTGGGTCCAGGTGCATGTGAAAACCCAGGTATTTGATGGAATCAGAGCACCTCGCCAAAGGGAATTCACAAGCCCAAGAGGTCGTGCAAGTGGTTAAAGGAAAAATAATTGATTTGTGCCAATTGATGCCTAGGCCAGAGTGCTGACCAAAATAAATGATCTCTCGGAGGAGCGGGTCTAGATTGAGGTGGGGCTCCCTGACATAGAGGATCAAATCATCCGCGTAAAGTGAAACCAAAAGAGGGCCTGTCTTAAATTGTAACCCCCTGTGCCGATGTCATTCTTGGAAGTGTCATATTAATGGATCCATGGCGAGAATGAACAAAAGTGGTGACAGGGGGCACCCCTGGCATGTGCAGCAGGATAGTAAGAATGAGCTAGAGAGTGTGCCATTTATGCGAAGCCGCGCCGTTGGACGACTATATAGTAAGGCTGTAGTAGATATAATGCCAGCTGGCATGCCCATGCAATGCATGATGGACACAAAAAAGGACCACTCAAGTGTATCGAAGGCTTTTTCCGTATCTAGGAATATTGCTGCCGCAGAAACCTCGGGGCTGATCCTATGAAGTATCGCGAACAATGTCCGCAAATTCAAGGAGGTCGAACGATGCGGGACAAAGCCAGATTGTGCCGGGGAGATGATGAAGTCCATTAATTGCGAAAGTCTATTGGCAATAATTCTTGCAAGTATTTTATAGTCTACATTAAGTAGAGAAAGTGGCCTGTATGATCCACAAAGGGAGGGGTCTTTACCGGGCTTAGGGAGGAGAATGATAACCGCTTCAATTAATGTGGGCGGCAGAGTTTGTTTTTCCAGGGCTTCAGCATATACTTCAATCAGTTCTGTGGCCAACAGGTCAGAGAAGGCCTTGTAAAACTCCCCAGTGAAGCCATCGAGGCTAGGGGAGGATGAACCACGGAGTACTTTAATGGCTCCACGTACCTCATTCTCAGTGATAGGTTCCGCCAGGAAATCTTGCATATCTTTTTCTAAGTAGACCAGGGCAATCTCCAAGAGATAAGCCTCCTGTGCGGAAGGGTCACGGCCCAGTCTAGAGGCATATAACGTGGTGTAGTACGATCAGAATTCATCCCGGATGTCAGTGGGGGATGTGAGTAGAGCCCCGTTTGAGGAGCAGATCTCAGTGATGAATGCTTTGCTGTAGGGTGGCCTGAGTACTTGAGCCAGTGTACGATCCGGGCGGTCACCCTCTCTGTAACGTCGGGCAGTTTGATATTTGCCAAAGTATAGTATCTCACGGTCCGTTGTGTCTCTATATTCTGAGAGGAGGGCCAGTCTCTTCCCCTACAAGGAGGACACAGGGGCAAGTCGGGACTCGTTGTCCAGAGCCGCGAGTTCACCCTCCAGTCTTGTCAACGTTGTACGTAGGGCTTTGAGTACCCCAGCATGTTTAGTAATGCAGACACTGCGTATGAAAGCCTGGAACCCCTGCCAAAGCACAGCCCAGGTGTCCACTGAGCCGGTGTTAAGAGTGAAATATTCTTCAATGGCTTCCCTGACTTCATGACAGAAAAGGTCGTCGAAGAGAGCGCGACTAGGAAAGCGACACTGTCTTTCAAACCCTTCTGGTCGACGGACACGGAGACAAAGCTGGACCGGGGAGTGGTCAGAGTACATTCTAGGAAACGTATTCAGTGCCTGATACCAGGAGGACACTCCAGGGGAGAGGAGCCAGAGATCAATTCTGGTCCATGTGTCATGTTGTCCTGAATAATGCGTGAAACTGGTAAATGTGGGGTTGCGCCTGTGCCATATGTCTATTAGCGAAAACTGGTTGCACAAGTCTAGGAGAGCGCGCCGTGCACGAGGTTTTGTATCTGGTGATGTGGATGTGCTATCCAAATCAGTGTTTAGGAGGGGATTGAAATCCCCACCTACCAGAATCAAGCTGGGTTCTACTTTGGAGAGCTGCGCCTGCAGTGTATGAAAAAAGTCGGTGAATCAGTATTAGGAGCATAGACACACATCAATGTAACTTTGTGTCCCATCAAGGACCCTGTGACTATGGTGTACCGGTCCTCCTTATCATTGACTATTAGCTGACAGTTAAAGGGAACCGTTCCTCTCGCATAGTTACTAAACTTAGCAAAATACCTGTACGCACCCCAGCTCGAAGCAAAGTGCGCAGGGTCTGACACCGGTAAATGTGTTTCATGCAGGAAGGCTATGTCTATATTATGTCTGATCAAATAATGTACCACCTGCCGTCGTTTACGATTGTTATTGAGACCCCGGACATTCCATGATAGCAAAGACAAATTGGAGGGACCATCAATCAAATCTGGCTGCGTCATCCGTGATCTTTGAGGAGTCTAAAAAGGTCAAGCTCCATTTTGAAAACAGTGGACCAAGACAGTGAGCGTCAATAACGATAATCAATAATGAAAACCTGTGAACAAACCCCCATCCCAGCCTCACTGCAATAAAGGTAAGGCATACCCTAATTTGAGAGCAATGAACAGAGTACCAATCAACTTTACAGTGGAAAAACGCTACTTCGAAGAGGTACTTCAGGACCAACCAAAACAAACCCTCATTAGGACCTCCAAACACCAGCCTAATCCTTGCAAGACAGAGCATGCTGTATTTGAGAGCAAGGTTTCGGAGAGTGGCCTTTACTCCGGTAAATTTGCGCCTGGCCTCCTGTACCATAACAGTGAAGTCTGGGTAAAGAGCAATTTTGGAACCCTTCCAGACAGTGTCCCCATGCTCTCGTGCCAAGCGGAGGGCTGTGTCACGATATCGAAAGTTCATGATGCGGGCGATGATAGGGCGGGGAGGTAGGCCCGGGTTAGGCCGCGGCCCTAAGGTGCAGTGAGCACGCTCTACCACGAATACAGGTGTGAAAGACTCCCTCCCAAATAAATCAGACAGCAGAGTTTCTACAAAGAGGTCAAGGTGGCCCGTGGTGGTGGACTACGGAACCCCGAGAATGCGGACATTGTTGCGCCGGCTGTGCGCTTCGATATCTCCGTTCTTTATGGCCACTTCTTTTAGTAACCGCTCCATTCTGTCCAGTCTTTTAGTCGATTGCGCCGTGCCATCTTCAATGTCGGAGATCCGTGCCTCCACCACGTCGAGACGCCTATCATGTGCCTGGATTTTGGCCCCCATCGATTTGAGAGTTTTGTCGAGTGAGTCGAAGCGGCCATCCAGTGACCGAAAGCCATCTCCATCTCCTGGAGCCACGCAACTGGAAGCGCCGCGGCGGTATAATCGCGATCTGAGCTTGGGCCACTTTCCGCCATACCTGGACCCTCCTCCGTTATCTTCTCAGCAAGTTTCTCAAACGGGGAGCGTCCTTTGTTTCGGGTCTTTGCGACCCATGCCGTTGGATAGGGAACTGAAGCTGGACAGCTAGCCATGAATGCCACCAGAGTATAGCAGGGAGAGCCACCGAGGTCAGGGTGAACAGGACACAATCGGGCCGCTGGAGACACACGAGTCCCCATGGTCACCACAGCAGTTGATAGAGCGCCCGTACCATCTCAGCCCTCCAATTCAGCACACCGGGTCCCAGGCGGCGCGCTGGGATAGCACAGATCACTTGAGCGCTGGGGCATGGGGGGCTTGAGCTGCCACGCCGATCCGGGGTGCATAGGAGAGGCACCGGAAATGCAGAGTCCCGTGGCATGGCACTACAGGGACCCAGTAAGATCGGGGAGTCCATAGGCCGCAGGTGTGGCAATTCCCAAAGACAGGGTGAGTGTGGGCAGCTGCGAGTATCCGTGTAATGCTGCAGACGGAGGTAACTCGGACCAATCACCAGGCTGGGGGCAGTTGTGTCGGCGGGAAAGTGGAGGTCCCATAAGACAAGGCCGGAGCACTATGGGGCATCGCGCGGGAGAAGCACCGGGCGCCGAGGGCAACAGGCCGCCACTAACTCCCTCCCTGAAGGCGTCGCTCACATTGCCGCCACTTGGGCCGTCTCTCCAACTCCACTCTGGGTGGGGGGGGCCGCAGGGGCTAGGCGGCAGCACGGTCGCAGGCTTGCGGGAGAGCCAAGTCGGCCCAGACCCAGGAGAGACGATCACGCCCAGAATATGAGATGGGGGGGGAGTAGAGGCAAGCCAGACCGGCACCCGGGCACTCACCGGCAGTGAAGGTCACTGATTCAGGAGGAAGGCTTTCCCAGTGCACGTAGAGCCTACGCTTTGTCGCATCGGCATCTCAGGCTGCCATTTTGATCCCGATCGCCAAGCAGGCGTAGATCTTTACAGCGCCGATGTGGAGGCTCTCCCCAGTCTCATTTGTAGCACAGTCTATGCAGCATCGCATCATGAGCACAAGGACGCCCGTGTTGCTGTCGGAGCCATGCCGGATGTGAGGGAAAGATCTTATGTCGGTCGCCGGCAGAGCTTCAACGCTGCACCATTACGGTCTGCGGCTTGGCCACACCCCCACGACATCCTCTTTTTAGGTGGGGACCTCAACCTTTGGCTTAATCATGCTCTAGACTCATCAAACCCTCAGACGTCCCTTAAGGTTTGCTCCATCATGGTATTTAATGACCTGATCCACTCGTTGGACCTCCGCGACGTCTGGCGTAGGCATCACCCGTTGACCCCTGGCTACACGTTCTACTCAGCACCCCACTCAACTCACACTCGTATTGATTACGTCTTTGCTACTGCTGCAGGGTGTGGCTGGTGGAGGGTATGGATGTACAGCCCCACACCTACTCAGACCATTCCCCTGTACTCTTGCACCTGAACATTCCACATTCGGCTGGGTGGGAACAGAGGTGGTCCTTTCCAGCCTCGGCCCTGATGGACGAGGTGTTCCGCTTGGAGGTCCAGGAAGCCATTACGGAGTACTTCACCCTGAACCCTGACTCGGTGGCCCATTACTCCACTTTATGGGACGCCTTTAAGGCATTCATTCGGGGAGTTGTCATTTCTAAACACGCCGGCGTTTTGCAGGCGGTGCATGGCAGCCTGGATAAAGTAGAAGCCAAACTGGCATTGCTGAACGAATCCTCTCCGGATCCGCATGTACAGGCTAAGCGCAATGCCCTCTTGCTTGACTTCAATGATCATGCTGACAGGGAGGCTTCCCTGCTCGGTAAATACCAACTGGCTCGGCACTATGGCGAGGGCGAACGCCCTGGCAGGACGCTGGCTTGCCTGGTGAGCCCCCTGAAGGGAACGGGGCATATAACGTCCATTAAGCGTGCGGACGTTACGTCTGCCACTTCTGACGCGGACATTGTGGCGGAGCTGGTGGCCTACTATCGGTCCCTCTACTCCACTACTCTTTCTGACAAGTTCACTCAGCACCTGCCCTATCTGGAGGAAGTGGCTATGGTTTGGCTTACCAAAAGCCAAGCCGATTTTTTAGCGGACCCCTTTACGGTTGAGGAAATCTCACTTGCCATAGACGCACTCTCCGGTTCCACAGCGCCAGGCCTTGATGGACTCTCTGGAGCGTTTTATAAAGCCTACAAAGACAGCCTGGCGCCTCCATTCCTGGAGGTGTTTGCTGAGGCACTGGAATCGGGAGTTCTCCCCCCCACTATGTGCGAGGCGGCCATCTCCCTACTACTCAAACCGGGGAAGGACCCCACGCATTGCTCATCTTACCGTCCCATTTCCCTCATCAATTTTGATAGTAAAATCCTTGCTAAAACGCTTTCCACATGCTTTTTCTTGCTAATGGATCAAATTTTGTCCCCAGTACAGTCCGGTTTTATACCTCATCGCTCCACTGCACTCAATCTTTGCACGTTATTCTCGGTTATCAATCGCATCGAACCCACTACGCCTGCTGCAGTTGTATTATTAGACGCCGAGAAGGCCTTGGATTTCCTTGAGTGGCCCTTCCTTATGGCATCCTTGTGTAAACTTGGCCTACCTTTTAATTTTATCGCCCTGATTGCTGCCCTGCTGTATTCTTCTCCTACTGCCCGCCTCCGGGTGAATGGCTCCTTGTCCCCTCCCATCTCCATTACGCGTGGCATGCGTCAGGGGTGTCCCTTGTCCCATCTTTTATTTATCATAGCGATGGACCCCCTAGTCCGCCACCTTCAAGAAAAGCACTTGCTTTGCGACATGCAATTCCCTGCTGGACCGCTCTTGATGTCTCTGTATGCAGATGACGTTTTGCTTTTCGTCCGCCATCCCCAAACTCATTTGCAGCCCTTAATCGAAGAGATTGAACGATTTGGTTTCATGTCCGGGCTCAAGATTAACTGGGAAAAATCAGTGTTTTTCCTATTACGGATGCGGCGGCGGCAGACGGGACGGAGCACCCCTTACAGGTAGCCCAGGAGACTACGAAATATCTTGGGGTGCATCTCCATAGAGACAAAGGCCAGGTTATTCAGCTCAACTACGGGCCTGCTATAGAACATCTCACTACGCAAGTGGCGTTATGGATACAATTACCCCTATCCATGGCTGGCCGTATCGCACTTATAAAGTTTAAGGTATTGCCCCATTTTCTCTATTTTTTTCACACCATACCCATTCCTCTCACCAATGTCTTTTACGCCCAATTGCGCGGCCTCCTCATCTGGCTGATATGGACTGGTCGTAGACCCAGGGTCGCATGGGACACTCTTACACTTCCGTATGCGCTGGAGGGTTTTGCGGTTCCGGACCCTAGACTGTATTTCTTGGTGGCTCAGGGTCAATTTGCACACCACTGGTTCCACCTGGATGCCCGGATACCCTACACAAAAAGAGACAAGGAACTAGCCGCCCAACTCCGCTAGCGTCTCTGCTCCCGAAGGGAATCCCCCTCGATTCGCAAGACATCCAACCTCTGGCTACTACGTGCAGGGCTTGGCGTAAACTAAATCTGTTATTTGGATCTGGCCGTCTTTACTCACCCACCCTCCCACTGGCTCACAATCCATTCCTACCTCTCAACACCGACAGGGGGTTCTGGCTACTCTCTCTAAACTGGGGTTGGATACCTTTGGTTCCCTGATGACCAGGCACGTAAGCTGTCCAACCTGAAGCAGCTCCCTGGACTGACTGGCGTAGACTCCCTAAACGTTGCCTGGCTTCAAGGGACGCTTTGGGCCACTTTCTCTACCTTCCCAGCCCTGTATGAAGACTTCCCCCTGCTTACCCTACTAATTGCGGATGACACTGGGTCGCACCTGGTCACAAAACTGTATAGGGCCTGCTTGAAACTCTGAGTGGGACGGGACGGGAGGACTAGGCAGAGATGGGAGGACTATCTTGGGCATCCGTTGACTGACAAGGGGTGGGCCTTCTGTCTCGAGCAAACCCATAGGGTGTCTCCCAACCACAGGCATAAATTGCTTCATTTTAAGTTTTTCCATAGAATTTATGTAACCCCTAGCCAACGAGCAAAGTTTGACCCCACTAAACACACAAATTGCCCTAAGTGTAATATCTTAGATGCCAATTTTGCACATATGTCCTGGGCTTGTCCTCCCATTTTGGCTTATTGGCAGGAAGTCTTTGCAACACTGGCACAAATTATAGACACTCCCCTTGTACCCTCCCCTAAAATGGGTCTGTTGGGACTGGTTAATCACATTAAACTTTGTTATAGGTGCTTTACGGCAATAGCATTACTTCTGGCCAAACGTGAGATTGCTGTCATGTGGGAGGCAAGGACTCGACCAACTAAATCGGCCTGGCTTCGTAGTCTGGCATATTGTAGCATTGAATCTGAAATATACGCTACGCTTCAGCACCCAACCTCCAGACCCCAAGACATCTGGTGCGTTTCCGGCACACACCTGCAGAGAACACTCCTTGCTTCGCAGGCTGCAACTACTCCGACTGCCTCCTAAGCTATTGAGTGAACAGTACACAAGCTGCCTTTGTTACTAGCCAGGTCCAGTATCCCCCCCCACACATGTTTGCGCATGCAGGCACGATGTACCACAGCCACCTGGTGTGTCGTATTTAGTCACAGTCCGGTGAATCTCACGCTTCACATAGTCTTTAGTCACTTAGTCTTTCTGTTTTTCATCTGGATAAATTGTGGTAATTGTTGTATATGATTTATAATTTTTGTAAGTTGCAGATCTACTTTCGTTGTTTTATTATTATTTTAGTACTTTTATTGTTTTGTGATGTGTATTGGATTTTTTTGGCATTGTATATTTTGTATTTGGATGTCGCTTATGTTTTTGATATGTTTGTCTTATGTGCTTATATTTTCGATAAAAAAAAAGTTATCACAATGATCAAAGTTATCACAATTCTGCGAAGTGGCTATCTCCTTGTTCGTTTGACTTTCTTGCAATCTGTAATTACCTCATTCATCAGTTTGCGGTCGCGAAGTCATGCTGTAATCTTAATGCAGATCTTATTCTTTGTTTATGCACACTAACTAGAAAAAAATGGCTTCTCTATTTTCGTTTTTACTCCTTGGCAGGTTTTCACTTGTAGTGACCTAGCAGGTCCACGATGGACTGCTTTCGTGCCACGGATTCCACCTTTTCTTCAGGCAAGTGCTGGTGGCTGCTTCTTGACTGTACACCGTTTGCTTAGCAAGTATCTAACACTCAGGGAATGGCATATACACTTCTGGATTCCAAGTATCTAACACTCAGGGAATGGCATATACACCTCTGGATTCCAAGTATCTAACACTCCGGGAATGGCATATACACCTCTGGATTCCAAGTATCTAACACTCAGGGAATGGCATATACACCTCTGGATTCCAAGTATCTAACACTCAGGCAATGGCATATACACCTCTGGATTCCAAGTATCTAACACTCCGGGAATGGCATATAAACCTCTGAATTCCAAGTATCTAACACTCAGGGAATGGCATATACACCTCTGGATTCCAAGTATCTAACACTCAGGGAATGGATTATACACCTCTGGATTCCAAGTATCTAACACTCCGGGAATGGCATATACACCTCTGGATTCCAAGTATCTAACACTCAGGGAATGGCATATACACCTCTGGATTCCAAGTACTATCACTCAGGTAATGGATTATACACCTCTGGATTCCAAGTATCTAACACTCTGAGAATGGCATATACACCTCTGGAGTCCAAGTATCTAACACTCAGGGAATGGCATATACACCTCTGGATTCCAAGTATCTAACACTCAGGGAATGGCATATACACCTCTGGATTCCAAGTATCTAACACTCCAGTAATGGCATATACACCTCTGGATTCCAAGTATCTAACACTCCGGGCACGGTATATTCACCTCTGGCTTCCAAAAAAGCTGCGGAGGTTTTGAAATCTCACATGATCGTTTCCAGAACCTTCCAGACACTGAACAAACAACAGTTCCTCAGGTGATGTGAGGGAAACTATATATACTAAAATACAAACCCCTGATACAACATGCACAAAACACATGTATTTTAGGAGTACTTATGGAAGCCAAGAAGAAGGGGTAGAGTTGATATAAACAATCTGGCATAAGACCACACACACCTAAAAGTAAATGGCAGGTAGAGTAAAAAACACAATGCTGTTGAATGTCCCTGGCTAAATTAATTACGAGAAAACATTCAGAGAAAAGATGAGAACAGACTGTCTTCAATAAATGCACAGAACTAAGACATAACATGAGGAACTGGACAAGAAATGCAGGGGGGGGCTTGTATTACTCCTACTCCTCCTTTCTAGAGGGATGTTAACATCCGAGATAGGGCTATGCGCGGAGCAGGCTTTGTAAAGTTTGGGTACGATGTGCACTCCGCTCTCATTTTCAATGATGAGGGACAGAGGTGCGAACAAATCAGGTTTTAAAGGAAAGACATTGATCGTGGCCCGCAAGGCTGAGTACAGACTATTAAATCCAAGCTTGTCCATGAACGTGGCCTCTTGGAAGTGTGCTTCCTCTGTGGCCGAAAAGATATGACCTTCCGGTCACCTATCGTTAAAACGTTAAATTTAGTCAATGTGTGTTGTACGAGTCTCTCGCCCGTAATGGGGATCCAACGGGCGTTGGGGAGAGGGAGGGCCGATGAATATAAAAATAAAACCGAATGCCAGTGTAGCGCTGTAGTTTGCTCCACGCCCAACTAGTGGTTGAAACTGTTTGTATGTCGACAGGGTCCCTTGGTTCGCCTTTGGGCAAGACGGCTGCAAGCCGTTCAGGGAGGACAAAGTCAGCTTCAGGGCGCAGAAATGGAATGCTAGCATCTGGGTGTTACTAAGCATAGGCAAAACTACATTGCGCCACTAGATAGTACAAGTAAAAATCTGGTACCCCAAAGCCGTCCCTATCATACGGTAAAGTAAGGATCTTCCAGCGGACACGTGGCTGCTTTCTGCCCAAACCAGCCTGATGAGAAGGGAGCGCAACTATTAGAAGAAACTATTCGTGAGGGGAATGGGTATATTATTAAAAAGATATAACTATTTAGGCAGGACCACCATCTTAATTATGGCGAGTCTGCCTGCAATGGACAATGGTAGACGCAGCCATTTCTCCACTTGAGTCTCCAATGCCTCCACCGCTTGTCCATAATTAAGACAAATAATCTGGACTGGGTCCAGGTGCATGTGAAAACCCAGGTATTTGATGGAATCAGAGCACCTCGCCAAAGGGAATTCACAAGCCCAAGAGGTCGTGCAAGTGGTTAAAGGAAAAATAATTGATTTGTGCCAATTGATGCCTAGGCCAGAGTGCTGACCAAAATAAATGATCTCTCGGAGGAGCGGGTCTAGATTGAGGTGGGGCTCCCTGACATAGAGGATCAAATCATCCGCGTAAAGTGAAACCAAAAGAGGGCCTGTCTTAAATTGTAACCCCCTGTGCCGATGTCATTCTTGGAAGTGTCATATTAATGGATCCATGGCGAGAATGAACAAAAGTGGTGACAGGGGGCACCCCTGGCGTGTGCAGCAGGATAGTAAGAATGAGCTAGAGAGTGTGCCATTTATGCGAAGCCGCGCCGTTGGACGACTATATAGTAAGGCTGTAGTAGATATAATGCCAGCTGGCATGCCCATGCAATGCATGATGGACACAAAAAAGGACCACTCAAGTGTATCGAAGGCTTTTTCCGTATCTAGGAATATTGCTGCCGCAGAAACCTCGGGGCTGATCCTATGAAGTATCGCGAACAATGTCCGCAAATTCAAGGAGGTCGAACGATGCGGGACAAAGCCAGATTGTGCCGGGGAGATGATGAAGTCCATTAATTGCGAAAGTCTATTGGCAATAATTCTTGCAAGTATTTTATAGTCTACATTATGTAGAGAAAGTGGCCTGTATGATCCACAAAGGGAGGGGTCTTTACCGGGCTTAGGGAGGAGAATGATAACCGCTTCAATTAATGTGGGCGGCAGAGTTTGTTTTTCCAGGGCTTCAGCATATACTTCAATCAGTTCTGTGGCCAACAGGTCAGAGAAGGCCTTGTAAAACTCCCCAGTGAAGCCATCGAGGCTAGGGGAGGATGAACCACGGAGTACTTTAATGGCTCCACGTACCTCATTCTCAGTGATAGGTTCCGCCAGGAAATCTTGCATATCTTTTTCTAAGTAGACCAGGGCAATCTCCAAGAGATAAGCCTCCTGTGCGGAAGGGTCACGGCCCAGTCTAGAGGCATATACCGTGGTGTAGTACGATCAGAATTCATCCCGGATGTCAGTGGGGGATGTGAGTAGAGCCCCGTTTGAGGAGCAGATCTCAGTGATGAATGCTTTGCTGTAGGGTGGCCTGAGTACTTGAGCCAGTGTACGATCCGGGCGGTCACCCTCTCTGTAACGTCGGGCAGTTTGATATTTGCCAAAGTATAGTATCTCACGGTCCGTTGTGTCTCTATATTCTGAGAGGAGGGCCAGTCTCTTCCCCTACAAGGAGGACACAGGGGCAAGTCGGGACTCGTTGTCCAGAGCCGCGAGTTCACCCTCCAGTCTTGTCAACGTTGTACGTAGGGCTTTGAGTACCCCAGCATGTTTAGTAATGCAGACACTGCGTATGAAAGCCTGGAACCCCTGCCAAAGCACAGCCCAGGTGTCCACTGAGCCGGTGTTAAGAGTGAAATATTCTTCAATGGCTTCCCTGACTTCATGACAGAAAAGGTCGTCGAAGAGAGCGCGACTAGGAAAGCGACACTGTCTTTCAAACCCTTCTGGTCGACGGACACGGAGACAAAGCTGGACCGGGGAGTGGTCAGAGTACATTCTAGGAAACGTATTCAGTGCCTGATACCAGGAGGACACTCCAGGGGAGAGGAGCCAGAGATCAATTCTGGTCCATGTGTCATGTTGTCCTGAATAATGCGTGAAACTGGTAAATGTGGGGTTGCGCCTGTGCCATATGTCTATTAGCGAAAACTGGTTGCACAAGTCTAGGAGAGCGCGCCGTGCACGAGGTTTTGTATCTGGTGATGTGGATGTGCTATCCAAATCAGTGTTTAGGAGGGGATTGAAATCCCCACCTACCAGAATCAAGCTGGGTTCTACTTTGGAGAGCTGCGCCTGCAGTGTATGAAAAAAGTCGGTGAATCAGTATTAGGAGCATAGACACACATCAATGTAACTTTGTGTCCCATCAAGGACCCTGTGACTATGGTGTACCGGCCCTCCTTATCATTGACTATTAGCTGACAGTTAAAGGGAACCGTTCCTCTCGCATAGTTACTAAACTTAGCAAAATACCTGTACGCACCCCAGCTCGAAGCAAAGTGCGCAGGGTCTGACACCGGTAAATGTGTTTCATGCAGGAAGGCTATGTCTATATTATGTCTGATCAAATAATGTACCACCTGCCGTCGTTTACGATTGTTATTGAGACCCCGGACATTCCATGATAGCAAAGACAAATTGGAGGGACCATCAATCAAATCTGGCTGCGTCATCCGTGATCTTTGAGGAGTCTAAAAAGGTCAAGCTCCATTTTGATCTCCTGGAGCCACGCAACTGGAAGCGCCGCGGCGGTATAATCGCGATCTGAGCTTGGGCCACTTTCCGCCATACCTGGACCCTCCTCCGTTATCTTCTCAGCAAGTTTCTCAAACGGGGAGCGTCCTTTGTTTCGGGTCTTTGCGACCCATGCCGTTGGATAGGGAACTGAAGCTGGACAGCTAGCCATGAATGCCACCAGAGTATAGCAGGGAGAGCCACCGAGGTCAGGGTGAACAGGACACAATCGGGCCGCTGGAGACACACGAGTCCCCATGGTCACCACAGCAGTTGATAGAGCGCCCGTACCATCTCAGCCCTCCAATTCAGCACACCGGGTCCCAGGCGGCGCGCTGGGATAGCACAGATCACTTGAGCGCTGGGGCATGGGGGGCTTGAGCTGCCACGCCGATCCGGGGTGCATAGGAGAGGCACCGGAAATGCAGAGTCCCGTGGCATGGCACTACAGGGACCCAGTAAGATCGGGGAGTCCATAGGCCGCAGGTGTGGCAATTCCCAAAGACAGGGTGAGTGTGGGCAGCTGCGAGTATCCGTGTAATGCTGCAGACGGAGGTAACTCGGACCAATCACCAGGCTGGGGGCAGTTGTGTCGGCGGGAAAGTGGAGGTCCCATAAGACAAGGCCGGAGCACTATGGGGCATCGCGCGGGAGAAGCACCGGGCGCCGAGGGCAACAGGCCGCCACTAACTCCCTCCCTGAAGGCGTCGCTCACATTGCCGCCACTTGGGCCGTCTCTCCAACTCCACTCTGGGTGGGGGGGGCCGCAGGGGCTAGGCGGCAGCACGGTCGCAGGCTTGCGGGAGAGCCAAGTCGGCCCAGACCCAGGAGAGACGATCACGCCCAGAATATGAGCAGGGGGGGGAGTAGAGGCAAGCCAGACCGGCACCCGGGCACTCACCGGCAGTGAAGGTCACTGATTCAGGAGGAAGGCTTTCCCAGTGCACGTAGAGCCTACGCTTTGTCGCATCGGCATCTCAGGCTGCCATTTTGATCCCGATCGCCAAGCAGGCGTAGATCTTTACAGCGCCGATGTGGAGGCTCTCCCCAGTCTCATTTGTAGCACAGTCTATGCAGCATCGCATCATGAGCACAAGGACGCCCGTGTTGCTGTCGGAGCCATGCCGGATGTGGGGGAAAGATCTTATGTCGGTCGCCGGCAGAGCTTCAACGCTGCACCATTACGGTCTGCGGCTTGGCCACACCCCCACGACATCCTCTTTTTAGGTGGGGACCTCAACCTTTGGCTTAATCATGCTCTAGACTCATCAAACCCTCAGACGTCCCTTAAGGTTTGCTCCATCGTGGTATTTAATGACCTGATCCACTCGTTGGACCTCCGCGACGTCTGGCGTAGGCATCACCCGTTGACCCCTGGCTACACGTTCTACTCAGCACCCCACTCAACTCACACTCGTATTGATTACGTCTTTGCTACTGCTGCAGGGTGTGGCTGGTGGAGGGTATGGATGTACAGCCCCACACCTACTCAGACCATTCCCCTGTACTCTTGCACCTGAACATTCCACATTCGGCTGGGTGGGAACAGAGGTGGTCCTTTCCAGCCTCGGCCCTGATGGACGAGGTGTTCCGCTTGGAGGTCCAGGAAGCCATTACGGAGTACTTCGCCCTGAACCCTGACTCGGTGGCCCATTACTCCACTTTATGGGACGCCTTTAAGGCATTCATTCGGGGAGTTGTCATTTCTAAACACGCCGGCGTTTTGCAGGCGGTGCATGGCAGCCTGGATAAAGTAGAAGCCAAACTGGCATTGCTGGACGAATCCTCTCCGGATCCGCATGTACAGGCTAAGCGCAATGCCCTCTTGCTTGACTTCAATGATCATGCTGACAGGGAGGCTTCCCTGCTCGGTAAATACCAACTGGCTCGGCACTATGGCGAGGGCGAACGCCCTGGCAGGACGCTGGCTTGCCTGGTGAGCCCCCTGAAGGGAACGGGGCATATAACGTCCATTAAGCGTGCGGACGTTACGTCTGCCACTTCTGACGCGGACATTGTGGCGGAGCTGGTGGCCTACTATCGGTCCCTCTACTCCACTACTCTTTCTGACAAGTTCACTCAGCACCTGCCCTATCTGGAGGAAGTGGCTATGGTTTGGCTTACCAAAAGCCAAGCCGATTTTTTAGCGGACCCCTTTACGGTTGAGGAAATCTCACTTGCCATAGACGCACTCTCCGGTTCCACAGCGCCAGGCCTTGATGGACTCTCTGGAGCGTTTTATAAAGCCTACAAAGACAGCCTGGCGCCTCCATTCCTGGAGGTGTTTGCTGAGGCACTGGAATCGGGAGTTCTCCCCCCCACTATGTGCGAGGCGGCCATCTCCCTACTACTCAAACCGGGGAAGGACCCCACGCATTGCTCATCTTACCGTCCCATTTCCCTCATCAATTTTGATAATAAAATCCTTGCTAAAACGCTTTCCACATGCTTTTTCTTGCTAATGGATCAAATTTTGTCCCCAGTACAGTCCGGTTTTATACCTCATCGCTCCACTGCACTCAATCTTTGCACGTTATTCTCGGTTATCAATCGCATCGAACCCACTACGCCTGCTGCAGTTGTATTATTAGACGCCGAGAAGGCCTTGGATTTCCTTGAGTGGCCCTTCCTTATGGCATCCTTGTGTAAACTTGGCCTACCTTTTAATTTTATCGCCCTGATTGCTGCCCTGCTGTATTCTTCTCCTACTGCCCGCCTCCGGGTGAATGGCTCCTTGTCCCCTCCCATCTCCATTATGCGTGGCATGCGTCAGGGGTGTCCCTTGTCCCATCTTTTATTTATCATAGCGATGGACCCCCTAGTCCGCCACCTTCAAGAAAAGCACTTGCTTTGCGACATGCAATTCCCTGCTGGACCGCTCTTGATGTCTCTGTATGCAGATGACGTTTTGCTTTTCGTCCGCCATCCCCAAACTCATTTGCAGCCCTTAATCGAAGAGATTGAACGATTTGGTTTCATGTCCGGGCTCAAGATTAACTGGGAAAAATCAGTGTTTTTCCTATTACGGATGCGGCGGCGGCAGACGGGACGGAGCACCCCTTACAGGTAGCCCAGGAGACTACGAAATATCTTGGGGTGCATCTCCATAGAGACAAAGGCCAGGTTATTCAGCTCAACTACGGGCCTGCTATAGAACATCTCACTACGCAAGTGGCGTTATGGATACAATTACCCCTATCCATGGCTGGCCGTATCGCACTTATAAAGTTTAAGGTATTGCCCCATTTTCTCTATTTTTTTCATACCATACCCATTCCTCTCACCAATGTCTTTTACGCCCAATTGCGCGGCCTCCTCATCTGGCTGATATGGACTGGTCGTAGACCCAGGGTCGCATGGGACACTCTTACACTTCCGTATGCGCTGGAGGGTTTTGCGGTTCCGGACCCTAGACTGTATTTCTTGGTGGCTCAGGGTCAATTTGCACACCACTGGTTCCACCTGGATGCCCGGATACCCTACACAAAAAGAGACAAGGAACTAGCCGCCCAACTCCGCTAGCGTCTCTGCTCCCGAAGGGAATCCCCCTCGATTCGCAAGACATCCAACCTCTGGCTACTACGTGCAGGGCTTGGCGTAAACTAAATCTGTTATTTGGATCTGGCCGTCTTTACTCACCCACCCTCCCACTGGCTCACAATCCATTCCTACCTCTCAACACCGACAGGGGGTTCTGGCTACTCTCTCTAAACTGGGGTTGGATACCTTTGGTTCCCTGATGACCAGGCACGTAAGCTGTCCAACCTGAAGCAGCTCCCTGGACTGACTGGCGTAGACTCCCTAAACGTTGCCTGGCTTCAAGGGACGCTTTGGGCCACTTTCTCTACCTTCCCAGCCCTGTATGAAGACTTCCCCCTGCTTACCCTACTAATTGCGGATGACACTGGGTCGCACCTGGTCACAAAACTGTATAGGGCCTGCTTGAAACTCTGAGTGGGACGGGACGGGAGGACTAGGCAGAGATGGGAGGACTATCTTGGGCATCCGTTGACTGACAAGGGGTGGGCCTTCTGTCTCGAGCAAACCCATAGGGTGTCTCCCAACCACAGGCATAAATTGCTTCATTTTAAGTTTTTCCATAGAATTTATGTAACCCCTAGCCAACGAGCAAAGTTTGACCCCACTAAACACACAAATTGCCCTAAGTGTAATATCTTAGATGCCAATTTTGCACATATGTCCTGGGCTTGTCCTCCCATTTTGGCTTATTGGCAGGAAGTCTTTGCAACACTGGCACAAATTATAGACACTCCCCTTGTACCCTCCCCTAAAATGGGTCTGTTGGGACTGGTTAATCACATTAAACTTTGTTATAGGTGCTTTACGGCAATAGCATTACTTCTGGCCAAACGTGAGATTGCTGTCATGTGGGAGGCAAGGACTCGACCAACTAAATCGGCCTGGCTTCGTAGTCTGGCATATTGTAGCATTGAATCTGAAATATACGCTACGCTTCAGCACCCAACCTCCAGACCCCTGCGTTTCCGGCACACACCTGCAGAGAACACTCCTTGCTTCGCAGGCTGCAACTACTCCGACTGCCTCCTAAGCTATTGAGTGAACAGTACACAAGCTGCCTTTGTTACTAGCCAGGTCCAGTATCCCCCCCCACACATGTTTGCGCATGCAGGCACGATGTACCACAGCCACCTGGTGTGTCGTATTTAGTCACAGTCCGGTGAATCTCACGCTTCACATAGTCTTTAGTCACTTAGTCTTTCTGTTTTTCATCTGGATAAATTGTGGTAATTGTTGTATATGATTTATAATTTTTATAAGTTGCAGATCTACTTTCGTTGTTTTATTATTATTTTAGTACTTTTATTGTTTTGTGATGTGTATTGGATTTTTTTGGCATTGTATATTTTGTATTTGGATGTCGCTTATGTTTTTGATATGTTTGTCTTATGTGCTTATATTTTCGATAAAAAAAAAAGTTATCACAATGATCAAAGTTATCACAATTCTGCGAAGTGGCTATCTCCTTGTTCGTTTGACTTTCTTGCAATCTGTAATTACCTCATTCATCAGTTTGCGGTCGCGAAGTCATGCTGTAATCTTAATGCAGATCTTATTCTTTGTTTATGCACACTAACTAGAAAAAAATGGCTTCTCTATTTTCGTTTTTACTCCTTGGCAGGTTTTCACTTGTAGTGACCTAGCAGGTCCACGATGGACTGCTTTCGTGCCACGGATTCCACCTTTTCTTCAGGCAAGTGCTGGTGGCTGCTTCTTGACTGTACACCGTTTGCTTAGCAAGTATCTAACACTCAGGGAATGGCATATACACTTCTGGATTCCAAGTATCTAACACTCAGGGAATGGCATATACACCTCTGGATTCCAAGTATCTAACACTCCGGGAATGGCATATACACCTCTGGATTCCAAGTATCTAACACTCAGGGAATGGCATATACACCTCTGGATTCCAAGTATCTAACACTCAGGCAATGGCATATACACCTCTGGATTCCAAGTATCTAACACTCCGGGAATGGCATATAAACCTCTGAATTCCAAGTATCTAACACTCAGGGAATGGCATATACACCTCTGGATTCCAAGTATCTAACATTCAGGGAATGGATTATACACCTCTGGATTCCAAGTATCTAACACTCCGGGAATGGCATATACACCTCTGGATTCCAAGTATCTAACACTCAGGGAATGGCATATACACCTCTGGATTCCAAGTACTATCACTCAGGTAATGGATTATACACCTCTGGATTCCAAGTATCTAACACTCCGAGAATGGCATATACACCTCTGGAGTCCAAGTATCTAACACTCAGGGAATGGCATATACACCTCTGGATTCCAAGTATCTAACACTCAGGGAATGGCATATACACCTCTGGATTCCAAGTATCTAACACTCCAGTAATGGCATATACACCTCTGGATTCCAAGTATCTAACACTCCGGGCACGGTATATTCACCTCTGGCTTCCAAAAAAGCTGCGGAGGTTTTGAAATCTCACATGATCGTTTCCAGAACCTTCCAGACACTGAACAAACAACAGTTCCTCAGGTGATGTGAGGGAAACTATATATACTAAAATACAAACCCCTGATACAACATGCACAAAACACATGTATTTTAGGAGTACTTATGGAAGCCAAGAAGAAGGGGTAGAGTTGATATAAACAATCTGGCATAAGACCACACACACCTAAAAGTAAATGGCAGGTAGAGTAAAAAACACAATGCTGTTGAATGTCCCTGGCTAAATTAATTACGAGAAAACATTCAGAGAAAAGATGAGAACAGACTGTCTTCAATAAATGCACAGAACTAAGACATAACATGAGGAACTGGACAAGAAATGCAGGGGGGGGCTTGTATTACTCCTACTCCTCCTTTCTAGAGGGATGTTAACATGGGTGGCTGGGTAGTGCCCGTGTATGTCATTTGTTCTGACATACAAAGTAGGCAGGTGTGCGATAGTACAGACAATAGCAGACAGCAGTTGGACAAGAACTCTACCTGATCAGTACCAGTGGCCCGAACATCGCAGGCAAACACTTCTTCTCTAGCATATAAGAAAAGCAGAATGCTGATGTAGACACCCCAATAATATGGGCATGCAACTTCAACAATGCAATATCCGGATAATTAGAGAGCAAACCGGGATAGGCGAGGCTCTGAGATCGACAGCAAAACTCACAGAATTACTAGAAACACCGGACCAAGTAAACATATGGAGGGTAAAACATTCCCTAGACAACATATTCTCATTTTATTCAAACCCCTGCATGACTCACACAGTAGGAATGGCTATATGTTTATTTCCAGAAAAGTAGGAGAGGACAGTTCAAGTGCCTGCTACTTTGATAGACTACTATCAGATCACTCACCCCATTGCCTGCTTTACACAGGGCACCATATAAGACCCAAGATCTCCACATGGAGATTGAGAGCGGAAGCACTATCAGATGTGACCTTCCACTCAGGCAAATAACAAACCCTATCTGAATACTTTCACAAAAAAGGAATACTGCCTCAACTAGATCACTAGAGTGGGATTTAATGAAAGCAAAGCTGAGAGGTACATGTATAGGAAAGATATATACAGAGTATATAAACAAATAAAGTCAAGTATAAGTGAAATCAAAAAAGAGTTGGCTGCCCTGCAATAATAGGGAGTGAGTAGACAGAAACGGATTGGACAACTGGAGTCCAAGAAGCAGGATTACAAAGAACAATATGACGGACTCAATAAATACTCCTTCACCTCGTCCTCGCAGAAAGTATATAGATTAGGCGATAGGTCAAGCAGCCACAAATGACAGCCCTACATTATGAAATAACGCAGGTAGGTTGCACAATTCCCAATCAAGTGTAAACAAAACATTCTCCAAATATTTCGAAAACTTATGCAAACAAACATGGTAGAGACACAAGTTGAGACCTACTTGATAAACATAAATTTACAATGAATAACAGTACAACAAAAGACAACACTGCATGTCCTGCTAACTAAAAAGGAATTGTCAACCACCCTAAAAGAAATTAAAAAGTGCAATATTCCAGGCCTGAGTGCCCTTCCGACTACCAGAAATACACCTCAATATTAATATAAAGGCGTCTGGTGGTCTGTTACGAAGCGTTTGTAAAGTGCATCCTTCCTGAATCAATGAGAGAAGCATCAATAGAGGTAGTGCTGAAGGCAGAAAAAACCCTCAGGACTGCCAATCATGCAGGTCACTTTGTATGGTCCTGGTAGTCAAAGATGTTATCCAAACGCATACTGTCAATACTCCAAGACTGGATAAAGTTTGATTAATTTAGATTAATTCCCAAACTCAGCCCAATCTACGTTTCTGGGACACGTACAACACTCTCTGGACGATATAAAGGCTGACTATGCGATAACTGCCTTCGATATAGAAAAGAAGTTTGACACATTAGGCTGGGAATACCTCTTCCTCGTGTTGGATCCTTTGATTATGCAATGTTAAAACTTTATAAATTGGACCCAAAGCCTGTGTAAAAATGGTTAAAGGCAGATCAAACAGTGGGACATTGGAGCACAGGCATCCAAGAGCACCCCGTCAGCCACCATTATTCTCTGTAGCGATGCAGCCATTAGCAAAAATCTCTAGAAACAGATTATGTGATTGGAGTTTTCAAATAGGTGACCGTATACAAGTAATTTCACAATACACAAACAACACCTTGATATATTTAAGGTGCCCAATGGCCTCTGTATTGAGTACTGCAGGTAATCAAAGAATTCCATGCAGTCTCTGGCTTGCACTATTACCGTTAGGACAGTGGACATATGAAATTGGTAATAATCAACTGAACCTGAGAGTACAGTGGCAGGACACAGAGATAAAACACCTGGCAATAGTGATGAGAAGTGATCCAGACAAAAGTATAAATCTAAATATTGACCGAATACTTTTGAGCACACCTCAACATGTAGAATTCTGGAGGAAACTGCAGCTGTCCATTATGCGTACGGCGGTGTTAATAAAAATGACATTAGTCCCACAATATCTATACATATCCCAGGGCATTTACAGTCCTGCCAAGAGAGCTATTCGAGCATTAAACAGCATTATTATATTGTTGATATGGAGTTCCAGGATTAAACTCAAAACACTGCAATTACTGTGTGACAAAGGAGGAACGGGATATGTAAGTTTATGTGGTGATGTATGTTTGGAACGCTGCTCTGTCGTGGAACCCGACATGCGCGGTGATTCACGCGCGGTGATTCCACGACAGGCAGTTATCTCTGGGCCCCTGTTAGGACGAGATCGTCCCATCTCCTCAACTTGGAATCAACTTTGTTTAAACATAAAGGTCTGCCTCGCCCCTTCTTCAATTTGGCGACGACCGGATCGACCCGCAGAGCGCATCGACATTTGAGAGAGAAGAGCTTTCTGTTATGAAGTAAAAACAACGCGAAGGTAAGTTACAGTCCTTTATTCCTCACTCCTCTCTCCATCAATGCTTCGTGTCATGAACATTCTAATGTCACCTTCAGGGACACGGGGCAAACCATATACAGTGGGGGTGATCCAGGAATGTACCAACTTTGGTCATATGTTTATGGTAACTTATCCTGGGTATATAATATGCCGTAAACCTAGCAAATTAGATACATCGTAACACATCATCCCCCCTAACGTAAAGGAACAAAATAAACAAAACCTAACAGTTACGTTTTCCTACTTGTACATAATAAAGTCTTTGTGCCACCCTGGAGCCCCGTGTGATCTACGTGTGACAGGTAACCCCTCGATGTCAAGGTTATGTTGCACTTCTGCTTCTACACTAGGTTGGTTGTGTGTGCTTTGTGGTTTAGCTAACCTGTCCATGCTCCACATTTGGCCATTATCTAGTATGGCTGTGTTGTTTCTTACATCCTTTATGCGCATGGGTCCTGTAAATTTGGTTTCACCTTCGTACCTCCTCGGCACCTTAACGCATACCCAGTCTCCCACTTTCCACTGGGGAGCTTTGGTCCCATGTTTGTTGTCATATTGGGCTTTGTATTTGCCTTGATGTGCATCAACTTTTCTCCGGAAAGCGTGCTTGTCCCTTGTAACGTGGGACCCCACTCCTAACCAATATGGGAAGAATTTGGTACCTGGTTTCCTCCCTCTCAGCGCAGAAAATGGTGAAACTCCCGTGACCGAATTGGGAGTGGTGTGATACGCCCACAACATTTCCTGTAATGCCTGTTCAGTTGGTATCCTGTTTACCACCGCTAACTGTATGCACCCTTTAACCATGCGGTTCATTCTCTCCACCAATCCATTAGCCCTGGGACAGTACAATGCTGTTCTTAAGTGTGTGATATTGAGTTTACTCAAGAACTCTGTCATGATATGGGATGTGAATTGGACCCCATTATCCGTCACTATTGAGGACGGTATGCCCTCCTGTGCAAATGTGTCCTTCAGAAATTGAACTACCGATATGGTCGTTATCTGATGGACCATTTTGACTACCGTCCAGTGGGAGTGAAAATCAATTAGGACCAATGCAAACGGTTTCCCCACCCCCTTCAAGTTGAGGGGACCAATGATATCTAATGCAACCTTCTCCCAAGGTTTGTCCGGTACAGCTATGGGTGACAAAGGTGGCTTCCTGGTTACCCTAGACTTGTCACTGTTGGAACATATGGTACAACTTCTCACCTTTGCCTCTACTAGGGAGTCCATCCTGGGGAACCAATACCTCTCTCGTAACCTTGCTTTCGTCAAGCTTCTACCCAAGTGGCCCTCGTGTACCAAATCGATTATCTTACTCCTCATGGGCTCTGGTGGAACTATTTTCTCGTTTCTGAACAGGATGCCTTGGTCTACACTAAGCTCCACCCGTACCTCCCAGAACGCTTTTAACTCTGCCTTAATGTGATCTGAAGACTCGGGCCAACCTTGTATGGTGTAATTAATGATTTGTGTCATGTTGGTGTCAGAGTTCGTGCCTTCTAACCACTCTTGCGTGGTGATGGTGTCTAAATTGAGCTGGAAAATTGGGTATTCATGCATTTCGAATTGTTCCTCCTTGTCAATGGGACTTCTAGACAAGAAATCAGCTGCTACATTTTGAACCCCCGGTACATATTTGAGTGTAAAGCAGAACCCTTCCAAGCCTAGCAACCACTTCGCTATGCGGGGAGTGTTACATGGACTATTTTTTGGATTAAACATGAAAACCAAGGATTTATGATCAGTACGCAAACAAAATTGGATGCCCCACAGAAAGAATCTGAAATGTTTCACACCCCAAAAACAAGCCAATGCTTCTCTCTCCACCACAGAATAGTTATTTTCCGCTTTGGTGAGTGACCTTGACGCAAATGCGACAATTCTCTCCTTTCCCTCAATGATTTGCGAAAGCGTTGCACCTAACCCTTTCCCACTGGCATCCGTTGTGAGGAAAGTCCTGCAGCTGTGCTCGAAGTTGCACAAGAATGGAGCAGACAGAATACCTTCTTTCACTTTTGAAAATGACGTTTCATGTTCCTCTGCCCACCTGAATTGCGTGTTGTTTTTTGTGAGGTCCCTCAGGTTGGCCGTTAGATCCGAGAAGTGGTCTACATACTTTGCCATATACTCGGCCAACCCTAAAAATGACTTTAGCTCGTCTTTGTTTGTAGGTGCAGGTGCGTCTCTTACTGCTTCCACTAGGCAGTGTTTGGGTTTGAAGCCTTCCTTCGAAATGCAATGTCCTAAGTACTCCACCGATTCCACCCCCAACTGACACTTCTCTCTTTTCAGTGTGAGCCCTGCATTTCTGAATCTAGATAGTACTTGTCTTAACACTTTGTCGTGCTCTTCCATGTTCGCACCATATATCAGCACGTCATCTTGGAAACAAAGCGTTTTCGGTACCCCTTTCAAGATACGCTGCATGATTCTTTGGAAGACCCCTGCCGCAGAGGCCAATTCAAACGGCATGCGGCAGAACATGAAGGTGCCCATGGGTGTGGTGAATGCAGTGAGCTCCTTGGAGTCAGGATGTAGCTCCACTTGGTGGTATGCCATGGATAGATCCAGGACACTGAAGTAACTTGCCCTTCTCATGGTGCTTAACATCTCGTGGATGCGTGGTAAAGGATGATTTTCCACTAATATGCTATTGTTTAGATCGCGAAGGTCAATGCACACTCGAATGTCCTGACTATGACCTTTTTTTGCGATCACAATTGGGGCAACCCATTCCGAGCAATCCACCGGCTGAATGATGTTCAGTTTTTCTAACCTATCCAGCTCCTTCCTCAATGGTTCCCACATAAGATGAGGAATGGGTCTAGTTTTGTGGATCACTGGTTTGGCATTCTTTTTTAGCTGAATTTTGTGCTGGAAGTCCCTAAGCAATCCTAGGTTCTCGGAAAACACCTCCGGAAATTCACTAGCAATTTCCCCACTCTGCCCTGGGGGATCTATTGTCATCACTTGTTCAGGGTTATTCGTGTCCAATTTGATCCCCAGCTCCCTTTGATGCTGCCACCCTAGTAGGTTCGAACCGTTCTCCACCACATATACCTTACCTACCGTTCGTCTGCCTTTGAAGGAAATGAGCGACTTAAACATCCCTTTCATGGGTATGGGATCTCTATTATAGCCGCTAGGGGCTATATCGGCTTCGTCCAGCTTGTCTTGTCCTTTCTGTAGAACAGCTTCAAAATCTGCGAAATTCACTAGTGTAAAAGGCGAGCACGAATCGGCGAACATCTTCACCTTTTTCCCATCGAGGGTCACCTCGCATACTGGGTAACTCTGGTGCTCTCGAACCTCATTCTCCTTCACCTGTAGTACTATTTTCTTCACTTGTGTCGGCGTCGTGGTGACTGGGCTTCCCCCCGATGTCTTCGGGAAACACCCACAAACTCTTGCAAGATGCCCTTTCTTATTGCATTTCCTGCACCAAGCATGCCTTGCCTGGCAGTTAAGATCATTTGCCAAATGGTTGTTGCTTCCACAACGGTAGCATTTGAATTTTCCATTCTCTGAGCTTGTCGTCTGGCCACGCCAACCTTCATTCTTCTTTGCCGAATCATGTTTGATTTTGTACACTTCAGTTTCTTCCTCCGTTTTAATTATCTCAGAAACCTTGCCTTTTCAGAAAATGTTGCACCCCAAAGCAAGAAGAGACGTGTACTGTGGTGTGCACGTCACCGAAAACTTATTTAGGTCCCCACAGGAGTGCGTGTCTTAGATATAGTCTTTACTAATATGAGATATGCCGTGGTGTGCGTGTCACCGAAGAATGCATCAGGCACGCATGGATTGCATGCCTCCTTAAATAGATGAATGCCTTCACCGATGTAAGATGTAATATGGTGTGCGTGTCACCGAAGGATGTTTCAGGCATGCTATGGAGTGCGTGCCTCCGAAACAGACGAATCACCTTACCGGCGTTAGGACCCCGGATCGCCTCCAGACTCACAGGGAAACTTCGGATGGACGCCTCCTGAGGTAACCCAGCAACGGCGCTCGACGGAGGGAGCGTCTCCAGGCTGCTTCTGCGCACACTGCCAGGAAGAGAGTTCGTCGAGATGGTCGCCCCACAACTCCCTGCCAGCACGGGACTCGGCTACTCTTCCCCCGTCGTGACGAGATGAAGTCGCTTATTATCACACCGCCAGGAAACAGGAAGAGGGTTCGTCGAGATGGTTGCCCCGCAACTCCCTGCCAGCACGGGACTCGGGTACTCTTCCACCGTCGTGACAAGATGAAGTCGTTCACAATCAGGACCCTTCCGGCATAAGAGTACTCTCGGCCAGAGATCACTAGATGGCACAGTAGACTTCGATATCTCGGTGACCAGAAGACCGCCAGCTCATGCGTGAACAGAAGATTCCAGTAAGAATCACAGCTTCCAGAGCATGAATTTCACCATACGCCACCGCCAATATGAGTCAAGTTAAGAGAAGTTCATGGACACGCTTGTCCAGGTTCTATGAATAGGAAGGCTGCCTTAACAACCAGATGACACCACAGGATCAGCCGATGGAGTGATGCAGAAGGGGAGGAGTGAGGTACATCTGCCCCCTTGCGCAGATCGTCGCCAGTGTTATGAAGTAAAAACAACGCGAAGGTAAGTTACAGTCCTTTATTCATGAACATTCTAATGTCACCTTCAGGGACACGGGGCAAACCATATACAGTGGGGGTGGTCCAGGAATGTACCAACTTTGGTCATATGTTTATGGTAACTTATCCTGGGTATATAACATGGCGTAAACCTAGCAAATTAGATACATCGTAACACTTTCCTTTTGTGTGACGAAGAAAGCAGAATTATCAAACAGGGGCCAGAGACTTAGTGAGATCCTTGACACGAAAGTTGCTCCTCACGAGGTGAGAGTTGGCATATATGTTTTTTTCTTTAATATAAATTTTTTCTATTGGATTCTCGTCCGTAAATACCCTAAGAAGCTTATCAGCGCGAGTCAGGATCATCATTTAAGAATCCTACGTGCGCAGTAGAAAGCTCCGTTCCCTTGGCCATCCGCTGTTCCCTAATACGCGCTGTCTACCATGCGATTATAGCATAAAATCGAGTGCAAAGGAAACAAACTGGACTTAATTTAACTGCCTAGAGGCTTCTTCTATCGTTTTTTTAAAACACATCTCAGTGTGGCTTCTTCCCACGTTTTGGTACATTCTGCTATGGAATAAGAATTACATTTTAAAGCGATCACTTTCGCTTGTCATACTGTAAAAGAAAGAAAGAAAGCTCTGATCTCACTTACCGATTGAAGAGTGCCTCGTCTTCAACTGCCTTCTTTCTCTGTATACCGCACTGCACTGTGGGATCTTCAGTTTCAGTGAAATAGAAACAGAACTTTACTGTTGTTCAACTGCATGAAATAGAAAGAAGACTTCATTTTTGAGGATTCATTTATCATTTATTTACCAAGTTGTGTAAATCTACAAAAGAGAGACGAGAAGATAGCACACAGTATTTTTAAAGTTTCAAGAAAATACTACAGCAATTTATAAATTTAGCCATTTGTGGAAGTTACAGTGTTTTGCGCATTTTTTCTCTATATTTCTTCAACTCTAACACAAGTTTCATCATTTTTTTAAATCGTTTCTTTGTCTTTATTTCTACAACAGCGACTTGCACGCTTACTCAAGGAAACTTTCAGTGCAAGTCACAATTTTTTTTATCTCCACCCAACAACATGCAGAGTGTTCAGGCACCAGCACCATTCCTGCAAGATCCTGGGGATCCACCCTTAGAGTGGAATTTATGGCTCAGATCTTTTAAGGCATACCTAGGCGCTATTGATGCGCAAACGTTTAGACCAGAAAGACGGAAAAGCCTCATGTACTATCATTTGGGAGTGGAAGGCCAGAATGTCTATGATCACCTACCTGAACATGTTCCTGCTGAAGATGAAGACTTAGATGAATTTGAAACTGCTGTTGCTCAATTGGAGAAATATTTTTCAAAGACAAAAAACATGGTTGTACATAGGTACAAATTTTTTACTAGGACACAGCAACCTAACGAAAGTATAGACACTTATGTCACTGCACTGAAAATGTTAGCTTCAAAGTGAGATTTTGATAATTTCACTGCAGAACTGATACGCGACCAATTAGTAGCTAGATGCTACTCTAAGAACATACAACAAAGGCTACTTGCATGCAAAAATCCTACTTTAGACAAAGCTATAGACATAGCTAAAAGCATTGAAGGATCCACCATCGACGCAAAGCTACTGGAAGAGTCTTTAGCCAAATCCTCTATTTCCGGTGCTGTCATCAACAAACCTAATCCCACTACTAAGACCCCTTCAACCAATTTTAAATCCAGACCATTTAACAAGCAAAATTTATCTGTTCAGCAATTTCAGAAGATAATTTGTTAGAGATGTGGTTCACCTACTCATGTCTCTTCTTTTAGATTTTGTCCCACTTTGGGCCAACAATGCAAGAAATGTGGTAAGATTGGTCACTTTCAAAAAATGTGCAGAGCAGGCAAATTCACTAATATTCTGTGTGTTTTAAATGATTTTGGTAATAATTTTGATGAAGAAAATCCTGAAAGCAACCAAGAATTACTCTTAGGCGTTAGATGTGTTAACTCTAATGATGAGGACTTAGTAGTCGATCCAAACCTTAATGTCTATATTGAAGGTCATGCCATACAACTGTTAGTTGACACTGGTGCACGTATAACTACTATCTCTAATGACATTTTTGAAAAATATTGGATCAACAGAACTTTGCTTCCTCCGGATATTCTTACTGTAGCATTTGAAGGAAGCAAAGTAGATCTCATTGTTTTTTTTTGGGCTGACATTAAGATCTCAAATGAATCAATCAATGGTAAAGTATATGTTGCAAAAAAAGGGATCAATGTTTTGGGCTTAATTCACCAAGCTGAATTTGGTATCACGATCAGACCAGGTTTAGAACAACCCTTTTTTTTTTTAAAAGAAAAGGCTAAGTTCAGTAAGTGATTTTGACAACATTTGGATAAAAAAATTCAGCAAAGTTTTTCACGATAAGTTAGGCAAAATTTCAGACTTTACCTATTGTGTTAAGGTTAAACATGATGTTGTTCCCGTAAAGCATAAACTACGCAACATACCTTTCAGTGTGAGAAAGGATCTTTCTGCCATGCTCAATGACATGTGTTCACAAGGTATTATCGAAAAAACTGATGGAACTCTGTGGTTATCTCCGATTGTTCTAGCGAAGAAAAAGAAAGGGGAATTACGCATGTGTGTGGATATGAGGAGTGTGAATGAAGCTATTTGGATAGATAACTACCCCCTACCTGGAATTGAAGACCTAATAACAAAAGTTGGTCATGCTAAGTGGTTTAGCAAATTAGACTTAAGAGCGGCATACCACCAAGTTGAATTAGATGAAAGTTCCCGCCATTTGACTGCATTTGTAACTCCTGATGGAGTTTTCCAATTCTGTCGCATGCCATTTGGCATAGCTTCTGCGGCCGCAGTCTTTCAGAGACTCATGTCAGACATGTTCACTGGTAACGAACACGTTGCAATTTTTCAAGATGATATTTTAATATTTGCTGTTAGTGAAAAAGAACATGACCTAGCATTAAATAATGTCTTGGAGACTTTAGAGAAAAGGGGTGTCACATTACGAAAAGATAAATGCACTTTCAAAACAAAAGAAATTGAATACCTTGGACATGTATTTTCTGAACTAGGTATAAAACCAAAACCCAGTTTGATAAAGAGTATTGTAGACGCACCCGCTCCTCAAAATAGAGAACAGTTGTTGTCTTTTCTAGGCCTTTGCGAATTCTATGCAAAATTCATCCAGGATTTTGCTACAGTCACTGAGTGCTTTAAGGTCCTACTTAAAAAAGGTGAGAAATTTGTATGGTCAGATTTATGCCAACACACTTTTGAGAAAATTAAGAAAGACATTACTTCAGCACCAGCACTCCAACCATTCGTAGAAGGCAGAAATACTTTTATTACTGTAGATGCTTCAGAATATGGTTTAGGAGCCGTTTTGACCCAACTCAACACTAATCATGAAACAACTGTTGGCTTTGCCTCTAGAACCTTACGTTCACCTGAACGTAAATACTCTGTTATAGAGAAAGAACTCCTAGCATGCCTATGGAGCGTAGAGAAATTTAGAGCATATTTGTGGGGAAGACATTTTACCTTAAAGACTGATCATCGCCCCCTAGTAGAAATATTATCAGGAAGGAAGTTAAAACACACCACTGCCCGCATAGCTAGACTCTCAACAAGACTTTTAGAATTCTCTTTTTCTGTGGAATACATTCCAGGTGGGAAAAATTCTAGAGCAGATTGTCTTTCTAGACTCCCAATCAGGGACGGTGATGAATTTGATTGGGAGTCAGAGATTGAAGAATGTTTCATTGACTACATTGGCGATTCAAGTATTTGTAAAGAAGAGCATGATTGGGTGAAAGAATTATATAATGATGTTGTTCTAAAGGATGTTGTACAAATGGTTATTTCTGGTTGTCCGAAAGAAAGAAGCTTACCCGATGAACTTCAACCCTTTTGGAAAGTCTCTGATGAACTATCCTTAGAATGTAATAAACTAATGCGTGGTGATAAACTCATTCCCCCAACTTGTTTCCATAGACGCATTATTGAACTTGCCCACTCTGGTCATTTGGGATCCACTTTCACCAAAAGAAGAGTAATAGAAAACCTTTGGTGGCCTAGTATGGATCATGAAATAGATCTGCATCAGGGGCGGCTGGTGGATTTTGAAAGTGGTGGGCGAAAAATGTTGTGCGAGGGCATATACAGCTTAGCGTACTTACTGAACCGCCTTCACCAACAATGTGAACTGAATGCTGAAACGAACCCAAAAAGCATTACACTGAAACCCTACTAGATCAACCAATCAGCCACAGGTTACTTGGCAGATGCTATGCAGGAAAGCACCACTAAACCTTAGAATGAGGGCTTGCCTTTCCTGTGTTGGTAGTGCGACATTCGCACGCGTATTCACCTATAAAACATTGCACTACCTTCTCCGCATTAAATGCAAAAGTACTTTTTTGGCTTTTGTGTATTCTAGACCTGTTGTGTGGTCGTGTTTCTCAGGGGCACTTCTGATGGCTTCAGCATTAAGCTTCCGTCAGCCTGTAACATAACGGGCCTCGTTTAACAATATTTATACCCACCCATGTAACACTGGGTGGGCTTTCACTGAGCCTTCTGTTGCCACATTAGTCAAGCGCTCTGATAGGGAGAGGGGTGGAGGGTGGTCTCGACCTGTACTGCAGATAGATATTGGACGCCATTAATCAGAGTGCAGTGCTTATAATAATCTCGGTAAAATACATCTCAATCTCCGAGAACTTGCATTCTCATCTGAAGGCACAGCGTAGTAACTGCGCATGCAAGGGCATAAACTGTATCCCTGCCAGATTGCATTGCTTGTTAATACCCGCAGGCTATTAATAATTCTTCAATATGTTGCGCACGTGCCCACAGACAGATTGCAGCTTGTTCTGCGGCTGCGATTGTGGCTAGCAAACAGTAAGTGAAACGCTAACAAGGCACTGCCGTAATTAACACTGGTGCACTTGCCCAACAAAATCCTACCGCTTTTCTAATTCTAAATAGTCTTCAGTCTGTTATCCTTACGAATTTAAGGAATAGTCCCAGGCCTCGTATTCTACTGACTGTACCCTTGCTCACATTTGACTGGTGATCTCGTTCCGAATAAAGCTGACACAAAAAAAGCACAATGAACACTCGACTCGACCAGAAGAGAGTAGATTATGTTCCACATTAAATTATACTTGTTCACTTACCTCAAAAGCTTGTGCCACCTGGTTAAGTCCCATCTCGTCTGGTCGGTGTCCCTCCTGGATAATAAACCGCCAAGGCGCCAACCACACAATACACGACGCACGCACACCTGCTGCATTCTGATTATTATCCCGACCCCGAAATGAAATCGGAGCTGCCTAGACAATATCTTCCTTTGGGTAAAGGGGAACACAGCCACTAATTATGTGGTGTTATAGAGAAGAGGGGTAGTCTCCTGGGATAGGTGAGTGTGTAAAGAAAGAGGAAGGTACTCCTTGGTTTGGTACGTAGTGCCCTCACACACCCTTTCGAGTGTATAGCATCATCATCGGGCAATGTTGCTCCTCGTGGGGGTGGCGCTGCAGTCCCTCACGGGCCCCAAGGGGCTCTCTAGCGGAGATCTTTTAGGAGTTTGCCACAGTGGTGAGTGCGGGTATGTGGGAAGAAAGTGTCAGTGAATGTGAATTAAAATGGAGCAGGAGGCCCTGTCAATTTTATTCGTAGGACCCCTGCTTCAGAGTAAAAGTCAACGGGGATGGAGATGCACGTATGTGCCGTTATGAGAGGGGAAATTAAAACAAATAAATTCCCACTTCTCTCAACCCGAGTGTAAGTGTGATAAAGTGTGGTTTAAAAAAAGGGGGTCGACATGTTTCGCGCTACAGATTGGTCCCTAAGGGATCCTTAGCGCTTCATCAGGACCAGTTAAAGAAGGAACCCAGGGATCAGGAAAAGACACACTGTATCCCTAGAGAGACCTGATTATGGTAATGATTGGAAGGACCCGTTCTTATACTAAAGTAGGACGGGTAGGTTTCCGGTTCCGTGAGGGCAGAACAGCACTTCACAGCGCGGTACTTCCGACGGAGCCCTTCTCAGACGAGGGGAGGGCTGAGAATCAGGACTTTAGTATAAGAACGGGTCCTTCCAATCATTACCATAATCAGGTCTCTCTAGGGATACAGTGTGTCTTTTCCTGATCCCTGGGTTCCTTCTTTAACTGGTCCTGATGAAGCGCTAAGGATCCCTTAGGGACCAATCTGTAGCGCGAAACATGTCGACCCCCTTTTTTTAAACCACACTTTATCACACTTACACTCGGGTTGAGAGAAGTGGGAATTTATTTGTTTTAATTTCCCCTCTCATAACGGCACATACGTGCATCTCCATCCCCGTTGACTTTTACTCTGAAGCAGGGGTCCTACGAATAAAATTGACAGGGCCTCCTGCTCCATTTTAATTCACATTCACTGACACTTTCTTCCCACATACCCGCACTCACCACTGTGGCAAACTCCTAAAAGATCTCCGCTAGAGAGCCCCTTGGGGCCCGTGAGGGACTGCAGCGCCACCCCCACGAGGAGCAACATTGCCCGATGATGATGCTATACACTCGAAAGGGTGTGTGAGGGCACTACGTACCAAACCAAGGAGTACCTTCCTCTTTCTTTACACACTCACCTATCCCAGGAGACTACCCCTCTTCTCTATAACACCACATAATTAGTGGCTGTGTTCCCCTTTACCCAAAGGAACTGATACCATCCATTGTAATCATAAGTTATAATTTTTGGGAGCATTGGTTCAGGACCTTCTCTAATTAGCTCCTAGTCCCCCTCCCCCCCTCTTCATTTTGTGATTTTAGACAAAATCTTCCACAGCCAGCCCAGTCCCCCAGCCTCCAACATCCAATCAGGAGGCTTAAACAGCAGTACAAACATGAAGGGAGTCCTTCAGTTGTTGCCACCCACTTCACTTCCTCGATGTAGGCCAGCCCTGCCCCTTACCATTTATTTCAATGGCGCTCTGCTGAAAACGCCTGGGCCACAGCATAAGCGCCCCATATACAAGTTAACCATTACCGCTTCTACTGGCCACTCCTACCATGCTGACATCACTCTCCTCGTGTGTGTGCCTCAAGGGCGAGTGATAGCCGTCGCCCCAGCTAGCAGCCTAGCGCATGCGCACAAGGACTTCCGACTTGTCTCGCTCCTCAGCTCTTCATTCTGCTTCGTGTTGTACGTTCATTCTCTCTTTCCTCTCGGATGCTTGGTAGGGCAATGCCCCTTTCGCCCGTTATAACCAGCCGCCACTGATCTGTATATACGTGACTGTTCTAAATGCAGAGTCAGTGATAAAGTTTTAAAAACTGAAGGGTCTATTGAATTTCCCACCATCTGTCCAGAAACCGCTTGGCAACGTATTGGGGTAGATTTTTTCGGACCCTATCATGTTTTACCTAACTACATGAGATACTTCATTGTTCTAATTGACCATTTATCTAGGTGGGTAGAAGTTAGAGGAGTAATGGAGCCTACTACAAAAAATTTTATCAATTTTTTCCAAGATGTATTTGCAAGAGAAGGTATTCCAGGTGAAATTTTAACTGTTAATGGTGTTCAATTTGTCTCCATTGAAATGAAATCTTTTTTAGAGAAGTGTAATATTAAACATATCAAAACACCTTTGTACAACCCCCAAAGCAATGGTAAGGTAAGCTACAACTGATCTATGCCCTTTTTGGATGACCTCTGGTTTTGACAAAAACGTGGATATCTATGATTCTTGGAACACAGCCAAATACAATTCTGATGTTTCAAGTGCGAAGACAATTTGTGACAACTCAAATTACAGCAAACTGAAGTCAGGTGATTGGGTTTGTGTGAAAAACCCGTGTCACGTTGGTAAGGGTCTCTCTAAATTCAAAGCACCTTTGCAAATTTTGGATCTCAGGAAGAATGCTGCAAAACTTTCAGATGGGAATTGATGGAACATCTCCCGTCTTGCTCTTGACCCCAATGCTGGTTTCACTCCCAACAAACAAAATGTTTCTCATTATCATCAACCCAAACAATCAGATGATGGAACTGTGAGAAGAAGTGTCCGCTCCAAGTTCACCCCCGGCAAATACCAGGACTTTATTTGTGATTAACGTTTTTTTCTTTTAGAGGGGAGGAGAGCGTATTGTTCCTCTTTATTTCTTAGTTTGTTATGATATTCCTCATTGCATCATTTTTAGGTTGGTTTCCTTATTTCTTGTTTCCTGTTTGATTTGTCTGTAATTTGGAAAAAGGGAGATGTGTGGTGATGTATGTTTGGATCGCTGCTCTGTCGTGGAACCCGACACGCGCGGTGATTCACGCGCGGTGATTCCATGACAGGCAAGTTATCTCTGGGCCCCTGTTAGGACGAGAATGTCCCATCTCCTCAACTTGGAATAAACTTTGTTTAAACATAAAGGTCTGCCTCGCCCCTTCTTCAGTTTACTTTTCGGCTTCATAGTTTCAACATTTACCAAATTGGTTGTTTGAATCAAATTATAGAGAACAAGAGCTGCTAAGAGGTTGTTGCCATGATGGGACCAACCTTATATACATGCTTTTTATAAAACCCCATCTGACCTAAGAATATACCCATTGTGATCAGTTCGATGACACAAATTTGGGACGACCTCATCGGAATAGTTTAAAAAACACTTTATGCAGAGCAGGCCTCATTATGGGAACTCAAAGAGTTTAGAGAAATAATGCCAGTCAAGAGCTAAAAATGGAGTATATAGGACTCTTCCTGATGGGAGGCATAAATAAAGGTAAAAACTGGCACACACAATTAATGTCTGGACATGCATTATAGACAAATTAAAGAAGATAGTAGGAAATATGATATCATTGGAACTGAAACAGTACATACAGGGCCTACAACACAACTCAAAGGGGAAACAAATGCACACTAGGTTTGCTGCGCTAGGACTGATACTAGCACAGAGGCATACAGCATTACATTGGAAACAAACAGGGGATCCATAGTACATATTGTTGATGAAAGATGTACCTGAGTGGTTAATCGTAGACGAATATAGGATGAGAACTCTATGTACTGACCAAAACATATTAGAATATTTAGTCACGCGGAAACAATAGACACCATACACAATGATGAAAATGAAGAAGTAAACATCTGAAATCAGGAATAAAAAGAATTAGCTACTACCAGTAAGAGATCTAAGCACAATTTAAAGTAGACAGAAAAGTCACGGTGTCAAAGACTGCGACTGAAAAGAAGAGTGTTGAAGAAAAACATGGCATATATAGCTACCTAAGCGTATCCGATATGTGTTCCCTTTTTGTGTTGTTCACATTCAAAATTTGACAAACTGCTATTTATGTTTATGTTTAATTATCAAATATGTGCAAAAAAATATACAGATTTCAAATGTAAAATAAATTAAAGTGAGGGGACTGTGAGAATCTTAACGAGGTATCCCCTTAAAAATATTTATCTTATCCTATAAAAAGCTGTTTAAGCTGATAAAACCCAGCATTATAAATATGCATAAAACCTCCCTGCACTTATGGAGCAGAAAAATATTGCCCTACATAAGAATATGTCTGTGTTGTGGCTAGAAAGGGTAAGAGTGATAAAAAGCCCTCTTAAAATTCCCAGCTCTACTCAAGGGGATCACCGACAAGGCAAAAGAAAAACTGCTGAAGGAACCTTAGTTTTATTTGGCAGAATATGATACCAAGAATAGCACCTAAAGTGCTAATAGCTTCTAGACACATGGCCCTCACTGTATTATAGATTTGCACACCTGTACACACTGGGGGCTTAGACAAAAAGATAGCAAAACTCTGGCCATATGTGGAGCAAGCAATAGCTGGGAAGGCCGGGTGGGATGCCTTAGGACAGGTCCCAGACTATACTACAGTAAGGACTTCAGCATTCTTTTAGAAACGTGGGGTGGAAAACTCAGTGTCTCCCCATCCCACCATTCGCTGATCTATAAATACATGGACTTTTTTTTATTCAAGGGATGGATCAGCAGTTGTTCACTGATGATAGGGCAGGCAATCAGTGGTATGTTCAAAGGTGGCAGGCTTAAGGCGTTTGACGGCTGCAAACGGCAGTATGGCTTAAGTGAAAATGAGAGACTCCACTATTACCAGATCTGCCATAAGGCTCTCCAGCTTCACAGTAGTAGTAGGTACAGTGTAGAAGAGAAGTGGGAACAAATGAAAAATCGGGGACTTATTAACAAACAGACACATCGGCCATCTTGTTGGATGGATATGTGGCTGCGCAGCCCACAGCCAAGTCTCTCGGGCTTTGGCTATATAACACTGTAGTAAACGTTGGTGTAGGCCAGCTAGGAAAAGTTATGGATTTGTGCACTTAGGGCTAAAAATATGCAAGAACAGAA
The DNA here is from genome assembly GCF_964204655.1 of Triturus cristatus. Taxonomy (NCBI): domain Eukaryota; kingdom Metazoa; phylum Chordata; class Amphibia; order Caudata; family Salamandridae; genus Triturus; species Triturus cristatus. Next base: position 405,159,123 of record NC_140591.1, read on the forward strand.
GTACAGCTGTGGAGTGGCCTTAAGGGCAAATTTAGCAGGTATCATTTAGAACATTTCACATCTGGTGCCTTGTTATCCAACAGCATCATTTGATTTTAGGGCCTTAGGACAGCTATAAGAAGGCTGAATGACGCCCTGGACTACAGGAGAATAGGACGGGCTGCTAAAGAGTGGCCACCTATGGAGTGAGCTCGTGCCTGGACAGTCAGGTGGCAGTAGAGGCCGGAGGGTCACAAAGGCCTCAAAAGAATCAGGAGCTGTAGGCTCCACAGGGAAATGAAAATCGAGCCTGGGTCATTTTAGAAGCGGGCTGGACTCCGCAGCAACCTGGCTGCCTTGCCATAGGAAGGAGCCAGTGGCTGTATGGCCCAGGTATAGATTCAGCCGTGTGGCGAGTTCGCCTTAGGGAAGCATGGGTAACCTGTGTACTGAGCAGGTAAAGGATCAGAAGGGGGGCAGAATGGATGGGGGAGGGCCACAATGGTCTTGCCTGTCGATGTGCTGCCTTGTCAGACATGCTAGGAGCTTGTCAGGGAGACACATGGGTGTCTACTTCATTGTTTGCCTGCGTCTGGTGGCTCTCGGACCCCCTCTTTAGGGCCCAAAACAAAAAAACACGCTACCACCCTACAATTGACACAAGAAGGTTTCAGCTTAATTGGAGGATGTTGCATCTTCAACCACATGTACCTTTTTCTCTGCAACTTTTATTTAACTCCACAAGCTGACACCAGTGTAGCCATTCCACAATGGATGACACAAAAGGGCTACCAGGAGGGTTCTCCATAATTTTGGGGACTTTAGGTAGGAGATAAAAGCAGCATACTTTGGGATGGTCATTGCTTAATAAAGCATATTCCTCAAAACCTAAAATATCTTGGTCCCGCCATTCAAGAAGGGAATCATAGTATTTCATGACAGATGTTTCATATGCATCATGAGAAATAATCTCATAGCAGTCAGTCTGACCCAAATGTCTGTAGGCCTCATTCTCATACATCAAGGTATCCTTGATGACCACATGGTATTTGGACAAAATATCAAGTTAGAAATATCGGGAGAGAAAAATATCGGAAAAAACTATTTTGATACAAAAATATCATGATGCAGAGATATCGTTTGTTGTCAAGAAAATCGTTTTTTCAGGTAAGTAATATTGTTGTTAAGAATATTGTTATTATTATTGTTATTAGCCGGGTCTGGTGGCTCAGTGGACTAAAGCAGGCACTGCAGAGGCCTGTGTATGACCTCATGGTCACAAGTTCAAATCCCAGCGGGTCCACTCAGCCTTTCATCCGTCTGAGGTCGATAAAGTGAGTACCATTGAGTTGGGTAACAATAAACATCTGTTATTCAGCGCCAGGACACCTACTGGTAATCGTGCCCTTTACAAATGCACCTGTTATGTTATGTTATTAATATCGTTTCCAATAATATAGTTGTAAAAATATTGTTTTTTAATTATCTTAATGTGTTTTAGTTCGTATATTAATTTTATGTGTTACTATTATTGGTATAACTACTATAATTATTTTAAAACATAGTTTGTAACATTAAGTGATTTAGAATTTTTACTTTAACTGCTAATAGTAATTTATAGAACCGTAGCGGGTTGTTGGGTTTGTAGGGGGATAGGATGGGAAGCTGTTTAAGTAAAAATTAATTATTAATTAATAATGTTTCGCTAAAAATATGACTGATATTAATTATGTACATTATGTAATACTGATTTATCTTACTTATACGTATAGGTGCTGTTTGCTACGTTTGTAGGGGCATAGGGTTGGAGGTTAATTAGTTAATAATTAGTTAATTGATTTTTAATTTAATATTAATTATTTGATTGATTATTAATTATGTAAATTGTGTAATAATCGTAAAGTTTGGTTATATTTTAGGTGCAGGCTGCTGGGTTTGTAGGGGTATAGGGTGAGAAATTAAATAAGTATTAATTAATGATCAATTAATAATTAATGTATTATTCATTATTGAATTGATTATTGATTGTGTACATTATGTAATACTGATTTATTTTGCTATATTCCATTTACTGGTTGCTTGGTTTGTAGGGTCATTGGGTGAGAAGTTAATTAAGTAATAATTTATTAATTATGAATGCATATTTAAAGATGTAATTTATTAATAATTATGTAAATTCTTGGAAGAGTGGAAACGGGACCTTGATTGGTGCCAACGGGCCGAAGAAACGGTATGTAAAAGCAGGAGTTGTGTCAAAAAGTGGGAGACAATATAGTCACCATGGAGTAAGCATAGGACAGAGATCTGCTCTTCCCCAGCAGCTCCGCCGTGCTGTGTTCTGCCTGCAGTCCACCCAGGCAGGGTTTGAGACCGCACCTCGCTGCTGCCTTGCTACCCGTGCTGGTATTTTCTCTTTTTTCCCCCGCACTGTACCCCCTTTAGTTTGCCCCAAACTGTACTCCCCTTTTTATTTTTTATTTAGTTTATCCCTCTGTTTGCTCCTACATTGTTGTTGTGATTGTGCCCTATTGTTGCCACTTAGCTCTGTTACCCTTTATCCCTCTGCTGCTGGTATCCTGTTGATTTACCGGCCAAACCCACCCCCGCTCCCACCTCCCAGCTGCACGTCTCTCCCTCCTCCCCTACTTAGCTCTGTTACCCTTTATCCCTCTGCTGCTGGTATCCTGTTGATTTACCGGCCAAACCCACCCCCGCTCCCACCTCCCAGCTGCACGTCTCTCCCCCCTCCCCTACTTATGGCGACTGCTGCGCACCTAAGGCAAGCCCGTCTGCGCCCATCCGCGACCCGACCGCGACCAGCGCCAGGAACCATGGTTCCGCGAGGCCCTGCCGATACAACTCCGCCTCCCTCCACGCTTTCAACCCTGGAGGACACACCGACTGCCAAAGATCCGCACCCAATATCACCCATGGACAGTTCTCCTGCAGGCACGTCAAACGATCCTTCATCATCAACAGCTCCCCCACGGCCACCGAAGGTTCACGGGAATCTCGCAACACCCAATCCCTGACTTGCATCCTCCTCAACGTATGCTCCCTTCACAGACACGCCGTAGAAATCTGGGACCTGATCGACACCCTCTCGCCCGACGTCGCCTTCTTCACAGAGACCTGGACCAACGCCACCTCCGGCCCGACATCGCCACCGCCATCCCAGACGGATACAAGATCCAGAGAAAGGACCGCCCCCACCTCCCAGGAGGAGGACTCACCATCGCACACAAGACCTCCCTCCACCTCCAGCACCAATGACCCCCACACCAACACTGAACACCTCCACTTCCACATCCAGACCAGCTCCAGGACCACGCTACGTGGCACCCTCGCCTACAGACCCCCGGGACCTCGCACCAAGGCCACAACCTACATCATGGACCTCGTCGCCCCCCACACCATCACCTCCATGGACTACATCCTACTCGGAGAGCTGAATTTCCACCTTGACAACCGCAGCGACCCCGACTCCACCACACTCCTCGACAACCTCTCCAACCTCGGCCTGAAGCAACTCGTCACCACCCCCACCCACAGAGCAGGACACACCCTCGACCCCATCTTCGCAGGAGGGACTATCACCTGTTTCAGCCACACCACACAGCCCCTCTGGACAGACCACCACTGCATACACTTTAACTTTAACACCACCACTGCAGCCAAAACCGCCCCGCGCCCACCACGAAGGAACTGGAGCAAGATCACAGAGGAACACCTCAACACCACCCTCCTCCACAACCCCCCGATCACCACGCCCAACACCAACTCCGCAACCAACGAATTTCACCGCTGGATCTCCAGCTGCGCCGACAAGCTCGCACCCCTCTGCCACCCCTCCAAACAATGCCCCCTGAAGGCCGCCTGGTTCACCACCGAACTCCAAGAAGCCTGGCGCTCCTGCCGACGCCTCGAGAAAACCTGGCGAAACCAGAAAACCACAGAAAACCTGAACAACCACAAGGACGCCCTAAAGGAATACCACAGGCACATAAGAGACACCAAGCGGACCTTCATCAAGAACAAAATCCACACCAATGCAACCAACGCCAAAGAACTCTTCAACGTCATACAGCAATTCACCAAACCCCCCAGCGAAGCCACTGACGTCACACCATCCTGGGAACTCTGCAACAAGCTCAGCTCCTACTTCCATCTGAAAATCAAGGCCCTCTATGACAACTTCAGCGAACAGACACCGGACACCACCCCCCTCCCCACCGCCGACAACAAGCCGACCATCACTACCTGGAATCCTGCAACCAGCGAACACATCACCATGACCATGAAAAACACCCACTCTGGAGCTCCGACGGACTCCTGCCCACCACACATCTACCACAGGGCCGCCGCCGCCATCGCACCCAAACTAGGATGAACCATCAACGCCTCCTTCAACTCCGGCATGTTCCCAGACGACTGGAAGCAGGCGGAAGTCAAGCCCCTCCTCAAGAAACCTACGGCCGACCCGACGGACCTGAAAAGCTACCGGCCCATCTCTCTGCTCCCCTTTGCTGCCAAAGTCACCGAGAGACTCGTTAACACACAGCTGATCGCCTTCATCGAAGACAACTCCATCCAGGACTCGTCCGAGTCTGGATTCCGCAGCAACCACAGCACCGAGACCGCCCTCCTTGCCGCCACCGATGACATCCGCATGCTACTCGACCAGGGACACACTGCGGCCCTCATCCTCCTCGACCTCTCCGCAGCCTTCGACACCGTCCCGCACCGCACACTTGTAGCCAGACTTCACGATGCCGGGATATGAGGGACCAGCCTCAACTGGATCTGCTCCTTTCTCTCCGGCAGAACCCAAAGGATCAGACTCCCTCCCTTCATCTCCGAACCCACAGAGATTAACTGCGGGGTACCCCAAGGATCATCACTCAGCCCCACACTCTTCAACATCTACATGGCCCCCCTCACCATCATCGTCATACAGCACGGGCTCAGCATAGTATCATATGCCGACGACACGCAACTCATACTATCCCTCACAAAGAACCCCGAATACATTAGACTCAGCTTCCAAGAAGGAATGAAGGACGTCGTAGCCTGGATGAAGGACAGCTGCCTGAAGCTCAACTCGGAGAAAACTGAGGTCCTCATCCTTGGACCCTTCACCTCCACCTGGGATAACACCTGGTGGCCCTCCGCCCTCGGGAGCCCAACCACCCCCACAGACCACGCACAGAACCTCGGCATCATCCTCGACTCCTCCCTCACCATGACCCACCAGATCAACGCCGTCGCCTCCACAAGTTTCAACTGCCTTCGCATCCTCCGAAAGACCTTCAAATGGATACCCCCTCAAATGCAGAAAGACCGTCACCCATGCTCTTGTAACCAGCAGACTGGACTACGGCAACACCCTCTACGGCGGAATCAACAGAACCCTCCTACACAAGTTCCAAACCATCCAGAATGCCGCAGCCAGACTCATCCTCGGGACACCACGGCACGAACACATGACCCAACACCTACAAGACCTCCACTGGATCCCCGTCGAGAAGAGAGTGACCTTCAAACTTCTCACCCACGCCTACAAATCCATCCACAACATCGGACCCAAGTACCTCAACGAGAGAGTCTCCTTCCACTTACCCAAAAGAAACGTCCACTCTGCCGATCTTACCCTGGCAAAGACCCCACGCATACACAGAACCAGAGCAGGCGGGAGATCCTTCTCCTACATCGCAGCCAAGACCTAGAACGAGCTCCCAGTCAATATCAGGCACTCCCCGACCCTGCACACCTTCAGGAAGAGCCTTAAAACCTGGCTCTTCGACTGAACCGGAGCTTCTCCCCCCTCCCGAGCCTTGAGACCCTCACGGGCGAGTAGCACGCTTACAAACCCCTGATTGATTGATTGATTGATTGATTGATAGAGCAGGGCTGGGAGTGGAGGAATAACAACCGGATAGGCATGATTAGGAGAATGTGGGGCCTTGATTTACTGAAATGACTTAGTTGCCGATTGTATGTACAAATTGCCATAGGTTTGGGTCTTCTGAACTGGGCATGACCAGTGTCCTCGTATCCCCCTGGGAGACAAATGTTGTAATGTTGAGGAGTCAACCGTGTGCACATTACTTTAACTGCTGATATGTATGGTCAATTGAGCAAAAGTTAATAAAAAAGATTTTAAAAAAATAAATTATGTAAATTGTGTAATAACTATATATTTTATTTATATTTTAGGTGTGGGCTGCCGGGGTTGTAGGGTTATAGGGTGGGAAGTTAATTAAGTAATAATTAATTCAAAATTAATTATTAATTTCTTAATTATGTAATAGATTTTCAATTATGTAAATTGTGTTATACTTATTTCTTTTAGTTATATTTTAGGTGTGGGTTGCTAGGTTTGTAGGGGTATAGCGTGGCAAGTTAATTAAGTAATAAATAAATAACAATTATTTTTTAACTGAAAAGTAATTATTATATTGCATACGAACTATGTAAATTGCTTAGTTGTTTTTTATTTGCTTAATATATATATATATTATGTTAAGCAATGATGTTTATATTAAGAGATATATTTTTTCTAAATTAATAGGATTATTCAAATATGTAATGTGTTTGAGGTGAAGTAGTTTACATATTGTTGCTTGGACTAGAGTGAGAATAGTAAATTTAACCCCTTGGAAGTCCAACGCTTTCCCTACTTTTGCACAGACTAGAGTTGAAATAGTAAATGTAACCCCTCCGAAGTCCTACACTTTCCCTACTGTTGCACAGGCTGGAGTGGGAATAGTAAATGTAACCCCTCCAAAATCTAATACTTTCCCTAATGTTACTCAGACTGGAATGGGAATTGTAAATCGTACCCCTGTGGAAATAGTAAATATTAGTCCTCCGAAGTCTAGCACTTTCCCAACTATTGCGCTGTTTGGAGTGGGAAAAGTAAATGTAGCCCCTCCGAAGTCCTACGCTTTCTCTACTGTTGCATTAACTGGAGTGGGAATGGTATATCTATTATTACCAGACTCCAATACTTTTACCCTATATTGGTAAAATATATTTATTATTAATATTCGTTTTTAATTTTATATTATTTGTTTATATTTTTATTTGTTTTTACGTTTTTATAATTTTTTTTCATTTTTTTTTTCATATTTTATTTGTTTGGTAATTGAGTTAATGTTTTAGAATTTAATTGTTAATATTTTTTTATGTTTTATGTGTATATGTATCCTACCACATTTAACTTCTTACCTGAGGGTTTGATGAATATAGACATATCTGATCTTAGGGATTCCTTCACTCGGTGGCCCTGATAAGTTGTGTTTCCATACTGATGCATTATTTCTTAAAGACACTAAGGGCCCTACTTTGAGTTTGGCAGTCCAATGGACCGCCAAACCCATGGTGGCGGTGCAGCTCCCGCTGCATGGGTAGTCCGACAGCCCTATTACAAGTAGAGCGATCGGACTGCCATGGGACCGCTGCTGATGCCAGGGATCCACGTTTCTTGGTGGTATTTCAGCAGTCTGAGGCCCCTAATATGCTGGTGGTGCCGCAGCAGCAGTTTCAAGCATATTAGGAGTTTCCTCACCGCCTGTGGCGGTGAGCCTGCCATGAAAAGTGTGGCAGCGAGGATATAAAGGGGGCCCTACAGGGCCTCCTTTTGCCTCTGCGCCAGGGGATACATGCAGGGGGCACATGGTATGCCCCCTGTCTGCATGCACCCCCAGTTCCTGCAGGGCATGGACTTGACAGTCCATGACCTGCAGGAACGTGCAATGGCAGTCCCATTGTGGTGCCTGCCGTGGGCCTGACACCGCAGACCTGCCGGACCTGGATTCCAGTCGGATTCCGGTGGGTGGTCTCATTATAGCTTTGGTGGTGTGGCAGCAGGATGCTGGCGTGGCGACCCGCTGCCACACTGACAAAGTCATAATGAGGCCCTAACTCTCTTGTCATGATTTCACGGAATGCATCAATATAGTCATGTGGTGTATTAGGTAGCATCCTTGATTTAGGTTTAAATCACTAGGGGTATTCACATCAAAACCTAAGCTCGACAAAACTTTCCCCATGTCAACATCAATGTATCTATTCAAGTGCCTTTCTTGTAATAGAGATTCTAATGCCAACAGTCTACATCCCCAACATTTTTGTTGGTATTTCATTTTACGACATCAGGGCCTTCAATTTTTTGTGGACATTTTATGCACCTTCAATAATTTCAACTTCTTAATATAAAGGAACAAGTTAATACAGGTTTGTGCATAATCATTCTCCATTGCCCAACAAAAAGTTAATCTCAGTTTTAAAAGGGATCTCTCTACATCAGTTAGTTTGTATTTAGAAAGGTTAATTATCATCAAGGCCTTGCAGTCTTTCATTAGTACCACCTGGTACAACGCCCTTTCTTCCCACATGGCGATGTGTCCTGCTCCTCCCCTTCGCTTGTTTAAAACAAGCATTTGCAATGCAATAGGTCTCGCATTTGCGAGAGTTTAAGCTATTGACACTGTAAATGACAATGTCTTTTATTTATATGTTTTGATAATTAAATCATAAATAAGAGGCATTGTCATGTAAAATGCCAATAGCTCAAACTCTTATAAATGGGAGACCTATCGAAAGAAGCAGCCGCTATTGTCCCAGGGTGCTTAGAAAGTGAATTTGCGCATGATGCACTGAATGTTGCAGGAAAACATATTGTGCCTGCAGTAGGAGCAACTATTTAAATAAAATAGTGCTTACAGACTAAAAAAGACTCACTGTGTAACCACCAAAGTAAAAGGGGCAATCCTCATGGGAGGTTACGAATGAAGACAGGAGTTCCTAACACGCCTATTAATGAATCAGAAGCCAGCATTTACAAAGGACAATGACAAATATAGGCGGAGAGTGGGTGGGGCTTCTATTCCATACTCCAATACAGCATGGCTCGCAGAGCAGCGCATGCGCTGCCAAGGCTTGACCTGAAAATGTTTATTCAGAGGGGGGCACACACCATGGACTTTAGGAGGATTTTGTGTTAGCAGTTACACTTTTAGAACAGGATTGACTTTGATGTGGAGGGCCAGTCTGGGAGACAGAGTCCTGTCGTACCACTGCCCCCCCCCACTTCCCAGTCCCCTTTGCTAACAAACCAATAATTGAATGCAGATAAATACATTTTCTAGAAAGACATTGGTGAATGCAGGCACTTCTGAATCAAGATGGTCTAGGAAAGCTGGAGAGCGTTGCTCAGTGAGAGTTTGTAGGCAGGAGTGAGACCACATTGCCAAGATTAAAAGACTGTTATACTTTTGGGGACAATGCTGAGGCAGGGTGGGTTCCTGAATTGGCAATTGGTGTCCGAAATGGCAAAGCTGTCATGACCTTTTAGCAGAATGCTGCATTGTGCATTGAAGGTTTTGGTGCCCACCCCGCTTTATATTTTAAGTTGAGAGGGAGCCTACCCCTTATTGTCCGCCTGGTGTTTTATTGATGAGGCGGGAGCCCACCCCGCGCTTCGCCGCCGCAGCCTGAGCTGAATGCTACATTGTGCATTGAAGGTTTTGGTGCCCCCCGCTTTATATTTTAAGTCGAGAGGGAGCCTACCCCTTATTGTCCGCCTGGTGTTTTATTGATGAGGTGGGAGCCCACCCCGCGTTTCGCCGCCGCAGCCCGAGCTGTTCTGGAAGCCTTCTCCGGGCCGCTCTCAGCGCGACCTGGAAATCAGGCAACTTTGCCTGGGATATGGGCGGGGCATGGAGCGCGCGGCCGGAAGTGTCCAGGGCTCCCGTGAGCTGAGGATGCCCTGCGTGTTGCAACCCACGTGTAGGAGAAGCGAGGCGGGAGCCCACCCTGCACTGGCAAGCCGTAGAGGGAAGTCCGGCGGGAGCCCAACCTGCCTTCGTGAATGCTGCATGGAAGGCCGGAGCAGGATTTCAGGCGGGGCTCCTGTGAGCAAGACGGAGCCCCGCGTGTTGCTGCACCACAAAGAGTGACCGGGTGAAGAGGCGAGTCCCCCCTGCCATCGAAGAGACCAGCCGGGGAGCAGCGCAGAGTCCCCACAAGAGCCGGTGAGTGGGGTTGAGCGGGAGCCTGCAGGTGGTTAAAGAGGCATGCTGTACGTGGCCACCGGCTGATAATGCATGCAGCTGACGTAAGCGCGCCGCGCCTGGACAGGAGATGTGCAGGCGTATGGTGTGAGCAGGCGTTGTGATAACGCCGCGAGCCATACGCGTGCACATCTCCTGTCTGTTAAGCTTCGGCACAGACAGTTGATGTGCACGCGTACAGCTTGCGGCGTTATTACAACTCCTGCTTGCACCATACGCGTGCACATCTCCTGTCCAGGCCTTGCCGTACGCGTGCACATGTCCTGTCCCCCTTCCGACCCAAGTCAACAACAATAGATCTCGCATAGCGAGCAGCGCTTTGCGCTGCATCGCTAGGCGAGACCTAAAAAGCAGACCTATTTCCAGTAATAATAGGGCCTGCACTTTTGTCCACCAGAGTGCTTATATCAGAGCTGGATTCACTGGTTATCTGGTCATGTTGCTTTTGCACATTCTCCTGTTTCATCTCCATTCTATACAAATCATATTTCCTCGCAAACCTTAGGATTGTGCCTGCTGCATAATCTCTTTTATCTATGTGGAATTTTTGTTGTTTCTTAAGTTTTATATCAAGCTTCCTAAATGACCTTTGCTGACTGGTGTGAACACTGCACTGAACTGAGTCATGGAACTGGGCATAGACACTGAGTGTACTGAACTGAGTCATGGAACTGGGCATAGACACTGAGTGTACTGAACTGAGTCATGGAACTGGGCATAGACACTGAGTGCACTGAACTGAGTCACGGAACTGGGCATAGACACTGAGTGCACTGAACTGAGTCACGGAACTGGGCATAGACACTGAGTGCACTGAACTGAGTCACGGAACTGGGCATAGACACTGAGTGCACTGAACTGAGTCACGGAACTGGGCATAGACACTGAGTGCACTGAACTGAGTCACGGAACTGGGCATAGACACTGAGTGCACTGAACTGAATCATGAAACTGGGCATAGACACTGAGTGCACTGAACTGAATCATGGAACTGGGCATAGACACTGAGTGCACTGAACTGAGTCATGGAACTAGGCATAGACACTGAGTGCACTGAACTGAGTCATGGAACTGGGCATAGACACTGAATGCACAAAACCACTGATTCCCAAACAAAACACATAAGTGCACAACCTGGAACGAAGGATTCCGATGTATGTAGGAAAATTGTACATAGTGGACTGTTGTGAGTCCATCTATTGTGTCTATGGCTCTGTGTACATTTTTTATTGATCCTTTCTTACTGTTCATAGCTGTGCTAGGAATTGGTGGGACAAGCCCTACACACACATTATACTTAGATGAAGGACCTGGTTTCCCTAGCAACGCCGCTCCTACAAATAACGGCCGCGGCCCATCACAGCACTGACCATGTAAACCAACTTCACCTGGGACAAAGTGTTACAGATCAATAAGAAAACCAAAACTGTGACTAAAAAATGAATGTGGAGTAATGAGGCTACCGTCTCGTTATCCAAAACACACCTCTGTCAGAAGAAATTTGACAGCCAGAGAAGAAGATCTAGGCATCGGGGGCTTGCAGCTAAAGAACTATGAGCTCCAGCAGCATCCTGAGGGGTAAAGCAGATCGCGAGCGGCAGAAAACGGTAAGCGTATCGATCCTGATGCGCTTTTTGGTTATTTTGCATGCTCATTCAATAGACGTTCCAGGCAAGGCCGTTAGACATTGGGGGCATTGAAACAGTAGTGCATGAGCCCGCGCTTGTTATATTGAACTGGTGAAGAAACTGGGCGTGGCTTTTTGGTTGGAACTCAGCGCACACCTTCAGCGCAAACACTTGTGAAGGTTTCCTGGCATTAGGGGGCTTCCTCTGTGAAACTGTTAAGGAATGTAAGCATTGACAAAGCGCATTTAAGAAACAAAGTCACAGAACTAAATACCTATGTGTGATAGTAGCGCTCAAGGAATCTAAGCATGGACAAAGCGCATTTAACAACTAAATGCACAGAACTGAATACCTATGTGTGATAGTAGCGGTTAAGGGATTGGCAAAAGACATTTAAGGAACAAAGGAACAGAACTGAATTCTTATGTGTGATGCACCAATTGTTTTACTTTGAGTGAACTGTGGATAATGTAATCTCTTAAAGCCCTGGAATGGTGAGCACTTAAAGAACATTATCACCAGTGTCTTGAGAAATACCATAGTATCAGACTCTGCATTCTTGTTGGTCAAGCAATCAGCTGTGAGTGAATTCATGGACAATATTTCGGAGTGCTCTGTTTTCTTACAGGTGAGATATAATGATACTGATGCATTGCTGATTGAGTAAGGAAGAAACTCTAGTGAATTATATGCTGCAGCAGAAAAACATAATTACGAACTGCATCTGTTTCCAGTTCTCCCTTCACACAGAACCCTCCCTAACACCCTTCCCCTCGACTAGCCACTCCGATCCTCTGGTTGTGATTACACAGAGTAGGAGCTACTGGAAGTTGTGGGCTTTGAGGGTACTTCTCCTGAGGAACCTTGAGCCTGTCATTTTATTCTTCCTCATATTTCAACAATTTATCCATCATCGTTTTCCTTAGGGGATTTACTGCATCTCGGTCACTTGCCTTCTCTAGTTCCTTATTTGACACACTTATTTCCTTTCGAATTTTAGCCAAGTGCAGCTTTTTATATTTGAGCAAGAGCTTCATCATGCCCTGACTTGACTTAGGTGTGAAATAAGCTCAATCCTCTAGTGATCCCAGATGTGGGCATTCATAGGTGAATAGAGTAAAAATTCTTAACTCTTGTGGCATGGAATCCATTTTTTATTTCAGGTTTTATTTTGTAACACGCAATAGAGAAGCCTGCAGAATGTGTCAAAGTTGCTGGCATGTTTCATTGCTTTTCCAGATCCTTGAGCTTCACATCAAACCTTATTACACTACACTTGTTTATGAAGTTCTGCACCTTTGCTGTATCCACATGACCTTGAGAAATGACCAAGTCACAAGTGTACATGACAAGCTGTTGCTATGTCACTTTCAAGTTTGCTTTAGCTAAATGCCCATATATAGACCTCTCTCTGAATACATATTAATGATTGCATAAATGTTTGAAAAGCATGTACGCCGGGGAATGGCTACATAGTTGTATAAACCACATACAACTTCTGTACTATGACGCGGTCCACACTGCCTCCTGGCTCCTCGCAGCTGTCGAATAATAAGATACATTATAAATCTCACGGCCTCATGTCTTTTATTAATTACAGACTTCAACATATTTGGTAAAGAATGTGGAACTTAACCTTCATGCTGAATTTTACTATAAATATGCCGACGTTGGGATTGATAAACTACTGGAAGTGTACTGGGAGGCTACACCAACATAGACGCCTCCCAAAAACTATGCGTGAGGCGCTCGTGGTGCTGGTGCTAAAATCAGGTAAGGTAATGTAAGAGGCGACATCTTACAGACCACTCTCCATGTTAAATGTTGACGTAAAAATACTGAATGGTCTATTGGCTACCCGACTGCTCCCATATTTGCTCATTCTTGTCCATGAGAATCAGTGAGGGTTCATCCCAAAGAGGAGCACCATGTACAATTTGCGCAGGCTGTTTCATGTTATCCATGCCCCTGATCTACGGAAAGGCTCCTATGTGCTAGCGTTCCTCTTTTGCATGGGTTTATCTGTGGCAGGTCTTGGACAGAATGGGTTTTGGGCCCAACAACGTCTTGTGGCTCAAGCTGCTTTACAATGATCCAAAGGCTAGGATCCAGACTGGTGGTTTGGTTTCTGTAGGCTTCCCACTACATTGCAGCATGAGACAGGGGTGCCCTCTTTCGCCATTGTAATTCACACTGGCGATGGAACCATTGGCAGCACTGTTTCGACAGAGGTTAGAGGCCTGGGTAATCCGGGTGGGTGACAATACACACAAGATCGCGCTCTAGGCTGACGAAGCCCTAATATACTTACGATATCCAGAGCATTTTGTCCCAGTGCTGTTGAGTGCCCTAGCAGAGTTTAAAGGAGTGTCTGGACTTTCTGTTAACACTCAGAAATCGCACCTGCTGCCACTGGGTCATCTAGCAGTGATAGACCTCGCGATTCCCCCTGCGGTTGGGTTACAGTGGAGTGCAGAGGGTATATGTTATCTGGGGCTTAGAATAGCTTATGAGAAACAGCGTTTCCTGGATTTTAATATAGGCAGAGTGGTTGAGGATCTACGGGCTTTGGTCCTGTTCTGGCAAGACCTCCCCCTCTCACTGATGGGGGGGGGGGGCGGCTCTAGTAAAAATGGTGGTGCTGCCACGGTGTCTCTATGTCCTACAGGGCGCATTATATGAGATCCCTAGACGTTACTTTAAAGAGTTGGACAGCTTAATAATAGATCTCCCCTGGGCCACAACATGGAGGAGAATAAGATTGACTATGTTGAAGCAAACACCCCCAAGCCCCCATCCCATTCCCCCGCAGCAAGGCATCATACCTTTTACCAATCACTCCCCACTTATTGACACATCCACCTCACAACCAGCAGCAGGAGAAATGTGCCGCTTTCCGTAACTTATTTATTAGTAAGTTACGGAAAGTATCTGCCATATCACTGATGAAGAGTGTCTCCCTACCTTGCTTAAAAGTTCCACTGAATCAGTTAGCACTGCTTATAAAAAAGCGCTAGCCAGGCTGACAAAATGTCATGGTAGTCAGATAATTCCCCCATAAGCTACAAGGGAATTGCAGTGGCAGCAAAGATTTCATGATTAGTCCATTTCTAGATCTATCACTGCAACAAAAGAGTTAATATTGGAAATACAAGGTTTTCCGAATCTGTCATGACAAAAATTAAGCATTATGATAGTTAATTGCGCAGCTGTAACCACATACCGAATGCCCTTGCTATATTACCATTGCCATTTTCTTCACCAGTTGTGGTGTGAGACATACCCTTCTTGAGAAGTGAAACAAACAAATGTCCAGAAATATTCCAACAATTGTTGTGTGGCCAATTACAGATACCATAACTGCTTGAAAAATACTCCCTGTATCACTGCCGAAAGTTGTTGTTAGTGGCTAAAAAGAATCTTTTTGATATGGCCCCCAGGATACGCAGTGCCTATGCTAATGATACATCCACCGGTGGCAGGAGCATCTCGCTGCCTCCGTCGTACCCTCAGAATCCTGTCTCACCCTCACTGAAATAGAAGCATGGGATGCCACTGGATTATTATTGGTCCTGGAAAAAGCTATTGGATTATTAAGGGAATGGAGGGAAGTTATGGCTAGCCTCACAGTTCAACTGCCAGATGGGCCATTACAAACAGCATACCCAGCCCTTTTGCTGCCCTTGTGTGAGGTGAGGACAGCAAACAATCATCCTGTGTTCATGTTCCCAGATCAGGAACCAACTTCTTATCATTTACTCTCTCTCATGTACTCACCCTCTCCACAGGAATTCAGGAAGGGACTCAAGACCTGGCGGTTTAACTGATGCCATCCAAGCGGCATGGATCTCAGCACCTGGAAACCCTCATGGATGATTAGCAGTGCTTTATAAATCATCTTTGATTGACTAAAGACTTTCCTAAATTGGGTGAAGAACCCACCCATGATATACTCAATTGCACTGTTTAACTGCAATTGGAGGGCTGCTCTGGAAAGACGTGGCCATTATCAATATTATAAACCCCAAAGATCTGTGGGAAGTTGGTGAAAAAAAGAGTGTTTAACTGGCCAACAGCAGAGCTGCACAGGGCTAAAGACAATGGGCCAGGGTCTGAGGTGGATGATAAGTTAATGCAGGTGATAAATATTTAAAACAGAAGGTCTCTTAGGTTAGGGTGGATTGATCTAAAATAATAAACGCTTCTCAAAGTAAAGATGAGACAATGCATGCTTAATCAGAATGCTTAATACAGATATATCAACAAAATGGTGGCATACGTAACCCACTGGGTGAGGATCTGCCTGCCTTTGCCACTACCATTGTGCACAGTCTCCACCCTAATATTAGAACACATATGCAAACCTCTTCTGTATGCTGGCAACAAAACCCATTAGGAAAAAATGCTACTGGCTGCTAAATGCTGTGCTGACTTTCAAAATAAACTGTTAGAAGAACATGAAGGTAAATTTAAAAAATGGGAAGGAGCGTCTGATGGTGATGCACACAGAATACTACCAAGGGCATTGCTTTGGAAATAACGCAGTAAAATTCAGCTAGAGGAGCATCTGGTAGAGGACGAGGAAGGGTTCAAGGAGGAGCTAGAGGAGGACGGATGGGCAACAAAATAACTATCACTACTGTAACAAGCATGGACATTGTCGTAATGAATTTTTGTTAAAAAATACGCATAGAGAAGGAGAGGGTCAAAACAATCATTAGCCGCCAGCACACCAAGCGAATCAGTGGTCTTCTGACGCAGCTGATGGGTACCACCGTTCCTTCCCCATATCCACTACTACACAAAACATTCAAGGGCTACCAAAAAAGGTAATAATTGCCTTTTAGCTCCTGCAATTTAAGTAGACCAATGGGGCCTTTATGTGAATGCCAAGATACTGGGTAAAGAAGTTTCTTTACCAAACTGAGGTGGCATGGTGTGCAAAATAATGATGGATTGTGATGCCGTCAAGTGTTTACCAGTGGCTGAGATTAGTTAAAGCATTCCATCCATCACTGCTCTGTATACTTACTGTGTCACCCTATTTTGGATGTGTATGCCCAGACATGGTGTAGTGTAGTTCCTCCTATATCCCTGATAGGCTCTGCGCATTGGAATGACATACACTATAGATTTGACATAGGACTAACGTCAGTATGTCTCTATCGAGTACATTAAACTTAATTACTTGTGTGTGCCAGCTAACTCAGAGGTCACTAGAAACTTCTCGAATATACAAGAAGGGATTAGTCTCTGACAACCGCATAAACATGACAACTTTGTTTCCTTTTAGAATCGGAACAGCCTCAGAATCGTGGAAACAATAGATAACAGTTTCACTCAGTCAGTCGTGCATGCTTCATTTCTACAGAGTTGCACAGAAATAGAGAGACGGGCGTTTCAATAAAAGGGTTTATTGAGCAGTCTTATTTCTCATGCAAGAGATATGAATTGCTACAATCATAAGACAGACTGCGAAGTACAATATGTACGAAGTTAGCAGTAAGATAAAATAATACTGCAATAGCATGGTTTGTAGCTATAACATATATTAATCAAAATACATACATAAATAACATAAGCTAAAATGATGGAAACTCATCTGATGCTTCTAAATTGTTCTAGCCTAGTGTACCTAACCTAAGCGCAGTACCAGGTTTGAAGTAGGTGCCATTTCTAAAGTATAGCTAGCTATATTTTTTGTTTAGCCAAGAGTTGCCAAAAGTTTCTCTAAGTTCTAGTCAGCTCCATACCTTAGAATGAGAGAGGTTGGAATCTCTTTTCTGGACTCGATAGTCTAACCCCCCGCAAGGGAAATCAGAGAGCACTGGAGCTGGATTCTCTGCGAGGAGGATGGCAGCGTCAGGTCAGTGCATCAGGCTGGAACTCGATCTCCTTCCGAACTTGCCGTGGCGAACCGCGTAGTCTGGGTTGGATCGAATCCTCCGGGAACCGCAATTTGTCAGGGCAAGTGCTGGTATATTTATACCTTGAAGGTGTCTAGGAATGCCAGTATTGACGTAAAAGTCGGGCAGAGGAACGTCATGAATGAACCCCTAAGGAATAGATGTTCATGCATACTTAATGAGTTCTTGGAGAAATCAATATTAAAGCTGAGGGAAATTCCTAAAGGCTTAAGGGTCTGGTTTTCCAAGAATTCATTGTGACGTGGATGGACGGATGTAGGTGTCCATGCCTGTATTTGGTTTGTATGGACAATGTCTAAATAAGGGCCGGATTTCTATATACAAATAAGGGCAATGTGAATTGTACCTATATAAGGGCATAAATCGGGAAACCTATATACGGAAACTAAATCTGCACACAACACCCACTCCAGTTTCGTATGAACGACGTTACTAAATCCTAAACGTTCTAAACATATCTTAAAACAGAGTATCGCATCGGTTTGCTAAAATAAGCTAAAAATATATCTAAAACATATGTTCTAAAAATACATTACAAAACCATTGCTATGCATAAAGTGTTGTACATATTAAAGGCAATGTTCCATTCTAAGCATAGGATCACATTGGAATGCTAAATGAATTAACACAAAAATATATACATGTGATGAAATGGCTCGTAAATACAGAAGAAAAAGGGTCCGAAACCATTTCATATCAGGTTACACAAGTCAAATTGTTATTCATGACAAGGTGGCATACTGTCCCTGGAAGTGTTATCAAATAATTCTGTTCTCTATGAATAGTTCTACTATAAGCAGATTACTGTGCCAAAAAATGAAAAATACAATTTTGGGACGGGGATAAAAAAAATATATAATCATAGAAAAAGTTCAAAGTCAGTCACGTTTGAAAAAGAATGAAGGCCAAATTCAGAGTTTCTCTGGAACACTGTGTGCTTGAATCAAAAGTCAGTGTGTGGGGATGGAGAAAACATAACATTTTCTAATCCTGTAGACAACAAGTCGTCTACCGTTGTGGGTGAGAGTTGGAATACCTAGTGTAGAAGATCAACAGCACATAGATGCGAACTATCGCCTTCAGCATGGGAAGCATCAGCAATGTCCGGATTGGATGTTACCTGCGCGCCTGGTGTTCCCTCTCGTACCTCAGCAGTAGCATGGTGCGTCTGAGAGATCTCAATGAATGCCGCCATCAGGATTGGTAGCCGCTGGGGACAACCCATAGCATGGGCCGTTATTGGGTCCAGCAGAGTATCGATATCCATAGGCATGACTGATGGGAGTGTCAGACAAATGTCTAGCCCGCATTCTTCACCGCATAGCAGGCAGCGTAGAACAGGTAAGATGCAATCTTGCCAGATTGGTCTGAATGACAGAAACCAAGTGGTGTTTAATTCTCGTAGACGAGGTAAACCCAGAATGTGGACGATGCACTCACGACACTTCATCTCCAATAGAGTTCTTTGCATGGTGAACTGGGTGTCGTTGGTGATTTGGCTTGCCATATTGTAGCTGTAGGAGCAAAAATAGTATCCCTGCAACGAGTGCTAAAAGGAGCGGCAGTCTGCCAAACACAGAGTGCACGAAGTTTGGAAAAATTCCGAGGACTGCTTGAAAAGGTGCTAACAGTCCTGCACACACGTTCTTAAATACATGTACAATACCGCTCGTATCAGACATGTTTAAGATACGACCTAACATTTCTGAGAAATGCACAGGGAAGTTTGTATACAAAAGGGTATGTATCTCCGCAGAAGTCCTTGCGACTTGGAGATCATAGGTTTCTTTGGCAGAGGTCAAAGGCACAGTTTTTTGTAAAAGAATGGCTTTCATTCTGCTTAGAGTATCAACTCGTATAGAAGAGATATTCAGTGAAGGCCATAAAGGCGACTCCCTGACTATGTCTATTTGGGGAAACAAGACCTGCATACAGCAAGTGACCCTGGATGTAACCGTTACTAGATATGGGATATCTGGCAGCATGCCACAGCAGCTGTGATCATTCACCATAATGTAACTCCCATTTAAAAGTTGACCAAAGATTGGATTAATCACTGCTGCTGGTGAACCGTGCAGGTGGTAGGATAGGTTTGTAGTGGAACCGTCACAGGCCCCATGTAAGTTAATACCCTGACAAAGGAGAGAACCGCTTAGTGCGTGTTCACAGTTTTCACCGCTTAGAAACACTTCACGTCCCCCACTCCAACATCTGTGTGTGTAAGGTAAATCCCAGGATGTCTTGATGTATTCTTTACCCAACCTTTCATATTTGTCTGCTGGTATATTTTTTAGGCAATACTGAAAATGGAAAGTCGTAACAGGCAGAGTAATCTTACCATGTATGATCCACTTGGTAGCTGGTTTTTCTGCCACTGTGAATGGTAATTTCTCCAGTTTTTCAATGCTCAGCACCGTATAGTCTGCTCCCCTTTGTGCCAGTTTGATCTGTCTATCAGTGAGATTGAATTCTGCAAACAGTGACGTAGTATTGATTAAACGCCAAGGCACATAGCCAGAACGCAGGTTTTGAAGCGGCCAGCCGAATAGCATGATAGAACGTAGCTGTGACTGACCATGTTGCAACATGACCAAGTCTTGTTCTATGATGTCTATGACAGAGGATACAATGCTGTCCAAAGAATATATCCTGGACGACAGAGTAGTTAACCCATTGTCTTCTACAGAGAGAGAGTTCTCTAAATTAATACGATCAATTTCTCGTTTTCGCTCTGCAGTCTCTGCTTGGGTGACCTTCCATGCTTCAATATAAGCAGCGTGGATACCGGCATATATGAAACATTTTTGATGCGGTTATCTTGGTCCCAGCAAGAATTCCCTAAGGTCTGCGCCTTCTTGAAGTAAAGTTAAGTGTTGGTTTACATCCTCTAATGTAGCCTTCTGTAGCCAATCAAAGCAAAATTTCCCTACACTGTAAGTTGTTACTACCCCCGGATGCTGTCTTTGGACATAACGTGGGTCTGGCCTATGAAAGGTAAAACCTTGTGTGTTGTTCAGGAATCTATCTTGACAGTTGTTTGTGTCTAAGGGCCAGAGCAACCATTTCTTCCATTCAGGATCTGATCTGTTATATTTCAAAATATTATGTTCGTCGACCTCCCCCTGTGTAGTGCTTTCACTTGTAGGTGCAGGTATAGACGGAGTGTTTATGTCTTTTATCTTGGCTATTCCAAGGCATGATGTTTGTTGCACAGTGTTGTTCAAAAACATAATTTGCTCAGGGATGATACAGGCTCTAAACAAAGCTTCTATTCCCTGTACTTGCCAATCTTTAGTACCCCAGATAGTTTTTGTCTCAATGTTGACTTTCCAAAAGTCGTAACCCTGTCTAGACAGTTGGGCAATAAAGGCTGTGGAATAAATCTGTTTGGTATTCGTTAACATATTTTTCATTCCTGTCTTGTTGACATTCTTAAAGTAAAATGTCTCTGCATTCAAGATATTAAACCCTGAAAAAGATGGAAATTTCATTGCAAATGTTTTTGAGCTACCCTTTGGTGGCGTCGGACAATGTTCCCATTGGTTATACATTAATACATTTCTAGGTGTTGCAGATTTATGCAAGAAATGATGACCATTGTGGTTATAACAATACAGTTGTTCATAGTCTGATGAACCTTGTAAATATTCATTATTAGTGAATGCAGTTGACATCTCTAGATCAGACATCATGGGCCCGATTCACAGAATTAACTTAAGACAAAATCCTAAACTTACTACTTTTGGTATTCACAGAATGCACTTACTACTTTTGGTATTCACAGAATGCACTTACTACTTTTGGTATTCACAGAATGGATTTACGACTACTAACTTTACGTCCGCACTCGGGCCGGAAATTCCGGCCCGGAGGCGGAGCTTCCGGGCCGGAGGCGGGGCTTCCAGGCCAGAGGCGGAGCTTCCGGCCCGGAGGTGGAGATTTTGGTCATGGCTAAATCTCCGCCACTGGCCGGAAGCTCTGCCTCCGGCCCGGAAGCTCTGCCTCCGGCCCGGAGGCGGAGCTTCCGGGCCGGAATTTCCGGCCCGAGTGCGGACGTAAAGTTAGTAGTCGTAAATCCATTCTGTGAATACCAAAAGTAGTAAGTGCATTCTGTGAATACCAAAAGTAGTAAGTGCATTCTGTGAATACCAAAAGTAGTAAGTTTAGGATTTTGTCTTAAGTTAATTCTGTGAATCGGGCCCCATATTATTAACAGCCTCAAAGTCCCAATCATCAGAAAAGGTACTGGAGGTAATAAAGTCACTTAATGAAATTTTAAATAAATGTGGAATCTTCAAAAGCTCCGACGGGCCAAAAATGTCATATTCGGTTTTGTCCCAAACTATACCATCAGGTATAGGAATCGCTGTGATGTTCACTGCTGACAAGTCTCTTGCTTCACGATGGGATGATTTGTGTGGCTGGAGAAGTAAGTTCACTCTTTTACTTGCTGTGTCCATTTGAATATATCTTCCATTAATCAGCATACCCAGAGTTATTACCAGAGCTAACCAAAGTAGAAAGAAGAATATTCCCAAAACAATCCATACTTCAATCCATGGTGAAACCAGATAAGTCAGTAGATGAAAAAAGTCTGTTGCTTGTTCTTTGAAAGTTCTCTGTACTGGCGTTGTTTCAGGCTCGCTGGGATCCTCAGAAAACGTATCAAAGTTCATGAAATAGCCAGAAGCAGTTCTGTCAATGCTTGGAATTGCATCCGTATTTGATGAAATTGCTGGAACCAGTTGATCACTTGGTACTTCATTGTAAACAGGTGTATCTGGACGAACTGTTATTTGGGTCTCAAGAGGTACAAGGTCCATAGCATTGTTGCTTAGTCCTCTATTTCTTACTGTCGAATCTTCAAAGGTGATGAGTCTCTCAGTTTGAACCTCTTGGATTGTAGCTAGAGGAGTGCGTCTTCTACATTGGCGGAGTCCACTTAGACTACTGTTCAGTATCGGCCACATAGTGTGGTTTGATCAGGTCGATGGACACAAATCTTTTTCTCCTTTTTACCAGCAAGGGGCGGCAAAAGTACTGTTCTTGATCTGTGGATTGCTAGGACAGGTACTGGTTGTCTGTATGAAGGCCCAAATTCCTTCTTATCCGCGATCTTTTCTCTGACTAGATCCCCAAGCATTGGGATCCAGACAGGCCTTGCTGGGACGACCGGATTTTTCTCAGTGGTGGTTGGCTTCAGGACCACGTTGCTTTGTTGGGTTCTTAGTTTATTTAAGTCCTGTAAAACAGCCAAACGATCTTTGATATCAAATTGTTTGTTTTCCACCACTGTGCCTTTCATATCTAAGTCCGTAACCAACATTCTAGTCCCAAACAGGAACTCATATGGAGTGACACCCCCTAGAGAACTTCTTGGCAAGTTATTTATTGTGCGCTGGACCCCATATAATTGTTGGACCCACCCATCACCCGGCTAGCTGTTATAGACTGCTTTATGTCCCGGTTTTTTCTTTCCACAACAGAATTTCCCTCAGGATGGAATGGAGAAGAATACCGCAATGCTACGGCCAGACTGGCCATGGCTTCTTTGTAAGCCCTAGAGCTAAACGCAGGACCCTGGTCAGAATGTAGTGTGCCTATTGCGTATGTGCTGATAAAGACTCGCAAATCTTTTATAACAGTTTGAGCGTCAGCCGAGAGCTGAGGCCACATCCATAGGAACCTAGAGCACGAATCCACTGCGACCATGTTATATTTATAGTTCCCATCCCTTTGTAAGGGACCGCAGTGGTCGAGGTAAACACAAGCTAATGGTTTATCTGCAATTAACAGGGGCGTCTGCGCAGGATGTTTCACAGTAGAGACTTTCATCTTTTGGCATATCTCACAGTCCAAAATATAATTTCTAGTCTGTTTCCTAATGCCGGGCCACCAGTACCTTTGTTTTAATAATGCTACTGTGGCTGAAACACCTGCATGGGCAAAGGCGAGCCCTTCATGTGCTGCTAGGATTAAACCTAGTCTATGTTCCATGTTTGGAATTACTCTATCCCCCACTCCAGGGATTCGAGCAATCGGAACACCATTCGCATCAATTATATATGAGTATTCGAGTGGGGTGCCGCTCGCAGCTGCTGACCTGACCTGAGGTGTGCTTACTTTCTGCGGACTCTGCCGGGTGTGGGACTGCGAGGACCAGCAGTCCACACCAACTCCAGCTGGTTCCTCTTCCCGCCCCGCCTTCCTGTTGCTTCATAGCGGCTCGCGGCCCCCGCTTCGCGGGAGCCGCTCGCAGCTGCTGACCTGACCTGAGGTGTGCTTACTTTCTGCGGACTCTGCCGGGTGTGGGACTGCGAGGACCAGCAGTCCACACCAACTCCAGCTGGTTCCTCTTCCCGCCCCGCCTCCAACGTCTCTATAAGTTGCAGACATAAGCCGCTGTGCGGGACGCACGCGGGACGTGCCGGGCGAAGCCCGGGCCAAGGGCGGGCCCGTTTGAGCCCGTTCGAGACTGAAGAGACTGGGCTGGGCTACTCCCTGTGCATTTCCGTACTGAAATTTGTTATAAGTAAGTAGCCTGACAATGGTGGGTGGAATGACTAGGGGTAAAAGTGCCCTAGCTGGTACTACCATGGCAGGTACATTGGATAATTTTATTGTAAGAGCTGCTAATCTTCTCGAACGAGAAATTGACCTTACAGAGCGTCGTCTTTCTTTGGACCCTCTTTCCAACAAACGTTCATCTTTAGGCAAAATTGCTCTCTCTGTTACACTTAAGGTAAATACTATAAATCCTACCTTAATTGATTCCACGGCTAGTGAGGATGAAAGTAACGATGTCTGTACGGATTTAATTTTGGAAAGAAAGGGCGGTAAAGAAGGTAGAAGTACAGCTAGGCCTGTAACCACTACGGCAGACGCCACGATTAACCAACTAGAAGGTGTATCCACCCGAGCTCAAATACAAGCTGTTACTGAGGCTATTCTCCCTTCCTCTGATCTAAATTTAGGAGCTAAATCAAAACAGAAGCCTGCTCAGCGAGGAAAAAAGGGCAGTCAATTGAGATCGACGAAATCTAAAAATACAAAACTGGCATCCAATTATTTATTGGGTGCTGTCGAACAATACCCGACTGAAGCAACTGTAGATCCAACCAGGCAATTAGACGATGGTTTTTATTCAAAAATAGGGGAAGTTTTTGCTCTTACAACTCGCCCTATCTTGGATAGACTCAACTTGATAGAAGAGCGTCTTAAGAAACTTGAACAGATTTCTCTATCCAACCTTGAGCTTAATCAATTGTTGAAGACAGGCTTATCAAGAGAGCCCTTCGAACAGCTTCCCCTTGGTAACCAAGCAAGTAATCCTATGGAGAAATCTTTTGTGCCCCTGGTCACGTCTTCTTCAGACCCGCAGAAGGGAACATCTCGGGATAAAGGAGAGGATATTGCTCGTACCAAAAACTCCACAAATGTCAGCGGACTTAAAGATTTACCTATAAGAGAAATGTCCTTGCAGAAATCTTCTGATGTTAATGCTAAAGCTAAAAGTGGTATGGTACAGAATATTAACGAGATGGAAAATAGATCTGCTTGTAACAATGGTGGAGTTTTCCTGCTACCCAGTTTAGATTTGCCGCCAGAATCCTCGCCGTATGTTATCGTATTGACAGGGGTTCCTGGTTTGGAAGAAAACACCATCGAAACATATTACGAGCTGAAGAATAAAACAATGCACTGGCTCAACACAAATCGACCACTCCCTCCTTATATACATACTAAAATCTTGTTTGCTCGGAGAGTCAGTTGGGTGGGTAGGAGGAACAAAGACATATCTGGGGACTGTATTGTTGTTAATTTTAAGGATACACAGGCTGTAAAATACATCCAGCAGGCACGACCATTTTTGCCTAACACAAGAATCAGGCCACTTCCCCTTGGCTATTTTTATCCTCACCAAGCAAATAATAGCATGTGGGAACAGGTAGGGAGGGGCAAAACAAACATTGATTTTCAAAGAGGTAGGCCGGCCCCAGCTGACAATGGTTGGCTCGAGGCCTTCCCAAGAACAAACAGATATAGTTGCCTAGATATGGTTGACTGACTACCCCTAAAATCTACCGCATCTGAATCCACATGGGAGGTGGCAGCTGATGATGTGTTAATTTTACCCTCTGGTTCTTGGCCTGTCCAACTGTCAACTTCTCTACAGGATAAGCCTGAAAACATCCCTATTAATATTGAGGGTGGAGAGGAAATTAATTACCTCCCACTGTCCGAAAGAGGAATTTCTGAATGTGGGGCCTCTCGTGAAATTCTCAATGTGAGACCATCTAAAGATGCTGTCAGAAACTCTGACTTTACACTCTTGTCTTGGAATGTTGCAGGGCTGTCTGCCAGGCTAGGGGATACAAGTTGTACTTCCTTTTTACATCAGTTCTCGATTATCTGTCTACAGGAATGCTGGACGGTTGACCCCATTCATATGAACGGTTACCGTACTTTTTACACGCCGGCAATTTATACGATAAGAGGGAGAAACAAAGGGGGCCTATGTACTTACGTATCAAATTGTTTAAAAGAAACTAAAATTTATTTTCTCCCCGTTTCTGTTTTTTATCACATACTGTCTATAACGTTTGGGGGTAAACAAAACATAATTTTGATAAATTTCTATAATAATATCCCGAAAGATGTATGGGCCTCGACTTTCAAAGAATTACACGAGACCCTTAAAAAACATGGATGAAAAACAAGCCCCTGATCCTTGTGTGATCTGGACGGGTGATTTTAATCACTTCCTATGTCCATTTAGTAATCAAAATATCTGTGGACTGGGGGAGGTTGTTGATGTCTCCTCGGCACACTTCTCCCATATGTCCTTGGGAAATTACTTAAATGAAATACTTTTCTCTCTGGATTTGGGTTTTGTAAATGAACTCTGTTCTCCTCCAGTCCCCTTCAATCCTACACTTATAGGAAGGGGTTGTAAATCAGTCATTGACTTCATGTTAATCTCCAAACGATATTTCTGTTATATTTGCTCGTTTGAAATATGTGAGATAGCAATGAGCGATCATTTGCCACTCAGTATGTCCTTTACCATCGCGGGGGGAAAAAGCAAGTCAGATACAACGGTCCAGAATCTATATAATTACAGACTGGAACTTGCCAGGAAGAACGGTTACACCCTAAAATGGGACAAAGTGGAACCAGTGGCTTTCTTTAGAAAACTAATTCGTTCTAAAGAATTGGAATTTAATACTTGCCTCTCTGGGAACGAGGATCCCTCCAAAGTCCATGACGCATTTCTTAGTATTACTGAAGAAATAAGAAAGTTACTCTCAAAATCCCAGAAACATGGGGCGAGTAGGACGAAGAGATGGTTTGATAGAGAGTGCAGTAAGACTCATGCTCATTTAATGATTCAGCTAAAACGAGATCCTAGGGTCATGGCTGAAGTTAGATATGCTAGATCTGCTTATCAACAGGCAGTAAAAAATAGGAAAAAACAGATCAAACAGGAAGCTTAGCAGACCCTACAGGAAGCCTGCCACTCAAAAGATAGTACTGCTTTCTGGAGAGCGGTGAATGCTCCATTTTTTAATGACAACGTAACAGATTCTATTGAGGTAGCCATTACTGAAGAGTCATGGGTGAGTTACTTTCGGGAGCTTTATCAAGTAGATACTGTGGTAGCAGCAGAGAGGGGGCTAAATTCAAGAACTCAGGATTCAGTACCTTACCCAATAAATGTTGAATTTTCATTGGAGGAAGTCCTGATAGCTATTGATAAGAGTGCCGCGGGGAAGGCACCGGGCCCGGATGGAATTCCCGTGGATACCTTTAAGGCTAATACTAAGTTATGGGCCCCGCTTTTAACTAATGTCTTAAACAGCTTTACCAAAGTTGGCTTTCCACTGACTTGGCAGGAAGCCATTGTGGTGCCTATTTTCAAGAAAGGTGATCGTAATGTACCGAAATGTTATAGACCGATCTCTTTACTTGATTCGCTTATGAAGATCGCTGGGAGAGTTATACTCAACAAATTGCAAATATGGGTTGATGATAGAGGTATTCTCTCTCAGTTTCAATATGGTTTTAGGGAAGGCATGGGAACAATTGAGCAAGGACTGAACTTAGCACTCCTAGTAGCCAAGTACGTCGAGGCCAAAAATGAAAACTTATTTCTTACCTTTGTGGATCTAAGCTCGGCCTTTGACTGTCTTAACCATAATAAACTTTGGCTAACAATGCAGGAAATGGGAGTGGACCCAAACCTTCTAATATTTATTAGAGAACTATACCGAGAGGCAGGTGCCAGGGTACGTTATGGGGATAAGGGGGATTGTACTTCTAAATTCCCAATAGGAAAGGGTGTGAGACAAGGCTGCATTTTAGCCCCATTTCTGTTTAATTTATATATTAACTCAGTAGCATCTCATCTCCTGGAAGATATGCAAGACTATCCCAAAATTGGCAACTCCTATATCCCCATTCTTTTATATGCAGATGATGCTGTAATCATGGCCCGGACCCAAATGGGTCTCCAGAGATCGATTAACAATTTTTCAGAATACATGGGTAATAGGGGTCTAAAGATTAATATAAGTAAAACTTTTAATATGTGCTGCACTAAAAAGAAGAATCTTAACTGTAATTCCTTTCTATCTAACACAAAAATTGCGACCGTGAACACTTTTTCTTATCTAGGTATTAACTTTGACAAAAAGGGCACTTGGACAGCAGCAGGTGAAACACGAAAACTAGCATTTTCACGAGCAATAGGGGCCGTCAAACATTTTTCTAATAAGGTGGGAGGCCGCCCAGTACCAGTCTTAATAGACATTTACAAATCTAAGTGTGTATCCATAGCGCTATACGGTGCAGGAATTTGGGGGATAGCAAATATTTCTAGTATTCAGTCCTGCCAGAATGCTTTCCTTCGTTACCTACTGGCAGTGCCTGAGTCCACTTCCTCTTATGTATGCCACCAAGAGCTGGGCGTATTATATATTTCGGATCTTATTAAATTGGAGCCTATCTTATTGTGGCATGAAGCTTGGTCCTGTAATGAGACAGGTCTGAATAGGGACATAATAAGGGACTGCTTAGATCTTGATGGGGCGACAAAAATTTCCTGGCTCAAATATATAAAAAATTCCTTGTGGGTATGGGCCATCAAGAATTCTTCGATACACCGAATAGTATGGCTGGGTTGTCAAGAAAGAAGCTCAAGGAAACCTGCCTGCATTTCTTAGCAGAAAAACGCTGGCAGACAGAGAAATGTAAGAGTTCTGTTATGGATAACCACCTACTTATTCAAAATCAAGGTACTCAGCCATACTTGAAGTTAGTGCCTAGCTGTTACTCTCGAATGTTATTGTCTCGCTTTAGGGCAGATATCTTTTTTAGATTAGTTACCTTCCCTGAGATGAATTGCTGGTTAAAGGAACTAATTCCCTGTCCTTGTGATTTGGTTTCCGTTCAATCTTCCCTTCACTGTATTCTTTTTTGAAAATTCTACTCAGAACCTAGGAAAAGTATTCATCGACCTGTTTTAAAAAAACTAGGCCTGAGACAATGCAGAGTGGCATTGGTCAGACTACAAATGTTAGATGATGAATTTCTTATGTTCTCGGTGTCAATGTTTCTTAAAACTATTTTTAGATTCAGGATTTCTATGAATTAGGTCTTTTTTAATGGAAAAAGCTTGTTTTTTTAAAGTCAAATTGTTTTATTTATTATGAATGAAATGTTATATATGTGTGCTTTTATGGTTTTGCTTTTAAAATCGAATAAAGCTGTTTCTGACTCTTTCTCTGAGTGGAATCTTTTTAGGTAAGGCCGTACCGCTGCCTTTGCTTGATGCATTGACAGCCAGCATTATTTCGCTGTCTAATTTTGTTTTTGAACGAGTGATTGCAGCTACGGAAGCCGTTTGCACAGCCCCTTTTGCAGCTTCATCAGCCAATGAATTCCCTTCAACGTGAACGCCATCACGTTGGTGACTCAGCGTGTGTATCGCGTGAGTGTTCTGTAGTCCGTTTTGCAACTAAACTACTTGTTCCCAAAGCAATTTGTGCTTGATTGTGCCACCTTTTGCATCTTTGAAACCATTTTGAATCCAATTCTGTAGATATTCATTGTAAGATTGAACACAGTAAAATGAAGCGCACACTATCAGTATGGGGAATTCCCGATCTGTATTTTCAAGTGCCATCTTAAATGCTTGCCTAGAGATTGGGGTTTTGTGACCATTGGTCTGAATTTGCCATTTCGCATGCGACCATTAACGATAGCACACGCTGCACTGTAAGCTTGTTTACTCCCGGAGCGGGCTGTGCAGATCCGTCAGTATAAATTATAAATTCGTACTGGTCAAAAGGGAGAATTTCAGTAGGCAGAGGACATTCATGTTCATATTGCAGGAATGTTTGTGTTTTTAAATATAGATCAAAAACGTATTCAACATCAGTTGCAGCAAGAGAATTAACCTATTGTATCCATCTTGTATGTAAAGCTTTTGCATTTGGAATGCTAGCCTTTGTAACTGCCTCTAGGGCTGGTACAGGAGTTACGACCATAATGTGTTTCCCCTGTGCTAGGGCTCTTTCTTTTGCTACAGCGGTTTGAACTGCTGTCAGAATTTTTTCTGTAGAAGTGAATTTCATTTCTGCTTCGTATACAAATGGGATTTGTATGCAATTGGTACTTTTTCACCTTCGTTAAAAGTTAAGTAGGTGAATCCGCATTGACCCGGAATTATTCAGATCACTAAGTTGTGTATGTTTACGCGTGTTTGCAAGTATTTCGTTGCTAACACGTCTGTTTGGAGTGAATGCAAAATTTCTGTGTGTTTTTGTGTCCAATGTGTGATTTTAAAATCAGGTTTGATTAATGCGTAGAGAGGTTTAACCCTTTCTGCGTAATTTAAAATGTACTTCCAAAATTCAGGAAACCTAGAATCGACTGTAAACTTTTCAGCGTTTTTGGCGGTTGGAGCAGCGCACACTTTTCTAAAAAGTTGTCTGCCAGGCTTTTGCCTTCACTTGATAGTTCATATCCTAGGAAAAGGACGTTGAGGTGGACAATTCTTGACTTTTTAAAGTTGAATTTGTAACCCTCTGAGGCGAAGCCCAATATTATGGTGCTCGCCCTGTTCAAGTGCCTATCCAGGTCATCGTCTGTCAGATATATATCATCGACATATGACAATGCCTCGTCATCATAAGTTTGTAGTAACTCTGTTACCCTTGCTGAGAATAACCCCGGGCTGTTTTTGATTTCCTGGGGCAGTCGACAAAATTGACGCTGGGTCGCCATTATTGAGAAAGCGGTCAAATATCTGCTTTCTGGTGCAATATTTTTCCAAAAGAAACCATTTGAAATGTCTAATGTGGTTTTATATTTTTTACGTACAATGTTATTCATTAATGCTGTACTATGTGCATTTTGAATTTAAGTGTCTGTAATCCAAAACTAGACGATATGTATTGTCTGGTTTGGAGACAGGAAACAAAGGATTGGTCATTGATGAGGTGCATGTTTCAATCACCCGCTGATATTCAAGTTGATCTAAAATCTCCCTGACCTGTTTTTTAGCTTCTTACTTAACTGGGTACTGCCTTTGTGCAGTCGGTTGATTTTTTAACTGGATTTTATGGTGAGGTGAGTCCTCATCCCATCCTACATGATTTTTATACAGTGCTGGGGCTTGGGCTACTTCCCATTTCCTGGCTAATGTATATTTTAAATGAACTGGAACATGGTTGGAGAAGACAGGCATAATGATGTCCTTGCCATGTGGGCACTCCCTGACAAACTCTGGTGGCGAGCCTGTTCTGCTAAAACTATATCATAACCCTTTGAAAGATGCTCCCAAAAGAGTGCTTTCACTTTTCTTGGTATGTCTCCCTCCATCCGGAGTGTTATTTCATATAACCGATGTGGAGAACTAACCCTGGTGTCTACAGTCTCAACTTGTATGTCTTCATTCAAGTCCACTGTCCCCAGAAGTCCCTTCCGGTTCTGGCGAGCTATTGTAACTTCTGCTGCACTGCCCAGCATGGTCTGGGCCCATTCCCCGTTCCTGAGTTGGGCTCTCAGTATTCTCGGCATGTCTGATCTTCAGACCTGCTACTTTTTTCTTGGAGAATTGAGGTTTTGCTTAATTTTTCGGAATGTGTTGATCGTCTTTGGACTTCACACGTTCTACTGTGTTTTCTGACCGTCCTCTTCTTTTGGATGTCTATGACGATATCTGAAAGGTACGAGAGGGATGTGTATCATTATCTTGATATCTGTCAAGTTTTCTCAAATTATCCCTATTCCTGAGGTTGTACCTCCTTTCAGAGGGCTCCTTCTGTGGAGGAGACCTGCCTCGGGAATGAGAATGCTTCTCTTTGGAATTCTGTTTGCTATTTTCCCACTTCTTTTTAGAAGAGGTAGGAGTGTTTTTAGGAAAGACCTTATCAGTACTTTCAGACAGTTGTGGTTTAACTGGTTTCCCTCCCAAACTTTCTCTGCCTAATTCTTCATAGGATTTTTCAATTATTCTGGCTAGTTCTTGTGGTTGTTCTGTTACATCACATTCCCTTAGTTTCTGGCGGATTGCCACTGATGCTGCTTCTCCTTTAATATGAGATAATATTATTGTTGAGACCTGGTCGAAATTTTTAAGTAACTTCATACCTAAATTCAGAGCAGGCTCTGCCCCGTATTCGTTTTGAATCTGTTTCAGGACTGTGAGAAAGTGCCAACTTTCTTGCATGGTATGCCCCCACTTGTTGCTGAATTGCTGATGTACTTTGACTGAGTGTGCCCTGGGCTCCTGCCAATCAGGTACCCAGGGCTTAAGTTCCTTCCCTAACACTGTGTTGAAACCTAAACCCAATTGGCATCTCTGGCCACCTGTCAGCCCCTGGTAAATGGTACACTAAGTATCCAGGGCCTTGTGACCAGAGAAGGCCCCTAAGGGCGGCAGCACTTATTGTGCCACCCTTAGAGGCCCTGTACCCTGACACACTCTGCCCTTGCAGGCTGAGTGTCTGGGTGCAGAACAAAACAGAGAGTCGACATGGCACACATCCCTGTGTGCCATGCCCACAACACACACTGCCCTGGCATACATCAGCCACCCCTCTAGCTGGGTGCCCTATGCCAGTGGTGTGGGTACAGGTGCATGAGTCCTGTGCCCCTACAGTACCCAGGTCCATTCCTGGGCACAGTAAGTGCAGTGCTGCCATCTAAGAGTATATGGTGCTGGGAGATCGTCAACACGAACTCCACAGCACCATGATGGCAACACTGAAGACTGAGGAGTTTGGTATCAAACTTCTCAGCACATTAAACCCGCACTGATGTCAGTATGGGATTTAATGTACAAAGCACGACAGAGGGCATCTTGGAGATGCCCCCTGAACCTAACCTACAATTCACGTCTTGTCTGAGGGGCTGCCTAGGCTGCCACACAGCAGACATGTTGCTGGACCCCTGGGTAGAGAGCCATCCCCTCTCCTGGGCCTGCAACAATGCACATCCTGGGCGAGGTGCTAGGTCTCCTCCCCCAGGATGGGCAGGGAAAGCTTCAAAGGCATGCCGCCTTTGTGAGCTTCTCCAGGCCACTTGCTGTACTCAGCAACTGGCCCCTACCGGCTCTGACCCCCACTCTGGCGGGAAGACTGGCTGGAAACTCCAAAGAAGGAAAGGAGGTGTGCCAGCCTCTGCCAACCCCACCCCTCAGGTGGGGGAGGCGAGGTGAAGCACATCTCCGGGCTCTCGCCATCTTGAAGATGGGAAGCCCTGCCCAATCAGGACTAGGCTACTGCCCCTCTCCCACAGGAGAGTGGCAGGATAGGGGGAGTACCCACCCCAGGGCAGGGACCTAGGGTCCCTGCTTTTTACCTACTTGTAACGCCCATAAATGTAGTATTTAGGGGCACACTGAACCTTCCTTCCTCAGATCCAGATTTCGAAACAGCAAAGAAGATCAAGAAGCAAGACCACCTGCCCTGCAGCTGCTAACAAGAGGAAGACACCAACTGCTTTGGCCCCAGCCCTATCGGCCTGTCGACCCTCAAACCTGCTTCTGCTTAATCCCGGCATCTCCCGTGGGCAGCAACCTCACTAACCCCGGAGGACCTGGCTACCTTGTGACTCTAAGCATCTGGGACTCCCACAAGCAGTGGTACTGCTCAAAGCAAGTAACTGTCCCCTGGCATCAGCCAGGAACCGCGAACCCTGCACACTCTGCACCCGCCAAGCCTGGCCTGTGCTGGAGTGGACAAAGACCACGAGGACGTCCCCCCGGCGACTATGACCCCGAATCCAGCACCCAAGGACCCAACTCGACGCTCCTGACGACGCCTGCAGCCTCAGAATCAGTGACCCCCCCCAACCGCGATCAACAGAGGGTAAGATTTCCCGACACAAAAAGGCACCCCTGCACCAAGCGCCCTGCGGCCCCCTGTGCACAACTCCTGGGTACCTACCTATCCTCCAATTACCCAACTTACCTCTCGAAGTGGTGGTCGCACCTGAAGAATCTTCGTCCCCAAGCTTGCAGCCTTTGTTCGTTCTTGAGCTTCTCCATTGCAATCCATTGAGCGCCTGAAGGCTCAAAAGCACCCTGCACCCAGCCGCCCGAGTGACCCTGGCAGTGCAACCTCTACTCCAATCTACTTCCCCATTTGCCCTGAGCAAGTGACCAGGAGCCCAGCTCCCACAGCCGCGTGGCCTGCTAGCCAGCAGCCACCAACCAAGGGCCCCCTGCCTTCCATAGGATAACATTGGGCCTAACTCACTCTGCACCCGGCTGCCCCAGTGCCGCTGAGGCTGTAATGACTGTACTTTCCTGACCCTGGGAGACCCCTGAGTCTATGCCCAGAACCTTAACTCTGCCAGTCGAGTACTTACCCAAAAGCCAATAACTCACTTTTCTTCCATAGGTTAACATTGGCTGGTTTCACTTGAAAATTCTTCTAAGTGTGGAGTTTCTAAACTTTTAAATATTCACCTAAAATCAACCGAAAATACTTACCTGCTATCAGGAGAGATCCCAATGCTGGATCTTGGTGCCCAGCCCTGACCCTGAAAAGTAATTACAACCACACTTACCGCTACCTCAATTTTCTCCCATAGAAAACCATTGACTGTTTTTCTGTGATATTTCTTCTGTGTCGATTTTTACAAACTACAAATATTCTTTAAATTATGGCGCCAACTGTGAAAACGTAATTACTTACCTGTTTTAGATAGATGTTCCAGTGCTGAACCTAGAAGCCCAGCACTGGATTACAAAAGTAACAAGAACATACTTTACCTGTAACTTGAATTTTCTTCCATAGGAAACCATTGAATGTTTTTCTGTGAAATTTCTTCTGTCGATTTTGCAAACTTACAAATATTCGGTAAAAATCGCCTGTATAACCTAAACGCATTCTCTCAACTGCTTACAGGTGGTACACTAGTGCTGGATCCAGGATCCAACACTGAGCTAGAAGAAGTTACAATAACCTCACTTACCTGCTAAGTGAATTTCCTCCCATAGGATAACATTGGTGATTCTATTAGAAAAAGTTTTCCAAGTGTCAACTTTTAAAATACCAAAATATTGCTTAAAAATCACAACAGTAACTAAATCGTATTTACTCACCTGTTTCGAGGAACTGTCTCAGGACTGAATCTAGGATCCAGTCCTGGAGTTAGAAAAGTAATCCTTAAAGTAACTAATTGCATTTAACTTGAAATTCCCATTGAGCTCAATGTATTATTGTGTTTGAAATTGTGTTGCCTATTGCAACCACTGTAACTATTATATCCAAAAGTCTATTGCCTATTGGAAAGTATTCATCTAAAGCATCTCAATCTGAGAAAGTATATTTTGATACCTATTTTTGGTTCTAAAATAAAACAACAACCTATTTTTATACCAAAACCATTGGCTTAGAGTTCAGTTCTTGAGTGTGTGAGACCATTTGCTGACTGAGCGTGTGCAACAAATGCTTTACACTGTCCTCTGATGCTGCCTTACTGCTCGACCAAGCAACCTCTTTACAGAGTAAGGTAATATCTAACATTAGCCTCTGCCAAACCTCTGAGGACTGTGGACTCTGTACACCCTGTGCCTATTTGGGAACAGTATATACAGAGCCACTTTCCTACAAGGACATCAGGTATTACCGCCATAGACGGAACACCATGTGTTTTTGTGTAGATTGCAGCAAAGAGACTGTTCCCCAAGAGGTGCAGTCTTCCAGAGGTGTTGTGATCCCCATTGGTAAACAGATTGTTAGAATTCTGTGTTTCTCATAAGGGCTAGTATTAGGAAATACTGCTTCGATTTGAGTAATGTTTTGAGCTATCCAGAATGGAATTTGTTCACGTTTTGTGGGCATTTTGCCCATGACTGCGTGTAAAGTCTGTGGAGTGATTTTTAGTGTATTCCCCTGATGAGGGGCTGGATTTTGAATTGTTAACGGTGGTTGGACTGTGAAAGTCCGCATGACATATTGAACCAATTGTCTATATATTTTAATTAGCTCCTTTAGTTGAGCAAGTAAATCTACGTCTGACATAGTTTCAATGTCAGGATGAGGTGTATAGCCGGCTAAAATCGGCCATGTTGCTCCTGGTCTACCTAGTGGACCGAGCCTGGTAATGTGATTGTAATGTTTTAGGGCGCCTTTAAACCAGAGCTCATGCTCCTGGTATGTGAGTGGAATTTCAATATCCTCGAAAGGAATATATTCCTCAGGTGGTTCATCTTCTTTGTAGAAGTGGAACAAGTGTGTTACTGGATTTGATTCTGGGAATACTATCCATGAATAGAATACCTCTGTCTGGTGAGAGTCATGTGCCTCTATCACGAAAACTGCTCTACCACCTCTTGGCGTCAGACCATGTTTTATACATTTTAGAGTGATGGCTCTCCTTAAATTTGGTGGGATGTGTATAACACCCACTTAGTTTTCATTAAAACCTGTAACGTCAGCCGCAGCTGTACCGTTTTCAATGACAACATCACCGTGATCGGACATTGTTTAATGAAAAATGCAGAGCAAGTTTCAAGGAAACAAATATGAGGTGCACAATATTTTGGAACACTGTATCCTTCAACGTTGAATAAAACCAAACAGCTAATACATAGGACTTTCATCCTACTCAGCTATGACGGATATTATCCCTACCCACTCCAGACGTCTTATGGAGTTTTATGAGTAGGGGCCTCTGAGAAAAGCATGACCGAGTTACTTCAGTATCTAGCGTTAAATTAGTGCCTTACCAAACCGTTGGGCACCATGTAGTGTAGTCCCTATATCCCTGATAGGCTCTGCGCATTGGAATAACATACACTATAGATTTGACATAGGACTAAGGTCAGTATGTCTCTATCGAGTATATTAAACTTAATTACTTGTGTGTGCCAGCTAACTCAGAAGTCACTAGAAACTTCTTGAATATACAACAAGGGATTAGTCTCTGACAACCGCATAAACATGACAACTTTGTTTCCTTTTAGAATCGGAACAGTCTCAGAATCGTGGAAACAATGGATAACAGTTTCACTCAGTCAATCGTGCATGCTTCGTTTCTACAGAGTTGCACAGAACTAGAGAGACGGGCGTTTCAATAAAAGGGTTTATTGAACAGTCTTATTTCTCATGCAAGAAATATGAATTGCTACAATCGTAAGACAGACTGCGAAGTACAATATTTACGAGGTTAGCAGTAAGATAAAATAATACTGCAATAGCATGGTTTGTAGCTATTACATATATTAATCAAAATACATACATAAATAACATAAGCTAAAATGTGATACTCATCTGATGCTTCCAAATTGTTCTACCCCAGTGTACCTAACCTAAGTGCAGTACGAGGTTTGAAGTAGGTGCCATTTCTAAAGTATAGCTAGC
This sequence comes from Triturus cristatus, assembly GCF_964204655.1. Lineage (NCBI taxonomy): Eukaryota > Metazoa > Chordata > Amphibia > Caudata > Salamandridae > Triturus > Triturus cristatus. The sequence goes on from NC_140591.1 coordinate 405,196,616, forward strand.
TATATTTTTAGTTTAGCCAAGAGTTGCCAAAAGTTTCTCTAAGTTCTAGTCCGCTCCATACCTTAGAATGAGAGAGGTTGGAATCTCTTTTCTGGACTCGATAGTCTAACCCCCCGCAAGGGAAATCAGAGAGCACTGGAGCTGGATTCTCTGCGAGGAGGATGGCAGCTTCAGGTCAATGCATCAGGCTGGAACCCGATCTCCTTCCGAACTTGCTGTGGCGAACCGCGTAGTCTGGGTTGGATCGAATCCTCCGGGAACCGCAATTTGCCAGGGCAAGTGCCGGTATATTTATACCTTCTAGGTGTCTAGGAAGGCCAGTATTGACGTAAAAGTCGGGCAGAGGAACGTCATGAATGAACCCTTAAGGAATAGATGTTCATATATACTTAATGAGTTCTTGGGGAAATCAATATTCAAGCTGAGGGAAATTCCTAAAGGCTTCAGGGTCTGGTTTCCCAAGAATTCGTTGTGACGTGGATGGACGGATGTAGGTGGCCATGCCTGTATTTGGTTTGTACGGACAATGTCTAAATAAGGGCCGTATTTCTATGTCCAAATAAGGGCAATGTGAATTGTACCTATATAAGGGCATAAATCGGGAAACCTATATACGGAATCTAAATCTGCACACAACAGTGGGTCCCATGCACAATGTGTCACTGGAGCCAAGCTGTACCCAGCTAATGAGCCCATAACTAGGGGGGAAGCGGTCCAGAGTTGCTTGATTTCCAGTGCAGGTAGGATCTGGCTTGGCTGTTCGGGCTGGACTGTTCCTACTGGAACAGCATCAAGACTGATTTGCATATAGCTGGGTTCAAACTGAGATGGCATGTTGTGCAAAATAACGATGGATTAGGATGTGGCCTGAGTGATTATCAGTGGCTGATATTAAGTCGAGCTTTCCATCCATCACTGTTTTGCATATTTGTTGTGTCACCCTAAGTGGGACGGGTATGCCCAGAAGTGTGTCCTGTGCACACTATGTCACTGGAACCAAGCTGTACCTGGCTGTTGCGCCCATAGCTAAGCTGAAACCGGTCTTTGGTTGCTTGTGTTTCAGTTCAAGGAGGACCTGGCTTGGCAGTTTGGGTTGGACTGTGCCTATTGGAGCAGGGTCAAGACTGAGTTGGTATGATGTGCAAAATAATGAGGGATTGGGGTGCAACTCCAAGTGATTACCAGTGACTGAGAATAATTCAAGCATTCTATCCATTACTGTTTTGTATACTTCATGTACATTTATTAGGGCGGGACCGGTTATGTAAATTGCAATGCACTATATACTGTACACCAGACGGTGTTTCTCTAGAAAGTAAAATTAAGGGCATATTACTGCAGACATTTTAAACATGTGCCACATCTCCAGTCCCTATTGAATTGCAAAGTAGTGTTCCTTCACATGTATGGGCCTGACATCCCCACAATGTAGGACAAGACCTTGACTTTCCTCCAGTCCAGATAAAGGTACATCCTGGTGCACAACTACTTAGGATACTTCAATACAAAATATCGAAGGTAGTCAAACTAGGTATTATACCAGTTACCTGAGATCTTCTACAGCAAGGGGAATTGAAAGAAATACAAGACAGCCCTGTCTTACCCCCATATTCTTCCTGTAAATAAGGCCTCCAAGGGCCCAGATGGGACCCCTATCTTTCTTTTTTTTGCAAGATTTAAGAGAAGTGAACCAGATTGTAGTTCCTTCATTTCATATTGTACCAAATACGCCCACTACATTGATCAACACCCCTTCACAGTGATATATTTCACTGTTCTGGATTTGAGGTCTGCCTTTTTGCCCTTGCACCCCTATAAACAATGCATGTTTTTCTTCCAATTTCAAAATATAAAGATTCACATGGACTATCCTAGGGGTACATGGAAAGCCCCTCCATTTGCATTCAAACTTTAAAGGGTCATTTAGATTCTCTCACACTAAAAGAAGGCTCCACCTTATTACAGTATAAAGACTATATACTACTAGCGTTCCCCAGTGTCATGTGACTAGTTAGGCCTAGGAAGAAACACTGCCATTTTACATGTACACATTTCTAAAGTTGCCTTCTTTTTCCACGCACTGACTTTTGCCACACACATTTGCTTATGTGACAGTGCAGGATTAGCTTCTATGAATACACTTTGCTTGAATCTCACTTCGTAAGTACACTATCACAACACCTTGAACATTTGGTACAAGGCCTGAACATACATTGTCAAATATTGTCATTTATTATTTGTCTATAAGGCAGCAGCACTATCACAGAGACAATAAACAATGTCAGCTCAGCTGAAGCCTTAACATGGAAGCATTAAATGCTATTGTTATAAATACATGCGCACTTCCGTACTCTAATTAGAGGGGCACCCTGCTATCATTGCGAGGTCATTGCGATCATTGGCGCTTCAGCGCATCTGATTCCCGTTTACCCCTGCAAGGAGGGATGTCCAACCTGTGACCAAGACAGGGACCTACATAGCTTGGCCTCAGGTAATGGGGATTTAGATCATCCAGTGGGGAATTCTTGACAGAACACCCATCCTAGACATCTAGATTAGGGAATGCAGAAGTAGGAGTAGGCTATGCATAGTACGTATATGCCAGAATATATACACTGCATTAGCATGATGGTGGGATCGTTAATTCTTTTCACTGTCCTTACATTGCTCATCACATTTGTCTGCTTCTGTCTATTAATCATTGCAGGGCATATATTCTATACAAGAGTCGTGATGGTTCAATAAATATTGAAAATGCCCCTTTGTGTATTCCTTGTATATGTCTCAGAGAGAGCACAAGTGACTAAACAAAAGGATTTTAGATCTATTACCACGATTCCTTGGAGGGTCAGAGTTGTCATGCTCTTAGGTTGCCCAAACCGTTTGCTACCTGACTAGGTTTAGGGGTGCTTATGGTGGCACTGTGAGCTTGCAGGTCTATAGGCCAACATATCCTAAGGGGGGTGCGTGGAATCAGTCTGGCAACATTCCAACGTTTATGTTGTCCAACAAACTAACAGTTCCTACTGAAAAGAGGAAACCTTACAACATCACTAGGGAAGCATGTAGGATTGACACACTAGCTCTCCTCGGTCATTTGGCTGGGAAGGTTAAAAGGTGTCCCCAAAGACGTTAGAATACTGTTCTCCCACTGTGACTTAATTGGGCCATATATTATCTCAAGGCAAAAGTCAACTGGTGCCAGATCAAGTATCTGCTATTGAGAAATTTCCCTGTCCTAAAACACAAAAAGATTACAGAGCATTCCTTGGAATGGCAGGCTATTGTCGTCACTGGATTCCTAATTTTTCTTTGATAGCCTGTCCTCTCCAAGCCTGGACCCATAAAAATGTGAGTTACCCAGTGTCTTCGTCTTTAGAATGTGAATGTGCCTTTATCACCTTGAAAAAGGAACTGTATAAGGCACCAGCTTTGAGTTTACCCGATTGCACCAAGGGCTTTCATTTATTTTGCAATGCAAAGCAAGGTTGCTCTTTAGCTATGTTGACACAGAAACATGGCCCTCATTATCACCCAGCTGCATATTACTCTCAGCTCTGGACCCAGTTGCCGCTGGGCTGCCTCCATGTCTTCAATCAGTGGCCTCTGTAGCCGTTGCTGTTGAACAATCAGAGATTATTGTACTGGCACATAATTTAGTCTTGCATGTTCCACATGCGGTAGAGGTTTTACGAACGACTAGTAAAACGCAGGATTTGGCAAACGCTGGCCTTTAAAAATACGAATTTACATTGCTAACACCACATATTTGGATTAGGTGATGTACCTCTCTGAATACAACCACACTAATGCCTTCGAATAATGAACTGTTGAATGATGATGCATTCCGTGATTGTTGTTAGCTGTGGACTGTCACACAAAAAAGGCCTTATTTGTAGGACACTCCAATGTCCGATGCAGATGGAGACACATTTGTGGATTGTTCTTACTTAAGGGATTGCTGGGGCACTTTGCAAGCATCGTACGCCATCTGCACCCCACAACACTTTATAGGGGGTCAACGGCTAGTCGGTGTCACAAGTGCCCAGGCCGCTGCATTGATTGTCCTGACAAGAGCTTGCAGCATCGCTAGTACAATGAACGTTAGCATCTACAGTGATAGCCAGTGTGCATCAGGGGTTGACCATGATGTTGTCCAGCAATGGGGTATCAGGGGTTTCCTCATGTCTGTTGGTCAGCAAATACAACATGCTCAATGAATTTGTAACCTTCTGCAGGCTCTGTTATTGCTGTATATGGTAGCACTAATAAAATGTGCAGCACACGCTACAAGGAAGGATTATGTTTCCATGGGTAATTCCTTTGGTGACAATAAAGCCAAAGAAATAGCATTGTAATCTGTACGTTTAAAATGCTACATAGGACTTCATTGCAATCAGACACAGGGACTACTCATTCTGATATTTATTTTGACCCACAAACCATTCAGAAACAAGAACCAAGTGAATAATTCTGATTATGGTCTCAACGTGAGTGTGTGCAGAAAGAGGGGCTATGGGTAGGTCCCAATACAAAGATATGTCTGTCTATGTCTCTTCTTCTACAACTGACATGATTATTTCATGGACCCTCTCATTTGGGGAGGGATGGAATGATCAGATAGTCTTCTCAATGTTGGTATTATTCAAAATGTAGGGGTTTGGACAAAATATCTATTTAAAAATATCAGTAGACAGAAATATCAAAAATTAAATATCATGACACACAAATATTGCAAAGCACAAATATCATTGACAAGAATATCGTTTTTTGAGGTAAGTGATATCGCTGTAAATTTTATCAGTGTTTTTAATATCGTTTTCACTAATATACTGGTTAAATATATAGTTTTTGAATTATTTGAATGTGTTTTAGTTGAAATATTAATTTTATGTGTTACTATTTATACACTTTCCTTTGTTTTTAAAATGTAGCTTGTAATTTTAAGTGATTTAGAATTTTGTATTAATTGTTAATAGTAATTTATAGTGTTGTAGCAAGTTTTGGGGTTTGTTGGGGGTTAGTGTGGGCAGTTAATTATGTAATAATTAAGAATTTTATATACATTTTTTTAATTATGCAATTGATATTTATTATGTAATATACGTAATATTGAATTATTTTCATTATATGTTATGTGCGGGTTGTTAGGTTCGTAGGGGTATAGGGTAGCAAGTTAATTCAATAATAATTAATTGTTAATTCATTATTTGATTTTTTATTATGTAATTTATGGACTGCTTATTTTATTTTATTTGAGTTGCAGGTTGCTAGGCTTGTAGGGGTGAAGGGAGGGAAGTTAAGTAATAATTAACAATTTATTGTTAATTGTTAGTTAATTATTTAATTGATTTTTCAATATGTAAAATTTTGAATACATATTTATTTCAATTATATTTTAGTTGTTGGATGCTAGGTTTGTAGGAGTATGGTGTGGGAATTTAATTAAGTATTAATTAAATATTAATTATTTATTTAATTGAATTTTTATATGTAAATTGTGGCATACTTATTTAATTTCCTTTTATTTTAGCAGTGTGAAGCTAGCTTTTTAGGGATATAAGGTGTGACGCTAATTAAGTAAAAATTAACTATTAATTGTTATTTGTAATTATTTAATTGAATTTAAAACATGTAAATTGTGGAATACGTATTTAATTTTATTTTGGTTGCTGCATACTAGGATTGTAGGGGTCTAAAGTGGGAAGTTAGTTAAGTAATAATTAACCATTAGCAGGGTCAAGAACTTAATTAATGATTGTTAATTAACTATTTAATTTATTGTAAATATGTAAATTATGGAATAGTTTGGTTATATTTTAGGTGCAGGCTGCTAGGTTTGTAGGGATACAGGGTGGAAGTTATTTAATTAATAATAGTATAACAATTATTTATTAATAAATAATTTGTATTGAATAGTAAATATGTACATTTATTGTTTTTAGTTTCTTAATACATATATTTGTTTATGTTAATTTTTTTGTTTTATTAAGAATGTAATATTTTTTTCCTACATTTATGGGGTTACTCATATATGTAATGTGTTTAAAGTGAAGTATTTTTCCTACTTTTGCTTAGACTCCAGTAGGAATAGTAGAATTAACCTCTTCGCAGTTCTGCCCTTCCCCCTACTGTTGTGCTGTTTGGAATGGACATAGGACGTTTCACCCCTGCGAAATCCACCACGTTCCGTACTGTTGCAGAGATTGGAGTTGGAACAGTACATTTTACCCCTCCAAAGTCCAACACTTTCCCTACTGTTGCCCTGACTGGAGTGGGATTAGTAAATGTCACCCCTCCAAAATCCAACACTTTCCCTACTGTTGCAGAGACTAGAGTGGAAGTAGTAAATACCCCTCCAAAGTCCAACACTTTCCCTACTGTTGCGCTGTTTGGAGTGGGAATAGTAAATTTCACCCCTCCGAAATCCAAAGCTTTCCCTACTGTTGCAGAGACTGGAGTGGGAATAGTAAATGTTACCCATCCAAAGTCTAACTCTTTCTCAACTGTTGCACTGTTTGGAATAAGAATAGTAAATTTTACCCCTCTGAAATCCAATGCTGTCCCATCTTTTGCCATGTGTGTAGTGAGAAAAGTAAATTCCACTCCTGAAATCGTGCACTTTTTCTAGTGTTGCACAGATCAGAGTGGGAATATTACATTTTACCCCCCCATAGTCCAACACTTTCCATACTCTTGTGCTGATTGGAGTGGAAATAGTAACTCTTTTTTTTATATAAATCTTTTCATTAAGAACAAGCTTGGACAATCCGGACAACTTACATTTATGAGCAAACACAGTGCTCTAGCAATACTTTGTGAGCTGCAAACCTGGAAACACATGATCAAGAATTACATTACAATCTCAGTTCACCGGCAGCCGGTCTATTAAATCCTCATTTCTCCCTGGGTGAGGATCACACAATTTCCCACTATATTCATTCCATTTGTGCCAGATCTGTGTCCACTTGGTGGGGCACCCTCTAGATATATATATGGCCTTCTCTGTCACCATACACCAGTCCATATCCTTCTGCCATTCATCTAAAGTTGGTGGGTCTCGAGCCTTCCACTTCCTAGCTATATTTCTTCCTGAAATCATCAGCCCCAGGGTCACCCATAATCGCTCTTTAGAAGTCAAATTTGTCGGGCCCCAGATGTTCAGGAGACTTAATTTGATGTTACAGTCAATTCTTTGCTCCATTACTCTTTCCATGCACCCCGCTACCCCTGACCAGTACCTTTGAATAGTCATACACTCTCATATGATACGGATAAAAGTACCCTCTTGACCACATTTCTGGACAAACCCTGCCTCTGTGTCATATCCCATTCTCACCATTGTTGGTCCAGTGAGATATATTCTATGAAGTATCTTCAGCTGCACTAACCGAATCCTTGAGGAAATGGCCACCTCCCTGGGAGAGGCAAGTGCCTCAAGCCTCTCTTCGTCGTCAAGCCCCGCCACATCATAATCCCATTTTGCTCGAAGCCGGAGTAGAGGGTCCATCGTGTTATAAATTAATTTTTTATATAGCGATATGGCTTTCTCCGGGAGGTCTTCGTCTAAGACCCTATCCTCAAGCAAGGAGAATTATGGCGGTGTTTTCCCCTTTCTAATCACCGCTGGTAAAGCATGCTGAATCTGCAAGTATCTATAGTTTTCAGTGTCAGCCAGCTCACAGTCTGTCAGCAGTTGATCAACGGGAATTACGCCACCCTCCTTCCATAGGTCTCCTACCCTTGAAATACCAATAAAGTCCCAACAGTCAAATCCCCGGGTGCGCCCTAACCGGCCTAATTGGTCTGTGTGCCAGAGTGGTGTGGCCTGCGTGATCTTGTCCTCCCATCCTAAGCTCTTCGTAGCAGCCTTCCATACTTGGCCTGCGTGTCCCATTGGCCCAGTCAGCTTCATCTTAGCTGGGTTTGAATACAGTGCACCTGTGAAGCTACCCCCAGGCAGGAGCCATCTATCCATTTGGTAACCTGGGTCTTCCGGTGGCCGATATGTACATTGATTTATAGCTGTGAGTTGTGTCGCCCAATAATATTTTTTGATGTCTGGGAGGCCAATTCCCCCATCGTACCACCCAAGTGTTCTTGGTGGTTTACTTTCCCACAGAAGTTCCCTGAGAACACTATTAATGTCTTTAAAGTACGCAGACCCCATTGGCTGCGGCGTATTCTGCAAGACATATATGCAACGCAGGAGGAACATCATTTCAAACAGAACTACACGCCCCCGGAGGGACAAAGGGAGCGATCTTCAGTGGAGGACGTCTCTCTCAAGTCGCCGTAGAGGGGGACTGAAGATTATGCTCATGAAAACATGACGGGTCTTTGGATACCCATATCCCCAAGTATTTGAACTTATTCTTAGCTTCCGTGATAGTGAAACCCCTGGGTAATGAAGGTGGCGCCCCACATAAGATGAGGAGTACGGACTTTGACCAGTTAATCTTATATCCAGCGAATCTGCCAAAAACAATGAAGATATGCAATATCCTAGTCAGAGATGCCGCTGACGATGCTAAGTATAATGAGATATCATCTGTGTACAATGAGATACAGTCCTCCCAACCTTCAGCCCATCTGGGTCCCCTAATCACTGGAACTTTACTTATCCACATTGCCAGCGGTTCGAGTGTCAAGGCAAAAAGCAAAGGTGAAAGGGGGAAGCCCTGCCTGGTGCCCCTGCAGAGTGTAAAGGTACCTGATTTCCTATTGTTGACTACCACTTGGGCCAGCGGATCTTTATAGAGGAGTCAAATCCACCCGATGTAGTCCTTCCCAAACCCCCGTTTCTGCAACACAGCGAACATGTAGGGCGATTCGATGGTATCGAATGCCATGGCCGCATTGAGAGACACCACCACCATATCTTCCCTGATCGTCATTACTTGGTTTAGTACACAATGAAGTCTACGCAGATTGAGGAAAGTGTTCCTTGCTGGCATAAAGCCCAATTGGTCCGGGTGTTAGACCCCAAGCTTTATGCACTGTTAGTTGGAGCCCATGAGAAATGTAGGTGCCTGTTCTGCAGAGATAAAGAGCTATTTTAAGAGAATCCCTTGCCTACTGAGAGAGGTGGAGTTTTTACACGCCCCTTCATTTAAATACAGGCCAACCGAGGAAGCCGTTGCTTGGCTTTTGGTTTCTGACCTGACTCCACGCCCCCTTCCTTCCTAGCTAGCGTTTGGTTCCTTTCCGCGTTGGTGGTATCCTGTGTCTCCCTTTTATAGCGACTATGATAAGTTTCCTGGCGTCACTATACCCCTTGCTTTGCTGATTGATTCTGTTTCCTGACTGCTGACACCCTGACTCGTGGCCGCGTTCACTTCTGACAACATTTTCTGGTTTATACGCGGCTGCTTCGTTCTCGAGTTCTGACGCCTGTTGGATACATTGTATCAGACAACATGCGCGGTGCGCGTTTGACAGCATTGTTCAGTTTCATTTATACGCGCTGAGCGCGTTTGACTATTTTCCTCAAAATTCTTTTAACAAGTGGGGTGCACAGTAAAATACTTTGTTTCGTTACATGCCTGGGGCATACCTGATGCAGCTCAAGTCAAGGAGTCTGTCAACACTAATTAGACTGGTTCCTAAGCTGCCACTCCCTTTTTCTTTTCTTTGTTCCTTCACCTATGTAATCACTGCTGCTGGTGCGAGTAAAGGAGCATTTACCTGCAAGTCTTGTGATCAGTTTGGATCCCCTACAAGGCATCAGGAGATGTCCAGCCGGTAAGGGATTACTTTGTTTCTATGGAACAGGCACTGAGCATAATTTTGTATTCTTAGTATCCTCATATGGGGGAGGGATATTTCTCATAGCTGTTTGTAATTATCTTCCTGTAGGTTACCGCCCATCCTGTTTCCTGTTCTACCCTGACTCTGTGGGAATCGGCTGGGGGATTGAGAAGTGGTTACTCCTTGGCATCTAATCCCCACATCTCCTTGGGTTAGTTTCATGGTATGAGAGTGTTTTGGCATCTTCATCTTGGTACTGTCTAAGGGAGTGTGGGGAACTCCTCATTGCTCCTGTGGATTGAGCCTTGTACCAGGTTAGTGGCATTGACAACACTGGGTGGACTAACTTTGTGATAACCCAAAATAATCGAGTAGCCAACACCTTTGCCAATATCTTGGCTTCTGCGTTAAGCAACGATATTGGCCTATAGGAGGAGCACAGATTTCTCGGCTTCCCTTCCTTAGGAATGACCACAATAGTTGCAAGCCTTTGGTCAGCGGGAAGTCGTCCCACCTCCTTACTCTCTTGGAACATTAGGTAGGATGCAGTTTTACTCATAGTAAGCTTGTATAGTTCAATGGGCAAGTCATTGAGACCCATTGCTTTACCCCCCACCGGCAATTCCTGTATGGCCTTTTCTATCTCTATAGAAGTCAGCCCTTGGTCCAATTCCGAGCACTCTTCCTCATTAAGCAACGGCAGGGAGATATCCTTCAAGAAGGAGGCCTCCTCCTCCGTATATGGCGTCTGCGACGCATAAATGGTCTGACAGTATTGGCCGAATGCATCTGCTATACCCTGCGGCTCGGTGAGCCTTATACTCGGCCCTGCTTCTTTTTCAACCACTACCCTATTCACTTGGTCCCTGCTGTCCAGCCAGGCCAGCAGCTTCCCTGCCTTGTTCCCAACGTCATATATTCTGTTAAGCGTTGCCCTATATTGCCCCCTAGCTGATTCAGTAGCCAAGTAGGTATATTCTGTTGAGCCTGCCTAGCGTCATCTGTGTTGTCATCTAGAAGTTTACTCTCTAACTGTAAAATGTCTTCTTCCAGGCGAACTAGTTCCGCCTGTTTCTCTTTCTTTGACCCCGCAATCTGAGCCATGGCTAAACCCCGGATGACCACTTTGTAAGCCTCCCACAGTGTCAGAGCTGAGTCCACGAGCCCTCGTTTTCCTGGAAGTACACTTCCGTGTCTCTGGCGATTTTGTCACATATTTGGGGGATTTTGAAGTACCACGGGCTGATAGGGGCTGTTCTACCAGCGGTGGGCTTGCCCACCTCTAGTCAGCACCAGATGGGCGAGTGGTCTGATATGCCCCAGGCAAGGTGGTTTACCTCTTTGATACTACTCATTTGGCTCGCCAACGTCACCACATAATCTATCCTGGACATACTACGATGGGCCCCATACATACATACTGTTCTTCCGTATGGAGCCTCCTCCATGTATCTACTAACCCCATTGCTCCCAAAAAACTGTGTATGTGCATTCGGGAGGGAGTCAAAACTCTCTGAGGCCTTCGATTCAGGGAATCTGAGACAATGGAATTGAAATCCCCCCAATTACCAGTCTTCCCTTCGGTAGGTCAAGAAGGAGGCTTCCAAGGTCCATACAAGCCGGGGCTTGGAGACCCGGGGGTATGTAGACTGAGACTAGATTTAACGTGTGACCCTCCCACGTCACTGTGATCACCACAAAACTAGCGAGGTTATAAGTCAGGGTACAATCAATCGTCATTGAAAAAGTGTTGCGCACCATTATCTCCACCCCCTGGATCCCGAGCCAAATGCTGAATATGCCACAAGTTTAAACCCCCGCCTCGACATTGCGTTACATGCATTCTCTAATAGGTGCATCTCTTGTAATAAGATCACATCTGGTGAATGCCCTTTTATAAATTGAAGCAGAATTCCCTTCTTGATCTTGTCCCCCAGTCCATTAACATTCCAGGATATCAGTCTGAGTCCTTGCTTAGCTGTTGAGTTCATACTCATTTAGGGTGGTAAACCGCCGTCGCAGGGGGAGCCCCCCTTATAGTACCTAGTGTTTTTGCTGCGTTTAACGCCCATCTTGCCCTACCATGTGTCCATGTCGCCTTGATGAGCGTGCTCATTTTGCTGTCCCTAGTGGCCCACTTGTTGTCCATCTTGTCCGAACTGTGTTTTATGAACAGAACTAAACTTCCCTTACCCCCGTCCTGATGCTAGTAAGACTTACTGAGCGACAAGAACCCCACCCCTCTTAACTTAAACAACAGTACCATCCTCCCTGCATGGCGGTATCTAAACCTCCTGCCACCCCAAACTTGTAAAGTGCCTATCGCCTACCCCTATCACTCAGGGTGCGTGTGCTCAACCTGACACCTGTTCAAACAATATAGTCAATTACCGATTTGATAGCGCGATGCTCTGCATCCATCACTTCTTGAATAATGTTGTTCAGTCCCGCTCCGACTATATGGAATTGCAGTTCATGCCTGTGCCCCTTCTAGTGTTGTGTTGGAGAAACCAACAGTTACCAGGCCCTGTGGAGGGGTGATTGCAGTGACTGCACAATTACAATAAGTCATACAGACCAGTTCTCACATGGCGCTGTCGTCTTCTGCACGTTCTTTCGGCAGGGATCTCATCCCCTGATCCCCTCGAGGCTGCTCTCGACCATTACGCTGACTTTGGTGATTCTTCTTGCCGGCGAGATGCCAGCCATCAAGCCAGTCCCATGCATCTTCAGGGGAGATGAAGAACCAGACCTTTCCCTCTGATTCTAATTTAGCTGGAAAGGGCATTGCATATTTAATATTCTTGTCCCGCAGTGCTTTCTTTACTTCTAGGAAGCCGCGCTACTGGTGTTGTACCTTGAGCGTGAAATCCGGGAAGAAAGTCTGCTATTTTGAAATTCAATTGGTGGTGTTACGCACGCCGTTTGTAGAATGTTATATTTATAGTTGAATATCCTCGCTACTATAGGTCTCGGGGGGCTCCAGGTTTCGGTTTGCCCCCTGGCACCCTATGCGCCCTCTCGACAGTGAAGAATTTTGACAGTCTAGTAGGTTTCAGGTAGTTCATGACTAGCTCCTCCACAAACAGGTCCGTTGCTTGGTCCTCCGCGCGTTCCGGGACCCCTAGTATGCATACGTTGTTGTGCCGTGAGCGCCCCTCATATTCATCCAGTTGAGCCTCCAGTCACTCACTCAGAGACTGCAGGTCATCCACCCTCTGTTGGAGGGAGGTGGTGTCTTTAACTTGGGAGCCCGCAGTCGATTTAACGTCTTTGAGTCTAGTGTTCATGGATCGCATATCCGCTCTGAAAAAGGATGTTTCCGAGGAAACAGAGTCAATCCTGGTCTCCAGGAACGTTCTCATGATTGTAATAGCTGTGAGGATATCCTGCAGAGTCAGTTCCTTTACCCCATTAACGTCCTGCTGTTTCTCGGGCGCGTCTTGTGGTTCCTTTTGACTGGGGGGGTTGTTTACACGTCCTGCTCACTGGAATCTGCCTACCTGTGTGCTTCTTTGGTGGCTGAGTTTGCTGCCCTCCTGCCATCAATTGTCCCTCCCTCCCGCCGTTGCTGGGCACCGCGACTGCCGTGTGGAGGGAGTTGGAGAACTACATTGCCCAGGCTCCTTCACACTTGCATCCCGGAAGCAGACCCATTGTGTTTCGCGCCTGAAGGCGCTTATAAACCAACCTCACCCCCGGCAGAGCGGGGGTTGTTTACACGTCCTGCTCACTGGAATCTGCCTACCTGTGTGCTTCTTTGGTGGCTGAGGTTGCTGCCCTTCCTGCCGTCAATTGTCCCTCCCTCCCGCCGTCGCTGGGCACCGCGACCGCGACCGCCGTGTGGAGGGAGTTGGAGAACTACATTGCCCAGGCTCCTTCACACTTGCATCCCGGAAGCGGACCCAATGTGTTTCGCGCCTGAAGGCGCTTATAAACCAACCTCACCCCCCGCGTCGCGGGCCCGCGCGCGGGTAGCGCCGGGCTAAGCCCGGGCAAAGGGCGGGCCGTCTGTGGCCGTCAGGGGCCGAGGGAGGCCGGGCTGGGCCGTATCTCTTGGTTTCTAATACTGTTCCTGTCGCTGCAGTGTATCGAATTGACTGGGGGACCACAGAGACACTGCGAGGGATGGTGCTCCCAGTTCACTGATTGCTCTTCACTTAGAGCCTCCTCGAAAGGTACTCAAGGACTAACCACGGGCCTTGTTAAGGTGCATTGTTATTCTTATTACGTTTGTTAGGGTGGGTTTGTAGCATTGGTCAGTGATTCGTGTTAAAATTCTGCGCGCCTCCCCAAATTGTCATTTTTTTGTTAAAGAGGGTTAAGGAAGACATAACACATTTTTACATTATATTACTTTGTTCCTTAAAGCCCCAATATGGGTAAAACAAAGAAAATCCCTACTAAGACAGGAGGCGGAATTAAGGGAACTTTGGATGCTTTTATTACGAGAGCCGAGTCTCTGCTGTCGCACGAAATACAGTTAACAGAACGAAGGCTGTCTCTCGATTCCCTTCTGGCACATAAACGCTCATCACTGGGGAAAATATCAAAGTGTGTAACGCCAGGTACAAATATCCCAGTAGACCAGGACCCCCCTGCTCATACCGCAACCCAGCGAGTCACCATAGCACAAGTTCATGCTAACACGCCTCCTTCTGGGGAATTGGAATTGGAGCTAATGAATTCGGTGGGGCCTGAAAAGACCATGCACCAGCCCGAACATTCCCCTTTGAGATTAGAGGTAGAAGTGTTGGCAGACTTGTCTGGGAATGGGGCGAAGTGAGACCGAGATCGGGGGAGTGTCGTGTTGGGAGTGGAGAATGAGCATAATGCACCAATGAGAAAGGACAGGGAGGTGGTCACCCGTTCCAAAAAATCATTACTTGTCTCAGCTTCTCCCACAGAGGTAGGCCCTTTAGAGGCTACAAGTATTATGGGTAATCCACATAACAACGGGGTGTGTAAAAAAAGAACAAATACCAAACCCAAAAGAGGAGGGGCGAGAAAAGCACCCTTAGTCGTAGAGGATGGGGTCAATAGTTCAGTGTGTCAACATTGCAAAAATAGCTCTTCCAGAAATGGGGTGGAATGGTCCCGGGAGATAACGAAAACATTAGAGGCCAACCTGGTAGCACTCATCTCTAAACATCTGAGCCCCTTAGTGGAATATATTAAGATAGTGGACGAGAAAGTTAGCAGGCTTCTAGAACCGAAAAATGGAGGACCTCCTGTGCCTCTATCAAGCTCGCAAGAGGAAGGGACAGGGACTGTACCTTGCTCTGGTAGTGCCTGTGTAAACAACAGTAGGATGGATGGAAACACAAGGGGAGTTGATCCCATTACTGGCAAGGACAAAGGTACTTTTATTGCTCCTGTCTCCCACATGCCACAACAGGAAGGTAGCACAAAAACAGCTGCAGTCCCTAATAGTAATACAAATGAGCAGGTGCACTGCACACCGGGGCTGCAGACATTGGACTTACCCCCTGCTTCTTGTCCCTACACGATAGTTTTAGTGGGGGTTCCAGCACTCAACCAAGTTAGAGAAGAGACAACAAGCTCCCTGATAAACAAGGTTAAATATTGGATGCTCAATAACATGAAGGAGCCTAATTCGCAGAGTAGCCACATTCTCATGGCAAGGAGGGTAGCCTGGGTTGGAGCCTCTGAGAAAAAGTTTGCAGGAGACTGCGTTATTGTTAATTTTAGGTACCCTGAGTTGGTGCAAGAGTTGCTTATTTCCAGTTATGGGGTTTTTGATAGGGGAACGAACATAAAAAGGCTCCCCCTGAACTTTTTCTATAGGGATAACTCAAAAGAGTCAGGTCAAGTGGCACGCAGGAGAAGGGAAATTACCCACGGAGGGGCTAATAGACTGGGTTCAATATCAAATAGGTTCACCCTGTTGTCTGAGGCGGCAGTAATGGATGATCTGGATTGACTGGCCCAAGGTGTAAACACGAAGATTGTCTCTGTTCCTGTTAGCTCAGTGTCAAGGGACATTGCCAGTCCTGTGGGAAAGTCACTTTTACCTGCTATCCCCCATAATGAGGCTTTACACAACCCTCTAGGAAAGTGTATTGTATCAACATCGAGTAGTTTAGCCAGATTTTCTCCGAAAGGGCAGGTTAACCCAGCCAGGAGAGTGATAATACAAGTGGCCGAAGAACTCAGGGTGGTTTCGTGGAACATTGCAGGGATTTCATCCAAAATAAAAAATAAGGAATGGCTAGATTTTAGTCGACAGTTTCACATTATCTGCCTGCAGGAAACGTGGGAAACTGATAGTAGTGCCCCACACCTGGAGGGATATAAAATGTTTTTTGTCCCTGCCCAAAATTCGGTAATAGGACGAGCAAGGGGGGGTTTAATAACGTATGTGTCTCTGTCCCTACAAGGGTCTTGGGAGGTCCTGGGCTGGAGCTCGGATAACATCCAAGGTATTAGTTATTGCAAGAAGGGCCTAAAATTTGTTTTGATAAATTTTTACAATGCGGGCCAATCAATGCAGAGGCTGAACGAGCTCAATGAAAGACTGGCAGGCCTACATGATAGGGAAGACAGTCACCTCAATTTGATTTTATTGGGCGACTTTAACTGTCACCAATGCCCATATTTGAAATGGGGAGGGGGAAAATGGGATTCCTGTCCTGTCACAACAGACTGGCACTTAGAGCATACAAGGGAAGGTGGCGAGTTAAGCAAGATCCTGGGTATGTACGATCTAGCCCCCACGATGGATGTAATCAGGACTAGGAACTCTAACATTATTAACCCCTCCTTTAAAGGCAGGGGCAGGGATACAATTATCGATTTTATTTTTGTTTCACATGTTTTTAAATGCAGGATTATAGATTTTAGTATAGAAATCAGCATTGTTAGCGATCATTACCCTTTGGTATTGTCCCTGAGGGATACAGATTTATTTACCCAGCCAAGGAATCTGACGACGAGGGGAATATTGAAAGCAGTTGACCAGGGTAGGCGCATAAGATGGACTAACATAGATGGGGAAGCATTCTACAAAAAGCTTATTACCCCCCCGGAAAGTGGGATATGGAAGTGCTTAGACCAGGAAGTCGAGGGTAGAGAATTGATAAGTGCTTTTGAAAGTACGGCAAAGGACATTGATAGGTTACTGAGGGCAAAATCAGTGCCCACGTCTAATCTCGCACCAAAATGGTTCGACAAAGCCTGTTCCAGAGCTCAAAAAGATCTGAAGTTGGCACTCAAAATGGTTCCCAAGGATAGGAGTAGGATAATGGAATGTAGGGCTCAATACAAATCGGCCATAAAAAAGAGAAAATATACCATCCAATGTGAGGCCTGGGAGAACTTGAGGGAGGCAGCCGATAAGAGAGACATGACGAGATTTTGGAAGGTGATCAATGATCCCAGTTTTCAGGCACCGAATAATGAGAAGATGGCTTGTCATGTCTTGCCTGAAGCATGGGTATCCCACTTTAAGAATCTGTATAATCATGGTAGCCCTACTGCTCGACAAATCGCAGTTGTTGGCTCTCCACCGGGTTCATTTTCGCAGTTTGAGGTGGGCGAGATTAAAGAAGGAATATATGCCCTAACACGCAATAAGGCCCCAGGCCCGGATGGGATTCCCCCCGACTTATTTTTGTCACAGGTTGATCTTTGGGCACCTATACTCACGCGAGTTTTTAATACGGCAGTGGAAATGGGAATGCCCAGGTCATGGTCAACGGCTAGCATTGTACCCCTATTTAAAAAGGGCAATAAGTGTGACCCCAAATGTTATCGTCCGATCTCATTAATAGATGTGACTGTAAAAGTACTAGGGAAGGTTATCCTGAACCATCTGATGGACTGGGCAGAGGAAAACGAGATCATTACTGATGTTCAGTATGGTATTAGAACTGGCCGTTCTACCACGGACCAGTGCCTTAACCTGTATAACTTGGTGGCAAAGTACACCGTGGCAGGCGAGGGGACGGTCTTTCTGGCCTTTATGGACCTGACAGCAGCTTTTGACCGTGTGAATCGCGAGAAGTTGTGGGAGATTCTTGAGCTGCTTGGGGTCGATTCAGGACTGATATACATCCTTAAAACATTACACCTAAATACAACAGCTCAGGTCAGATATAGCAATGAGGGGAACCTTACCGAACATTTCTCATGTACTAGAGGCATGAGACAAGGTTGCATTTTGGCGCCCTTTTTATTTACGTTATACATAAATGGTCTGGATAAAGCATTTGTCGACTTGGGGGTAGACTGTCCAAGAGTTGGCAAAAGAAGCATACCCGTCCTTTTATACGCGGATGACGCAGTCCTCTTATCCCGTACAGGGAGGGGGACTTCAGTCTCTCATCGACGGCTTTAGTAGGTTTATGGCAAATCTAGATTTATCTCCTAATCTCACAAAATCATACATAATGGAAGCAGGAAAAAGACCAACGAAGAATTTTATTTTTAAAATTGGGGGACACAAATTAGAGAAGGTCGAGGTCTTTAATTATTTAGGGATATTATTCGACAAACAACTCAATTTTAATTCACTAATCTCAGAGAAATGTAAGCAACAAACGAGCACAATGGGCTCAATTATGAATCGAGCCTCGAGATTAGGCCGTTGGTCACCGAATGAAATACTGCATTTATATAATTCAATTTGTTGTTCTAAAACTATGTATGGGAGCGAGGTATGGGGATTCCGAAATACTTCCCTAATACAACTGGAGGAAAATAAATTCCTTAGAAGGATTTTGCAAGTTCCTCAAAGTATACCTGCCTACATTGTCCATGAGGAGCTAGGGCTTCCTTACATTAGCGACAGGATAAGCACCAAACCAATAATGTGTTGGATCAAAATCTGGACCAACCCTGAGGCTAGTCTAAGTAGACAAATAATAAAGGACTGCATTAACAGGGACAAAGGACTCCGGATACCCTGGCTGAAATATGTGAAGGACACTTTGAAGTGGCTGGGATTTGCAAACTACTTTGATGAGCCCACGACCTTGATGCCCCAGGTAAAAGCTGTCATAAAAGCTGAACACCTTAGGCGCCTAGTTTGCGCACAAGAAGACAGTGAAATATTGAAAGGTTCAATGAGAGCCCACATTTTAACAAAATCTGTAGCAGGCTTAGAACCCTATCTGGCGTATATGTATAACAAAAACGACAGATTTTTAATGATCAGATTTAGATTAGATCTTTTACACCATATTTTAGCCGTCCCCGCAGGGTACACAAAAGATGTTGTGTCAAAGGGTCCGTGCGGCTGCGATCTGGGATCTCAGCAGGATACCCTTCATTTTGTATTTTTTTGTCCGTTATATGAGTACCCAAGGGCAGTTTTTTAAAAAACTATTCTAAGAAAGAATAAATTTACCCAGGTACTGGTGGCACTCTTATACCTGAAACTTTCTTCGGATCCCCTTACGTTGTTCTGCACAGTGAATTTTTTAAGACTAGCTGCAAAATTAAGGAAGACTAGATGCGAGGTGTAAACAACTTTGCTCTAGGGTAGAGAGGGTCGGGTATTATGACTAAAGTTGTCTTCCTAAAAGCTTTCATGTATATTTTGGTCCCTATTGCAGACTTAGCTAAGGTCCCAATCTAATTATGAAATGAACGGTTTATTGAACTTGGGAAGGGTTATGATGTTTTAAAATGATATAGTTTACATTATTGTCTTAATTTGGTTATGACTATGCATTTTTAAAATCTTATGTTGTTTGTGCCGCCTGCATTGAATCTGTTAAAACTCTGCACTTTATAAATACTTCGTTTCGCTGCTTTGCCAGAGGTATTTAGCTATTAAGGTCTCGGATAAACCCTGATGAACTGTCATATTTTAAATATTTTAAGGATATTTTGTTATATTAATGTATTGCTGGAATTTGTAATTGTTATGTTCTTGCTTGGATGTTTTAATATCCGAATAAAGATTAATGAGACTGGACTGGGACTGGAGCCCTTGTCCCACGCATACTTGTCCAATTTGGCCTGCATAGAGGCCTTGGTGCTGTGACCACCCGCCATGCCGAAGCAGCGTGAACCTGCGCACAGGTGAGTGGAAGCCGGCCGGGCAGCCCCACTAGCTCGTTAGGCAGGTGCCTCCAGGTTGCGTCCGCTCTCAGGGGAAAACCACTGTCTGTAACGGCTATTGCCTCCGGTGTTGTGCCCCTCCGGTAAATCTGCCACTGCTGTGCCCGTAGTGTCCCCAGGAGCAGCACGTCGCCAGCATTGCTTGCTGCCAATCACCGGCCAGCACTTGATCTTCAAAATGTTCTCAGAGGTCCCTTCAAAGACACAGGGCCTCCCCGGTCCACCAGTAAGTGCGTCGACCTTGGGACTGGCGAGCCACAACTCCTCGTTGACCCCTTACCGTCGTGGATGTGCTGGCATCTCTCCGCTACTGCCGGTGACTGATCCCAGGCTGGGCCTTAAGGCGCCACGACACCTGTAACTGCTCATTGCTAATGGGAATGGTTTCGCTCCGTGGCCGCTCCCTGTAGCCAGATTGTCACCGTGGGCCCCGTGCGCTGCTTCGGGCATTCCTGACTACGATCGGGTGTTTCAGGCCTATCTGTCCACTGGGGGAAACTGGGTGGAGGGAGGGGGGACACCAGCAGCGCTTCTATTACGCTGCCCCCCTGTGTACCGCCTCAAGGGGGGGGAAAGGTACACTCTGTGATTGGATCGCTCGTCCCCTCCTTACATTAGTTAGGCCTCAGCAATGCAGGCCCCTCCGCGCTGCCTACGCTCCGTCAGTCTCCCGCAACACTGATCGCGCTCGGGCCGCTTCTTCTTCAGCGCGCTGTTCACCAGAGTTACCCCCCGTCAGGGTCCCTTCACCACCTGCTGTTTCTGGGCATGCAACTCAGCGCTCTCTGCAAGATGTACGGCCTGAGGAACAACCAAGATCAGGCCCATCTACGTGCGTCGGAGCTCGCTCGCCCCTCCTCCGCCACCAATGCAGTCTCTCCAGAGCAGCCGCGCCGTCGGGCAAATCTCCACGTCTCTCCACCAATTTGGTCGGTTCACGGCTTAAAATTAGCCCGCAGGAGTCATGGACATAGAGCTGACGACCACAGCTCAGCAATCCCGAATGTATGGACGGATGGTCTCATGAATGGGTGCACTTGGACGGAGCCGCCTCAAGGTGCGGCCATTTTCCTCGGCAGTTGGCCAAGCCCCCGGAAATAGTAAATCTTACCCCTCTGAAATCCACTGCTTTCCCTTCTGTTACCCTGTTTGGAGTTAAAATAGTAAATTCAACTCTTCCTAAGTTCACCAATTTTCCTACTGTTGTGTCGTTTGGAGTGGGATTAGTAAATTTTACCCCGTCGAAGTCCAAGGCTTTCCCTACTGTTGTACAAATTGGAGTGGGAATAGTAAATGTTACACCTCCCCAAATCCAGCGCTTTCTCTACCGAAACCAGCACTTTCTCTGCCGTTGCGTTGTTTGGAATAGGAAAAGTAATTTTAACCCCTCCAAAGTCCACCACTTTCCCTACTGTTGTGTAGACTGGAGTGGAAATAGTAAATGTCACCCCGCCGAAGTGCAACGCTTTCCCTGCTGTTGCACTGACTGGAGTAGGAATAGTAAATCTAACTTCTACTACGTCCAACACTTTCCCTATTATTGCTGTGACTGGATAAGGAATAGTAAATCTAAACCCTCTGAAGTCCAACGCTTTCCCTACTGTTGCATAAACTAGAGTGAAAATAGTATATTTAATATTCTTAGACTACAGTGGTTTTCATAATATTGGTTAAATATATTTTATAGCATTGTTTTTTTCATATTTATTTTTACATTAATTTTAATATTTATAGTTTTTTTGTAAATGTGTTTTATGGACTTTTCGCTCTTTAATAATGTATATACTGTCTACATCAATATATTTTTTCTTCAATTGTTTATATTTTTATGATTTTATTTTGTATGTATGATAAACTGTAAACAACAAAAGATGTCTTTAAAAAATAAATATATATATATATATACACACATACATATATATATATTGTGCAACGTAATTCATAAAAATATTTATTTGACATTATATTAATGTATTTAATATTTTAAATGTAGTACTATGGATACATATATGCTCATTTTGATAAAATAAAATATGAACAATATTATATCATGTCAAATTAATATTTTAATTCATTATTTTAGATATTTATTCATAGTAATATATCTAAGAAATACAAAAGTGTATATAATGTAATATAATATTTTATTCATTATGTTACACTATATTTATATTCATTTATATAAATAGGAACACATGTGTGGTTATATAAGTATATATTTATATATACATAGTTTTATTTATTAGTGGAATATATTTAGTTTACAGTTTATTACATTGTATATATTAAAATATTCATCATTCACCACTTTAGACTCTATTTATAATTAGAACAACAATATTGTTGTCTATTTTTGGATGGAATTATTGTCATCAGTGTTTTTTTTTCTAACATTTTTGTACTTACCATTATAAGTGTATGGTACGATATTGTAGTAAACTATATATTTGACACAGTATTTTTGTCAATGGTATTGTTTACCATGATATTGTGTCAGTGATCTAAACTTTTGCCAGGAAGCTGAAAGACTGTGTAAATGTTGTACAGTGTCTGCACAGTATAATATTGGTAACAGTAAGATGACTGAAACCGTACATTTTCCCCCACTCCAAGGACCATTTAGGAGTTTGAAAATGGATTTCATTTAAATGAGCCCTCGTAAGAAACATAAATATGTGTTGGTCATTGTTTGCATGTTTAGTAAGTGGACTGAGGCCAACCCAACCAAGAATTGTGATGCATTAACTTTGCCAAATGTCTCTTGAAAGAACTGATACCACGCTTCGGTGTACCAAAACAATTAAGCTCAGACAATGGCTTGGCCTTTGTTTCCCAAGTGATAAAATGAACATGCAAAGATCTACGAATAACGTTGAAGCTTCACTGTGCCTATCACCCACCACAGTCACTGCAGTGGAACAGAAGAATGGGATGCTGAAAAGGAAGATAGGGAAAATATTTGTATCTACTGAACTGTCTTAGACAGATGCACTGCCATTGGCACTGATGGCAAAGAGAAGCAGCCCTGACCCCCATATTAAATTAAGCCCTCACTACCTTCTGTGGGGACATCCTATAAATAAACATGACTAGTGCCCCACTATAAATAAATGATGATTTGGTACTGCAATACTGCAAACAGCTAACAGAGACAAATTTTGCAAGCTCTTTTAGACCCATTGATAACGGATGGACATTCTCTTAGACATGGTGATTAGGTCTATGTAAACTCCCACACCAGATGTCCCTGTCTACAACATTGTTGGAGGGGGCAATATCATATTTTGTTGACAACAAAGTGTGCAGGATTAACCTCTTGGATTCACGGCTTCCATACCAAGAAAGCAGCACCACTGGGGCCATCTTCACTGCAGATTGATCATGCTAAAAGAGGCACCTGTCCCTTTAATGACAACAACAGGTTAGGAAGACTCCTTGTCTAAAGCCATTGGTCCAGAACTGTGGTAAAGGCCCATGATATACTAGTGACCTGTTCAGGCTTATTTGGCTGAGACCACTAGGAAAATGTTTAAAAAAAATGGGTGTGGATTCTGGCTGTCTCCTGCAGCTTGGTACCATCAATAATAATAACAGGTTTGTTCATCGTCCACAGAGAACACATAAGGATTCCAGAGACTGAAGGCAAGCAAGATACTTTTAATGATTCGACTACAAAGAGCAGAGGACCTGTTGCTGTTGATCCAGATGAGAATTAGTCAAAACTAAAGCCCATATAATATAATACTGATATTTGTAGAGCGCGAACAGCTACCTCACAAGGAGGTGTCCTGGCGCTATAGACCGCTGGGGAACCCGTCCTGGCTATCCCTGTGAGATGGTCCCTTTCTGGGTATCTCCAAGGTGAAACCAGGCATCCCCAGCGTCTGTGGGGGGCCGCTGTAGAGATGAGGCAAGCTTAATGCCCAGAGTTGCCGAGTGTGCTCCTGGTTAGAGTAGGTACCGAGGCGAGAATTATCAAGTCCGTTTTGACCCTGGTCCACGACCCTGCCGCATCGGGAATTGAACCCTGGTCCCTGGCCAATTCTCTGCTTACGGGTCTGCCGCCTCTAACCAGTGAGCCACACCATATATGAAGGAAATGTTTCTGTGGGCCAAATTCAAAGCACCAACTAAACTTCTGGAGGCGATTATCAACCTTTACTCAGATACGTGGGTCCAAATAAGAAAAAGAGACGAGCGCAGCATAACAAGCAAGATCCGAACAAAAAACGGACTTAAACAGGGGTGTGTGTTGGCCCCTGCCTATTCAACATCTACACCGCCGACCTCGAGAAACACCTTCAACAAGTTCAAACTGACCCGGCAAAACACTAATCACCAGCCTCCAATATGCAGACGATATCGTCCTTCTATCACAAACACCGATAGGCCTGCAGCGATCAATGACCCAACTAGGAACGTATACCATCGTAGTCCAATTAACAATAAACCTCAAGAGAATCAAGGTGCAGTGCTTCTCTAAACATTACAAAAAAGGGTCAAAAGGCAAATTCATCTGGAACTTAGGTGATAAACCAATATCTCAGGTGGAGTCTTACAAATACCTAGGGTTTCAACTCGATCAAAACCTCAACTTCAACCAACAGCTGAACCAAGGGAAAATGAAAGCTAAATAACTCCTCCATGCCTTTAAAACTCTACATAGGAAATTAAAAGGTTGTTCAACAGGGCACCTGCTGAAGGTAATCGCAGCAAGATTCATACCAACAATATCGTATGGGTCAGAAATAATGTACACAAAAGACGCAGCCACCTTAAACCAAGCCCAGTCGAGTTTTTTCAAGAGCTTGTTATCAATCCACTGGCACATCTCTCAGGCACAAATTTGACTGGAATACGGGCTTAAAAACCAGAAACCAGACAGACAAGGGGTGGTTGTCAAATACTATTGGCGGATGAGGCTAGCTGAAGTTAACACACTAGCCCACTCTTGCTGGGAAGAAATCGAAAAGCAAGCGAGGCTAAATAATTCCATCGCCGGAGTTGTAAAAGAATCACTGCGGACCTACACCTCGAAGAGGCATGGCACACAAACAACTCCTATTCTGGTTTTAGAAATGCAGTGAACAGTGCAACTAAACAAATCTCGCTGTTAATGGCCAAAACTGCATTCTCTAAGAAAAATTATGCTTGGGCAGTAATTGAATCTTATCAGACGCTTAAACCACAACCATATCTGTCAACACTTTTCACATCATAAAAAGCACTATCTGACGATGTTACGGTTGGGGTCATTCCCCACGAAGGATCTAACTCCAAAATGGAAGCACGTATGGCTGACAAAAGAATGCTGGTTGTGTGGACAAGGAGAACAGAGCCTATTACACCTCCTATGCATCTGCCCCTTGCTTTTAGAAATTCGAAAAATTGTCCTCCGCGAAGTTTTGAGAAAAAAACAGCTAAGGACATGCAGAGCCACAGTCATACAATGCCGTGGAGGCCTGTCTATTGAACTATCTTGTAAAGCCATCACGTTTTGGAAAATGGCAGCCAAAGAATTAGACAACAAAAATGAATTAACCTGAGTGGCTTCGATAAGACTGCTTGGACCTTTCTCATTTGCACTGATATTATTTCCCAATTTTTTGCTCACTGAACCGCCTCGCATCGCTCAAAATTGCACTGATTACAAATGTATACTTTGTGTATTAACTATTGATGATGATTGAGTACATGACTGCATTATGTTTTAAGCTTTTGTACCTTTTTAACCCCCATTTTTTAACCATTTTATATTAAGTGCTTTATCCACTATTTTATGATTTTTAACGAAATCAAATAAAAGTATTATTGACTGACTGACTGATATGTTTCTGTACTAAATGTTTCAGACTGTTATGTTTGCACACACCTACCAACTAGTGCTAAGAATGACTTGTCTTATCGTGTAGTGCCACTGACTAAAGCTGTAGAATGGGGGGTATTTGTACTATGCAGAATATCAAAACAGAAGAGGTAAAGCTCATTGCTTACTATGATAAGAAAAACAGGGTTGGCTTTGGTAATAATACTTTAAAACTAAAGGATGGGAAGCAATACGGCTGTATTTAAAGAATAGAACAAATAATGGGCGCCTTATGTCTTTGAAACAAACCAATAATCAGATTCTCAATGCAAGGTGGCAGCAATCGCATCATTAACCATCTGTTCCCGTGTGGTAGAACCTGCCACGAGTATACTTAATTGCCACCTCCTAGCACGGAGTACGGGCAGGCAGTAAAGGCTTCCCCTATGGTAATAGGGTATGAGTGAATATTTTTCATTTGTGGTCAATAGGCCTATTTCTTTCTACCCCAGGATGGTATGGCAGCTGTTAGCTCTCTTCTGTCATGCTCTGAATGTTTCATGTGAAACAAGTGCCAGTTACAACAATAAGATTGAAACGGGTGGCTGCTTGGGTTAAAAAGGAGTTGACTCTTTTTGAGGTAATGGTATCACCCCTAGGAATAGCCCATAATAGTTATCAGGTAAATGAATTAGCTAAACTAATAAGTCAGTAAAGACTACTGTAGCATTAGAAAGCATTACAGATGAGATGGTAGTCATAAGAAGTGTCGTAATTCAAAACTGAATGGCCTAGATATCATCATCGCCAAGGAAGGTGGGGTCTGTCAGGTAGTCAAGCTAAAATGCTGCACATACATTCCTGATAATAGTAAGACTTTTGGCGTGCCATAGACAGTATGCATTATATAGCAAGACTTGAAAAAGACATCCAGGAAGTGGGGCTGTGAAATTCCTTAGCCTCATGGTTTGGTGGATGGGGTACGTGGATATTGGAAGCGGTATTGATTGGCCTGGGAATACTGGTACTTCTTTGTATAGAGGTAACAGTGGTTCCCCAATGTGTTTCTGCCATTACTACCCAGTTGTGTTGAACAAGACAGCCTATAGGTTAGTATGTAGAGATGGATGCTATCTACCAAGTCCAACGGGCAAAGACACAAGGACAAGTCTTAGGTGAAGGACGGTCAACAATGATGAATGAAGAAGAGAAAGGAATTATGGCAATAGAAAGAGAGTAAATGACACTATTGACGTTCACAGAAGGAAATGTGGAATCCCTTTTATATTTCAAGTTTCATTTTATGACACTCAATAGAGAAGACTGCAGAATGTTGCTGGCCTGTTTCCTCTGTTTCTATACTTTTCTACATCCTTGAGCTGCACATCAAACCCTTAACGTATTACACCTCACTTGTTTATGAAGTTATGTGCTTTTTCTGTAATTGAAAGACCTTGAGAAATGACCATGTCAGAAATGTACGTGACAAGCTGTTGCTATGCCTCATTCAAGTTTTCTTTAGCTAAACGCCAATTTATAGTCCCTCATTGAATACAGATTAATGAATGGATAAGTGTTTGGAAAGCATGTACACTGGGGAATGCCCCATTGGTTGTGTATTATTTGTGCAACATTTCTATAATCTGTATAAACCACATGCATCTTCTGTATTTTCAGTGGATCCACCCTGGCACCTGGCTCCTTGCAGCTGTTGAATAATATGATATGTTAGAAATCTCACTGCCTCATGTCTTTTATTAATCACAGACTACAACGATTGACCACCACATATTTAGACAAAGTAGTCTTTGCCCACCATTTGCTGATTTTGCAGCGCATCAGTTTTTCAAGGGCAGATAATTCATGTTTCAGTGTTAAAAGTATGCTGGGTTGTAAGGTTAATCCCTTACCGTCATCAGTTGTTCCATTTACTCTTGCTTCACTAAACATTAGATTTGCTGCTTCCAAGCATGCACTGTCACTCGAAGCCATGTTGCTGTACTGTATCCAGATACAAGTTACACACCCTCCTGCTGCCGTACACACCGATACATGCGGGGCAAGATACTACAGCAGAAAGTAGAATAATCCTAAATGTAATATGATGTAGAGAGACAATCCATGTCTGTGGGTTCATTCAGCTTGTCTAGTCTGACGGTCAACTAAAGAGGCATATACGTACGAGCACCAAGGTGCTCTGCTCCAAACTGTGGCAGTGGAGACCACAAGCGTTACTAATTCCAAATGCCTAGCAGAAATGAGGTCACGCTCACCTTGCGTGTTGGTGTTGTGTAACGGGTTTAAGACCCCGCCATAAATGCAAAAAAAGAAGTTTTGTGAATCCAAAGACAGACAGACACTGTAGGGTGTTGATGAACACAATTATTTATTGTGCCACATGGTCTGATGCGTTTCGGCTCCCATAAGCCTTTGTCAAGGTGAATGACCCCACTATCTTTCAAAATAAATAAACATCATATAGACATAGAAAAGTTACACTTCATGTTCCGGAGTAAATACTTGCAAAATCAACAACTTAATTAATTTTCTTTCAGTTCAATATAATCAATGCAATCATGACAATAAATTCTTAGCTACACTGTCAAGTATTCTTTCCTATAAGTTAACAGGTAAAAAGCTGGATCATGAAACATGTGAAAATAAGAAATAGAAAAGTGACGGATTAAAAATAAATAGTTACTATCTAGGAAGCATATACAAATTCATAGATGCTTAAAGACTGCAGAATTACAACCAATACCTCCCAGATGGACTGCTTTAAGGTCAAAGTGGGCCACCACGGATTCATATACTCAACCCATGAATTGCAAAACCATATAAAGGAAATCATAACCCAAATATGCAATATTCTCATGGCAAATAAGACAAAATCGCACAAGTCCATTAGTAACAGAATACAAATAAAAGTGGTATATATATATATATATATATATATATATATTCACTTAAAAAACCATAGGTTTCACACATGTTATAGTTAGGTGGTTATTTCACTCGTAAAAAACCAATGAAATTCCCCCTTTATAGTTAGTTCAGATAACTATAACTCGCGCGCCCGCAATCCACTGCTGATGACGTCACATATTACATCACTCATGACATGGTCAGTGGCATCACTCATGACATCACTGATGACATCATCCTTGTGATAGAGTGGCGGCCGCGCGAGTTATAGTTATCTGAACTAACTATAACGGGGGAATTTCATTGGTTTTTTACGAGTGAAATATCCACCTAACTATAACATGTGTGAAACCTATGGTTTTTTAAGTGAATTTGTACGTTTTTTAAAATGCTAAGTTATGTATGTATTATTATTATTTTTATATATTTATTTTACAATAAACTACGTATTACATTTTTTTGGGGGGGTTTTTCACCGTGCGCGCACGGTGCGCGCACCCCCGCGATTTACAAAAAAAAAAATGTTAATGTTTTTTTCTGCCTTCGGGGTCCTTCAGGGACCCCCTGACAAAGGCTAGGGGGTCAGGAACTCTCTACCCTGCCCCCTTTTCACGTTCGCCACCTTCCTTTTTCACTCTCGCACTGAAAACAAACAAAATGGTGGCTGACACCTCCTGATATCGACCGATTTGAACGTTGACTAACATGTAACCATCAATCAGAATTACGCTCGCGCACGTTAGGGTGCTCGCATGGTGCGCGCACGGTGCGCGCACGGTGCGCGGCTATAGATATGTATGTGCTTTTAAGTGCAATTTTCTCAGGAACTACTGAACAGATTGACTCATATATGCAAAAGGCACATCCCTGAGCTGAGGACTACCTCTCTGCCAAATTTCAAGTAATTATGTTCAGCCGTTCGGGCTGTACCTTGGACTAAAGGTCCCTATGGAAAATTGCATGGGGAAGACGCGTTTTGGGACCCCCCTTTTTTCTCAGCCCCCGCTTGACGAATCCCCCCGAGACTTTCAGGGTAGGAGCGGAGCGGAGCGCCCCATCTATTTTGAAAATTTCGCGAGGATTCGTCAACCGGCACCAAAGTTATTCCAAATAGAATGTTGGGGATTTCCTATGGAAACACGGTCCTAACTATAACTATCTGAGGGCAATTTGAATAAAAATCGGAAATGGAGTTAAGTTTTCAATGCCTGTTTGTGCCCTAGATGAAGTGGCGCTATGCCTCGAAACGCGTCGTCATCGGTGAAGTGACACTTTATGGCTAAAGGAGGGGCAGGCTGCAGAGAGGCAGAAGTGATCTGATGGTCAGGAGCATGGTCGAGTGCTCCTTTAAAGCTTCAGGGCGTTTCGTTGTTCAAAATATTTTTCCACGGCAGCCTGGCCGTGAAAAGGAGCACCATTCCGGACACTGTGAAGGCTGCAGAGCGGAACGATTCTACTCGGAGCAGCACCACGCTCCTCATGCAACAATTAAAAGCGTGCCCCGACTCTGCCTATCCTACTAAGGAAAATAATTACAGGAAAACAAAGGCAAACGAGACATTGAACCTACCAAGGACGTTACGAGCTTAACTCACAGGACTACAAAGTCCATCATGCTCGGAAGGACGTAATGTGAAGCCAAGCCCACTGAGGGCAATTTGAATAAAAATCGGAAATGGAGTTAAGTTTTCAATGCCTGTTTGTGCCCTAGATGACGAGGCGCTATGCCTCGAAACGCGTCGGCATCGGTGAAGTGACACTTTATGGCTAAAGGAGGGGCAGGCTGCAGAGAGGCAGAAGTGATCTGATGGTCAGGAGCATGGTCGAGTGCTCCTTTAAAGCTTCAGGGCGTTTTGTTGTTCCAATATATATATATATATATATATATATATATATATATATATATATATATATATATATATATATATATATATTCCCTACTGGCGGTCGCCAGTAGGTAGTTATAGTTAGGACCAAGTTTCCATAGGAGGAGCATTTTTTGTTTTGCTTATAACTTTGGCGTCGTTTGATGATGCTTCATGAAATTTTCCAAACTAATTCTTTGTGCATATCAGCTCCTATGTTGAAAGTTTGGGGGTGATTCGGCAAGGGGGGCCGAGAAAAAAGGGGGGGCCCAAAACGTGTTTTCTCCATGTTAATTTACATAGGAAACTTTAGACAAGGCTACCGGGTGAACGGAATTACCCCAAATTTGGCAGGGAGAAGGGTCTTGGTCTAGAAAGCACGCTTTTGTTTATTTGGCGTAAATCCGTTCAGTAGTTTTTGAGAAATATCAAAATTTACAGATATCGATATTTGGGAATTCTGCCATCTGATTGGCTGAGGCGTTACGAGCACGAGCTTCCTGCTTATTGGTTGGGAGCGCTGCGAGCGGTTGCAACTAGGAAGTGTTGGCTGCCATTTTTGATTCTGTCGAAGTGAGTAAGGGGAAAAAAGGGCAAAAAAAGTAGGAAAGAGGAGGGTAGGAGCACTGTAACTCTGTGGGGTGTTTAGGGTGTGCTATAGAGGGGGTGCGAAGCGAACTACTCATACCTACCAGTCTGAAAGTGCTGGGTACAGAAATTAAGTAAGGTATTGCGTAGAGTCTGATGCTACTAAGGTGAGCTGCTGCGGGAGTCGGGGATGAAAGCGTGAGCCTAAACTGTGCATCTTATGGTGTGAAGTCATGTGCCCTGGGCGCTGCAGCACACCTGTGGAAGTAGTGTCAGCATGTGTTTATACCTACTAGGACGAACTACTGACTGCTACTGGTTTGAAAGTCCTGGGATACGGAAAATATGTGAGGTATTGCCTAGAGTCTCATGGTGCTAAGCTGAGGTGCTGCCGGAGTCGGGGATGAAAGCGTGAGTCCAAACTGTGTGTCATATGCTGTGAAGTCATGTGCTCTGGCCGCTGTGCCACATCTGTCAAATAGTGTCAGCATGTAGTTATACCTACTCGGAGGAACTTTTGTTTCGAACATTGTAACTTGTGTATGGTGCTTAGGGGGTGTTATGCAGGGAGTGCGAAGGTAAATTTGTGCGTAAAGCGCAAACTACTCACCCCTATGGGTCTGAAGGCCCTCGAGGCCGGCGTGGAAATTATGTGAGCTATTAAGTGAGCTATTGCCCAGAGTCACATGGTGCTGAGCTGATGTGTCCAAAGGTGTTCTTCATAAGCATTTCCAAACCTACCCCAGTCAATGTGCCTAGGTAATTTTCACCACAATGCACAATCATGAGGTCAGGGTGTGGAAGAGATTTTAACCAAAGGTACCAATTGGTGCCACTTCAATCTTCTCTGTGCAAACCATTTAATGTCCACATTTTGTAAACCTAGGTCTAAGTCAATACGTCTGTGTTCTGCATACCTCTTGCACCAGAAAATATAGCTATGTCCTACGATTCATAATAGCATTTTGAAGGTATGGCCGGAAGGTATGGAAAGATGTCTGTAGCTCATGCAGTTCCTTGGTAGAATAAGAGATATGTTTAAAGATGGGGAACTGCTTTTTTTTGCCATACAAAACGATACGTGATTGGGATATGAAAAGCATTCTTTTTAAAAGTAGGGTGCACATTAGTTTTGTGGAAAAGCATCTTTGTGATTGGTTAAGAAAAAGCAGTTTCCACGTGGAGTACATATCATAGGATAAAATGTGTTCAATTCAACCACACCTGCTACTTGCATTTGGAAGGCACTGTTCGAACTTAAAACAATCGTGAACTTTTAACCTGCACGTGCCGTTAAATGTTCGAGAAAATGTTGCAAATAAAATCGTTAAATTTAAAAAAATTTATGAACTTTTAAACTGCACATGTTGTAGAATGTTCTAGAAAGTGTGTTGATAGAATACGTTGCACTTCTGACTTCTATGTGTTGTTGAATATTTAAAAAACGGTTTATATGGAAAATTAAAAAGAAACCAATAGAGAAAAGTTTTGAAACCTAAAAGAATCAAGGAACTATTCTCCAGTATTGAATCTTT
The DNA here is from genome assembly GCF_964204655.1 of Triturus cristatus. Lineage (NCBI taxonomy): Eukaryota > Metazoa > Chordata > Amphibia > Caudata > Salamandridae > Triturus > Triturus cristatus. Next base: position 405,229,174 of record NC_140591.1, read on the forward strand.
CATAGACTCACATGCTTGTATCTTCCCCGTCGTCATGGTGGGAGTCTCACGGTAACAGAATGACCACAGCAGTATAAGAAAAACTGCATAGCAAAATCCCATAGGGAATCATCTTATTTGGTAACCAAACCTCATCATTATGTGGTCCAAGACTCAGCCAATCGGCTGCTAGCCCTGACATCACACTCCCCAGCAGAGCCTTCCTGCCTCAGATTTCCAACCGCCTTCGTGTGAGGACGAGTCTCCCTGAGCTCTGCTCAGTTTTATTCCTGTGTGAACTTTTGACCTCTTGTTCATCTGGAAGTTCATTCCCTTTACTGGATTGAGGTACTGTGCTTCATATTTCTTGCTTACTATGGCTGAAAGCTCTAAAAAGAGGCTCTTTAGGCCCTGCAGATCCTGTGGAAAACCTAGATTGTTTTCTGAAGATCCCCACAAGGACTGCTTATATTGTCTGCACCCAAAACATGTGCCTAAAGACTGTAAGCATTGCAGAACTTTTTCTGCGAAAACCCTGCGTGACAGGGAGGCACGTCTTCTGCTGTGGCTTCAAAAGAAGAAGGTCACTTCAGAATCTGACTCTGAAGAGGAATCTAAAATATCAAAAAAGAGGAAATCTTCTACTTCTGAAGATAATACAGAGCTTAAAAAGCAAAAGACAAAAGACAAAGGGGCTCCTTCGTCTTCATTGCCTCATACTCCTCTTAACCCCTTCCATGCTCATGACGGAACGATTCCGTCATGAGCATCGGTTGAGCTGTGCTCATGACGGAACCGTTCCATCATGGCCCCGCCCGTGCTCGAACCTTTCAGCTCCGCGGGGGAATCCGCGCAGCGCTGAAGGGGTTAAAAAATCAACAGAGTCTAGAGAAGTCTCCTCAGCTCCGTCGACGAAAATTGGGGTATCGCCGGCTGTGATTGCTATAAAACCGTCGACGACTCCGTCGACAACGACTCCGTCGATGACTTCCATCTCGACGACGACAGCGGCGTCGACGGCGACGACTAAGACCTCGTCGTCGAAGAAAGGCTCGTCGACGATCCCGTCGACGGGGAGGGCGGGTTCGTCCTTGTCGACGGCCCCATCATCTTCGTCGGCGATGACTTCGTCGTCGACAACCACTATGTCGACGACTACTATGTCGACGATAATCCAGCTTTCCACGCCGACGAGATCTCCGTCGACGGGAGCTCCATCGACGGCAGCTGTTAAGTCTCCCAAAGTAAAGACAATGGGGCATATGCATCAACATTAGCATTTGCGATTCCTTATTAGCGAAAAATAAGGAATCGCTAATAAGGAATAGCAAAAGGCTATGCATGTAGGAATCGCTATTCAAATAGCGATTCCTTAACATTCCTTATTACCGAATCGGTAATACCGAATCGGTAATAAGGAATACCTACCCATTCATTCCTATGGGCTTGGAGGCCCATAGGAATGAATGTAAAGCCATTCTGTATTAGCGATTCGGTATTACCGAATCGCTAATAGCTGGAGCACTTTCAAGGGTGCCAGGGTGTCAAAAGGACACCCTGTTGCACCCCTGAAAATGATATGTGCACATATGTTGCACACACACATGCTCTAAGGGCATGTGTGTGCGCAACATGACACTTTGAAAAATGCACAAAAGTGCATTTTTCAAAGTTTTTGCAAATTACCATGTTATGTTATGTTATGTTACTGGAATTTATAACGCGCTCAGCTACTCCTAGGAGTGTCCCGGCGCGAGCTATGAGAGCAGCAAACAAAACACAGATTTAAAACAGATGGGTTTTGAGGTGTTTCCTGAACAAGCGATCATCCTGAATAGCACGCAAAGATAGTGGCAATGCATTCCACATCCTGGAGGCCTTAAGCGTAAGCGATCTACCCCCCATGCGTTGAAGACGGAAAATGGGGATAGAGGCAAGCAGCTGCGAAGAAGATCTCAGAACCCTAGGAGGTTGATAGAAGGAAAAACGCTTCTTGAGGTATGAAGGGCCACCATCATAGAGGGCCCGATGAGCAAGGACCAACGCTTTAAATTCAAGGCGTTTCCTAACAGGGAGCCAGTGGAGTAAACGAAGCGAGGACGAAATAGAATCTCTGATGGGGAGGATAACCACCAGCCGGGCTGCGGCATTCTGAATCACCTGCAGTTTACTCAGCAGGTAGTCGGGCAGACCAACGTAAAGACCATTGGCATAATCGAGGCGGGAAAGGATAAGAGCCCGAACCACTGTCTCCTTTGCTGATCTGGGTAACAGAGGAAGACATTTTTTCAGAGATCTAAGAATACCAAAGCAGCAGCCTGTAAGCTTTTTTATTTGAGTCGTAAAAGACAGCTGCTCGTCAAACCAGATACCCAAGTTTTTAACAGGGATACCCGTACAGGAGGGAGAGGGGAAAGCTGAGGGCCAGAGAGAGGCCCTAAAATGAGGCGGAAATGTACCAAAAAGTAGAATTTCCGTCTTTTCCTCATTACATTTCAGTTGGGCGGCAGATAGCCAATGAAAGACGGCAGCTAGGCAGCTCTGTACTCTGGAGGTAGAAAAGTCAGTTCTATCCCAAGTAAACAGGAGCTGAGTGTCGTCAGCATATGCAACCACCTTGGCCCCACCTTCCTCTGCCAATTGAACTAGAGGCGTGACGTAAATATTAAAAAGCAGGGGGCTTAACGAAGAGCCTTGAGGAACTCCAGTGGAAACAGGCTGGGGAGGAGAAGAAAAAGGAGGAAGCCAGACCTGTTGAGACCGGAAGGTAAGAAAAGATTCCAGCCACTTCCAGGCCGAGCCGGTAATGCCAATAGCAGCTAGCCGAGACAGAAGCAAAGCGTGGGGGACGGTGTCAAATGCCGCCGACAGATCTAAAAGGATAAGGGCTGCACTCCCCCCTGAATCCAAACAATCACGGATCGCCTCCGACACTTCGACTAAGGCAGACTCTGTACTATGAGAAGCTCTAAAGCCTGATTGAGCCGGATGAAGAAGCCTCTCATTCTCAACAAAAGCAGACAGTTGTTTATTAGCTACCTTTTCACATATTTTGGCCAAGCAGGGCAGTAGAGAGATCGGTCTATAATTGGCAGGATTGCTGGCATCAAGAGTTGTTTTTTTTAGAAGCGGAATAACTTTAGCTTGTTTCCATTCCTGTGGAACAACAGCCTCAGTGAGGGACAAATTGACAAGAGTATTCACCTCAAGATTAACTGTCTCGGCAATAGAAGCCAAGAGCCTGGCCGGGCAGGGGTCAGACGGAGACCCTGACTTTAAGGACTGTAGTATTTTGAGGGAATCAAGAGGTGTCACAGGGGAAAACGCAGAAAATGATGCCTCCGGGGCGGAGCAGCCCACCGAAGGTCTCTCATTAGAAGTGAATGTCGCCTGAATAGTCCGAATTTTAGACATAAAGAAATCCGAGAGCTTATCGCACCAAGATGCAGAAACTGGAAGTTTCGTGGCCATTGCTTTGGGAGCCATAAAACTCTGAACAATGGAAAAGATTTCTTTAGAATTATTACTGGCGGACTCGATCCGCATAGAATAGTAACAGCTTTTTGCTTCACGAATAGCCTGGTAATAGATTTTCTGGGCATCTCTCAGCATCTTCTTGGCTATTGGGCAAAAGGCCGAACGCCAGATCCGTTCAAGCTTTTTACAATGCCGTTTGAGCAGCTTCAAATTGGGAGTAAACCAAGGATGTGAAGGAGACTCCCTATGGCGACGGCGGCAAGACAGGGGAGACAAACTGTCTACAGCTCGTCCAATCCAGCTCAGGAAGCATGCAAGGGCCCCTCTCAGGTCAGTCGGAAGAGTGACCCTAGAGTTGTCGAGACAGAGCCGAAAGGCTATGGGATCGATTTTAGCTGAGGGAGGGCAGGAATTGCCCTGTAGGTCAGAGGATCCAATGTTTACAGACCAAGTAAAACATGAGAGAAAATGGTCAGACCACGAAACAGGCTTAGGGTCGTCCAGAGAAATAGGAAAGTTAGAGCAAATTGGGTCCAGGATATGGCCACCACCATGGGTAGGAGAGTTAACCCATTGGGTAAGCTGCGCAAGATCAACCGCCTCAAGAAATGCTTTGGAGTCGCTAAGATCCTGTTGATCAAGGTGAATATTACAGTCACCAAGAAAGAGGTATTGTGAAAAGCGTAATGCATGAGAGACAAGCAGCTCTCCAAGACCATTGAGAAAAGGGCCAGCGTAGCCAGGCGGTCTGTAAACTAAAGTGCCGGCTAGTGTGGAGTGCGGCGAGAAAATGATGGTAAAGTCGAGGAGTTCGCACTGATCAAGCGAGTTATTATTGCTCAGTGTCACCTGCCAGACATTTCTATAGATAATAGCAACACCACCACCCCTGCCACACCGGCGGTCAGCACGGCAGATCGAATAGCCCGCTGGAATGGCCATTTGAACTATAGGGTTCGATGAGTCGTTCATCCAGGTCTCAGTGACGAACAGTAAATCAAGCTGGAAGTCCAAGATCAGGTCAAAAATATCCTGATGATGTTTGACTAAAGAGCGACTGTTAATCAGACCCGCTTTAATACTAGGGCGGGTAATCGGGCTAACCGTCCTTCTAATAGGGGGGTGTATACCTCTATAAACCTGGCTCAACTGAAAATGACATTTAGAGCATAAAAGAGGACGATTACCACTTACATCCCAAGTCATGCAAGGCGTGCAGATAGCGGGTCTGAGTGCCAAAAGATCGAAACGGCTATATATCGGCGGGGTTTCCACAGGCCAAGGGGGACGGACAGCATTGCTTGCGCTGGACGCTCCAGGGACGCGGACGGGCGCAGACGGGCTTGCCTTGTGCGCGCCTTCGGCGCGCCCGCGGTGCGCCCGCTGCGCGCCTCCGCTGCGCGTCCGACTGGCGTGCATTAAATGGACGCCCCGTGTGCGCGAGGCTAGAACGCCTGAGACCCAAGATGGCGGCACTCGGCGGCACAGCGAGGGACCAGGAAGTAGGTAAACACACACACCAACTATTACACAGATTACAAAATACAGCTTGGGGGATAGCGTGTGATAAAACAGATTTGTTTTTTAAGATGCGGGTATGAGGGCAAAGTGCAAATCAGCAGTGCAAATAAGCAAAATTCAAGATTAAAATCTGCTATGAGCAGTTCACACAAAAAACGCCAGACCAACTGAAGCGTAATGCCAGCTGAACTCGGAGCGCCGCGCGACCATCCGGTGCGCATTAAATGGACGCCCCGTGTGCGCGAGGCTAGAACGCCTGAGACCCAAGATGGCGGCACTCGGCGGCACAGCGAGGGACCAGGAAGTAGGTAAACACACACACCAACTATTACACAGATTACAAAATACAGCTTGGGGGATAGCGTGTGATAAAACAGATTTGTTTTTTAAGATGCGGGTATGAGGGCAAAGTGCAAATCAGCAGTGCAAATAAGCAAAATTCAAGATTAAAATCTGCTATGAGCAGTTCACACAAAAAACGCAAGACCAACTGAAGCGTAATGCCAGCAGAACTCGGTGCGCCGCGCGACCATCCGGTGCGCATTAAATGGACGCCCCGTGTGCGCGAGGCTAGAACGCCTGAGACCCAAGATGGCGGCACTCGGCGGCACAGCGAGGGACCAGGAAGTAGGTAAACACACACAACAACTATTACACAGATTACAAAATACAGCTTGGGGGATAGCGTGTGATAAAACAGATTTGTTTTTTAAGATGCGGGTATGAGGGCAAAGTGCAAATCAGCAGTGCAAATAAGCAAAATTCAAGATTAAAATCTGCTATGAGCAGTTCACACAAAAAACGCCAGACCAACTGAAGCGTAATGCCAGCTGAACTCGGAGCAGTTCATCTTCATGGTAATTTGCTCCCCTTATTAGCGAAATCGCTAATTTTTTACCTTTGATGCATTGCATTTAAGGAATCTCACTTTGGGATTCCTTAAATGCAATCGCTATTTAAGGAATCGGTATTTAAGGAATCCCTATTTAAAGAATCGCTATTTAAGGATTCCTTAAATACCGATTTCTGCTTTTGGGTTGATGCATTGGGATTGGGAATTTTTTACTTAATACCGGGAGCTAATAAGGAATCGGTATTTTACCGACTGGATTTTGGGTTGATGCATAAGGCTGAATATCTTTAAAATCTATTCCATCGTCGACGGGCTCGTCGACGAAGAAGGCTAAATCGCCAGATTTTACGACCTGGACAAAGATTTCTCCGCTTCCCCCATCTAATCTGCTGGAATTGCAGTCAGAATATGAGGAGTCTTCAGGAGTGGCGTATAGTCCGTCTCAACTTCGGATTAAGAGTCAAGAAACGGACGAGGAAGAATATCATGAGGTTCAGGAAGTCTTCTCTTTCCAAGATCATCTTGCACGGGATTCAAGGAGATATGAGTCATTTCACCAATCATACGACTACGAGGAAGAGGAAGAACCTCAGCCTAATAGTAGAGAGGACACTATCTCAATGCCAACTTCCTTAGTAACTGACTTGCGGCTGATGATAAATGACTACTATCGGCGTTTCCCTGACGCTAACTCTCAAGCGCCACAAACTACAGATAAGCCTGCACAAGTTCAACCACCTCATTCTTCCCCCAAGACTACTTCTCAAAGAATTCGACCTCCACCAATTGGGACAATTAGAGACGATTTGGAAGAAAGTGACGCCGATCATCCCGAAGAAGGAAAGCTTCTTCAAGATACGCAGGTTGACGATGAATGGGACCAATATATTCTCCCAACTACTCCGTCTACATCTCCGACACCGGCGCAGTCTCCACCACAAGATATAGAAGGCTTCCATGATATCATGGAGAAAGCGTCAAAACGTTTTGAGCTTCCACTTCCAGTTCAGGAAGCCGAATGTTTCCTCTATGACTTCAAGGAGGATTCACGCAAATCTATTCGGTCCATACCAATAATCACACACATTTGGGAGGAAGGATTAAAAATTATGAGGAACCCGGCTTCAGTGGCTGCTTCAGTTCCTCGGATAGAGAAGAAATATAGAGCCCCAGAATCTTCTCCGGCCTGTTTGATTGGTCATCCGCGACCGGAATCGGTGGTGATGCAGGCCGCCCAAAGGAACTAAAAAAATCCGGCTTCTACATCAGCAGTTCCCCCGGACAAAAACGGAAGACGAATGGATGGTGCAGGGAAGCGTTTTGCGGTGATGGCAGCGTCTTCCATAAAAGCTTCAAATTCGTTAGCCCTCATCAGCAGATTCAATAGGCAGATGTGGTGTGATATAGCACCTTTGCTAGCTCATCTGCCAGAGGATAAAAAAGAAGAAGCGGCTGCTATTCTAAAGGATGGGGCTAGGGCGGCCTCGGAATCCATAGACATCGCTATGGATTTGTCCTCAGTAGCATTCAGACAAATGGCAGGTGCAGTGGCCCTGCGAAGACAAGGATGGCTGAAGGCCACTTCTTTTAGACCAGAAGTACAGGCTAAAATAGTGGACATGCCATTTGACGGAGAAAACCTGTTCGGAAAGCATGTAGATGATGCCCTACAAAGCATTAAAACTGACACGGATACAGCGCGGGCGCTAGGATCTCTTCAACAGGGCAGGTTCCAATCCTTTCGGAGGAGAGGATCCAGAGGACAATTCACACAAAGATCTTCTTTTCAATCAAATAGATATCAGCCATACAATCAGCAGGGATATCGCCAATACTCAAATAATCAGCAATTTCGCTCCACAAACAATTATCAGCAACAGTCCAGAGGAAGATCATCTGCGAGAGGTAAATCGCAGCAATCCAATCGACGACAATGACTTCATCAACGCATCCACCACTTGTCTGAGAAACAGCATGCATTACCTGACTTCATTTTATCCAGCTTGGCTGTCGATAACAACAGACAGATGGGTTTTGGATGTGATTCAACATGGCCATACCCTGGAGTTCGTAAAAAAGCCTCCAAATCAGCCTCCTCTGCACAGGAGACAAGAACATCTATCGGCCCTCAAGGCAGAGGTTTTAACGCTACTACAAAAGGAGGCGATAGAAGAAGTCCCGCAGCGTCAACGAGGGAAAGGCTTTTACTCGCATTTCTTTCTCATAAAGAAGAAAGACACATCAAAATGGAGGCAGGTAATGGACCTGAGAGGTCTCAACAAATTCATCCAAAAGAAATCATTTCGAATGCTATCCCTACAGGAAATACTCCTTCTGATTGGCAGAGGAGATTATTTGGCATCCCTGGACCTCTTAGATGCTTATTTTCACGTCCCAATCCATATAAATCACAGAAAGTTTCTGCGCTTCATGGTGGCGGGGCGCCATTATCAATTCAAAGTATTGCCTTTCGGCCTAAAGTCGGCGCCGAGAATCTTTACAAAGTGCATGGCGCCAATAGCGGCGCATCTAAGACTTCACGGTCACCAGATTTTCCCTTATCTAGACGATTGGCTCATAAAAGGTGGTTCATTCAGGGAAGCCCAACACTCAAGTTTGCATGAACCTTTTCAATCGCCTGGGTCTCAGAGTCAACCTAGAAAAATCACATCTCAGACCATCGCAGTCCCTTCAATTTCTGGGAGCTCTAATTTGCACGGAAGAAGTCAAGGCTTACCCTTCAGAGGAACGTATTCAAAAGATCATACAGCTGACAACCTGTCATGGTGGAAGATCAGGGATCATTTAGCGGAAGGACTGACTTTCGAATCGCAGAGCTACAGTTTCGTAATGATGACGGATGCTTCACTTCAAGGTTGGGGAGCGCACCTCCAGGAGCTCGAAATTCAGGGGCACTGGTCAAAGTGCGAAACGCAGCTCCATATCAACTTGCTGGAACTAAAGGTCGTGTTCTTGGGCCTCAAAGCATTTCTTCCCAGGATTCACGGATCAACAGTGCTTGTGAAGACAGACAGCTCAACGTCCATGTTTTACCTTCTTAAACAAGGGGGTACAAAGTCAAAACTGTTGTCGAAGCAGGCACAGGAAATTTGGAAATGGCTTCTAGATCACAACATCTCGCTTCAAGTACAACATGTTGCAGGAGAAGACAACACAAGAGCAGATATTCTGAGCAGATCGTCCGAGATTTCTCACGAATGGGAACTGAACCAAAAGCAACTTTTCAAAATTTTCAAGAGATGGGGCACAACAAGGCTAGACTTGTTCGCGGATCGCCACAATTCGAAATGCAAAACCTTTGCAAGCAGGTTTCCGCAGAAAGGGTCGTGGGGCAATGCGCTACAGATGTGCTGGACGGGGATGTTTACGTATGCATTTCCCCCCTTCCCTCTAATATTGAAGGTCTTAAAAAAGATGAAATCAGAGCCGTGCCATCTGATTCTGATTGCACCAGCGTGGCCGAGACAAGCGTGGTTCTCGGAACTTCTCAGACTCTCAGTGACACCCAGGATAAAGTTTCCATTAGTGCAGGATCTGATAACCATGAACGGCGGACAGATTCTGCATCCAAATTTGAAATCGCTGAACTTGTCAGCATGGAACCTCACGAACATGAGTTCCAACTATTAAAGATCCCTCAGGACTGCAGAGAGATTCTGTCACGATCTCGAGCAATCTCCACAAACAAAACATATTCGGCTAAATGGAAAAGGTTTTGTCATTGGTGTGCATCTAACGATCTACATCCGTTGCGAGTCTCTTCGGATCAGATTCTTCCATATCTGCTGACGTTGGCCAACTCTGGACTCTCTCATATGTCTATAAAAGTACACCTGGCCGCTATTTCAAGGTACACTAGAGCGCCTGACTAACCATCTCTTTGGTCTCAAAGAGTTATTAAAGAATTTCTCAGAGGGCTTTTCAGAATGTTCCCTCCAGTTCGAAGACCAGTGGTTCCTTGGCAGCTTAATACGGTTCTTGCACAGCTAATGAAACCGCCATTTGAGCCTATACATAAGGCGGAATTGCAGTTTATCTCATGGAAGACAGCGTTGCTATTAGCGCTGACGTCGGCAAGAAGAGTCAGCGAGATACAAGCTTTCTCAATTGCAGAACCTTTCCTCCAATTCAGGCAGGACAGAGTGGTTCTGAGGACGAACCCCACATTTATTCCTAAAGTCCCCTCCAGCTTTCATCTGAATGAACCGGTGGTTTTGCCTACATTTTTTAAAGACCCGTCAACACCGGCAGAAAGAGCTTTACACTCTTTGGACATTAAACGATGTCTGAAATTTTACATCGATAAGACGAAATCGTTCAGAAAGACAAATCAACTCTTTGTAGCCTTTGCTGGCCCCAAGAAAGGTGGGGCACTTTCCAGATCTAGTATCTCAAGGTGGATATCTTCAGCAATCTCCTTGTGTCATCTTAAAGCTGGAAAGCCTTTACAAGACAAAGTACGTGCGCATTCCACAAGGAAGATGGCAACTTCTACGGCTCTATTCGCAGGGGTGTCATTGACAAACATCTGTAGGGCTGCGACATGGAAGAATGCGCACACCTTTACTAGACATTATTATCTGGACACGGCATGGAAAAAGGATGCAGCAGTGGGACAAGCGGTTCTACGGCATCTATTTCAGTAAGGTATTTATCATGCTATATTGCGATGTGTGTATATAGACATATATGTATATTTAAACAAATGTTTTGAATACTGTAATGTATGTTAACTTTCTATACAAAAGAGCAGAGCCCACTGTTTATTGGGGGTTCTAGCCTGGAAATGCAGTTTGGGATACGTACTGCTTGCTATTTTGATACAAGCATGTGAATCTATGAAAGATTCAGTACTGGAGAAAAAACTAGTTACTTACCTGTACTCTATGGTTCTCCAGTATTATCTTTCATAGATTCACATGCGGCCCCCCACCTCCCCATTTCTCAGGCAGAACCTCATTGTCTCTAGGTGTGGAGTGTGGGGAGTGTGATGTCAGGGCTAGCAGCCGATTGGCTGAGTCTTGGACCACATAATGATGAGGTTTGGTTACCAAATAAGATGATTCCCTATGGGATTTTGCTATGCAGTTTTTCTTATACTGCTGTGGTCATTCTGTTACCGTGAGACTCCCACCATGACGACGGGGAAGATACAAGCATGTGAATCTATGAAAGATAATACTGGAGAACCATAGTGTGCAGGTAAGTAACTAGTTTTTTCTAATTTGTTCTTTACATGTATTTATGGGTGGAGCAACAAAATTATAGACACAACAGCACCAGGAAGAGGAAGAAGCAGGGAGTAGGGGGACGGGGGGAGATGGGCAGAATGGCACACATGCACAATTAAGTACAACACAAGTATAGACAAACAATGGCCAAAATGAAACACACCAATAAACAGCACAAGTCACACAACCCGCCAACATCACACCACTGAACGAGCATAGAAGTGAAAACCACACTGCATTCATACAGGATGTGTACAAAGGCCGGTCGTTGGTGTTGTGGGATGTCTGCGACCGTGGTCATCATGGATGAGATGCCCAGCACGTGGTACATGGGTGAGTTCACTGTGTGTTACGTTGCCAAACAGCTGCTCCTCCCTCCCACGAGCCCCCACACTTTTGTACGGTGCACTGTTGTATCTCGTGCACTCGTATGGCACACCATTGTAATGCCTATTCACGCATGTCCTGCTACATTCCAACTACACCATCACAGTGCCGTTTGGAGGTGGTGCATGCCACTTTAGAACATCGACTGCTGCGGCCCTTGTGGCAGGCCACACCAGAACACAGAGACACACTTACCGCACTTCCTGTACACGGACATGTCCGAGACACTCTGTTCCCCTTGCCAGATAGGCACACCCCTGCGCTGACCTGTTAGCCCGGACCAGCACACGCCGGTTGTGTATACAGGAGGATGCGTGCGTAGCTACATGTCCAGGCTCACTGCCAACGCTTAGGTGACAGCACACTGTGATGTTGCAGGGCACGTGCCTATCATGCTAAGACAATGACCACAGGGACACACTTACTCAGATGCGGGTTTGGGGGACGTTGGCGGTCCTGGAGTTGTTGCGATGAGTCCTGTGGCCCTCATGGGTATCCCTGTATCATGCTCATTGACTCTATGGCATCTGAGGGTGTTCTGATGTGGCTCTTGGCTGTGTTCCCTTTCATGGTGGAGGTAGTCATCCTTCTTAACACCAGCAGAAAGCAAGTGTAAAATCCCTGGTGCTAACGTGGCTTATCGCCGGAATTTGTTTCACATTGGAGTTGGTGTGAAAGTTGTGATGTGATTTTTTTCGTGTGCAGAACAATATACGAACTGAGCAGTGTATCTCGTCAAGATGCAGCACCTGACGCACTATTCCCAAACAATATAAATACAATGAGATTTCTTAATTGATTTTGTGTGTACACTGTAAGTGCAGCCACTACCTCAGTGCAATTCAATACAGGATTTTAGTATTTAGAATAAATCGGAAAGGTGCACCTCGTGTCTTTTTGCACGGGAATGGCTAGTCTGCATTTCATTATCAGCACTTTAATGGAAGTAAAGTTGAGATAAATCTAACACACTATTCAGAAGCTGGTGCAAACTGCAGGCATCACCAGTATTCTCGCGATAAGTGCCCCAAAATTTAACACCATGGTGGACTCCATCAAATAACAGTAATAAGAACAAGAAAAAGTCACACAGCAGTTAAGAGAACAACCAAAAACGTTATTATTTTTTTTTTTAAGCTTTATTTTTTTATAAACATAAATATGTAATTGATAAACTATTTTCAAACTTAATTTTTTTATTAACATATATATGAACGATAGACTAATGAACCACATTTTTCAAAAATAATACAAAACAACAAGGCGGAACACTCCTGTGGGGACCATGGATGTCAACGACAGAGCCTGGAAAATAAAGCACAAAATAAGGACGTGTGTAATGGGCATATCAAAGGAGAGAGACACAGAGAAACAGAGAAGTTACATAAAGCCAGAGAGGGAAGGAAATAAAGGGAGTGAGAAAGGGAGAAGGAAAAAAGAGAGTTAGAGAGATAGAAGGAAAAGAAGGAAGAGAGAGACAGACAGACAGACACTGCCGCCCCTGCGCATCCATGAGCAAATAATTACCTGGTGCCACCGGAGTGTGCAGCAGTGGGCACTCCACGTGCCCGTCAAAACTCCGCGCATCCCAGATATGTCGCTGAGTCATGAATGGCGGAGACCACATCAGCTTCTGCGCGGATCTCACAGATGTCGCTGAGTCCTGAGTCATGAATGGCGGAGACCACATCATCTTCTCCACGGTCCGGCAGATCTCACACATGTCGCTGAGTCCTGAGTCATCAATGGCGGAGGCCACATCAACTTATCCGCAGCCTGACAGATCTCACACATGTCGCTGAGTCCTGAGTCATCAATGGCGGAGACCACATCAGCTTTTGGGTGCCACTAAGCCTGTGGAACACAAGTCCGTGCCACGTGGTGGTAGGCCCCTGATGGCCATATGAGCTTAAGGTGGCACTAACCCTGTGCATCTGAAGTCCGCGCAAGGGGGTGGTAGGCCCCTGACCGCTATACAGACCAGGGTGCGACTAACCTTCTGTGCAACTTTTCAAAGACTCTTTATGGTTGAGACACGTGGAGAGTCCACCATCTAGTCAGCACCGGCAATAAAGAATGTGACGTTGTCGATCTATTATATTTGCGTGGTCACATGGCCTGTGACGCATGTGCCGGATGGGTGTGATGTGTGTGCAAACCTGCCCTCAGGGAGTGGGCATGAGATGTTGAGAACTAGACCACTGACCTGCACACCAACAGCGAGTACGCCTGCGTCAGGTTGCTATGTGGGGCCAACGTCGGAACGTAATCGGAGAGGCGTGGCGTGGCGTACGACGGAACAGGGCAGGGATAGCTACAATGACACAGACGGCTCGTAGTACTGCGTCTGTGAGTCGAGCAGACGGGCCGCAGCTGTCCCTCTGCGAGCCTGGATACGAACTGTTCATAACTCACACTACATAAGCATTGAAAAACCATTTTGTGATTCAGTCCGTCAGCTGGCATTTGTCCGAGGCATTTGTGAAAACATATCGGAGTTCTTTCTGTGATAGATACCTCTTTGACGCTGCCTCTCCCCACATCAGCAGGTAACACACCCTCTTCCCACATTACCATCATACCCCCAACAACCTTCGTGGGCCTGGAAGTGTCCCTGTGTGGTTGGGCAAAGAAGAATCTTAGTCATTTATAGATTTACATATAAAAAAATGTATTTAAAGAAAAGAACACCAAATAAGACTGAAGGGAGTCTGGTGCTGTGGTCGCTGCCACGAAGTTGGGGTCACTGCCATTCAGGACTCAGGATATAGTTACACATGTGGGATCGGCTTGTGTTAAAGAGGGTTAGTGGCACCAGAAGCATTGAGACTGTATGAGCCTGTGATGAAGCTTGGTGTGGAGGGGCCGCACTGGGAGCAATGTGTCTTGGCTATTGGACTGCGTCATGTGGAATCAGGACTCTATCTGAATTGTGAGGCCTGCTGACCGTAGTGTAGGCCAGAGGTAGTGGTGAGCAAGGGCCCAGAGCCACGTGCATACATTGGTGGCCCCACCGGCCTGCGTAGTGCAGGTTCAGTGGCACCATGTGTCGCCGGCCTTCCATATGCAAATACCCCTCACTAATTGAAGGGAGTGTGGTGCTGTGGTCGGTGTCATGAAGTTCGGGTCACTGACGTTCAGGACACAGGACACGGTTACACATGTGGGATCGGCTTGTGTTGAAGAGGGTTAGTGGCACCACGTGCTGTTGGCCTTGCATATGGAAATATGCCTCATTGATCAGAGGGAGTCTGGTGCAGTGGTCGCTGCCACGGACTTGAGGTGACTGCCATTCAGGACTCAGGACAGTTACACATGTGGGATTGGCTTGTGTTAAAGAGGGTTAGTGGCACCACGTGTCGCCGGCCTTGCATATGGAAATATGCCTCACTGATCAGAGGGAATCTGGTGCTGTGGTCGGTGCCACGGACTTGGGGAGACTGCTATTCAGGACTCAGAACACAGTTACACATGTGGGATCGGCTTCTGTTAAAGAGAGTTAGTGGGACTACGTGTCGCCGGCCTTGCATATGGAAATATGTCTAAGTGATCAAAGAGAGTATGCTGCTGTGTTCGCTGCCACGGACTTGGGGTCACTGCCATTCAGAACTCAGCACACAGTTACACATGTGGGATTGGCTTGTGTTAAAGAGGGTTAGTGGGACTACGTGTCGCCGGCCTTGCATAATGAAATATGCCTCACTGATTGAAGGGAGTCTGGTGCTGTGGTCGCTGCCATGGACTTGGGGTCACTGCCATTCAGGACTCAGGATACAGTTACACATGTGGGACCGGCTTGTGTTGGACAGTGTTAGTTGGCACCATGTGTCCAAAATTCAAATTGCGAGGTCTGCTGCCCACAGTGTAGACTGCTGAATGCTCGTTTGTACTTGAAAATGAATTTGGTGATTGTACTAAACCTATTTCTGATATAAAAATGTTCAAGAAGAAATGATACTAAAAGGATATTATGTAGATTTGAGGCCTGTAATAGTTACTTGCCTAGTGGACTTTGTAGTTAATGAATGAAGAAATCATTTTCATTGTTAGCCCTACTGAGTGCAGTGTAGGCGTATGATGAAAAGATGAAAAAAGTATAGAATACACTGATGAAGTGTTGGATCTTCTGAGTACAATCTTGTTGTTAGAAATTAGTTTTTAAAATTGGAATTGCAAGCTGTACTGCCTGCAGTGTAGACTGCTATTCCATGTTAGTTTGCAATTTAGTCATTGTAGTAAAGCTATAACTGATATAAAAAAAAGTTCTTGAAGCGAGGTGTTAGACCTGTCAGCCCTTTGGGTGGTCCCTCCTCATCATTATTTATTTTGTCCCACTTTTGCCTCAAACCCTGTTAGTATTTTTCCTTTTTGGGAACCACCAGACTTTTTAGTATTGATGCAGATTCAGGGAGCCATTTTATCTACCCCTGGAACTTCTGTCTGAGGGCCTGGAGCACAAAATGGAGGCCACCCATTGTCACCTGTGACATCACTGGAACCTACCAGCACCTTCCAGAACATTCCAGAACCCTGTGACAGTGAGAGGCAGGTTTAGAATGTTGGGAAGGCATCTCCAGGTTGGCAGTTGGAGTTGGCAGTTGGCACCTGACTGGTGAAGAGAGAGGAGCACAGAACTGAAGGAGGAAGGAGTGAGGCAACAGGGGTGGAAACTTGTGCCTGGAGTGGGGTCCAGAAACCCACCCTTAATACTAGTCCCTGCTGACTGAGCCCAGCCTGGAGCCCTGTGTGGGAGAAAGCAAGAAAAATCATCTTAAGGACCTGGACAGCCGGAACAGGCCTTAAAAGTAAAGAACAGCAAGTTCCTGACCTGGTTACTGGTAACTTCCTGAAGTCCGACGTCGAGAAGCCTGGAGACCTGGAGCCCGAGGTGGAGAAGCGGCGCTGACTGGAAAGCAGACGTCGTACCCGGAGCCGCCAGAGGTCAAGAGAGGGCGCCGACGGAGGTCGTGGAGACACCAGAGGTCGAGGAGGAAGTCACCTGAGGTCGAGTGTGCGGCATCGACGGGGGAGTGAAGTCCGCCCTCCGGAGTCGCCGGAGACCGAGGTGAAGCGTGCCGGAGGTCGGGAGTGGAGATCGCACTCCGGAGTCGCCGGAACCTGAAGAGAATCGTGCCGGAGGTCGGGAGTGGAGGTCGCACTACGGAGTCGCCGGAACCTGAGGAAAGGAGCACCGGAGGTCGGGAGTGGAGATCGCACTCCGGAGCCGCCGGAAGTCGACATCGAGCCAAGGCTGCCCGACGTCATCGAACCGGAGCCGCCCGAAGTCGACATCGAGCCAAGATCGCCCGACGTCATCGAACCGAGGCCGCCGACATCGAACCGGAACCGCCTCCCGGCGTCGACAAGAACTGTCATTGAGCCGAGGCCGCCGACATCGAACCGGAACCGCCTCACGGCGTCGACACGACTCCAGCGGCGTCGGAACTTCATAAAAAGGGCAGTAAGTGGAATAGAGGGCGCCTAAGGCCCTGTGAAGCCCTAAGAGACCATCCTAGAAGCTAGAGAGGTGCTGGAACCAGCTTGATAGTGCCAGGGGTGAGCTGAGACTAATACAGAGGGGTTGTGTAGTGTGGGAGAGCCAGATCTCTAGATTCCCCCTTGATCTACCTCAGTTTAGGCCTCAGCCTTGTCCAGGCCAGGTAGTACACCCCTCAGGTCATCCAAAACTCTACAAGCTGGGATTGGGCCAAATCATCCCATAGTACCTCAGGAATGTGAACTGATTTTCAAGTGTCACTGTTGGCTTTTATTATTTATTGAGAGCACTGTATTTATTGTATTCATCCTATTTATTGCCTCACAGTATTTATTGCCTCACAGTATTTATTGTTTCACAGTATTTATTGTCGCACAGTATTTATTGTCTCGCAGTATTTATTGCCTCGTAATATTTAATTGCCTTTTATGTAATGCACTTATATTTATGCCTTGATTATTTATGATCTACCTTATTTATTGAATCGTTGAAGTATTATTGATTTGATTTACCCTTCCACAGGAAAAGCCTTGTGTACTGTGATTGTATTATTATTTATTTAATCAGCAACTAAGAGAAAAGAAGATAAAGAGATATATTTTCAGTATAATTTTTAAGGTGTAGTGTCGTTTTTGGAACGGATGCACGCATGGTTATTGTGTGGGTATGACGTATGCTTAGCACGGTGCCTGATCCCTGACCACTCGAGCCAAGCTACCACAGTGTATGTCTGGGAGAACACCATCACCCTTCCGGTGTGGGAGTGTTTTTCTAACATAATTGGTGTTCAGTGGTGGGATAGAGCTGTGCCTACGTATACTCGACAATAACTGTGGGTAGTCCATAGGCCTACACCGGGAGTTTTCTCCAAGCGGACTTCCTAATTGTGAGTTTTTGTTTTTTTCCAAATTTACTCTGGTGGTGGGAGGAGGTATTATAAAAGGTACCCCCCTGCATAGCTTCTGCAAATAACTGTCCTCTGACCTGAGTGGGCAAGATGGAGTTTGTACTGGAGAATTTAGAAACGTACACTGTGGCCCAACTCAGGGAGTTTGGTCAGCGGGAGGGGGTGTATTGTCCCCCAGGAGCAAAGAAGGGTGCACTCCAAACCAGCTTAAGGGCTTGGGGGGAGGCACGACGAGAAAGCAAGGCTGAGGAGGAGGACAGGGATAGAGAGCCCGACAGTGAGGGAGCTGGTTTGTACCAACCTGAGGTGGGGAACCTGTTAGCGGGGCCCAGGACACTTTCTAGGAAGGGCAGCAGTGCCTCTAGCGGTGGCTTGTCTGAAGTGGAGTTAACAGACCGGAGGGAGAAAAGACAGCTCACATGGGACTTAGCAAGGCTGGAGAAAGAGAAGGAGGAACAGAGGATGGCTCATGAGCTGAGGTTAAGGGAGATAGATCTCCAGATCCTACGAGCCGGGGCACACCCTATTCCTAATGGTGGCAGCGAAGAAAGAGAGTTCACCAGGGAACCCAAACCCTATTTGCCGAAAGACATAGTGGCTAGCTATGGTGTGGGCGACGATATTGCCAAGTGGCTAGCGGCCTATGAGGTCTCATTAAGGGCCCATGGGGTTCCAGAGAAGTACTGGGGAGAGGGATTGTACAGGTACATGCCTCCAGCTGGTAGGGATGCATTATTGGCCCTAGAGCAGGATGAGCAGACCCACTACCCCACCATGAAAGTGGCGCTCATACGAAAGTTTGGACTAACACCCGAGAAATACAGACAGAAGTTCCGGGGTAGCCACAAACTGGGCACACAGAATTGGGTGGACTTCCTGGATTATGCAAAGAAGGCATTAGAGGGTTGGATTCAGGGCAGTGAAGTGAGGAACTACGAGGGGTTGTTTGATTTAGTATTGAAGGAACACCTGCTCGAAAAATGTTTCCCTGAACTGCGTCAACACCTGGTGGATAGCAAGCTGACCAATCCCCGGAAGCTTGCTGAGGAGGCGGACATTTGGGCTAGTACCCGGGTGTCAACAAGGGGGACTGGAGGGGATACTCAAAAGGCCGGACAGGGCGCCCCCCAGAAGAAAGAGGGGGGGGAAAGAAAAAGGAGTTCTCCAAAGGCCCCCAAAATAATTTCCAAGGTAAGGGAACAGGATTCACCCCTAGGGCTAACCCACCCCGAAACCCTAATCCTGGCCAGAGTCAGCAGCCAAGGGTTGTCCATTGCTTCGAGTGCGGTGGCGTTGGACACTATAAGGGAGATGCGAAGTGCCCAAAATGACCACCCCCTCCCATTGGAGGAAAGGCCCCCGGAGTAGCTAGTGTAGTGCTCGGGGAGGAGATGCCTTTGATTAAGGGAAGGGAGTGGGCGGGTGTCACTTTAGTGTCCCTGGGAGAACGGGAGGTGGTTCCTAAGATCCAGGTGCCCGCAAATACTATAAAGTATGGGCAGTGGGTCACCATCAACGGCCAAAGGGGGGAGGCTCTGAGAGACACAGGAGCCAGTATGACTATGGTGCGTAGCCAACTGGTGTCTCCAGAGCAGGTGATTCCCGATGTACTCCACCCTGCCGCGATGGCTGACGGCAGAATGGGCCACTATCCGGTGGCCGAGGTTCCCTTTGAATGGGAAGGGGTTGCAGGTTCACTTCGAGTTGCCGTAAGCCCTGCCGTGCCAGTCGATTGTCTGCTAGGGAATGGCATGGAGCACAATGCTTGGAGAGAGGTGGAATACCGGACTCACACTGAGATGCTGGGTACACCTGTCTGGGCCTGTGTGAGCACAGGGTCCGCGACTACCCGGAGAGGGAGTTCGTTCAGGCTGGAGCCTGGAACAAAGGCCCAGCCAGCTGCCGATCAAGGGAAGAACCGAGGACAGGAGGAGCCTGCCTCGGCGTCCGCACCCCGTAGGACGGATAGGCCACCGGAGGTGGTGGACCAGGAGTCTGCGGTGGGGGATGTCACCAAACTGGAGGACCTCCCCATCCCGGCCGAGTGGCACGTGGAGGGAGGCCCGACCAGGGAGGAATTCTGCCAGGGCCAGAGGGAGTGCCCTACCCTTGAGGGACTGAGGCGACAGGCCGAAGCCCAGGCAGCAGGGAACGTTGAGGGGAACTACAACGTTTACTGGGAGGATGGCCTCCTCTACAGTGAACCCAAGGCACCCCTACATCGATCGTCACGAGCCTTAGTAGTCCCTCAACGTTATCGAGCCTTCTTACTGGAGTTGGCTCACGAGATCCCCTTGGCAGGACACCTGGGGCAAGACAAGACCTTCGCCCGTCTTGTCCCACACTTTTATTGGCCTCAAATGAAAGTGTCGTCCGACACCTACTGCCGGACATGTGTGTCTTGCCAAGCCAGTGGGAAAACAGGGGTGAAGCTGAAAGCTCCCCTGGAACCACTTCCTGTCGTTAGCACCCCCTTTGAAAGGGTGGGCATCGACATTGTGGGTCCGTTAGATCCACCTACTACAGCTGGCCACAGGTTTATCCTGGTTCTGGTGGATCATGCCACACGGTACCCAGAGGCAATACCTCTGAGGACCATTACCGCACCTGTTGTGGCTAGGGCCCTGATGGGAATCTTTACCCGAGTGGGTTTTCCCAAGGAGGTTGTGTCCGACAGGGGGACCAACTTCATGTCAGCATACATGCGGGCGATGTGGAAGGAGTGTGGAGTGACCTACCGGTTCACAACTCCTTACCACCCCCAGACCAATGGTCTGGTGGAGAGGTTTAACAAAACCTTGAAAGGCATGATCAGAAGTCTGCCTGAAAGCCTGCGGAGGAAATGGGACGTCCTCCTACCCTGTCTATTGTTTTCCTACAGGGAAGTGCCACAGAAGGGAGTGGGCTTCAGCCCCTTCGAGCTTTTGTATGGGCACCCTGTGCGTGGACCTCTCAGGCTGGTGAGAGACGGATGGGAAAGAACTCCCAGAAAGCTTCCCCAGGACGTGGTGAGCTACATGCTGGCCTTCCGAAGCCAAATGGCTAATTTGTGGAAGCAAGCTTCTGACAACTTGGAGGCCAGCCAAGCAGTAATGAAGGCGTGGTATGACCACAACGCTCACCCGGTGGAATTGGAGCCTGGCCAGAAGGTGTGGGTGATCGAACCAGGAGAGCTTAGCGCCCTCCAGGATCGCTGGTCAGGACCCTTTGAGGTATTGGAGAAGAAGGGTAAGGCTACCTACTTGGTGGATCTTAAGACCCCTCGTCAGCCCCTACGGGTGCTGCATGCCAACCGCCTCAAACCCCACCACGAGAGGTCCGAAGTCATTTTGATGATGGTGACTGACGGAGCAGAGGACGTGGAAAGCGAGCCTCTCCCCGATTTGTTTGCGTCTCAAGAGAAGGATGGGTCGGTGGAGGGAGTGATTCTCTCCCCATCCCTAACTCCTGAACAGCAGGAGGACTGCCGCCAGGTCCTGGGACAGTACTCTTCGTTGTTCTCCCTTGTTCCGGGTAGGACTCACCTGTGCGTCCATGATGTGGACACAGGAGACAGCCCACCTGTGAAGTCCAAGATCTACCGGATGTCAGACAAGGTGAAGGCCAGCATTCACAGTGAAGTCATTAAGATGCTGGAGCTAGGAGTGATCGCACCTTCCAGCAGCCCCTGGTCCAGTCCGGTGGTGTTAGTACCAAAAGCTGCACCACCGGGTGCCCAACCGGAACTGAGGTTCTGTGTGGACTACCGGGACTGAACTCAGTAACCAAGACTGATGCTCATCCGATCCCGAGGGCGGATGAATTGATTGACCGGCTGGGAGCTGCCCAATATCTAAGTACCTTTGACCTTACTTCGGGGTACTGGCAGATCTCTCTGACTGATGGAGCAAGGGAAAGGTCAGCCTTCTCCACGCCCAATGGCCACTACCAGTTCTGTGTGATGCCCTTTGGGCTCAAGAACGCACCTGCCACGTTTCAGCGTCTGGTGAACCAGATCCTCACTGGAATGGAGAGTTTCTCTGCTGCTTATCTGGATGACATAGCCGTCTTCAGTAACAGCTGGGAGGATCACTTGCGTCACCTGCAAGCTGTTCTCCAGGCCCTCAGAGAAGCTGGTTTAACGATCAAGGCCAGCAAGTGCCAGATCGGGCAGGGGTCGGTAGTGTACCTTGGACACTTGGTGGGTAGGGGAGCGGTGCAACCCCTCCAGGCGAAGATCGAGGCCATCATGGCCTGGGAACCCCCCAAGACTCAGACTGAGGTCCGAGCATTTTTTGGCCTCACCGGATACTACCGCCGCTTCGTGAAGGGATACGGTACCATCGTGGCCCCCCTCACGGAGCTTACGTCCAAGAAGCAACCTCGACGGGTAGTCTGGACGGAGGCTTGTCAGCAGGCCTTCGTCAAGCTGAAGCAAGCCATGTGCGAGGCCCCGGTCCTACGGGCCCCAGACTTTTCCAAGAAGTTCATTGTCCAGACAGATGCATCGGAACATGGCATTGGGGCAGTGTTATCGCAACTCAATGAAGAGGGTCTGGATCAACCCGTGGTCTTCCTATCCCGGAGACTACTTCCCAGGGAACAGAAGTGGAGTGCAATAGAGCGAGAAGCCTTTGCAGTGGTATGGGCTCTGAAGAAGTTGCGGCCATACCTGTTTGGCTCGCACTTCCTAGTTCAGACCGACCACAGACCCCTTCGTTGGCTGATGCAGATGAAGGGGGAGAATCCCAAGTTGTTGAGGTGGTCTATCTCCCTACAGGGAATGGACTTTCAGGTGGAACATCGGCCTGGAGTGGACCACGCCAATGCAGACGGTCTCACAAGGTATTTCCGCCTTAGTGATGAGAACTCCCAAGGGGTTGGGTAGCTCTCCCCACTTTCAGCTGGGGGGGACGCGTGTTAGACCTGTCAGCCCTTTGGGTGGTCCCTCCTCATCATTATTTATTTTGTCCCACTTTTGCCTCAAACCCTGTTAGTATTTTTCCTTTTTGGGAACCACCAGACTTTTTAGTATTGATGCAGATTCAGGGAGCCATTTTATCTACCCCTGGAACTTCTGTCTGAGGGCCTGGAGCACAAAATGGAGGCCACCCATTGTCACCTGTGACATCACTGGAACCTACCAGCACCTTCCAGAACATTCCAGAACCCTGTGACAGTGAGAGGCAGGTTTAGAATGTTGGGAAGGCATCTCCAGGTTGGCAGTTGGAGTTGGCAGTTGGCACCTGACTGGTGAAGAGAGAGGAGCACAGAACTGAAGGAGGAAGGAGTGAGGCAACAGGGGTGGAAACTTGTGCCTGGAGTGGGGTCCAGAAACCCACCCTTGATACTAGTCCCTGCTGACTGAGCCCAGCCTGGAGCCCTGTGTGGGAGAAAGCAAGAAAACCCATCTTAAGGACCTGGACAGCCGGAACAGGCCTTAAAAGTAAAGAACAGCAAGTTCCTGACCTGGTTACTGGTAACTTCCTGAAGTCCGACGTCGAGAAGCCTGGAGACCTGGAGCCCGAGGTGGAGAAGCGGCGCTGACTGGAAAGCAGACGTCGTACCCGGAGCCGCCAGAGGTCGAGAGAGGGTGCCGACGGAGGTCGTGGAGACACCAGAGGTCGAGGAGGAAGTCACCTGAGGTCGAGTGTGCGGCGTCGACGGGGGAGTGAAGTCCGCCCTCCGGAGTCGCCGGAGACCGAGGTGAAGCGTGCCGGAGGTCGGGAGTGGAGATCGCACTCCGGAGTCGCCGGAACCTGAAGAGAATCGTGCCGGAGGTCGGGAGTGGAGGTCGCACTCCGGAGTCGCCGGAACCTGAGGAAAGGAGCACCGGAGGTCGGGAGTGGAGATCGCACTCCGGAGCCGCCGGAAGTCGACATCGAGCCAAGGCCGCCCGACGTCATAGAACCGGAGCCGCCGACATCGAACCGGAACCGCCTCCCGGCGTCGACAAGAACTGTCATTGAGCCGAGGCCGCCGACATCGAACCGGAACCGCCTCCCGGCATCGACAAGAACTGTCATTGAGCCGAGGCCGCCGACATCGAACCGGAACCGCCTCACGGCGTCGACACGACTCCAGCGGCGTCGGAACTTCATAAAAAGGGCAGTAAGTGGAATAGAGGGCGCCTAAGGCCCTGTGAAGCCCTAAGAGACCATCCTAGAAGCTAGAGAGGTGCTGGAACCAGCTTGATAGTGCCAGGGGTGAGCTGAGACTAATACAGAGGGGTTGTGTAGTGTGGGAGAGCCAGATCTCTAGATTCCCCCTTGATCTACCTCAGTTTAGGCCTCAGCCTTGTCCAGGCCAGGTAGTACACCCCTCAGGTCATCCAAAACTCTACAAGCTGGGATTGGGCCAAATCATCCCATAGTACCTCAGGAATGTGAACTGATTTTCAAGTGTCACTGTTGGCTTTTATTATTTATTGAGAGCACTGTATTTATTGTATTCATCCTATTTATTGCCTCACAGTATTTATTGCCTCACAGTATTTATTGTTTCACAGTATTTATTGTCGCACAGTATTTATTGTCTCGCAGTATTTATTGCCTCGTAATATTTAATTGCCTTTTATGTAATGCACTTATATTTATGCCTTGATTATTTATGATCTACCTTAGTTATTGAATCGTTGAAGTATTATTGATTTGATTTACCCTTCCACAGGAAAAGCCTTGTGTACTGTGATTGTATTATTATTTATTTAATCAGCAACTAAGAGAAAAGAAGATAAAGAGATATATTTTCAGTATAATTTTTTTTTTTTTTTTTTTTTTTTTTTTAAAACCTTTATTCGTGCATCTCAGAAGAACAAATACGGGCCTACAACCGTCAGGCCGGCCACGTTACAGTGAAGCACTAATACCCACATTACAGCCCCCGTGCGTCAACGGTCAGGATTAACAGCGAGTTAGGAGTCACATACTGGGAATAGCTTTGACACCCGGGGAAGGAGCGGTGAAGGTTAATTTTAAGTTTTTTAGATAATTTTATCAAAGAAAAAAAAAGTCAGTGAAGGATAAGAACAAAGGAGATTCGAGTCCGCAAAATAGCTTCACCACACGGGAGAGCAGCAACATCAGTAAAAACATCAATGGAAGTAAAATCTCAAGCAGTGAGGCGGTGCAGAGAAATAACAGGATAGTCACATGAGCAAGTACGCACCCCTCCAAAGTCGCCCCCACTCGATCCACCCCACACCCGGACCCCGAATCGGAGAAAGTAGAGCGCAGAGACATAGAAGAAGAAAGGCCCATAGAACTAATTAAGAACAGAGAGTATTACCCCCCCACCCTACACCAATGCGGAGGCTACGGCCTACCCCCCCCCCAGCATAGTGCCTGTCGCCCAAGGAACCCGAAATATAGAGAAGAGAGAAAGTAGGAATAGAGTAAAGAAATGAAGAAAACAGAAAAGAAGGCGGGGAGGAGCCCACGGGACACCAGAGCGCCCCAAACCATCAGCCAGTTATGGCCTCCACACACTGAGAGCCCACTACGCCAAAAAACGGCATGCGAAGATACCATGGCACCACTGTTTAAGCAAAGGGACACAAGTCGCGACGAGCGCGCACAAAACATACATACAGTTCCAGTCCCAGGCCAGCCCGTCCATGAACGATGGCGATAGAAGTCAGTCTAGCCCTGGCCCGATCGCGGGCTTGGGATTAAACCAGCCCCTACATGAAGGCCCCGTGTCCCGAGCAGACAAAGACAAGATGGCCGCTTGTGAGAGGATGGTGAAGTAGGATCACGAAATGGCCGCCGACCATCGATTGAGGTCCCTCTTTGCACCACATAACATCCAAACCTGGCAAGTGAAGTACAGGAGATCCACAACAAGGAAGCAGTAGGCCACCGCGGACGGTTCCTCGAAGCCGTTAGGTATCGCTCAGCAGGATATTCTTGCGGATGCGGTGAGGCAGGCAACAATGAAGCAGGCAGCCATGACCAGGGGGACAAAGTATACGCAGTTGAAGTGGAGAGCGGTAGACCCCGGGTGCCGGGAACGCCAGTTGAAGGCACCAGTGTAGCACAATCATACACCGCCGTTGCGTCCCCGCAAGAGGACAAAAGCACCGGGAGACCCACGCCCTGTGGATGACAAACAGAGCGCTCACGACCCGCAGCCGACAGTATGGGGTCAAACCGCTCACTCAGCGCCTGCAGGCCAGCGCACATCTGTAGTTGAAAGTCCCGCAGGACAGGCAGAACGGAGCCGCATGTCAGCGGAAGCTGGGCCCCCACATCGGCAGCGATCCGGGACGGCACCGCGAAGCTGGTGTCCGGAAGAGGGAGGGCGAAGTGGGCGGCGGGCGAGACCGGAGTATCACCCCCCAGCCGCGGGCAGGCACTCAACACCATGTTTCGCCGCTGTACGTTGCAATGGCCCCGGGGGGGGGGGGGGTCGCGGCAAGGAGTCAATTCCCCTCAGGTCTACGCCGCAACAGGAAAGGCCGACAGTCGCTTCTCTTCCCGCAGGTTACCCTTCGCCGCCGGCTAGGCAATAGGTGAAGAGGGCAGCAGCCTCTCACAGCGCGGCCCTCAGAGCGGGGCAGGAGACCCACCGCACCGGGGCCCACCCCACAGCTCCAGCCCCTCAGGCACAGGGTGCAGAAGGTGTTCAGCCGGCCCTCCCCGGGCTCATCCGGCAACGATCTGTGGTGCGGGGTGAGATCGGGACCGCGGGGCCCCGGTTAGCGCTAGCTGGTCCGGTGACTGCGGAGCTTCCAGGGGGCCGGCAAAGGCCAGAATGGCGCCGGGTTTCAGTGCAGAGGACAAAAGCACCCAGAACTCGGGCATCCGGGCGGGCTGAGACTCCGGGAAAGCGACAGCGCGGTCAGCGCGTCTTCGCACACGTCGGGCCTCGAGAATCGGCGAGGATGGGCATCAGGATAGTAGTCCGAGGCCACGGGCCGACGGAGCCGGGCGCTCAAGCGTCCGCTCCGGTCGCCATCCCGGCTCCCCCCCCCCACAGCGTGCGATCTTGATGAGTGGAATACAGTCATTACAGCTACATAAATTGTTTGCACATTGTTTTCCCCCTTTATCAGTCTCCTCTCCACCATGTTTCACCAGCCCTGGTTCCCGGCGTTGATCCTCCGAGGCTGGCCGAGTTTCACTCCCGCCGCCTGTCTCTGTGGCCGGTGCCCCGCCCCGGTGTGTATCCCCCCCCAGCAGTTTCTTTCCTGCAGTTTACCGGCTTGTTGACTCGTCTGCCGGGTGCCTGGTCTTTGTGTGTATCGGATCTCCGTCAGGGCGCGGGTCCGACGTAGGGCCGCGACCCGCCTCCCTGCTGGCAACTCGTCCACCCGATCCGTAGCGTAGCGTGGGTGTATATTTAAACCGGTCTCTCTGGTGTAGGTTGCTCCTGGGCCTCAGTGTTTTCGGCGTCTCACGGCCCTTCTCGCGGTTGCAGGCTGTTCTGCTCATCAGGCGCCGCGTTGTTCAGTATAATTTTTAAGGTGTAGTGTCGTTTTTGAAACGGATGCACGCATGGTTAATGTGTGGGTATGACGTATGCTTAGCACGGTGCCTGATCCCTGACCACTCGAGCCAAGCTACCACAGTGTATGTCTGGGAGAACACCACCACCCCTCCGGTGTGGGAGTGTTTTTCTAACACGAGGATACTAAAAGGATAATATGTAGGGTGTAGGATTGTGATAGTTACTTGCCTACTGGAGTCTGTAGTTGCATATGGAAATACCCCTCACTGATCAAAGGGAGTGTGGCGCTGTGGTCGCTGCCACGGACTTGGGGTCACTGCCATTCAGGACTCAGGACACAGTTACACATGTGGGATCGGCTTTTGTTGAAGACGGTTAGAGGCACCATTTGTTGCCGGTCTTCCACAGTGTAGGCCAGAGGTAGCAGTGAGCAAGGGCCGACAGCCACGGGCATATGTTGGTGGCCCACCGGCCTGCGTAGTGCAGGTTCAGTGGCACCACGTGTCGTCGGCCTTCCATATGGAAATACCCCTCACTGATCAAAGGGAGTCTGGTGCTGTGGTCGCTGCCATTCAGGACTCAGGACACAGTTACACATGTGGGATCGCCTTGTGTTGAACAGGGTTAGTTGGCACCACGTGTCGCCAGTCTTCCACAGTGTAGGCCGGAGGCAGCGGTCAGCAAAGGCCCACAGGCAGGTGACATTGACTTGAGCTGCACAGATTGGGGGCGGTCCTGGAGTTGTTGCGATGAGCCCTGTGGCCCTCATGGGTATCCCTGTATCATGCTCATTGGCTCTATGGCATCTGTGGGTGTTCTGATGTGGCTCTTGGCTGTGTTCCCTTTCATGGTGGAGGTAGTCATCCTTCTTAACACCAGCAGAAAGCAAGTGTAAAATCCCTAGTGCTAACGTGGCTTATCGCCGGAATTTGTTTCGCATTGCAGTTGGTGTGAAAGTTGTGATGTGATTTTTTTCGTGTGCAGAACAATATGCGAACTGAGCAGTGTATCTCGTCAAGATGCAGCACCTGACGCACTATTCCCAAACAATATAAATACAATGAGATTTCTTAATTGATTTTGTGTGTACACTGTAAGTGCAGCCACTACCTCAGTGCAATTCAATACAGGATTTTAGTATTTAGAATAAATCGGAAAGGAGCACCTCGTGTCTTTTTGCACGGGAATGGCTAGTCTGCATTTCATTATCAGCACTTTAATGGAAGTAAAGTTGAGATAAATCTAACACACTATTCAGAAGTTGGTGCAAACTGCAGGCATCACCAGTATTCTCGCGATAAGTGCCCCAAAATTTAACACCATGGTGGACTCCATCAAATAACAGTAATAAGAACAAGAAAAAGTCACACAGCAGTTAAGAGAACAACCAAAAACGTTATTCATTTTTTTTTTTAAGCTTTATTTTTTTATAAACATAAATATGTAATTGATAAACTATTTTCAAACTTAATTTTTTAATTAACATATATATGAACGATAGACTAATGAACCAAATTTTTCAAAAATAATACAAAACAACAAGGCAGAACACTCCTGTGGGGACCATGGATGTCAATGGCGGAGACCACATCAACTTCTCCGCAGCCTGACAGATCTCACACATGTCGCTGAGTCCTGAGTCATCAATGGCGGAGACCACATCAGCTTTTGGGTGCCACTAAGCCTGTGGAACCCAAGTCCATGCCACGTGGTGGTAGGCCCCTGATGGCCATATGAGCTTAAGGTGGCACTAACCCTGTGCATCTGAAGTCCGCGCAAGGGGGTGGTAGGCCCCTGACCGCTATACAGACCAGGGTGCGACTAACCTTCTGTGCAACTTTTCAAAGACTCTTTATGGTTGAGACACATGGAGCGTCCACCATCTAGTCAGCACCGGCAATAAAGAATGTGACGTTGTCGATCTATTATATTTGCGTGGTCACATGGCCTGTGACGCATGTGCCGGATGGGTGTGATGTGTGTGCAAACCTGCCCTCAGGGAGTGGGCATGAGATGTTGAGAACTAGACCACTGACCTGCACACCAACAGCGAGTACGCCTGCGTCAGGTTGCTATGTGGGGCCAACGTCGGAACGTAATCGGAGAGGCGTGGCGTACGACGGAACAGGGCAGGGATAGCTACAATGACACAGACGGCTCGTAGTACTGCGTCTGTGAGTCGAGCAGACGGGCCGCAGCTGTCCCTCTGCGAGCCTGGATGCGAACTGTTCATAACTCACACTACATAAGCATTGAAAAACCATTTTGTGATTCAGTCCGTCAGATGGCATTTGTCCGAGGCATTTGTGAAAACATATCGGAGTTCTTTCTGTGATAGATACCTCTTTGACGCTGCCTCTCCCCACATCAGCAGGTAACGCACCCTCTTCCCACATTACCATCATACCCCCAACAACCTTCGTGGGCCTGGAAGTGTCCCTGCGTGGTTGGGCAAAGAAGAATCTTAGTCATTTATAGATTTACATATAAAAAAATGTATTTAAAGAAAAGAACACCAAATAAGACTGAAGGGAGTCTGGTGCTGTGGTCGCTGCCACGAAGTTGGGCTCACTGCCATTCAGGACTCAGGACACAGTTCCACATGTGGGATCGACTTGTGTTAAAGAGGGTTAGTGGAACTACGTGTCATCGGCCTTGCTTATCGAAATATGCCTTACTGATCGAAGGGAGTGTGGTGCTGTGGTCGGTGCCACGGACTTGGGGTCACTGCCATTTAGGACTCAGGACACAGTTACACATGTGGGATCGGCTTGTGTTAAAGAGGGTTAGTGGCACCAGAAGCATTGAGACTGTATGAGCCTGTGATGATGCTTGGTGTGGAGGGGCCGCACTGGGAGCAATGTGTCTTGGCTATTGGACTGCGTCATGTGGAATCAGGACTCTATCTGAATTGTGAGGCCTGCTGACCGTAGTGTAGGCCAGAGGTAGTGGTGAGCAAGGGCCCAGAGCCACGTGCATACATTGGTGGCCCCACCGGCCTGCGTAGTGCAGGTTCAGTGGCACCACGTGTCGCCGGCCTTCCATATGCGAATACCCCTCACTAATTGAAGGGAGTGTGGTGCTGTGGTCGGTGTCACGAAGTTCGGGTGACTGACGTTCAGGACACAGGACACAGTTACACATGTGGGATCGGCTTGTGTTGAAGAGGGTTAGTGGCACAACGTGCTGTTGGCCTTGCATATGGAAATATGCCTCATTGATCAGAGGGAGTCTGGTGCAGTGGTCGCTGCCACGGACTTGAGGTGACTGCCATTCAGGACTCAGGACAGTTACACATGTGGGATTGGCTTGTGTTAAAGAGGGTTAGTGGCACCACGTGTCGCCGGCCTTGCATATGGAAATATGCCTCACTGATCAGAGGGAATCTGGTGCTGTGGTCGGTGCCACGGACTTGGGGAGACTGCTATTCAGGACTCAGAACACAGTTACACATGTGGGATCGGCTTCTGTTAAAGAGGGTTAGTGGGACTACGTGTCGCCGGCCTTGCATATGGAAATATGTCTAAGTGATCAAAGAGAGTATGCTGCTGTGTTCGCTGCCACGGACTTGGGGTCACTGACATTCAGAACTCAGCACACAGTTGCACATGTGGGATTGGCTTGTGTTAAAGAGGGTTAGTGGGACTACGTGTCGCCGGCCTTGCATATCGAAATATGCCTCACTGATCGAAGGGAGTCTGGTGCTGTGGTCGCTGCCATGGACTTGGGGTCACTGCCATTCAGGACTCAGGATACAGTTACACATGTGGGATCGGCTTGTGTTGGACAGTGTTAGTTGGCACCATGTGTCCAAAATTCAAATTGTGAGGTCTGCTGCCCACAGTGTAGACTGCTGAGTGCTCGTTTGTACTTGAAAATGAATTTGGTGATTGTACTAAACCTATAACTGATATAAAAATGTTCAAGAAGAAATGATACTAAAAGGATATTATGTAGATTTGAGGCCTGTAATAGTTACTTGCCTAGTGGACTTTGTAGTTAATGAATGAAGAAATAATTTTCATTGTTAGCCCTACTGAGTGCAGTGTAGGCGTATGATGAAAAGTTGAAATCTGTATAGAATACACTGACGAAGTGTTGGATCTTCTGAGTACAATCTTGTTGTTAGAAATTAGTTTTTAAAATTGGAATTGCGAGCTGTACTGCCTGCAGTGTAGACTGCTATTCCATGTTAGTTTGCATTTGAAGATTAATTTAGTCATTGTAGTAAAGCTATAACTGATATCAAAAAAAGTTCTTGAAGCGAGGATACTAAAAGGATAATATGTAGGGTGTAGGACTGTGATAGTTACTTGCCTACTGGAGTCTGTAGTTGCATATGGAAATACCCCTCACTGATCAAAGGGAGTGTGGCGCTGTGGTCGCTGCCACGGACTTGGGGTCACTGCCATTCAGGACTCAGGACACAGTTACACATGTGGGATCGGCTTGTGTTGAAGACGGTTAGAGGCACCATTTGTTGCCGGTCTTCCACAGTGTAGGCCAGAGGTAGCAGTGAGCAAGGGCCGACAGCCACGGGCATATGTTGGTGGCCCACCGGCCTGCGTAGTGCAGGTTCAGTGGCACCACGTGTCGTCGGCCTTCCATATGGAAATACCCCTCACAGATCAAAGGGAGTCTGGTGCTGTGGTCGCTGCCATTCAGGACTCAGGACACAGTTACACATGTGGGATCGCCTTGTGTTGAACAGGGTTAGTTGGCACCACGTGTCGCCGGTCTTCCACAGTGTAGGCCGGAGGCAGCGGTCAGCAAAGGCCCACAGGCAGGTGACATTGACTTTAGCTGCACAGATTGGGAGCATTTGGTCTTCTTAACTCATTATAGTCTCTCTCTAGAACCGTGTAACCCCAGTGTTGGGCGGAGGCAGTGGTCAGGATGGGCGCACAGCCACGTGGCGTTGAGTTGAGCTGAACAGTTAGTGGCACCTGGAGTATTCAGCATGTGTGCACCCTTCGATGATACGTGGTTCCGGCGGGCCGCACTGGGAGCAATGTGTTTTGTCTAATGAATTCTGGCTTGATGAGGCCACGTGACGATGACTTATGGTGCAGTGAATTAGTAGCACCTGAAGCACACAGCGTGTGCGCACCCTGCGATGATGCATGGTCTGGGCGGGCCGCACTGGGAGCAACGTGTCTTGCGAACTGGACTGCGACATCTGCAATCGCCACTGCATCTGAATTGTGAGCGCTGCTGTCCGCAGTGTAGATCGAAGGCAGTAGTCGGTTCAGACATAAGTATGCGGTGCTGTGCCGCTAGGTTCGCAGGGGGCCTGTGTCGAGGAGGCCCGCGGGTATGGCGGCAGCCACGTGCCAGGGTGAGGGCTGCCGCTGTGACAGACTCGTTGGTCTTCCCACAAGTGAACCGCGCCTAGGGCCTGGCCTATTTATTCATACTCCTATGCTGGAGTGCCGTACGTTGGAGCAGCCCACTCCGCTTCCAGGGGGGAACAACACAGCAGCATAACTGAGATCTTCCCCACTGCCTGAGGTAACATGGTTTCGTCCACTGTGCACTACACTACAAGTATCAATAGTATATCTCCACATGGAGAGGTTTGTGCTTTGCATAGTGAGGTCTGTGCAGCACATCAGTGTTACACTTGGCATTGTGTGCTTTATTGTTGATGGGTGACTTGCCTCCTTCATATATCGTTGGTTGCCACATCTCCCAACATTCAGCTATTGTGTGGCTGAGGGGCATGGTGTTTTGGGAAGGTCTGTTGTCCTGTTTTGCGCTGCCTCGGTGGTAGTAGGGGGGGGCTGCGGGGGGGAGGTTCTGGTGGTGGTGGCGCTGGGTGTTGTGGCCTTGTTGGCTGTTGGAGCTGCATGATCAGTAGGTCTATCACGTGTTTGTCTTTAGATGTGGCTGTGAGTTGGGTCCAATTCACAGAGTAGATAGTCGACCTCCTTACACCAGTTAAAGGTTGATGTTAATTTGTTACTGCTAACTCAGCTTATAGCCTGCTTTTTGGATCGCATTGCAGATTTGGCTGGTCGTTGAAAATATGGGTAAGTGGTGTTTTCGTGTTTTTTTTGCATGGGAACGCCTACTTTGCATTTCATTAGCATTAGTTGTGGCTCTCGTTTGTGGTGAATTTGTTGGCGTAAGGTATCGAAAGAGTGGTGAGATTTGCAGTTTTCAACAAAGTGGAGATTGGGATGATAATTAAAACACACAGAAAAAAAGTGACAGTTTAAACAACATTATAATTACAAATTAGCATTTTAAAAACTTTAGAAATTCACTGAAAAAAACATAGGTTTCAGGAACGTTCTAGTTAAAATTTAGCATTTAAAAAACCTTAGAAATTCACTGAAAAAACCATAGGTTTTGACACTTTATAGCTAGAAATTAGCATTTAAAAAACCTTAGAAATTCACTGAAAAAACCATAGGTTTCAGGCACGTTATAGTTAGAATTTAGCATTTAAAAAACCTATGGTTTTTTCAGTGAATTTCAAAGGTTTTTAAATGCTAAATTCTAACTATAACGTGCCTGAAACCTATGGTTTTTTCAGTGACTATATATATATATATATATATATATATATATATATATATATATATATATATATATATATATATATATATATATATTACAAATAATCCTTTTTCCCAACGATACCTGCACTGCTAAATCAAAAAACGCAACAGACTCCTCTTTCTTGTGCCATCAGTTTATTTCATGCGCTGTGCTACCATGACGCTTTTCGGCCTCGCAGGGCCTTGATCACATGGTGTGCCACAGTTTACTCTCCTTATTTAAAGTGCCAAGTGCCTCAATGGATATGGAAAATAGACTACTCGTCTTTTTTCGTCTAATACAGTACAAGTATGGTAAGATTTTTAAGCACATTGTTGTAAACATGAGTCCTACACTTTTTGTACTATGAGCAAAATATGCGAATAATCTGTATAAATACAGGTAAGTAAATGCATACATAGTAAATAACAATTGTAAAAAACATATTTGAGAGGTACTTAAAAAACATATATATATTCCTACTGTTTTTATATGGCTGTAAAATACAAACATGTACCTATTTAAATAATGTTTAAAAATTGTTAAACATGAATCATTAAGAGGACCACTTAGTATTATATGTGTAAAAATGCAAAGAAATATATCAGAAAAATACCGCCCCTGTGGGCATCTGCCCTTCCCCTTGTAAACAATAGACCTAAAATTCAAGGTGTGAAAGTGCTTAAAGTGCTAGTCCACATGAATGAACTCTTATGCAGAAAAAAGTGCCAAGTGCAAATTTAAAGTTTTTATTGTAAAAAGTATAGGTTCAGAATGAACTTATATTTACAATAAAATGGGGATGTGGTTCTTAGCGGATATATGGGATAGCAGCCGAGTGAGATTCTATGTACCATAATGGTATTTTATTTTCTCTCGTATGGTCATGTATGGAGACTTTTATACAGTGATGACATTACAGAGTTAGAGCCATGTATATAAGTCCTCAGTGGCATTTAAACCATGAGGGCTTTTGCTGTCCATCTCCAAGATGTATCTTGTTTCCACCTTCCTTAGACTGGCTTCTCTGTTACCACCTCGTCTTTGTTGGGGGACAGTATCTACCATGAAATATTTAGTGGTCCAAATTGTTAATGTGGTCCTCCTTAAAGTGGCAGGCCACCGGATATGTCATGTCCGAATTAGTTATATATATAAAATCTATGTACACCCATGCATCCAAGGTTGCCCCCGGGCCTGTAGGAGGCTGCTTGACGGAAAGGACAAGGTGGGAGCAGCATCCGACGCTGTGAGCGGACGAGCTCATGCTGCGGGATTGCAAGGCTCCAACGAAGTGCCCGTCTTGGATTGAGGAGCCTGAATGAATCCAGAGCAGGGTACAGCGCAGATTACTGCTCAGCGGTGTGAGAGTAGGACAATAAAAATGCTTTGAAAAAGATCTTTAACAATTGGATATTCCATATTGATTGCAGCCAGTACATTGAACAACACTTAGGGGTCGATTATTATCTCGTTAAGAAGGGCTCCGAATCGGATTTGGGTTTGCCGAAACTGATACAGAGCCCTTGTTTCCGACCGAATCGTACCCAGTCCCGAACGGGCGATTACGATGCCTGTAAACCGATAGGGCTGTCTGAATCGGTTCCTAAAGGCATTCAGATCAGTCAAGTCTTTCGGATCCGACTCGAACAGCTCTATGGATTCTTTTTCTGAGCGAGTGAGTACGATGACTGATTCGAACAGCCGTTCTGAATCGGTTTCTCCGAACAAACTGGCTGTCAGAATCGGTCTTTGGGGCCCGTAGCAGGCACCCCCTTTACCCGGGGCCCTCTGAATCGAGACTGTGGGGCTACCCAAGGGACCTCCCTTTCCAACCATACACAGTGTGGCAGGCACCACTTCAAAGGAGTTGTCTTGAGCACACACAGAGGACCTAGTGTTTTATAATCCCAGACTTATTGGAGCCTTGACAGGGGAGGAGGAAGACTTTTCCAAAACCAGATGTGGGGTAGTTTAGGGAATATCCCCCATCTTCTAAGACTGGCACCAGAAATAAATATTTGACCTCTTGCTGTCTGAGAAGGAAGACTGGACCTGCTTCCTTCATCTCTGGCTACCCTGAATGACTCCAAATGTCAGTTGGCTGACCTGTCTGAGCGACAGGGAAACAACAAGTCCCCTTGGCTTCCCTACAACATCCCAGCTGACCTGCTACACTGGACATGCCAGGACATACAACTGGGCCTGTGCTGAAATTAGTTCCGGATCCCCAAGACTTGCCTTTCTATGTCTGGAACCCTTGGTTGTCATAAGTTAAACTCCTCCTTTGAAGAAAAATGTAAATGTAAATGTCAAGGTACTTATAGAGCGCACTGTCACCAGACGGACACCTTGCGGTGTCGCCTTAGCGGTTTCCTGGCGCTGATACTCATA
This sequence comes from Triturus cristatus, assembly GCF_964204655.1. Classification (NCBI taxonomy): domain Eukaryota; kingdom Metazoa; phylum Chordata; class Amphibia; order Caudata; family Salamandridae; genus Triturus; species Triturus cristatus. The sequence goes on from NC_140591.1 coordinate 405,265,416, forward strand.
CCGCTGTGGAACCCCTCCTGGCTATCCCTGTGAAGTGTCCACTCCTGGGCACCCCCAGGGTGAAGCCAGGCATCCTTAGCGCTGTTGGGGCCGGTGTGGAGGCTAAGCAAGCTATTGCCCAGAGTTGCAGCGTGGGACCCGTGATTAGAATAGGCACCGAGGCGAGAATAGACAGGTCCGAGGAAATTGAGCCCGAGCCCCGCCGAGGCGGGAATCGAACCCTGGTCCCTGGCCAGCACTCTGCTTCAGGGTCTGTCGCTCTAACCATTGAGCCACACTCCTCCACGAAAGGAGAAGTGCTGAGTTTTTGGGCTCTTCATGACCACAAATGGGCTTGTTCATGCTGAGCCTCTGCTGCCCACAGTGACCAATGCGAAGCTCCAAGGAACACAACTCTTCGCACTAGAGCAACAGCTTGCGACGACTGCCAACGCAAGCTTTGTACTTCAAGATACAGCAACGATAGCCCGCGGTGACTGGTAACACGCAGCTTCAGTAACGACCTTCTGTGATGCCCAACAAGCGCTAGGCTCTACAGCGGCGACACCCCTCACCACATTGCCTGCTTTTTGTGCTACAGTGATGACCATCCGCTATGCTCTCTCTGCTCCTTGAGGCCTCCTCCACCACAAACAGAACTCTTTGCACTGGACTTTTAGAAGGTAGTTTTTTTAGAGGGACTAACCTGGTCCCTGGTCCCAGCCTGCGCTCCATCGCCATCGGCCTGACCTTGTGACTCATTGATTCTAGCACGACCAGATGACCGCGAGTAGCGATTGGTGCTTTTAGGCGCTATATCGACCTAAAACTTTAAAATTGCATATCTGTAGTTCTAATGATTGGATTTTGCTGTTCTGGTATAACTGTTTTTTTAATTTATTCTATTTTTCAAAATTGATTTGGGATTCTTTTGTGTTTTCATTTTGTTGATGTTTGTGTACTGCTAACTACTTTACACTTAGCCTCTAGGTTAAGCCTGACTCCTTTATGTCAAGCTACCACCGGTAGATGTAGTGACTTTTGTGGTTCACCTTGACAAGGATTGTGGTTTTTGCATTAGTGGGGCTTCCACCCCTCTCAACCAATAACCCATTTTCTTAAATTAAATCTGCCAAATTCTGTGCAGATCCATCACACAGTAAGTTATTTATCTTTGGTAATGCTCTTCCTGGCGGATGCTCTATCTAACTGCACCTTCTTCACCTTAGAATACTCCCCAGGCACCAGACTGGATCAAGAAAACTTTCACTAACAATTCTCCTGCGTGCTGCTCAGTTGCGCCATGGGCTCTAGATGTGACGAAGTGTAGCCGCATAAAAGCACCAAAGCACCACCCCTGCTTGCTGACATCAGTTTCTTGCTTCTCTTTACATACATACCCTCAGACATGGAGCATGGACAATTGGTACTACTAGTTTGCAGATTCCTAACTAAGCACCTGTTTATATATAAAACAGAGGCCACTCCATAGAATGAGGAGGTGGGACAGCAGTGAGGAATCTGCAGTTAGATAGAGTCCATCATAAAGAGCGTTAACGAGGGTAGGTAGCTTTTTCTCCTGATAATTACTTCAAAAAGAATTAGAATAGATACCAAAGCAGTCCCTTCCCAGGTGGAGAGTCTGTGGAGTGGACCTGGCAGTCAAGGCAATAGTGCTTCATGAACGTATTCACTGATGCCAACGTTGAAGCCTGGCAGATGGTAAGGACCGGCATTCTGCATGCCAAAGCAGTGGTAGTAGCTTTCGCCCTGTTGGATTTGGCTCTCAGACCCTACAGTGGCTGCTTCTTGGGTAGTGCACAGCAAATCTAAATGTAGAGCACTATCCACCTCAACAGGGTCCTCTTCTGCCGAGCCGTCCCTTTCATTCCCCTGGACAACCCCACAAAAACCGATCGATATAACGTCTTATCTTTCAAGAAGGGTCAAAGAACGTAAGCAGGATTGAAGATTGTCCAATGGGGAAAGGAGTCACAAATTCAGGTATGAAGGTTGCCAAAGTTCTCATCACCAGTTTGTCTGGCAAAAAAAGGTAGAGTAGAGCAGATGCACAGACAGTGTCTTAAGCTCATTCATTAGACTAGTTGAAGCAATAGCAATGAGGAAGATAGCCTCAAAAGTCAAATGACGCACCGAACAGCTTTGCATCGACCAGAAGGGAGTGTACTTGAGAAATGTTAAGACCAAATTAAGGTTATACTGTGGCATTGGCAGCAGCTGAGGGGCATAGTGGATTCTTGGCAGTGCCTGCATCCTGAGTACAGGGATTATTCAATCTTTTCAGGTATGCACAAACTAAATGTATGTCTCAGTGCTTTTCTCTGTTCACTTGGGGTTCAACGTTGAATATCTTTATCGAACGGTCTCTGATCACAGGATCAAACCTTCTAGGATCCTGTATTCCGCCAATCCGTTAGTGAGGACATTCAGAACTACTTTACAGACAATGCGGCTACTGCCACTTCACCCCTAGTTGAGTGGGATGCCTTCAAGGCTGTCATTAGGGGGTGAAGCATCGCAAACATGGTAGCCATGTGGCACACCCTCGTGGGGGAGGTTGAGACCGAGGAGAGAGCTCTGAAAGACCTAGAGCTCGCCAGGACTGGTAACCCAGACTTAAAGCAGCAGTTCTGAATTTCTGGTGGTTTATACTGAGAAACTCCACTACTTAATGTACTGCGAATACATGGTTCAGGCCTATGCAAGCAGGGATACTGCTAGCATGGCTAGGCAACCCTTCTTCAAGGGGTTGCTTCATTTTTGCTGTGGAATCAAAAGAAGGTGTGCGACTACATTGCCAAGACAGTCAATAAAACGTTTGAGAAGTAGTATACGACTTTATATGCCCCCCCTTCTTCCAGTCGTGCCTTCCTGGGATCTTGACGGTTCCCTCGTTCTGGTGGAACTCCCAGTGCTTGGGTGGGACACGGCAGATGACCTAGGCGGCGCTATCACTATCCAGGAAGTGCGAGCTGCATTCAAAGCAATGGCGTGGGTAAAGTCCTGGGAACAGATGGATTGCCAGTTGTGTTTTATGCAACATATGCTGATGACTTAGCACAAAGATTGCTTCCCTTTACGTTGAGGCCCAGGAGGTGGGTCACCTGTTAGTCTCTGCAGGTGAGGCGTTGGTGGTCCCGCTTCTTAAGTCTGGTCGCCCCCCCCCTCAGGTGTTAGGGCACATCGCCCATTATCCACCCTGCCCATCTTTATTGCCCCTGAAAATTCTGGCCCTGAACTCACTTATGATTGAACTCATTTGGGGGACAGTCAGACGCAGGGTAGTGGTGTCCAAATTACAACGCCCTACAGCGGATGGGGATTAGCAGTGCGAGACCTGGGGGCATACTACTTAGTAGCGCAGCTCCAGTGGTTTAATCAGTGTATTTACTCTCGGATAGGCCCAGGTAGTGACAACGATGGATTTGTTTGTAAGGGTCCCATGGACTTGCAAGTTATTTGTTGTTGCTAGCAGTGTTGCCTCCACGGTACTCGTGTCCGCCTGCCTTACTCACAGGATCTTCCACTATGGGGGTTGGAGCCCATAACCAGGGGCAGGGCATTACGGGGCCTAGCAGAGTGGGGTGACCCATGTTGGTGACTTCTGCAGGGATAGGGAGCTACCGACCTTTGCCGACTTCTCGGCGACCTTTGAGATGCCCTGGGGAAATTCCTGCTACAACAAGCAGTGGTGGCGACAGTGCGCAATCACTGGAGGACTGGTACAGCTGAGCCCTCCCCCGTTCATCAATGTTGCCAAGTTCTCTGCACCACGACTGGCTGTGTCAAAGCTGTTACCTGCCTTTATTGGGCTTTCAGCGCTGATATCATCACGCCTCTAATTGCACTGCACAAGACATGGGAGGCGGACATTATGATTCAAATCTCAGCGGCGGAATAGAAAAATACTACTCAGTACATATACAGTGTCCTGAAGCTCTTGATTCAAATGAACTAACTTTTATTATTTACATAGGGCGAACCTCACCCCTGGTAAGATCATTAGAATCTTTCTGGCAGCTGAGCCGTCCAGCCCCAGATGTGGCAAGCTTGGCGTTGAGATGCTTCATATGGTCTTGCCCAACTCTGGCTGACCTTTGGACAGAGGTGGTAGCATGCATTTGCAAGATAACTCAACGAACGATCCAGGGCACTTCACTGGCCTACGTGTTGGGGGGGTTCCCACACCCAAACAAGAACCAGAAAGAGAAACCCCTGCTAGTTCCCCATTAACCGCAGGTGACTTGGAGGTGGGGCAGGGTTTGCAGCGTTTCCTTACTGTAAGGTATGGAGTGTATGCATCAATGACATAGTAGGTATCTTTGCAGACCTCTGGTCACACGTAATACACAAGGGATTACAGGATTACTTGGACAGAGGCATGAGTTTGGAAGGGAGGGGTAAAGGGGGGATAGTACTCGGATGGTGGCAGGCTGACTTTGGAATTGCACTGCATACATATAAATGCTGCCCCCAGATGTGTTACTTAATATGGTATGGAGATTACTATATATTGTATAAATTGATAAGCAATTTCTCCAGACATTGTGCCCTGCCGGGATGTTTGTAATGATGAAAAGTACAATAATATTTTTGTTGTACTGTGGCATCACAAACAGTTAAGGAGGAAACTTGTTTGTCAAGCTTTTTAAAAACCTCATCACAACAAGTAATTTGAACAAGGCCGGTTGATCCGTCAAATGCAAAAAGGCCTCAAAGGGCCAACAAATAACCTTTAATAGTGTCCACTTCAAGGCCTTGGTGGGCCTAAAGACAAAACAAACAAAAGTACATCCAACAGCTTGGATTGTAAATAATCATTCTTGCAGTCACCACACCAAGCCACAAGGTTGTCCCATTGCACGGCATAAATGGAGTTCGTGGAAGGGCATCTATCTGAGAGGATTAGCTCCAACACTTCTAGCAGCAGATCAGTGTAGCCAACTGCTGCTGCTCAATATCTACGCCTGGAGGTGTAGATTGTGCATATTCAGGTGAAGGACCCTGCCCTGTTGCTGAGACAGGAGGACCTGTCGAAGTGGCAGCCTGATGGGAGGACAGATGATCATGCCTAGAAGCTCCAGGTACGACACTCTATTGACCCAATCCGGAGCCTCTAGAATGACTTGAGCATTGGTTGTTCCTGAACTTTTTTGGTACTCGGGAGAAGAAGTGACGATGGGAAGGCATGGTGCATCTGCCAGAGTTGCATAGCAATAAACTTTCAGAACAACCCTGAAATGTGATAGCACACATTCCAGACAGTGCACACTAGTACCAGATTTTTTTTGTATAAATTTTACTGGATTTTCAATACGGAAGTGTCATTACATATTTTGCTCCATATAATTACATGTTGTACATAGGAGATATAGTAGTGCATTTGAGGCAAGGTATTGCACACAATAGTTACGTAGCAAGCATCAGGAAGCAATCAATGAGGTCCCTAGTAGCTGGAGGCCACAGCTGTGAGAAGCGTTGCCTCCAAAGAACTTTAACTGTCAACTTGGGATGTGAATACAGGAATGTGCAGTGGGTTAAGGGCCCAGGCGGGGGTATATATTATGACAGCATTTCAGATGACGAAGGGGGACAGGCACTGGCGTAGGGGAACGCGCTGTGATGCCTCAGAGACCTTAACGACAGCAGAGTCACTTACAAGATGAGGAGACGGGGACCTCATGGGTGGAGCAGGTATCACCCCTTGGGAGGGCATTTATCTGGGCAAACCTTGCAGGTTTTGTGACTGCGGGGGTATAACATCATTGGTAGTAGTTTTGGCGGAAGCGCATGAGCAGCAAGGCCCACTCAGGAGAGATGGGGCGTCGGCAAACCTGACGCATCTTGTGTTGGAGTGTGTCTTCCTCTGCAGTGCCCCACTTGCGTACAAATCCTTTCCTGGCCTCTGGGGGGGGGGGGGGAGGGCTGCTGGTGCGTGCCAATACATGCGGATAGCTCACTTGGCTAAAAGGAGGGCCATGGCCCCGAAGATTGTCTGCACCTTGAGCTGCTTCCTACGCCTAAATACGCATAGCGAACAGGCTTCCCAGGAATCGATGTTCGGGAGTCCTGTGACCGCTCACAGTGTAGCATGAATGGTGTGCCAATAGTGCTGCAAAGTTGAACAATCCCATAACATGTGCAAAAGCACCACGGTGAAGCTGGGCTGGCGTCAGATAGGCCCGATGTAGTATGAAGTACTGTATATTCTTGAAGGGGGAGTTCAGAGAGACTTTATTTAGACATTCGAGAGCTCGCTCCCATTCGTTGTCATGAAGCAGCCTCCCGTACTTGTCCTCCCATTTTTGGCAAAGTGGGGCGAGAGGGACGTGTGTCAGTTCTTGTATAGCCTTATACAGTCAGGTAATGAGAGGGAGCCTGAGGCCCATAGTTAACACAGCGTGGAGCACTGGGTGAGTGGTGGGCTCGCCTCCAGATAGGTCCCAGAGACACCGGCAAGCATGTATAAGCTGTCCATGAAAGAGGAACTGTTTCAGGGGGAGCCTGTATTCCTTGCCCAGTTGGTCAAAGGGGAGAAGCTGGCCCTTGGAGAATAGGGCCTCCACCTCGAGAAGCGAGTGGTCAGTCCAGGTTCTCAATTCCCAGGCTGTGTAATAGACCCTGTCTCGAGGCAGGCCATTTGCTAAGTTCCCTAGCACACGTGCAATTAAAGCATTAACACTATGACGGCAGTAGCCCAGTACGTCAATCAAAACATATATACAAAACAAAACACATTGATTAAAATCTTCAATCTTTTATTCTGTTGTCGATTCTTCTTCGTATGAGTTACTGGTCGAGAGCCCAAAGCCAACACGTGTTTCGTCACCTTTTTAAATTTACAATGCGACTTTTTCAAGGCTCAATTGCCTTCTCTTAGTATCTATTAGCGTATGGTGATACTTCCGACCCACACGATCCTCTGGCGTGGGTTATATATCTTTATCGGGATTCTTAATGTCGACGTTCCCTCTCCAATCTCAGGTTTCATACGTCTGACTTCTTAATTGGTAGTTCAGAGTTTCCCACGCCGGTTCCCTCGAGTACCAGGCCACCCAGCGTCAGCAATGTGGTGTAGAATGCGGTCCTCTGAGAGAGGCCGTAGATCCGAAGCATACTTGTTTATGCTATAGTCACTTGTATGGGATAGGTCAAGGCGGGTTGGGCTCCCGGCAAAAGTAAGCGTTGGATTGCCGGCAACAGTAAAGGTCCAAATTCTGAGAAGATTTCCCCAAGGTAGCACCCCGCTGTCCATCGAGACAGCCACTGGAGCTGCGATGCCAGAAAATGCACCACTAGTACCAGATGTGCACAATACAAATTATAACATACAGACTTAGTGACAGTAATTTATTAATTTTAAGTAAATCATTAACTTTACTGAGCATCCAATATTTTAAGTACAGTAGAATGAGAACAGTAAAAGACACAACATGTTAGCCTAGGAGCATGTTCATCAGATTCGAAACAGAATTCTTAAGTAGGAACAAAAAGGTTGCAATAACAGAAAAATAATAGTTTGTGGAAAGGGAAATAGAGAAGAAAAGGGGTATGCCTGAAAGAAAGAGAAGATGGAATGAATTTACAAACATATCAAAATTACAATAAACTTGAAAAGATACTCTAGCTTCAGGCAACATTGTGGTACATCCAGCCCACGTTTCTTGGTGTAATCTACCTGCTACAGACGTCGTGGTGGGAAGTCAGTGGTATCTCTTCAAACCCTGAGCACGAAGAGGACTGGACATACAATTATTGACATGCAGCTGCTCCTGAAGCCACAAAATTATCACCTTGGAAGACACAATGTTAACCATTTCAGCCAGCTACATATCATGAGAAGAGGGTACATTTGATTTCCAGTGTCTCAAAGTGCGGTTTCGCCACCACTAACGAGGTTACTGCCCACCTCATCTAGAGACGCCTTTAACAGTGCCAACACCGGGCTTGTGAGGTTTCAAGGCCAAAAAATATATCTTATCTGAAAATCGAAGCCACCATTGTCCCTCATGTCAGCCAAAATGTCTGATCAAAAGTTTGAGATATGATCACAGCGCATGAATCATGTGTTAGTTTGAGTTGATTGCATCTTTAGCAGTTTATTTCTATCGAAAGACCAGCTGCTTTGAGGTGCAATGGTGCCCCGTGCCAATAATGCAGTATTCTGAAATAGTTAAATTACAGATTTGATTCACACAAACGTTTGTAATACACAAGGATAGCAGACCAGTCCTAGTCTTCATACGACTTTCATACGACTTTGAAAGTAGTGTACTCACTGCCCATTCAGAGCCCCTGCAGTATTTTGGGGGAAGACATTGTTTACAAAGTGATATGTAGACCTCAGTTTTTGCCTGCATGCTAGCCCCTGGTCTTTCTGAGACAGATTGTAAGGCATACGTGGCACATTCTAATAGACTCTTTATGCAGTGTGTCAGTTGTTAGTATTTTCAGTGTTGTGAGGAAATTATCCTAAATTGTGACTGAAGGGGGAGGGATGGTCGCTCCCAAGATGCCAGCCGCATCAGACGCACCTTGAATGAGCTCCGTGCCGGGCCCGAATACAATCCTACCTTAACAGTGGCATCCAACCTGCCAGCACATTTCTCTCATCAGCGCCACCCTGACCGATCACCACTGTAGGGCCAGAGCCCCATGACAAGTAGCCATTGGGTATGCCCGACGACGCACGCCATCCGCTACACCAGTGCGGCCAGGCGGAGGCCCCAATTGAGCGCTGCCTTTGCAGGCATGACTGCTGTGAGGCAGCATTGTTTGGCTGCAACTTGCTGTGCTCCCGCACCTGTGGGCTGGAACGGGGCCTTCCAGTTGTGCTGTCATCTTCGGCTGTTGGCTTGAGAAGTTGGAACCGGGGCTGGCAACCCCGGCGGGCGGACGCGCCACTAGAGCTGCAACGTCGTACTAGGATGACCGGATTTCTAGAAGCAAAAACCAGGACAGGTCAAACATAAAAGTAGGGCTAAAGCTTTTGTCTAATGTTGTATCCCTTTAACACATATCTTGTTTTAGAATTTTTGTGTAGTATTCTATTCTGTTTCCTTGGTGCTGCTGTTGCCCAGTCATCCCATTCTATGCTTGGGTCGGACTGGACAGCAGCTTCACCAGATGGTTTCTCTGTCCTCTGTGGGTTTCTTTGTTACTCTTCATTTACTTGTTCATTCAATAAACAAAAGAAAACATAACTTCTATAACTTTTATTAAGGTGGTCAATAATACAACATTAATTTGGCGGCGAGCGTGTTTTGGAGACGGATTCACGATTCAAAACCCACCGGAGAATATTCAACTCTTAACAAGAGAAAATAATCGGACGCAGCTGGTAACTACAGCGGATTTCATTGAAAATACAGCGTATTATGAGAAGTACTCTGTTAATTTTGATGAGGCTTATTTCCTAAATAATTTAAATATAGTAACGTAACCGTTAAAAGCACTTAGGCACACCTTTGCACTGCGCGAGCCTGTCTGAGTGTGTGATCGAAGAATGCTGATTGAGCAAATGAACGACGAATGCTGTTTGAGCACATGAGGGACGTCTCCTCTTGGTTACGTTCTGACGTAAACTGGACACACGTTCATAGAAAGACTAGAGCGCTTTTGAAAAAGACTGCGAATTGCTGATTGACTATGAAGGCAACATAAACGCATTGTAAATGAGTAACTGAAGCATTATAAACTTTCAGAATATACATATGTTTTAAAAAGGCTTTATTTTGGTCAACATAAAGTTTTTACAAGATTAATAAAAGTCGGCTTTAGTATATTATATCTTTATTTACACTAAAACTATCATAAATAAAGAATCTACATGGCGAATCAATTGCAACCTTATCAAATAAATCAATTTCTACAATACCCAGGAAAACCGACAGTCAAATGGCAGCAATAGGAACAAAGCATTTGAAAACTACATTATAGCCATTGATGGAAAGAGTTATTCTAATGAACGCAAAAAAGTGCTTTTGTATGGATTGTTAGGTGATGCAGGGAGAGACATTTTTGACAATATGCCAGACAGTGAACCTCCACCAGAACAATTTATACCCTGGGATGTATTTACTTTGGCAATAAAAAGATTAGAGAAGAGATTCACTGAACAGCCTAATATTATGGTGGAAAGACATGGATTTAACAAAAGGAAACAGCTTGCGGAAGAAAGCATAGAGGAATATATTTCAAATTTGCGTATTTTAGCATCTAAATATGAATTTGGAGAGATGCTGGGCACTTACCTGCATGATCAACTTGTATTTAACTGTTATTCGAAAAAGGTTCAGGAACGCTTATTAGCCTGCAGAAATCCAACGTTAAACAAGGTTTTGGATATTGCAATAAGCATAGAGTGTTCATCCATTTCTAGCAAGGTCATCACAGGATCCGATAGGAAAAAGTTTCTGATACGTCTAGAGTGAAGAGTAATCCTATCTACCAAAAAAAATATGTGTGTTATTGATACGGTTCAAAAACACACATTGGGATAATCCCAAATGACCTGCTATTGGTCGTAAGTGTAACAAATGCAAAAAACTAGGGCATTTTGAAAGTATGTGTAAATCTAATAGTAGGAGCTGTAGTACCGCTCCTGTGAGAGTGAATGCTATAGAAGAGTTTCAAGATGACATGATTAGCAATTTATTATTAAACTTTGATATTGACTGTTCAGGGGCACCCTTTAAGGCACCTTTAGGTGAAGCGTACAGAGGAGATGTTTCACTTGAAGTAATGGCAGATTCTGGTTCGCCAATTACCATACTATCAGATGTTACTTATTATGAAAATGCTTTTCCAGAAAAACTAACTGATACAGATGTTAATCCTAAAGCATTTGGCGGACAGGACATATAAATGATTGGTTATTTTCATGAGACTATTAGTCTATTAGGCAGGTCAATACAAACGAAAGTATATGTAGCTAAAAAAGGGCGTGACATTGTCAGATGGCATGATCTGGGAAGGATGGGCATCATGCTCAAACCAGGAAGTGAAACTCCCATAATATTAGGAGACATCCCTGTTGCATCTGTTGAGGTTTGTGACAATAGTAAAGGTGCCGCTCGCAGGCTCAGGACTCTGTACCACGCATCGGATGGGCATGAACTGTGTCTCCTAAAGGATCCCGGCGAGGACAGCACGCTGATATTTTAAAAGGCACGGGGCTTTTAATTCACAACCTTTTTCCACACGGGACTGCGAGGACCAGGGTGCTTTTCTCAACTGCTGATCTCCTGCACCTAGTTCCTCTTCCCGACTCCTCCCCCGGCCACTACAACACGCCTCGCGGCCCCCGCTTCGCGGGAGCCGCTCGCAAGCTCAGGACTCTGTACCACGCATCGGATGGGCATGAACTGTGTCTCCTAAAGGATCCCGGCGAGGACAGCACGCTGATATTTTAAAAGGCACGGGGCTTTTAATTCACAACCTTTTTCCACACGGGACTGCGAGGACCAGGGTGCTTTTCTCAACTGCTGATCTCCTGCACCTGGTTCCTCTTCCCGACTCCTCCCCCGGCCACTACAACACGCTTCGTGGCCCCCGCTTCGCGGGAGCCACTCGCAGGCTCAGGACTCTGTACCACGCATCGGATGGGCATGAACTGTGTCTCCTAAAGGATCCCGGCAAGGACAGCACGCTGATATTTTAAAAGGCACGGGGCTTTTAATTCACAACCTTTTTCCACACGGGACTGCGAGGACCAGGGTGCTTTTCTCAACTGCTGATCTCCTGCACCTGGTTCCTCTTCCCGACTCCTCCCCCGGCCACTACAACACGCCTCGCGGCCCCCGCTTCGCGGGAGCCGCTCGCAGGCTCAGGACTCTGTACCACGCATCGGATGGGCATGAACTGTGTCTCCTAAAGGATCACGGTGAGGACAGCACACTGATATTTTAAAAGGCACGGGGCTTTTAATTCACAACCTTTTTCCACACGGGACTGCGAGGACCAGGGTGCTTTTCTCAACTGCTGATCTCCTGCACCTGGTTCCTCTTCCTGACTCCTCCCCTTGCCCATTTAACTCTCACCTGCTCTCGCGTGAGCGGGACGCGTGCGGGGCGCAGCCCGGGGCGAAGCCTGGTTCCTCTTCCCGACTCCTCCCCCGGCCACTACAACACGCCTCGCTGCCCCCGCTTCGCGGGAGCCGCTCGCAGGCTCAGGACTCTGTACCACGCATCGGATGGGCATGAACTGTGTCTCCTAAAGGATCCCGGCGAGGACAGCACGCTGATATTTTAAAAGGCACGGGGCTTTTAATTCACAACCTTTTTCCACACGGGACTGCGAGGACCAGGGTGCTTTTCTCAACTGCTGATCTCCTGCACCTGGTTCCTCTTCCTGACTCCTCCCCTTGCCCATTTAACTCTCACCTGCTCTCGCGTGAGCGGGACGCGTGCGGGGCGCAGCTCGGGGCGAAGCCCGGGCCAAGGGCGGGCCCGTTTAAGCCCGTTCAAGCACGGTCAAGACCGGACCGGGCCCAGTCTCTTGGATTTGTATTTTGGTGATTAATCTTGGAATAAGGCCATTGCTACTATGGATACTCGAGGTAAATGTACAAGAGCACAACCGTTTGTAGCCGGCACTTTGGACAGTTTTATCATTAGGGCGAACTCTGTTGTAGAAGGTGAATTGAATATGTTAGAAAGGTTATCTGATGGGATTAACAGTACTAGGAGGTCTTCGTTGGGCCTACTTGCTTCTGTTAGATCCCCATCGAACCTGGATGACTCACATACAGCACTCTTGGATTCCATCGACCAAACAATTGAATCAGTCATACACGACCTTAGGTCCAGTACTTCTTCAGGCAGAGACAAACTCCAATCTATTCCTGAGTGCATACCCCCCCCTAGGCTCGAAATACCATCTGATTTAAATTCGAGCAACACCCATGTGACACATCAGGGAGCAGTCCCTAAAAGAAAACGTGAGGGGAATTTGAAACAAGGGAAAAAAAGCAAGATTAGACCGCTCCCATAACAACGCCCCTAACACGTCGATGATAACCCCTATTAGGCTAGCTACAAATAATAGGGTGACATCCACCATACCCCCGGTGACAACCTTCCCCCATTCCGAACCCCTCCTTCCTCCTTTAGATAGGGATGATGGTCCCGATCGGTGGAATGCCTGCTTTAGTGATACCTTAAACAACATTCTTAAGGGATTTTTCACCCCAATGATGGCTAGGTTTGACGCTATTGAGGCAAGGCTTAAAGAAATAGAAAGGGCAATTCTAGACACAGCTAACCCACGGGGGAGTGGAGGTACAACTTTTAGTGCATCTGTGAATAACTTGAGAGATCTCCAACCCTCTTCCCTTCCTACACTTGCAGTCTCGACAACCCCTCCTTCCAGGACGGAACCTATTTCATCTGGTGCATCACCTCCTACACTTAATTCTCTTCCTTCCTCCATTGCCATTCCCTTACCTGCCCAAACTCAATCATCTACCACAACTAGAACTCCCTCTGGAGTTTCTAAACTAAACCATATAGATGAACCTGGAACCTCCAGAGATTTTGGTAACCGTACTTGTGAAGAGGTGGCTAGTCTGAGCTGGAAAAATGTGATAAATCTTCCCCCTGAAGCATCGCCCTACGTTATTGTTTTAACTGGCGTCCCCGAGCTCACCAAGCCTGAACTAGAGACTTATGCTTCTCTTAAAAATAAAGTGATTAGCTGGCTCAACACACACAGACCTCTCCCCCCTAATGTAAGTTCTGAGGTTTTAATGGTTAGGAGGGCTTCTTGGTTGGGAATTACTACAAAGAAAATTAAGGGTGATTGCATTTTGGTGAATTTTAGAAATCCCCAGACTGTTTCTTATATTTCCAATTGGTTTGGCAATATTGGAGTTACTACTATTAAATCCGTACCATTGTCCTTCTTTTATTCGCCAACTACTACTTTTTCCCTCTCTGAGATCGACGGAAATTGGACTAGGGTTGGTCCCTCTCCTCTTAGAGGAAGACAGAGGCACATTCGTTTTGATGTGCCTATACGAGGTGATTACTTATGTAACAACAGATACGCGTGTCTCGAAGAGGTTGACTGACTGAGCCCAGAGGTTGCTATTCCTAATCCCCCTACTGATGTGTTGATACCCCCTAAGCAACATCACACCTGCACTCCCTTTTTTGTTACCTCTCCAATTGCTTCCCTGACTCCGAATGAACCCTCCATGTGCAAAAAACCAGATCCTATTGCAATTTCATTAGCCACACATAAAATCCTCTCGTGGAATATAGCTGGTCTAGCTAGTAAACTTGATTGCCCTATGTGGGGCTCCTTCATAGATTCTCACCATATATGTTGTTTCCAAGAGACTTGGGCAAGGCAAGAATGCTATCGATTGGGCTTTGCTTCCTTTTCTATCCCGGCTGTGTGGGGGGGCAGAGGCCGCCCTTCTGGCGGCCTATCTATCTAGGTTGCCACCCACCTGGGCTGTAGTGCTACGATCCTGGAAACTGGGTCTGAGGATGTTCTTTGCTTGTTACTAGATTGGTCACAAGGCACAAAGCTGGCAGTGATTAACGTGTATTCCAGGCCCACGAACGTGTGGACCAAGCAAATCATGACGAGGATGAAATATGGCACATTCCACAGGTTGTGGGCCCAATGGCTCGGTCTTGGGCCCCTCTGGCCCTCCAAATTACCTCTTTGGTGATGACCCATTCAATCAGGGCTTGCAACGGCTGAACAATTTCGGATAATCCCTCAAGGCCTACGTTCAATAAACCTGAGCGGGAGGCTAGACTCGACTATATTTTTGTCCAATGCAAGGAGTGGCATAGAGTTGTTGATTTTAAGGTCCTCTCTAGGGGTGAGAGTGACCACAATCCTTTGGTCCTGGAAGTATCTCTAGCGGGTTTGTGTCCCGGTGACTTACACTCAGTACCTAAATCTCCAACACTGAGCAAAGCTACCTTGACAAACAACAAACGTAGACTTAAATGGGCGAAATGGGCTGTTAATCAAGGTGAACTCTCCCAAGTCTATGCGAGGGTTGGTCATGCACTGGATGACGTAATAAATATTATGGACCAGTCCTATTCCCCTGATTATTATTGTCGAAAACTGGCCGAGGTTAACAAAGAACTATTTTCCACTTTAGCTGATACATTTAATCCACCTGCCCGCTGTACTAAAAGGATCTGTGGAGGGTCCAAATGGTATAATAGGGCTTGTAGATCGGCTAAAGGTGATTTGCTGGACGCAATAAAAAAGAAAGCCAACAGGGAGGACATACAACAAAAGAGATGTATTTATAAGATTCTAATTCACCACGCCAAACTTGAGTGGGCATCAGAAAACTGGGACAAATTAACATCTGCCCTCCAATGTAGAGACTCACGGAGATTTTGGTTGATTGTCTCTACCGGTGCAACCGAAATCGTCTCAGCTGTGAACCCAAATACTGCCCCCGAAGTTTGGGAAGAACATTTTAGTGCCCTATATAGGGGGGTCTACTCCCCACTCCTCCCTATTCAGCTCACTGATGTCCACGTCTATTTTACCCTGAGTGAGGTTCAACTTGCTATATCGATGCTCCCTCCGGGAAAAGCTCCCGGTTTGGACGGGGTTCCTGGCGACCTGTACAAACACGAACCAAGAGTCTGGGCACCATACCTTACTGCATTATTTAATGCTATTCTTGGGGGTATGCCAGTTCCCCACACTTGGCTGGGCGCTGAAGTCGTCCCTATTTTCAAAAAAGGGTCTCCTCTGCTCCCTGGTAACTACAGGCCTATCAGTCTGATAGATGTTGCCCAAAAACTCTTCTCAAGGCTGATCCTAAATCATCTTTTGGATTGGATGGAGGAGTTTGAGATCCTGAGCCCCTATCAGGCAGGATTTAGAAAGAGCGTTTCAACAACTGATCAGATCTTTAGATTATGTATGCTCTTTTGGAAGACAGTTAGGGTGGAGGGGGGCTCCCTCTATACTATCTTTGTTGATTTACGTGCGGCTTTTGATCTGGTCCCACGCACGAAACTTTGGGCAGTGTTGCGGGATTTGGGCCTCCCAGCACCCCTTTTGCAGATTATAGTGCGTCTCCACACTAATAACTTTGCAAAGGTCAGATGTGGGAGTGACGGAGGTTTATCAGCTAGCTTCCCCGTTGAAAGGGGGGTAAGGCAGGGTTGTGTCTTGGCACCAACCCTGTTTTGCCTCTATGTAAATGGACTCATCTCCCACCTGAACGAAGTACCAAATCGAGACGCTCCACGACTCGCTGGCACAGGTATCTCAGCTATTATGTTTGCTGATGATACCTTGTTATTCGCTAAGACTCCTATGGGTGCCCAGCGTGTCTTGGATGGTTTCGTCTCCTTCTGTGTTGATCCGGGGCTTGAGATTAACACGGCCAAAACAAAATTCATGATCTTTAATCCTCCTAGGTCATCCCGTCCTAACCCTGTTATCCATGGTATCAGCTTAGAAAGAGTCCATACGTTTGAGTATCTGGGATTGACCCTGAATGAAAAGATGTCATGGTCCCACCATCAGATAAAATCAAATATAAAGTTAACCCAAAAGGTGGGGGGTATCTTGAATTTATGGAAAGAATCCATGACACATCCTATTGGTTCGCCATTAGAAATCTATAAATTGCAGGCACGTGGGGCAGTAATATACGGTGGTGAATTGTGGGGCAACAATTGTGCCCCTGATCTGGTTGTAACGGAAAACAAGTTCCTACGGAACTTGGCCGCTCTCCCACCGAGCACTCCACTTCTACCACTTAGGCTTGATATGGGTCTAAGATCAATAAAGGAAGAACTAGGTGTGAAGCCCTTAACTTTCTGGCGGTGACTCTGGACAACACCCGAACTCCTGAGCTATCGTTGTGAATTCATGGAGTTATACCAACACGCAGCCCTACGCAAAATCCCTTGGCTCAAGTACATAAAGGATGAGTTATCGGTGTTGGGTCTACTGCCTCTATGGACAAATCCTCAAGAGGCATGTCGTACTATAACCCGTAAAAACTTGGTCGCCTTGTACTACGAGCGCAATCTAACCATGTCCCTAACAACTACTATACAGGGGCCTATGTCTTCCACCTTCTTAACAGTGAAGGATTATTACAAGCTGGAGACAGTCTTGGATGACATAAACCCCATTGGTCTCAGGAAATTATTCCTCCAATGGAGACACAACGCATTACCTATTAGAGCCCTTACCAGCAGCTGGCACCCACCCACCCCTAAAAATTGTCCAGCTTGTACAAACGAGCTGGAAAATGATATTCATTTAATGTTTTTTTGTTTATCTTATTTGAAACCCAGGAAAAAGTGGATCCTTCCCATCTGCAGAAATTGGGGTTTTAGGAATCACTTGGATGCTTATCGTTTGCTGAAATCTGACCTATCCCCTCCTACTGTATTTGCTGTTAGCAAGTATCTAGCAGCTGTATGGAACATTAGAAGAACTTTTTTGACGATTTGAAATCATAATTGTATTATAAGAAGTTCCTGTTATATATCTGTGCAGATGATGTAACCTTTTTTATTCTGGGTGTTCGCTTATTGTGTAATATTTGTTTGTATATGCTTTGTTTCTCTTTTATGACTCTACAAAGTCGAAATAAAGATTAAAGAAGAAGAAAGTATTTGAATTGGATGAAATTCTGAAGAAGTATAAAGAAGTTTTTGAGGATAAATTTGGATGTGTCAAGGGAGTAATACATGATATCAAGCTTAAAAAAGACGCATTACGAGTTAAACATAAGGTTAGGAGCGTGCCACTCAGTGTAAGAAAGGATTTGAAAGAAGTTTTGGATGGTTTGTGCAATGACAAAGATATTAAACCTACTGATTCATCCAAATGGGTTTTGGCAAACAAAAATGGCAGTTTTCGTCTATGCGCAGATTTGCGCTCACTGATCAAAAATATACTTGTAGACAGCCATCCTTTGCCACTTATTCAGGAATTGTTAGTGTCAATAGGACAGGCAACACATTTTTCACTTATTGACCTGAAGTCCGCTTATCGCAGGTTGCCCTATCAGAGACGTCGCAAGATCTTACCACTTTTTTTACTCCTTTTGGCGCTTTCAAGTACATGAAGCTGCCGTTCGGATTAGAGTCGGCAGCTAGCGTATTTCAGAAACTAATGGACTAATTATTTGGAAGTGTCAGAGGGGTGCAAGCGTTTCAACATGACATTTTGATATTTGGGAAAGGAATTGAAGAGCATAATGCTGTTTTAGAAAAGGTTTTTTAAATTTTAAGTGAGAAATGTATGACAGTATCAAAGGAAAAATGTTGTTTTCTTGTGAAATAATTGGAGTATCTAGGTCACTCCATTACCCGTGAAGGAATTAAGCTGAAGAAAAACCTGATTGATGCTTTTGTCAATGCACCAGCACCCATGGATAAGGATTCACTGAGATCACTTTTGGGTCTCAGTGAATATGATGCATGTTTTGTTCATGGATATGCTTTATGTGTTGAGCCACTAAGACATTTAACACGTAAGAAGGAATCATTTATTTGGAACCAGATTCATGAGGATGCTTTCATTAAGGTTAAGGGCATGATTAAAAATGCGCCCACATTACAGCCATATTGTGGTGAAAAACAATGTACAGTTACTGTTGATGCAAGTTCCATTGGACTAGGAGCTGTTCTTAGTCACATAAAGAAAAATAATCTACTATTGCTTTAATTTCATGAACTTTGAGTAAAGCATAGACCAATTACAGCACAATAGAAAGGGAAGCCCTTGCGTGTACTTGGGCTGTCGAAAAATGTTAAAGTTATTTATGGGGAAATTGCTTTGATTTGCTGACAGATCACAAACCTTTAATATTTTTGATGAGTGAAAATAGAACAGGTTTGGCTTCATCAAGACTAGTTAGGCTTATATCAAAATTACAAGAATGCAATTTTGTGATAAAACATATATCTGGTGGGGCCAATTTTAGAGCAGATTGCTTGTCTCGTTTACCCCTCAAAGAAAATGTTGAACATAATGGGCATCTTTATGATGAATGTGTTGTTTCAGCAACTGATGCTTCAGAGTGCACTGTTGGAGTTATCAAAGAGAAGGAGTGGGTACAACATTATGAAAAAGATGCAGTACTTAGAAAAGTAATTAAATACATTACCAATGGTACCTTTATCACCCTTCCCACTCTTCCCTCCCTTCCCACACACCCTGTTCCTTGAAGGAGGAATCTTCCTCTTCTAATAACTGCCGCTGGTATGGCAGTCACCTAGGACTCAACCGCTCCCAGCCCCCGGTCTAGAGACCCCCCCAGCCATTTAGCAGAAAGAATAAGTAGTAAGTAATAGATAGTAAATAGAAAGACCAGGCAGGTCTATAGACTATAGACTATATGTATTAAGACACATTTAAAGGTTGTTTTCCGAGGCCCTAGCTCAGCCTATTTTAGCCTGAACCTTCCCCTTTCCATTTCTGCAATGCCTCCTCTGCCTCTGATCGGGAAAAAAAAAAGTAGCTTTGCCCATTCTTAATAACTTTGAGCCGAGCAGGCTCCTGCAGATAAGCTTGAACACCGAATGCTTTTAGCGGGTCAATCAGCTGTTTTAGCTGCCATCTCTTATCCATCATGAATTTGCAAAAATCTGATCGAAAGACCAGAGAAAGAGAGTCCACCACCACGGGCGACCTAGGGCCAGCTTTTAGAGAGACAGCTTGACGCAATAAATAATTGCCAAAATAGAGTATAAATGGTCTGGGATATCGGGGATTCTTTTAACGTTGTATTATTGGTAGTCTGTGTGCCCGCTGTATCTGGCAATCCCAGTCCCAATCCCCAAATTCAGGGAAAGCCTTCTGCATAATCTGAACAATATACGCTCTAGGATCCGCTCCCTCCAAACCTTCAGGAATACCAAATAGTTTAAGATTCTGTTGTCTCTGTCTATTTTCCAAGTCCTCCAGTTTAGTCTGTACTTCCCTTAGCTGTACATCTTGTCGCTCCACAGAGCAATCTCTTTTAGATGAGGCCTCTTCTATATTGACAACTCTCTGTTGGAGCTCCACCATCTCTTCCGTCACACATCCCACTTTCTCCATTGCCTCTTTCATTGTCTGTTGGATTTTTCCATTGTCAGCCCGAACTTGTGAGAAGAATGCCCTTGTTTCTTCCCTCTGCTCGTTTAAAGCTTGCAATATCATAGCAAGCATAGTTGTTTGCTGGCCCTAGCCCTGGCCCTGGCCCTGAGCATTATATTCCGCAGAAGCTTGATCTTCTAGGGGAGGAAAGCAAGACGGCTCTTGATGTAGTTCTATAGGCGGGGTTGAAGTAAGAGAGGAAGTATCTTCAGTGTCGCCAGGAGTAGGAAGCTGCTGAGTGTTTGGTTTTTTCACAGAATCTTGTACCAAGCCAGAATATAAATAATCCTCCTTATTAATCGGCGATATTTCTGTTGCTGGTGTGGAGACGGCTAATATACTCCCATCAGTAAGCCCCACTCCTGATAGCCTAGCGATGGTTTTCTTGATCCCACCTTTAGACTGTACTATTCTTCGAATCTTCTTTCGTGTGTTTTTCAAATGTTGTTGATATATTAGGTAAGCCTTGCACCTTTTTGAGTTCTTTAATGTGTTTTGCTTTTTTTAGGGGGTCCGTTTTAGTTATTATTTTCTTCTTCGATTCTCTTGGCAGACGCTGCTCTCTTGAAGTGGTAGATAGCTGGTGCATTGTCCACTATTAATATGGAACCATCCAAACCATTTAGACTCTCCGGCTGTATCTTTAATATGTTAGTATCTTGCCCATCTAGGAGAGTGAGTGGCAGTTGACTGTTGATACCATTATCTTCACTGTTACGTCTTAGTGCGTTAGGGTCATCATCGTTTGGCTTTGGCCTTACATCTCTAATAGGTGGACCGAGTAGTAGCTTAGGGTCAATTTCAGGCTGCGATTCTGCCTTGTTAGCTCTCAAATTGAAACCTCTAGCATCAGATTGATATCGACTATCTTGAATATTTCGAGTACCAGGGCTAGTGTTTTTTTGTAGCTTTAAATCAGCGCTGCCTTGTTTGGAATTACTAGCTATAGCATTGATTATTGTCTCTGCCAAATAGCTTCCACTTTGGATTGAAAAAACGTAGCAATTTCTTCACAGAATACCTGGCTGGTTGAAATAGTTGCAGGCGGTAGATGTGCAAGCCTAGTTACTACTTGATATAATTCCTTAGAAGAGTTGCTAGCTAATTTAATCTGTCCGGCAAAAAACTCACGTTTAGTTTCAAAAAGCATCTGTTTATAGTATAGGAGGACTTGTTTATATAGAGCTCTTTCAGCTGGATGATAGTCTTTCCTCCAGGACCGTTCCAGTTGTTTACATTTCAATTTTTGGGTCCTTAGGTCCTGAGAGTACCAAGGAGCCGTGGGCTGTGTCCTTTTGGGAGTAATTACTTTCTTAGGAGCTAAAATATGGCAGGCGTCCTCTACCCAAGCAGTGTACCCAACGGAAGCTTCCTCCACCTCCGAGGGCAGAGAAACCTGCGTTGAAAGTAGCAGCTCAGTTATTCCAGGCTCTAATTTCCTTTTTTTTCCTAGAAGAGAGATCCCTACCCTGGCCTTCCTGGATGACCAGCTCAAACACAATGGCCGCATGATCCGACCAGGATAGAGGAAATACATTTGTAACAGAAAGGAATAGGGAATTTAAAAAAAAATCCCACCCAGTGTGTGCCCTGCCAAATGAGTAGGTCCCTTCACTAGTTGTTTTAACTCAACACTATTCATTAAATTTAAAAAGTTTAACGTGTCTTTATCAGCGTCAGCCTCTAAATAAAAGTTAAAATCTCCCAATATTGGGGCCGATTCCGATCCTGGAAAAATTTTCTCCGTACGAATCGTATCCGGATTTTTTTCCGTCCGAATCGTACAAGTACCGTACAAACTGGCAAGTACGATTCGCATGGGAAAAAATACATACGAATCGCTTTGGGAAAATTCCCCCACACGCACTCAGGTCGGAAAAAGTGTCCGACACGTCCCCGGACGATTTTACGTACGAATCGGAAAAATGAAGTCCGAGCGCGCAAGTACGATCCATCCCGTCCGTCCGATTGTACAACCGTATGGAAAAAACACCGCACGGAGCGAACCTCAATAGCAACCATGGAGACATGTGCCCACATACGCGCCGTCCCCCCAGCCCACCGTATGTACGTGCCGCCCCCCCAGCCCCCCGTATGTACGTGCCGTCCCCCCCAGCCCCCCATATGTATGTGCCGTCCCCCCCAGCCCCCCCCGCGGATGTACGCGCCGTCCCCCCAGCCCCCCGTATGTACAAGCGTACCCCCATCCCCGTATGTACGGTGCGGACCCCCACCCCACCCCCCGAATTTACGGAGCGTACCCCCACCCCACCCTCCGAATGTACGGAGCATACCCCCACCCCTGTATGTACGGTGCTGACCCCCACCCCACCCCCGAATGTACGGAGCGTACCCCCACCCCTGTATGTATGGTGCGGACCCCCACCCCACCCCCGAATGTACAGAGCGTACCCCCACCCCCGTATGTATGGTGCGGACCCCCACCCCACCCCCCGAATGTACGGAGGGTACACCCAACCCCGTATGTACGGTGCAGACCCCCAGCGCTACGCGCTGGGGGTCCGCGCCGTACATACGGGGGTGGGGGTATGCTCTGTACATTCGGGGGGTGGGGTGGGGGTCCACGCCGTACATACGGGGGTGGGGGTACGCTCCGTACATTCGGGGGGTGGGGTCCGCACCGGACATACAAGGAGGGGGGCTGGGGGTACGGCGCGTCCATCCGCGGGGGAGGGGATGGGGGGACGGCGCGTACATACGGGGGGCTGGGGGGGACGGCACGTACATACGGGGGGCTGGGGGGGACAACACGGGGGGACGGCGTGTACATACGGGGGGCTGGGGGGGGTACGGCATGTACCGGGTCCTCAATTCCGCTCGCATTGCGGCGTACTTCGCTTTTCCGGCACTTTTTGGGTGCCGTAAAAATATTGCCGTCCGGACTGCTGTCGGTTCAAATCGTACTTCCTGGTTCGTGAAACGCAGCCTGAATGCGTCCCGACGTCACGTCGGCGCTTTCCCGGATCACATTTGTATGTATATTTTCGTCGGTCGGTGTTTTTTACGATTCGTACGGAAATGGTGTTTCCGTGCGAATCGTACTTGCATGTTTGTAATGTTTTTTTCCCGGGTACGAGTCGGACGGAGAAAACGCTCCAACCGACGGTTCGTACCCGGTTTTTCCAGGATCGGAATCGGCACCATTGTGTGCGAGTCAAGACTCAAGCCAGCTTCCAAAAGTGTGGCGACCTCTGCTAAAAACTGATTCCTAGGACCAGGAGGTCTGTACACTAGGATACCCCTAAACATGTGATGATAAGAAAGGCTGAACGAGAAGGATAAAGCTTCATAAAAAGAGTTAAACATTGTATCAAAACTAGCTTTGATGGAACTATGATAAATAACTGCCAGTCCTCCTCCTTTTTTTTGAAGGTCTATTTGCAGTGTAGCATAAAAATCCAGGAGGCGTTGCTTTCACAAGGTCTGGGCCAGATGCCTCATCAGTCCATGTTTCTGTTATAAAGGCTATTTTGACATTACTACCCTCTATTAGGGTTGCACATTCAACACTATGTTTCACCAAAGAGCGTGCGTTTACCAGTAAACAATTAAGTGCGGAGTCACCCTTTTTGTTCAAACCCTTCTTCAGAGACTCCCTGGATAAATATGTAATGCCTAACCCTGGGAGGGTTGTTTGACACACCGTACAGGTCCCTATTAATGGTCCAGACTCTGTACTAGGCTCAAAACAAACACAGCCAGATGTCCTTGTGCACCTATTTAGTGCCAATAACTGCTTGCTAGAGTAAGTAAGGGAAGGTGTCTTACCTATGATTGTACGACCAGGGGTTTTAGCTCAGAGTGCATTCCGAGCGCGGACGGGCGCAGACGGGCTTGCCATAGGCGCGCCTTCGGCGCACCCGCGGCGTGTCCGCTGCGCGCGTCCGCTGCGCGCTAGCTTCATGTGAGTCTAAATAATGTCTGGGCCAAAGAGACTGAACCGCCGACCGCGATTCCCCCAAGATGGCGGCCCCCGCCCCTACAATAAAATAAAGTTCCCCGGGATTCAGGTAAGATTAGGTACAGTTAAAACGATTCCTGCCCCAGATTAAAACCAATTTTTAAAAGATCTTAAAGCAAATATAGCAGCAATAGTACCTCAAAGCAGCGGAAATGTGCAAAGTAAATAGCGCGAGTAAACAGCCTGCCGTCTCCCGGCTCAAGCCTCAGGAGATGCAGCACTGCGCGCTCGCGTCATGTGAGTCTAAATAATGTCAGGGCCAAAGAGACTGAACTGCCGACAGCGATTCCCCCAAGATGGCGGCCCCCGCCCCTACAGTAAAGTAAAGTTTCCCGGGATTCAGGTCAGATTAGGTACAAGTTAAAACGATTCCTGCCCCAGATTAAAACCAATTTTTAAAAGTTCTTAAAGCAAATATAGCAGCAATAGTACCTCAAAGCAGCGGAAATGTGCAAAGTAAATAGCGCGAGTAAACAGCCTGCCGTCTCCCGGCTCAAGCCTCAGGAGATGAAGTGGTGTTTTTATAAGTGTATAGCTAAGTAAAAGTAAGTAGGATCCATTGTTTGCATAAGTGAGTAGGATGACTTCATAAGTGATTAGGATGTGTGCTGGTGTGTAATGTCGATATAGGTGTATAAGTATATTTGATAGCGTTCTATTGATCATTGACAGCATGTATGAGTGAATCTATAGGTAAGTGATTAGATGTGTGTATAGATCTAGGAATCACTGAGTGGGTGTTTAAAAACTTGTATTGGTGTGTCAATGGTTTTAAATCTGGCACTCTGTATTTTACAGTGAGTGATGAAAGGTTATACTAGTGTATGATGAGGTGTATCTGATTGTCACGTGGATGATGTCATCAGTGATGTCATCAGTGATGTCATTTGAGATGTCATCAGTGATGTCACTGACCATTTCATGAATGATGTAATATGTGACATCATCAGCAGTGGATTGCGGGTGTGCAAGATGTAGTTAGTACAACTAACTATATCGAAGGAATTTCAATGGTTTTGTTCGAGTGAAATGTCCAGCTAGCTATAACACCTCTAAAACCTATTGTTTTTTCAGTGAATTTCTAAGGTTTTTTAAATGCTAATTCCTAACAATATCAGGCCTGAAACCTATGTTTTTTTCAGTGAATTTCAAAGGTTTTTTAAATGCTAATTCCTAACTATATCAGGCCTGAAACCTATGGTTTTTTCAGTGAATTTCAAAGGTTTTTTAAATGCTAATTCCTATCTATATCAGGCCTGAAACCTATGGTTTTTTCAGTGAATTTCAAAGGTTTTGTCAATGACAATTTGTAATGTATTAATTGTTATACTGATTTTTTTTATACTGATTTACTACATTTTTTAAACTGTTTATTTTTAGATATTTTATTTTTTTAATTGCATTATACATTACAATACAAAATATACTTTCTCAGAATGAATTACTTTAGTTTAAATACTTTGCAAATAGGCAATAGACTTTTAAGTACAGTAGTTACAGTGGTTGCAATGGGCAACACAATTTCAAACACAAAGCAACATTGAGCTCAATGTGAATTTCTCGTCAAATGCAATTAGTTACTTTATGGATTACTTTTCTAACCACAGGACTGGATCCTAGATTCAGTCCTTGGACATCTCCTGTAAACAGTTGAGTAAAAGCGTTTTGGTTACAGTAGTGATTTTTAAGGAATATTATTGTATTTTAGAAGTTGACACTGAAAATTTTTCACATGGAATCACCAATGTTATCCTTTGGCAGAAAATTCACTTAGCAGGTAAGTAGTGTTATCGTTACTTTTTCTTACTCAGTGGTGGATCCTGGATCCAGCACTGGCCAATCTCCTGTAAACAGTTGAAAGAATGTGTTTAAGTCATACAGACGATTTTTTAGGAATATTTTTAGTTTGTGAAAATGGACACTTAGAAACTTTTCTGGTGAAAATCACACAATGGATTCCTATGGAAGGAAAAACAAGTTACTGGTAAGTACGCTTAGAATTACTTTTCAAGGTCAGTGTTGGGCTAAAAGATGCAGCACTGGGTTCTCTCCTGATAACAGGTAAGTAAATCGGAATTTGTAGTTCAACTGATTTTAGAGGGATATTTGTACGTTTCAAAAATGGACACTTGGAAACTTTTCTGGTGAAAACCACACAATGGAATCCTATGGAAGGAAATACAAGTTACTGGTAAGTACGCTTAGAATTACTTTTCAGAGTCAGTGCTGGTCTAAAAGATGCAGCACTGGGTTCTCTCCTGAGAAAAGGTGAGTAAATCGGAATAAGTAGTTTGGCTGATTTTAGAGCAATATTTGTACGTTTCAAAAATGGACACTTAGAAACTTTTTGGTGAAAACCACACAATGGATTCCTATGGAAGGAAATACAAGTTACTGGTAAGTACGTTTAGACTTACTTTTCAGGGTCAGTGCTGGGCTAAAAGATGCAGCACTGGTTTCTCTCATGATAACAGGTGAGTAAATCAGAATTCGTAGTTCGGCTGATTTTAGAGGAATATTTGTACGTTTCAAAAATGGACACAGAAACTTTTCTGGTGAAAATCACACAATGGATTCCTATGGAAGGAAATACAAGTTACTAGTAAGTACGCTTAGAATTACTCTTCAGGGTCAGTGCTGGGCTAAAAGATGCAGCCCTGGGTTCTCTCCTGATAACAGGTGAGTAAATCGGAATTCGTAGTTCAACTGATTTTAGAGGAATATTTGTAAGTTTCAAAACTGGACACTTAGAAACTTTTCTGGTGAAAACCTCACAATGGATTCCTATGGAAGGAAATACAAGTTACTGGTAAGTACGCTTAGAATTACTTTTCAGGGTCAGTGCTGGGCTAAAAGATGCAGCACTAGGTTCTTTCCTGATAACAGGTGAGTAAATCGGAATTCGTAGTTCAACTGATTTTAGAGGAATATTTGTAAGTTTCAAAAATGGACACTTAGAAACTTTTCTGGTGAAAACCACACAATGGATTCCTATGGAAGGAAATACAAGTTACTGGTAAGTACGCTTACAATTACTTTTCAGGGTCAGTGCTGCTCTAAAAGATGCAGCACGGGGTTCTCTCCTGATAACAGGTGAGTAAATCGGAATTCGGAATTCGGCTGATTTTAGAGGAATATTTGTACAGTGGTGAAGGAAGGGGGCGGGGCCTGAGGTGACGTGTGCAAACACGCCCAGTGGCGCGTTTTAAGTTGGGGAATATATTCCTCTTCAATCCAGAGGTCCCCTGGGGGCCAACTAGCCCACCAGGTACCTCCAGTATGCGCCAGGGAGCTGCGTTAAAGAGAGGTGTTCAGAGGCCACGCTCCATTTAACAACACTCTGCAACGGCAAACAGCAGTTTCCCGGGGGTGGGCACCCCGGGACACTGCAGGAGCCGGCCCTGGGGGGGGCGGTCCCCAGGGCCTGTACCAGGATCCAAGAGGGGGGCCGCGCGGCCCCCCCTCACACATATTAAAGTTGTCCCGGGGTGGCGGTCCCCGGGGCAGTGTGGGGGGGATTGGGACCCCCCTTTTTTTTTTTACTCTGCCCCCCGGAATTTGGCCCCACTGGGGGCAAATTACCATATCCAGCGCGGGAACCCGCACTGAATTTTTTTTTCTATCGGGAGGATCCGCGCATCCAGCGCGCATCCTCCCATCCTTGTGGGACCCCCTGAGCAGGCCTAGGGGGTCAGGGTGTTTCTACCCTGCCCCCTTGTCGCGTTTTGCGCCTTTTTTTTTGGTTTTCTTAAGACAGCTGCCAACACTTCCTGATTCAGAGTGTTGGCAGCCAATTAGCATACAGCTCATGCTCGGGAGGGTGCGAGGAGGGTGCGCGGATCCTCCGAGGCCATAGATATATATGTACTTTTAACTCCAATTTTGTCAGGAACTACTGAACGGATTTACACCATTTAAGCAAAAGGCACAAGTCTGAACTGAGGACTATCTCTGCTGCTGGGATAAGGCAGAGGACTCTGCTGCAGGTCCAAAACCAATAAAATACTTACATTATTTAAGACTTTAGATGTGCATGTGAAACGAGAGCATACCTTTTGCTTCTGATTCGCAGGTTGACCTGACCTTTTTTCCAAAAACCGGGACATTTAGTTAAATTTGACGAAAGCATTGGGACAGTCCTCTAAAAACCAGGACTGTCCGGGAAAATCCGGGACATCTGGTCACCCTACTTTGGACCCACGGCGCTCCTCGGCCGTACACACAGGGTCGCAGAGCTGCCCTGCCAACATGTGTGACCCATGTCCTTTTTCTCCAGGTCCTACCTGCACTGACCTGAAATCACGAGAGCCCGCTGCTGCCGACACGGCCTGCCTCTTGCTGCCTGCAACATTTTGGCTCACAGGTATTTCCTGGAGAACTGCAGTGCAATGTCAGCGCTTCCACCCTCATAACCACACTGCTAAATATATTTCTGCAGGTACCCTCCTGCAGCGTGCTCCCCTGTGGGGGGGATACTGTGGCGCGGGAGCCCTGGCTGTTCGTTAGTCCTGCAATTAGCAGCTGATGCATGTGTGTGCCCTGAAACTGGCTCAACGGCATTGACATTCCCTCACTCCAGTGCCTTAGTATATTGACAATTTGCCTTTGTTCTCACAGCTGCCTCTGTGCGACCAGGAATGCCCCCAAAACTGTGGACCACTGTGCACCGTAGTGCTCCAACTTTGCAGCTGGGGCCACCCACGCAGGACATCAGAAGGGGCTGCTGGCCTCTTAGGGCATCACCGCTAAATATACCACACAATCTTCTGTCTGCCTGAAGTTGGTGTGCCACACATCGGAATTCCTTCCTTGTACTGGTGGGTGGCTGGCTCCACAACAATGGCTGCCTCACAGGCTTTCACTGCCCCAGACACCAAGCCCCTTTATGCAGTGCTGCATGCCTCTCTTCGTGCGCACACCCTCAACAGATTGTCATCGCTCTGCAAGCTAGGGGCTTGCAGAGTGATAACGGTGATATCGGTGATAAGGCCGGGAAACTGTTGGCGTGGTTGGATAAAAAAGAACGTGTTAATCGAGTGGTGCCGGAATTGTCGATGGATGGGGGAGAGGTTGTCACTGACCCCGATAGTATAGTCCAGTATTTCTCGGACTATTTTCGTACGGTGTACACCTCGGTTTCGGATAGGCCGACTGAGGACTTGTGCGACCTTCTGCGTGATATTGCTCTGCCCTGCCTTTCCGCCATAGATAGGGATGACCTCGATGGTGATATAACCGTTGACGAAGTGGCGGGTGCTATCCGTGCGTTGCGCTCGGGTAAGGCCTCGGGCCCAAATGGTTTGCCGATTGAGTTATATAAGCTTCGTCCGGATAAGTTGGCTCCTCACCTGCGCGCCATGTTCGTGGAGGCGCGGGTGAATGGGTTTCTTCCGCTTGATCAACGACTGGCGACGATTGTAGTAATACACAAAGACGGTAAGCCCCGGGATAAGTGTGGTTCCTATCGGCCGATATCACTTCTCAACGCCGAGCCGAAAATCCTTGCCAAGATTCTTGCTAACCGCCTGATCCGGGTGCTTGGAGATTTGATCCACCCGGACCAGTCGGGCTTTATCCCACGCCGTAACACTGCACTGAATCTTGGATGCCTACATGGAGTGATTGCTAGGACGGGCACGATGCGAGAGCCGGCCGTTGTGGCGGCCCTCGATGGCTTTCAACACGGTTGAGTGGGCATACCTGTGGGCTGTGCTAGCTAAGTTCGGCTTCGGACCCGGCTTTGTAGGCTGGGTGAGGTTGCTTTATGAGGGACCCCTGGCTAGCGTCGTGGTGAACGGGCGGGCGTCGACACCGTTTGAGCTCGGGAGGGGCACCCGGCAGGGCTGTCCCCTGTCGCCGTTATTGTTCGCCCTTGCTCTTGAACCGCTGGCGGCGTGGATACGATGGCACCCGGATATACGTGGGATTCGTTGGTCGCCTGGTCACGAGGACCGTATTTCGCTTTACGCCGACGATATTCTGTTATACCTCACCTCGCCTAAGAAGTCTCTCATAGTGGTTTGTGACGTCCTGACTTCTTTCGGTAGGAACTCTGGTCTTGTTATTAATTGGGGTAAGTCATACTTGTATGTCCTGTGTGGGGATGTCCCGCCTGTCCCGCGAGACTGCTCGATCCAGATCGCCCGGCAGGGCTTTACGTATTTAGGCATCTATATTTCCACTGACCCCACTTTACGATACGAGAAAAACTGGCTCCCTCCCTTGGCACGTTTGCGGCGGGACGTGGCGGGCTGGCGGCGGTTGCCGCTTTCCCTCCTTGGCCGCGCCGCCCTGTTTAAAATGATGTCTCTTCCCCGTTTCCTCTATGCCTTACAGAATACTCTAGAATTGGTCCCGGCCAGTTATTTCCGTGAGGTTGAAAGCCTCCAGCGTGCGCTATTGTGGGAAGGGCGACCGCGCATAGCGATTGCTAAGTTGGCGCTTCCGTGGTATGACGGGGGTATCGTGCTTCCAGACATTCGACGCTATTATTGGGCCACTCAGTTGAGCGCGATTAACCATGGTGTCTATGGTCCGGCGCTGAGCCCCGGCTACGCCATGGACCGGTGGTTGCTGCGCGGGGGTAATTACCCCAGAGCGTTGTACTCGAAGTCGCTGGACTCAACTCTTACGGGGCCCACCAGGGTGGCCGTGCACGTGTGGAAGGTGGCGACAGCTTCATTGGGCTGGAAGGATAAGCTCACCCTTGCCACCCCGTTGTTTGATTCCGATATTCTGGGTAAGCTTTGGCATACAAAGGGGTTTGAGAAATGGGACCTCATCGGTATATCCAGGGTTGGAGAACTTTTGGTTAAGGGTAGGGTGAAGTCATTCGAGGAGCTGCAGAAGGAATACGAGCTAGGGAGCGCGGAGTTCTTCCGATACGCTCAAGTAAGTCACGCCTTGCGGTCAGTCCTTGTAGAGGGGGAGACGGTGCCTGAGTCCTCTCCGTTAGAAGACCGGATCCTGGATGGCCATATGCCAGAGAGTACCGTCTCTCTCATCTATAAGAAACTAATTAACGTTCGGGCAGATCTTCTTCTAGGGTTGCGCGATCAATGGACTAGGGACGGCCTCGAATTAGATGATGAGGATTGGCAGTATGCAGTTTCTTCTCCCAAAGAGGTCGCGATCCCTGCGCGCCTGCGGCTGGTGCAGCTTAAAGTACTCCATAGAGTTTACGTGACTGGGCCCAGGCTGGTCCATATGGGTTTCTCTGAGGAGGGCTTATGTAAGAGAGGCTGTGGTATGGTGGGCACCTTCCTACATATTATTTGGGAATGCGGTGCGATCATGGAGTTCTGGAAGCGAATCCACGATGTGATGGGGGAGGTGACGGGCATCGTCATGCAGCCTGAGGCGCGGCGTTGTCTCCTGAATGTTTGGGGTCCTACCGACCACGACGCGGCACAGACTCAGTGGGTGACCCTAGGGAACATGGTAGCCAAGCGTGACATCGCTCGCCTGTGGGGCTCTACTAGGCCTCCTACATTGACAGCGTGGATGGAAAACATGGATTGGAGCATGTTTAGGGAGAAGACAGTGTATTGTGCTCGAGGGCGCCCCCGGAAATGGCACACTGTATGGGGGCGATGGAACCAGTACAGAGGGGGCATATGCCTGCCCCCAGACCCCGACCCGCCTGAGGAGCAGCTCTCCCCTTAGCATTCTTTCCGGCTATGTATTCCTTGCTGGTATGTGTTTGCCTTCCTGAGTCTCTGCCTTCCCCTCCTTTCCCTTACTATTGACCTGTGTCTGATGGACGAAATGGGGCTCGCTCCCCCTGCTGGGAACCCTTTTTGTGCTTTAAGTACTTATTGCCTTGCTTGTGTTTAGGTTTGGGTTTGTGTTTATTTAAAATGGAACCTTTCTGATTCTTCTATCAGTGAAATGTGGACGCTCATTTGTGTTGTGTTTCTAAAGCTGCCGTACCTCCGGGTTGTCGGCTGAATAGCTGTGTCCCTGACTTAAAAGAATAAAGGTTTTATAAAAAAAAAAAAAAAAAAATACACAGTTGTGTTATTGGAGTCCTTATGAGCGCTGTTGGAGGGGGGGACAACTTTCACTGTGTTGCATGTTTCTTCTGCTGGCAGGTTGCTATTAACAGGGACCACGGTGGGGTGCCACATTGTTTATCACGCATACTACCCGCTCCTATGATGGGGTCCACATCAGATACACACCGAACAATGCCACATATTGACATGGAACGTGCGCGGCATGGCTGTCCCTGCCAAAAGATATTGCATATATGCATACCTCCAACACTGACATGCCCGCATATCGCCATGCTTCAAGAAACTCATCTCACAGTGGCTGAGCTGCAAAAGGTCTGCACTGGACTTTCATGTCAGCCTTCGCCTGGGGATGCTCATCTGGATTGCACCGGAGGTCCCATTTGTAGTAGACATCCACAAGGTGAATGCATAAGGGTGCTTTGTGATCCTAGAGGGTCAACTTGACAGGGCTCCTCTCACAATAGTGGCACTCTATGCTCCCAATACTAACTTACCAGTATTCCTAGATTCACTGATCTCAGTCAAAACCCTATGCACCGGGGGTTCTCTGGTGGGGACCTCAATTGTGTACCAGATATTCGCATAGATCAATAATCTCCTCCTTGAATGCCGCCACATGTGTTCGCACCACACAACACTGTTGCACCTGGATTGCACACCGCGTTTACATGACATCTGACATCTCTGCGGCATCCAACCCACCGGGAATATTCCTTTTACTCTCCGGTGAATGATGTGCACAGCAGGATTTACCTATTCCTTTGCATAGAACAACTGGGCCCCCTCCTTGATCAGAATACCTGGCACTCACCATCTCGACCACCCTCTGCTTTTGGTCACCCTACGCTGGGGCAGGTGATGTCCCACCAAAGCAAACACAAGGAGATGATGGATGATCCCACCAAACCCACTTCGTGATTGGAAATGGAGGTTCTCTCTGACCCTCTGTTCTGTGAGGAGTTAGTGCAGTGAATCACACAATACTTAACGCTCAACCAGGGCACTCCATTATCCCTTATCCCTTATCCCGAGTCGTAGAATGGGATGCGCAGAAAGTGGTTACGTGTAGCCAGGGTTTGGCGGCCTGCCGGGAGATACGCCACTGCCTGCTGGGGAAATTGCTATCCATAGAACGGGAGCTGCGACCTCTGGATTTAGGGGTGGCCGCTCGCACTGCGTTGCAGAGCAACTTTAGCAGCTGCATAAACAGAGGGCCTAGGTCGAAGCAACGCTAGGTAAACACGTGTTTAAACGGTGCATGGCTCAATTACATGCAGAAGGGGATCGCTCAAGCAAGCTGCTAGAGTGGCTATTGAAGGATGCCCAACAATGGTCCCCGATCGGGGCGCTCTGCCAGGATGATGGTACAATATTCACCTCACAGCAGGCCATAAATGCTACCTTCTGTGAGTATTATCAGGGGTTATACACTGCACCTGCTTCCCCTGTGTGCTTTTCTTACATGATCTACCTGCAGCTAGGCTGAACCCGCTACAGCGGAGCCGAGCTGGACAAGCCCATGCAACTAGAAGGAATAAGGACGGGAATCTCACAACTAGCTTGGAATAAGACTCCAGGTACCGACGGGCTGACGATCGTGTACTATGACACCTTTCATATTCAAACTGATTGGCATCTGCTGAGCAAGATAATTTTCTCTGGAGCTGTATCGATCGTTCTGCTCCAGTATTAGATACTGGCAAATTGGGATATATTACAACACCCATGTCTATTGGGTGAATCCAAATACCCCTTACACCTTTATCTATTATTACAGAAGCAAGTACAAACAATGCCATAGTACAAATAATTCTTGGAGGATAACATATTACCCATAGAGGGCAGTCTTGGAAGGCCACGACAGGCTGCACCCATAATTGAGTCTTGATTTTGGATGACTGAAATTATTTTGCGCCTCTGGCATACATTGAAGTGCCTTGGTCCCCAGAATTTCCATCCTGAAGAGACCCCGATAACGATAGAGGGTCAAAACGTCATTGACAATTCATAAAGGATAGTCCAAAGAACACTAGACACATACCCTAGGACATATGATTTATTCTGAAATCTTAACGGACATCCTTTTAACTCCAGTAACCAATCCTTTGTTTAAAAACTGTCACTTTAGCTTTATTCACTTGTTGGTTATGGTCACTCCACTGGGGTCACAAAAGTGACAATTTTTTCCTAAAAAATATACAAATAGTGTCAATACACAGTAGAAGTTATTATGTATAGTTCTCTATTTTTTATAAACTATAGTTGCAAATAAAAAGCACTCGCTTCGGCTGAAATGAGTGTTGAATAAGAAATTCTGTTGGGCTGTTTGTCTCCAGTCATATGTAATGTAAATGTAAATTGATACTTGTATAGCGCACTACTCACCCGCAAGCGTCTCAAGGCGCTTGTACGAATACCGCTGTGGAACCCATCCTGGCTTTCCCTGTGAGGCGTCCACTCCTGGGCACCCCCAAGGTGGAGGCCAGGCATCCTTAGCGTTGTGGGGGCCGTTGTGGAGATTAAGCAAGCTATTGCCCAGAGTTGCAGAGTGGGACTCCATGATTGGAATGGCACCGAGGCGAGAATTATCAGGTCCGTGGAATTTTTGAGCCCAAGACCTGCCGAGGCGGGGAATTGAACCCTGGTCCCGGGCTAGACCTCTGCATCAGGGTCTGCCGCTCTAATCATTGAGCCACACTTGTGTTTCTCTGTAGTCATAAACTGAACAGAATTTGAAAGAAGCTTATAAGTGTTGAACGTATTGACTGTATCAATTGCTAAACCTCTCTTAAATCGCTGCAAGATATCAGGAACTTGTTAAAAACAACACTTTTTGATTTAAATAAGTTCATTGTAAACAATTGTGCTTAAGCTGACTGGGAAGTTTTTACCAAGGCAAGAATGCTGGGACGTCTCCTGGTCTCGTTCTTTTAGACCCTGATCATGATTCTCCCTAAACCGAGAAGAGACCCCTTAGATGTTCATTCCTACCACCCTCTCTCATTATTGAACCTCCACTGCAAAATCCTAAGCAGAGTTCTAGAGAATCGCCTTTTTTTTAAAAAGAGTTTTATATAGCGTGAACTTGACCCGAAAGTATCAGAGCGCTTTACATAAGCACAAGTAGCTTTACAGACAGACACTTTCATTTTGTTAGGCACAGGGAGATTAAGTGCTTTGCCCAAAATCAGAGGATATTGAGTGTCCCTTGCTGAGACCCAAACCTGGTTCCAGAGCTTCAAGATCGACCGCTTTAGCTGTCAGGTTACATCCTCTCCCCATAATCAATACTCTGGTACACACTGACAAATCAGGATTTATCCCGGGGGGTAGCACCTTATCCAACATCCGCCGGTTGTTTAGCTATTACAAGGCACTCCTGTCAACTCTTTTGACCAGGTTGCAGTGTCATTAGACATTGAAAAGGCATTTGACACCCTGGGTTGGGATTTCCTCCACCTCACCATAGATTCCATGGGCTTTGGTCCAGGCTTCCTAGGGTGGATAAAAGCTCTGTATAATAGCCCGTCTGCGAGGGTCAAGACTGGCCAGCTATTTTGACATACAGAGAGGCACCAGGCAAGGTTGCTCACTCTCCTCGCTCATCTTTGCAATTGCCATGGAACCCCTGGCCCACCTCCTTCACTAGCGAGCACAAGACTGGGGCATACCAGAGCTGGGAGTACATCATTTTGTCTCACTAGACACGTATGATACGCTGGTCTACCTGCGCGGTGCAAAGCCGCCATTCCAGACCTCATGCAATTGTTGGATAACTTCGGAGATGTCTCGGGTTGCGTTTGAATTTGCCTAAATCCTGTGTCTTCCCCTTGGCACAGTGACCTGCTATGGAAAGGGCTTCCCCCTGGGAACTTCCCTGAAGTGGTGCTACAACACCTTCAAGTATCTGGGGGTTCAGATTTATCACTTGGAGAAAGACACTAAGGAGAGAAATCTAGATAAGGCAGTGAGCTTTATCTTTTATCTGTCGGTCCCTACCTGCCAAATCGTCTGGCAGTCATTAACCAAGATGCACAAGACGTTAAACTGCTAGAGATCCAGTTACTACAAATTTCCCTATGAGCAATATTAATCAAAATTAATAGCAGCTGCTCTAGCAGTTTCTTGTTCTTCCCAGAAAAGCTACAATTATCTAAAATACCAAAAATAATCAAAGATAGGCTTACCTCAATGTTCTTTTTCAGTATGTCTATTAATATCTTACCAACTTCTAGCCGATAGGCATTCACACCAGGACATTGCCAAAACATATGGATATCATCTGCTTTTTGAAGTCCACATTTCGGGCAGCATCTTATTTCTCCTCCTATTCTGGACAGCTTCTTTGGGGACCGGTAGACCCTGTGCAAGGTAAATAAATGGTTCTTCCTTAAAGAAGCATATTTGACAACCAAGCAAAATGTGTTCATAGATACTTGCCACAGAGTTGTTAGGTCAGCATCTGGAAGGGCCTCTTTCCACTTGTCCTCCAATGGCACCAGATAGGAGTCTTCCTCTTGTACTAACATCCAGTACCATTTAGCCGTTTCTTTTTTCTGCGCAGGCTTATCGTGTAAAGCTGTTTCCCACTCATTCATGACTCCTACTGATGTTTCACTTTGGGCCCAGCTTGTTAGTTGCAAGTATTTAAATCTAGATAATAAATTATAGTTTTTTTCTGATAAATAATGCCATGAAATGTGATTCTGCTCATCACTTAATTGGCTCCATTTATCAATCTAGGAGTCTAAAAGTGGTGTAGATAAGGAGTCTTGTAGACATAAAGGGGTCCCAGGTGATTTCCAAATGGGGGCCAATTGATTATAGTAGGGTACCTTCAGAATTCTCCTGACCTGAATCCAGAGTCTACATGCCGTGCTCAAGACCTTCAGGTGAATTTTCTTGAAGAATTTAGGATGCCCATATTTAAACAGTAAGTAGTTGCCTTGTTCTGCTAAATCACTAACCAAATATTCTCCCTTGCCAGGAAACACATCACATGATAGTGGGCTGCAATTGCTGCCGCTGATTTGTACATGGTAAAGGGCCTCATCTGCCATACTCCACAGGAATTTGTAACCTGCCACATCTGCGGGGCATGGCACCTCGACACAGAGCTGCCCCTTGAAGAGAAGCAGGTGTGGATCAAATGGGGTAACTTTATTACAAGGCCTCCATCATGTCCTTTCAGGACATCATGGACATGTACAGCATAGGCCATGGACAATTTTTGATACAACACACACTTACAACTTGCACTGCATGCAACGCTGGTGACAATGAACCTCCCATGTCTACCACATTGCATGTGCTCCTAACACATGACAGCATGCGCCACACGATTACTATCCTGTACATAGCTCTCAACTCAATTTTGCCAGAACACGCAGCAGGGGCGTGCGCCAATTGGGACGTGGTGTTACCCCAACCCATCTCAAACAAATCTTGGTCACGAGCAATCCAATCTGTAAAAGACGTTTCCCATAATACCTGATCTCGATTTACACAATTTAACTATGTGCACCATGCCTATCATTCCCCTCAGCGGATTAAGCGCTTTACACTACCTTGACTCTGGAATGTCCAAGATGTCACCTACCGGACGCTGTATTCTACCCCATGGTCTGGGACTGCCCGATATTACACCCGATCTGGCAAGCTGTCACTGTCACAGTGGCTGAACTCACAGAGCATTCTCGCGCACCAACACCGAATCCTGTTCACTGGGACTACATATTTTTGGAACAAAACTATATAGGAAACAATTCAACAAAGGTAATGTACAAACAATCAAACACTTCAGTTTTTAACCCCTATTGGTTGAATATGACGACTGATACACATATTTTTCATTAAATCATTTTATTTCTTACTTTCTTATTCTCTTTTTCTTTATATATATTCTGTATCAAAATCATTGTGTCATATCATACTTATGTAGACATTTGTGGTTCTACTATACAAAGAAATACCAAAAGGAGAAACAAAAACAATGAAAAACAGAAAACAACATAGGAAATAATCATGGGTTATGGCTAATGCTTGAGTCTACGCACGTTTCGGCGTTCTGCCTTCTTCAGGTGGCCATAATTCTGATACCTCCTTATTTTTTTTGTATACATGCCGCTGACTGATTTCCACTAGCAGGGGCGTTTTGACGAGTCTGTCCACCTTGTACCGGGATGCCTTATTACTGTTAAGGAGTTATGGGACTCACTAATACCAAAAGTTTCTAAAATCTCCGCGTATTTTCAATGAGCACCGGGTAGAAGTTCCCGCCAGACTAAGGCGCATCAAACGAGTGTGTACTTTTCAGATTGAGTTCTTGTGTCAAAATATAATAGCGGGTAAACCACTGGTGTTTGAAAGATGTAGCAACACGTGTTCAAAGAGGCTCACTGAAGAGTCAATGTTGCCCTTCAATTTGACAAAGTATAAACATTCGGCGTCGGGACTGTCCCATCCGAACCGTGGCGTGTGCGTGAGTTGTTCAGTTTTTTTGGAAAAGACGTGCAGTAACGTTATCAGGTCATCTTCATTCTCTGCTACATACTACATACCCAGGCAAAGTGCGACAAACACCTCCAGATTTGTTGACCTGGCCTTTGTCCTCTTTAAGAGGCTGATAGCAATGGCATGGAGGCACACACCCCCCACCTCTCTTCTGATGTCCATCGCTAGCTGGCTACGCTGACATGGACACGGGCAGAAACCAACACCCTCAGGGCAATTCCGCATGTGAGGAGAATCATGCATGGGTGGGGAATGCTGGGACACTTTCCTATTACATGTAGAGGCAAAAGATGACACACGCCCACTCTCAGCCGCATCCCTCTTATTAGCGGCTCAACTCAGGTGCCTGCCGTGGATTCCCTTGACCTACAACGAGCTGTAATGACATGATACGTGCACAAAACCCAATGCCCATTGCACACTCATCGTAAGGCTCGCCGCAGGACCCATCTCACTTTTTCCTGTACAATCACCCTCCCCAACCCCTCGCACTTTCAGTTCCTGCACCTCCCAGTGCCCCAACTGCACTCCTGCCAGATGGCCCCTAGCATAGATGGTCCTATCCCGCCCACACCACACAACATGTCACATAACCACCCCAGGCAAACTCCACTGTTTTATCAGTTTTGTTTCATATGTAATGTGCTTTCCCACACCGACACAAACCATGTCATTACAATATGGACTGTATCACTATATACTAGACCAGAACAGACAGGAATGAACACTCCTCTTTATTAGTCGAAAGTTGTTCCCTAGGGAACGTGTCTACCCGCCCATAAAAAAAAGAATGTCTTTATATGAAGTGGCGTATTGAGAAGCTCTGCTATTACTTGGAAGGTAGACAATTTGTGTTATATACCGACCATGCTCCACTTACATGGCTTCACTGGAACCAAGGAAGTAATGATAGAATTCTTCAGTGGATTTTGACTTTACAACCTTTTCAGTTTGA
Organism: Triturus cristatus; assembly: GCF_964204655.1. Lineage (NCBI taxonomy): Eukaryota > Metazoa > Chordata > Amphibia > Caudata > Salamandridae > Triturus > Triturus cristatus. Next base: position 405,304,990 of record NC_140591.1, read on the forward strand.
AGTATGGCAGAGAAAAGGCAAAGACCAAGACAATCATGAAAATCCGAGGGAGGGGGGTGTGATGGGGAGGAGGACATAGATGGCACCATTCCGTGGCCCTTTCCCTCTACATGCTCTTCACTATAAGCCCCATGGAATGCCTGCCCCTTTAAGACCTCCAAAGACCAGCCGGACAGGGCAGAAGGTTTTTCATGACGGACAGCTCATTGAACCAATCTTTTGGCTCCTCAAGAGCCCGTAAAAGAAGAAAGAAGGAGGTCCACCGGGAAAAACACGAGACGTGCGGGAGAAGACGCCAAACAAGAGTGGATAGGATGATCCTGGTACGACGACAGTCTGCGCTGGGCTCAACGATGGAGGAGCAGTCCCTGACCTTGGAAGAGCGCCACGAGGCCACCGGTGCTACGAGCCACCCCGCCATGCGCCTGGAGGAGCATGGCTGACTGAGGTACGTGCTTGTGTGCTGGATGGGAAGCGGTGAGATTTAAACTGCAATACATGAGTACGCATGTCACGACACTATAATCGCTAATGAGCACATTTCTGCTATGTTACTGTATTATATACTTGTTTTATATATAACCCTTTGGGACCATGTCCTATTTGTCAATGCAAAGTGATGAAAACTTGAAGCTGACAAGACACTGATCTCAAGATAAAGCCCGAAATTCGGATGAAAAATACATTGAAAGCAATTATGAATCGCGAAGCCAGTGGCTGAAAGATTAAACTGACACAGGATATGATCAAAGTCAGAAGCCTGTTTCCAATGATTTGTTTTTGATTAAGAGTTGATGAGCGAAACGCAAACTCAATCAGTTTACTGTTTTATTTGTACTTTCTGTTCACAGGGTAATTCCACAAACACAACAAGTATGCATGCTGAAGCATTTCTTTGGCACCACACGTTTACGTCTGTTACAATTGCAAGGTGACGTTACTGGGGATCTCTTCTTTAGTACCACCCTGACGAATGCCCCTGACCCACATGGACCAACAGAGTAGGGAGGAAACATGTTGGCGCATTTATTTTACGGTCATAGGACCACAATATCCGTATTGACCCTTATCATAGTTTTTAACCACCCCGCTAATAAAGGGATACCTGGGGTGAGTTAGGACTTTTTATCTAAATGTTTAAAAAAATCCTAACGTGAAAAACAAATTGTCTTCTAAGTGCTCCCTGGAGTACGGTTGAGCCCACTCAGACCTTTAGGAGTCAAGGCAAACCCAATGATGAAGCATGCCACTACTAGAGTGGGTGAGGGTTGTATATAAATGAAAAAAGAGGTCTTTCCTCTTCCCACCTCTGAGTGCAGTGGAAGTACATGTTCTTTCCTCTTTTTCCTTGATGATTCACTCTCGTAGAGAGGATCCCTTTATGGATTATGATTGGTGATTGAACCAATTTGGGAACCAACATCTGTCCTGTTTATAGTCTAACATGGAGCTTTTTGTATGCTATTCCCCAATTCGGATGTCCCGAAGTTGGCGGGAAGGAGGGTCCCGGCAATTATGTTTGCGGACGACACCCTCCTTCTCTCCAAGTCACCGATGGGAATCCAGCGTGTGTTGGATGGATTTGGGGAGTTCTGTAGGGAGCATGGATTGGAGATCAATACTTTAAAGACTAAATTTATGGCCTTCAATCCACCACCCAGGCTCTACCGCATCCCACGTATAGGGAATAACACACTTGAACGAGTAAACACCTTTGAATATCTTGGTGTTACCCTCAATGAGGAATTGGCGTGGGGTCCACACCAGGAGAAAGCCAGGCTGAAATTAGTGCAACACACCAGTGGAATACTAAGGATGATAGGGAAGAATAGGTCGACCCTTAAACCTATAGGCCCACCCCTTCATATTTATAGGGTACAAGCCAGAGGAGCAGTCACATACGGCAGCGAACTATGGGGTCACAAAGTCTTGGACAGCTTGGGAAAGGAGGAGAACAGATTCCTTAGGTGTTTAGTAGCTCTTCCTCCGAGTACACCCCTAGTGCCTCTGAGACTAGACCTAGGTATTAGACCCCTGGAGGAAGAGTTGGCGCTTCGTCCCGTGATCTATTGGTGTAGATTATGGACGGTGCCTGAACTGATTCATTACAGACAGGGTTTACAGGAAGTTCTTGGCTTCCCAAATTCGGGGAACATTGCCTGGCTCAAGTTTGTAAGGAATAGTTTGGTGAGCCTAGGTCTAGATGCACTTTGGAACGATCCTTAGAACGCCTGTTCAAAGTTTCCTAAAAAAGCTCTTACCAAACTGTACTATGATTCCAAGGCTCCTTCACTTCGACCTTCAAAATCTTTAGGGTCGTTAACACATCAATTCCTTCACATGAAGACCACATATAGTTTTGAACTAGCCCTTGAGAATGTTTACCCTGCAATAATCAGGAAGCTTTATTTGCAATGGAGGCACGGGTCCTTGCCAATTCATGCTCTTACTAGCCGTTGGTCCGCGTTGACATCCAGTATTTGCCCGGCATGCAGAGCAAGTGATGAAACCGAGCTGCATCTTATATTCTTCTGCCCGGGCTATACTGAGGCGCGCAGAAAATGGATCATTCCCGTTTGCAGGAATCTGGGTTTTACCAGATGCCACGAAGCCTTTAGAATTCTTAAAAGCGATATGGCTGCACACATTGTGTTTGCTGTGGCAAAATTTCTGGGGGCTTTATGGCACAAACGGAAGCGGTATTTAAAAATGTCACCATGATTCGTTTTGTACTCTGTTATAAGGCACATGATTATATGTAACTACCAGGTATCTAGCCCTGCGGCTGCACCAACAACTTTTAACCATTTTATTTATTGTTCTTAAATGTTTTTATATTCATTTTATGTACTTTTATGGAGATCCTCCGAAATAAAGTTTTTCTTGACTTGACTTGGCTATTCTGGGTCTGTTTTTGTTCAAGATGAAATCTGAAGGGATTGTGTCCACCAAAGTAAAAAAAAGTGGTTGGAAAGCCTAATGGTAATATACTGGTTATTAAGTTGTTTATTGATGTATTCCCTAACAGGATATGTACTTGGGTGACCAGGAGTCATGAAGGTCCTTAATTTTGTGGAGTGTTTTTTGTTCATTTTATCTGATTCCAGCTGGTCGTTTGAGAACCAAATGCTGAGATATTTAATGTACTTTGTTTGCAAGTGTAGTCCTGTGTTTCTAATACATGAGGAAAGACACCATTGGTTTAGGGGTAGGACTTCAATTTTTTCTTTATTCAGACTGTAGCCAGAGAAGCTCCAGAATTTATGAATGATGTCCAGCAGAGGGGGGATTGCTATTTTTGCTTCCTCTGTAAATATCAAAATGGTGTCAAAATATGCTGCTGTTCTGAGCGTACTAAATTGAAACTATAAGCCTTTGATATTATAACAGGTGTTTGTTAGTTAACGGGGTTTAACAGCAAGGAACAGAAGAGGGAAGAGTAGACATCCCTGTTGAGTGCCCTGTTGTAGCTCAGTAGATTCTGACATATTTCCATTGATTCTAATTCTAGCAATTGGGCTTGTGTATGAGCCTTTAGTCATTTTAATATAGAGGTCCCCTAGATCATATCAGTGTAGCATGGCTGTTAGAATTGGGGGTCTCTAGTTTGCAGAGGTATGCAACTTGTCCAAGTAGGGACCCTTCCTTCTGGACAGAATTAGTAAAGTACACACCTAAGTTTGCTTGTGCTCACCCTCTGGTAGCTTGGCACAGAGCAGTCAGGCTAAACTTACAGAGGCAATGTGTAAAGCATGTGTATATAACAAAAGACCTCGGCTTATTAGCTGGAAAAGAAACCTACTCCTATGATACATACCCTGAAGACGAGGACGATGAATATCATTGACCCCCTAGAAGATTTAGATAATGATCTTCTCGATGAAGACCTTGTGCAAGCTTCTAGCTCAAAAGCCATTAAAGACCCTACAGTGATGGAAATGTTTAATCCTAACCAGAACACTCACCCAAGGGGGTCAGACTGGTGGCCTATGGACCACGTTTTGAAATTCATTAAACATTGGATCTGCAGTTCCCTCAAGAAGGAAACACGAAACTTGATGAGGACAGAGTGCTCTAGACCCTTCCTAGATAATAAAGCTGGGATGGATCCAGAACTGATGACATTTTTATTTAAAACAGGCAAGGATCCTAGGAATGGCATGCAGCGTTGCCTCAAACAATGCCAATACAAGGACTTGGATATTTTGCGTCCCCTCGCAAGAAATCTTGATCTGGCAAAAGAAGCTTCTCTGAAGGGTAAACATGTAGATGTTGACCTACTATGTGGCTGAAGTCAATGTGCACTATGCAAATGCAATGTAAACGAAGTTTCGGCTGAGCGTAAAAGGGCCATACTTATGAGGATTAATCCTAAACTTTCAGACCTCGCCAATAAAGACCCAAAGGGTGACTCCAATGGTTTACTCTTTGGAGAAGGTTTTATTAAAACCCTAGGAATGTATGTTTCAACTTTCTCAGCCTTCTGCAGGGCTCAATTCAACATGAGACGCATGTATGGAGGTAGAGTTTTTGGCAGGGCTGGCAGGATGGGACTGGCTGCCAGCCGTGAGCAACAGAGGTCCCAATTTCACCTAAATAACCCAAGAGGATTTGGAAGACAATACCATGGCAAAAATACCTTCTTCCCTCAAAGAGGCTGAGGTACACGATCCCATGGCGGCAGAGGCAGGTTCCAGGGAAGTGGAAACCAAGGTAAGAGTCCCAATCCCTCTTGGTTCTTCCCCTGTAAAGGTAGGGAGAAGATTACGCCTTTCCAGCCACAACTGGTGTTTAATTACAAACGACCCATGGATACTCAATACCGTAAGAGGTTTCAAGATAGATTTTAACCACACACCACTTCAAAAACACCCATCCAGAGAGTTGATCCTAGATCAAGAACAGTCAAATTTGTTACAACTGGAGGTTATCCAAATCATACAGAAAGGTGCCATTCGTAAAGTCAGAAACTCAAGGGATGGTTTTATGAGTACAATCTTTGTAGTAAAGAAAAAGGACAAGGGGTGGAGGCTGGTCATAAATCTAAAACAACTAAACACATTTTTAGTTCACAGACACTTCAAGATGGAGGGTAGCCATCTTTTGAGAGACACCTTACAAGAGAGAGATTGGCTTGTGAAATTGGATCTCAAGGATGCTTATTTCACAATACCAATGGATAACAGCTCGCAGAAATATTTAAAGTTCTTTTCGAAAGGAACAATTTACCAGTTCTGCTATTTTCCCTTTGGCCTCTCATCAGCTCCTTGGTGTTTCACCAAAGTTCTAAGACCTGTGGTAGCCTTTCTAAGAAATGGGGGTGTTCGGATTATAATCTACCTAGACGATATGCTGATAATGTCACAGAGTCAAGAGAAACTGTGAATAGACATGAAATGGACAATAGACCTCTTAGAGGGACTAGGATTCATTGTAAACACAGAAAAGTTGGTTACAACTCCTACTGAGAATCTAGAATTCCTAGGTTTTCAGGTGGATACAATCATGAGCCAAGTATAATTACCCTTAAAAAGTTGACAAAAATAAAGAAGGAAGTAGCTTATGTCCTTTCAAAGGATACTCTGAATCTAAGATCCTTAGCAAGAGTGATTGGCCTTCTGTCCTCTTTTATCCAAGCTGTTTCACCGGGCCCTTTACATTACAGGGCCATGCAGAGATTAAAATCCTTGGTTTTAAGGATGGGACTATGGTACTGAGACAGGGTCCCCTTATCTCAGGAAGCACTAGAGGATCTCCTGTGGTGGTGGAACAATCTGGACAGTTAGAATGGCCAGGCAATCTTTGGGAATGTCCCAGATTTCATAGTGGAATCGGACACAAGCAACCTCGGTTGGGATGCGAGATTAGGTTTGACAGAGACAGGATGGGAAAGGTCTCAGGAGGAACATCTACTTCACATAAATTGTCTAGAGATGATGGCTGACTTGAACGCACCGATGAGCTTCTAGTCATCAATGTAGTTCTCTTGAGACTGGACAACTTCACAGCTGTGACCTATATCAATCGCCTAGGGGGTGCAAGGCCCAAAACACTTGCCAATATGGCCACGGAAATTTACTATTTTTGCTGGACACAAACAATTCTACGAAAAGCAGAGTTCATTCTTGGACACCACAACATAAGAGCAGATTGAAACTCAAGGTTTCTAAGGCACTCGAACGACTGGAAACTGAATCCCAAAGTTTTTCAAAAGATTCAGAACCTATGGGGCCCCATTCAAGTGGATCTGTTCGACAGCAGATTAACATATCAAGTAGAAGACTACTTCAGCTGGAGACCAGATCCCAAAGCAATGGGAGTAGATGGTCCAGCAGGGTGGGAATTGCTATTTTTGCTTCCTCTGTAAATATCAAAATGGTGTCAAAATATGTTACTGTTTTGACCATACCAAATTGAAACTGTAAGCATTTGATATTATAACAGGTGTTTGTTAGTTAACGGGGTTTAACAGCAAGGAACAGTAGAGGGAAGAGTAGATATCCTTGTTGAGTGCCCTGTTGTAGCTCAGTGGATTCTGACATGTTTCCATGAATTCTAATTCTAGCGATTGGGCTTGTGTATGAGGCTTTAGTCATTTTAATATAGAGGTCCCCTAAATCATATCAGTGCAGCATGGTTGTTAGAACTGGGGGTCTCTAGTTTGCAGAGGTATGCACCTTGTCCAAGTAGGGACCCTTCCTTTTAGCCAGAATTAGTAAAGTACACACCTAAGTTTGCCTGTGCTCACCCTCTGGTAGCTTGGCACAGAGCAGTCAGGCTAAACTTACAGAGATAATGTGTAAAGCATTTGTATATAACCAACAGTAATGCATTGGAAACACCACAAATTGACACCACACCAGTTAAAAAAATTAAAATATCTTTATTTGAACCAAACAAGACTAAAATATGACAAAAATCCAACATACAGAGATTAAAATATGACTTTTAAAAGGTAAAAACAGTTCTGTCCAGAGGAAATTATGGATGTGACATTTTCAGCACAAAGTACCTGGGGTGTGTCAAAATCAGAAGCAAAAACTGCCACAGGGAAGGTGATGTGTCGGTTCTTTAAGCACAGGGAAGGGGATACATCGGTTCCATTGGCTGGCTCCAGGGGAGGGTGATGTGTTGGTTCCTTACTGCCATGCAGGGGAGGTGATAGGTCGGTTCCTTACTGGAGGGGAGGTTATTCTTCGGTTTCTAACTGTGCTGGTGGGTGATGCGTCGGTTTCTTACTGTGGCTCTCGCGTTGCGGTAGATTTGGCTCCCAGGTGCGATATGTGGAAAATACAGCCATGCTGGAGGCGATGCGGCAGCTGCGAACCAGGTGCTGCATTATTTCTCCTGCTGCCAACTGGCGATGCTTTGAATTTTCTTGCTGCCCAGCAGGGCATGTGTCGGAGCCGGTTCAGTCATCTCAGACTTCGGAGATCGGTGCACAGGACTCGTCGTACGGCGGTTTTCTGGGCTGTGGGCAGGCACTGCGTTGATTTTATTACAAAACCGGAGGCTACCATTATGCAATAACTTTTATTGCTGCCCCAACATGCAGCCCTTTAAAGAAGATGTATTAGATCACAAGTAAAACATTCCATAGAACTTTAGAAACATAACATAGTAACAGTAGCTAGCATCATCCTCTTTTATTGGCTGTGCCTCATGAGTTAAGTACATTCAACTTGTAGCACCTTCTTTTTGCTATTATGAAACTTCGTTTTTTTAGGATTTACAAGGTAAGTCAACCTGTTTTTTATCCTTGGGTAGCAACCCCTCCAATTTCTGGTCGGGTCCCTATCCCCTTTTCCGTCTTATGAATACCTCAGATATTATATGGCCTTTTTGCAAGCTTTTGCATTTACTCATGCCTGTATTTAATGCTCAAAACGCTCTTTATGGTAACTATTTAAACAATACAAACTAAATATGTCATAGAGTGTATGCCAGACAGACCTTTTTCTCCTAATGCGCTCCACTTAGCATGCTTGCAGCTCCGTTGTTTACAATGCCGGTGGTGGCTGGATTGAGCTACCCGCCAGAGACTTGAGAGACTCTGCGTCTCATGCCGAGGGGATAATGGGCACCACGGAGAGTGTCTCCATCTCGCGGTCTGCCTTCCTACTTTTAATTACCTTGAGGACGTCCCCCTCTGCTTCAGAGGGACTGCCAACACAAACTTGGCTTTCGTCCTCACACGAGCCGTTTCCCGGCCCACATTACGTTGGGCAGACTTAGGAGATGATATTAGAAAGCAGGGATGGATGCGACTCCGACTCCTCTGACCTTCCCAGCTCCGTAGACAGGATCTCTCTTGCTGGCCCACAACACACCTCGGCAAACGCCTCTCTCCGCTCGCAAGAGTTGGACAGAGACAGTTAAATTTGGGCAGACTTCGGAGCTGGGATTAGAAAGCGGGGACTTTTGCGACTCCGCCCCGACCTTTCCAGCTCTGAAGACACACTCTGTCATCTTTTTTCCATTACCCTGATTCCCCGATAGGGAAATTACGCATATTAGTTAAAAAGGAAAAATTGAAAAAGGACTATAGCTTGCTGGTACCGTTTCTATGGTAACCAAGCAAGCTCGAGCCTCGCAACGTTCTTTCCACTCACACCGAAGGTGGCAGGCTCAACAGTTACAACAACTGATACTATTTAGAATAAGACAAGAAACGATACTTTAAAAAAAAGAGAGAGAAAAGAAAGAGAATGAAGGTATTGTTTCAAACAATCATCCCTTATTTATCAGACATTTAATTTTATAAAATTGTTTTACTGTTTTTGAATACTAAAATCTTTATCTAAACAGTATTATTTGAACAAGTTTTTGAACATTATGTCTGATATTGAAACAGAGGGGACTTCAGCCATACTCTTCAGCGAGAGAGCTCTAATTAATTACCTTGAGAAGGAATTTAAATCCTCCCTGAAAGAGGCAGTGGAGGCATCTCTCACCAAGAGAAAAAGGGACGACTCTGAAGAGGAACTAATATCCTTTCAGAGGATGAGACTCCCATCAGAAAAGGAGGTAAGGTTATGAAGAAAACTAAACACATCTCTAATGTTCCATTTAGCTATGGAAGCCAGCGAGCTACAAAAGACAGAGATGAAGCATCAGGTAAGCCTGTGCGCTACTAGTGACCTTGGCAACCATAGCGGTACAATTAGCAAGAGCAGCCTTATTGGTGCAATAAGCCCAGGGGCCCATCGCGGCACAAAAAGACCAAGTGACCTTCATGGCTCAAAAGACCCCGGCTTATTAGCTGGAAAAGAAACCTACTCCTATGATACATACCCTGAAGACGAGGACGATAAATATCATTGACCCCCTAGAAGATTTAGATAATGATCTTCTCAATGAAGACCTTGTGCAAGCTTCTAGCTCAAAAGCCATTAAAGACCCTACAGGGATGGAAATGTTTAATCCTAACCAGAAAACTCACCCAAGGGGGTCAGACTGGTAGCCTATGGACCACGTTTTGAAATTCATTAAACATTGGATCTGCAGTTCCCTCAAGAAGGAAACACGAAACTTGATGAGGACAGAGTGCTCTAGACCCTTCCTAGATAATAAAGCTGGGATGACTCCAAATTTGGATCCAGAACTGATGATATTTTTTATTTAAAACAGGCAAGGATCCTAGGAATGGCATGCAGCGTTGCCTCAAACAATGCCAAGACAAGGTCTTGGATATTTGGGGTCCCCTCGCAAGAAATCTTGATCTGGCAGAAGAAGCTTCTCTGAAGGGTAAACATGTAGATGCTGACCTACTATTTGGCTGAAGTCAATGTGCACTATGCAAATGCAATGTAAACGAAGGCCTTTCGGCTGAGCGTAAAAGGGCCATACTTATGAGGATTAATCCTAAACTTTCAGACCTCGCCCAAAAAGACCCAAAGGGTGACTCCAATGGTTTACTGTTTGGAGAAGGTTTCATTAAAACCCTAGGAATGTATGTTTCAACTTTCTCAGCCTTCTGCAGGGCTCAATTCAACATGAGACGCATGTTTGGAGGTAGAGTTTTTGCCAGGGCTGGCAGGATGGGACTGGCTGCCAGCCGTGAGCAACAGAGGTCCCAATTTTACCTAAATAACCCAGGAGGCTTTGGAAGACAATACCATGGCAAAAATACCTTCTTCCCTCAAAGAGTCCGAGTTACACGATCCCATGGCGGCAGAGGCAGGTTCCAGGGAAGTGGAAACCAAGGTAAGAGTCCCAATCCCTCTTGGTTCTTCCCCTGTAAAGGTAGGGAGAAGCTTACGCCTTTCCAGCCACAACTGGTGTTTAATTACAAACGACCCATGGATACTCAATACCGTAAGAGGTTTCAAGATAGATTTTACCCACACACCACTGCAAACACACCCATCCAGAGAGTTGATCCTAGATCAAGAACAGTCAAATTTGTTACAACTGGAGGTTATCCAAATCTTACAGAAAGGTGCCATTCGTAAAGTCAGAAACTCAAGGGATGGTTTTATGAGTACAATCTTTTTAGTAAAGAAAAAGGACAAGGGGTGGAGGCTGGTCATAAATCTAAAACAACTAAACACATTTTTAGTTCACAGACACTTCAAGATGGAGGGTAGCCATCTTTTGAGAGACACCTTACAAGAGAGAGATTGGCTTGTGAAATTGGATCTCAAGGATGCTTATTTCACAATACCAATGGATAACAGCTCGCAGAAATATTTAAAGTTCTTTTCGAAAGGAACAATTTACCAGTTCTGCTATTTTCCCTTTGGCCTCTCATCAGCTCCTTGGTGTTTCACCAAAGTTCTAAGACCTGTGGTAGCCTTTCTAAGAAATGGGGGTGTTCGGATTATAATCTACCTAGACGATATGCTGATAATGTCACAGAGTCAAGAGAAACTGTGAATAGACATGAAATGGACAATAGACCTCTTAGAGGGACTAGGATTCATTGTAAACACAGAAAAGTCGGTTACAACTCCTACTGAGAATCTAGAATTCCTAGGTTTTCAGGTGGATACAATCATGAGCCAAGTATAATTACCCTTAAAAAGTTGACAAAAATAAAGAAGGAAGTAGCTTATGTCCTTTCAAAGGATACTCTGAATCTAAGATCCTTAGCAAGAGTGATTGGCCTTCTGTCCTCTTTTATCCAAGCTGTTTCACCGGGCCCTTTACATTACAGGGCCATGCAGAGATTAAAATCCTTGGTTTTAAGGATGGGACTATGGTACTGAGACAGGGTCCCCTTATCTCAGGAAGCACTAGAGGATCTCCTGTGGTGGTGGAACAATCTGGACAGTTAGAATGGCCAGGCAATCTTTGGGAATGTCCCAGATTTCATAGTGGAATCGGACACAAGCAACCTCGGTTGGGATGCGAGATTAGGTTTGACAGAGACAGGATGGGAAAGGTCTCAGGAGGAACGTCTACTTCACATAAATTGTCTAGAGATGATGGCTGACTTGAACGCACCGATGAGCTTCTAGTCATCAATGTAGTTCTCTTGAGACTGGACAACTTCACAGCTGTGACCTATATCAATCGCCTAGGGGGTGCAAGGCCCAAAACACTTGCCAATATGGCCACGGAAATTTACTATTTTTGCTGGACACAAACAATTCTACGAAAAGCAGAGTTCATTCTTGGACACCACAACATAAGAGCAGATTGAAACTCAAGGTTTCTAAGGCACTCGAACGACTGGAAACTGAATCCCAAAGTTTTTCAAAAGATTCAGAACCTATGGGGCCCCATTCAAGTGGATCTGTTCGACAGCAGATTAACATATCAAGTAGAAGACTACTTCAGCTGGAGACCAGATCCCAAAGCAATGGGAGTAGATGGTCCAGCAGGGTGGGAATTGCTATTTTTGCTTCCTCTGTAAATATCAAAATGGTGTCAAAATATGTTACTGTTTTGACCATACCAAATTGAAACTGTAAGCATTTGATATTATAACAGGTGTTTGTTAGTTAACGGGGTTTAACAGCAAGGAACAGTAGAGGGAAGAGTAGATATCCTTGTTGAGTGCCCTGTTGTAGCTCAGTGGATTCTGACATGTTTCCATGAATTCTAATTCTAGCGATTGGGCTTGTGTATGAGGCTTTAGTCATTTTAATATAGAGGTCCCCTAAATCATATCAGTGCAGCATGGTTGTTAGAACTGGGGGTCTCTAGTTTGCAGAGGTATGCACCTTGTCCAAGTAGGGACCCTTCCTTTTAGCCAGAATTAGTAAAGTACACACCTAAGTTTGCCTGTGCTCACCCTCTGGTAGCTTGGCACAGAGCAGTCAGGCTAAACTTACAGAGATAATGTGTAAAGCATTTGTATATAACCAACAGTAATGCATTGGAAACACCACAAATTGACACCACACCAGTTAAAAAAATTAAAATATCTTTATTTGAACCAAACAAGACTAAAATATGACAAAAATCCAACATACAGAGATTAAAATATGACTTTTAAAAGGTAAAAACAGTTCTGTCCAGAGGAAATTATGGATGTGACATTTTCAGCACAAAGTACCTGGGGTGTGTCAAAATCAGAAGCAAAAACTGCCACAGGGAAGGTGATGTGTCGGTTCTTTAAGCACAGGGAAGGGGATACATCGGTTCCATTGGCTGGCTCCAGGGGAGGGTGATGTGTTGGTTCCTTACTGCCATGCAGGGGAGGTGATAGGTCGGTTCCTTACTGGAGGGGAGGTTATTCTTCGGTTTCTAACTGTGCTGGTGGGTGATGCGTCGGTTTCTTACTGTGGCTCTCGCGTTGCGGTAGATTTGGCTCCCAGGTGCGATATGTGGAAAATACAGCCATGCTGGAGGCGATGCGGCAGCTGCGAACCAGGTGCTGCATTATTTCTCCTGCTGCCAACTGGCGATGCTTTGAATTTTCTTGCTGCCCAGCAGGGCATGTGTCGGAGCCGGTTCAGTCATCTCAGACTTCGGAGATCGGTGCACAGGACTCGTCGTACGGCGGTTTTCTGGGCTGTGGGCAGGCACTGCGTTGATTTTATTACAAAACCGGAGGCTACCATTATGCAATAACTTTTATTGCTGCCCCAACATGCAGCCCTTTAAAGAAGATGTATTAGATCACAAGTAAAACATTCCATAGAACTTTAGAAACATAACATAGTAACAGTAGCTAGCATCATCCTCTTTTATTGGCTGTGCCTCATGAGTTAAGTACATTCAACTTGTAGCACCTTCTTTTTGCTATTATGAAACTTCGTTTTTTTAGGATTTACAAGGTAAGTCAACCTGTTTTTTATCCTTGGGTAGCAACCCCTCCAATTTCTGGTCGGGTCCCTATCCCCTTTTCCGTCTTATGAATACCTCAGATATTATATGGCCTTTTTGCAAGCTTTTGCATTTACTCATGCCTGTATTTAATGCTCAAAACGCTCTTTATGGTAACTATTTAAACAATACAAACTAAATATGTCATAGAGTGTATGCCAGACAGACCTTTTTCTCCTAATGCGCTCCACTTAGCATGCTTGCAGCTCCGTTGTTTACAATGCCGGTGGTGGCTGGATTGAGCTACCCGCCAGAGACTTGAGAGACTCTGCGTCTCATGCCGAGGGGATAATGGGCACCACGGAGAGTGTCTCCATCTCGCGGTCTGCCTTCCTACTTTTAATTACCTTGAGGACGTCCCCCTCTGCTTCAGAGGGACTGCCAACACAAACTTGGCTTTCGTCCTCACACGAGCCGTTTCCCGGCCCACATTACGTTGGGCAGACTTAGGAGATGATATTAGAAAGCAGGGATGGACGCGACTCCGACTCCTCTGACCTTCCCAGCTCCGTAGACAGGATCTCTCTTGCTGGCCCACGACACACCTCGGCAAACGCCTCTCTCCGCTCGCAAGAGTTGGACAGAGACAGTTAAATTTGGGCAGACTTCGGAGCTGGGATTAGAAAGCGGGGACTTTTGCGACTCCGCCCCGACCTTTCCAGCTCTGAAGACACACTCTGTCATCTTTTTTCCATTACCCTGATTCCCCGATAGGGAAATTACGCATATTAGTTAAAAAGGAAAAATTGAAAAAGGACTATAGCTTGCTGGTACCGTTTCTATGGTAACCAAGCAAGCTCGAGCCTCGCAACGTTCTTTCCACTCACACCGAAGGTGGCAGGCTCAACAGTTACAACAACTGATACTATTTAGAATAAGACAAGAAACGATACTTTAAAAAAAAGAGAGAGAAAAGAAAGAGAATGAAGGTATTGTTTCAAACAATCATCCCTTATTTATCAGACATTTAATTTTATAAAATTGTTTTACTGTTTTTGAATACTAAAATCTTTATCTAAACAGTATTATTTGAACAAGTTTTTGAACATTATGTCTGATATTGAAACAGAGGGGACTTCAGCCATACTCTTCAGCGAGAGAGCTCTAATTAATTACCTTGAGAAGGAATTTAAATCCTCCCTGAAAGAGGCAGTGGAGGCATCTCTCACCAAGAGAAAAAGGGACGACTCTGAAGAGGAACTAATATCCTTTCAGAGGATGAGACTCCCATCAGAAAAGGAGGTAAGGTTATGAAGAAAACTAAACACATCTCTAATGTTCCATTTAGCTATGGAAGCCAGTGAGCTACAAAAGACAGAGATGAAGCATCAGGTAAGCCTGTGCGCTACTAGTGACCTTGGCAACCATAGCGGTACAATTAGCAAGAGCAGCCTTATTGGTGCAATAAGCCCAAGGGCCCATCGCGGCACAAAAAGACCAAGTGACCTTCATGGCTCAAAAGACCCCGGCTTATTAGCTGGAAAAGAAACCTACTCCTATGATACATACCCTGAAGACGAGGACGATAAATATCATTGACCCCCTAGAAGATTTAGATAATGATCTTCTCAATGAAGACCTTGTGCAAGCTTCTAGCTCAAAAGCCATTAAAGACCCTACAGGGATGGAAATGTTTAATCCTAACCAGAACACTCACCCAAGGGGGTCAGACTGGTAGCCTATGGACCACGTTTTGAAATTCATTAAACATTGGATCTGCAGTTCCCTCAAGAAGGAAACACGAAACTTGATGAGGACAGAGTGCTCTAGACCCTTCCTAGATAATAAAGCTGGGATGACTCCAAATTTGGATCCAGAACTGATGATATTTTTTATTTAAAACAGGCAAGGATCCTAGGAATGGCATGCAGCGTTGCCTCAAACAATGCCAAGACAAGGTTTTGGATATTTGGGGTCCCCTCGCAAGAAATCTTGATCTGGCAGAAGAAGCTTCTCTGAAGGGTAAACATGTAGATGCTGACCTACTATTTGGCTGAAGTCAATGTGCACTATGCAAATGCAATGTAAACGAAGGCCTTTCGGCTGAGCGTAAAAGGGCCATACTTATGAGGATTAATCCTAAACTTTCAGACCTCGCCCAAAAAGACCCAAAGGGTGACTCCAATGGTTTACTGTTTGGAGAAGGTTTCATTAAAACCCTAGGAATGTATGTTTCAACTTTCTCAGCCTTCTGCAGGGCTCAATTCAACATGAGACGCATGTTTGGAGGTAGAGTTTTTGCCAGGGCTGGCAGGATGGGACTGGCTGCCAGCCGTGAGCAACAGAGGTCCCAATTTTACCTAAATAACCCAGGAGGCTTTGGAAGACAATACCATGGCAAAAATACCTTCTTCCCTCAAAGAGTCCGAGTTACACGATCCCATGGCGGCAGAGGCAGGTTCCAGGGAAGTGGAAACCAAGGTAAGAGTCCCAATCCCTCTTGGTTCTTCCCCTGTAAAGGTAGGGAGAAGCTTACGCCTTTCCAGCCACAACTGGTGTTTAATTACAAACGACCCATGGATACTCAATACCGTAAGAGGTTTCAAGATAGATTTTACCCACACACCACTGCAAACACACCCATCCAGAGAGTTGATCCTAGATCAAGAACAGTCAAATTTGTTACAACTGGAGGTTATCCAAATCTTACAGAAAGGTGCCATTCGTAAAGTCAGAAACTCAAGGGATGGTTTTATGAGTACAATCTTTTTAGTAAAGAAAAAGGACAAGGGGTGGAGGCTAGTCATAAATCTAAAACAACTAAACACATTTTTAATTCACAGACACTTCAAGATGGAGGGTATCCATCTTTTGAGACACCTTACAAGAGAGAGATTGGCTTGTGAAATTGGATCTCAAGGATGCTTATTTCACAATACCAATGGATTACAGCTCATAGAAATATTTAAGGTTCTGTTCGAAAGGAACAACTTACCAGTTCTGCTATTTTCCCTTTGGCCTCTCATCAGCTCCTTGGTGTTTCACCAAAGTTCTAAGACCTGTGGTAGCCTTTCTAAGAAATAGGGGTGTTCGGATTATAATCTACCTAGACGATATGCTGATAATGTCACAGAGTCAAGAGAAACTGTTAATAGACATGAAATGGACAATAGACCTCTTAGAGGGACTAGGATTCATTGTAAACACAGAAAAGTCGGTTACAACTCCTACTCAGAATCTAGAATTCCTAGGTTTTCAGGTGAATACAATCATGAGCCAAGTATAATTACCCTTAAAAAGTTGACAAAAATAAAGAAGGAAGTAGCTTATGTCCTTTCAAAGGATACTCTGAATCTAAGATCCTTAGCAAGAGTGATTGGCCTTCTGTCCTCTTTTATCCAAGCTGTTGCACCGGGCCCTTTACATTACAGGGCCATGCAGAGATTAAAATCCTTGGGTTTAAGGATGGGACTATGGTACTGAGACAGGGTCCCCTTATCTCAGGAAGCACTAGAGGATCTCCTGTGGTGGTGGAACAATCTGGACAGTTAGAATGGCCAGGCAATCTGTGGGAATGTCCCAGATTTCATAGTGGAATCGGACGCAAGCAACCTCGGTTGGGATGCGAGATTAGGTTTGACAGAGACAGGATGGGAAAGGTCTCAGGAGGAACGTCTACTTCATATAAATTGTCTAGAGATGATGGCTGACTTGAACGCACCGATGAGCTTCTAGTCATCAACGTAGTTCTCTTGAGACTGGACAACTTCACAGCTGTGACCTATATCAATCGCCTAGGGGGTGCAAGGCCCAAAACACTTGCCAATATGGCCACGGAAATTTAGTATTTTTGCTGAACACAAACAATTCTACGAAAAGCAGAGTTCATTCTTGGTCACCAAAACATAAGAGCAGATTGAAACTCAAGGTTTCTAACGCACTCGAACGACTGGAAACTGAATCCCAAAGTTTTTCAAAAGATTCAGAACCTATGGGGCCCCATTCAAGTGGATCTGTTTGACAGCAGATTAACATATCAAGTAGAAGACTACTTCAGCTGGAGACCAGATCCCAAAGCAATGGGAGTAGATGGTCCAGCAGGGTGGGAATTGCTATTTTTGCTTCCTCTGTAAATATCAAAATGGTGTCAAAATATGTTGCTGTTTTGAGCATACCAAATTGAAACTGTAAGCTTTTGATATTATAACAGGTGTTTGTAAGTTAACGGGGTTTAACAGCAAGGAACAGTAGAGGGAAGAGTAGATATCCTTGTTGAGTGCCCTGTTGTAGCTCAGTGGATTCTGACATGTTTCCATGAATTCTAATTCTAGCGATTGGGCTTGTGTATGAGGCTTTAGTCATTTTAATATAGAGGTCCCCTAAATCATATCAGTGCAGCATGGTTGTTAGAATTGGGGGTCTCTAGTTTGCAGAGGTATGCACCTTGTCCAAGTAGGGACCCTTCCTTTTAGCCAGAATTAGTAAAGTACACACCTAAGTTTGCCTGTGCTCACCCTCTGGTAGCTTGGCACAGAGCAGTCAGGCTAAACTTACAGAGGTAATGTGTAAAGCATTTGTATATAACCAACAGTAATGCATTGGAAACACCACAAATTGACACCACACCAGTTAAACAAATTAAAATATCTTTATCTGAACCAAACAAGACTAAAAATGACAAAAATCCAACATACAGAGATTAAAATATGACTTTTAAAAAGTAAAAACAGTTCTGTCCAGAGGAAATTATGGATGTGACATTTTCAGCACAAAGTACCTGGGGTGTGTCAAAATCAGAAGCAAAAACTGCCACAGGGAAGGTGATGTGTCGGTTCTTTAAGCACAGGGAAGGGGATACATCGGTTCCATTGGCTGGCTCCAGGGGAGGGTGATGTGTTGGTTCCTTACTGCAATGCAGGGAAGGTGATAGGTCGGTTCCTTACTGGAGGGGAGGTTATTCTCAGCCAAACCTTTCTCCTTTCCCTGTGGAGTCCCTCAGGGCTCATCCATTAGCCCTACTCTCTTTAATATATATGTAAAACAGCTAGCCCCGCTGGTGGAATCCTTCGGATTTTCTCTCACCTCATACGCCGACGATACCCAGATTGTGGTGTCCCTGCAACCAGGTGGACACCAGAACACTACTTCTGGGTTCAGGGACTGCATGACAGAGATTGGCAAATGGATGGCTCAAAACTGCCTCAAGCTGAACTCTAGTAAAACGGAGGTGGTCCTCTTTGGGAATGACCTAAATTTTTGGACTCCAGAATGGTGGCCAGACACAATGGGGCCTCTTCCAACAGCCAGCAGGAAAGTTAAAAATCTAGGGATAATGATAGACAATCAATTATCCTACAAAGATCAAATAAATGCGGTGGCTTCGGCCACCTCATTCACTCTTAGATCCTGCAAAACAATTCTGCCCCTTCTTCCCAAAGAGAGTCTAAGAACGGTAATATCAGCACTTGTGCTCTCTAAACTAGATTACTGCAATAGCCTATATTTAAATATGCGGGAAGGGCTTTTGAATAAACTTCAACTGCTCCAAAACGCAGCAGCCCGACTCATCACAGGGATTCCCAAGTATGCAGCTATTTCACCAGAAATCAAAAAATTACACTGGCTTCCAGTAAAAAAACGAATTTTGTTTAAAGCCATGTGTATTGTGCACAGGTCGCTCCAGGGCAAAGGGCCCTCTTATCTTACCAAGCACATTCACTGGTATAAACCCAAGAGAACTTTACGCTCTTCAGAGGCCAAACTGGCCAAAATTGCACCAGCAAAAAAAGCCAACTGGGGTGGTCGGAGTTTCCTGGTTGGAGCCACTAGGGCTTGGAATAACCTACCACCACAATTAAGAGGCATTCTGGATCACCTCAGCTTTAGGAAGGCACTAAAAACCTGCCCCTTGTGCACTAATAGGCAATTTAGACTATCTCACTCACCTGAAGGATGACCTCCAAACAGCGCCAGGACACCCACGGGTAACAGATGCGCTATATAAAATTTATAACATAACATAACATAACATAACATTCTTCGGTTTCTAACTGTGCTGGTGGGTGATGCGTCGGTTTCTTACTGTGGCTCCCGCGTTGCGGTAGATTTGGCTCCCGAGGTGCGATGTGTGGAAAATACGGACATGCTGGAGGCGATGCGGCAGCTGCGAACCAGGTGCTGCATTATTTCTCCTGCTGCCAACTGGCGATGCTTTGAATTTTCTTGCTGCCCAGCAGGGCATGTGTCGGAGCCGGTGCAGTCATCTCAGACTTCGGAGATCGGTGCACAGGACTCGTCGTACGGCGGTTTTCTGGGCTGTGGGCAGGCACTGCGTTGATTTTATTACAAAACCGGAGGCTGCCATTATGCAGTAACTTTTATTGCTGCCCCAACATCCAGCCCTTTAAAGAAGATGTATTAGATCACAAGTAAAACATTCCATAGAACTTTAGAAACATAACATAGTAACAGTAGCTAGCTTCATCCACTTTTATTGGCTGCTCCTCATGAGTTAAGTACATTCAACTTGTAGCACCTTCTTTTTGCTATTATGAAACTTCGTTTTTTTAGGATTTACAAGGTAAGTCAACCTGTTTTTTTATCCTTGCGTAGCAACACCTCCAATTTCTGGTCGGGTCCCTATCCCCTTTTCCGTCTTATGAATACCTCAGATATTATATGGCCTTTTTGCAAGCTTTTGCATTTACTCATGCCTGTATTTAATGCTCAAAACGCTCTTTATGGTAACTATTTAAACAATACAAACTAAATATGTCATAGAGTGTATGCCAGACAGACCTTTTTCTCCGAATGCGCTCCACTTAGCATGCTTGCAGCTCCGTTGTTTACAATGCCGGTGGTGGCTGGATTGAGCTACCCGCCAGAGACTTGAGAGACTCTGCGTCTTATCCCGAGGGGATAATGGGCACCACGGAGAGTGTCTCCATCTCGCGGTCTGCCTTCCTACTTTTAATTACCTTGAGGACGTCCCCCTCTGCTTCAGAGGGACTGCCAACACAAACTTGGCTTTGGTCCTCACACGAGCCGGTTCCCGGCCCGCATTACGTTGGGCAGACTTAGGAGATGATATTAGAAAGCGGGGATGGACGCGACTCCGACCCCTCTGACCTTCCCAGCTCCGTAGACAGGATCTCTCTTGCTGGCCCACAACACACCTCGGCAAACGCCTCTCACCGCTCGCAAGAGTTGGACAGAGATAGTTAAGTTTGGGCAGACTTCGGAGCTGGGATTAGAAAGCGGGGACTTTTGCGACTCCGCCCCCGACCTTTCCAGCTCTGAAGACACACTCTGTCATCTTTTTTCCATTACCCTGATTCCCCGATAGGGAAATGACGCATATTAGTTAAAAAGGACAAATTGAAAACGGACTATAGCTTGCTGGTACCGTTTCTATGGTAAACAAGCAAGCTCGAGCCTCGCAACGTTCTTTCCACTCACACCGAAGGAGGCAGGCTCAACAGTTACAACAACTGATACTATTTAGAATAAGATAAGAAAGGATACTTTTAAAAAAAAGAGAGAAAAAAGAAAGAGAATAAAGGTATTGTTTCAAACAATCATCCCTTATTTATCAGACATTTAATTTTATAAAATTGTTTTACTGTTTTTGAATACTAAAAACTTTATCTAAACAGTATTATTTGAACAAGTTTTTGAACATTATGTCTGATATTGAAACAGAGGGGACTTCAGCCATACTCTTCCGCGAGAGAGCTCTAATTAATTACCTTGAGAAGGAATTTAAATCCTCCCTGAAAGAAGCAGTGGAGGCATCTCTCACCAAGAGAAAAAGGGACGACTCTGAAGAGGAACTAATATCCTTTCAGAGGATGAGACTCCCATCAGAAAAGGAGGTAAGGTTATGAAGAAAACTAAACACATCTCTAATGTTCCATTTAGCTATGGTAGCCAGCGAGCTACAAAAGACAGAGACGAAGCATCAGGTAAGCCTGTGCGCTACTAGTGACCTTGGTACCCGTAGCGGTACAATTAGCAAGAGCAGCCTTATTGGTGCAATAAGCCCAGGTGCCCATCGCGGCACAAAAAGACCAAGTGACCTTCATGGCTCAAAAGACCCCGGCTTATTAGCTGGAAAAGAAACCTACTCCTATGATACATACCCTGAAGACGAGGACGATGAATATCATTGACCCCCTAGAAGATTTAGATAATGATCTTCTCGATGAAGACCTTGTGCAAACTTCTAGCTCAAAAGCCATTAAAGACCCTACAGGGATGGAAATGTTTAATCCTAACCAGAACACTCACCCAAGGGGGTCAGACTGGTGGCCTATGGACCACGTTTTGAAATTCATTAAACATTGGATCTGCAGTTCCCTCAAGAAGGAAACACGAAACTTGATGAGGACAGAGTGCTCTAGACCCTTCCTAGATAATAAAGCTGGGATGGATCCAGAACTGATGACATTTATATTTAAAACAGGCAAGGATCCTAGGAATGGCATGCAGCGTTGCCTCAAACAATGCCAATACAAGGTCTTGGATATTTTAGGTCCCCTCGCAAGAAATCTTGATCTGGCAAAAGAAGCTTCTCTGAAGGGTAAACATGTAGATGTTGACCTACTATGTGGCTGAAGTCAATGGGCACTATGCAAATGCAATGTGAACGAAAGGCCTTTCGGCTGAGCGTAAAAGGGCCATACTTATGAGGATTAATCCTAAACTTTCAGACCTCGCCAATAAAGACCCAAAGGGTGACTCCAATGGTTTACTCTTTGGAGAAGGTTTTATTAAAACCCTAGGAATGTATGTTTCAACTTTCTCAGCCTTCTGCAGGGCTCAATTCAACATGAGACGCATGTATGGAGGTAGAGTTTTTGGCAGGGCTGGCAGGATGGGACTGGCTGCCAGCCGTGAGCAACAGAGGTGCCAATTTTACCTAAATAACCGAAGAGGCTTTGGAAGACAATACCATGGCAAAAATACCTTCTTCCCTCAAAGAGGCCGAGTTACACGATCCCATGGCGGCAGAGGCAAGTTCCAGGGAAGTGGAAACCAAAGTAAGAGTCCCAATCCCTCTTGGTTCTTCCCCTGTAAAGGTAGGGAGAAGATTACGCCTTTCCAGCCACAACTGGTGTTTAATTACAAACGACCCATGGATACTCAATACCGTAAGAGGTTTCAAGATAGATTTTACCCACACACCACTGCAAAAACACCCATCCAGAGAGTTGATCCTAGATCAAGAACAGTCAAATTTGTTACAACTGGAGGTTATCCAAATCTTACAGAAAGGTGCCATTTGTAAAGTCAGAAACTCAAAGGATGGTTTTATGAGTACAATCTTTTTAGTAAAGAAAAAGGACAAGGGGTGGAGGCTAGTCATAAATCTAAAACAACTAAACACATTTTTAGATCACAGACACTTCAAGATGGAGGGTAGCCATCATTTGAGAGACACCTTACAAGAGAGAGATTGGCTTGTGAAATTGGATCTCAAGGATGCTTATTTCACAATACCAATGGATAACCGCTCGCAAAAATATTTAAAGTTCTTTTCGAAAGGAACAACTTAACAGTTCTGCTATTTTCCCTTTGGCCTCTCATCAGCTCCTTGGTGTTTCACCAAAGTTCTAAGACCTGTGGTAGCCTTTCTAAGAAATGGGGGTGTTCGGATTATAATCTACCTAGACGATATGCTGATAATGTCACAGAGTCAAGAGAAACTGTGAATAGACATGAAATGGACAATAGACCTCTTAGAGGGACTAGGAATCATTGGAAACACAGAAAAGTCGGTTACAACTCCTACTGAGAATCTAGAATTCCTAGGTTTTCAGGTTAATACAATCATGAGCCAAGTATAATTACTCTTAAAAAGTTGACAAAAATAAAGAAGGAAGTAGCTTATGTCCTTTCAAAGGATACTCTGAATCTAAGATCCTTAGCAAGAGTGATTGGCCTTCTGTCCTCTTTTATCCAAGCTGTTTCACCAGGCCCTTTACATTACAGGGCCATGCAGAGATTAAAATCCTTGGGTTTAAGGATGGGACTTTGGTACTGAGACAGGGTCCCCTTATCTCAGCAAGCACTAGAGCATCTCCTGTGGTGGTGGAACAATCTGGACAGTTAGAATGGCCAGGCAATCTTTGGGAATGTCCCAGATTTCATAGTGGAATCGGACGCAAGCAACCTCGGTTGGGATGCCAGATTAGGTTTGACAGAGACAGGATGGGAAAGGTCTCAGGAGGAAAGTCTACTTCACAGAAATTGTCTAGAGATGATGGCTGACTTGAACACACCGATGAGCTTCTAGTCATCAACGTAGTTCTCTTGAGACTGGACAACTTCACAGCTGTGACCTATATCAATCGCCTAGGGGGTGCAAGGCCCAAAACACTTGCCAATATGGCCACGGAAATTTAGTATTTTTGCTGGACACAAACAATTTTACGAAAAGCAGAGTTCATTCTTGGTCACCAAAACATAAGAGCAGATTGAAACTCAAGGTTTCTAAGGCACTCGAACGACTGGAAACTGAATCCCAACGTTTTTTCAAAAGATTCAGAACCCATGGGGCCCCATTCAAGTGGATCTGTTCGACAGCAGATTAACATATCAAGTAGAAGACTACTTCAGCTGGAGACCAGATCCCAAAGCAATGGGAGTAGATGGTCCAGCAGGGTGGGAATTGCTATTTTTGCTTCCTCTGTAAATATCAAAATGGTGTCAAAATATGTTGCTGTTTTGAGCATACCAAATTGAAACTGTAAGCTTTTGATATTATAACAGGTGTTTGTTAGTTAACGGGGTTTAACAGCAAGGAACAGTAGAGGGAAGAGTAGATATCCTTGTTGAGTGCCCTGTTGTAGCTCAGTGGATTCTGGCATGTTTCCATGAATTCTAATTCTAGTGATTGGGTTTGTGTATGAGGCTTTAGTCATTTTAATATAGAGGTCCCCTAAATCATATCAGTGCAGCATGGTTGTTAGAATTGGGGGTCTCTAGTTTGCAGAGGTATGCACCTTGTCCAAGTAGGGACCCTTCCTTTTAGCCAGAATTAGTAAAGTACACACCTAAGTTTGCCTGTGCTCACCCTCTGGTAGCTTGGCACAGAGCAGTCAGGCTAAACTTACAGAGGTAATGTGTAAAGCATTTGTATATAACCAACAGTAATGCATTGGAAAAACCACGAATTGACACCACACCAGTTAAAAAAAATAAAATATCTTTATCTGAACCAAACAAGACTAAAAATGACAAAAATCCAACATACAGAGATTAAAATATGACTTTTAAAAAGTAAAAACAGTTCTGTCCAGAGTAAATTATGGATGTGACATTTTCAGCACAAAGTACCTGGGGTGTGTCAAAATCAGAAGCAAAAACTGCCACAGGGAAGGTGATGTGTCGGTTCTTTAAGCACAGGGAAGGGGATACATCGGTTCCATTGGCTGGCTCCAGGGGAGGGTGATGTGTTGGTTCCTTACTGCCATGCAGGGGAGGTGATAGGTCGGTTCCTTACTGGAGGGGAGGTTATTCTTCGGTTTCTAACTGTGCTGGTGGGTAATGCGTCGGCTTCTTACTGTGGCTCCCGCGTTGCGGTAGATTTGGCTTCCAGGTGCGATGAGTGGAAAATACGGACATGCTGGAGGCGATGCGGCAGCTGCGAACCAGGTGCTGCATTATTTCTCCTGCTGCCAACTGGCGATGCTTTGAATTTTCTTGCTGCCCAGCAGGGCATGTGTCGGAGCCGGTGCAGTCATCTCAGACTTCGGAGATCGGTGCACAGGACTCGTCGTACGGCGGTTTTCTGGGCTGTGGGCAGGCACTGCGTTGATTTTATTACAAAACCGGAGGCTGCCATTATTCAGTAACTTTTATTGCTGCCCCAACATCCAGCCCTTTAAAGAAGATGTATTAGATCACAAGTAAAACATTCCATAGAACTTTAGAAACATAACATAGTAACAGTAGCTAGCTTCATCCACTTTTATTGGCTGCTCCTCATGAGTTAAGTACATTCAACTTGTAGCACCTTCTTTTTGCTATTATGAAACTTCGTTTTTTTAGGATTTACAAGGTAAGTCAACCTGTTTTTTTATCCTTGGGTAGCAACACCTCCAATTTCTGGTCGGGTCCCTATCCCCTTTTCCGTCTTATGAATACCTCAGATATTATATGGCCTTTTTGCAAGCTTTTGCATTTACTCATGCCTGTATTTAATGCTCAAAACGCTCTTTATGGTAACTATTTAAACAATACAAACTAAATATGTCATAGAGTGTATGCCAGACAGACCTTTTTCTCCGAATGCGCTCCACTTAGCATGCTTGCAGCTCCGTTGTTTACAATGCCGGTGGTGGCTGGATTGAGCTACCCGCCAGAGACTTGAGAGACTCTGCGTCTTATCCCGAGGGGATAATGGGCACCACGGAGAGTGTCTCCATCTCGCGGTCTGCCTTCCTACTTTTAATTACCTTGAGGACGTCCCCCTCTGCTTCAGAGGGACTGCCAACACAAACTTGGCTTTGGTCCTCACAAGAGCCGGTTCCCGGCCCGCATTACGTTGGGCAGACTTAGGAGATGATATTAGAAAGCGGGGATGGACGAGACTCTGACCCCTCAGACCTTCCCAGCTCCGTAGACAGGATCTCTCTTGCTGGCCCACAACACACCTCGGCAAACGCCTCTCACCGCTCGCAAGAGTTGGACAGAGATAGTTAAGTTTGGGCAGACTTCGGAGCTGGGATTAGAAAGCGGGGACTTTTGCGACTCCGCCCCGACCTTTCCAGCTCTGAAGACACACTCTGTCATCTTTTTTCCATTACCCTGATTCCCCGATAGGGAAATGACGCATATTAGTTAAAAAGGACAAATTGAAAACGGACTATAGCTTGCTGGTACCGTTTCTATGGTAAACAAGCAAGCTCGAGCCTCGCAACGTTCTTTCCACTCACACCGAAGGAGGCAGGCTCAACAGTTACAACAACTGATACTATTTAGAATAAGATAAGAAAGGATACTTTTAAAAAAAAGAGAGAAAAAAGAAAGAGAATAAAGGTATTGTTTCAAACAATCATCCCTTATTTATCAGACATTTAATTTTATAAAATTGTTTTACTGTTTTTGAATACTAAAAACTTTATCTAAACAGTATTATTTGAACAAGTTTTTGAACATTATGTCTGATATTGAAACAGAGGGGACTTCAGCCATACTCTTCCGCGAGAGAGCTCTAATTAATTACCTTGAGAAGGAATTTAAATCCTCCCTGAAAGAAGCAGTGGAGGCATCTCTCACCAAGAGAAAAAGGGACGACTCTGAAGAGGAACTAATATCCTTTCAGAGGATGAGACTCCCATCAGAAAAGGAGGTAAGGTTATGAAGAAAACTAAACACATCTCTAATGTTCCATTTAGCTATGGTAGCCAGCGAGCTACAAAAGACAGAGATGAAGCATCAGGTAAGCCTGTGCGCTACTAGTGACCTTGGTACCCGTAGCGGTACAATTAGCAAGAGCAGCCTTATTGGTGCAATAAGCCCAGGTGCCCATCGCGGCACAAAAAGACCAAGTGACCTTCATGGCTCAAAAGACCCCGGCTTATTAGCTGGAAAAGAAACCTACTCCTATGATACATACCCTGAAGACGAGGACGATGAATATCATTGACCCCCTAGAAGATTTAGATAATGATCTTCTCGATGAAGACCTTGTGCAAACTTCTAGCTCAAAAGCCATTACAGACCCTACAGGGATGGAAATGTTTAATCCTAACCAGAACACTCACCCAAGGGGGTCAGACTGGTGGCCTATGGACCACGTTTTGAAATTCATTAAACATTGGATCTGCAGTTCCCTCAAGAAGGAAACACGAAACTTGATGAGGACAGAGTGCTCTAGACCCTTCCTAGATAATAAAGCTGGGATGGATCCAGAACTGATGACATTTTTATTTAAAACAGGCAAGGATCCTAGGAATGGCATGCAGCATTGCCTCAAACAATGCCAATACAAGGTCTTGGATATTTTGGTCCCCTCGCAAGAAATCTTGATCTGGCAAAAGAAGCTTCTCTGAAGGGTAAACATGTAGATGTTGACCTACTATGTGGCTGAAGTCAATGTGCACTATGCAAATGCAATGTGAACGAAAGGCCTTTCGGCTGAGCGTAAAAGGGCCATACTTATGAGGATTAATCCTAAACTTTCAGACCTCGCCAATAAAGACCCAAAGGGTGACTCCAATGGTTTACTCTTTGGAGAAGGTTTTATTAAAACCCTAGGAATGTATGTTTCAACTTTCTCAGCCTTCTGCAGGGCTCAATTCAACATGAGACGCATGTATGGAGGTAGAGTTTTTGGCAGGGCTGGCAGGATGGGACTGGCTGCCAGCCGTGAGCAACAGAGGTCCCAATTTTACCTAAATAACCGAAGAGGCTTTGGAAGACAATACCATGGCAAAAATACCTTCTTCCCTCAAAGAGGCCGAGTTACACGATCCCATGGCGGCAGAGGCAGGTTCCAGGGAAGTGGAAACCAAAGTAAGAGTCCCAATCCCTCTTGGTTCTTCCCCTGTAAAGGTAGGGAGAAGATTACGCCTTTCCAGCCACAACTGGTGTTTAATTACAAACGACCCATGGATACTCAATACCGTAAGAGGTTTCAAGATAGATTTTACCCACACACCACTGCAAACACACCCATCCAGAGAGTTGATCCTAGATCAAGAACAGTCAAATTTGTTACAACTGGAGGTTATCCAAATCTTACAGAAAGGTGCCATTCGTAAAGTCAGAAACTCAAGGGGATGGTTTTATGAGTACAATCTTTTTAGTAAAGAAAAAGGACAAGGGGTGGAGGCTAGTCATAAATCTAAAACAACTAAACACATTTTTAGATCACAGACACTTCAAGATGGAGGGTAGCCATCTTTTGAGAGACACCTTACAAGAGAGAGATTGGCTTGTGAAATTGGATCTCAAGGATGCTTATTTCACAATACCAATGGATAACCGCTCGCAGAAATATTTAAAGTTCTTTTCGAAAGGAACAACTTACCAGTTCTGCTATTTTCCCTTTGGCCTCTCATCAGCTCCTTGGTGTTTCACCAAAGTTCTAAGACCTGTGGTAGCCTTTCTAAGAAATGGGGGTGTTCGGATTATAATCTACCTAGACGATATGCTGATAATGTCACAGAGTCAAGAGAAACTGTGAATAGACATGAAATGGACAATAGACCTCTTAGAGGGACTAGGAATCATTGTAAACACAGAAAAGTCGGTTACAACTCCTACTGAGAATCTAGAATTCCTAGGTTTTCAGGTTAATACAATCATGAGCCAAGTATAATTACTCTTAAAAAGTTGACAAAAATAAAGAAGGAAGTAGCTTATGTCCTTTCAAAGGATACTCTGAATCTAAGATCCTTAGCAAGAGTGATTGGCCTTCTGTCCTCTTTTATCCAAGCTGTTTCACCGGGCCCTTTACATTACAGGGCCATGCAGAGATTAAAATCCTTGGGTTTAAGGATGGGACTATGGTACTGAGACAGGGTCCCCTTATCTCAGCAAGCACTAGAGCATCTCCTGTGGTGGTGGAACAATCTGGACAGTTAGAATGGCCAGGCAATCTGTGGGAATGTCCCAGATTTCATAGTGGAATCGGACGCAAGCAACCTCGGTTGGGATGCCAGATTAGGTTTGACAGAGACAGGATGGGAAAGGTCTCAGGAGGAAAGTCTACTTCACATAAATTGTCTAGAGATGATGGCTGACTTGAACGCACCGATGAGCTTCTAGTCATCAACGTAGTTCTCTTGAGACTGGACAACTTCACAGCTGTGACCTATATCAATCGCCTAGGGGGTGCAAGGCCCAAAACACTTGCCAATATGGCCACGGAAATTTAGTATTTTTGCTGGACACAAACAATTTTACGAAAAGCAGAGTTCATTCTTGGTCACCAAAACATAAGAGCAGATTGAAACTCAAGGTTTCTAAGGCACTCGAACGACTGGAAACTGAATCCCAAAGTTTTTTCAAAAGATTCAGAACCTATGGGGCCCCATTCAAGTGGATCTGTTCGACAGCAGATTAACATATCAAGTAGAAGACTACTTCAGCTGGAGACCAGATCCCAAAGCAATGGGAGTAGATGGTCCAGCAGGGTGGGAATTGCTATTTTTGCTTCCTCTGTAAATATCAAAATGGTGTCAAAATATGTTGCTGTTTTGAGCATACCAAATTGAAACTGTAAGCTTTTGATATTATAACAGGTGTTTGTTAGTTAATGGAGTTTAACAGCAAGGAACAGTAGAGGGAAGAGTAGATATCCTTGTTGAGTGCCCTGTTGTAGCTCAGTGGATTCTGGCATGTTTCCATGAATTCTAATTCTAGTGATTGGGTTTGTGTATGAGGCTTTAGTCATTTTAATATAGAGGTCCCCTAAATCATATCAGTGCAGCATGGTTGTTAGAATTGGGGGTCTCTGGTTTGCAGAGGTATGCACCTTGTCCAAGTAGGGACCCTTCCTTTTAGCCAGAATTAGTAAAGTACACACCTAAGTTTGCCTGTGCTCACCCTCTGGTAGCTTGGCACAGAGCAGTCAGGCTAAACTTACAGAGGTAATGTGTAAAGCATTTGTATATAACCAACAGTAATGCATTGGAAACACCACGAATTGACACCACACCAGTTAAAAAAAATAAAATATCTTTATCTGAACCAAACAAGACTAAAAATGACAAAAATCCAACATACAGAGATTAAAATATGACTTTTAAAAAGTAAAAACAGTTCTGTCCAGAGGAAATTATGGATGTGACATTTTCAGCACAAAGTACCTGGGGTGTGTCAAAATCAGAAGCAAAAACTGCCACAGGGAAGGTGATGTGTCGGTTCTTTAAGCACAGGGAAGGGGATACATCGGTTCCATTGGCTGGCTCCAGGGGAGGGTGATGTGTTGGTTCCTTACTGCCATGCAGGGGAGGTGATAGGTCGGTTCCTTACTGGAGGGGAGGTTATTCTTCGGTTTCTAACTGTGCTGGTGGGTAATGCGTCGGCTTCTTACTGTGGCTCCCGCGTTGCGGTAGATTTGGCTCCCAGGTGCGATGTGTGGAAAATACGGACATGCTGGAGGCGATGCGGCAGCTGCGAACCAGGTGCTGCATTATTTCTCCTGCTGCCAACTGGCGATGCTTTGAATTTTCTTGCTGCCCAGCAGGGCATGTGTCGGAGCCGGTGCAGTCATCTCAGACTTCGGAGATCGGTGCACAGGACTCGTCGTACGGTGGTTTTCTGGGCTGTGGGCAGGCACTGCGTTGATTTTATTACAAAACCGGAGGCTGCCATTATGCAGTAACTTTTATTGCTGCCCCAACATCCAGCCCTTTAAAGAAGATGTATTAGATCACAAGTAAAACAATCCATAGAACTTTAGAAACATAACATAGTAACAGTAGCTAGCATCATCCTCTTTTATTGGCTGCTCCTCATGAGATAAGTACATTCAACTTGTAGCACCTTCTTTTTGCTATTATGAAACTTCGTTTTTTTAGGATTTACAAGGTAAGTCAACCTGTTTTTTATCCTTGGGTAGCAACCCCTCCAATTTCTGGTCGGGTCCCTATCCCCTTTTCCGTCTTATGAATACCTCAGATATTATATGGCCTTTTTGCAAGCTTTTCCATTTACTCATGCCTGTATTTAATGCTCAAAACGCTCTTTATGGTAACTATTTAAACAATACAAACTAAATATGTCATAGAGTGTATGCCAGAACGACCTTTTTCTCCGAATGCACTCCACTTAGCATGCTTGCAGCTCCGTTGTTTACAATGCCGGTGGTGGCCGGATTGAGCTACCGGCCAGAGACTTGAGAGACTCTGTGTCTCATCCCGAGGGGATAATGGGCACCACGGAGAGTGTCTCCATCTCGCGGTCTGCCTTCCTACTTTGAATTACCTTGAGGACGTCCCCCTCTGCTTTAGAGGGACTGCCAACACAAACTTGGCTTTGGTCCTCACACGAGCCGGTTCCCGGCCCGCATTACGTTGGGCAGACTTAGGAGATGATATTAGAAAGCGGGGATGGACGCGACTCCGACCCCTCTGACCTTCCCAGCTCCGAAGACAGGATCTGTCTTGCTGGCCCACAACACACCTCGGCAAACGCCTCTCACCGCTCCCAAGAGTTGGACAGAGACAGTTAAGTTTGGGCAGACTTCGGAGCGGGGATTAGAAAGCGGGGACTTTTGCGACTCCGCCCCCGACCTTTCCAGCTCTGAAGACACACTCTGTCATCTTTTTTCCATTACCCTGATTCCCCGATAGGGAAATGACGCATATTAGTTAAAAAGGACAAATTGAAAAAGGACTATAGCTTGCTGGTACCGTTTCTATGGTAACCAAGCAAGCTCGAGCCTCGCAACGTTCTTTCCACTCACACCGAAGGAGGCAGGCTCAACAGTTACAACAACTGATACTATTTAGAATAAGATAAGAAAGGATACTTTTAAAAAAACAGAGAGAGAAAAGAAAGAGAATAAAGGTATTGTTTCAAACAATCATCCCTTATTTATCAGACATTTAATTTTATAAAATTGTTTTAATGTTTTTGAATACTAAAAACTTTATCTAAACAGTTTTATTTGAACAAGTTTTTGAACATTATGTCTGATATTGAAACAGAGGGGACTTCAGCCATACTCTTCCGCGAGAGAGCTCTAATTAATTACCTTGAGAAGGAATTTAAATCCTCCCTGAAAGAAGCAGTGGAGGCATCTCTCACCAAGAGAAAAAGGGACGACTCTGAAGAGGAACTAATATCCTTTCAGAGGATGAGACTCCCATCAGAAAAGGAGGTAAGGTTATGAAGAAAACTAAACACATCTCTAATGTTCCATTTAGCTATGGTAGCCAGCGAGCTACAAAAGACAGAGATGAAGCATCAGGTAAGCCTGTGCGCTACTAGTGACCTTGGTACCCGTAGCGGTACAATTAGCAAGAGCAGCCTTATTGGTGCAATAAGCCCAGGTGCCCATCGCGGCACAAAAAGACCAAGTGACCTTCATGGCTCAAAAGACCCCGGCTTATTAGCTGGAAAAGAAACCTACTCCTATGATACATACCCTGAAGACGAGGACGATGAATATCATTGACCCCCTAGAAGATTTAGATAATGATCTTCTCGATGAAGGCCTTGTGCAAGCTTCTAGCTCAAAAGCCATTAAAGACCCTACAGGGATGGAAATGTTTAATCCTAACCAGAACACTCACCCAAGGGGGTCAGACTGGTGGCCTATGGACCACGTTTTGAAATTCATTAAACATTGGATCTGCAGTTCCCTCAAGAAGGAAACACGAAACTTGATGAGGACAGAGTGCTCTAGACCCTTCCTAGATAATAAAGCTGGGATGGATCCAGAATTGATGACATTTTTATTTAAAACAGGCAAGGATCCTAGGAATGGCATGCAGCGTTGCCTCAAACAATGCCAATACAAGGTCTTGGATATTTTGGGTCCCCTCGCAAGAAATCTTGATCTGGCAAAAGAAGCTTCTCTGAAGGGTAAACATGTAGATGTTGACCTACTATGTGGCTGAAGTCAATGTGCACTATGCAAATGCAATGTGAACGAAAGGCCTTTCGGCTGAGCGTAAAAGGGCCATACTTATGAGGATTAATCCTAAACTTTCAGACCTCGCCAATAAAGATCCAAAGGGTGACTCCAATGGTTTACTCTTTGGAGAAGGTTTTATTAAAACCCTAGGAATGTATGTTTCAACTTTCTCAGCCTTCTGCAGGGCTCAATTCAACATGAGACGCATGTATGGAGGTAGAGTTTTTGGCAGGGCTGGCTGGATGGGACTGGCTGCCAGCCGTGAGCAACAGAGGTCCCAATTTTACCTAAATAACCGAAGAGGCTTTTGAAGACAATACCATGGCGAAAATACCTTCTTCCCTCAAAGAGGCTGAGGTACACGATCCCATGGCGGCAGAGGCAGGTTCCAGGGAATTGGAAACCAAAGTAAGAGTTCCAATCCCTCTTGGTTCTTCCCCTG
Organism: Triturus cristatus; assembly: GCF_964204655.1. NCBI lineage: Eukaryota > Metazoa > Chordata > Amphibia > Caudata > Salamandridae > Triturus > Triturus cristatus. Next base: position 405,338,250 of record NC_140591.1, read on the forward strand.
TAAAGGTAGGGAGAAGATTACGCCTTTCCAGCCACAACTGGTGTTTAATTACAAACGACCCATGGATACTCAATACCGTAAGAGGTTTCAAGATAGATTTTACCCACACACCACTGCAAACACACCCATCCAGAGAGTTGATCCTAGATCAAGAACAGTCAAGTTTGTTACAACTGGAGGTTATCCAAATCTTACAGAAAGGTGCCATTCGTAAAGTCAGAAACTCAAGGGATGGTTTTATGAGTACAATCTTTTTAGTAACGAAAAAGGACAAGGGGTGGAGGCTAGTCATAAATCTAAAACAACTAAACACATTTTTAGTTCACAGACACTTCAAGATGGAGGGTAGCCATCTTTTGAGAGACACCTTACAAGAGAGAGATTGGCTTGTGAAATTGGATCTCAAGGATGCTTATTTCACAATACCAATGGATAACAGCTCGCAGAAATATTTAAAGTTCTTTTCGAAAGGAACAACTTACCAGTTCTGCTATTTTCCCTTTGGCCTCTCATCAGCTCCTTGGTGTTTCACCAAAGTTCTAAGACCTGTGGTAGCCTTTCTAAGAAATGGGGGTGTTCGGATTATAATCTACCTAGACGATATGCTGATAATGTCACAGAGTCAAGAGAAACTGTTAATAGACATGAAATTGACAATAGACCTCTTAGAGGGACTAGGATTCATTGTAAACACAGAAAAGTCGGTTACAACTCCTACTGAGAATCTAGAATTCCTAGGTTTTCAGGGGAATACAATCATGAGCCAAGTATAATTACCCTTAAAAAGTTGACAAAAATAAAGAAGGAAGTAGCTTATGTCCTTTCAAAGGATACTCTGAATCTAAGATCCTTAGCAAGAGTGATTGGCCTTCTGTCCTCTTTTATCCAAGCTGTTTCACCAGGCCCTTTACATTACAGGGCCATGCAGAGATTAAAATCCTTGGGTTTAAGGATGGGACTTTGGTACTGAGACAGGGTCCCCTTATCTCAGGAAGCACTAGAGGATCTCCTGTGGTGGTGGAACAATCTGGACAGTTAGAATGGCCAGGCAATCTTTGGGAATGTCCCAGATTTCATAGTGGAATCGAACGCAAGCAACCTCAGTTGGGATGCGAGATTAGGTTTGACAGAGACAGGATGGGAAAGGTCTCAGGAGGAACGTCTACTTCACATAAATTGTCTAGAGATGATGGCTGACTTGAATGCACCGATGAGCTTCTAGTCATCAACGTAGTTCTCTTGAGACTGGACAACTTCACAGCTGTGACCTATATCAATCCCCTAGGGGGTGCAAGGCCCAAAACACTTGCTAATATGGCCACGGAAATTTAGTATTTTTGCTGGACACAGACAATTCTACGAAAAGCAGAGTTCATTCTTGGTCACCAAAACATAAGAACAGATTAAAACTCAAGGTTTCTAAGGCACTCGAACGACTGGAAACTGAATCCCAAAGTTTTTCAAAAGATTCAGAACCTATGGGGCCCCATTCAAGTGGATCTGTTCGACAGCAGATTAACATATCAAGTAGAAGACTACTTCAGCTGGAGACCAGATCCCAAAGCAATGGGAGTAGATGGTCCAGCAGGGTGGGAATTGCTATTTTTGCTTCCTCTGTAAATATCAAAATGGTGTCAAAATATGTTGCTGTTTTGAGCACACCAAATTGAAACTGTAAGCTTTTGATATTATAACAGGTGTTAGTTAGTTAATGGGGTTTAACAGCAAGGAACAGTAGAGGGAAGAGTAGATATCCTTGTTGAGTGCCCTGTTGTAGCTCAGTGGATTCTGACATGTTTCCATGAATTCTAATTCTAGCGATTGGGCTTGTGTATGAGGCTTTAGTCATTTTAATATAGAGGTCCCCTAAATCATATCAGTGCAGCATGGTTGTTAGAATTGGGGGTCTCTAGTTTGCAGAGGTATGCACCTTGTCCAAGTAGGGACCCTTCCTTTTAGCCAGAATTAGTAAAGTACACACCTAAGTTTGCCTGTGCTCACCCTCTGGTAGCTTGGCACAGAGCAGTCAGGCTAAACTTACAGAGGTAATGTGTAAAGCATTTGTATATAACCAACGGTAATGCATTGGAAACACCACAAATTGACACCACACCAGTTAAAAAAATTAAAATATCTTTATCTGAACCAAACAAGACTAAAAATGACAAAAATCCAACATACAGAGATTAAAATATGACTTTTAAAAGGTAAAAACAGTTCTGTCCAGAGGAAATTATGGATGTGACATTTTCAGCACAAAGTTATGTTATGTTATATTGATTTATTATGCGCACAGCTACTCCAGCCAAGGAGCGTCCCGGCGCAAAGACAAGGAGAAACACAACACAACAGAAACGGGGAAACCTGAGATGAACAACTAAAACAAAAAAGTCTTAATGGCTCTCCGGAAAGAAAGCAGATCGTCTAACTGACGGATTTCAACTGGGAGGGTGTTCCAAATTAGTGCAGCTTTCACGCTGAAGGAACGACCCCCCATCCGACTGAGTCTAAATCTAGGGACCACAGCAAGGGCCTGGCCCTGAGATCGGAGGCTACGGGTGGGGACATAGAAAGAAATAAAATTGGACAGGATTTCAGAGCCTATACCTCTTAGTATTTTAAAAGCCAAGCAAAGGACCTTGAAAAGAATACGCTTCCTTACAGGGAGCCAATGCAAGGAGCGGAGGACATTCGCCACCGGGCAAAATCTGGGTAGGCCATCAATGGCTCTGGCCGCAGCATTTTGAACCCGCTATAGGCGGGTTAACTCAGCCTGATTAGCCCCAGCCAGAAGAGAGCTAGCGTAGTCCAGGCGAGAGATGATAGTAGCCTGGACTACAAGCTGTCTGGTTGGGGCATCAAAATATTTGAGAACTGGTCTAAGTCCTCTTAACAGACCAAAACAACAGGCTGCCGTTTTTTTGGTATGTCCTATGAAGGTAAGGCCAACGTCCAACCAGACCCCAAGATTTTTCACCTCCGACACTGGGGTCGGAGTGGGGCCCAGCTCAGAAGGCCACCACTGATCGCCCCAAAGCTCCACTCCCTTCCCAACAACCATCACCTCTGTTTTTGTGGCATTGAGCTGGAGACAGTTTTCTGTCAGCCAGCAAGCCACCGCCTTCAGTCCAGACTGAAACCTGGGGGCATCTTGTTGAACATCTCCGCTAAGGGTAACCGCCAGCTGAGTGTCATCGGCATATGAGACCAAAGTGAGGCCCCACTGCCTCGCGACATCAGCCAGCGGTCTCACGTAAAGATTGAACAACGTGGGACTTAGCGAGGACCCCTGCGGAACCCCCATGGCCAGAGGCTGGAAACTGGACGAAAAGGGAGGAATGGCCACACAGAAGGAACGGTTGTCCAGGAAGGAGCGGAACCACTGCAGCGCCAGACCACTGACACCGATCTCCTCAAGCCGATGCAGGAGGATGCCGTGAGATACAGTGTCGAAGGCGGCGCTGAGATCTAACAATATCAGCGCCGCCGTCTGACCCGCATCCAACCTTGCACGCAGATATTCCACCATTGCGAGGAGGGCGGTCTCCGTGCTGTGACCAGAACGGAAACCGTTCTGTGTGGGATCAAGGGCGTTGGTCCGGGCTAGATGTTCTGACAGGGCCAGATTAACATGGGCCTCTGTCAACTTTGCCGGCCAAGGTAGCAGCGAGATGGGGCGAAAACTTTCAGGCTTAGACGGGTCTAAGGAGGGTTTTTTGATGATCGGAGACACTACCGCCTGCTTCCATTGAGTTGGAACTACCCCCGACTCCAGGGAGAGGTTGACAAGGGAACGCACAACAGGGCGCCCCAAAAAGGTCTGGTCTCGAAAGAGAGCAGGCCTTACTGGATCAGATGGAGATCCAGATTTAACTTGCAAAGCAAGTTTGTCAAACCCGTCCGAGGTGAGAGGGGGAAATGAAGGCAGGGTGATCTGACGTGGTGTCTCATTGGAACTTCCCAGCGGAACCCCAATGCTAGGGAAAGTCCGATAAATGGCTTGGACCTTTCCCAGAAAATAGGAAGCCAGGGATTCACAGTGGGAGACAGAGCTCTCGGCTAAAGAGATAGTCCGTTTGGCCATAAGATCTTTAACCGCCTTGAAGATGGCCTTCGACGGGTTGGTGCTGTTCCGGAATTCTTCAGCATAGAAGGCCGCACGAGCACGACATATGGCCCGATGATAGAGCTTAACTGACGCGGCATATGCGGCTTTTAAATCAGCCCCATATGTCTTCCGCCAGGCCCTCTCCGCCCGTCTACTGGCTCCCTTCAAGGCGCGTAAGGCCCCGTCATACCAGGGACTCGATTCGCGAGGATTGATCTTAGTCGATACAATAGGTATCAGAGCGTCCAGAGCCCTAGTAAGCCAGGAGCAGAAGAGGTCATACCCTTCATCAACATTGTTCAATGGGCCCAAGGGCTCCACCAACAAAAGATGGTGAAAGTCTTCCAGCCTGAGTTTGTTCCAAGATCTCCTGAGTACCCGTCTAGCTGAAGAAGTGGGAGTAGTCACTGATACGGGACACTGGATAGACACCAGGAAATGATCAGACCATTCTACTGGGGTAATCGCAGTGACTTTGGCCTCAGTCAAGTTGGTGAAGAAAGGGTCCAAAGTATGTCCCCCTATGTGCGTAGGCTGGGAAACCAGCTGGAACAATTGAAAAGCCTCTAAGTCCAAAGAGATGGCACGAGCTGTCAAACTGGACAGTGTATCGAAATGCAGATTTAAATCACCCAGTATAGAAAAATTGGCGCAGTCAGTGATCAAAGTGCCAACAGTATCCGAAAAAGCATTTCTAAACAGCACGTCACTGCCCGGCGGATGATATACCATCATCCCAGAGAGTGTAAACTCTGGGTTGACAGAGACTTTAAAAGAGGCGCTTTCACAACCAGCGATCTTAAGGCTGTTCCACACACAGGGAAAGCAAGACCTAACTATCAGCGCTATTCCACCCCCTCTAGATGCTCTATTCAAGGTGTACATCGAATAGTCAGAGGGGCATGCCAGATTGAAAATGGCAGTTTCAGCTTCCTGAAGCCATGTTTCAGTTATAGCAAGGATATCCGGAGCTTCATCCTCAATGAGGTCGTACAGATTCTGCTGATGTTTCAAGATCGACCTCACATTTAGGTTCATTATCCGCAGAGAGGGAGAGGAGACCCTGCTATAATGGACAACAGAGGGAAATTTCCGAGGGAGAGGCAATGGGGGGTCAAGTATCAGACCATTGCAAGGACAACGATACGGACCACAGAGAGGGTGGACAGGCGGAAGTGCACAGCAGCGGCTCACCTGGTTGATGGACATCAGGCTCTCCCTAGAATATGTCGGCATGGCACCAACCAGTAGTTATGGCTATCACGAACCAGAGCCCGCCACGTCCCGCACGGCCTTAGCGCGGACGGGCGCAGACGGGCAGGACTCTGGCACGACTCCGGCCACGCGAAGACACGCCCGCTGCGCGATCCCGCTGCGCTAGGGGAGGAGCATTAAATATGCGTTCCCCCGCTGGCGCATGCGCAATGAGCGCTGTCGGACCAATCCTCACCACCCCAAACCAAGATGTCCGCCTCCCCAGAACCAGCCCGCCAAATGGCGGTGAAGGGCACAATTATAGTGCAAGTGAGGGGAGCAGAGAGGCGCGAATCCGGATACCTAAAAGAAAATAAACAGGTGAGTTTAAAAGTTGCACAGCAAGCGCCGTAACGCTCCTGCCAGCAGTACGCTCCTTGTCAGGGGGAGGGAAAGGCGGGGACTCGCTTTAAATATGCGTTCCCCCGCTGGCGCATGCGCAATGAGCGCTGTCGGACCAATCCTCACCACCCCAAACCAAGATGTCCGCCTCCCCAGAACCAGCCCGCCAAACGGCGGTGAAGGGCACAATTATAGTGCAAGTGAGGGGAGCAGACAAGCGCGAATCCGGATACCTAAAAGAAAATAAACAGGTGAGTTTAAAAGTTGCACAGCAAGCGCCGTAACGCTCCTGCCAGCAGTACGCTCCTTGTCAGGGGGAGGGAAAGGCGGGGACTCGCTTTAAATATGCGTTCCCCCGCTGGCGCATGCGCAATGAGCGCTGTCGGACCAATCCTCACCACCCCAAACCAAGATGTCCGCCTCCCCAGAACCAGCCCGCCAAACGGCGGTGAAGGGCACAATTATGGTGCAAGTGAGGGGAGCAGAGAAGCGCGAATCCGGATACCTAAAAGAAAATAAACAGGTGAGTTTAAAATGTGCACAGCAAGCGCCGTAACGCTCCTGCCAGCAGTACGCTCCTTGTCAGGGGGAGGGAAAGGCGGGGACTCGTTTTAAATATGCGTCCCCCCGCTGGCGCATGCGCAATGAGCGCTGTCGGACCAATCCTCACCACCCCAAACCAAGATGTCCGCCTCCCCAGAACCAGCCCGCCAAACGGCGGTGAAGGGCACAATTATAGTGCAAGTGAGGGGAGCAGAGAAGCGCGAATCCGGATACCTAAAAGAAAATAAACAGGTGAGTTTAAAAGTTGCACAGCAAGCGCCGTAACGCTCCTGCCAGCAGTACGCTCCTTGTCAGGGGGAGGGAAAGGCGGGGACTCGCTTTAAATATGCGTTCCCCCGCTGGCGCATGCGCAATGAGCGCTGTCGGACCAATCCTCACCACCCCAAACCAAGATGTCCGCCTCCCCAGAACCAGCCCGCCAAACGGCGGTGAAGGGCACAATTATAGTGCAAGTGAGGGGAGCAGAGAAGCGCGAATCCGGATACCTAAAAGAAAATAAACAGGTGAGTTTAAAAGTTGCACAGCAAGCGCCGTAACGCTCCTGCCAGCAGTACGCTCCTTGTCCTTGTCTTTGATCTACAAAAAACCAAAACTCAGCAGATTAATAACCAAGACAAGGGAACGCCGGCACACGTGTTCCACAGAGAGCTTCCACAAAGTACCTGCGGTGTGTCAAAATCAGAAGCAAAAACTGCCACAGGGAAGGTGATGTGTCGGTTCTTTAAGCACAGGGAAGGGGATACATCGGTTCCATTGGCTGGCTCCAGGGGAGGGTGATGTGTTGGTTCCTTACTGCCATGCAGGGGAGGTGATAGGTCGGTTCCTTACTGGAGGGGAGTTTATTCTTCGGTTTCTAACTGTGCTGGTGGGTGATGCGTCGGTTTCTTACTGTGGCTCCCGCGTTGCGGTAAATTTGGCTCCCAGGTGCGATGTGTGGAAAATACGGACATGCTGGAGGCGATGCGGCAGCTGCGAACCAGGTGCTGCATTATTTCTCCTGCTGCCAACTGGCGATGCTTTGAATTCTCTTGCTGCCCAGCAGGGCATGTGTCGGAGCCGGTGCAGTCATCTCAGACTTCGGAGATCGGTGCACAGGACTCGTCGTACGGCGGTTTTCTGGGCTGTGGGCAGGCACTGCGTTGATTTTATTACAAAACCGGAGGCTACCATTATGCAATAACTTTTATTGCTGCCCCAACATGCAGCCCTTTAAAGAAGATGTATTAGATCACAAGTAAAACATTCCATAGAACTTTAGAAACATAACATAGTAACAGTAGCTAGCATCATCCTCTTTTATTGGCTGCTCCTCATGAGTTAAGTACATTCAACTTGTAGCACCTTCTTTTTGCTATTATAAAACTTCGTTTTTTTAGGATTTACAAGGTAAGTCAACCTGTTTTTTATCCTTGGGTAGCAACCCCTCCAATTTCTGGTCGGGTCCCTATCCCCTTTTCCGTCTTATGAATACCTCAGATATTATATGGCCTTTTTGCAAGCTTTTGCATTTACTCATGCCTGTATTCAATGCTCAAAACGCTCTTTATGGTAACTATTTAAACAATACAAACTAAATATGTCATAGAGTGTATGCCAGACAGACCTTTTTCTCCGAATGCGCTCCACTTAGCATGCTTGCAGCTCCGTTGTTTACAATGCCGGTGGTGGCTGGATTGAGATACCCGCCAGAGACTTGAGAGACTCTGCGTCTCATCCCGAGGGGATAATGGGCACCACGGAGAGTGTCTCCATCTCGCGGTCTGCCTTCCTACTTTGAATTACCTTGAGGACGTCCCCCTCTGCTTCAGAGGGACTGCCAACACAAACTTGGCTTTGGTCCTCACACGAGCCGGTTCCCAGCCCGCATTACGTTGGGCAGACTTAGGAGATGATATTAGAAAGCGGGGATGGACGCGACTCCGACCCCTCTGCCCTTCCCAGCTCCGTAGACAGGATCTCTCTTGCTGGCCCACAACACACCTCGGCAAATGCCTCTCTCCGCTCGCAAGAGTTGGACAGAGACAGTTAAGTTTGGGCAGACTTCGGAGCTGGGATTAGAAAGCGGGGACGTTTGCGACTCCGCCCCCGACCTTTCCAGCTCTGAAGACACACTCTGTCATCTATTTTCCATTACCCTGATTCCCCGATAGGGAAATGACACATATTAGTTAAAAAGGACAAATTGAAAAAGGACTATAGCTTGCTGGTACCGTTTCTATGGTAACCAAGCAAGCTCGAGCCTCGCAACGTTCTTTCCACTGACACCGAAGGAGGCAGGCTCAACAGTTACAACAACTGATACTATTTAGAATAAGATGAGAAAGGATACTTTAACAAAAAAGAGAGAGAAAAGAAAGAGAATAAAGGTATTGTTTCAAACAATCATCCCTTATTTATCAGACATTTAATTTTATAAAAGTGTTTTACTGTTTTTGAATACTAAAAACTTTATCTAAACAGTATTATTTGAACAAGTTTTTGAACATTATGTCTGATATTGAAACAGAGGGGACTTCAGCCATACTCTTCAGCGAGAGAGCTCTAATTAATTACCTTGAGAAGGAATTTAAATCCTCCCTGAAAGAAGCAGTGGAGGCATCTCTCACCAAGAAAAAAAGGGACGACTCTGAAGAGGAACTAATATCCTTTCAGAGGATGAGACTCCCATCAGAAAAGGAGGTAAGGTTATGAAGAAAACTAAACACATCTCTAATGTTCCATTTAGCTATGGTAGACAGCGAGCTACAAAAGACAGAGATGAAGCATCAGGTAAGCCTGTGAGCTACTAGTGACCTTGGTACCCATAGCGGTAAAATTAGCAAGAGCAGCCTTATTGGTGCAATAAGCCCAGGTGCCCATCGCGGCACAAAAAGACCAAGTGACCTTCATGGCTCAAAAGACCCCGGCTTATTAGCTGGAAAAGAAACCTACTCCTATGATACATACCCTGAAGACAAGGACGATGAATATCATTGACCCCCTAGAAGATTTAGATAATGATCTTCTCGATGAAGACCTTGTGCAAGCTTCTAGCTCAAAAGCCATTAAAGACCCTACAGGGATGGAAATGTTTAATCCTAACCAGATCACTCACCCAAGGGGGTCAGACTGGTGGCCTATGGACCACGTTTTGAAATTCATTAAACATTGGATCTGCAGTTCCCTCAAGAAGGAAACACGAAACTTGATGAGGACAGAGTTCTCTAGACCCTTCCTAGATAATAAAGCTGGGATGGATCCAGAACTGATGACATTTTTATTTAAAACAGGCAAGGATCCTAGGAATGGCATGCAGCGTTGCCTCAAACAATGCCAATACAAGGTCTTGGATATTTTGGGTCCCCTTGCAAGAAATCTTGATCTGGCAAAAGAAGCTTCTCTGAAGGGTAAACATGTAGATGTTGACCTACTATGTGGCTGAAGTCAATGTGCACTATGCAAATGCAATGTGAACGAAGGCCTTTCGACTGAGCGTAAAAGAGCAATACTTATGAGGATTAATCCTAAACTTTCAGACCTCGCCAATAAAGACCCAAAGGGTGACTCCAATGGTTTACTCTTTGGAGAAGGTTTTATTATAACCCTAGGAATGTATGTTTCAACTTTCTCAGCCTTCAGCAGGGCTCAATACAACATGAGACGCATGTATGGAGGTAGAGTTTTTGGCAGGGCTGGCAGGATGGGACTGGCTGCCAGCCGTGAGCAACAGAGGTCCCAATTTTACCTAAATAACCGAAGAGCCTTTGGAAGACAATACCATGGCGAAAATACCTTCTTCCTTCAAAGAGGCCGAGTTACACGATCCCATGGCGGCAGAGGCAGGTTCCAGGGAAGTGGAAACCAAAGTAAGAGTCCCAATCCCTCTTGGTTCTTCCCCTGTAAAGGTAGGGAGAAGATTACGCCTTTCCAGCCACAACTGGTGTTTAATTACAAACGACCCATGGATACTCAATACCGTAAGAGGTTTCAAGATAGATTTTACCCACACACCACTTCAAACACACCCATCCAGAGAGTTGATCCTAGATCAAGAACAGTCAAATTTGTTACAACTGGAGTTTATCCAAATCTTACAGAAAGGTGCCATTCGTAAAGTCAGAAACTCAAGGGATGGTTTTATGAGTACAATCTTTTTAGTAAAGAAAAAGGACAAGGGGTGGAGGCTAGTCATAAATCTAAAACAACTAAACACATTTTTAGTTCACAGACACTTCAAGATGGAGGGTAGCCATCTTTTGAGAGACACCTTACAAGAGAGAGATTGGCTTGTGAAATTGGATCTCAAGGATGCTTATTTCACAATACCAATGGATAACAGCTCACAGAAATATTTAAAGTTCTTTTCGAAAGGAACAACTTACCAGTTCTGCTATTTTCCCTTTGGCCTCTCATCAGCTCCTTGGTGTTTCACCAAAGTTCTAAGACCTGTGGTAGCCTTTCTAAGAAATGGGGGTGTTCGGATTATAATCTACCTAGACGATATGCTGATAATGTCACAGAGTCAAGAGAAACTGTTAATAGACATGAAATGGACAATAGACCTCTTAGAGGGACTAGGATTCATTGTAAACACAGAAAAGTCGGTTACAACTCCTACTGAGAATCTAGAATTCCTAGGTTTTCAGGTGAATAAAATCATGAGCCAAGTATAATTACCCTTAAAAAGTTGACAAAAATAAAGAAGGAAGTAGCTTATGTCCTTTCAAAGGATACTCTGAATCTAAGATCCTTAGCAAGAGTGATTGGCCTTCTGTCCTCTTTTATCCAAGCTGTTTCACCGGGCCCTTTACATTACAGGGCCATGCAGAGATTAAAATCCTTGGGTTTAAGGATGGGACTTTGGTACTGAGACAGGGTCCCCTTATCTCAGGAAGCACTAGAGGATCTCCTGTGGTGGTGGAACAATCTGGACAGTTAGAATGGCCAGGCAATCTTTGGGAATGTCCCAGATTTCATAGTGGAATCGGACGCAAGCAACCTCGGTTGGGATGCGAGATTAGGTTTGACAGAGACAGGATGGGAAAGGTCTCAGGAGGAACGTCTACTTCACATAAATTGTCTAGAGATGATGGCTGACTTGAACGCACCGATGAGCTTCTAGTCATCAACGTAGTTCTCTTGAGACTGGACAACTTCATAGCTGTGACCTATATCAATCGCCTAGGGGGTGCAAGGCCCAAAACACTTGCTAATATGGCCACGGAAATTTAGTATTTTTGCTGGACACAGACAATTCTACGAAAAGCAGAGTTCATTCTTGGTCACCAAAACATAAGAACAGATTGAAACTCAAGGTTTCTAAGGCACTCGAACGACTGGAAACTGAATCCCAACGTTTTTCAAAAGATTCAGAACCTATGGGGCCCCATTCAAGTGGATCTGTTCGACAGCAGATTAACATATCAAGTAGAAGACTACTTCAGCTGGAGACCAGATCCCAAAGCAATGGGAGTAGATGGTCCAGCAGGGTGGGAATTGCTATTTTTGCTTCCTCTGTAAATATCAAAATGGTGTCAAAATATGTTGCTGTTTTGAGCATACCAAATTGAAACTGTAAGCTTTTGATATTATAACAGGTGTTTGTTAGTTAATGGGGTTTAACAGCAAGGAAAAGTATAGGGAAGAGTAGATATCCTTGTTGAGTGCCCTGTTGTAGCTCAGTGGATTCTGACATGTTTCCATGAATTCTAATTCTAGCGATTGGGCTTGTGTATGAGGCTTTAGTTATTTTAATATAGAGGTCCCCTACATCATATCAGTGCAGCATGGTTGTTAGAATTGGGGGTCTCTAGTTTGCAGAGGTATGCACCTTGTCCAAGTAGGGACCCTTCCTTTTAGCCAGAATTAGTAAAGTACACACCTAAGTTTGCCTGTGCTCACCCTCTGGTAGCTTGGCACAGAGCAGTCAGGCTAAACTTACAGAGGAAATGTGTAAAGCATTTGTATATAACCAACGGTAATGCATTGGAAACACCACAAATTGACACCACACCAGTTAAAAAAATTAAAATATCTTTATCTGAACCAAACAAGACTAAAAATGACAAAAATCCAACATACAGAGATTAAAATATGACTTTTAAAAGGTAAAAACAGTTCTGTCCAGAGGAAATTATGGATGTGACATTTTCAGCACAAAGTACCTGTGGTGTGTCAAAATCAGAAGCAAAAACTGCCACAGGGAAGGTGATGTGTCGGTTCTTTAAGCACAGGGAAGGGGATACATCGGTTCCATTGGCTGGCTCCAGGGGAGGGTGATGTGTTGGTTCCTTACTGCCATGCAGGGGAGGTGATAGGTCGGTTCCTTACTGGAGGGGAGGTTATTCTTCGGTTTCTAACTGTGCTGGTTGGTGGTGCGTCGGTTTCTTACTGTGGCTCCCGCGTTGCGGTAAATTTGGCTCCCAGGTGCGATGTGTGGAAAATACGGACATGCTGGAGGCGATGCGGCAGCTGCGAACCAGGTGCTGCATTATTTCTCCTGCTGCCAACTGGCGATGCTTTGAATTCTCTTGCTGCCCAGCAGGGCATGTGTCGGAGCCGGTGCAGTCATCTCAGACTTCGGAGATCGGTGCACAGGACTCGTCGTACGGCGGTTTTCTGGGCTGTGGGCAGGCACTGCGTTGATTTTATTACAAAACCGGAGGCTACTATTATGCAATAACTTTTATTGCTGCCCCAACATGCAGCCCTTTAAAGAAGATGTATTAGATCACAAGTAAAACATTCCATAGAACTTTAGAAACATAACATAGTAACAGTAGCTAGCATCATCCTCTTTTATTGGCTGCTCCTCATGAGTTAAGTACATTCAACTTGTAGCACCTTCTTTTTGTTATTATAAAACTTCATTTTTTTAGGATTTACAAGGTAAGTCAACCTGTTTTTTATCCTTGGGTAGCAACCCCTCCAATTTCTGGTCGGGTCCCTATCCCCTTTTCCGTCTTATGAATACCTCAGATATTATATGGCCTTTTTGCAAGCTTTTGCATTTACTCATGCCTGTATTTAATGCTCAAAACGCTCTTTATGGTAACTATTTAAACAATACAAACTAAATATGTCAGAGTGTATGCCAGACAGACCTTTTTCTCCGAATGCGCTCCACTTAGCATGCTTGCAGCTCCGTTGTTTACAATGCCGGTGGTGGCTGGATTGAGCTACCCGCCAGAGACTTGAGAGACTCTGCGTCTCATCCCGAGGGGATAATGGGCACCACGGAGAGTGTCTTCATCTCGCGGTCTGCCTTTCTACTTTTAATTACCTTGAGGACGTCCCCCTCTGCTTCAGAGGGACTGCCAACACAAACTTGGCTTTGGTCCTCACACGAGCCGTTTTCCGGCCCGCATTACGTTGGGCAGACTTAGTAGATGATATTAGAAAGCGGGGATGGACGCGACTCCGACCCCTCTGACCTTCCCAGCTCCGTAGACAGGATCTCTCTTGCTGGCCCACAACACACCTCAGCAAACGCCTCTCTCCGCTCGCAAGAGTTGGACAGAGACAGTTAAGTTTGGGCAGACTTCGGAGCTGGGATTAGAAAGCGGGGACTTTTGCGACTCCGCCCCGACCTTTCCAGCTCTGAAGACACACTCTGTCATCTTTTTTCCATTACCCTGATTCCCCGATAGGGAAATGACGCATATTAGTTAAAAAGGAAAAATTGAAAAAGGACTATAGCTTTGCTGGTACCGTTTCTATGGTAACCAAGCAAGCTCGAGCCTCGCAACGTTCTTTCCACTCACACCGAAGGAGGCAGGCTCAACAGTTACAACAACTGATACTATTTAGAATAAGATAAGAAAGGATACTTTAAAAAAAAGAGAGAGAAAAGAAAGCGAATGAAGGTATTGTCTCAAACAATCATCCCTTATTTATCAGACATTTAATTTTATAAAATTGTTTTACTGTTTTTGAATACTAAAATCTTTATCTAAACAGTATTATTTGAACAAGTTTTTGAACATTATGTCTGATATTGAAACAGAGGGGACTTCAGCCATACTCTTCCGCGAGAGAGCTCTAATTAATTACCTTGAGAAGGAATTTAAATCCTCCGTGAAAGAGGCAGTGGAGGCATCTCTCACCAAGAGAAAAAGGGACGACTCTGAAGAGGAACTAATATCCTCTCAGAGGATGAGACTCCCATCAGAAAAGGAGGTAAGGTTATGAAGAAAACTAAACACATCTCTAATGTTCCATTTAGCTATGGAAGCCAGCGAGCTACAAAAGACAGAGATGAAGCATCAGGTAAGCCTGTGCGCTACTAGTGACCTTGGCACCCATAGCGGTACAATTAGCAAGAGCAGCCTTATTGGTGCAATAAGCCCAGGTGCCCATCGCGGCACAAAAAGACCAAGTGACCTTCATGGCTCAAAGACCCCGGCTTATTAGCTGGATAAGAAACCTACTCCTATGATACATACCCTGAAGACGAGGACGATGAATATCATTGACCCCCTAGAAGATTTAGATAATGATCTTCTCAATGAAGTCCTTGTGCAAGCTTCTAGCTCAAAAGCCATTAAAGACCCTACAGGGATGGAAATGTTTAATCCTAACCAGAACACTCACCCAAGGGGGTCAGACTGGTGGCCTATGGACCACGTTTTGAAATTCATTAAACATTGGATCTGCAGTTCCCTCAAGAAGGAAACACGAAACTTGATGAGGACAGAGTGCTCTAGACCCTTCCTAGATAATAAAGCTGGGATGACTCCAAATTTGGATCCAGAACTGATGATATTTTTATTTAAAACAGGCAAGGATCCTAGGAATGGCATGCAGCGTTGCCTCAAACAATGCCAAGACAAGGTCTTAGATATTTGGGGTCCCCACGCAAGAAATCTTGATCTGGCAGAAGAAGCTTCTCTGAAGGGTAAACATGTAGATGCTGACCTACTATGTGGCTGAAGTCAATGTGCACTATGCAAATGCAATGTAAACGAAGGCCTTTCGGCTGAGCGTAAAAGGGCCATACTTATGAGGATTAATCCTAAACTTTCAGACCTCGCCAAAAAAGACCCAAAGGGTGACTCCAATGGTTTACTGTTTGGAGAAGGTTTCATTAAAACCCTAGGAATGTATGTTTCAACTTTCTCAGCCTTCTGCAGGGCTCAATTCAACATGAGACGCATGTTTGGAGGTAGAGTTTTTGCCAGGGCTGGCAGGATGGGACTGGCTGCCAGCCGTGAACAACAGAGGTCCCAATTTTACCTAAATAACCCAAGAGGCTTTGGAAGACAATACCATGGCAAAAATACCTTCTTCCCTCAAAGAGGCCGAGTTACACGATCCCATGGCGGCAGAGGCAGGTTCCAGGGAAGTGGAAACCAAGGTAAGAGTCCCAATCCCTCTTGGTTCTTCCCCTGTAAAGGTAGGGAGAAGATTACGCCTTTCCAGCCACAACTGGTGTTTAATTACAAACGACCCATGGATACTCAATACCGTAAGAGGTTTCAAGATAGATTTTACCCACACACCACTGCAAACATACCCATCCAAAGAGTTGATCCTAGATCAAGAACAGTCAAATTTGTTACAACTGGAGGTTATCCAAATCTTACAGAAAGGTGCCATTCGTAAAGTCAGAAACTCAAGGGATGGTTTTATGAGTACAATCTTTTTAGTAAAGAAAAAGGACAAGGGGTGGAGGCTAGTCATAAATCTAAAACAACTAAACACATTTTTAGTTCACAGACACTTCAAGATGGAGGGTAGCCATCTTTTGAGACACCTTACAAGAGAGAGATTGGCTTGTGAAATTGGATCTTAAGGATGCTTATTTCACAATACCAATGGATTACAGCTCATAGAAATATTTAAGGTTCTGTTCGAAAGGAACAACTTACCAGTTCTGCTGTTTTCCCTTTGGCCTCTCATCAGCTCCTTGGTGTTTCACCAAAGTTCTAAGACCTGTGGTAGCCTTTCTAAGAAATAGGGGTGTTCGGATTATAATCTACCTAGACGATATGCTGATAATGTCACAGAGTCAAGAGAAGCTGTTAATAGACATGAAATGGACAATAGACCTCTTAGAGGGACTAGTATTCATTGTAAACACAGAAAAGTCGGTTACAACTCCTACTCAGAATCTAGAATTCCTAGGTTTTCAGGTGAATACAATCATGAGCCAAGTATAATTACCCTTAAAAAGTTGACAAAAATAAAGAAGGAAGTAGCTTATGTCCTTTCAAAGGATACTCTGAATCTAAGATCCTTAGCAAGAGTGATTGGCCTTCTGTCCTCTTTTATCCAAGCTGTTTCACCGGGCCCTTTACATTACAGGGCCATGCAGAGATTAAAATCCTTGGGTTTAAGGATGGGACTATGGTACTGAGACAGGGTCCCCTTATCTCAGGAAGCACTAGAGGATCTCCTGTGGTGGTGGAACAATCTGGACAGTTAGAATGGCCAGGCAATCTTTGGGAATGTCCCAGATTTCATAGTGGAATCGGACGCAAGCAACCTCGGTTGGGATGCGAGATTAGGTTTGACAGAGACAGGATGGGAAAGGTCTCAGGAGGAACGTCTACTTCACATAAATTGTCTAGAGATGATGGCTGACTTGAACGCACCGATGAGCTTCTAGTCATCAACGTAGTTCTCTTGAGACTGGACAACTTCACAGCTGTGACCTATATCAATCGCCTAGGGGGTGCAAGGCCCAAAACACTTGCCAATATGGCCACGGAAATTTAGTATTTTTGCTGGACACAAACAATTCTACGAAAAGCAGAGTTCATTCTTGGTCACCAAAACATAAGAGCAGATTGAAACTCAAGGTTTCTGAGGCACTCGAACGACTGGAAACTGAATCCCAAAGTTTTTCAAAACATTCAGAACCTATGGGGCCCCATTCAAGTGGATCTGTTCGACAGCAGATTAACATATCAAGTAGAAGACTACTTCAGCTGGAGACCAGATCCCAAAGCAATGGGAGTAGATGGTCCAGCAGGGTGGGAATTGCTATTTTGGCTTCCTCTGTAAATATGAAAATGGTGTCAAAATATGTTGCTGTTTTGAGCATACCAAATTGAAACGGTAAGCTTTTGATATTATAACAGGTGTTTGTTAGTTAATGGGGTTTAACAGCAAGGAACAGTAGAGGGAAGAGTAGATATCCTTGTTGAGTGCCCTGTTGTAGCTCAGTGGATTCTGACATGTTTCCATGAATTCTAATTCTAGCGATTGGGCTTGTGTATGAGGCTTTAGTCATTTTAATATAGAGGTCCCCTAAACATATCAGTGCAGCATGGTTGTTAGAATTGGGGGTCTCTAGTTTGCAGAGGTATGCACCTTGTCCAAGTAGGGACCCTTCCTTGTAGCCAGAATTAGTAAAGTACACACCTAAGTTTGCCTGTGCTCACCCTCTGGTAGCTTGGCACAGAGCAGTCAGGCTAAACTTACAGAGGTAATGTGTAAAGCATTTGTATATAACCAACAGTAATGTATTGGAAACACCACAAATTGACACCACACCAGTTAAAAAAATTAAAATATCTTTATCTGAACCAAACAAGACTAAAAATGACAAAAATCCAACATACAGAGATTAAAATATGACTTTTAAAAGGTAAAAACAGTTCTGTCCAGAGGAAATTATGGATGTGACATTTTCAGCACAAAGTACCTGGGGTGTGTCAAAATCAGAAGCAAAAACTGCCACAGGGAAGGTGATGTGTCGGTTCTTTAAGCACAGGGAAGGGGATACATCGGTTCCATTGGCTGGCTCCATGGGAGGGTGATGAGTTGGTTCCTTACTGCCATGCAGGGGAGGTGATAGGTCGGTTTCTTACTGGAGGGGAGGTTATTCTTCGGTTTCTAACTGTGCTGGTGGGTGATGCGTCGGTTTCTTACTGTGGCTCCCGCGTTGCGGTAGATTTGGCTCCCAGGTGCGATGTGTGGAAAATACGGACATGCTGGAGGCGATGCGGCAGCTGCGAACCAGGTGCTGCATTATTTCTCCTGCTGCCAACTGGCGATGCTTTGAATTTTCTTGCTGCCCAGCAGGGCATGTGTCGGAGCCGGTGCAGTCATCTCAGACTTCGGAGATCGTTGCACAGGACTCGTCGCACGGCGGTTTTCTGGGCTGTGGGCAGGCACTGCGTTGATTTTATTACAAAACCGGAGGCTACCATTATGCAATAACTTTTATTGCTGCCCCAACATGCAGCCCTTTAAAGAAGATGTATTTGATCACAAGTAAAACATTCCATAGAACCTTAGAAACATAACATAGTAACAGTAGCTAGCATCATCCTCTTTTATTGGCTGCTCCTCATGAGTTAAGTACATTCAACTTGTAGCACCTTCTTTTTGCTATTATGAAACTTCGTTTTTTTAGGATTTACAAGGTAAGTCAACCTGTTTTTTATCCTTGGGTAGCAACCCCTCCAATTTCTGGTCGGGTCCCTTTCCCCTTTTCCGTCTTATGAATACCTCAGATATTATATGGCCTTTTTGCAAGCTTTTGCATTTACTCATGCCTGTATTTAATGCTCAAAACGCTCTTTATGGTAACTATTTAAACAATACAAACTAAATATGTCATAGAGTGTATGCCAGACAGACCTTTTTCTCCGAATGCGCTCCACTTAGCATGCTTGCAGCTCCGTTGTTTACAATGCCGGTGGTGGCTGGATTGAGCTACCCGCCAGAGACTTGAGAGACTCTGCGTCTCATCCCGAGGGGATAATGGGCACCACGGAGAGTGTCTCCATCTCGCGGTCTGCCTTCCTACTTTGAATTACCTTGAGGACGTCCCCCTCTGCTTCAGAGGGACTGCCAACACAAACTTGGCTTTGGTCCTCACACGAGCCGGTTCCCGGCCCGCATTACGTTGGGCAGACTTAGGAGATGATATTAGAAAGCGGGGATGGACGAGACTCCGACCCCTCTGACCTTCCCAGCTCCGTAGACAGGATCTCTCTTGCTGGCCCACAACACACCTCGGCAAACGCCTCTCTCCGCTCGCAAGAGTTGGACAGAGACAGTTAAGTTTGGGCAGACTTCGGAGCTGGGATTAGAAAGCGGGGACTTTTGCGACTCCGCCCCCGACCTTTCCAGCTCTGAAGACACACTCTGTCATCTTTTTCCATTACCCTGATTCCCCGATAGGGAAATGACGCATATTAGTTAAAAAGGAAAAATTGAAAAAGGACTATAGCTTGCTGGTACCGTTTCTATGGTAACCAAGCAAGCTCGAGCCTCGCAACGTTCTTCCCACTCACACCGAAGGAGGCAGGCTCAACAGTTACAACAACTGATATTATTTAGAATACGATAAGAAAGGATACTTTAAAAAAAAAAGAGAGAGAAAAGAAAGAGAATAAAGGTATTGTTTCAAACAATCATCCCTTATTTATCAGACATTTAATTTTATACATTTTTTTACTGTTTTTGAATACTAAAAACTTTATCTAAACAGTATTATTTGAACAAGTTTTTGAACATTATGTCTGATATTGAAACAGAGGGGACTTCAGCCATACTCTTCAGCGAGAGAGCTCTATTTAATTACCTTGGGAAGGAATTTAAATCCTCCCTGAAAGAAGCAGTGGAGGCATCTCTCACCAAGAGAAAAAGGGACGACTCTGAAGAGGAACTAATATCCTTTCAGAGGATGAGACTCCCATCAGAAAAGGAGGTAAGGTTATGAAGAAAACTAAACACATCTCTAATGTTCCATTTAGCTATGGTAGCCAGCGAGCTACAAAAGACAGAGATGAAGCATCAGGTAAGCCTGTGCGCTACTAGTGACCTTGGTACCCATAGCGGTACAATTAGCAAGAGCAGCCTTATTGGTGCAATAAGCCCAGGTGCCCATCGCGGCACAAAAAGACCAAGTGACCTTCATGGCTCAAAAGACCCCGGCTTATTAGCTGGAAAAGAAACCTACTCCTATGATACATACCCTGAAGACGAGGACGATGAATATCATTGACCCCCTAGAAGATTTAGATAATGATCTTCTCGATGAAGACCTTGTGCAAGCTTCTAGCTCAAAAGCCATTAAAGACCCTACAGGGATGGAAATGTTTAATCCTAACCAGAACACTCACCCAAGGGGGTCAGACTGGTGGCCTATGGACCACGTTTTGAAATTCATTAAACATTGGATCTGCAGTTCCCTCAAGAAGGAAACACGAAACTTGATGAGGACAGAGTGCTCTAGACCCTTCCTAGATAATAAAGCTGGGATGGATCCAGAACTGATGACATTTTTATTTAAAACAGGCAAGGATCCTAGGAATGGCATGCAGCGTTGCCTCAAACAATGCCAATACAAGGTCTTGGATATTTTGGGTCCCCTCGCAAGAAATCTTGATCTGGCAAAAGAAGCTTCTCTGAAGGGTAAACATGTAGATGTTGACCTACTATGTGGCTGAAGTCAATGTGCACTATGCAAATGCAATGTGAACGAAGGCCTTTCGGCTGAGCGTAAACGGGCCATACTTATGAGGATTAATCCTAAACTTTCAGACCTCGCCAATAAAGACCCAAAGGGTGACTCCAATGGTTTACTCTTTGGAGAAGGTTTTATTAAAACCCTAGGAATGTATGTTTCAACTTTCTCAGCCTTCTGCAGGGCTCAATTCAACATGAGACGCATGTATGGAGGTAGAGTTTTTGGCAGGGCTGGCAGGATGGGACTGGCTGCCAGCCGTGAGCAACAGAGGTCCCAATTTTACCTAAATAACCGAAGAGGCTTTGGAAGACAATACCATGGCAAAAATACCTTCTTCCCTCAAAGAGGCTGAGGTACACGATCCCATGGCGGCAGAGGCAGGTTCCAGGGAAGTGGCAACCAAAGTAAGAGTCCCAATCCCTCTTGGTTCTTCCCCTGTAATGGTAGGGAGAAGATTACTCCTTTCCAGCCACAACTGGTGTTTAATTACAAACGACCCATGGATACTCAATACCGTAAGAGGTTTCAAGATAGATTTTACCCACACACCACTTCAAACACACCCATCCAGAGAGTTGATCCTAGATCAAGAACAGTCAAATTTGTTACAACTGGTGGTTATCCAAATCTTACAGAAAGGTGCCATTCGTAAAGTCAGAAACTCAAGGGATGGTTTTATGAGTACAATCTTTTTAGTAAAGAAAAAGGACAAGGGGTGGAGGCTAGTCATAAATCTAAAACAACTAAACACATTTTTAATTCACAGACACTTCAAGATGGAGGGTAGCCATCTTTTGAGAGACACCTTACAAGAGAGAGATTGGCTTGTGAAATTGGATCTCAAGGATGCTTATTTCACAATACCAATGGATAACAGCTCACAGAAATATTTAAAGTTCTTTTCGAAAGGAACAACTTACCAGTTCTGCTATTTTCCCTTTGGCCTCTCATCAGCTCCTTGGTGTTTCACCAAAGTTCTAAGACCTGTGATAGCCTTTCTAAGGAATGGGGGTGTTCGGATTATAATCTACCTAGACGATATGCTGATAATGTCACAGAGTCAAGAGAAACTGTTAATAGACATGAAATGGACAATAGACCTCTGAGAGGGACTAGGATTCATTGTCAACACAGAAAAGTCGGTTACAACTCCTACTGAGAATCTAGAATTCCTAGGTTTTCAGGTGAGTACAATCATGAGCCAAGTATAACTACCCTTAAAAAGTTGACAAAAATAAAGAAGGAAGTAGTTTATGTCCTTTCAAAGGATACTCTGAATCTAAGATCCTTAGCAAGAGTGATTGGCCTTCTGTCCTCTTTTATCCAAGCTGTTTCACCGGGCCCTTTACATTACAGGGCCATGCAGAGATTAAAATCCTTGGGTTTAAGGATGGGACTATGGTACTGAGACAGGGTCCCCTTATCTCAGGAAGCACTAGAGGATCTCCTGTGGTGGTGGAACAATCTGGACAGTTAGAATGGGCAGGCAATCTTTGGGAATGTCCCAGATTTCATAGTGGAATCGGACGCAAGCAACCTCGGTTGGGATGCGAGATTAGGTGTGACAGAGATAGGATGGGAAAGGTCTCAGGAGGAACGTCTACTTCACATAAATTGTCTAGAGATGATGGCTGACTTGAACACACCGATGAGCTTCTAGTCATCAACGTAGTTCTCTTGAGACTGGATAACTTCACAGCTGTGACCTATATCAATCGCCTAGGGGGTGCAAGGCCCAAAACACTTGCCAATATGGCCACGGAAATTTAGTATTTTTGCTGGACACAAACAATTCTACGAAAAGCAGAGTTCATTCTTGGTCACCAAAACATAAGAGCAGATTGAACCTCAAGGTTTCTAAGGCACTCGAACGACTGGAAACTGAATCCCAAAGTTTTTCAAAAGATTCAGAACCTATGGGGCCCCATTCAAGTGGATCTGTTTGAATGCAGATTAACATATCAAGTAGAAGACTACTTCAGCTGGAGACCAGATCCCAAAGCAATGGGAGTAGATGGTCCAGCAGGGTGGGAATTGCTATTTTTGCTTCCTCTGTAAATATCAAAATGGTGTCAAAATATGTTGCTGTTTTGAGCATACCAAATTGAAACTGTAAGCTTTTGATATTATAACAGGTGTTTGTTAGTAAATGGGGTTTAACAGCAAGGAACAGTAAAGGGAAGAGTAGATATCCTTGTTGAGTGCCCTGTTGTAGCTCAGTGGATTCTGACATGTTTCCATGAATTCTAATTCTAGCGATTGGGCTTGTGTATGAGGCTTTAGTCATTTTAATATAGAGGTCCCCTAAATCATATCAGTGCAGCATGGTTGTTAGAATTGGGGGTCTCTAGTTTGCAGAGGTATGCACCTTGTCCAAGTAGGGACCCTTCCTTTTAGCCAGAATTAGTAAAGTACACACCTAAGTTTGCCTGTGCTCACCCTCTGGTAGCTTGGCACAGAGCAGTCAGGCTAAACTTACAGAGGTAATGTGTAAAGCATTTGTATATAACCAACAGTAATGCATTGGAAACACCACAAATTGACACCACACCAGTTAAAAAAACTTAAAATATCTTTATCTGAACCAAACAAGACTAAAAATGACAACAATCCAACATACAGAGATTAAAATATGACTTTTAAAAGGTAAAAACAGTTCTGTCCAGAGGAAATTATGGATGTGACATTTTCAGAACAAAGTACCTGGGGTGTGTCAAAATCAGAAGCAAAAACTGCCACGGGGAAGGTGATGTGTCGGTTCTTTAAGCACAGGGAAGGGGATACATCGGTTCCATTGGCTGGCTCCAGGGGAGGGTGATGTGTTGGTTCCTTACTGCCATGCAGGGGAGGTGATAGGTCGGTTCCTTACTGGAGGGGAGTTTATTCTTCGGTTTCTAACTGTGCTGGTGGGTGATGCGTCGGTTTCTTACTGTGGCTCCCGCGTTGCGGTAAATTTGGCTCCCAGGTGCGATGTGTGGAAAATACGGACATGCTGGAGGCGATGCGGCAGCTGCGAACCAGGTGCTGCATTATTTCTCCTGCTGCCAACTGGCGATGCTTTGAATTCTCTTGCTGCCCAGCAGGGCATGTGTCGGAGCCGGTGCAGTCATCTCAGACTTCGGAGATCGGTGCACAGGACTCGTCGTACGGCGGTTTTCTGGGCTGTGGGCAGGCACTGCGTTGATTTTATTACAAAACCGGAGGCTACCATTATGCAATAACTTTTATTGCTGCCCCAACATGCAGCCCTTTAAAGAAGATGTATTAGATAACAAGTAAAACATTCCATAGAACTTTAGAAACATAACATAGTAACAGTAGCTAGCATCATCCTCTTTTATTGGCTGCTCCTCATGAGTTAAGTACATTCAACTTGTAGCACCTTCTTTTTGCTATTATAAAACTTCGCTTTTTTAGGATTTACAAGGTAAGTCAACCTGTTTTTTATCCTTGGGTAGCAACCCCTCCAATTTCTGGTCGGGTCCCTATCCCCTTTTCCGTCTTATGAATACCTCAGATATTATATGGCCTTTTTGCAAGCTTTTGCATTTACTCATGCCTGTATTCAATGCTCAAAACGCTCTTTATGGTAACTATTTAAACAATACAAACTAAATATGTCATAGAGTGTATGCCAGACAGACCTTTTTCTCCGAATGCGCTCCACTTAGCATGCTTGCAGCTCCGTTGTTTACAATGCCGGTGGTGGCTGGATTGAGCTACCCGCCAGAGACTTGAGAGACTCTGCGTCTCATCCCGAGGGGATAATGGGCACCACGGAGAGTGTCTCCATCTCGCGGTCTGCCTTCCTACTTTGAATTACCTTGAGGACGTCCCCCTCTGCTTCAGAGGGACTGCCAACACAAACTTGGCTTTGGTCCTCACACGAGCCGGTTCCCGGCCCGCATTACGTTGGGCAGACTTAGGAGATGATATTAGAAAGCGGGGATGGACGCGACTCCGACCCCTCTGACCTTCCCAGCTCCGTAGACAGGATCTCTCTTGCTGGCCCACAACACACCTCGGCAAATGCCTCTCTCCGCTCGCAAGAGTTGGACAGAGACAGTTAAGTTTGGGCAGACTTCGGAGCTGGGATTAGAAAGCGGGGACTTTTGCGACTCCGCCCCCGACCTTTCCAGCTCTGAAGACACACTCTGTCATCTATTTTCCATTACCCTGATTCCCCGATAGGGAAATGACACATATTAGTTAAAAAGGACAAATTGAAAAAGGACTATAGCTTGCTGGTACCGTTTCTATGGTAACCAAGCAAGCTCGAGCCTCGCAACGTTCTTTCCACTGACACCGAAGGAGGCAGGCTCAACAGTTACAACAACTGATACTATTTAGAATAAGATGAGAAAGGATACTTTAACAAAAAAGAGAGAGAAAAGAAAGAGAATAAAGGTATTGTTTCAAACAATCATCCCTTATTTATCAGACATTTAATTTTATAAAAGTGTTTTACTGTTTTTGAATACTAAAAACTTTATCTAAACAGTATTATTTGAACAAGTTTTTGAACATTATGTCTGATATTGAAACAGAGGGGACTTCAGCCATACTCTTCAGCGAGAGAGCTCTAATTAATTACCTTGCGAAGGAATTTAAATCCTCCCTGAAAGAAGCAGTGGAGGCATCTCTCACCAAGAAAAAAAGGGACGACTCTGAAGAGGAACTAATATCCTTTCAGAGGATGAGACTCCGATCAGAAAAGGAGGTAAGGTTATGAAGAAAACTAAACACATCTCTAATGTTCCATTTAGCTATGGTAGACAGCGAGCTACAAAAGACAGAGATGAAGCATCAGGTAAGCCTGTGAGCTACTAGTGACCTTGGTACCCATAGCGGTAAAATTAGCAAGAGCAGCCTTATTGGTGCAATAAGCCCAGGTGCCCATCGCGGCACAAAAAGACCAAGTGACCTTCATGGCTCAAAAGACCCCGGCTTATTAGCTGGAAAAGAAACCTACTCCTATGATACATACCCTGAAGACAAGGACGATGAATATCATTGACCCCCTAGAAGATTTAGATAATGATCTTCTCGATGAAGACCTTGTGCAAGCTTCTAGCTCAAAAGCCATTAAAGACCCTACAGGGATGGAAATGTTTAATCCTAACCAGATCACTCACCCAAGGGGGTCAGACTGGTGGCCTATGGACCACGTTTTGAAATTCATTAAACATTGGATCTGCAGTTCCCTCAAGAAGGAAACACGAAACTTGATGAGGACAGAGTTCTCTAGACCCTTCCTAGATAATAAAGCTGGGATGGATCCAGAACTGATGACATTTTTATTTAAAACAGGCAAGGATCCTAGGAATGGCATGCAGCGTTGCCTCAAACAATGCCAATACAAGGTCTTGGATATTTTGGGTCCCCTTGCAAGAAATCTTGATCTGGCAAAAGAAGCTTCTCTGAAGGGTAAACATGTAGATGTTGACCTACTATGTGGCTGAAGTCAATGTGCACTATGCAAATGCAATGTGAACGAAGGCCTTTCGACTGAGCGTAAAAGAGCAATACTTATGAGGATTAATCCTAAACTTTCAGACCTCGCCAATAAAGACCCAAAGGGTGACTCCAATGGTTTACTCTTTGGAGAAGGTTTTATTATAACCCTAGGAATGTATGTTTCAACTTTCTCAGCCTTCAGCAGGGCTCAATACAACATGAGACGCATGTATGGAGGTAGAGTTTTTGGCAGGGCTGGCAGGATGGGACTGGCTGCCAGCCGTGAGCAACAGAGGTCCCAATTTTACCTAAATAACCGAAGAGCCTTTGGAAGACAATACCATGGCGAAAATACCTTCTTCCCTCAAAGAGGCCGAGTTACACGATCCCATGGCGGCAGAGGCAGGTTCCAGGGAAGTGGAAACCAAAGTAAGAGTCCCAATCCCTCTTGGTTCTTCCCCTGTAAAGGTAGGGAGAAGATTACGCCTTTCCAGCCACAACTGGTGTTTAATTACAAACGACTCATGGATACTCAATACCGTAAGAGGTTTCAAGATAGATTTTACCCACACACCACTTCAAACACACCCATCCAGAGAGTTGATCCTAGATCAAGAACAGTCAAATTTGTTACAACTGGAGGTTATCCAAATCTTACAGAAAGGTGCCATTCGTAAAGTCAGAAACTCAAGGGATGGTTTTATGAGTACAATCTTTTTAGTAAAGAAAAAGGACAAGGGGTGGAGGCTAGTCATAAATCTAAAACAACTAAACACATTTTTAGTTCACAGACACTTCAAGATGGAGGGTAGCCATCTTTTGAGAGACACCTTACAAGAGAGAGATTGGCTTGTGAAATTGGATCTCAAGGATGCTTATTTTACAATACCAATGGATAACAGCTCACAGAAATATTTAAAGTTCTTTTCGAAAGGAACAACTTACCAGTTCTGCTATTTTCCCTTTGGCCTCTCATCAGCTCCTTGGTGTTTCACCAAAGTTCTAAGACCTGTGGTAGCCTTTCTAAGAAATGGGGGTGTTCGGATTATAATCTACCTAGACGATATGCTGATAATGTCACAGAGTCAAGAGAAACTGTTAATAGACATGAAATGGACAATAGACCTCTTAGAGGGACTAGGATTCATTGTAAACACAGAAAAGTCGGTTACAACTCCTACTGAGAATCTAGAATTCCTAGGTTTTCAGGTGAATAAAATCATGAGCCAAGTATAATTACCCTTAAAAAGTTGACAAAAATAAAGAAGGAAGTAGCTTATGTCCTTTCAAAGGATACTTTGAATCTAAGATCCTTAGCAAGAGTGATTGGCCTTCTGTCCTCTTTTATCCAAGCTGTTTCACCGGGCCCTTTACATTACAGGGCCATGCAGAGATTAAAATCCTTGGGTTTAAGGATGGGACTTTGGTACTGAGACAGGGTCCCCTTATCTCAGGAAGCACTAGAGGATCTCCTGTGGTGGTGGAACAATCTGGACAGTTAGAATGGCCAGGCAATCTTTGGGAATGTCCCAGATTTCATAGTGGAATCGGACGCAAGCAACCTCGGTTGGGATGCGAGATTAGGTTTGACAGAGACAGGATGGGAAAGGTCTCAGGAGGAACGTCTACTTCACATAAATTGTCTAGAGATGATGGCTGACTTGAACGCACCGATGAGCTTCTAGTCATCAACGTAGTTCTCTTGAGACTGGACAACTTCATAGCTGTGACCTATATCAATCGCCTAAGGGGTGCAAGGCCCAAAACACTTGCTAATATGGCCACGGAAATTTAGTATTTTTGCTGGACACAGACAATTCTACGAAAAGCAGAGTTCATTCTTGGTCACCAAAACATAAGAACAGATTGAAACTCAAGGTTTCTATGGCACTCGAACGACTGGAAACTGAATCCCAACGTTTTTCAAAAGATTCAGAACCTATGGGGCCCCATTCAAGTGGATCTGTTCGACAGCAGATTAACATATCAAGTAGAAGACTACTTCAGCTGGAGACCAGATCCCAAAGCAATGGGAGTAGATGGTCCAGCAGGGTGGGAATTGCTATTTTTGCTTCCTCTGTAAATATCAAAATGGTGTCAAAATATGTTGCTGTTTTGAGCATACCAAATTGAAACTGTAAGCTTTTGATATTATAACAGGTGTTTGTTAGTTAAAAGGGGTTTAACAGCAAGGAAAAGTAGAGGGAAGAGTAGATATCCTTGTTGAGTGCCCTGTTGTAGCTCAGTGGATTCTGACATGTTTCCATGAATTCTAATTCTAGCGATTGGGCTTGTGTATGAGGCTTTAGTTATTTTAATATAGAGGTCCCCTACATCATATCAGTGCAGCATGGTTGTTAGAATTGGGGGTCTCTAGTTTGCAGAGGTATGCACCTTGTCCAAGTAGGGACCCTTCCTTTTAGCCAGAATTAGTAAAGTACACACCTAAGTTTGCCTGTGCTCACCCTCTGGTAGCTTGGCACAGAGCAGTCAGGCTAAACTTACAGAGGTAATGTGTAAAGCATTTGTATATAACCAACGGTAATGCATTGGAAACACCACAAATTGACACCACACCAGTTAAAAAAATTAAAATATCTTTATCTGAACCAAACAAGACTAAAGATGACAAAAATCCAACATACAGAGATTAAAATATGACTTTTAAAAGGTAAAAACAGTTCTGTCCAGAGGAAATTATGGATGTGACATTTTCAGCACAAAGTACCTGTGGTGTGTCAAAATCAGAAGCAAAAACTGCCACAGGGAAGGTGATGTGTCGGTTCTTTAAGCACAGGGAAGGGGATACATCGGTTCCATTGGCTGGCTCCAGGGGAGGGTGATGTGTTGGTTCCTTACTGCCATGCAGGGGAGGTGATAGGTCGGTTCCTTACTGGAGGGGAGGTTATTCTTCGGTTTCTAACTGTGCTGGTTGGTGATGCGTCGGTTTCTTACTGTGGCTCCCGCGTTGCGGTAAATTTGGCTCCCAGGTGCGATGTGTGGAAAATACGGACATGCTGGAGGCGATGCGGCAGCTGCGAACCAGGTGCTGCATTATTTCTCCTGCTGCCAACTGGCGATGCTTTGAATTCTCTTGCTGCCCAGCAGGGCATGTGTCGGAGCCGGTGCAGTCATCTCAGACTTCGGAGATCGGTGCACAGGACTCGTCGTATGGCGGTTTTCTGGGCTGTGGGCAGGCACTGCGTTGATTTTATTACAAAACCGGAGGCTACTATTATGCAATAACTTTTATTGCTGCCCCAACATGCAGCCCTTTAAAGAAGATGTATTAGATCACAAGTAAAACATTCCATAGAACTTTAGAAACATAACATAGTAACAGTAGCTAGCATCATCCTCTTTTATTGGCTGCTCCTCATGAGTTAAGTACATTCAACTTGTAGCACCTTCTTTTTGTTATTATAAAACTTCATTTTTTTAGGATTTACAAGGTAAGTCAACCTGTTTTTTATCCTTGGGTAGCAACCCCTCCAATTTCTGGTCGGGTCCCTATCCCCTTTTCCGTCTTATGAATACCTCAGATATTATATGGCCTTTTTGCAAGCTTTTGCATTTACTCATGCCTGTATTTAATGCTCAAAACGCTCTTTATGGTAACTATTTAAACAATACAAACTAAATATGTCAGAGTGTATGCCAGACAGACCTTTTTCTCCGAATGCGCTCCACTTAGCATGCTTGCAGCTCCGTTGTTTACAATGCCGGTGGTGGCTGGATTGAGCTACCCGCCAGAGACTTGAGAGACTCTGCGTCTCATCCCGAGGGGATAATGGGCACCACGGAGAGTGTCTTCATCTCGCGGTCTGCCTTTCTACTTTTAATTACCTTGAGGACGTCCCCCTCTGCTTCAGAGGGACTGCCAACACAAACTTGGCTTTGGTCCTCACACGAGCCGTTTTCCGGCCCGCATTACGTTGGGCAGACTTAGTAGATGATATTAGAAAGCGGGGATGGACGCGACTCCGACCCCTCTGACCTTCCCAGCTCCGTAGACAGGATCTCTCTTGCTGGCCCACAACACACCTCAGCAAACGCCTCTCTCCGCTCACAAGAGTTGGACAGAGACAGTTAAGTTTGGGCAGACTTCGGAGCTGGGATTAGAAAGCGGGGACTTTTGCGACTCCGCCCCGACCTTTCCAGCTCTGAAGACACACTCTGTCATCTTTTTTCCATTACCCTGATTCCCCGATAGGGAAATGACGCATATTAGTTAAAAAGGAAAAATTGAAAAAGGACTATAGCTTTGCTGGTACCGTTTCTATGGTAACCAAGCAAGCTCGAGCCTCGCAACGTTCTTTCCACTCACACCGAAGGAGGCAGGCTCAACAGTTACAACAACTGATACTATTTAGAATAAGATAAGAAAGGATACTTTAAAAAAAAGAGAGAGAAAAGAAAGCGAATGAAGGTATTGTCTCAAACAATCATCCCTTATTTATCAGACATTTAATTTTATAAAATTGTTTTACTGTTTTTGAATACTAAAATCTTTATCTAAACAGTATTATTTGAACAAGTTTTTGAACATTATGTCTGATATTGAAACAGAGGGGACTTCAGCCATACTCTTCCGCGAGAGAGCTCTAATTAATTACCTTGAGAAGGAATTTAAATCCTCCCTGAAAGAGGCAGTGGAGGCATCTCTCACCAAGAGAAAAAGGGACGACTCTGAAGAGGAACTAATATCCTCTCAGAGGATGAGACTCCCATCAGAAAAGGAGGTAAGGTTATGAAGAAAACTAAACACATCTCTAATGTTCCATTTAGCTATGGAAGCCAGCGAGCTACAAAAGACAGAGATGAAGCATCAGGTAAGCCTGTGCGCTACTAGTGACCTTGGCACCCATAGCGGTACAATTAGCAAGAGCAGCCTTATTGGTGCAATAAGCCCAGGTGCCCATCGCGGCACAAAAAGACCAAGTGACCTTCATGGCTCAAAGACCCCGGCTTATTAGCTGGATAAGAAACCTACTCCTATGATACATACCCTGAAGACGAGGACGATGAATATCATTGACCCCCTAGAAGATTTAGATAATGATCTTCTCAATGAAGTCCTTGTGCAAGCTTCTAGCTCAAAAGCCATTAAAGACCCTACAGGGATGGAAATGTTTAATCCTAACCAGAACACTCACCCAAGGGGGTCAGACTGGTGGCCTATGGACCACGTTTTGAAATTCATTAAACATTGGATCTGCAGTTCCCTCAAGAAGGAAACACGAAACTTGATGAGGACAGAGTGCTCTAGACCCTTCCTAGATAATAAAGCTGGGATGACTCCAAATTTGGATCCAGAACTGATGATATTTTTATTTAAAACAGGCAAGGATCCTAGGAATGGCATGCAGCGTTGCCTCAAACAATGCCAAGACAAGGTCTTAGATATTTGGGGTCCCCTCGCAAGAAATCTTGATCTGGCAGAAGAAGCTTCTCTGAAGGGTAAACATGTAGATGCTGACCTACTATGTGGCTGAAGTCAATGTGCACTATGCAAATGCAATGTAAACGAAGGCCTTTCGGCTGAGCGTAAAAGGGCCATACTTATGAGGATTAATCCTAAACTTTCAGACCTCGCCAAAAAAGACCCAAAGGGTGACTCCAATGGTTTACTGTTTGGAGAAGGTTTCATTAAAACCCTAGGAATGTATGTTTCAACTTTCTCAGCCTTCTGCAGGGCTCAATTCAACATGAGACGCATGTTTGGAGGTAGAGTTTTTGCCAGGGCTGGCAGGATGGGACTGGCTGCCAGCCGTGAGCAACAGAGGTCCCAATTTTACCTAAATAACCCAAGAGGCTTTGGAAGACAATACCATGGCAAAAATACCTTCTTCCCTCAAAGAGGCCGAGTTACACGATCCCATGGCGGCAGAGGCAGGTTCCAGGGAAGTGGAAACCAAGGTAAGAGTCCCAATCCCTCTTGGTTCTTCCCCTGTAAAGGTAGGGAGAAGATTACGCCTTTCCAGCCACAACTGGTGTTTAATTACAAACGACTCATGGATACTCAATACCGTAAGAGGTTTCAAGATAGATTTTACCCACACACCACTGCAAACATACCCATCCAAAGAGTTGATCCTAGATCAAGAACAGTCAAATTTGTTACAACTGGAGGTTATCCAAATCTTACAGAAAGGTGCCATTCGTAAAGTCAGAAACTCAAGGGATGGTTTTATGAGTACAATCTTTTTAGTAAAGAAAAAGGACAAGGGGTGGAGGCTAGTCATAAATCTAAAACAACTAAACACATTTTTAGTTCACAGACACTTCAAGATGGAGGGTAGCCATCTTTTGAGACACCTTACAAGAGAGAGATTGGCTTGTGAAATTGGATCTTAAGGATGCTTATTTCACAATACCAATGGATTACAGCTCATAGAAATATTTAAGGTTCTGTTCGAAAGGAACAACTTACCAGTTCTACTGTTTTCCCTTTGGCCTCTCATCAGCTCCTTGGTGTTTCACCAAAGTTCTAAAACCTGTGGTAGCCTTTCTAAGAAATAGGGGTGTTCGGATTATAATCTACCTAGACGATATGCTGATAATGTCACAGAGTCAAGAGAAGCTGTTAATAGACATGAAATGGACAATAGACCTCTTAGAGGGACTAGTATTCATTGTAAACACAGAAAAGTCGGTTACAACTCCTACTCAGAATCTAGAATTCCTAGGTTTTCAGGTGAATACAATCATGAGCCAAGTATAATTACCCTTAAAAAGTTGACAAAAATAAAGAAGGAAGTAGCTTATGTCCTTTCAAAGGATACTCTGAATCTAAGATCCTTAGCAAGAGTGATTGGCCTTCTGTCCTCTTTTATCCAAGCTGTTTCACCGGGCCCTTTACATTACAGGGCCATGCAGAGATTAAAATCCTTGGGTTTAAGGATGGGACTATGGTACTGAGACAGGGTCCCCTTATCTCAGGAAGCACTAGAGGATCTCCTGTGGTGGTGGAACAATCTGGACAGTTAGAATGGCCAGGCAATCTTTGGGAATGTCCCAGATTTCATAGTGGAATCGGACGCAAGCAACCTCGGTTGGGATGCAAGATTAGGTTTGACAGAGACAGGATGGGAAAGGTCTCAGGAGGAACGTCTACTTCACATAAATTGTCTAGAGATGATGGCTGACTTGAACGCACCGATGAGCTTCTAGTCATCAACGTAGTTCTCTTGAGACTGGACAACTTCACAGCTGTGACCTATATCAATCGCCTAGGGGGTGCAAGGCCCAAAACACTTGCCAATATGGCCACGGAAATTTAGTATTTTTGCTGGACACAAACAATTCTACGAAAAGCAGAGTTCATTCTTGGTCACCAAAACATAAGAGCAGATTGAAACTCAAGGTTTCTGAGGCACTCGAACGACTGGAAACTGAATCCCAAAGTTTTTCAAAACATTCAGAACCTATGGGGCCCCATTCAAGTGGATCTGTTCGACAGCAGATTAACATATCAAGTAGAAGACTACTTCAGCTGGAGACCAGATCCCAAAGCAATGGGAGTAGATGGTCCAGCAGGGTGGGAATTGCTATTTTGGCTTCCTCTGTAAATATGAAAATGGTGTCAAAATATGTTGCTGTTTTGAGCATACCAAATTGAAACGGTAAGCTTTTGATATTATAACAGGTGTTTGTTAGTTAATGGGGTTTAACAGCAAGGAACAGTAGAGGGAAGAGTAGATATCCTTGTTGAGTGCCCTGTTGTAGCTCAGTGGATTCTGACATGTTTCCATGAATTCTAATTCTAGCGATTGGGCTTGTGTATGAGGCTTTAGTCATTTTAATATAGAGGTCCCCTAAACATATCAGTGCAGCATGGTTGTTAGAATTGGGGGTCTCTAGTTTGCAGAGGTATGCACCTTGTCCAAGTAGGGACCCTTCCTTGTAGCCAGAATTAGTAAAGTACACACCTAAGTTTGCCTGTGCTCACCCTCTGGTAGCTTGGCACAGAGCAGTCAGGCTAAACTTACAGAGGTAATGTGTAAAGCATTTGTATATAACCAACAGTAATGTATTGGAAACACCACAAATTGACACCACACCAGTTAAAAAAATTAAAATATCTTTATCTGAACCAAACAAGACTAAAAATGACAAAAATCCAACATACAGAGATTAAAATATGACTTTTAAAAGGTAAAAACAGTTCTGTCCAGAGGAAATTATGGATGTGACATTTTCAGCACAAAGTACCTGGGGTGTGTCAAAATCAGAAGCAAAAACTGCCACAGGGAAGGTGATGTGTCGGTTCTTTAAGCACAGGGAAGGGGATACATCGGTTCCATTGGCTGGCTCCATGGGAGGGTGATGAGTTGGTTCCTTACTGCCATGCAGGGGAGGTGATAGGTCGGTTTCTTACTGGAGGGGAGGTTATTCTTCGGTTTCTAACTGTGCTGGTGGGTGATGCGTCGGTTTCTTACTGTGGCTCCCGCGTTGCGGTAGATTTGGCTCCCAGGTGCGATGTGTGGAAAATACGGACATGCTGGAGGCGATGCGGCAGCTGCGAACCAGGTGCTGCATTATTTCTCCTGCTGCCAACTGGCGATGCTTTGAATTTTCTTGCTGCCCAGCAGGGCATGTGTCGGAGCCGGTGCAGTCATCTCAGACTTCGGAGATCGTTGCACAGGACTCGTCGCACGGCGGTTTTCTGGGCTGTGGGCAGGCACTGCGTTGATTTTATTACAAAACCGGAGGCTACCATTATGCAATAACTTTTATTGCTGCCCCAACATGCAGCCCTTTAAAGAAGATGTATTTGATCACAAGTAAAACATTCCATAGAACCTTAGAAACATAACATAGTAACAGTAGCTAGCATCATCCTCTTTTATTGGCTGCTCCTCATGAGTTAAGTACATTCAACTTGTAGCACCTTCTTTTGGCTATTATGAAACTTCGTTTTTTTAGGATTTACAAGGTAAGTCAACCTGTTTTTTATCCTTGGGTAGCAACCCCTCCAATTTCTGGTCGGGTCCCTTTCCCCTTTTCCGTCTTATGAATACCTCAGATATTATATGGCCTTTTTGCAAGCTTTTGCATTTACTCATGCCTGTATTTAATGCTCAAAACGCTCTTTATGGTAACTATTTAAACAATACAAACTAAATATGTCATAGAGTGTATGCCAGACAGACCTTTTTCTCCGAATGCGCTCCACTTAGCATGCTTGCAGCTCCGTTGTTTACAATGCCGGTGGTGGCTGGATTGAGCTACCCGCCAGAGACTTGAGAGACTCTGCGTCTCATCCCGAGGGGATAATGGGCACCACGGAGAGTGTCTCCATCTCGCGGTCTGCCTTCCTACTTTGAATTACCTTGAGGACGTCCCCCTCTGCTTCAGAGGGACTGCCAACACAAACTTGGCTTTGGTCCTCACACGAGCCGGTTCCCGGCCCGCATTACGTTGGGCAGACTTAGGAGATGATATTAGAAAGCGGGGATGGACGCGACTCCGACCCCTCTGACCTTCCCAGCTCCGTAGACAGGATCTCTCTTGCTGGCCCACAACACACCTCGGCAAACGCCTCTCTCCGCTCGCAAGAGTTGGACAGAGACAGTTAAGTTTGGGCAGACTTCGGAGCTGGGATTAGAAAGCGGGGACTTTTGCGACTCCGCCCCCGACCTTTCCAGCTCTGAAGACACACTCTGTCATCTTTTTCCATTACTCTGATTCCCCGATAGGGAAATGACGCATATTAGTTAAAAAGGAAAAATTGAAAAAGGACTATAGCTTGCTGGTACCGTTTCTATGGTAACCAAGCAAGCTCGAGCCTCGCAACGTTCTTCCCACTCACACCGAAGGAGGCAGGCTCAACAGTTACAACAACTGATATTATTTAGAATACGATAAGAAGGGATACTTTAAAAAAAAAAGAGAGAGAAAAGAAAGAGAATAAAGGTATTGTTTCAAACAATCATCCCTTATTTATCAGACATTTAATTTTATAATTTTTTTTACTGTTTTTGAATACTAAAAACTTTATCTAAACAGTATTATTTGAACAAGTTTTTGAACATTATGTCTGATATTGAAACAGAGGGGACTTCAGCCATACTCTACAGCGAGAGAGCTCTATTTAATTACCTTGGGAAGGAATTTAAATCCTCCCTGAAAGAAGCAGTGGAGGCATCTCTCACCAAGAGAAAAAGGGACGACTCTGAAGAGGAACTAATATCCTTTCAGAGGATGAGACTCCCATCAGAAAAGGAGGTAAGGTTATGAAGAAAACTAAACACATCTCTAATGTTCCATTTAGCTATGGTAGCCAGCGAGCTACAAAAGACAGAGATGAAGCATCAGGTAAGCCTGTGCGCTACTAGTGACCTTGGTACCCATAGCGGTACAATTAGCAAGAGCAGCCTTATTGGTGCAATAAGCCCAGGTGCCCATCGCGGCACAAAAAGACCAAGTGACCTTCATGGCTCAAAAGACCCCGGCTTATTAGCTGGAAAAGAAACCTACTCCTATGATACATACCCTGAAGACGAGGACGATGAATATCATTGACCCCCTAGAAGATTTAGATAATGATCTTCTCGATGAAGACCTTGTGCAAGCTTCTAGCTCAAAAGCCATTAAAGACCCTACAGGGATGGAAATGTTTAATCCTAACCAGAACACTCACCCAAGGGGGTCAGACTGGTGGCCTATGGACCACGTTTTGAAATTCATTAAACATTGGATCTGCAGTTCCCTCAAGAAGGAAACACGAAACTTGATGAGGACAGAGTGCTTTAGACCCTTCCTAGATAATAAAGCTGGGATGGATCCAGAACTGATGACATTTTTATTTAAAACAGGCAAGGATCCTAGGAATGGCATGCAGCGTTGCCTCAAACAATGCCAATACAAGGTCTTGGATATTTTGGGTCCCCTCGCAAGAAATCTTGATCTGGCAAAAGAAGCTTCTCTGAAGGGTAAACATGTAGATGTTGACCTACTATGTGGCTGAAGTCAATGTGCACTATGCAAATGCAATGTGAACGAAGGCCTTTCGGCTGAGCGTAAACGGGCCATACTTATGAGGATTAATCCTAAACTTTCAGACCTCGCCAATAAAGACCCAAAGGGTGACTCCAATGGTTTACTCTTTGGAGAAGGTTTTATTAAAACCCTAGGAATGTATGTTTCAACTTTCTCAGCCTTCTGCAGGGCTCAATTCAACATGAGACGCATGTATGGAGGTAGAGTTTTTGGCAGGGCTGGCAGGATGGGACTGGCTGCCAGCCGTGAGCAACAGAGGTCCCAATTTTACCTAAATAACCGAAGAGGCTTTGGAAGACAATACCATGGCAAAAATACCTTCTTCCCTCAAAGAGGCTGAGGTACACGATCCCATGGCGGCAGAGGCAGGTTCCAGGGAAGTGGCAACCAAAGTAAGAGTCCCAATCCCTCTTGGTTCTTCCCCTGTAATGGTAGGGAGAAGATTACTCCTTTCCAGCCACAACTGGTGTTTAATTACAAACGACCCATGGATACTCAATACCGTAAGAGGTTTCAAGATAGATTTTACCCACACACCACTTCAAACACACCCATCCAGAGAGTTGATCCTAGATCAAGAACAGTCAAATTTGTTACAACTGGTGGTTATCCAAATCTTACAGAAAGGTGCCATTCGTAAAGTCAGAAACTCAAGGGATGGTTTTATGAGTACAATCTTTTTAGTAAAGAAAAAGGACAAGGGGTGGAGGCTAGTCATAAATCTAAAACAACTAAACACATTTTTAATTCACAGACACTTCAAGATGGAGGGTAGCCATCTTTTGAGAGACACCTTACAAGAGAGAGATTGGCTTGTGAAATTGGATCTCAAGGATGCTTATTTCACAATACCAATGGATAACAGCTCACAGAAATATTTAAAGTTCTTTTCGAAAGGAACAACTTACCAGTTCTGCTATTTTCCCTTTGGCCTCTCATCAGCTCCTTGGTGTTTCACCAAAGTTCTAAGACCTGTGATAGCCTTTCTAAGGAATGGGGGTGTTCGGATTATAATCTACCTAGACGATATGCTGATAATGTCACAGAGTCAAGAGAAACTGTTAATAGACATGAAATGGACAATAGACCTCTGAGAGGGACTAGGATTCATTGTCAACACAGAAAAGTCGGTTACAACTCCTACTGAGAATCTAGAATTCCTAGGTTTTCAGGTGAGTACAATCATGAGCCAAGTATAACTACCCTTAAAAAGTTGACAAAAATAAAGAAGGAAGTAGTTTATGTCCTTTCAAAGCATACTCTGAATCTAAGATCCTTAGCAAGAGTGATTGGCCTTCTGTCCTCTTTTATCCAAGCTGTTTCACCGGGCCCTTTACATTACAGGGCCATGCAGAGATTAAAATCCTTGGGTTTAAGGATGGGACTATGGTACTGAGACAGGGTCCCCTTATCTCAGGAAGCACTAGAGGATCTCCTGTGGTGGTGGAACAATCTGGACAGTTAGAATGGGCAGGCAATCTTTGGGAATGTCCCAGATTTCATAGTGGAATCGGACGCAAGCAACCTCGGTTGGGATGCGAGATTAGGTGTGACAGAGATAGGATGGGAAAGGTCTCAGGAGGAACGTCTACTTCACATAAATTGTCTAGAGATGATGGCTGACTTGAACGCACCGATGAGCTTCTAGTCATCAACGTAGTTCTCTTGAGACTGGATAACTTCACAGCTGTGACCTATATCAATCGCCTAGGGGGTGCAAGGCCCAAAACACTTGCCAATACGGCCACGGAAATTTAGTATTTTTGCTGGACACAAACAATTCTACGAAAAGCAGAGTTCATTCTTGGTCACCAAAACATAAGAGCAGATTGAACCTCAAGGTTTCTAAGGCACTCGAACGACTGGAAACTGAATCCCAAAGTTTTTCAAAAGATTCAGAACCTATGGGGCCCCATTCAAGTGGATCTGTTCGAATGCAGATTAACATATCAAGTAGAAGACTACTTCAGCTGGAGACCAGATCCCAAAGCAATGGGAGTAGATGGTCCAGCAGGGTGGGAATTGCTATTTTTGCTTCCTCTGTAAATATCAAAATGGTGTCAAAATATGTTGCTGTTTTGAGCATACCAAATTGAAACTGTAAGCTTTTGATATTATAACAGGTGTTTGTTAGTTAATGGGGTTTAACAGCAAGGAACAGTAAAGGGAAGAGTAGATATCCTTGTTGAGTGCCCTGTTGTAGCTCAGTGGATTCTGACATGTTTCCATGAATTCTAATTCTAGCGATTGGGCTTGTGTATGAGGCTTTAGTCATTTTAATATAGAGGTCCCCTAAATCATATCAGTGCAGCATGGTTGTTAGAATTGGGGGTCTCTAGTTTGCAGAGGTATGCACCTTGTCCAAGTAGGGACCCTTCCTTTTAGCCAGAATTAGTAAAGTACACACCTAAGTTTGCCTGTGCTCACCCTCTGGTAGCTTGGCACAGAGCAGTCAGGCTAAACTTACAGAGGTAATGTGTAAAGCATTTGTATATAACCAACAGTAATGCATTGGAAACACCACAAATTGACACCACACCAGTTAAAAAAACTTAAAATATCTTTATCTGAACCAAACAAGACTAAAAATGACAAAAATCCAACATACAGAGATTAAAATATGACTTTTAAAAGGTAAAAACAGTTCTGTCCAGAGGAAATTATGGATGTGACATTTTCAGAACAAAGTACCTGGGGTGTGTCAAAATCAGAAGCAAAAACTGCCACGGGGAAGGTGATGTGTCGGTTCTTTAAGCACAGGGAAGGGGATACATCGGTTCCATTGGCTGGCTCCAGGGGAGGGTGATGTGTTGGTTCCTTACTGCCATGCAGGGGAGGTGATAGGTCGGTTCCTTACTGGAGGGGAGGTTATTCTTCGGTTTCTAACTGTGCTGGTGGGTGATGCGTCGGTTTCTTACTGTGGCTCCCGCGTTGCGGTAGATTTGGCTCCCAGGTGCGATGTGTGGAAAATACGGACATGCTGGAGGCGATGCGGCAGCTGCGAACCAGGTGCTGCATTATTTCTCCTGCTGCCAACTGGTGATGCTTTGAATTTTCTTACTGCCCAGCAGGGCATGTGTCGGAGCCGGTGCAGTCATCTCAGACTTCGGAGATCGTTGCACAGGACTCGTCGTACGGCGGTTTTCTGGGCTGTGGGCAGGCACTGCGTTGATTTTATTACAAAACCGGAGGCTACCATTATGCAATAACTTTTATTGCTGCCCCAACATGCAGCCCTTTAAAGAAGATGTATTAGATCACAAGTAAAACATTCCATAGAACTTTAGAAACATAACATAGTAACAGTAGCTAGCATCATCCTCTTTTATTGGCTGCTCCTCATGAGTTAAGTACATTCAACTTGTAGCACCTTCTTTTTGCTATTATGAAACTTCGTTTTTTTAGGATTTACAAGGTAAGTCAACCTGTTTTTTATCCTTGGGTAGCAACCCCTCTAATTTCTGGTCGGGTCCCTATCCCCTTTTCCGTCTTATGAATACCTCAGATATTAGATGGCCTTTTCGCAAGCTTTTGCATTTACTCATGCCTGTATTTAATGCTCAAAACGCTCTTTATGGTAACTATTTAAACAATACAAACTAAATATGTCATAGAGTGTATGCCAGACAGACCTTTTTCTCCGAATGCGCTCGACTTAGCATGCTTGCAGCTCCGTTGTTTACAATGCCGGTGGTGGCTGGATTGAGCTACCCGCCAGAGACTTGAGAGACTCTGCGTCTCATCCCGAGGGGATAATGGGCACCACGGAGAGTGTCTCCATCTCGCGGTCTGCCTTCCTACTTTGAATTACCTTGAGGACGTCCCCCTCTGCTTCAGAGGGACTGCCAACACAAACTTGGCTTTGGTCCTCACACGAGCCGGTTCCCGGCCCGCATTACGTTGGGCAGACTTAGGAGATGATATTAGAAAGCGGGGATGGACGCAACTCCGACCCCTCTGACCTTCCCAGCTCCGTAGACAGGATCTCTCTTGCTGGCCCACAACACACCTCGGCAAAGGTCTCTTTCCGCTCGCAAGAGTTGGACAGAGACAGTTAAGTTTGGGCAGACTTCGGAGCTGGGATTAGAAAGCGGGGACTTTTGCGACTCTGCCCCCGACCTTTCCAGCTCTGAAGACACACTCTGTCATCTTTTTTCCATTACCCTGATTCCCCGATAGGGAAATGACGCATATTAGTTAAAAAGGACAAATTGAAAAAGGACTATAGCTTGCTGGTACCGTTTCTATGGTAACCAAGCAAGCTCGAGCCTCGCAAAGTTCTTTCCACTCACACCGAAGGAGGCAGGCTCAACAGTTACAACAACTGACACTATTTAGAATAAGATAAGAAAGGATACTTTAAAAAAAAAAGAGAGAGAAAAGAAAGAGAATAAAGGTATTGTTTCAAACAATCATCCCTTATTTATCAGACATTTAATTTTATAAAATTGTTTTACGGTTTTTGAATACTAAAAACTTTATCTAAACAGTATTATTTGAAGAAGTTTTTGAACATTATGTCTGATATTGAAACAGAGGGGACTTCAGCCATACTCTTCAGCGAGAGAGCTCTAATGAATTACCTTGGGAAGGAATTTAAATCCTCCCTGAAAGAAGCAGTGGAGGCATCTCTCACCAAGAGAAAAAGGGACGACTCTGAAGAGGAACTAATATCCTTTCAGAGGATGAGACTCCCATCAGAAAAGGAAGTAAGGTTATGAAGAAAACTAAACACATCGCTAATGTTCCATTTAGCTATGGTAGCCAGCGAGCTACAAAAGACAGAGATGAAGCATCAGGTAAGCCTGTGCGCTACTAGTGACCTTGGTACCCATAGCGGTACAATTAGCAAGAGCAGCCTTATTGGTGCAATAAGCCCAGGTGCCCATCGCGGCACAAAAAGACCAAGTGACCTTCATGGCTCAAAAGACCCCGGCTTATTAGCTGGAAAAGAAACCTACTCCTATGATACATACCCTGAAGACGAGGACGATGAATATCATTGACCCCCTAGAAGATTTAGATAATGATCTTCTCGATGAAGACCTTGTGCAAGCTTCTAGCACAAAAGCCATTAAAGACCCTACAGGGATGGAAATGTTTAATCCTAACCAGAACCCTCACCCCAGGGGGTCAGACTGGTGGCCTATGGACCACGTTTTGAAATTCATTAAACATTGGATCTGCAGTTCCCTCAAGAAGGAAACACGAAACTTGATGAGGACAGAGTGCTCTAGACCCTTCCTAGATAATAAAGCTGGGATGGATCCAGAACTGATGACATTTTTATTTAAAACAGGCAAGGATCCTAGGAATGGCATGCAGCGTTGCCTCAAACAATGCCAATACAAGGTCTTGGATATTTTGGGTCCCCTCGCAAGAAATCTTGATCTGGCAAAAGAAGCTTCTCTGAAGGGTAAACATGTAGATGTTGACCTACTATGTGGCTGAAGTCAATCTGCACTATGCAAATGCAATGTGAACGAAGGCCTTTCGGCTGAGCGTAAAAGGGCCATACTTATGAGGATTAATCCTAAACTTTCAGACCTCGCCAATAAAGACCCAAAGGGTGACTCCAATGGTTTACTCTTT
Organism: Triturus cristatus; assembly: GCF_964204655.1. Taxonomy (NCBI): domain Eukaryota; kingdom Metazoa; phylum Chordata; class Amphibia; order Caudata; family Salamandridae; genus Triturus; species Triturus cristatus. The sequence goes on from NC_140591.1 coordinate 405,380,978, forward strand.
GGAGAAGGTTTTATTAAAACCCTAGGAATGTATGTTTCAACTTTCTCAGCCTTCTGCAGGGCTCAATTCAACATGAGACGCATGTATGGAGGTAGAGTTTTTGGCAGGGCTGGCAGGATGGGACTGGCTGCCAGCCGTGAGCAACAGAGGTCCCAATTTTACCTAAATAACCGAAGAGGCTTTGGAAGACAATACCATGGCAAAAATACCTTCTTCCCTCAAAGAGGCTGAGGTACACGATCCCATGGCGGCAGAGGCAGGTTCCAGGGAAGTGGAAACCAAAGTAAGAGTCCCAATCCCTCTTGGTTCCTCCCCTGTAAAGGTAGGGAGAAGATTACGCCTTTCCAGCCACAACTGGTGTTTAATTACAAACGACCCATGGATACTCAATACCGTAAGAGGTTTCAAGATAAATTTTACCCACACACCACGTCAAACACACCCATCCAGAGAGTTGATCCTAGATCAAGAACAATCAAATTTGTTACAACTGGAGGTTATCCAAATCTCACAGAAAGGTGCCATTCGTGAAGTCAGAAACTCAAGAGATGGTGTTATGAGTACAATCTTTTTAGTAAAGAAAAAGGACAAGGGGTGGAGGCTAGTCATAAATCTAAAACAACTAAACACATTTTTAGTTCACAGACACTTCAAGATGGAGGGTAGCCATCTTATGAGAGACACCTTACAAGAGAGAGATTGGCTTGTGAAATTGGATCTCAAGGATGCTTATTTCACAATACCAATGGATAACAGCTCGCAGAAATATTTAAAGTTCTTTTCGAAAGGAACAACTTACCAGTTCTGCTATTTTCCCTTTGGCCTCTCATCAGCTCCTTGGTGTTTCACCAAAGTTCTAAGACCTGTGGTAGCCTTTCTAAGAAATGGGGGTGTTCGGATTATAATCTACCTAGACAATATGCTGATAATGTCACAGAGTCAAGAGAAACTGTTAATAGACATGAAATGGACAATAGACCTCTTAGAGGGACTAGGATTCATTGTAAACACAGAAAAGTCGGTTACAACTCCTACTGAGAATCTAGAATTCCTAGGTTTTCAGGTGAATACAATCATGAGGCAAGTATAATTACCCTTAAAAAGTTGACAAAAATAAAGAAGGAAGTAGCTTATGTCCTTTCAAAGGATACTCTGAATCTAAGATCCTTAGCAAGAGTGATTGGCCTTCTGTCCTCTTTTATCCAAGCTGTTTCACCGGGCCCTTTACATTACAGGGCCATGCAGAGATTAAAATCCTTGGGTTTAAGGATGGGACTTTGGTACTGAGACAGGGTCCCCTTATCTCAGGAAGCACTAGAGGATCTCCTGTGGTGGTGGAACAATCTGGACAGTTAGAATGGCCACGCAATCTTTGGGAATGTCCCAGATTTCATAGTGGAATCGGACGCAAGCAACCTCGGTTGGGATGCGAGATTAGGTTTGACAGAGACAGGATGGGAAAGGTCTCAGGAGGAACGTCTACTTCACATAAATTGTCTAGAGATGATGGCTGACTTGAACGCACCGATGAGCTTCTAGTCATCAACGTAGTTCTCTTGAGACTGGACAACTTCACAGCTGTGACCTATATCAATCGCCTAGGGGGTGCAAGGCCCAAAACACTTGCCAATATGGCCACGGAAATTTAGTATTTTTGCTGGACACAGACAATTCTACGAAAAGCAGAGTTCATTCTTGGTCACCAAAACATAAGAACAGATTGAAACTCAAGGTTTCTAAGGCACTCGAACGACTGGAAACTGAATCCCAAAGTTTTTCAAAAGATTCAGAACCTATGGGGCCCCATTCAAGTGGATCTGTTCGACAGCAGATTAACATATCAAGTAGAAGACTACTTCAGCTGGAGACCAGATCCCAAAGCAATGGGAGTAGATGGTCCAGCAGGGTGGGAATTGCTATTTTTGCTTCCTCTGTAAATATCAAAATGGTGTCAAAATATGTTGCTGTTTTGAGCATACCAAATTGAAACTGTAAGCTTTTGATATTATAACAGGTGTTTGTTAGTTGGGGGCGTGGCCAACCGGCGAACATGGCGGACGGCAGTGGGTGAGGCTCCGACCGTTACCCCCGACAAATCCTGCCAGTTCTCCTGTGGAGGAGCAGCCCTAGCCTGTGGGACGCTGGTCCGTTGTGGGGCAGCGGCGGGGGCGACCTCCGAGGTCCGGGAGCTGTGGGGTGCCGATCCCTGGCGGGGGCCCGCGAAGAGAAGACGCGTGTGGCCGCCCGCGCGGCGGAGCTCACCGCTGGGAGCGGAAGCGAGGTCGGAAGCCGATCCGAGGATGAGCCGGGCGAGCGGAGGGCGGTGAGCCACGAGGCCTGCGAGACTCTGTGCGATCGCTGCGGGGGCTGCCGGGGGGCTCCCGACCGGAGGCTGTGGTGCGGCGGAGGGCCCAGCTGCGGAGGAGAGCTGAGGAGCGGCGGCGACTTGGGCCGAGCTGTGGGGGCCTGCCGCGGCCTGCGAGGAGACTGGTGGCTGCGTGAGGCGGAGCAGCGGCCTGGGGGAGCGGCGAGGTCCGGAGGCCTGTGCTGTCTACATGAGGAGAGGCTCGCTGCCCGGAGCTGAGGGGACTGGCGTCGCAGTTGAGGCCATTGCTGGAGAAGAGACGGAGGGAGAGCTTGGGGCCTCGGGACTGCGTGGGCCTCACGGCAGCGATGAGCACTGAGGCGCCAGGGCGAATCACGAACTGCTGGAGCCCGTGAAGCCTGCGGAGCGACCTGTGCTGCTACTGCGGGGAGAGCGGAGGCCTGGGAGAGCTGTGATCGCACTTGCGGTGGGACGTGAGCAGAGGAGCTTGGACGGCGGCGTCCTGGGGCAGGTGCGCATCGGGAGAGGCGGAGAGGAGCGGCCATTTCGGGGCACGGAGGAGGAGTGGAGGTGCGCTTGGGCAGGCCGGAGGCTCTGCTGTGGGACGCTCGCCGCTGGGAGCCTGTGGACTGGTGCAAGCGGCGACGGGCACCATTTTGAGGGAGACGCCATCTTGAGAGCGGCGGTGGCAGCCCCTGAGAGCAGTGCGTCTGCCGCTGTGGATAGCACTGAAGACCCGGCGATAGGGAGGTAGGAGACTCTCTGTGCGACTGGGTGCTGCACGCTGGGTGTGGGGCCCCCCCCGGGGGTCCTTCGGTGGCCGTGGTGTTGGCTTGGTGACGTTTTGTGTGCCCGGGGACCCAGCGAATGGCTGGCGGGCATCTGTCAGGTGTACTCGGCGCCACTGGGGTGGCATTAGCCTAAGACGCCGAGACGGCGCGAAGAGCTGTGACCGGGGGCCTGCGGTGGTGAGTCCGGAGCGCATGGGAGTGAGCCGCGTGTGGCGGAGGACCCTGAGCTGGCGTGGCCTGTGCAGCGGAGCCTGAACTGGGGCGGCCGGGAGAGGACAGTTGCTGCGTGGGAGAGCCCGGAGGCAGTGGAGCGGGCACTGAGGCCTGGGACTGACGCCCTTACCTGCGAGGCGCCGCACTGTGAGTGGCCGCGGCGGAGGACAGTGCACTGGCCATTGAGGGGGCCGCCTGGGGCAACGCATCGACGAGGTGAGAAGCCCTCGCCCGGGGTGCTAGACGTTGCGCCGCTGGGAGCGGGACCCCGGATGTGGTGCTGACCGGCGGGGGCTTTGACGCCTGGGTGCACCTAGCGGGGCCAGCACGGGCCCAGACTGACAGCCGGCTGGCTGGAGCATTGGCGAGGGGGCGCGGCGGTGCGGAGCCCTGAAGGGAACTGGAGGACTTCTGCCGGTGGGGCCCACCCTACCGAGGCCGGTTGCCGTTGCGGGCTGCTGGGTGCCCCCGATCCCCCCCTACTGACTTCGGCCCGGTAGCTGGACCTCGGGGTCCGAGTAGAGGCCCGGTGGCAGATAGGAGCGGGGAGCCGGCGTGGATTGGAGGGCCCGCGACAGGTGGAGTGCACGGTGCCTGGCAACGAACTGTGAATGCCGACCGCCCAACAGTACGCGATGACCGACTACACGACAAGACACAGCAGGGTCAGCCGCGGGCTGGGACCACGGACACCGCGCAGAGCCGGCCGGGGGGGGACGCGGAGTCGCACGCGGCGGCCCTCTCGGCCAAAATGGATACCATGCTAGCGGCAGTGGAGAGGCTGGGCGCCACCCTGGATCAGACACGGGCGTCACTGGAAACAAGGATGGACAAGGTCACGTCTGATTTCACCCGCCTCCATGCTGACCACCGCAAACTGGCCGAGAGAGTGGAGTCGCACGGTCAGACGCTTCAAGAACTACAACCTACTGTACGGAGCCATGGTGCGGCGCTGCAGGATGTACTGGACCGGGTACACGCGCTCGAAGACAGGGTTGATGATGCGGAAGGACGCTCGAGGCGCAATAACATCCGCGCAGTGGGTCTCCCGGAGGGAGTGGAGGGCAGGCACCCAGAGCAATACGTGGAGAGCTGGCTGAGGGGCCTCCTGCCCCAGGGGGTGTTATCTCAGCACTTCATGGTGGAAAGGGCGCACAGGGTGCCGGCGTGGAGACCCCGGCCGGGAGCCCGGCCCCGACCGTTCCTATTCAAGCTCCTAAACTTTCGGGACAGAGACGCGATCCTCAGCGAAACTGGAAGAACTGGTGATCTGACAGTGGGCAGTAGCCGAGTCATGCTCTTTCCCGACTACACCGCAGCCATCCAGCGGCGACGAAGCAACTACATGGCGGTGAAACGCCAGCTGCGGGAGTTGGCTCTGGCTTACTCCCTGCTGTTCCCGGCCCGCCTGCGAGTGGTGGCAAAAGAAGGGGCCCGTTTCTTCGACTCCCCGGAGGACGTGTGGGACTGGCTGGAGGAGTTGGGACAGTGGACGGGGGCGAGGCCTGCTGGCTCGGAGGTCGACGGCCGCCCGGGGAGGCGATCCAGAAGACGAGGACGCCGGGGGGCGCGGCAGCAGGCGCGGCTGGGACCGGTAGCACCTAGCCCGGAGAGGATCCGGATGGAGCGGCGGGGGGCGTTGGAGGCGGTGGCGTAGCTTGGGACGCCGCCCGCCAGTGACCGCATGGAGGACTGCACGCCCAGCGGGGCGGGAGCGAGTGGGGCATCATCCCCGTCCACAGTGGTCTCGGAAGACCTGCTCCTGCCGGTGGTGACCCCGCAGACGGCGGACCTGATTGTGTGACCAGATGTCAGGATGCCGAAGGTTGGACAAAATCTGCAGGCACTGAACTGGGGTCGAGCGACTGTCTTGGCGCAGTACTGGATGAATCCGGGATCCGGGGGGCAGAGGGCCCAGAACTGGGAGCGCCTGACCCTGCGGGGGTGGGCTGGGTGATGCGAGCGCCACCTGACATTACACCTGTGGAGGCCTCCTGCTGGGGGCTCACATTGGACCTGCACGGCAGTTCAGCTCCGGACCTGATGCTGCTCCTTCCTCTTCCAGTTGGGATAGGGGAGGGGTACTAGGGTCAGGAGGTTGCTATGATTTCACGGACCCCATTTGTTACCACACTGCAATAGCCTAATATTGCTTGGCGTTACTGAGGTTTGGACGGATGCCCCGTTGGGAATACGCCCTGTTTGTTACACTGTTTATAATGGTTCTACTGTTTACATGGCAGCGCGTTTACATGCTCCCCCCTGACTGTGGCCCCCCCCTTTCCCTGGCGCGGGCGCCCTGGCCCCAGCCCGGCTTGCTCACCTAGATTTGCAATGGCGCACACCAACATTGTGACCTGCAACATACGGGGGATGCACACACCGTCCAAGCGCTATGCCATCTTCTCCTATCTGCAGCGACACTCAGTCGGGATTGCCCTCCTACAGGAGACGCACATGTCCCCGACGGAACTGGGCAGGCTCTCTAGGCGCTGGAGGGGACACACGTATGGCACCGTTTACTCGGCGCACGCGCGGGGCACGCTCATCTGGGTGCGAGCAGGCGTTCCTTTCGAGTGCACGGAGGTGGTAGTGGACCGGGAGGGGAGGTACACCTTAGTGCGGGGGAAGCTGAACGGCCAAGAGCTGTTGCTGGACTCGCTGTATGCGCCCAACGTGGACCAGGCCTCTTTTTTGGCGCGATTGACGCAGCTCGATTGACGCAGCTCCTACACCCTTATGCTGGGCTCCCCTGGCTGCTGGGAGGGGACTTTAACATGGTACTGGACGTCCAGTTGGACAGATCCTTCCCCCCCCTCCGTGCCACGGTGGTGGAATCTAACGCCCGGGCGCTGGGAGACTGGCTCACGCACTGGTCGCTGCAGGACTTGTGGCGTACGCTTCACCTGACGGACCGGCTATATTCTTATTACTCGGCGGTCCATGATCTCCGGACCGCGACCCCACGGCCCTGGGCTCCTACCGCCCCTTGGCGATGCTCAACGTCGACTACAAAATACTGGCGAAGGCCCTAGCGGACCGGTTGGCGCCGGTGGTTCCGCACCTGGTGCACTCTGACCAGAACGGGTTTGTCCCTGCGAGGTCCACGTCGCTCAATCTTAGAAGATACTTTAGGGTGGCCGGCGAGGCAGTGCACAGATGGCCCAGAGCGGGGTGCCTCCTCCTAGACTTGGAGAAGGCGTTTGACTGCTTGGAGTGGGGCTATCTGTCCACGGTGTTGCTGCAGTACGGGCTGGATGGGGACGTCCTCCGGATGGTTGACCTTTGCCACTGTTTCGGGGCTCCGCGTGAACGCGGGTAAATCTTGTCTGTACGCTTTCAGCGAGGAGACTGCGGACCCGGGCTACAGCCTGAATGGCACGCCAGTACAGTGGAGGGGCGGCACCTTTCGATACCTGGGGATACACATTTACCGCTGCCCAACCGACTTGTTTGATGGCAACTTGGGGAGGGCGGTCACGGCGCTCGGGTCGCAGGTGGCCTTTTGGAACACGCTCCCGCTGACAACCACGGGCAGGGTGGCGCTCGTCAAAATGGTCATGCTCCCTCGTCTACTGTACTACTTTGTCAACCTACCACTGTACGTCCCCCCCGCCTTTTTTGGCAGGCTCAACCGGATGCTGCGGGATTTTGTCTGGGGCAACGCCAGGCACAGGTTAGCGCTCGCAAAGCTCTTCCTCCAGACAGACAGGGGTGGTCTGGCGGCGCCCTGCTTTGAGCATTACTACCTGGCGGCCCAGCTGCAATGGATCGCCCGCTGGTTGGCCGACAGGGGCAGGGATGACACTGCCACGGTGGCTGCCCCCTACTCGCTGGAGCGTGTGACCGGGCTTTTCCACCCCTTGGCTGCAGTTGCGGGACCGCTGCCGCTCCTCCTGGCTGTGGCGCACAGGTGCTTTAGGAGGGCCTTGTACCTCACGCGCGAAGTAGTGCCATATGCGCCGGCGATACCCCTAGAGGGTTCTCCTGGAGGTGGGGGGGTGCTCGCGGCCCCCGTGCTGACGGGCTGGTGGCCGGCGGACGTGCACACGCTGGGGGACCTATACAGGGATGGTGAGCTGATACCGTACGAGACCTTGGTGTCAGAGGACGGGCTCCCACCCGGCGGATTCCTCACACACCGCTCACTGCTGGCGAGCTTGACCGCCAAATGGGGGAGCATGGCTACAGAGCCTGCCCAACACCTAACTATGCAATATCTGCATGTCATGGGAAGGGGCGGGCACCTGGTTCGCTGGTTCGCCGCCTCGTTGCGGGAGCACACGGCGGTTGATCTGGGCCCACTCCGCGGCAAGTGGGAGCTGGACCTGGGGAGGCCGCTGACGGACAGGGAGTGGGAGAGGGTCCTCAAGAGCCCAGTGCGTATCCCCCGCAATATGCGGTTCCGTCAAATCCAGCTGTTCATAGTTCACAGGGCCTACCTCACACCTGAGCTGATTAATAGGTACTTCCACCGCGCTGACGCGCTCTGCCCTCGGTGCCGTGAGCTAGGGCGGGGCTGCTACACATGCTGTGGGGCTGCCCAGTGCTGCACGCCTATTGGAGGGCGGTTAGTGGATAGCTGCAGGGGAGTGTGGGGCGCAGCATTCCCTTCGACTGGCCCGAACATATCTTACACCAATTTACCAGATCGCCCAAGGACAAGGTAGCGTCCCGATTCCTGGATCTGGGGCTCGTGGTGGCGAAGCGCCTCATCACCCGGAGATGGAAGGCACATGACCCACCGCACGCACGGGCCTGGAGTTCATCGTTTCAGGCTTGGGCCAGGGCGGAGGGGACGGCCATCCGTAGGGAGGACACCCTGGGGCTGCGGAGGGAGCCCATGGCGGACCGCTGGGAACAGTTGCTTGCTGAGTTTTGGCGCTCGGAGGGGGAGGGTACCACAGGCTGCACGGGTGAGGCCAGACAGGATGGCAATGGCGCAGGCGGCGCAGTGTAGGCAGCCTCGCTGACGAGATAGCATAGCCCCCATTATCGCTGGCCCATAGATGGGGTGTCTGGGAACACTTGGGGATATTTGCGCCCATTGGGGCTTAGAGGGGTGCTCCTGGAGTTCGGGGGGGGGTCAGGGTGGGAAGGGGGTAGGAGCGCACCATGCGAATCGCTGTAAACGCTGCCTTTGTTATGGGTTCTTCCTTTTGTATTGCATGTAACCTTTTCGACTTTATTGATGCCTCAGTTGTGTGGGCGAGATTAGTTACCTTTGTACGGCTCAATGGCAGGTGGGTGGTGGTGTTGGCCCCTCCTCAAGAGAGGATATCGGAACTGCTAAGGGTGAAGTGGCTGGCTCCCAAGAGGGTGGTGGTGGGCGCGCAAACGGACATCAGGTTGTCCCCCCCCTTGACAGTCGGCATGATCTATCAGCCTGTATAAGTTTATGTCTTACTGTATGCGAAGCATGATGCCGTACAATATACTCCTGTACTAAAATTCAAACTCAATAAAAACAGATTTGCAAAAAAATATAACAGGTGTTTGTTAGTTAACGGGGTTTAACAGCAAGGAACAGTAGAGGGAAGAGTAGATATCCTTGTTGAGTGCCCTGTTGTAGCTTAGTGGATTCTGACATGTTTCCATGAATTCTAATTCTAGCGATTGGGCTTGTGTATGAGGCTTTAGTCATTTTAATATAGAGGTCCCCTAAATCATATCAGTGCAGCATGGTTGTTAGAATTGGGGGTCTCTAGTTTGCAGAGGTATGCACCTTGTCCAAGTAGGGACCCTTCCTTTTAGCCAGAATTAGTAAAGTACACACCTAAGTTTGCCTGTGCTCACCCTCTGGTAGCTTGGCACAGAGCAGTCAGGCTAATCTTACAGAGGTAATGTGTAAAGCATTTGTATATAACCAACAGTAATGCATTGGAAACACCAAAAATTGACACCACACCAGTTAAAAAAATTAAAATATCTTTATCTGAACCAAACAAGACTAAAAATGACAAAAATCCAACATACAGAGATTAAAATATGACTTTTGAAAGGTAAAAACAGTTCTGTCCAGAGGAAATTATGGATGTGACATTTTCAGCACAAAGTACCTGGGGTGTGTCAAAATCAGAAGCAAAATCTGCCACAGGGAAGGTGATGTGTCGGTTCTTTAAGCACAGGGAAGGGGATACATCGGTTCCATTGGCTGGCTCCAGGGGAGGGTGATGTGTTGGTTCCTTACTGCCATGCAGGGGAGGTGATAGGTCGGTTCCTTACTGGAGGGGAGGTTATTCTTCGGTCTCTAACTGTGCTGGTGGGTGATGCGTCGGTTTCTTACTGTGCCTCCCGCGTTGCGGTAGATTTGGCTCCCAGGTGCGATGTGTGGAAAAAACGGACATGCTGGAGGCGATGCGGCAGCTGCGAACCAGGTGCTGCATTATTTCTCCTGCTGCCAACTGGCGATGCTTTGAATTTTCTTGCTGCCCAGCAGGGCATGTGTCGGAGCCGGTGCAGTCATCGCAGACTTCGGAGATCGGTGCACAGGACTCGTCGTACGGCGGTTCTGTGGGCAGGCACTGCGTTGATTTTATTACAAAACCGGAGGCTACCATTATGCAATAACTTTTATTGCTGTCCCAACATGCAGCCCTTTAAAGAAGATGTATTAGATCACAAGTAAAACATTCCATAGAACTTTAGAAACATAACATAGTAACAGTAGCTAGCATCATCCTCTTTTATTGGCTGCTCCTCATGAGTTAAGTACATTAGACTTGTAGCACCTTCTTTTTGCTATTATGAAACTTGTTTTTTTTAGGATTTACAAGGTAAGTCAACCTGTTTTTTATCCTTGGGTAGCAACCCCTCCAATTTCTGGTCGGGTCCCTATCCCCTTTTCCGTCTTATGAATACCTCAGATATTATATGGCCTTTTTGCAAGCTTTTGCATTTACTCATGCCTGTATTTAATGCTCAAATCGCTCTTTATGGTAACTATTTAAACAATACAAACTAAATATGTCATAGAGTGTATGCCAGACAGACTTTTTTCTCTGAATGCGCTCCACTTAGCATGCTTACAGCTCCGTTGTTTACAATGCCGGTGGTGGCTGGATTGAGCTACCCGACAGAGACTTGAGAGACTCTGCGTCTCATCCCGAGGGGATAATGGGCACCACGGAGAGTGTCTCCATCTCGCGGTCTGCCTTCCTACTTTTAATTACCTTGAGGACATCCCCCTCTGCTTCAGAGGGACTGCCAACACAAACTTGGCTTTGGTCCTCACACGAGCCGTTTCCCGGCCCGCATTACATTGGGCAGACCTAGGAGATGATATTAGAAAGCGGGGATGGACTCGACTCCGACCCCTCTGACCTTCCCAGCTCCGTAGACAGGATCTCTCTTGCTGGCCCACAACACACCTCGGCAAACGCCTCTCTCTGCTCGCAAGAGTTGGACAGAGACAGTTAAGTTTGGGCAGACTTCGGAGCTGGGATTAGAAAGCGGGGACTTTTGCGACTCAGCCCCCGACCTTTCCAGCTCTGAAGACACACTCTGTCATCTTTTCTCCATTACCCTGATTCCCCGATAGGGAAATGACGCATATTAGTTAAAAAGGAAAAATTGAAAAAGGACTACAGCTTGTTGGTACAGTTTCTATGGTAACCAAGCAAGCTCAAGCCTTGCAACGTTCTTTCCACTCACACCGAAGGAGGCAGGCTCAACAGTTACAACAACTGATACTATTTAGAATAAGATAAGAAACAATACTTTAAAAAAAAAGAGAGAGAAAAGAAAGAGAATGAAGGTATTGTTTCAAACAATCATCCCTTATTTATCAGACATTTAATTTTATAAAATTGTTTTACTGTTTTTGAATACTAAAATCTTTATCTAAACAGTATTATTTGAACAATTTTTTGAACATTATGTCTGATATTGAAACAGAGGGGACTTCAGCCATACTCTTCAGCGAGAGAGCTCTCATTAATTACCTTGAGAAGGAATTTAAATCCTCCCTGAAAGAAGCAGTGGAGGCATCTCTCACCAAGAGAAAAAGGGACGACTCTGAAGAGGAACTAATATCCTTTCAGAGGATGAGACTCCCATCAGAAAAGGAGGTAAGGTTATGAAGAAAACTAAACACATCTCTAATGTTCCATTTAGCTATGGAAGCCAGCGAGCTACAAAAGACAGAGATGAAGCATCAGGTAAGCCTGTGCGCTACTAGTGACCTTGGCACCCATAGCGGTACAATTAGCAAGAGCAGCCTTATTGGTGCAATAAGCCCAGGTGCCCATCGCGGCACAAAAAGACCAAGTGACCTTCATGGCTCAAAAGACCCCGGCTTATTAGCTGGAAAAGAAACCTACTCCTATGATACATACCCTGAAGACGAGGACAATGAATATCATTGACCCCCTAGAAGATTTAGATAATGATCTTCTCGATGAAGGCCTTGTGCAAGCTTCTAGCTCAAAAGCCATTAAAGACCCTACAGGGATGGAAATGTTTAATCCTAACCAGAACACTCACCCAAGGGGGTCAGACTGGTGGCCTATGGACCACGTTTTGAAATTCATTAAACATTGGATCTGCAGTTTCCTCAAGAAGGAAACACAAAACGTGATGAGGACAGAGTGCTCTAGACCCTTCCTAGATAATAAAGCTGGGATGACTCCAAATTTGGATCCAGAACTGATGATATTTTTATTTAAAACAGGCAAGGATCCTAGGAATGGCATGCAGCGTTGCCTCAAACAATGCCAAGACAAGGTCTTGGATATTTGGGGTCCCCTCACAAGAAATCTTGATCTGGCAGAAGAAGCTTCTCTGAAGGGTAAACATGTAGATGCTGACCTATTATGTGGCTGAAGTCAATGTGCACTATGCAAATGCAATGTAAACGAAGGCCTTTCGGCTGAGCGTAAAAGGGCCATACTTATGAGGATTAATCCTAAACTTTCAGACCTCGCCGAAAAAGACCCAAAGGGTGACTCCAATAGTTTACTGTTTGGAGAAGGTTTTATTAAAACCCTAGGAATGTATGTTTCAACTTTCTCAGCCTTCTGCAGGGCTCAATTCAACATGAGACGCATGTTTGGAGGTAGAGTTTTTGCCAGGGCTGGCAGGATGGGACTGGCTGCCAGCCGTGAGCAACAGAGGTCCCAATTTTACCTAAATAACCCAAGAGGCTTTGGAAGACAATAAAAGCAAAAATACCTTCTTCCCTCAAAGAGGCCGAGTTACACGATCCCATGGCGGCAGAGGCAGGTTCCAGGGAAGTGGAAACCAAGGTAAGAGTCCCAATCCCTCTTGGTTCTTCCCCTGTAAAGGTAGGGAGAATATTACGCCTTTCCAGCCACAACTGGTGTTTAATTACAAACGACCCATGGATACTCAATACCGTAAGAGGTTTCAAGATAGATTTTACCCACACACCACTGCAAACACACCCATCCAGAGAGTTGATCCTAGATCAAGAACAGTCAAATTTGTTACAACTGGAGGTTATCCAAATCTTACAGAAAGGTGCCATTCGTAAAGTCAGAAACTCAAGGGATGGTTTTATGACTACAATCTTTTTAGTAAAGAAAAAGGACAAGGGGTGCAGGCTAGTCATAAATCTAAAACAACTAAAAACATTTTTAGTTCACAGACACTTCAAGATGGAGGGTAGCCATCTTTTGAGACACCTTACAAGAGAGAGATTGGCTTGGGAAATTAGATCTCAAGGATGCTTATTTCACAATACCAATGGATTACAGCTCATAGAAATATTTAAGGTTCTGTTCGAAAGGAACAACTTACCAGTTCTGCTGTTTTCCCTTTGGCCTCTCATCAGCTCCTTGGTGTTTCACTAAAGTTCTAAGACCTGTGGTAGCCTTTCTAAGAAATAGGGGTGTTCGGATTATAATCTACCTAGACGATATGCTGATAATGTCACAGAGTCAAGAGAAACTGTTAATAGACATGAAATGGACAATAGACCTCTTAGAGGGACTAGGATTCATTGTAAACACAGAAAAGTCGGTTACAACTCCTACTCAGAATCTAGAATTCCTAGGTTTTCAGGCGAATACAATCATGAGCCAAGTATAATTACCCTTAAAAAGTTGACAAAAATAAAGAAGGAAGTAGCTTATGTCCTTTCAAAGGATACTCTGAATCTAAGATCCTTAGCAAGAGTGATTGGCCTTCTGTCCTCTTTTATCCAAGCTGTTTCACCGGGCCCTTTACATTACAGGGCCATGCAGAGATTAAAATCCTTGGGTTTAAGGATGGGACTATGGTACTGAGATAGGGTCCCCTTATCTCAGGAAGCACTAGAGCATCTCCTGTGGTGGTGGAACAATCTGGACAGTTAGAATGGCCAGGCAATCTTTGGGAATGTCCCAGATTTCATAGTGGAATCGGACGCAAGCAACCTCGGTTGGGATGCGAGATTAGGTTTGACAGAGACAGGATGGGAAAGGTCTCAGGAGGAACGTCTACTTCACATAAATTGTCTAGAGATGATGGCTGACTTGAACGCACCGATGAGCTTATAGTCATCAACGTAGTTCTTTTGAGACTGGACAACTTCACAGCTGTGACCTATATCAATCGCCTAGGGGGTGCAAGGCCCAAAACACTTGCCAATATAGCCACGGAAATTTAGTATTTTTGCTGGACACAAACAATTCTACGAAAAGCAGAGTTCATTCTTGGTCACCAAAACATAAGAGCAGATTGAAACTCAAGGTTTCTAAGGCACTCAAACGACTGGAAACTGAATCCCAAAGTTTTTCAAAAGATTCAGAACCTATGGGGCCCCATTCAAGTGGATCTGTTCGACAGCAGATTAACATATCAAGTAGAAGACTACTTCAGCTGGAGACCAGATCCCAAAGCAATGGGAGTAGATGGTCCAGCAGGGTGGGAATTGCTATTTTTGCTTCCTCTGTAAATATCAAAATGGTGTCAAAATATGTTGCTGTTTTGAGCATACCAAATTGAAACTGTAAGCTTTTGATATTATAACAGGTGTTTGTTAGTTAACTGGGTTTAACAGCAAGGAACAGTAGAGGGAAGAGTAGATATCCTTGTTGAGTGCCCTGTTGTAGCTCAGTGGATTCTGACATGTTTCCATGAATTCTAATTCTAGCGATTGGGCTTGTGTATGAGGCTTTAGTCATTTTAATATAGAGGTCCCATACATCATATCAGTGCAGCATGGTTGTTAGAATTAGGGGTCTCTAGTTTGCAGAGGTATGCACCTTGTCCAAGTAGGGACCCTTCCTTTTAGCCAGAATTAGTAAAGTACACACCTAAGTTTGCCTGTGCTCACCCTCTGGTAGCTTGGCACAGAGCAGTCAGGCTAAAATTACAGAGGTAATGTGTAAAGCATTTGTATATAACCAACAGTAATGCATTGGAAACACCACAAATTGACACCACACCAGTTAAAAAAATTAAAATATCTTTATCTGAACCAAACAAGACTAAAAATGAAAAAATCCAACATACAGAGATTAAAATATGACTTTTAAAAGGTAAAAACAGTTCTGTCCAGAGGAAATTATGGATGTGACATTTTCAGCACAAAGTACCTGGGGTGTGTCAAAATCAGAAGCAAAAACTGCCACAGGGAAGGTGATGTGTCGGTTCTTTAAGCACAGGGAAGGGGATACATCGGTTCCATTGGCTGGCTCCAGGGGAGGGTGATGTGTTGGTTCCTTACTGCCATGCAGGGGAGGTGATAGGTCGGTTCCTTACTGGAGGGGAGGTTATTCTTCGGTTTCTAACTGTGCTGGTGGGTGATGCGTCGGTTTCTTACTGTGGCTCCCGCGTTGCGGTAGATTTGGCTCCCAGGTGCGATGTGTGGAAAATACGGACATGCTGGAGGCGATGCGGCAGCTGCGAACCAGGTGCTGCATTATTTCTCCTGCTGCCAACTGGCGATGCTTTGAATTTTCTTAATGCCCAGCAGGGCATGTGTCGGAGCCGGTGCAGTCATCTCAGACTTTGAAGATCGGTGCACAGGACGCGTCGTACGGCGGTTTTCTGGGCTTTGGGCAGGCACTGCGTTGATTTTATTACAAAACCGGAGGCTACCATTATGCAATAACTTTTATTGCTGCCCCAACATGCAGCCCTTTAAAGAAGATGTATTAGATCACAAGTAAAACATTCCATAGAACTTTAGAAACATAACATAGTAACAGTAGCTAGCATCATCCTCTTTTATTGGCTGCTCCTCATGAGTTAAGTACATTCAACTTGTAGCACCTTCTTTTTGCTATTATGAAACTTCGTTTTTTTAGGATTTACAAGGTAAGTCAACCTGTTTTTTATCCTTGGGTAGCAACCCCTTCAATTTCTGGTCGGGATCCTATCCCCTTTTCCGTCTTATGAATACCTCAGATATTATATGGCCTTTTTGCAAGCTTTTGCATTTACTCATGCCTGTATTTAATGCTCAAAACGCTCTTTATGGTAACTATTTAAACAATACAAACTAAATATGTCATAGAGTGTATGCCAGACAGACCATTTTCTCCGAATGCGCTCGACTTAGCATGCTTGCAGCTCCGTTGTTTACAATGCCGGTGGTGGCTGGATTGAGCTACCCGCCAGAGACTTGAGAGACTCTGCGTCTCATCCCGAGGGGAAAATGGGCACCACGGAGAGTGTCTCCATTTCGCTGTCTGCCTTCCTACTTTCAATTACCTTGAGGACGTCCCCCTCTGCTTCAGAGGGACTGCCAACACAAACTTGGCTTTGGTCCTCACACGAGCCGTTTCCCGGCCCGCATTACGTTGGGCAGACTTAGTAGATATTAGAAAGCGGGGATGGACGTGACTCCGACCCCTCTGACCTTCCCAGCTCCGTAGACAGGATCTCTCTTGCTGGCCCACAACACACCTCGGCAAACGCCTCTCTCCGCTCGCAAGAGTTGGACAGAGACAGTTAAGTTTGGGCAGACTTCGGAGCTGGGATTAGAAAGCGGAGACATTTGCGACTCCGCCCCCGACCTTTCCAGCTCTGAAGACACACTCTGTCATCTTTTTTCCATTACCCTGATTCCCCGATAGGGAAATGACGCATATTAGTTAAAAAGGACAAGTTGAAAAAGGACTATAGCTTGCTGGTACCGTTTCTATGGTAACCAAGCAAGCTCGAGCCTCGCAACGTTCTTTCCACTCACACCGAAGGAGGCAGGCTCAACAGTTACAACAACTGATACTATTTAGAATAAGATAAGAAACGATACTTTAAAAAAAAAAAGAGAGAGAAAAGAAAGAGAATGAAGGTGTTGTTTCAAACAATCATCCCTTATTTATCAGACATTTAATTTTATAAAATTGTTTTACTGTTTTTGAATACTAAAATCTTTATCTAAACAGTATTATTTGAACAAGTTTTTGAACATTATGTGTGATATTGAAACAGAGGGGACTTCAGCCATACTCTTCAGCGAGGGAGCTCTAATTAATTACCTTGAGAAGGAATTTAAATCCTCCCTGAAAGAGGCAGTGGAGGCATCTCTCACCAAGAGAAAAAAGGACGACTCTGAAGAGGAACTAATATCCTTTCAGAGGATGAGACTCCCATCAGAAAAGGAGGTAAGGTTATGAAGAAAACTAAAACACATCTCTAATGTTCCATTTAGCTATGGAAGCCAGCGAGCTACAAAGACAGAGATGAAGCATCAGGTAAGCCTGTGCGCTACTAGTGACTTTGGTACCCATAGCGGTACAATTAGCAAGAGCAGCCTTATTGGTGCAATAAGCCCAGGTGCCCATCGCGGCACAAAAAGACCAAGTGACCTTCATGGCTCAAAAGACCCCGGCTTATTAGCTGGAAAAGAAACCTACTCCTATGATACATACCCTGAAGACGAGGACGATGAATATCATTGACCCCCTAGAAGATTTAGATAATTATCTTCTCGATGAAGACCTTGTGCAAGCTTCTAGCTCAAAAGCCATTAAAGACCCTACAGGGATGGAAATGTTTAATCCTAACCAGAACACTCACCCAAGGGGGTCAGACTGGTGGCCTATGGACCACGTTTTGAAATTCATTAAACATTGGATCTGCAGTTCCCTCAAGAAGGAAACACGAAACTTGATGAGGACAGAGTGCTCTAGACCCTTCCTAGATAATAAAGCTGGGATTACTCCAAATTTGGATCCAGAACTGATGATATTTTTATTTAAAACAGGCAAGGATCCTAGGAATGGCATTCAGCGTTGCCTCAAACAATGCCAAGACAAGGTCTTGGATATTTGGGGTCCCCTCGCAAGAAATCTTGATCTGGCAGAAGAAGCTTCTCTGAAGGGTAAACATGTAGATGCTGACCTACTATGTGGATGAAGTCAATGTGCACTATGCAAATGCAATGTAAACGAAGGCCTTTCGGCTGAGCATAAAAGGGCCATACTTATGAGGATTAATCATAAACTTTCAGACCTCGCCGAAAAAGACCCAAAGGGTGACTCCAATGGTTTACTGTTTGGAGAAGGTTTTATTAAAACCCTAGGAATGTATGTTTCAACTTTCTCAGCCTTCTGCAGGGCTCAATTCAACATAAGACGCATGTTTGGAGGTAGAGTTTTAACCAGGGCTGGCAGGATGGGACTGGCTGCTAGCCGTGAGCAACAGAGGTCCCAATTTTACCTAAATAACCCAAGAGGCTTTGGAAGACAATACCATGGCAAAAATACCTTCTTCCATCAAAGAGGCCGAGTTACACGATCCCATGGCGGCAGAGGCAGGTTCCAGGGAAGTGGAAACCAAGGTAAGAGTCCCAATCCCTCTTGGTTCTTCCCCTGTAAAGGTAGGGAGAAGATTACGCCTTTCCAGCCACAACTGGTGTTTAATTACAAACGACCCATGGATACTCAATACCGTACGAGGTTTCAAGATAGATTTTACCCACACACCACTGCAAACACACCCATCCAGAGAGTTGATCCTAGATCAAGAACAATCAAATTTGTTACAACTGGAGGTTATCCAAATATTACAGAAAGGTGCCATTCGTAAAGTCAGAAACTCAAGGGATGGTTTTATGACTACAATCTTTTTAGTAAAGAAAAAGGAGAAGGGGTGGAGGCTAGTCATAAACCTAAAACAACTAAACACATTTTTAGTTCACAGACACTTCGAGATGGAGGGTAGCCATCTTTTGAGACACCTTACAAGAGAGAGATTGGCTTGTGAAATTGGCTCTCAAGGATGCTTATTTCACAATACCAATGGATTACAGCTCACAGAAATAGTTAAGGTTCTCTTGGAAAGGGCTAACTTACCAGTTCTGCTGTTTTCCCTTTGGCCTCTCATCAGCTCCTTGGTGTTTCAATAAAGACCTGTGGTAGCCTTCCTAAGAAAAAGGGGTTTTCGATTTATAATCTACCTAGACGATATGCTGATAATGTCACAGAGTCAGGAGAAAGTATTTATACACATGAAATGGACATTAAACCTCTTAGAGGGACTAGGGTTCATGGTCAACACAGAAAAGTCGGTTACAACTCCTACTCAGAATCTAGAATACCTAGGTTTTCAGGTGAATACCATCACAAGCCAATTATAATAGCCCTTAAGAAAATTGTCAAAAATAAAGAAGGAAGTAGCTTATGTCCTTTCAAAGGATGCTCTGAATCTAAGATCCTTAGCAAGAGTGATTGGCCTTTTGTCCTCTTCTATCCAAGCTGTTTCACCGGGCCCTTTACATTACAGGGCCCTGCAGAGGGGTTTAAGAAAGGGACAATGGTACTCATACAGGGTAACCTTATCTCAGGAAGAACGAGAGGATCTCCTGTGGTGGTGGAACAATCTGGACAGTTGGAATGGCAAGGCAATCTTTGGGAATTTCCCAGATTTCATAGTGGAATCTGACGCAAGCAACCTAGGTTGGGGTGCGAGATTAGGTTTGAGAGAGACATGAGGGAAATGGTCTCAGGAGGAACGTCTACTTCACATAAATTGTCTAGAGATAATGGCTGGCTTGAATGCACTGATGAGCTTCAAGTCATCCATAAAGAACAGCGTAGTTCTCTTGAGACTGGACAACTTCACAGCTGTGTCCTATATCAATCACCTAGGGGGTGCAAGGTCCAAAACACTCGCCAATATTGCCAAGGAAATTTGGTATTTTTGCTGGACACAAAAAATTCTACTAAAAGCAGAGTTCATTCCTGGTCACCGGAACATAAGACCAGATTGGAACTTAAGGTTTCTAAGGGACTCGGGCGACTGGAAACTGAACCCCAAAGTTTTTCAAAAGATTCAGAACCTATGAGGCCCCATTCAAGTGGATCTGTTCACCAGCAGATTAACATATCAAGTAGAAGACTACTTCAGCTAGAGACCAGATCCCAAAGCAATGGGAGTAGATGTTCTACTTCAAACCAGGGACAAGGGGAACTGTTATACTTTTCCCCTTTTCGCTCTAATACAGAGGGTATTATTTAAAATACGGAGAGAGAATTACCAGATAATTTTGGTAACTCCCTTTTGGGATACACAGGTATGGTTTCTCTGGGTTCTGGAACTAGCAATAGACTTCCCACATTTAATTCCAGGGAATTTGGACCTTCTCCAAGGACAAGAAGGGGAGCAACATCCTCTCTTACTAGAAGGAAACATGAACCTTCTTGTTTGGAGGATCTCAGGCGATCAAGCAGATTGTCATGAACAAATTGCCGGTTGCGCACTAACTGCCCTCCTTGCGCGAACCTGGCGACGGATGAAACATTTCAGAACTACCCATTCCGGCATGCAACGCGAGTCACACATCACGTGACTCGGATGTGACGCCGGATACGGAGATAAGGGCGATGGAAAATAGTCAACGCCGCCGATTATTTGACCAGATTTGCCGAAGTCGGACTTCTCCGAAAGTCTACAAACTTATAGGCGGTAAGAGTGCGAAAGCACAACACTTCCGAACCGCCAGTATAGGAAAGGTGACGGGTTCACCGTTTCCCCGTGACTCCTCTGTTGGCTGAGACACACACTTTTCGCGGTCTTTTGCAGAGGAGTGTAGGCTTCTGAGGCGCTTGGGATTGCTCTCTCCCTGTTGGAGAAACCGAAGGACATTTCCGGTTTCATGCAGGGAGATGTAAGGCACCCGCGATAGATTCCAGTCATGTATGGTAAATCCGCCAGCATATCTCTTGGGAATCTTTGCTGCTATATGTACTTTGTATAATATTCTGAGACTCCACACAGGTCACTACCGGACTTGTGCTGTTGTCGAAAGGTTGCTGGGGGCATTGTGAAAATTAACAAACCCTTGCAACTCCCGCTTATGGTTAAGCAATAGACTTTCAATATTCCCTGGTTTAAAAAAGACACTTGTACACACTTTTGTTGTTCATCCTTTTTTTTGTTATTTTATATCTCAGGAGAGAGGTCGCATAGAGGGTGTACCGAAGTTACGGTCTGGCAATGCACTGTTTACATTACAAGTATCCTTGGTAGGTGTTTCTGAATGACAAGTTGAGCATTTAGTAATGTGTCAGGGGCTGCAAGAAATCTTCCCTCATATGTTCTCTCTCGTTTTGTATTTCGTGACAGTCTTGTTCTGTAAGTGCCACAACCCTCTATCCTCTTCTGATGCCTACCCTTCACCTTTATTGTTTCAGGTAGGGGTTGATACATAGAGGAGTTAAGTACCTCTAGGAAAGACCAGAGGGAGAAGAGGCAATAGAGTAATACCACACTCACGTTGTTTTATTGTATCCTCCACAGATTTCCCTCCCCGCAGTTCCTACCCTTTCCTTCCCCCCCTCAATTGCCCCAACAGTCTGTGTGTACTCATAATCCAGACTTGGGGCAGTACAGAGGTGGGCCCCCTTTGAGCATCAGCACGACCCAGAGGATTTGGAACTGAGGAGCCTGACACAGATACTCAGGTCTATCAGGAGAGGCTAAAAGCCTACTGGAAAACTCATGGGCACCAGGGACAAGTAAAAGATGCACTGGTGTATGGAAAAAATGGTCTAGTTGGTGCATGGAACGAGATTTGGATCCTGTGGATGCTCTTGTAATGTATATAGCTAACTTCTTAGCAGAGTTATTTAGATCCGGTCTCTGTTATCGTACTGTTAACTGTTATAGATCAGGAATTTCAGCTTGACACTCTGATTAATGAATTTTCAGTGGGTAGCGATCCTTTAATCTGCAGAGTAATGAAAGGAATAAGACTTAAACGACCTCCTAGGGCCAGATATCAGTCCTTATGGAATGTTAACCTTATCTTTGACTTATTTATGTCTTGGCCTGACAACCCTTTACTATCAAGAAAACAGTTGTCTATGAAATTAGCTACTGTTCTCTGCCTTAAATCTTTCAGAAGAGTTTCTGATGTTAGAGCATTAGAAATCTGCAACAGATTTTTTTCACCAGATGGGGTCCGCTTTGACATTTGTAGAAGAACCAAAACAATGTCTGAGAGTATTATTTACCCTTATTTTAATGATTGTAAAAACTTTGTGTCGTTAATTGTTTGAAAACTTTCAAAAGTGTTACGTCTGTTGTTAGACCAGTTGATGAAAATCAGTTGCTGATTTCTTTTGTCAAGCCTTATAAAGCTATATCTGGAGCTACTATCTCCAGATGGGTAAGAACCATTATGTCTGAAGCTAGAGTGGATTTAACTAAATTTTGAATACACTCTTCCAGAGGTGCAGTGGCCAGCAAAGTCTTTTGGGCTGTTGGTACCCTTTCAGATATACTTAAAGCGGCAGACTGGTCTAGTGCTTCAACCTTTGCAAGTTTTTATTTTAAACCGGTGGAGCATATGAGCAGTATGGTGTTAGATAGCTTTAAACTTGCATACTGGTAGCCTCTGGTCTTGTCATGAAATGGCGATTCTCCAATTAACATGCAGAGAGAATCTTGATTTCATTGAAGACAATGGAGGCTAACATTATCCCACCCTCCACGCCCATGTGAAAAAATGTTATATTGTTTAAAGTAAAATAAATAGATTCTATATTTGATTTGATCAATCACTCAATCTGGGGTTTATAAAGCACACTACTCACCTGTGAGGGTCTCAAAGTGCTAGGGGGCGGGGTGCAGCTCCGGATCAGTTGAAGAGCCATGTCTTGAGGTGCTTTCTGAACGTGTGCAGAGTAGGGGAGCATCTGATGTTCCCAGGGAGCTCGTTCCAGGTCTTGGCTGCGATGAAAGAGAAGGCTCTCCCGCCTGTTCTGTTTCTGCGGATGCGGGGGGACTTCTGCCAGGGCAAGGTCGGCGGAGCGGAGGTTCCTCTTGGGTACGTGGAAGGATACTCTCTCGTTGATGTATTTGGGTCCAATGTTGTTGAGGGATTTGGAGGCGTGGGTGAGGAGTTTGAAGTTGACCCTCTTCTCGGTGGGGAGCCAGTGGAGGTCTCGTAGGTGTTGGGTCATGTGTTCGTGACGAGGCGTTCCGAGGACGAGTCTGGCAGCGGCGTTCTGGATGGTCTGGAGTCTGTGTAGTAGGGCTCTGTTGATTCCGGCGTAGAGGGCATTGCCGTAGTCAAGTTGATATTTTTTATATGTTTGTTAAGGATGCTTTGTTGCCTTTGCAATGCATATTTTACTTGAATTTTAAATTTTAAAATATTTTTAGTGGTTATCATTCTTTTCTATTTCTTCTAGACAATTCTTCGTTATGAAGTTTCTTTCTTCATCAATCAATACCATCAATTCAACAAGTTTTTTCGGATGAGTTTAACTTTTTGTCGCAGCCTTAAGAGGATGATGCCTAGCTACACTGTTACTATGTTATGTTTCTAAAGTTCTATGGAATGTTTTACTTGTGATGTAATACATGTTCTTTAAAGGGCTGCATGTTGGGGCAGCAATAAAAGTTATTGCATAATGTTAGCCTCCGTTGTCTTTAATGAAATCAAGATTCTCTAAATGTTAATTGGAGAATCGCCATTCTCCGGCTGCACAGTGGCAGAGCATGAAAATTTCTCCCGGTCGACAGTGCTGCATCAGAAAAACAGTTGCTGGAAGGGTGAAGCCTCGATATTCTTCTAATCTATAGTTCTTGGTAGCTTCCTGGAGTTGAAGAACCAGAACCTTTTGGGTCTGGCGGCGCAGGGTACGCCCAAAGTCTCCGGAGTTCTCCTGCTTCGCTACACAGAGACACGGGACAGTCTGTCGGCGTTAGAAGATTGGATTTATTTAGCTGCAGCTAGTACAGTTATCCTAGAAGTACACAAAGTAGGTTCTCAGGAGACTGCCACTTCACTCTGTGGCGCATCATGTTAAATACTATACAATGACACAATTATTGATAAAATACACTCCCAGAGCATACAAGAAAGAGCCAATAAGGAAAGTTGGAAAACAAGGCGGAACCAATAGGAAAGGTTTGAAACAGAAATATTAGATGACTCGAAGAGACCTCTCCTCTAACTGTGTTTGTCACCCCACCCACAAGCTAATACATTAACAGATTCATAACTAACTTGCAGGTGGCGAGATACGTTTGTGTGTGTTGGAGGACAGTTGTGAAATGAGAGAATGCTAGCAGGAGACAGTGAAGGCCAGTCGATAAGATAAAGTCAGGAAAGAATAGTGTGAGCCAATAGATAGTTGCGACGCGGATTAGAAAAGCCAGACAGGGATTAGTGTACTCGGCTAGTTCTAACACCAGCTTTGCAAATAGAGGCCGAGGGCGTATTTCGACACCGGGCTACAGAAAAAGCAGAATAGACTTTGTTCGCCGTGCTGCCTGAGTGATGGCAACACAAAATGGCAGCGGGCCACAAAATGGCGGGTCGATTCGATCGAGATCGAAAATCGAAGTTCCTCAGACCCTCCTTTTGCCAGAACTCAGGCAAGATAGACTCATGTTAATCTGAGTCCACGTCAATAGCCATGAGGTCATCGAGCTGTTGCTGTAACATCATTCTTATGTTTTCTGTTACTTGTGGTTTGGGTTTTGGGATGCACATAGTAGCACAAAGATCACAGATAGCGGGACCACAGTGCATGCAAAGGCAACAGGAAAATATAATGGTCAGGATTATACCAAGGAACGTCAATGCTTTCCAACCCCATTTGGACAGTAGTCCCCAAAACCATTCCGTTAAAGACCAATCTCCTTCGTCCTGATGAATAGACTCAGAGATTATGTGCAATTTGGAGATAGCTTGGTATACTGTCGGAGCGTCATTAGGTATGAAAATACAGCAACTTGACCCGATCAATTTGCACACTCCACCACGATCAGCAAGAACAAAGTCTAAGGCAATTCGATTTTGCAATGTCATAAGACGATCCGCCTGTAGTTCTGCCGTGATGTTACTTAAGGCTCCTACAGTGATGTCTATTGTAGTCTCTACGACACGGACCAATTGCCTTATATTTCTGCTGTTAGACATTGGACCCCAGAAGGGAAGAAAACCTTTAAGGAAATCTCCTCCCTCTTGTCCTGCTGTGTCCTTTGAATCAATAATCCCTCTGCCGTATCGGGTTCGGTGATGATTTGCAGAAGCGGTGTAAGTAGGGGGAAGAAGAAAGGCTATATAACAAGTACCAGAGAAACCCGTTGGTAAGCAAGTGTAAGCTCTATTATAGCAGATGAAATAGGTGCCTTGAGACGGCACTAGAGGAGGCGAGTTCTGAGAGGAATAAACGTACGAGTAGGAGCAGTTATTCCTTTGTGTAGTGTCAGAAGGGCGATCATTTATCTGTAAGCAGAAGTTACCCTGATGTGGTACAGTCCAAATCGGTGAGGACTTTCCTTTTCCAACCTTACTACTGAGACTAGACATATATTGGGTGACGTTCCAATTAGTGTATGCTTTTCTTTTGTCAATGGGGATTTTACTATTCTCCATGATTTTAGCCATAACTACCATACCTTTAATCAAAGAACTATGACTAAAATCCGGATAATTAATAAGTGAACTAACAGATCGTCTGAATTTGCTTTGATAAGCATTAGAGAAAATGACGAAGTAAGCCCAAGCAGAACCCTCATAAGAAAAAGGGAGAACTAGATATGGCATTCCTTTCTCTGTGGTATGTGGCATAAGGCCACACACCCAACAATCAGTGGTATTAACCACTAATTGGTGCTGATGTAATAGCTGGATAAAGGAATTGTTATAATACTCGGTTCTTCTGACGAGTTCATGTGAAGGAAGAGTATGAAAGAGATGTGGAGAGATAGTAGAAGAAGGCAAAGAGGAAGAAGGGGAGGCATCTTTTGGCTGCAAAGCATAAATTATCCAACTAATAATCGCCAAAACAATACATAATGATATAATAACACATAAAGTTATACTAAAACGACTGTAGGTTATTTTACAGGATGCTTTCTTCATTTCTTCTCTTCTTTCTTTATTACTTAGTGTAGTTTCCATCTTACTAATGGATGCTCACGGCAATCTTCCTCAATCACTCAAGTCACGATGTACTACCGTCCTATGACACTGAAGATCCTGCAGGCCTATTGCCACTACTCAGGTCTTGACCTAGACTCCTACCGTGACCCTGCAACCGGGACAGAAAACTACACAAGAGAGAAAAGAGTCTTAAATGTTCTTTGGTCTAGGTCTTAAATCATATCGTTCTTTCCCTGGAACATTCTGATCTTGGAACAATGTTCGTGGTTCAGTCGTATCCAAGCGATGATGCGATGGAATTGCTTCCTGCAAAATGTCGTCGTCCTCTTTCTCAGACAGTGTCCCACTCAGGTGTGCATCGCTGAAGGGTACAAATCGTGGAACTCTTTCGCCTTCACAGTCACCAACACCTCTGCGTACTCATTGATCGTAAGGCAAAGGCAAAGGCACTTTCTTACAATGCACACCGTGAATCCAATTTTTCTTTCCTTCGACTTTAACTGCTGTTCTCGTGGTGAGGAGGACCATTCGAGGCTCCCGCCATCTGGGTTCCAAATTGCTGGACCTCTGAAAATTCTTCACGCACACCCAGTCACCTGGTCGGATGAAATGACCTGGGTCTGTGGAAGCCTCCGGCAGAGCACTCTGAACCTGTTGATGAAGAACACGCAATTTAGTCATAAGGTCATGCAGATAATCAATCAAAATTGGATATGGCAAGTCTGAGAATTTCTTAGGGCGAGGGATTCCCCATACGTTAGCTGGACGGCCAAACACCACCTCGTATGTGCTAACTCCCAAACGAGAGTGTACGGCAGTTCTGGTGGATAGCAGAGCCAACGGCAAAGCATCAGGCCAATTGAGTCCTGTACTTGCTTGAACCTTTGCCAACTTTAACTTCAAGGTTCCGTTGTAACATTCTACTAAACCCGCTGACTGTGGATGATTTGCCGCGTGAAACTTTTGCTTGATACCAAGACCTGCACAAACTTTCTGCATGACTTGGCCAACAAATTCACTCCCATTGTCACTCCAGACAATGCGCGGCAAACCAAACCTGGGGAAGAATTCTTTTAGAAGGATTTTAGCTGTGGATAGGGCTGTGTTATCTTTTAGAGGGTATGCTTCTATCCATCTCGAAAAGGCACATACTACCACCAGAACATATTTGAGGTTGTGGCATCGCTCCATATGAATGTAATCGATTTGCAACACCTCAAATGGATATGTCGGAGGAGCAAAGTGACCTGCTGGAGTTGGGGTTCCCTTTCCCGGGTTGTACATTAAACAAACAATACAGTGCTTTACTACATTGTCTGCACATTTTGGGATACTTTCATTCTGCCACACTGGAGCCAGAAGTTTACAAATGCCTTTTGCACTTAAGTATGCTGGACCATGTGCCATAGTAACCACTGGGAGAACATAGGCATCTGGTAACAGCCAACGTTGATGTTTAGATAGTTCCACCCAACAACCCATCTCATCTAACGTTCCCGTACTTTCTTTCCACTTGCTCATCTCCCTCTCTGAAGCCTCTTTCTGAATTGCTTTTACAGTTTCCACTGTATTCTCACACATTCCTCTCTCTCTGACCCAATTCGCAGGACCTGCCACATACATTCAACTCGTTGAATCTCTCGCTGTTTTCTTTGCTATTTCGTCTGCAAATGCATTTCCTCGACCAACATCATCCGTAATCTTTTTGTGTGCACTACATTTCACTATCGCTATTTGGGTGGGTAAGGCAAGTGATTCGAGGAGATCAGTCACCAACTGACCATGTTGTATTTTGGTGCCATGTGAAGTGAGAAAACCCCTCTCCTTCCAGAGACGCCCAAAATTGAACGCTACACCAAAAGCGTATTGGCTGTCAGTGTATACGTTCACTCTTTTCCCTTTCGATAATACACAAGCTCTCGTTAATGCTATCAATTCTGCTGCTTGCGCTGAATTGTGTCTAATGCGTGCAGTTTCCACAATCGTATGTAAAGTAGTTACAGCATAGGCTGAAACCGTATCTCCATTAGGCATTTTAAAGCAAGAACCATCTACCCATAGAGTTCCATCCGGATTCTCTAGCGGTGTGTCTCTCACGTCAATTCTTCCTTTTGTCTCTTCCTCAGTACGGAAGAAACAATCATGCTGGTCCCCAACATTCTCCTCATTCGGAAGGGGCAACAAAGTAGCTGGGTTTAGGGTATTACATTGTTTGATGTGTATGTGACTAGCACTGTACCCTAGAACGTGTGCGGGTGCGCGCGCGCGCACTGAAGTCCCCCCGAGCACGCAGTGTCCCAATTGTAGCGCACACACACACACACAACACAGCCTGAAAGTCCGTTCTCGCCGCCGCTTTTAAAACGGGAGCGGCGCGAAAACGGTAATTTCCTTGTTGCCGGAGGCAGAGCTGGAGACGATGGTGGAGAAGCCACAGCTGAGCGTCAGGAAAGTGTCCTCTCCCTTGTGCCCTTTATGGTTAGAGAGGGCTCGGGTTTACGAGCAAGTGGCGCCTGCACTTGCTGCATTTTTTTTTTCTTAATTGTGCACGCCAGCGGGGCAGTTTGTGGGCCTTTGTGAAAGTATTCATGCTAATTGCAGCGCCGTCATGCGCTGCAATTAACATGAATACTTTTACAAAGGCCCACAAACTGCCCCGCTGGCGTGCACTATTAGGAAAAGGAATGTGGTAATCTAAAGCGCGACATGTTCTTTCAGATGATTCTGAAAGAACACGTCGTGTTGAACTCTGCATTCCTTTGCTAGTAGTAGGCATCTGCGGGGAGGAATGTGGGCCTTTGAAATAGTTTTCATGCAAATTGCGGTGCACAAGGGTGCTGCAATAAACAAGAATACTATCTCAAGGCCCACATTCAGCCCCGCAGTATTAGCAAAACGAATGCAGGGTCAAACACAACTTGGGCTTTCAGAATCACATGTTGACCCTGCATTTCTTTTGTTAAAAGTGCGTGGCTGAACGTGTTCATTTGAGATAGTTTTCTTGTTAATTGCAGTGCACACCAGCGCCACAATTAACATGATTACTATCTCAAAGGCCCACATTCAGCCCCGCAGCTGCCCACTATTACCAAAAGGAATATAGCAAACAGTGGTGGCTGGTAAAGTTTAAGAGTGGTGAGGCTGGGCCTGGCGAAGGGGGATGGAAATTGCCAGAGGGGGCACGTTAGGTGAGCATCACTCAAATAAAGGTTGCTACCATAGTCCTGACGTGATACAGTAAGCGCCTAGATGAAGGATTTCTAGCGGTTATACGAAGCAAATACAGAGTTTTATGAAGTCTAAAATAAAAGCAGCAACAAGAGGTCTCTTTGGATTTAAAAAAATGAAAGAGGGCAGTGTAAGCCAGGCAAAACGATCTGGCCTGATAAAGAAATGACTTAACATTTTCTTTTGTTGCAACAGTTGTCCTGGAATCAAATGTTCTTGTTCCAGTCTCAACATAGCTGCATTCAGACTCAGCAGCTGCACAGTGCGTGCTCTGGACTCCAACGGCCGCCACGGGTCCGTGGGATTGGGTACCAGCGGAGGCAGGGATCATTCATGATTATGCTTAAATTACCGTGCTGTGGTGTAAGCACTACCCTGGCATTGCCACGTCTTGTGTACTGCCGCACGTAGCCATGAGGATTACTTCCTATTTTAACTAATACATTGTAGCCAGCAGCCCGCAAAGCCTACCAGGAGCAGTGCTCTCGCACAGGCCTGCATAGCGGCATTATGACTTGACAGCCAAGGCAGGTGCTATGCCTATTGTGCGTGAATTTGCATTTCAGTGCGGACCACCACACTGAAATGCGTTAGTCTAACACCTGATGCGTGGTCCTTGGCAGGGCTGTGAGTAACACTTTCTCGCCAGCAAAATCAAGCCATAAGAGGAGGGAAACGTATGTATAAATTACGGGGCAGATTTACAAGCCCCTTGCGCCTCATTTACGCTGCCGTTGCGTCACTTTTGTGGCGCAGCGACAGCGCAAATCCTGCGCCATGGTGCGGGGTACTTACAACGTGACGCATCTAATAGTGACTCGGGACAGAATTGTGTGAAAGGTAATTTACTGTATTATTGCTTGAAAGGGTGTTCTAAATGTAACTAAACACTGTGTAAGGCACCTCAATGACAAGCTGGGTGGTGCTGGATCAGTCTCCTTGTAATTACTACACACTCCTTTGGCATTGCAAGCCAATGCGCGGGGCATTATTGGAACATGATTTTATGCAACTCTGTGTTTAAGCTCCGTAGTTTCAGGACCCGGAAAGTAAGATAAGGCGCCGGGGTCATTGTGAGGCTAGACCCAGTGCTTGCACTTTGTGTATTTAAAGGCTTCTCCAAGCCACCCACAGCCAGATTCATCTAGTGCCATATCCATGTGTATTGTATATATGTGATCTTGCATAGGCTCCCAACATTTTCCTACCCTATGAACAGTGCTCGAGTTGAGGATCTTTAGTAAAATCTTAAGGTACCATCGTTGGAGTCCTATGCTTTTCTAAACCTGAAGTGTACTTGCCTGTGTAACCAACTCATGTCATGGTGTGTGTATCTAAATTGAACACCTGTCTTTAGACCCTTCATGTGGTGCTACAGGTGTGGAAATGCACCGTCCTTTCACTTTTTTAAGCAAACATTTGGAGTGATATTTGAAGATGCACCCACACGCGCGGTCTGGTTGTCAGCGCACATAGCCTGGGCTGCAGTGCACAGAGACCTTACACTGCCGCACACAGAGGAAAAAAATTAGAGGGAACATTGGTGACTACCCAACAGCGTCAGCTCGTATCCAGTTAGACGAGCGCTCGTAAGATGCTGTGTTTTCGTTCTGTTTAGCAAAGTATCCACTGCATGTGGCACCATGACAATGAGAGTGTTATCCAACACTATTCCAGCAGACTGTCGGATAGAACTTGCTGCTGCTGCTGTCGCTTTGAGACAACTGGGCAATGCTTTAGCTACAGGATCTAACGTAGCCGAAAAATAAGCACATGGCCGCTGTTTGTCTCCAAATTGTTGCGCTAAAACTGACAATGCACAACCTTCTCTCTCTGGAGTGCCTAGTACAGGAGCAGAACACAGAGCGGTACGTAAGTCAGTGAAACTCTTTTGGCACTCATCAGTCCATGGAAGGGGCTGAGGCGTATCTTTTAAAGTGAGTGCCAACAAAGGTTTGGCAATTAGAGAGAAGTTAGGGATCCACTGTCTACAATAGGAAGTGTGGATGGTACAGACATTCGCGAAATCGCTTGAATTCGTTCTGGTGTCAATCGCTGTCCCTCCTTTGATAGGAGATGACCCAAGTAGGTAACCTCTCGACAAATATATTGTAGTTTGGAAGGTGAAACCTTGTGATTCAGTTTAAACAAGTGGCGTAACAAAGCAACAGTGACATTTATGCAGATATCTTCTGAATCAGCGGCGATTAATAAGTCATCCATATATTGGATAAGAGCAGCACCAGACGGCAAGTGAAAAGTATCAAGATGACATTTTAAAGCTTGGCTGTAAATAGAGGGACTTTCACAATAGCCCTGAGGTGCGCGCTTAAACCGGAAGCTTCGGCCTCCAAGAGAGAAGCCAAAAATGTCCCTACTCTCTTCTGCAATGAGAATACTAAAGAAGGCATTCTTTAGATCAATAACAGAAAACCAAGTCGCTGTGGAAGGTATCATTGTCAACAAAGCAGTGATATCTGGAACAACAGGAAATTGTGGAATCACAATTTTGTTTACTTCTCGCAGATCAATTACAAAACGGTACACAGGAGGCTGAGAAGGATCAGTGCGTTTAAGAACAGGAAGAATAGGACTATTGCATGTATTACCTCTTGTTTCTTCAACCACACCCTTCCGAATCAAGTCATGAATGATTCCCAAAAGCGCTTTCTCACCTTCTGTAGAAATTCTATATTGTAGGATGCGTGGTAATTCAACATTGGGCTTGAGAGTGACAACATAAGGCGGAATCTCAAGACAACCCACATCGTTCGGACCCGTGGCCACAAGTGCTGTTGGAAGAGAAAGTAATTCAGGTGGAAACTGATCTTTGGACAAATACATTGGGGAGACCAATTTCTGTCCTAGAGTAAGATGTACGCCAGAAGGAGAACCATATATGGTAGCATGCATTCTTTTCAATAGGTCTAGACCCAACAGATTCTCACTGCAACCATTCGTTTACAGTAGTGGAGCTTTCAAATCATAAGGACCAACCGAAATAGGCAAAGGGCAAGAAACTGGATTGCGAACAGGGGCGCCAGAAAATCCTACGGAAACATTCGTTAAGCCAGATAAAGGTGCCCCAGGGAGTTTAGAATGAATGATAGAACTTCTCATTGCTCCAGTATCCAGAAGAAATGGCTCTGAAACACCCATTGTAGTGACGTTAACATAAGGTCCATTTTGATCTACTGGGATTGGCACAACTCCCTGACTTTGTCCATGGCTGTCCTAGTTAGCATGAAGACTCTCATTCTCACCCTCAACATAATGGTCTTCATTGTAATACTGTGTGGATCTCACAGTTTGCTGATCAAAGTGGTTCACAGAATTGGGAGAAGGAAGGGCACGCTGTTCTTGAGTCAACACACCCCGACCTCTACCTCTATTTGCTGACTGGAGGCCAGCACAACCTCGTGGAGCAGATAACGCTCCATTGCGCTGCAATAAAATCGGACAACTATTCTTAAAATGACCTTCCTCTCTACAATAGGCACATTGATTAGGACCTAACAAAGGTCGCGGATTGTATGACTCAGGTTTTTGATACAACCTCTGAAACTGCGAGGGCTGCTGAATTTGAGGCTGAGCATAACGTGGCGGATAAGCTTGTTGCAAGAGAACCTTCGTTTTTAAATCTTTCGTCTTTTTCTCTTGCTCGTCTTTTTCTTCTTTGTCCCTATTCTCATAATATTGTGCAGTAGCCAATATCTGAGCAGAAGAAGAAACAGCCCATGAACTTTCTGAATCTTTCAATTTGTGTGACAGCTCGGGAAGCAAATTAAATACGAATTTGTCCACGAATAATCGCTGTCCACCCTCTGTAGCCATATCTTGACCACTGTGGTCGATAAATGTCTACTCGAAACGAGTAAAGAAGTGAGAGACACTTTCATCTTTCTTTTGTTTGCATGCTGCTAGTTTATCCCAATTAACTCTCAGTGCAGGCATCATAGTTTTCATTAACGTAGTGATTCTACCAGGGAGTTCCGAGATCAAAGCGTCAGGCTTTGCGCCACCCACTTGGTCTCTATCTGTATTAGCTATAACATCCCAAGTAGCACCTAGTTCCTGTGCGTGATCCTCTCTACGAATCTTAGCCCATATTGTCTGTGGGACCACATTACCCATTAGCATGTCAATGTCTGCTAGGTTCATAATACAAGCATCAACTGTCTGTGATAGCTCTTTGTAGTAACCTGCAGGGTTCTTACGAGGATCTGGTAGAGTCTGCTTAAGGGCCAAAACTTCAGATCTCTTCCAAGGGACATGTACCTATATACGTTGGAAATGAGCAGGAATAGGTGCATTACCACCTACTCCTGGAACCTCTTCTTTCCATACTGGAGGAACCTTTCTCATAGGATAATTTTTCGACGTCAGATAAGCGTCCTTACAGCTTCCTCAACCTTAGAACCCACAATAAGTCCTTTTTCAAAATCAGTCTGAATATTTAACAGATCTTGTGAGACCGGACTCAAGCTCACATCTTCCCATTCCTTAATGAGAATGTCGCACATTACATTGAATACTGTATAATAAGGGGGCACCCAATATTCCAACCGCATCTGGGTAAAGTAACAATCACAAAAAACAGAGTGATGCGAAGGAACAGATCAAAATGATATTTCTTTCAAGAAAATATGAAGGGTACCACAAATTACTCCTTCATAACAAGTTACTTATATATTGAAATAAATCATCTATTAGTCATGTCATTGTTTGGACACAGTTTAACTTGATACATTTCTTTTTATCAACATATCAAATACAATTTCAGATACTCATTTCGAAGAAGGAAAAAACCAAAAACATACAAAACAAAACAAAGGACATCAATCCATTCCTTATTATCCTACAAAAAATAATGGATGTAACCACTATTATCATGAACATTCCATTGTTACAAGAAGCCCCATGCAATAGTACGGGGGGGGGGGAACAGTTACACCCCTATCACAATATATTAGTACTATGTATCTTGATTCAACAAAAATTTTAATTCTTCCGGGGCTCTTAGTATTAAACAGTAGTCGACGCGTTTCAGCCCAACTTGCTTGCGGGCCTCATCAGGACTAGGGTATATAAGGATATATCTCCTGGAACAATATCTACAATGTAAAGACGAAAATTATTTTACAATATGTACAACTATCTATATATGTACATGCAATGTATACAAAATCTAAAAGATATGTAGAACCTCTCTGGGAGTGGCAGTACCATAGGGTTACCAGTTCTCACCAACTATAAAGTTCAAAATAATATATAGATAAAAAGCAACCACCAGGATAGTCCTAACACCCGTGCAGTGAAGTCTCAAAGCTATCAGGAAGGTTCCTAATGCAACCAACGAAAAGGACCAACCACGAAATATAGTGTACTATATACAAGTATGTGGGGACACTGACTACAAAGTACACTGAGATTACCAACTCCGCAGTAATCCACGCAATCTAATTCTAAAGCGCTTCTATATCCATGGCGAGGAGATGGTTCTGCATAGAAAAATCTAAATAGAAAAAAACGGAGGACTGAATCAATCTCATGTAGAATTGTAGCAGAATATACTCTGAAGACACGCTCACAAAGCGAAAACTAAAATCGTACCTATTGGGCAAAAGCCTGTAGAGAAAAGTTCGATGCGCGCAGGGCAAATAAATCCTGTCGCCGCCAAGTCGACTGTTCATATATTACAATCTATCGAGAAAGAAGAAGTAACAGGCTATGAGTACAGGACACAAGTCCAACGCGAGCCTACCCTGATTTTAAAAGTGAGCTATAGATTCCGTAACAGGAAGCACCTTGAGTAATTTCCCGTCTCCCGTAGGCGATCCAACTCTTCTAGCGGTTCCAGATTGGAATCACGGAACCGAAAAACGCGGGAGTGTAAATACTAAAAATAGAGAGCGGACTAGAGGGACGCCAGTCCGGGGTCGAACGTGTCTCATGATAGACATAGAGAAAAGAAAAAATGAAAACTAGGAACATCGAATCCTCACCAAAACAGAAAATAAAAAAATATTTTTTTACGCATTAATTCCGGGCCAGGGCAATGCCAAAAAACTATTGTTACATTAATCAGAAAAATCACACAAGAAAAAATCGGAAAACCACCTAATGTGAAATGTACTGCCACCCCGTACAATATTACTGAATGACACAATAACGGCTACACAAGCATCATCAATGATGTTGAATTAAATTCCCATGAGGGAATTTCCTTATATGTAACATTTATTACAGTATCATAGACCTAAATACACACAAACACGTGTATTCATGATGTAGAGAAAAATGAGGCTTGAAAGAGTACCAGCATAGGTGCAGATATCCAGATTATTGGGGATCTTGAATCAGTGACCACATTCCGTCCCTATCATTAAGGCCTAGTGTCGCTGTGTGATACTTCTCTATAAGTCTTGCCTCTGCTCTATTAAGTTTCATTTGTAGAATGTCTCTATTCGAGTCTTGTAGAACCAGCAATACAGACCAATGCAAATCATTTTCTGTATGGTTGTGTGAGAGAAAATGTTGGACCAGGGGAGCTCCGTGTCCCACATTTAATCCTGGACTTGTGTTGCAAGATCCGTTTTTTAGCAGTCTGAGTCGTTTGTCCAATGTAAAACTTTTTACATGGGCAATTAACACAATATATGATATTACTTGTGTTGCAATTTGAAAAAACTCTCTGTTCGTGATTGAATCCATTGATGACTATGTGCTTCGAATCACTAGTCATTTTGCACGCAACACAGTTTTGACATCTGAAATGTCCTACCACTGGTGGAAGACTTAGAAGGCCCCTAAGGTCTTTTCTAGGAAGATTAGTAGTTCTTGCCGCCCGCACCAGGTGTTTTCTGATGTTTCTGCCTTTCTTAAATGCAAACAATGGCATCTGAATCTCTAAAGTATCAATGAGCTTCCAATTCAATAGAATTATCTTTTTGATCTTATTAGCTTTTGGACCATATGTCAGAACACATGTGAGGGGTGATTTATCCTCGTGCTGTTTGGGGGTAAGTAAGTGTTCACGAGGTGTATACCATGCTCTTTTAAGAGCTGTTTTGGTCAATTTTTTGGGATAACCTCGCATAATTAACTTATTTTTTAGAATTTCAGCACAGGAAAAATAGTCCTCTTTATTCGAGCAATACCTCCGAATACGGAGGAATTGCCCGTATGGCAGATTTTCTTTCAAAGTGCGTGGATGTCCACTGGTAAAGTGCAACAAGGTGTTCCGATCAGTGGGTTTTGTATAAAGGCTGACTTTCAATTGACCATTCTGGTGTTGTACAAGGACATCTAAAAAATTGATCTTATCTTTGTCTTTGGAGATCGTGAACTTAAGCTCCAATGTTCTAACGTTCAGCCAACTATGAAAGTCTGCCAATTCGGTCTCATCGCCACCCCAAATCATAAAAATGTCATCAATATAGCGACACCAAAAACAAACCCGAGATCTAAAAGGGTTGGTGTCGCTATAGATCCACTTTTTCTCAAACTCATCCATAACCAAATTGGCTATCTCTGGTGAGAAGCAACAGCCCATGGCCACTCCCATTATTTGAAGGTACAAAACATCTTTGAACTTAAAGAAATTGTTTTTTAAACAAAGTAGCAAGCGAGATTATGAAATCAGTTGGTACTTGATGTGGCCTTTCTCTTTCCTCCAATTTGCATTTCATGACTGCCAACGCCTCGTCTTGCGGAATATTGGTATACAATGATATAATGTCAAAGGATACTAAAAGTTGACAGTCAGCATTGTATGAGAGGTTCTCTATTTGTAATATGAAATCCATCGTATCTCTCACATACGATTGGGTTTCTTTGACCAACGGGGTTAGGAAGGAACCAATGTATTTAGCCAATGGCTCCAGAAGGGAACCACAGGCGGACACAATCGGTCTTCCCGGAGGACACTCAGTATTTTTATGTACTTTCGGGAGTAAATATATGTTGGGAATCTTACATATGTCTATATTTAGAAACTCGAATTCATTTTTACATAACCACCCCTGGTCCAATGCATTCGTAGTCATCTCCAAAATCTCTGCCTTTAGCTTGCGTGTAGGGTTCTCGTCTAGTGGCCTATAGTGTGCAGGGTTAGCAAGTTGTTCAAGTACTTCCTGATCGTATCTATCCACATCCCATAACACAATCCCTCCCCCCTTGTCTGCCGGCTTGATAACTATTGCCGGATTTTCAGCAAGGGTCTTAAGCGCTTATGTATCTTGTTTGGTAAAGTTAGATTTGTAAAAAACATTACATTGAAAGCATATCTTTGCATAGGCGCATTCCATTGCAAAAAGGTAGGCATAATATCAGGCACACTGTATTGCGGACCCTTCTTGATCCATTTTCGTGCCAGAGAGTCTAACTTTTCTCGTTCCTCAAAATCTGGGAACCCACTATGAGATTGTCTTCGAACAAAAGCCGGAGACACATTTAAAGCTCCACCGCTATTTGGTTTCCTTTGATCTGCTGCTACTCCCTGAGCTGCTGTGCCTGAGCTGACGCTGTTGCTGTGTGTTGTTCCGCGGCGCGCCTCCCCTTGACTCGCTGGTGTGAGCGTGAGCTGCAATCCGCACGCTCTGCCTGTCGCTCCCAGCTGGAGTCAGAAGGGTTGAGGCTGGGCGAAGAATTTCAGCGCGCCTAACCTGGGGGACTGCGAGGACCAGAATCCCAAGCTGGGACCAGCTGGTTCCTCTTCCCCCAGGCGACACGCCCACGGACACGCCCACTGACGAGGCAGGATAAAGATTCGTGACACCCGCTTCGCGGGCGCCACTCACCGCTATTTGGTTTCCTTTGATCTGCTGCTACTCCCTGAGCTGCTGTGCCTGAGCTGACGCTGTTGCTGTGTGTTGTTCCGCGGCGCGCCTCCCCTTGACTCGCTGGTGTGAGCGTGAGCTGCAATCCGCACGCTCTGCCTGTCGCTCCCAGCTGGAGTCAGAAGGGTTGAGGCTGGGCGAAGAATTTCAGCGCGCCTAACCTGGGGGACTGCGAGGACCAGAATCCCAAGCTGGGACCAGCTGGTTCCTCTTCCCCCAGGCGACACGCCCACGGACACGCCCACTGACGAGGCAGGATAAAGATTCGTGACACCCGCTTCGCGGGCGCCACTCACCGCTATTTGGTTTCCTTTGATCTGCTGCTACTCCCTGAGCTGCTGTGCCTGAGCTGACGCTGTTGCTGTGTGTTGTTCCGCGGCGCGCCTCCCCTTGACTCGCTGGTGTGAGCGTGAGCTGCAATCCGCACGCTCTGCCTGTCGCTCCCAGCTGGAGTCAGAAGGGTTGAGGCTGGGCGAAGAATTTCAGTGCGCCTAACCTGGGGGACTGCGAGGACCAGAATCCCAAGCTGGGACCAGCTGGTTCCTCTTCCCCCAGGCGACACGCCCACGGACACGCCCACTGACGAGGCAGGATAAAGATTCGTGACACCCGCTTCGCGGGCGCCACTCACCGCTATTTGGTTTCCTTTGATCTGCTGCTACTCCCTGAGCTGCTGTGCCTGAGCTGACGCTGTTGCTGTGTGTTGTTCCGCGGCGCGCCTCCCCTTGACTCGCTGGTGTGAGCGTGAGCTGCAATCCGCACGCTCTGCCTGTCGCTCCCAGCTGGAGTCAGAAGGGTTGAGGCTGGGCGAAGAATTTCAGCGCGCCTAACCTGGGGGACTGCGAGGACCAGAATCCCAAGCTGGGACCAGCTGGTTCCTCTTCCCCCAGGCGACACGCCCACGGACACGCCCACTGACGAGGCAGGATAAAGATTCGTGACACCCGCTTCGCGGGCGCCACTCACCGCTATTTGGTTTCCTTTGATCTGCTGCTACTCCCTGAGCTGCTGTGCCTGAGCTGACGCTGTTGCTGTGTGTTGTTCCGCGGCGCGCCTCCCCTTGACTCGCTGGTGTGAGCGTGAGCTGCAATCCGCACGCTCTGCCTGTCGCTCCCAGCTGGAGTCAGAAGGGTTGAGGCTGGGCGAAGAATTTCAGTGCGCCTAACCTGGGGGACTGCGAGGACCAGAATCCCAAGCTGGGACCAGCTGGTTCCTCTTCCCCCAGGCGACACGCCCACGGACACGCCCACTGACGAGGCAGGATAAAGATTCGTGACACCCGCTTCGCGGGCGCCACTCACCGCTATTTGGTTTCCTTTGATCTGCTGCTACTCCCTGAGCTGCTGTGCCTGAGCTGACGCTGTTGCTGTGTGTTGTTCCGCGGCGCGCCTCCCCTTGACTCGCTGGTGTGAGCGTGAGCTGCAATCCGCACGCTCTGCCTGTCGCTCCCAGCTGGAGTCAGAAGGGTTGAGGCTGGGCGAAGAATTTCAGCGCGCCTAACCTGGGGGACTGCGAGGACCAGAATCCCAAGCTGGGACCAGCTGGTTCCTCTTCCCCCAGGCGACACGCCCACGGACACGCCCACTGACGAGACGTACAAATCCCGATCAGCCTCCCGCAACGCGGGACGCGCGCGGGACCAAGCGCGGAACGAAGCCCGGACAAAGGGCGGGCCGTCTGTGGCCGTCCGGGGACGACCGAGGACGGGACGGGCCATCCCACTAACGTTGCGTACACGAGGACAGTACTCAACCTAATTTCTGATTCGACGCTAAAAAAGCGCCCTACTAGCTACTGATCATCTGAGATCGTGAGTCAAAGGTAAAAGTATCATTAATATACAAATCCTGCTGCCATTACCATAAGCGAGAAGGTAAATTTCCGACTCTAAGTATGAGGGCTCTAAAAAAACTACGCTCACGGACAATCTACATGAGACGTATGGGGACAGATGCAGCGGTAAGAAAATCTGTTGACAAATCAATAAAACCTGGTCAAATATCAAGTACCCCAGCTATAAGTCAATACTTTTCTACCCTCTCTAAGAAAAAGTATCTATCTCCATATTCTACTGATGACCAAAAAAAGCTGGTTTCTTCAATAAATAAGGTTGATCACGATTCGTTACATTTCTCAGATCAGAATCAAGGTCAAATAACAACTGAAAGTAATTTGGTAAATTTCTCTCTTTCGGAAGAATGTCAAAAATCACTCCCTGATACGTCCCAAATAACATCTATAACACCTATAAAAAATCAGGGCAATGACTTATTCTTCGATGCATCTGTAAACCATAACACGAAATCCAAAGAAGAAAAATCTGAAATATCACTAAGTCAAAAACTCCCATTAACCAGTTCACCAGAAAAATCGCCCAACCTTTATTCTAATCTGGCCAGCTTATCAGACCATAATTTTATAAATCCAAATTTTGAAAACACAGTCTCTCCTCTGTCAAAAGCACTTTTTTCATTGCAAGAAATTTTGGAATCAGTACTAACTCATCTTGGTCAAATTTTGGCTAACTCGGATGATACTTTAGATGTACAAATAGGAATACTTAAATTCCTGGTTGAAGGAAAAAAGAAAAAAGATCTAACTAAAGTTTCACCAAAACAACCCGGAGTAGTCAAATCACAACAAATAGATGATTTTCACAAAAAAGGAAGTGCAACCCCAAAACAACAGGAAGCAAGCACGCAAACGAACGACGTACTAATAATTAACACCAAAACTAAGGGACAAAGAAATAAGGAAAAACCTCTTTCTACATATTCACTCAAAAAACTGTTCAAAGAAGAATCAGAAACCATCACCGAAAATAAAACTAAACATTACCCTATCTTTTCGAACAAAGTATCCGATAATAATTGTGATCAGATAATCGGGGAAAATAAAGCAGAAATATCAGGAGTTACTGCTGAACAGGATGTCAGTCAAGGAGGACATGCAGAAAAAAGTAACACTAGGGAAAAAGTAAGGGGGAAGAAGAAGAGAAAACCCTTGAGGAGAATACAGAGAAAAAAAGGGAATAAGCTTAAATTCCAAAAAATCACTCCCGTAAACTTGGTGAACTCTCCAGAAATTCAAAAAATACCATCAGGAAAAACCTTAAACCCAAATGTAGACGTATTTTGTCCTTCGATAGAAAATAGATCAACAACGCAAAATATCACGGATATAAAAGAACTGCATGATAATAAATCTCAATCATGGGAAGTAAGTCCATCTAAACACATAATTATCGAAGAGTTATTCCCCTCAGATAAGGAGCCGTTCAATCGTGGTAGAATAATCAATCTCTTACAAGAAATACCATCCCTGAACACTCTGACAAGTAAAGAAATTGACCTAGTACTCTTTCCAACAAAAGAAAATAACAAACTAGTACAGGTATCCTTTTATTCCCCAGTTTTGCCTGGAATAATAATCAGAGAGAAGGAAATTCTTCACAAAAATG
Organism: Triturus cristatus; assembly: GCF_964204655.1. Classification (NCBI taxonomy): domain Eukaryota; kingdom Metazoa; phylum Chordata; class Amphibia; order Caudata; family Salamandridae; genus Triturus; species Triturus cristatus. Next base: position 405,422,136 of record NC_140591.1, read on the forward strand.
GTTATGATGTAACTTGGGTGGAAGATCTTAGAATCAACAACCTAAACAAAGGCACATTAGGACAAACTAATAGAAGAAAAGAAAACAATAGCTTTAATTGGGGAGACCCACCATCAAATATCATGAGGAAAGATTCACTTAAAGTACAAGTAATTCAGGGTGAGAGGTCAGTATGGTCCCGGAATTCTAGCTTAAGTATCAATGAGAACTCAATAAAATCGTGGGCATGGTTATCAGAAACCTTAAACAGCAAAAAAACGGCGAATCCACAACAACATCAAGTTTAGCAAAGGTCTGACGTTATTGTCCTGGAACCTGGCAGGGAAAAATGAATTAAAAATGAAACATGCTATCAAAAACTCCCCGGATATCATTGCCCTCCAGGAAACATGGTTAATTAATACCTTTACTCAAAAAGGATACTATGTATATGAAACATTGGCAAAAAGATCTAGAAGGGGACATGCTAAGGGTGGTCTGGCAATATTATTAAAAGAAGATCACTCTTGGTCACAGGAAATAATCGATACAAACTCAGACAATTTACAATGTTTAAAAGTATCCCTTAGAACTCAAGCGTCAGCCAAACTTGAAAAAATATTACTATTTAATATCTACGCACCTCCCAGTAATAATAATGATTTGCTGTTTGATCGCCTAATGGAGATTATCACCCATATCATTGAAGATCAACCTCAATCTCAATATCTTATAATGGGTGATTTGAACGCTAAAATTTCAAACTGTGAGATAAAGAAATGGGCTCGTCTTTTCAAAGAGGAATCTTTGGAAACATCACTTCCTGAATTCCCAAAAGGATCTAAATCAGATAAGAGAGGACGCGTACTACTATCTTTTCTCTTCAGCATCAATGGGACTATATTAAACGGTAACATCAACGGTGATATACCAGCAGCATACACACGGCAAGGAAATGGATCTCCTTCTACCCTGGATTACTTTATATGCGGGACTGAAGCAAAAGAACAAATGACTCAACTCTCAATAATATTCAAGGCAGAAAGTGATCATGCTCTTCTATACCTTTCAACCCATTGGATTGCACAGTCCTCTTCTTATAATCAGCCAATATTTCCTAAAACAAAAACAGAAGTAAACATAACAAGGCGTCGCATTTATTGGGGGACAGAAAATCTGGACTATCTGAGGTTGTTAATTTCCGAAACCAAGATATTGACCAACATATATTCCGATGACCCTATAAAGAATTTCGAACAATTAACGAATAATCTCAAACAAGCTTTACAAACTAAGTTAGAACATAGCAGATCAGTAAAAAGTAAATGGAGAAATAAGAATAAAAACTGGAACCAACCAGTCGTAAAACAACTCAATAAGCTGATACGTGCACAGTATCTGAACTTCTCGTCAGCAAACAAAAAGGAAATCAATAGATTAAAGAATCAAATACGACGAGAAAAAACTAAACAGAAAAAACTGAAACAGGACTTCAATTGGACTGAAATCCAACAAGCAGCTAAACAAAACAACCAGCGCAAATATTGGTCACTGATTGCAATAATGACGGGATCAAAAAAAAAGCTGGAGGCAACTCCTGTTTCAGAGGAAAACTGGGATATCTACCTCCGTGAGCTATATAAAGAGAATACGTCTATTAATAATGAAAAGGCGGGTGAACAAATTGCGGAAACTAAAGATATTAAGATCAACAATACATCGGCAATATCAGTCTCTATGAATATCAGGAAGGCAAGGAGCACGGGTGCATCTGGCCCCGATCAGATACCTATCAAGGTCTACCAAACTGAACATAAAGAGTGGGGACTGGTGCTCTCGCCGCTATTTAACTATATATTCGATAGTGGTCAAATGCCAAACTCCTGGAAAGGAAGTATCATAATCCCGATTTATAAAAAAGGAAAAAGAAACATACCGGGAAATTATAGGCAAATTGCCCTCATGGATGCAGCCGGTAAGACTTTTGCAGCAGAAATCCTGGATAGGCTGAAAAATTGGGCCTTTTCATCGGGTCTAATCCCTAAATTTCAGTCCGGATTTCGCTCAAACCACTCAGTCACTGATAATGTAGCAATCTTCCAAACTATTTTAGATAAGTACGCAACAGGGAAAAAACAAACTATTTACGCAGCGTTCATTGATTACTCGACAGCTTTCGATCGAGTGGACAGACCGACCCTGTGGTCAAAGCTAAGAAGAATGGGCATTCCGGAGCAGCTATTGCAGTTGATAGTAAACCTACACAGTGACACCTGGTGCCGTGTCCAAATGGGGAGTGACAAGGGCCTATCGAAGATAATACGAACTTCAAATGGCCTGAAACAAGGGTGCCTCTTGGCTCCAATTTTATTCTCACTGTATTTAAGTGACTTACCTTCCCAACTGCAGCAAGGGATATGCATCCCTCCTAAGATTGCCACTGAATATATTCATTCCCTGCTGTACGCAGACGATATAGTCATGTTTGATCAAACACCATTCGGACTACAAAATCTTTTAGATATTCTATTCAAGTACTCTATAAAAAAATTTTTAATCCCAAATACAAACAAAACTAAAGTGGTTGCTTTTTCAAACCAGAAGAAAAAGGTAAGGTACGAATGGAAGTTGGGTGGTGAGAAGTTAGAACAAGTAACGGAGTATACATATCTGGGCAGAATTTTCTCACAAAATATGAGTAACATCAACCAAATTAATCATCTGAAAAGGAAAAGTGACCTACATGCCGGGGCTTTGTCCCGCTTATACTTAGCTACTGGACAAAGGCATTTCTCTGCACTAATTCAAGTCTATCGAGCCAAAATCACACCGGTCTTGTCTTACGCCTCGGAATATATTCCTTTTAAACAATGGACATATATGGACTCAGTTGAAGGTAAAATATTGAAAAAACTACTGAGGATTTCTACACCTACCCCGGTACAAGCTTTGAGACTTGAATGTAACATCACGAGTGCATATGCGGTAGCCACTGCTAGTATTATAAGGTGGGCCTATAACCTTCTTCACTCAAAAGAAGGTACTCTAAGAAATTTACTAAAAATAGAGACATTTGAGACTAGCTCTACCCACATTACCTTTTTAACAAATATGCGAAAGGCCCTACAGCTTGCAAAAGTTAGTGTGGAAATTTTGTCTACATGGTCACCAGCCCAACTCAAGCTTTTTCTAAAAAATTTCACTACCAAACTGAGCTACGAGATTGACCATTTACATTGTAATAGACTATCATTATATAAGATCTATGCAGCCTCCCAGGAATACAAACAATGCCAGCCTTATTTAGAGTATTCGCTTCAACACGGTGCAAGGCGTGCAATTATGATGTTGCGCCTGGGAATACTTCCTGTACAAACCTTTACTTCCTCCTGGAGGCCTGATAGCTCTGCCATTTGTACCCTCTGTCAAGGGGGCAACCAGAATTTGGAACACTTACTTTTTATATGTCCAAATGCAGAAATTGTAAACGCAAGGTCAACATGTCTTAAGCCCGTCTATCGGTCCTGTAGGATCGTTAAATCAAAAGACTTTTTATTATTATGTAAAAATCCTCCTAATGAATTCATCTGTTATAGAATTTTTAAGTTTTTGAAAATTTCATTGAAAATGTATTAAATGGAAAGTATAATGTATATTTTACTTTGTGGTCCTCGAAAGAGTACCGTAACAAAAATAAAAACTTTTTGACTTTTGACTTTTGAGATAGAATACTAGTGACAGAGTCTGTGAGACGCTTACGCACAGACGGAGAATTAGACAGAGTATTAGGGGAACTAACAGGAGAAGAATGGATAACTGCAGGAGGAGCAGAAGACAAAGGAGATCTAAGATCAGGAGATGAGGGCAAAGAAGTTGAGACTATCGGTAAAACCGGCAAGGGAGGTAATACTGGAGGAGGCAAATGCGGAAGAGCCGGAACAGGCGGAAGTACCACTGGCGGCTGAACAGGCTGTGACGTCTGAGGTACATTAGCACTTTGCGCATAGGGCGGAGGCAACCTTAATAAATGGGACATTAGGGGATCTTCTTGTATATCTTTCTTATTATCAGAAGGAGAAACAGGCAACACCGGATAGCATTTATCTATCGCCATACGATGTTGTCTTTCTGAAATTTCACCCGCATTATCAACTTCATAAGTTTTAAACTGTTGGGCAGCCTGCATAATTGTCATACCCTGTGCTTTCCTATTTCGTTTTGCTTGTTTAATTTCTTTCTGTTTGGCTTCCTTACGCCAAAGGCGGAAAGAGTCAAACATTGCCAGCCGGGCTTTTCTTTTGAACAAAACTGCTTCCAAATTATCTAGCACATCAGGATCAAAACTACCATTCTCTGGCCATTTGAGAACACCATCTTTCTTCGTGTATCGAGTCCATGTCTCGTTAAAGGCAATGGGGCCGATATCATGTTTTGAATAGAGCTCGTATGTGGAAGTTCCAACCGAAGGAATCGGACAAGAGTCCTCAAGTCGGGAATCCCTATTACAACCAAGACAACAAATTCTTCCAAACTTAGTCAGACCAGGCATCTCGAGATGTCTCTTGTCTGTTCACAAACTTCAAGGGAGTATAACTCAGTTTACGCAGCACAAATGCACTTACCCTCGGCTTTAACTTTTGCAAAAGTTAAATCTAAGAACCCAAGGAAATCAATCAAAGAACAAAAAATTGTGGGCGCGACCCACGAAAATATTTAACTAAGGACGTCTTCTTCCACCAACAGAGGCCCGTCTATCGTCTCGCCTTACCATACATCATCAAAGGAAGGGCCAAAGCAGGGCGGCAGTCAGGGCTGCGGTCGTCAGTAGCCATCAGGAAGGAGTAACCGCGCTGCAAAAGACCTTCGGACCACTTTCGACATACAGGGGTCGCTTAGTGTGGCTCGAGAACCCTCCAGAATTTTCTTGCGGGGTTCCTCACGACCTTCGAGCAGAACCGGTACCACTGAAGCCGCCCAACGTTGGGCGCCAGTTGAAGAACCAGAACCTTTTGGGTCTGGCGGCGCAGGGTACGCCCAAAGTCTCCGGAGTTCTCCTGCTTCGCTACACAGAGACACGGGACAGTCTGTCGGCGTTAGAAGATTGGATTTATTTAGCTGCAGCTAGTACAGTTATCCTAGAAGTACACAAAGTAGGTTCTCAGGAGACTGCCACTTCACTCTGTGGCGCATCATGTTAAATACTATACAATGACACAATTATTGACAAAATACACTCCCAGAGCATACAAGAAAGAGCCAATAAGGAAAGTTGGAAAACAAGGCGGAACCAATAGGAAAGGTTTGAAAACAGAAATATCAGATGACTCGAAGAGACCTCTCCTCTAACTGTGTTTGTCACCCCACCCTCAAGCTAATACATTAACAGATTCATAACTAACTTGCAGGTGGCGAGATACGTTTGTGTGTGTTGGAGGACAGTTGTGAAACAAGAGAATGCTAGCAGGAGACAGTGAAGGCCAGTCGATAAGATAAAGTCAGGAAAGAATAGTGTGAGCCAATAGATAGTTGAGACGCGGATTAGAAAAGCCAGACAGGGATTAGTGTACTCGGCTAGTTCTAACACCAGCTTTGCAAATAGAGGCCGAGGGCGTATTTCGACACCGGACTACAGAAAAAGCAGAATAGACTTTGTTCGCCGTGCTGCCTGAGTGATGGCAATACAAAATGGCGGCAGGCCACAAAATGGCGGGTCGATTCGATCGAGATCGAAAATCGAAGTTCCTCAGAACAACCTCCAGAGGCCCAGAACTGGAATAGGCACCTCCTGGCAGGTCAAAACAACCAGCAGTGTAGTTAAAGGAAGCTGTGGGAGAGGTCTCTGTGTCCCTTAAACTTCAGAACAGGAGGCAAGCACACACAGGCCCTTGAACTCAAGCAGGTTCACAGCAAAGTCCAATATTTGTCCTCTACTTGGCAGAAGCAGCAACTGCAGGCCAACCCAGCAAAGCAACACACAGCAAAGGGGCAGTCTACTCCTCACAGTTTTTCTCCTTGGCATAGGTTCCTCTTGATTCCAGAAGTGATCTAAAGTCTTGGGGTTTCAGGTCCAATACGTATACCCCATTTTCTCATTTTTCATTGGTCTATCTGTGGCAAGGGTCTCTGAGCCCAGTCCAAACCAGTCCTGTCCTCCCTGGTCCAGCATGACCACGGTGGTGGAGACAGCATTGTGCAAAGGAGACACAGCCTACTCAGGTGCTAGTGAAAACTCCTTCCACAACTCTAAATGCAAAAAGATCTATTCAGCTTGGCTATGAGTCACCCAGGAAAGGCAGGACACACCTCAACCCCCCTTGTGACTGTCTAGAGTGAATGCACATCCTCAGGTCCTGTCACTCCAGAACCAGACAGTGAATACACAAACAGGCAGAGGCATACATGACTTTCTAAAAGTGGCATTTTCAAACACACAATTTAAAAACCTCCTTTACTGAAATGTGTTTTATTCAATTCTGAATTCAGAGAGCCTAAACCCCATTCTCTATCTTGTCCCAAGTGATAGTTACACATGTAAATGTTACAGTGCAGCTCCAATGACAGCCTATGGGACAGATAGCTTTTCATCAGTGAAAAACTAAATATACAGTATTTCAATATCAGGACATGTAAAATACATCAATACATGTCCTACCTTTCACATACACTGCACCCTGCCAATTGGAGTACATTGGGCCTACTGTAGATCACAAGTATTTCTGGGTTTATAAGCCAAGATATTTTTTCATTACTAGTTAATGTTGAAGTAAGCGCTAATTGTGTACTCCATTTACCACAATGCAAAGGGGCGAACTGTGCCGGGATGTGAGGCAGTGTGCTCCCAAAGCCCCTTCTGTTTAAAAGGCTCCTTGAGCCAGCAACCTAACAAGCTTTGGCAACACACCTGTGCGCGGTACTCAGAACTGTGAACTTTTACAGCATTTCCAGCAACCCCAGATGAAATTGTTTTTTGTTCTCTACTGATGAAGAATGAAATCCAGAAAAACGTGTCAAGAAATGTACAGCACTATCAGCACCAACTTTGGTGAAATACTACAGTTAATATTGAAGAAAGTGTTTATTGTGTTCTCCATTTACCACAATACAAAGGGGTGAACTGTATTGGGATGTGAGGCAGTGCGCTCCCAACCTCCCTTCCACTTTTTTTTTTTAGTTATTGGACCATTTTGTAACATCCGAGTGATTCATGCATAATCCAAGATCACCACTGGTTTTATAGAATTATCTGTGGCTATTGTAATTAGCTGGCTATGTGTAGGTAGTCAGTACTACAGTAGCTTTGACGAAGGAGTGAGAAGGTAAATCCACTGCTGTCTTGATTGTGAAGTCTCCAGACGTTGCTGAGATTATAATAGCAGAGGTTGTGCCTGTCAGAGGGATGGGCGGAAACAGAAGTGAGGAGGCCGTATTGGGTTGATAGTGGATGTTTTATTGGTCAATAGTGCATTTTGCGGCAGACAAGGTGTTATGATCCAAAAGTGTATATACAAAGTCATTTATCTGTGCTCAGACATGAGAAATGGCGTTTCTTCACGTTTTTCCTCTTCTATGTCTCTTCTAGGTGCTTCGTTCCAGATGATGGGATCCAGGGAGGCTTTCAGGGGCAGAACACAAAAGAAGAAAATAACAAGCATTGGCATAGCCAATAGGTTTCGCTTTTAGGACCTTATAAGTATTTAGTTATGCAGCACAATATCCTTGCTGCTACAAAATCAACTGTTGCATGGCTAAGCACTTATAAGGTCCCAAAGGCGATACCTATCGGCTATGCCAATGCTTGTTATATCTCTTCTGGCAACCCTCCATGATGCACTGAGGGGATCACTACTGGTAACCTTGCATCGGATGCCCACTAAAGTAATCTTGCCTAATGTGGTCACTATTGAAATAGAAGCTCCGGGGGATTTTCATTGAACAGCAGTAGCTTATATTACAGAAAAGGTTGGAGACTTCTGTTCTTTTTAATGATCAAAGAGTGGTTTACCAGTAAGGAGATAGCAGTCAAATGCACAAACAAGTACCAGCATGCGTTGCAATGTACAGCATGCCTTGCTCATAAAAGGGAATGGTAATTAGGGTAAAATTTCATATGGCACAGACAGCCTTTCCTGATGTTGCTCACTTGCTGTTTTCCTTAGATGAATCAATTTAGACCGCTGTACGTGGAATTCAGAATGTTAAAGCCAACTTGGCAACGCTTACTTGAGTAGTGTGAAAATACATGAAATTTGCATAAGTCCACTGTGCTAATTGATCCTTCCCATAAGTAGGCCATTTAAATGGTAGACAGGCATAGATGATTCAGTAACAGCACAGTGAACGAGTGCCAGCCAGCTGAGGGAGGAGTAGTGATAAAGAGCCCTTCTAGGAGACCGCTCGCACCACAACTGCAGATTTACAACAAAGAAATTGCGTTGTGCGTTCTTGGCTTGGCTGCCAGCACTATATGCTGTGCTTTGCAAAACAGTCACTACTGCTATACCTGGTAAAATACTCATACCTCAACCAGACACCCACCCGAAAAGGACATACCATCATAGAAATACAGACAGGCACACAAAAAGACACATACATGCACAAACACACACAAAACGTATATATAAGTTACCCAAATTCTGACACAGCATACAGAAACACAAACATACCGCACAGCCAGCCTACATCAAGACAAACGCAACCCCATGCATATTAAGAAACACACAATTCACACGCATATACAAAAACACTTGAATGAAAGGAAATGTACATACAGACCTACTGAAACACGTGCAGAAACACATGCATTGAACAAGCACACGCACAGAACCATAGTCTTGCTAGAATAGATTACCACCACATACAGGCACACTAACAAGCACACAGGTAAGCACGTCTACAAAACAAATAAAAACAGATGCATACATGCATGCACACACAAGCACAACTCGGAGAGAACCACAGATGGCCATTAGCACACGTAGGTAGACACAGACATACTTGCACATGTACACACACCCACAGGCACAGGCAGAAAGAACACATAAAGATACACACAACAAACATACTGATACACACATACCCCAAATAGCCCCTTCCACACAGAGTTACCCATAGACATGCACCTTTCCACTCATACTGTTCACGCACATGCATGCACACAACAAGCACACACCTTGAAGCTGCTGGACGTTACAGGCAAGAACTCATCTTAATATTGCCGTCAGTATATTTTCATTTGGTAGTAAACCAGATTAATACATTATCTGCGCTAAATCGAAGCTACGTCTTTATCTCTTGTGTTGATTGTAGGCTAGATTTTCATGATTAGTGATTTGGAGTATCTTAGAGGTGGGTGACCTCTTCATTTGCAAACGAGAAAAGTTGAGCATGTAGAACGGTGACAGTGTACTGAAATCCTCCCTCGGCCCTGCAAAAGAATGCTGGTTTGGTTAATACGATTGTTTGTATTTATTCGAGCTGTTATTTGAAGTTTTGAGTCATTTTGTGGTACTGTATAAACCAGCATAAACTGGCATTTTTTTCAACCTCTAAATATACCATTATTTAAAATGCAGATTAGATTTTGCATATTTGCACTGAATCCTTATTGTTCTATTTGCCGGAATGTAATCAGGCTATATTATTCATACAGTGACTTGTTTATCAATGAAACTCAATGGAAGCACAAACGGCCTCTGCTGACCCAACCCTCTGGGTTTACAACACACTCCAGCACTGGAGAGCACCACAGATGCAGACAGGCTGCTATTGTCCTGTGTGAGCCGAATGCACACAGGGGGCTGGACGGGGAGAGGTGTTAGCCACCTGCATGCCACTGCCTAGGAAGGGATGGAAGCATAAAGAAACCAGGGCACTTTCCCCACAATACCTACATATTGAAGAAATGAAAAATGAAGGCGACCGGAGGGGAACGGTGGGGTGGTGCTGTGAGTGCTTTGATCATGAATAAAAATACAGTAAACAGCGCTGCTTCGGCATCCTCATGAAACAGACTACAATATGGGGGTTCAAAGCACTGACAGGGGTAGTATGATTTGTGGGCAGAGCAAACAGATGGGAGGAAGGAGGTGGGCAAAAGGTTTTAAATGGGCACCCATGCTTCCTTGCCCTTTACTTCGTAAATAAATACTTAAATATAAAAGAGAAGCTGTGAAACAAAAGGCATGTATAAAAGATTTATAATAGAAAATAGCTTTGGCTCACCGTGCCTACTCTTGTTGCTGTGGAGCTCTGTAACTGGTTGCAGTCTATCTCTGAGGAAGAAGTTTATAGAGTGTAGTCTGTCTTTGAATCAAAGCAATGGAGAAAGATTTGGCTGCGGCTTCCGATGCTGCTCTAACAGAATGTGCTGTGTTTATCGCCGTGAAGGAGGTGAACGCCGCAGTACAGTCCTATGGGAAAATGGCAGTGGCCCCAAAACAGCTGCTGTTGCCCAGACCCTCGTCCCGTCTGCTGAGCCAGGACAGCACTCGCCAATAAAAACAAACACAACACTGTTTGCCCTGGAGTGTGATGAACTGAAGGATTGAGCTGTGCGCCGTTGAAGATAGACTTGGTTAGGAGCGGCACATCATCGATTGTACTTTGCAAACATATTTAAAACAAGCATTGGCCGCGCGAGCGGCCGCGAGTCGCGATCTGTGGGGGAGGTGGGGGGAGAAGCGGGAGTTCTGTGCATAAGAAAACTGGTGTGAAATAGCAGCAGGGAAGGGGGCGGAGAGGAGGCTATGAGGGAGAGCGACGTAAAGCCATATGGCTGCTTTGCGCGCGTGCACGCCTCGTGCACTGTACCTCTATGCCAGCGGTAGCACTTTACAAAATGTCTCGCTAGAAGCGCATGAGCGCTGGCTCAGCGAGACCTAAAAAAAGAACCGGTAAGTATTACTGTATTGGTATCAATATCCTTCCACCATACCCGGGTAAGTGCAAGCCGAACCAAGGTGACAGGGGAAGCAAAAGAAGGCGATGCCATGAGTACGATCCCCTACGAAGACCTTACTTCCGTCCCCCCCCCCCCACCCCCCCCCCCGTGGCAGGCTTCTTCAGGCATCGGTCAAGCTGTGTTCGTAAAAGGAAAGGGTGCGTTTGGTGTGCCAAAGGAAACAATAAAAACAAAGGAACAACTGGCTATGAAAAGAAAGGGGACAGTTGCAGGCTTTGCAAGGCAGCTAGGACTCGTGCGTCTTAAGACAAGGCAGGGGTTGTGCTTCCTTAGCCTACCGCCTTAACCCGCCACTCATTCATACCCCTTGTACCCGCAGCAAGTATCGCCTTAAGCAGCAACTCTCCGGAGTTGTGGCGGCTCCTGCACGTCCTCCGGGGACCACCACTCTTCCCACCACATGTCAGGGTCGTGTTCGGCGGTGACGTCAACCTCGGCTACGTCCTGCCTGTTACTCCCCGCTGGCACTGCTCCGTTTTCAGCATCCTTCCCCGTGGTGAAGGTTTCCGTCTTCTAGGCGTTTTCCTCCGTTTCGCCGGTAGTCTCTCTCGCGTCTTCCTCCCTTCCAGGTTCCTCTTCTGGGTGGATGTCCTTCTTCGCTGTCCCCATTCGCTTTACTCCTCCTCTCCTAATTGGGGATTGGTCTTCTCGGCTCACATGCTTGCACAGGGGCGGACCCGGCCTCTGGTTCGCTGATTCCCCGCCCTGTAGAGGAGAATGATAGTCCCTCGTTGGTGTTTGGGCGTTTCGTCCCGGGATTGTCACCGTCGTTGTCCATGGCATACGGAGACCACAGTAGAGGAGTAGGGGGTACGTCAGGGGTTTCGGGGGTTATCCGCTGTCTTTCCTCACAGTGCCTTTGTTTGCGTGCCTTGGGCAGTCTGAATTTAGATGTAGATTGTCTGTCTAACATGGATAGGTTTAAGTCACCAGTACCAGATGGGATACCAGCCTCCTAAAGGAGAACCAACAGTTTGATGTTTAGAGATTGGCAAGGTCTAGACTTATTTAGTGTTTGTATTAGTCCTGTGTGGCCCTCGAGAGATCGGGCCAAGGCTGCAAATTCAAGGTTGCCAGGGCCACTGTGTCCACAGCCTCGGTAGAGTTCTCTGATCACCGTTCCTGGATGTCTTCCACAGCATGACGCTATATTTCGGTGGGGGTTTTGGATGAGCGCATTATAAGAGGAACAGGCTACTGCCAAGTTATGCCACTTAGGTGGTGTCAGTGAGGGGCGCAGGGCAACAGTTGTCCTGCCGGGCAGCACAGTGATTCTGGACTCCATTGTCATCGGCAAACTTTGTCAATACCTTCATTTCTACCTCACTTTAGTAGAGTTTGTATGCTGCTGTTGTCAGTTTTCGCATCTTAACAGTGGCAGGAGTAGGGAGGGTTCACCGGAGCTCACAGGGGAGTCAGCGACTTTTACACTGACTGGGTTCTTTTGTTGGAATCAGTAGGAAAACTCCGGTTTACGACGGACTTTATCACTGTATATTCTCCCTGTACTCTAACAATCCTGCAAAGTTTCCTTTGGGCCCAAGGATGAACATGCTATGGGGATCATTTAGGGTGCAGTTGAGCAAGCGCCCTGATTTAGAGGAGAGAGCAAATAAGATAATTCAAACTTCATCTTTGAATAATATGGATGGGGACTCATCACGTAGAAATAAGGTTTGGAGTTATGTGACAACTCTACATTGTACAGCATGTGCTTTTTCAGCTTGCTTTGCTTAGGATGAGAGAGCTAAAAACTAAAATGAGCCCTGGCTGGATCAGAGAATATACAGTTGTGTGTGGGAAGACTCACGTTGATGTGCAATCTACCTGAGAAAATGTAAATTGCTAACAAACTAACATCAAGGTTTACTCTGATCAGAAAAATAAGGTGAACGAGGCAATGTGCAGCGAGATGACAGGGTCATAATCAGGAAACTCTGCAAAAGGGGGGAGGAGTCTAAATTGTCTTCACTAATCAAAATTACTAGTTTCCATGTCACTCTTCTTGTTGAAGACTAAGATTGGTGGAATAGAAGTATTGCTCTTTGAGGTAATTAGCAACAAGCAAGCGCTATAGTAGATATGGTTGTGTCTGAAGGTGATGAGGGGTGTAATTGGATTTCTTGGAATGAGAGTCCCTAAAGGAGTGCCTGACATATCACAGGAAAGGGGGGTTGAGCTAATCATGTACCTGCAATTTGTGGGTGTAGGGGATTGTCTTAGTGCGTCATGTGTACTAGCTAAAGCCCTTCTGTACCGCCAAATCTCAAAAGATTGCCTATTGATATAGTCTTACAGCTGATATTTTGTTTTATTTTAGGGTGGGATAATGCTTTTATTGTTCTGGTGCATGCTTGTGTTCCTTTATGATGGTTTATCATCTTGCAGTTTCTTTCACGTTGCATTTGGAATCGGAGGATTTCCAGGCATTCATTGGCGTTCCGTTCCGGGCAGTTACTGATACTCTATAGTACCTTACTTCCTGGTTGTTGCCTCTTCAACTCTAATAAACTTTAAGTTGATGTTCCACCTCGACTCCAGAGTAAATATGCAACTTATCGCTGCACCCTTATAGAAGGGAAAGCTCCTGTCTTTTTGTACAGACGTTGAGAAACAATTTTGCAGAGATTGTTTTCGGACCCCGTTGTACCGTTTGCCTTTATCAGACGTTACATTAAGTTCGTTCGTTACGGAGGACTAAACCTTGGTGAAAAAAACTGGACTGCAAGTGTTTGATTGATAACTCGCGTTTTCAACGAATTGTTAAATGATGTTATGCATGTATGAACTGCGCTACACGAATAAAAGGGAGCCCCCGTCAAGTTTCATTGCCGACTCAGATATTGTGGTTTTTTAAGATCTGAAACAAATGTGCTCGTCCTTGTAACATTAAAGCGGCATGGGCTTGCACTGCCACCAGCAACAAGTGCGTTTTTTTAACCATAGATGGTTTCTTTCATTTCATAACTGTAGAATGCGTTGCCAAAGAAAACCACATGATGTCAGTATTGCATGCTCTTCGCAATTTAAAAAATGTGATAAGTTGTTCAGCAGCATCACGAGTAGCCATCAGAGCGTGAAAGCAAATGATAACGGAAAACGGCTCCAATGAGCTAGTTTAAACGGTAAAGTAAAACAGAATGATGGCCAGTCAAAGCTAGATTATGCTAAACGTTTCAGAGTTGTTTCAGTTCAGGCGAAATACATTCGTCTCTGATCATAATTAAAACGCAAGTGTTTAGTCGCAATGTACACAGATCGCTCCACGTGTACTTTTAATGGACCATTATTTCCCCCCAAACTACGACAATAATATAGCATTCATCTTGCTCCCGAATGGAAATCCGCCAAGCGCTTGAAACTCACGCTCATAGGGTTCTATGGGAAACACTCATTCACGGGTATGAAGGCGAAACAACCAGCTACTTTGAATGATGGAGTGTGCAACAAAATGTAAACATTCAGAGTTAGCACTAAATCAATCTATTCAATAGTAGGAAGACAAATTATACGAGGAAACGTTTTAGTGACGTGATTTGTATGGGAAAAAATACTATTTGCAGGTGCATAAAAATCATTAAAAATGCTAAATATAACTCAAGAGTGCCAGGTATGCGTTTAGGATGATACATTTCTTTATGTATTAAAGTAAGTATCATTAAAAGTTATATTACGGTACTCCAGAGCATGAGGCTGCGAGTACAACTGAAACCATATGCCTGGTTGACTTCACCCCAGATATCCAAGTACTGACTGCAACCAAAAATGTCTGGGTAAAACCACACACAAAACACGGATTGGTAAGTAAATAGTGGTGTCATTTGTAAAGTGAAAAGATGCTCAACTATCGTTAACCACAAAATACAGGTACGCAGCAGTGCACGGTTCCCTCACAGGATACATCAGCATAGGTATGGAACAAATAGTATAACAGATGTCTGCAGCAGTATTGACAGTACTCCATTTATGAATGAGTGGCGATCTAAAGGGCATGATCTTCAGGCCACACAAGTGCCTAATTGCCTGCAGAATGGCTTACATTTTAACTAACTGGTGGGCTTTAACGTACAAACGCCATTAAAAATGACAACCAGGGTCCGTATTACCAGAGTGCCCTGTGGGTGCAGCGGGTGTTTGCGCCTACTTTGTGCGCCCCCAGGCCATGTTAGTATTACAGAAAGATTATAGTAACAATGGGGAAACCCAGTATCCCTCAGAACCTGGGCAATCATATACAAAATTAACAATTGGTTGTCGGGTGTAGATTATTTCTTAAAACATTAAACCAGTCATTGGTTAATTCACATGGAAGACAAACTATCGTAAACAACACACATAGAGACCAAAAAGGGTATTCAAAAGTTTTATAAATTACGTCATTTATAAATACCCACATTAATTTGCATGGCTGTCAAGACAAAAAGTGAGCTGTAATTTGTGACAAAGTGACATGTGGTGCTCAGTGCTGTGGTGAGGGTGCGTAATATATACAAGGTGACTTTCGAGGTATTGTCGTTTTCAAAAGGCCAGAAAAACACAGATATTTGAATAGTTCTGCAGACTGAATAAGTAGGTCTTTATACAGAGTCTTTCAACTGGTCCAGGGGATATGTCGACGTTTCAACCCAAGGGGGCATTACTGTCTTAGTCAATGCGGGTCTTCATCAGGACAGGGACAATAGGGACAGCCTAACGGTGCCCAATGTGATTCAGGGGGCGTGTTATTTCTCTTTGTCTTGTTTAATCCTTCAAACAGTAGCGAAGGTATACTGCGCAGCGAGAATTCTTCCCAGCGGAGCTTCCCAGTGAAGGGAATCGACTCCTATCTTCCAAAGATTCTGGAATTTTCAATAGGGATAGAGTTGGATGAGACAGGACGTTCGCCTGCGCCTCCTGCCCGGAATAATTCGTTTTTCTGGGTCTCTCTCTTGTTCAAGAACCGCACAAAGATCTATATGATCATAGGAGACAGGACGGTTGCCTGTGATCCTCCACCACCCTCACCTATATTGAAAATTCCAGAATCTTTGGAAGATAGGAGTCGATTCCCTTCACTGGGGTGGGTGCACTTGCCAGGTCAACATGGCAGTAAATACTGAACGCAGTGGCAGGTCTGAAACACCTTTGAAAGGCTACGTGTGTGGGTGGCACAACCAGTGCTGCAGGCCCACTATTAGCATTTGGTTTACAGGCCCTGGATTGACACAGTGCACTGTGCTAGGGACTTACTAGTAAATAAAATAGGCCAATCAAATAATATGTGCCAATCATGGAAAACCAATCATAACACCTTTTACATTAGGAGCACTTTAGCACTGAATAGCAGTGAAAGTGTGCAAAGACACTAAACCAGCAAACCATAAAAAACAGGAGGTCAGAAAGCAAAAAGACTGGGGAAACATAAAAAGATGCCAGATTTAACAACCATCCACTGTCTAGTCAATAAACCCCCCCACCAAGAGAGATGGGAAAATGGGCTGTTTACCAGTTGCATGTTTAGTTTTGAAACATGTTGAGCTTATCTGATATGGCTTGTGTGTCAGTTGAAGCAGTTTTCTCTGTCTCACTGAGGCACAGGCTCCTTTTCCTTTGGAACTTAAAAAGGAATAATTCTATCTACCCGGATTTGCATGCCGGTATCCTTTGTGTCAGTTTCACTTACAACATTTTGCGACAGGATTTGGTGGTTTCCAGACTTACCGGCCTTTGTGGGAGCTCAAAGCTGGATCGGCCTGATGAAGTGTGCCGCTCTGTCTTTCAGCTCTTCGCACCAGAATGTCAAATTCTTTATTCGGTCAAATAAAAATAGACCATAAAACCATATGATATCTGATACAAATCCATAGTATAACAGTAATAGAAGTACAAATTTGCATTAATTTAAAAACAGTTAAAAGTGTAATTACATCATTGTGCTTTAAGTCTCCGAATTCATCATTAAAACCAAATTCCGAAAACACATTTTTCAACTGAGAAAGGAGGAATAAAAAATGGGTCCGCCATGTGCTCCTAACTGATACTAAAAATAAAAGAGAAGATGCCTCAACCTAATGCCGTCTAACAGAGGTAGGTTCAGCGCACAAAAGATTAGCCATTCATAGTTTTCAGGCCCAAATGGCTGCTTTGAGAAAGATGCACACAAAGTATGAAGTTTCACAATACAGGGGAAGGAAATGATCCAAGATCTATTTCTTCATAGCGAGCACATATATACATACATGAAAATGACATAGCTCACATACAATCAGAGCATATCTCAGCTTAGTACCATCATGACATACCCAACTTTACAGTTGTCACCCTAATAGAGCATCTCTGCTTGTCATGTTATTTTAATAATTATATTATTTTCTAAGACAAATATCTAGTCAATAAGATATATTTTATAAACTCCCCACCCCTACTGACGAGCCATCACAAAATATTGGAAGGTCTAAATAATAAGAGAGCGTCTAGGAATCGAGGTAAAAACACTATAGGATTGAAAATAAGTCCTAAATAGGAAGAGCCTTCATAGGTTGGGGGTTATCTTAGGAATAAAGGAAAAATGTAACTTAATGGTTGCCCAGTCTAGAACACAATTGTAATATCTGTCTGCTCTTGGAGCAGGGGCTTAATCATGGGTTAAAATGCCTTATATGAAGTCCTATATGGTGAGAATGTCGAATGCTTTGAAAGTTTCCAGCAAATTATCCCAGTTCAGTGCAATTGGTTCCTTTCGTAGACCTCGTTTCTCCTCTCTACGGATGGCCACGATCCCCGCCAATCCCCACCTCTCCATTTCTTCCTTCCAACTAAGTAGTGTAGGGGACATTGTGGATTTCCATCTTCTAGTAATACCTCATTTGGCAAGGAGTAAGGCCATATCCGCAAATCTAGCTTATACTTTGAGTTATTTACTTCTTTTATATAGCCCGGTATACTTGCCTCTACTTTGTGCCATTCTGTGTCCCCCAATACCTCTTTTAAAACAGTAATTATTCCACCCCAGTATCGCCTCAGGGTGGGACAAGCCCAGAGCATATGTAATAAGTCTGCATCTTGTTCAGGGTATCTAGGGCAATGTGATGGAATGGTAGGAAAGATGGTATGTAGTCTATTTGGGGTCAGGTACACTCTCTGCTCGATCATATATTGAATACATTTAAATCTGGTGTTACGGAAGGTTCGTTTTGGGTATTCCAATATTACTGCCCATTCCTTAACTGATAGCGATCTATCGATGTCCTGTTCCCATTTGACACGTATCACAGTGAGGGGAGTGGGACGGTGTGTGCGTATGCCCCGATAGAACCATCGTGTTAAGTGGCTACCTGTCCCCATAAGGTACATTAGATGAACTAGTACATGGGTATTTGGTTCTACCCCATTAGGCGGCCAGTGTTTTTTGACATATCGTAGCAAACTCGCATGGGTCAGGAAAAATGTCTCCGTGACACCCCGTTCGCTAGCAAAATCGGTATGTGTGAGCTGCATCTTGTCCCCAAATAAATCTCCTTTCATTGTAACTCTGGCCTGCAACCACGGTTCTAATTTGTGGGTGGTAAGTGTACCCAAGTTAGTCGGGATGCCCAGGAGTGGAACATTCAGCGTATATGCAGGTAGAGTGTTTGTATAATTCTGTGCCTGTTTCCAGTACGCAAATGCAGTTCAAAGAAGTGTTTCTGCTGTATGTGGTAATGATCCACCCGGAGAGAGTAGTCTATGCAACTTGCCTAGAGCTAACATAGGTTCCGTGTATGCTATTTCTTGCAAGTTACGGCCTGCTATCCAGTAGGAGAGCCATTGCAATTGTGAAGCTAGACAATATGGTTAGAAATCTGGAGCTCCTATTCCCCCGCCATCTGATGGAAGTTGTAGCTTCTACTAAGCTCAGGCGTCTCCGACCTGTGCCCCAAAGTAGGGAAGTCAATAGTGTGTTCAAGGTCGTAAATACAGCTCTCGGGATTACCACTGGTAGATTTGTAAAGTAGTATAGCAATCGAGGGAGCGTAACCATCTTGGAAATTGCCAAATGCCCAGCCACTGACAAAGGGAGTAATGTCCAGAAAGCGATCTGTGTTCTCAGGGACCGGATTGCTTTATATAAGTTGCCCTCAATAAGATCAGCTGTGGTTCTATACACTTGGATCCCTAGATATTTAAAGATAGTATGAGCAATTGTTATCTCGCTGAGACCAAATGGTATAGTCAGGTCTTCCATATTAGTACCAAATGAGAAAGCATGAAATTTCTCGTAGTTAATTGCTAATCCAGCAATACGCTCAAATTGTGTAAAAAGTCGTGCTACAGGGGCCAAGTTGTTTCGCAATCTCCTAGTGTACAAGATAATGTCATCCACACGTAAAGTGATAAGGCATGATGAGTGTTGTTAATATTAACTGGCTCATATAGTTTATGATCCAGTGGTTCTAGGGCAAGAGCAAACAGTATCGGCGAGAGGGGGCAACCCTGTTTTGTGCCCCGTTGTATTTGATATGGTTCTGAGATGTGTAATCCTGTGTGCACCCTTGCTGTGGGAAGATGATCTAGAAGTTGGATCCAACGCATCTAGTCTTGAGGAATCCCGAACTTTGATAATGAGGCAATCACAAAATCCCCACTGAGGGTATCAAAACGCTTGCGTGAGAACGAGTGTAATACATCCTGCCTCAGGATTCTCCTCAGTACAAGCAAACATGATGTTTCATAATCTACGTATATTCAAGGACGTGCTACACTCAGGGACAAAGCCGCATTGGTCTGTATGAACCAACCTTAGTACAAGGGGCTGTAAGCGATTGGCTAGGATTTTACTTAATATCTTGAACTCTGTGTTCAATAATGAGAGTGGACGGTATGCAGATAACTGAGAATGGTCCCTCCCGGGTTTGGTGAGTACAGATAGTAATGCTTGTATCGTGGAGGGAGGTAGGCTTCCATATACAATTTATGTAATTGTGGGGCCAGTTGTTGTGTGTAAGCTGCATAATACTCCGCAGGAAGGCCATCCAAGCCCAGGGCTTTGTTGTTAGGGTGGTCCTTAATTGCAGCTCGTATTTCCACCATAGGTATAGGCTCAGCTAATATTGCTTTGTTGTCATCTGATACCTCCTGAAGTTCCACAGATTCCAGAAATGTGTTAATTTCAAACTGAGCAGTCAGTGGTGGAGCAGTATACAACGCTTTGTAATAATCATAGAAGATTTCATTAATGTCCGCCTGTGTGACTGCTTTAGTGTGTTGGGATGACCAGATTTCAGTTATAGGAGTGTGGGGATTGGCATTTCTCACAATCCGAGCCAGCAATGTACCTGGTCTATCTGATTCTGCATGTGTTTTATGTAAATAAGTATGGTAATCGATTATGCGGAGTTGGTCCAATAAGTCTGCATATTTAATTTGCGTATCCTGGAGTTCTGGTTTGGCCAGCGGGTCTTGAGCTGCCCTAGTTTCAAGCATGTGTAGTTAATCTTCAGTGTCCTGCAGGTCTCGAAAGACCTGGTGTCGGACTCCACAAGCAGTGCTTAGGGCCGCACCTCTTATTACCACCTTGAATGCCTCCCATTCCAATCCAACTGAGGACGCTGTACCAGCGTTCTCGGTAAAATAATGTGTGGATGCCAGTGTTGCGTGAAATACCCCATCCTCCAAGTGGCCAGGGCTAAGACGCCATGTAGGAACCAGGGTTGGAACATAACCCCATGCAAGTACAATCTCTAATGCGCTATGATCCAATATCGTTTTGCCCACATAGAGGGCTCTGGTGGTCTGTGTAAGGAGGGATGAGCTACATAATATGTAATCTATTTGTGTATGAAGATCATGTGTGACCGAGTAAAGTGAGTATTCTCTCATACCCCAGATTGCAACCCTGCATCCAATTGAGCAATGCTTTCGAATGACGATTTGATTGAGCACCAGCTAGGGGAGGATAGAATCCTTCTAAGTACCCAGCCTACGTCCGACCAGTCAGCTAGTGCCACAATGACTCGGGCATAAAATGATTCCTAGTCAGAATTTGGTGCATACAAACTTCCCAACACCACTGGGCTCCCATCCGGTGTTCCCTGAACCAGAACAAACCTGTCCTCCTTATCTATTCGTGTTTCCTGCACCGCGAGCGGGACCCCGGCTCGTAACCAGATAGCCGCCGGAGCAAATGCGGAGAAGGCCGTGTTATACAATTGCCCTCTCCATTTAGTTTGAAGTTTAGTGGCTTCCAAAGTGGTTAAAGGAGTTTCTTGTAAAAATACTATTTGCGCTTTCCGTCGGATCAATTGGGCGTGCACTGTATGCCGTTTGTGGGGCGAACCCATCCCTCTAATGTTCCATGTAATACAAGTATAGGATTGTGTCACACCTGAACTAGCCATCAGCATACATAAAAGGTAGGTCAGTAAAAAAGCAGTGTCCATAAAATCCGGCCCGTCAGTACCCCATTCAAACACCCCAATACACGGTCCAACTGCGGAACTTGGTTCGACAAAACTATGATAACAGCATACAATAATTCAAAACATAAAACATATGCTATTGCAATTTTGGTCATGGCTAAAAGGAAATCCAAGAGCTACCAAGGCTCCAAAAAAGGGATCCCTACTCAAGGGAAAGAAGGGGCACTGCCGTCCTCCGGCCCCAGGGACCCCACATCCGCACCCAAAATCAAAGATCAAATCTCTGCGAGAACTAGAAAGGGAGAGTACAAGGTGTCCAATAAAAACGGGAATACCAGAATCATCTCCCCATCATAAATTTGTTTACTTACAGTGTGTGGCACAGGCAGTCCACCACAACAGTATGAACTAGCCCATTTCAATTAAACCTATTACAGGTCTTTTAATTGAGGGGTGTACCCCCCGCGTGCGAGGACATCGAGGAAAACAGGGGTGGGCTGTGTTCTGGTTCCGATTGAACCGCATCTCCTGTGGATGAATCATCTGTGAGTGTCTTTGGATCTCTGATGGTGGCAACAGAAATAATAGCCCTTCTGCGCTTTTCCAGTGCTTGTGCAGGTGTTGGAGCCATGTCTTCCGCATATCGCTTAGGCTTAGTGCGCTGCCGCTGAGATTGTTTGCGCCTGAGTTGGGTCCACTCAGCACGCCGGTGAGCCGAAGCAATGGGCAGGTCCGGGAACGTGTGTTCGATCCACTCCTACGTTTCTGTTGGAGTATCGAAAAAGTGACTTATGTTCATGAATTATTTTAAGTTTTGCTGGGAAAAAGAGTGCATACCTCACTTCTATCGCCCGTAAATTTTGTTTAACTCCGTGATATTGCGCTCTCTGCTGCTGTACTTGGAGTGTGTAATCAGGAAACAAGGAGATGCGTACATTGTCTTCTAAGATCGGTCCTTTTTCCCTTGCAATTTGGAGTATCTGATCACGGTCTCTGTAGTTAAGCACTCTAGCTACAACCGGACAGGGATGCATACCCAGTACTCTTCTTCGTGTAGGAACCCTAAGAGCTCTTTAGATACAAAAGGTGTCGGATAGACGTCTCGGTGTATAAAGGTTTTTAGCCATGTTTCAATGTAGAGCGTTGCATTTTGACCGTCTGCTTTCTCCAGTAGGCCAATAATGCGCACATTATTTTGATGTGATCTCCCCTCAGCATCTTCTACCCTCTCCTGTAGTACATCAATCTGGCGCTGCAGCCGTCCTAGTTCCTTCGAGTGTTCTTCTTCCTTCGGAAGAAGTTCCTGCACAGACGTTTTGTTGGCAGAGACCGTTTATGCAAGTTTCTTGTGGTCATCACGAATGATGGCAACGTCCGCCATCAATGCTCCCAATTATTTTTCCGTCAGCGTCCGTGACTGTCGAATCTCCTGGAGGATGAGATCCAGCTTTTTCATTTGTGCGCCTTGCGCTGTGGGCGGTACCATCTCCGTGGAGGCGGCCGCCGAAACAGAGCCAGGCTCCTCCGTATCCTGGTTCTTGCCCTTTGTGCATCCCATTTTATCACAGGCAACGTGACGGGGTCCTCTGCAGCGTTATCCAAGTAGTATAGTTCAGTAGTTAATATCCGTGCCGTTTCAATTGCCGAGTACAGACACCGTCCCTTAAGTAGTGATCGCCCTGGGCCCCTAAAAAAAAAAATATCACAAGTACCTTCGTCCTGATGTAAGGACCCTTCAGAACTGTCAGAAACGCTGTGAGGAGCAGTCTCCCAAGTAAGTAAGATGTCAAAACCCAGAGAGGTTTATAGTTTGGTCCCTAGGTTCGGGCCCCAGAGATGTGTTTTCTGTGGCTCCTGGACTATTACCAACTCTGACCAGTTTGTGCCGCAATCACTCGCTGAGCTCCAGCGAAGGGCAGCTCCCCCATGCCGTATTTTTTAATAGTTAACCCCAGCCATTCTGGGCTCCCTTGATCACTTGCTCAGAGTGGACTGCTGCTCCTTATAGTTCCTACACCGGAATGCAATCCAGTTCTGCTACTCACTGTTAGCGCAGTATTCCATGGTGGACAGGGGTCTTATCACTGCCTATACTCCCAGGGGCAGGGACTCCCCTCCCCGCACCGCTTGCTACACTGGGATGATAGTTTCCGTATCTCCTTATCGACTGCGCCAGATAAATACAGCGAGCGTCAGTATAATTTGTGCAATGATGCCTCCATACAATTCTTCAGTGGTGGCCCGGGCCGTTTCTCGCATCACATATGTGGCTCCCCTCCAACACAGAGCCCCGGGAGCATCCATGTGTAATGAGGTCGGAGTGCCCCCCACTCAATAGGGCCAAAGGACCCACTGCAATATACGCCGTCCGCTGAGAGCAATTCAGACTCTGCATCAAGCAGCCCGCTTGGCCCCGGCCGCCACCGCTCCACAGGCCGCCAGCTCGAGTACACCGGTCCCCGGATTCCCCACACACAGCGCATCCCGGCCCCCCTCACCGCCGCTCACATACGGTGCCCAGCTGGGATACAATTCCTCTGCCGCCGACATGAGCTTCTCAGGGATGGCCTCAGGACGTCCCGGATAACTCCAACGCTCCGTTTTGACCCTCCGTCTTCCTTCAAGCAAAGACAAAGGCCACCATGTTCCTCTACGCCCTGTAAGTGCGCACCACCATCGCGTCAGGGTTCAGACGATGGTGAAGGGCCCCAGTGTAAATATCGAGTCCACAGTGTTATCACCGCTCCCCTGCGCTTTATGGGGGAGCAGGTGCCGCTCCAACCAGTGGATTAGGCACAGACAGGGACCCCTGGGCCGGGAGACCAGCCATCATGCAGCTGCCATTCTCGGCGGTTAGCCACGCCCCGTGGAGCAGAGCTACTTTACACCACCAAAAACCTAGCTTGCGTAACAGAGGCTGGATTCAATGCTTGCGTGCTAAACTATACGTTTACAAAAAAAGTAAAGTGCAGAATTATCAGAAGGGAAAATCTAATCTGTTTTCGCCAGAACCAGGGGGATTTTCATAAAACAGTGACCAATAAACAGATCCTGCCCCGAAAAGAAAATCTCGTTCCCATCTTGTGCGATCTAAAGAGATAGACAGCAGGTAAGCCCGGTAATAGGGATCGATAGTAAGTTGAAACTGAAGGTTTTACTAACTCAGTTTTCATTCTTGCGTCTGCGCTATACTCCATGTATGCTGCTTTCACCACTGCCTTGGCAGTTTTAGGATTATTATTATTAGGTTCAGGTAAACAGGCAGATAGACCCAGAGATACTAAGTTGTCCTGAATATAGCTTAGTCATGGGATAGAATGGACCTTATCAAGCGCAAAGCAATCATGTAGGATATCCCTACATAGCTTTGCCAATGGGTTCGTCCAGATGCTGACGGTCAGCACAGTTGGAGCGGAGCCATACCTACTTTGTCCAATATATAGCCCCGATTTAGCTCCGAATTAATAATAAAGCAGGAATTAGTTGGTGGTAGACTCAATATCCACAGAAGAATTTTTTTTCCTGGGGGCTGTTTCAAGCACCAGACTAATCTTAAGTCATTCGAAGAGTGTTGTGTGATGGATACTAAATTGCTATTAAAAGCGTCCTGAGATCATGTGTTCTCCGCTTAGCCTAGGATTAAAATCAGCACAAAAAAGCATGATTGAAAGTGGCTACTTTCAGTCTTAGTTTGTATATCGGATAGAAAAATTAACAAGCTAGTTAAATGTGTGCAAATAGTGTTAACAAAATCATTGTTATAAAAATGTATCAAGTAAAAAACTATGTTTGTCTTTGGAATGCAAATTGTTATCTCTAAAGAGGCGGGTGATCCAGATTTGACCGGCAAAACCACCACTTTAAGACTATGACTCACCCAGTTGGCTAGCCCACCCATAGCCCGGCCCGAGTAGCTAAAATGGCATTCCGGGAAAAACGGGCGTAATCCTCAATATGCAGTTTGGTGGTATGCAAAGTTTCTTGTAATGCAATTATGTCGTACTCTGACATGAACGGCCGCCATTCACTATTATTAATCTTCCCCTTTAGGCCTGCGGCATTCCAAATTAATACAGTAAGAGACCTGTACTGTGTGGACAGAGTAAATGAAGAGGTTGCTGCTGCGGGCTGTGGGACGGTTAAGACAGTAGATAATACTGGTGATTTATCAGCCTGAGCTTTAATAAGGGAGGCAGAGGTGATGAAAGGGCCTTATTGCCCACGTCAGTCCAAGTCAGAAAGGGCATCAAACCTATGGGATAAGGGTACAGCGCACAAGCCACAAGGTATATGCTGCGTGGCCTGTGCACTGGCTGAGACATTAATGGAGCAGGCACTAACTAAACCTGAGGGATTCAAATTATATGAACAAGGTTGTAGGGCCCCCGTACGTAGAATTGCGCTAATCTGGTGCGCAGTGTTGCTTAATGCGCGAGAGATTACATGACTGCTGCCATAAAAAAGGAGGACGATAAAAGTAGCCAAGTGGGACCAGGGTAATAAAACTACTAGATAGAATGCTATGCCTGAAGTTAAAAAGCAAGTAGTGTACCAAATTTGGAGTTTTAAAATTTACCATAATGCAGTCTCCTTGTTGGTCAGGAGGGTTTGGCCACATCCAATCACATCTCCTTACGTGCAGGGTAACTCCTGTATGGAAAACTGACATGCTTCTATGTCGAACCAGACAAACTAGGGTTTTATTAAATAGTTCTTTGTAAGATTTACGCTGGTCAGGTCTTAACGAGGGTACACCCAACAAAACAGACACATAAAGGGTAGGCACCTGGGGGGAGATTAATAACCAGAAGTTGGTCAGGCGGCTGTACTGGTAAAGTTTTTCCCTCTACTCCCTTCGTAGTGAGGAAAACCAGGGAATAGAGTAGACGACTGATCTGAGTTATGACCAACTGATGTAAGATTGTTACTCCATTGGAATGGACCAGCTAACGGAATACTAGAGACAGGAGATTCAATGGTTTGAGGGCATGATTCCACTGGGGGTGTAACGTGTGCTTTAGGTATGGCGTCCAGTCCATTGGATATGCTATTAATTCTGCCTTGTTGGGATGAACAGTGACCACTACTAGGATAAAAGTGGGCTAGTTTCAATTCTATAGTGTCCAAACCTAAGAACAGAGGAGAAAATGCTGTACTAAACACTATGTGTAGCTTCTCTAACAAAGATTCCAAGCGAGTACCAAAAGATTTTAAAGACAATTAGAGATCCAAGACTTTTCATGCTGTGGTCATGTCAATAGAGGTCTTGGGCTTGGTATTGTAGATAAGTTCCCGAGTTCTCGCAGAGTACCAGAAGGGATTGGGCTGTCTGTTTCTGGCCCTTGCCTAGGTTGGTCTTCTTAGGTAATTTCTGATGAGCAGCCTTTTTAGTTGTCAGAAGGGCAGGGATACTGGTCTCTAAAAATATAGTGCACTTACAAGTAACATTGGGCCCTTGAGTAGGTGGAGATACAGGACAATTTGTGGGGAGAGCAGAAGACGTGTCTGGATAAGAAGGGGGGTAAGGCTAGGTGGGTTCCCACTATCACCACCTGGATTCATAGAAAGACTCAGCTCTCTTCAAGCAATTTCACTGCTGATGGTGCTGACAGCTCGTTCCAACATCCAGTCTGTTGATGTTGGTTTTGGTCAGAGGGTTGGAACAAAGCCACCATTTCCTGTTTTTTTCCTCCCCATATTCAGTCAGAATTTGTAATACCAAGGCTCAAAGTAAAAGAAATATCAACTATCCTGCAACCCCGGAGAGGAGGTGAAGCCACACTTAGGACTATGCAATGAGAGTGAAAAGTATCTCTGCATAGTAGATCTGCTCCTGAGACAACATGCTGAATAGCTCAGCTTCAGCTTACTGAAACACCCTGATGTAAATATTGGTGTTAAGTCTGAGGTTTCAGAGAGTGGGCCCAGCCGGGCCCGCTCTTCGCCCAGGCACGTCCCGCCCAGCGTACAAAGAAACCCTGGAACTCCCAATATTTCAGATTATATTAATGACAATATTCTGTCAGCCTAACTAAAAGAAAGCAAAAAGAAAGATTCTCTTGACACAGGTAACACAAAGTGTATTTAACCAAACATTCATTCGTTTATTACATAGATATCAAAATACCAAAAGCAGCACACAAAGTTGCAAGGACTCAGCGACGTCAGTCTGGATAATACAGTCAGAAAATCTCTACAATGATGGAGATAGTACTCCAGTTCTTGTTGCAAAGAACATGAAGAAACAGCCAATACGCGTTCCATCACCACTGTGACTTAGTTATGGCCCAAAATTGAAACACTTTTTGGGAGAAGTTGGACGGCTCGACCAAGGTGATAGAAAAAAAGTCTGTAATAGCAGCATACAAAGTCTATTAATGGTATCTAGGCCATTTACCATAATGCAGTCTCCTTGTTGGTCAGGAGGGTTTGGCCACATCCAATCACATCTCCTTACGTGCAGGGTAACTCCTGTATGGAAAACGGACATGCTTCTATGTCGAACCAGACAAACTAGGGTTTTATTAAATAGTTCTTTGTAAGATTCACGCTGGTCAGGTCTTAACGAGGGTACACCCAACAAAACAGACACATAAAGGGTAGGCACCTGGGGGGAGATTAATAACCAGAAGTTGGTCAGGCGGCTGTACTGGTAAAGTTTTTCCCTCTACTCCCTTCGTAGTGAGGAAAACCAGGGAATAGAGTAGACGACTGATCTGAGTTATGACCAACTGATGTAAGATTGTTACTCCATTGGAATGGACCAGCTAACGGAATACTAGAGACAGGAGATTCAATGGTTTGAGGGCATGATTCCACTGGGGGTGTAACGTGTGCTTTAGGTATGGCGTCCAGTCCATTGGATATGCTATTAATTCTGCCTTGTTGGGATGAACAGTGACCACTACTAGGAT
Organism: Triturus cristatus; assembly: GCF_964204655.1. Lineage (NCBI taxonomy): Eukaryota > Metazoa > Chordata > Amphibia > Caudata > Salamandridae > Triturus > Triturus cristatus. Next base: position 405,450,365 of record NC_140591.1, read on the forward strand.
AAAAGTGGGCTAGTTTCAATTCTATAGTGTCCAAACCTAAGAACAGAGGAGAAAATGCTGTACTAAACACTATGTGTAGCTTCTCTAACAAAGATTCCAAGCGAGTACCAAAAGATTTTAAAGACAATTAGAGATCCAAGACTTTTCATGCTGTGGTCATGTCAATAGAGGTCTTGGGCTTGGTATTGTAGATAAGTTCCCGAGTTCTCGCAGAGTACCAGAAGGGATTGGGCTGTCTGTTTCTGGCCCTTGCCTAGGTTGGTCTTCTTAGGTAATTTCTGATGAGCAGCCTTTTTAGTTGTCAGAAGGGCAGGGATACTGGTCTTTAAAAATATAGTGCACTTACAAGTAACATTGGGCCCTTGAGTAGGTGGAGATACAGGACAATTTGTGGGGAGAGCAGAAGACGTGTCTGGATAAGAAGGGGGGTAAGGCTAGGTGGGTTCCCACTATCACCACCTGGATTCATAGAAAGACTCAGCTCTCTTCAAGCAATTTCACTGCTGATGGTGCTGACAGCTCGTTCCAACATCCAGTCTGTTGATGTTGGTTTTGGTCAGAGGGTTGGAACAAAGCCACCATTTCCTGTTTTTTTCCTCCCCATATTCAGTCAGAATTTGTAATACCAAGGCTCAAAGTAAAAGAAATATCAACTATCCTGCAACCCCGGAGAGGAGGTGAAGCCACACTTAGGACTATGCAATGAGAGTGAAAAGTATCTCTGCATAGTAGATCTGCTCCTGAGACAACATGCTGAATAGCTCAGCTTCAGCTTACTGAAACACCCTGATGTAAATATTGGTGTTAAGTCTGAGGTTTCAGAGAGTGGGCCCAGCCGGGCCCGCTCTTCGCCCAGGCACGTCCCGCCCAGCGTACAAAGAAACCCTGGAACTCCCAATATTTCAGATTATATTAATGACAATATTCTGTCAGCCTAACTAAAAGAAAGCAAAAAGAAAGATTCTCTTGACACAGGTAACACAAAGTGTATTTAACCAAACATTCATTCGTTTATTACATAGATATCAAAATACCAAAAGCAGCACACAAAGTTGCAAGGACTCAGCGACGTCAGTCTGGATAATACAGTCAGAAAATCTCTACAATGATGGAGATAGTACTCCAGTTCTTGTTGCAAAGAACATGAAGAAACAGCCAATACGCGTTCCATCACCACTGTGACTTAGTTATGGCCCAAAATTGAAACACTTTTTGGGAGAAGTTGGACGGCTCGACCAAGGTGATAGAAAAAAAGTCTGTAATAGCAGCATACAAAGTCTATTAATGGTATCTAGGCCATTTTCGGTTTCTGTTGCTGTAGATAACACATTTGTCGTATCTTGAGAGAATCGTATTCATGAACTATATGTCAAACAATATTCTTTGTAAAATATAGACAATGAATGGGACTATGATAAATCCATGATTGATACACGTCGTGACTTACCTGTCAAACAATATTCTTTGTAGAAAGTACAGACGATGAAGGGGTACTGATAGGTCCCTCATTTTCGCGCCAGTCTCTGTTAAAGACAGTCTCCTCCCATCTGTTACGTAGTAACCGCAAAAGAAGGTGCAACGTTGGAAGTGTGAGCAGGGCCTCCTGCAAGATCACCTGGGCCTTGTGGTCCTCTGCCCCCTCCCGCTGCACATGGGCCGTCCCACGCAGCGGGATCCCCAACTGGTAAAAGTAGGCACCTTCGGGTGTTACGTGGGCAACATGAGCAGTGCCTACCGCAAGAGCATCTGGGGCCTGTGGTCTTCTGTCCCGTGCAGCAGAAGCCCCAAAAGCTAAACGTAGGCACCAACGGGCACAACATGGGCAGCGTGAGCGGCACCTGGGGCCGGAGGTTCTCCCCGGCCACCCCCAGGCAACACAATAGGCGTGGCTCACAGTGGGATTCTTAACTGGTAAAAGTAGGTGCCTCCAGGTGCAACATGGGCAGTGTGAGCAGGGCCTCCTGCAAGAGCACCTGGGGCTTATGGTTCTCTGCCCCCTCCCGCAACACAAAGGGCATCCCACACAGCAGGATCCCCACCTGGTAAAAGTAGGCACCTTTGGGTGTTACGTGGGCAACATGAGCAGTGTCTACCGCAAGAGCATCTGGGGCCTGTGGTCTTCTGTCCCATGCAGCAGGAGCCCCAAAAGCTAAACATAGGCACCAACGGGCACGACATGGGCAGCGAGAGCAGCACCTGGGGCCTGAGGTTCTCCCGCCCCCAGGCAACACAATAGGCACGGCTCGCAGTGGGATTCTTAACTGGTAAAAGTAGGTACCTCCAGGTGCAACATGGGCAGTGTGAGCAGGAACTCCTGCAAGAGCACCTGGGGCTTATGGTTCTGTGCCCTCTCCCGCAACACAAAGGGCATCCCACACAGTGGGATGCCCAACCGTTAAAATTAGGCACCTCCGGGCACTGCATGGGCAGCGTGAGAACTGCCTACTGTAAGAGCACCTGGGGCCTGTGGTCCTCCACCCCCTCCTGGCAACACAAAGGACATCCGGAATGTCAGCGGCAGCTTGTGGTTCACAGAGCAGTAGCAGAGGTGCTCTGGCAGTGTCTGTGTGCCGTTTCCTGGAGTCAGCTCTTCATTAAAGCCCATTTGGATGGTTTAGGGCTATGGCCAACTTGCACATGCTTTCACTGTGAGATGTTTCAGCTGGCTGCGGGCTGTTCATTGTTGCGGCTGAGTGGCTTCATTGCGAATTATCGTACCATTTATGCTGTTCCATTTCACGAGGTATGCATCACGGTGACAGGCAGACCTTGGGAGAATTGAGTTTATGGTTGCCTGATCCACACCATATCTTCTGTGCTGCTTGAGGTACATGTGCTATTAGGAGGTACTGTATACTGCTGCTTGCACATCAGTTGACCAATTTGTCCATAGTTGGTTTTCAAGGAAAACGCAAGAAAAAATTTTGAGCTGCAGGGATCCATCGTTGAATGAAGTACTGGGTTTAGCCAAAAGCAAGATGGTGGTCATAGTTCAGCTTGCGTGAATGTGGTTGAAGTCTGAACATGTAGATTTTGAGTTAAGGAAAGAAATGCCAAGTTTGTGTCACCCAAAAGTAACCAATTTGGTTATAGGTGTGGTTCCAAATCACATTTGGGCAACAGCCCACATTGTTGTGCTGTGGGTAAACACACAATGTAAGATGTGTTGTTTTTATTGTGTATGTAAAATGGGGGGGGAAATTCCATGAAAGTACATAGTATTTAAGTTAGGGATGAGGAGGATTCTTTTGAATTTTATTCTAAACTTGGGGAGGGGGGATACTGGTTTGAGTGGTAACATTAAGGAACCTGTCAGATTATTTTAGGTAGATTCCTCACTATCAATATATTCTGTGATTCTGGAATTTCAATAACTATTTCAGACACTGTTTAATGCACATTAGGGTGGGACTGTGGTTCTGGAGGAACGATATTCATCTCAAAGCTTACGGGGAAGAGGACATAGACATGCATGACTATTTTGAGCAGGATATGATTCTAAAGCAGGAGTGTTTTCACCAAGATTTATGTTAACTTAAAGGAGAACACATTATGCTAGTACCTGGTGCAGACCCGCCTGTAAGGTAGTCCAATGTTCCCATTTAATTGGTGCAACTTCAGGACCATTTAGCTGTTGAGAGCAAGTGCTAAGTGTACCCTGAAATGTTTAACAATACCATTGGGTGCATAAGGAACTATGTTCATTCCATCAAACTAAAAAGAAATGCAGTGCCAGTAACGCACGGTTTGCCCGGTACCATTGAGTGTGAGAGCAGAATTGAAGAAGTTACTTGGTCAGGTGGTCATGTATGGCTTTATTAAAGATGCTGGGTCTTCAAAATGGATGGTGCCATTGTACGCAAAAAGGATAGCTATATTAGGCTCTGTGCTGACCTTCGCAGTCTCAATAAGATTACTGTTGAGTGTCATCCTCTACCAAAGGTGCAAGAATCTGTTAGCTAACATTGGGAATACAAAGTACTTTTCCTTCTGGATCTCAAGTCCACACACCACTAAATCCCTTTGGATAAGCATTCTTAAGAACTTAAAAACGTTGTTGTGCGCCATCCTGGGACACTAATTTAGATAGGCATCAGCTGAAATTTCATCAATTTAGTTGTTAGTGCTGTGCAAAGCTTTTGTGCCAGGGTGCCCGTTCGTCTGAATGAAATGCAAGGGTGCTTATCAGTTAATCTGCAAGTGTAAAGGGTGCTTGGGAGCCGGTTCTGGCTTTAATTGATCAAATCACTCCAAGCTTCATGATGATTAAGAGTCGGGTTTTTTCGAGTGGTAGTGCAAAGTTAACAACTGGGTTGTGAAGTGCTTTCTTTTAATTTTAACTGCATTTACACAGCCCCTAGTACCCCTTAAGAGGTGTTGAAGAGACAGTCATGTAAAACAAAAATTGCATCACATACACTCTGACATTACTAAAATCTACATTTTGGAAGCACCATTTGATTTTAAAACTATTTGCATGTTTTGCAGCACTCTCTCTCACTGTGTGTAATGCAAGTATAAAATGACGTAAATATTCACAGTGCTTTCTGTCATAGGCTGTGACCTCGTAGCACTAAAAATACACGTCACTATTCTCCACTGCACCAATCAAGATTTAATTATGTGGCTCTCTGGCTACACAGACCTCTGCAGTGCATTAATAGGGGTTTCATAATGAGTAACAACCTTTAAAATGTATTTTTCATTACGCTGCCCATTATTTTAGATGTAGGTACCTAAAAAACGTCAAGAATATTTTGAGGGTTATTTAGGAGAGGCTTGCATAGCCAGAGCATAACTTTTTTGACACTCCGGCGGCACAAGCATCTCAACCATACCTATGAGGTGGTGCAGTCACCTTACATGGCCTCATATATATGGAGGAAGACATAGCAGCACAAGCCACTGCTAAACCATAATAAATATGTTGTATTTGTGACTCCTATTATAGATATTCTCTACACTCTACCTCAACGATTTGGATAAACTGTATATCGTAAGAAATCAATTTAACGATGTTAAAGTATGTGTTGTGTAAATTCTATAGAGGACCACATAGATTCCCATGATCAGTGGACAACAGGAGAAGAACCTAGTTTTCTTCCATATGTGGTCGTTGCCATTTTAAGCAAGAGACTACTTCTACTGGCTCTCAATATAATTGTATTCAATAACATGAAATAATTTGTCCTAAAGGCGAAGAAACTTTTTGCCAAAACGCCGCGTCGCAAATTTGTTTTTAATGTGATTTTTTTAAATCTGTGTTTATTTCGTGGTTCCAAATAATGAAGTGAATATAAAAGAATTATACCAATTTGTTAATCACTGTTTTGAAATATACTGATGACTATACGAATTTGCACTTTATAAAAGTGCACGTGTAGGATTTCAAGGCAATTTGGTTTTTGTTTGTGTTATTATAAGGGTTTTAAATAAATAATTGAAACTTGAGTACATTGATCATTGAGAAATTGTTGTTACACATCACAGCAACTTGTAATTTAATCTAAAAGGTTTTGTCATTTCTCTCTTCAGTGACAATATTAGTAGTTTTTGGCTTGTGATACTACAAGTACCTACACCACATGATCCAAACCTTGGGTGGGTTTTCACATCTACTTGCATATCCATTGTGTTTGATCTCTTTGAAAAGGGAATTATTTTTCTTTGTGTTTCACGGACCGTCCCTTTTTCTAGCATCAGGGTACCTCCATTATATTGTTGGAGTCAGGGAAGGCCTCTACACGCCTAGTGAGATTAGTCAAAATTACAAAAATATCATTTTACACTAAAGTATATTCCTGGTGGGAAGAACATTACACAGTGGATTGTTTGTCCAGACTACCTGTGCAGGATGACCTTTTTTTGGACACACATACACAGGAATGCATGTTGGCACTGGAATATTCATGAGTCACACTTAAGTCAGTGCTATTCCCTGAAGAAGCTTGGCATAAGATAGCATTAAACTTTGCAGGCCTGTTTGAGTTACTTCAATTCTCACAGAGATACAAGAAGGGGATAGTGGATTATTTTCCTACATGGATTTGCAATGATTTTACTGCTAACCTTAACAGGGATGCTATCATTACATTTTTGATGCACGTTTTTCATTAAAGGAGAACCTAATAAACGTGTGACTGAAAATTACACTCATTTTGTGTCACAAAAGATGAAGTCATTTGTTGCCGATCATCTGATAGTACACCTCAGAACAGCTCTCTATTCTCCCTCTTCTTATGGTCTCGTATAACGCATGAATAGATTTCTTAAAAAGAGTATGTACAGGAAGCTTTGGCCATGGGTTTGGAGAAGAGATAATTTGGGTAGGTTGAGGAGTCATATTTGGTGACTCCCCCACAGCACCATTGTGGTATGTCATTTGTGTCTGTAGCGCAAAAGATCGACAGGTGTGTTTTCTGGCTAGACTAGCTCAGACATATGAGTAAAGGCAAATATAGATGTGTGGGTTGGTGGCATCCCGGGTTGCCTCCAGACAAGGCCATACCAAGGTTCTGTTTTACAGGAAATATAGTTTAATGCCAGTTGACTGGGTGAGTGGTGATAGGGTGTTGGTGAAAATGCCTACCAGAGCAAGGAAGTTAGAGTTTAAGTTTTCTTCACCTGTCCAGGTGGAGAAAGCTTCAAGTTCAGTGTTATCCAGAACACGGATTGGTGGAGTAAGAGAGATCTAGTTAGGGCCACTGAGGAGCAGGTAAAGAGAAACATGAAAGGTTTGAGCGTGGATCAAAGTTATGATTTTGTGGGGAATGGACAAGAATTTATGCTCGCTCAGTCGGAGATGGTTGCTCCTGGTCCTAATGAGTAGGTTCGTAAGACAACAAATAGTGAAGTTTCTTGTTCAGAAAACTGACTGCCCAGTGCAACGTTTGCAAGAGCGGCTCATTTGTTGTTCTTGTGCCACTCAAGTCCGTACATGTGTGGCTTCATGTGCTGCCTCTAGAGCGGCTAAGGACACAGTGCACTTTCCACATAGCATGGTATTGTTTTAAAAGGGAACTTTCACCTGCAATGTTGTTTGTATGCATGTGCCATTAACCTGTTGTATGTTTAGTTTTGAGACCGGTTGAGCTTACCTGATGCGGCTTGCACGTCGTTTAGAGGCAGATTTTCCTGGTTTACTGAGGCACAGGCTGTGGGCTCCTTCACCTTTGCAACTTTATAAAGGAATAATTCAATCTACCTGAATTTGCATGCTGGTTTCCTTTGTGTCAGTTTCAGTTCCCACATACAGCAAGATATGACTTAGAAAAGAGGTTGATGAGAGTGGGGAGAGGAAAAGAGATTGATAGAAAAGTAGAATAGAGAAGATGGGGTGGGTAACTAGAAGAGGGTAAAATACAGCAGGATAACAAGCAAGTTTTTTTTACTGTCCCAAGAACTTTAAAAGCATGGACAATTTCCCATGCCTTATAAGGTCTTTGTGCCAATGCAGTGAACTGCAGGTCACATAAATCTGAAGCGAGTCCTCAACTTACTGACGATGGGATTTCAGGGAGAATAGGTATTCTCAGTACAATTAGACGAAGCCATAATTAACTAGCTGTATCTGACCAAGTTATGCGGTGTGGCCATCACCATTCTTCAGACATCCACCATCTAGGGTATGCAAATGTGAGGCAAGATGCCTGGTATTATAGGGACATGGGCCAACAGGGACACAAGAGGTGCAATAGCACAGAGACTGGAATAAGAACAGGAAATGAGTGACACTAGGGTCATATTAGGACACAAAAGGTGCAACAAGTCACGAGGGGAACGTGCGATGGGGTTGAATTAGACATGCAGGAATAAAGATCAAATGTTAGACACTACAAGTGTGAAAACGATGGTGGAGAGGGCAGCAACAGGAGAGCAAAACCATGATGGGACACAGAGACAAAAATGCTAGCCACCATGTAGGCCAAGGCCAGTTCAGGATCAAGTTGGAACACAGGAAGATTCACCCTCCTTGAAAAGAAACATGTAGCTCTTATGGTCCCCATATTGTTTACAAGTGATGCTGCACATGGCAATATCACTGTTTTATGACCATATGATAAAGAATTGATTGCTACTATACAGTTAAGCAGCAGCAATTACTCTTTGAAATGACAACTGAAAGATTCATCACAATTCATCTGGCCCTTCTTATTCAATTATCACTCGGCCCACTACTTAAATGACCAGCAGCTGTGTACGTTTCAAAATTGAAATAATACAGAACTATTAGGGTTCTCATATGTCTTGCAAAAAGGGCATGGGGATCTCAAATGGCACACCCATAGAAAAGTGTTTATGAGTATGGTTGTACAGCACACAAGCCCATCCCCGCAAAGTATACACTTTCAGGGACACTTAATAGTTGAGGAAAAATGTTCACCTCAACTGAAAGGGTTAGTGCGTTGACTGAATTAACTTGTTACGGTGGATAATTGGATAAAACAAGCGTATCTGAACTGTGTGCAGTTTAGACTAACAGGACCCGATTATTCTGCCCCGCTCCTCGGTAAATTCCCCATGATTTATAATTAGTCGAGAAGATAGTGATCTAATACTTGCAGATCAGCCTAACAAACCCCTACTACACATCGAGTGCTTTTAAAGTTCATATCGGCGTTTTCGCCGTTAACAGGATACAAGTTTACAACAGTAATTCCATCCAAAGTACGTCAACAAAAGAGGGACATATGTTTAAGCCTCTCAAAATTGTAGTTTTCAGCGACAAAAAAGACTAAGTCAGGATGAAGGAAAAAAAAAACACATCGAACGTTAAAACATGCATGGGTCGGAAATGCTTCGCTCATGCACAAAAGTGAACGGTTAATCACAGTGAGAAGGGCCGCTCTCTTCCGATGCCCTCAAGAGCTCAGCAGAAAGGCACCCACGGTCTCCAATTGGGCGATCACCACCATCAAAACAGTTTAACGAGAAACGAACCTCCGCATCAACCATAACTCGACCACAAGTTTTAAAAACGCCTGTCTGCATCCGCCTTCGAGGAGTGTTCATAACACTAAATGCCGGGCAAAAAACGAAACGCCCGCACGTCTTTTTACAGTACACATTTATCACAACACCAAACGCTACAGTAACATCGAGGACGAGTTAAGCTCTTCTCACCCCAAACCCCCAAAAAAACCAGCCACGCACAAAGGCACCCTCTTCTCCGACCGCACGCTCGACTAGAAACGAGGGCTGAAAAGCTACCACCCACTGACCTTGTAAGGTCCTCAGGGAGTACTTATGTCGATAGCACAAAGAACGAGACCCCAACACGTGCACCCAGGAAACAAGTCTACAACGCCGCAAAACACGGGCATAAATCTAGACAGGACAAAAAAATACCCTCCCTTTAAAAGCGGGTAGACAAGGGCGACCGCGTGTGATAACTGCGTTCTCGAGGTAAGCCCCGATAGTGGAAAATACAAAGTCAGCTGCATGACGCAATCCATCCTCACCACAGCTCCTGGTTGCTAGTTTCAAATACGTCTTGCGAGAGTATAACGAGTGTTCACGAGCTAACACCGACATGCGCACCGGCAAAATACGCATTCATGCTTGTGTAACTCTTTCTCCACACCGCCAACAAACAAAGGCCACAAAACGTCGTTTTTCCCCAGGCAGGCCCTGCATACGTATTGGAAATTGTTAGTGGTCGTTTTCCATCCGCCTATCCTGAACATCACTATATATAAAGATCCACCTCGCCGCGGATATCCCTGTTGGAGACATATTTGCTTAAAACACGTTTTAAACACTTCTTCGAAAGAGAAAAATTGTTATTTAATTCCGCCCGCACCCTTCCGATCTCCCAGCTCTGTGCGCCCGTCCTTCAACCGACGTCCGCGAGCCGAAAGAAAGACAATGCCTGCGCATGCGCAACGACATGGTGTGGTCGGGCCGCCCTCAATGTTTCGTCGATGGACCAAAACCCGCCCTCTTTTCCCCTAAAGCTCCTCACTCTTTCCACTCAGCAACCGCCCGCGTTCTAACACGATGACCTGCCAGCTCCTCCCCTGGACAGTTTGCTAGTGCCAGGCAGGCGGGGCATGGGCGGTCCAATGGGCGGGGACGTCAGGCGCGGCCGAGACGTGTCTGCGAAGGGAGGGCCTGCTGCGCCTCCTGCCTGACTTAAAACTAAGGGGCGAGGAGGGGGAACATTCAGTAGAGGGAAGCGAGAGCGCGAGTCAGTGCAGTGTGTGGGGCTCTGTGAAACTTGTGAGACATCAACAGCGCACTAATAAAGAACAAAAAGCTGCTCCCCGCCCAAACCACCCCAGCAGCCCCTCCACCTCATATGTAACTAAAGAGAGACCCTGGCGGTGGGCTGGGGGGGTCCTACTTTAAAAACAAAGGGCGTGTAGGGGAGACTAGACTTATCTTCGGGAAGAGTCACCCATGACTCCGAGCTCCTAATATTAAAATACTGCGTGTTGAGTCCATGTAGCCCGGGAGCCCCGAGCTGCCAGCACTATGCCCATTCTACTCTTCCTCATAGATACGTCCGCGTCCATGAATCAGCGCAGCTACCTGGGCACCTCCTATTTGGACACGGCCAAAGGCGCAGTAGAGACTTTCATGAAGGTATGGTACCGGGAGGGTGAGGGGAGCCTGGCTTCGGGAGGGCAGCTGTCCTCCGGACAAGCCGTGAGGTGCAGGCTGGGGCGCTTCAAGTAACGCCGTATCTTGTTTGTTTTTGTTCTCCCCGTCTCCCACAGCTGAGATCCAGGGATCCCGCCAGCAGAGGAGACAGGTACATGCTGGTCACTTTCGAGGAGCCGCCGCTAGGGATTAAGGTAAACCCGCCGCCGCCCGGCCCAGCTGGCTGTGTCAGTGGCCGCCCGTCGCTCCTCTGCCCCCTCCACCGGGGAAGCCGGGGATAGAGAGCAGCTAGTACCGCTCGCAAACATGGCCGACATCTTGCTTTCCTCTGCTGTGCAGCAATGTACTGTGGGGGATATTTATTCAACTTAACGCTGACAGTCCCGCTTTATGTTTAAAGGGGAAAGGGATCGAGGAGGGGCAGGGGGCTGTCAGTAATGCTTTCGCCTCCGCACACCATAAGAGTGCATTTAGGTCCAGAGTTAGCTAGTGTTACTTCTGACAGCAGCACCGCACGCGTGCCCGAACTTCACCTGAGTACAGTTATTGCAGTTTAAAAAAAAATGTTTTTAAGGTACTTGACGGCTCACTGTTCAAAAACACAACTGCAGTGGGTTGAGTGGGGGAACAGAACTGTATATTCTCTAACGGCAGTGCTGCTGCTTCTTCCGTAGGTCCAAGCCTGTTAAATAACATTCATCTTTCAGTGAATCAGATAGAATAATCAACAAGCTTTGTTTTCTCTACGGTGGACCTAAATCGTTCATACAGAGCGGTGCTAGGACATTTTTAACGTGGCCATACCTGTGCATTTAGAGCAGTGGGTTGCCTGCATACGCAGCTGATGCCATATATTCGGCAAACGGAGTATTGCTCTCTGGGGCATGCCATATATTCGGCAAACGGAGTATTGCTCTCTGGGGTATGTGTATACATATCCACTGTTTGAGCCACAAGGCAAAAATACTTAAACGCTCAATGGTCCTAACTAGGGGTGCTACAGCACTTGTGTGTATCAGAACTTGATGACTGATTGCATCTGTATATTTTGGTGTCAGTACTACATTCTGAAAACGTTTCCATCCTCAAAACATTGTGACTCATAGGGTGGCTCAAATTATTTCGTTACTTTTTCATTCAGATTCTTCATCAGGGCTATTGCAATAACTATATCTTGCAGCTGCCACAGGTTTGTAGCTGTGCAGTCCTTAGCTTGCTGTCAGTACTTTAGTTCTACTTCTAACAGTTAAGTGTTATCGTGATAGTGAGGTGCAGTAGTTCTTAAAAGACTGTAGCTTTTTGTTTGAACATGCTTGCATAAACAATATGAAATCCATGGACAAAAAAAGTAACATGTTAAGTACCGTTCAGTTTGTTTTTACAGATTCTAGTTTAGTGCAAGAGACTACTTGTGATATATTCACTTGGACAACAGCAGTGCATGTGTCACCAGAGCAGAGACTTCAAATGGGGATTGACAATTACCGTTATCACAAGTGCAGCAACCTTTACTGTCACCATCTCCCAATGCATCTTTGAATGCTCAGTGCATCACCAGGTTTAGGAAACACGTTGTTGGTCTAAAATGGATGCAATTTCTTGATCGTCAGCAGCAATAACTTTGACTCAGTTCTAGCAGCAGGTGTTCCATTACAATTACTTTCCTTGTCCAAAACCTTTATTAGGGTTACCACATGGGTACCTGACCTCTGATGAGCGCCTATCCATCACCCGATTCACCTGTAAATCTGGCTTACTTTTATCTTTTCTTTTTTGAAGCACCTCATTTTTTGATATTTTACCCTCCCCCCACGCACACGGCTCCACAGACGTCCCCATTGTGCAGTTTGTTGCTAGGTTAAAGCTATAGGTCTCATACCTAGAGCTAGCCTGATTTGTTAGACTTCATGGATATAATAGTGCTTTGATGCATTATAGGTTACAATGTAGGCATTCGAAATCCATAATTCTATGCATCCACTGGTGCAGCAATCTGCCTCTAATTGTTATAAGTCCAATATTTTTTCCTCCCAACGAGAGCCAATCTATCCCCCTTTAAGCCAGGTACTGCCAGTAATTTTATTTTGCACAAAATGCTAGGTATCTTCAAAGCTGGCACTTTTAACCAACAGCTGTAAAAGTCATGTTCTCTTAAAGTAACAAAAAGTACATACGTCTTCTTAGGGTTACAAGTATTTTCATTAGGATTGTCTTCTCCCATTTTCCTTTTCTAAAGTTTGCAGGGAATGCAGCCAGTGCATCTAAGTAAAATTTACTGGCTAATAAAGGTGTCTTGCAATCAAGTCATACTAAAACAGTATTTTATTTTGGTGAAGGCTACATTTGTCAATTCTTCCTCTCCTTTTCCTTTAAAAAGACATCAATAGCAGTAGGGTACTATTTTGAGGGAGACAGTCGGTACAACTTTCATTAAAATGAATAACTATTGTTTCCCATGCCCCCTAAAAGGTATTACAAATATTGTGTATTCTCCAGCTCTTCTGTTTTTTTATTTAGCCGGGTGGCTATTTTAATTTGTTTTCTGTGGTAGTATATAGTGGTATCATATATTAGAGAACCATATCTGTTTAGCCACGGGGGTAGTTTGTCCAAGGTAGATTTTTTTTAAATTAATTAATTGAGCCCTTAGTGCTTCAGAAAGAAATCTGTTAAATGAAAATGCTGTAATGCTGGCTATTGATTATTTCTGTGATTGATTTCTAAATACGTTTACTATGTTAGATCTAAAAATGCAATGGCGCGTGTCCTCATTTTCCATTTAAAAGCTCAATGATAAGTTTTGTATATTTCTCTTTTCAGGCTGGTTGGAAAGAAAACCATGCAACGTTCATGAACGAACTGAAACATCTTCAAGCTGTAGGACTCACGACTCTTGGCCAATCCCTAAGGACCGCTTTTGATTTATTAAATTTAAATAGATTAGTAACGGGCATAGACAACTATGGGCAGGTAGGTTGAATGTGGACACGAAATGATCTCTTCTGGGAATTTAAGTATAAAATGAACATAACCCACAAGCAAAACTTTAGAAAAACATAGTTCATGGAGCGCACATTTAACCTTAATTGGCACACAGTAAAGCACAGAGGACAGTTTAAACAGTACCTCTGGGACATTTGCCAAAAAGCTGAAAATACTTTGCACACACAATTAGTTTGTGATATGTTACCCACGTGTTGTGATATATTTTACCCACATGAGGACTGCTTCTGTTTTTGTTTAGTGTTAGAATTCCACTGGTTTTGCTGTACTTTTTTTTTTTTTTTGTCCAGTCTCTCCGCCTCCTTTTAGTTGTAGTATTAATGTAGTAGCCAGTCTGGTTTGCGTGTGCTAATTCAACTTGCAGTGCTGTGGAGTGTACTCTAGAGGTATAAACTGTGTGTAGGGAATAAGGCAGAACCAAAATGCACATTTGACAAATAGTGATAACCTTGTGTAATGGCATTTTTGGTTGAGCTAGATTGTAGACATTTATGGCCTTAATTAACTATTTACTCTTAACTGGCATTTATTTGTTCGTTGCTACTTGATTTCCCATTTGGATAATCAAAATTACTTCACACTGCATATTATTTTTGGTTGAACACTTACTCTAGATTCATGCCTAATGTGTTACTTATTGTACATATAAATTATGCACTCCTAGCATTGACTGATATACTCCTGAATCAATGATCAGTACATTATTTTATTTTCAAAACCTCAATCATTGGGTTTGTTTCATTTGAAGATAGAAAGTTGCTTTGTTGATAATACAGCAGGGTGATGAAAACTGGCAAATTGCCTTTAATAATTTATAAGCCTTTTCAGAAGTGTAACTTTGAATTGTTTTTATTTCACCCCCTCACATATTGTGTTCTATAGAAGTTTACAACTATGGTTTCAATCAAAGGCAGGGTAATTTGTGGCTATTGTTGCCAAGTTGCTTTTTCGGCAGCAGTACTTCGCATGCTGGACATTTAAAACCACACTTGTAGAATTTTCAAGGTCTAGAATCCAAAGTGATGTTGGCCAAAAAGCCAAGACATGGTGGTGGATTAAGGTGTCACACATGAGGTGGAGATATTTGGCAGCTGTGGACAATGTTCACATTCATACTTGTTTTCTCGGGTGTCTGCACATTACTGTGTAAGATACCTCCTAATATTAGTACAAAATTTTCAGAAATATTAGTGGGTCACTTACGTAAACATTTGTGGCTTGTGCCAATGGCACATGAATTATACGGGTGTACACCTTTTTAATAGACTGTAAATTCCAATAAGGCATTCAAGGGGTTGAACAATTTTTTTTTTTACATAATTTCGAATGCACTCAGTGCCTTTAGTGTTTGACAGGGGCACTTTTGAGATTTCATGCTAAACAAAAGATGAGCAAGACTATGTAACTTTAGGTCAATCTGGTTTCCAGGTCCGTCTGAATTTAACCTAATCAGTTACTTTAATCTAGTGTAAATGTTTTTTATTGCACAAGGTTGTATAATCTTGTAATTGCTGATGAAGGGTAGCCAAATATAAAAATCTTTATGCAGTTCTTTAAAAAACTTTCTCTTCCACAAGCTTCTCATCTGGCCCTCTGTTAGTGGATAATGCTGACAATTGTACTTGTACCACCTTATCTTTGTACCGAATGCATAGTTCTCACTTATTATTTGAATTAGAAATCCTTTTGATTTCATTTTCAAATGTGGTACGGTTTTTATAAGTTTGTCCGGTGCATACATACAGCACTCACTTTAAAACCCCTGAAGGCCTTTACCTGCATTCATACACAGCCACGTGCAGCTCCTTTTTATTTATGCACCATTTTCAATCTATGCTAAGTTTCATACTGTCATTGGCATGTTTATGCAATACTTAGTAGCTCAATATGAAAATGCTAGTATGTGCGTTGTGGAAGTTCTAAATATTTGTCATGGTGGCCAAAGTTGCTACCAGATTGGGGTTTTGGCACAGATAGTTTACATGGTGATTGATTTCAAACAGGTTATCCAGGAAATATTTTGACATCAAAAGCCTTTAATCTCCTGTGTATGGTAAGATGAGTTGCCTACCTGTTGCAGTAGTTCTCTACTGTTGGTGTTCTCTCTAGTTTTATATGGGTAGAACTATTCATTGGTGTTAGAAATAGGGGTGGGTGAAAAACTCCGCTCCTCCGGCAGAGTTTTACCCGCTCCGCTTGTAACACGAAGTTTTGGAAAAAAACGCAGCAAACCACTGTATGGTGTTTTTTTTAGCGCATGGCTCGCCAGCGGTAAGTTGGTGAGCGCAAGTGAGAAAATCCAGCACTAGACTGACTCCAGGTAAAATATCTCAATGCGGGCGTGCGCAGAATGTCGCTACCGCTTGCTTTGAGGAAGCTGCAGCTAGAGTAGAAAATCTACGCAAGCAGCAGAAATGTACAGCGCCCCCTGGCTCTATGTAGTGTCCCAGTTGCGTGGATTTTACAGGGCAGGACAAGCTCCCGGCACTAAAAATCAGCGCAAGCATTGCAAAGTACAAGTTCTGCTGCTTGCAAAATATCTGAGTTTTTGGATAACTATGCAGATTTCTGTTAAGTGAAATTCCGTGAGTTCTGCCACCCCTAGTTGGAAACTGTTCCATGGTTTTTAGGTCTCGCCTGAGACAGCGCTTTAGCGCTGCTCTCGCAAGAGCTTTTGTTAAAGGGGGATCTGGAAGTGCAAACAAGTGCTTTTCAGGCCTCCAAATACAGTGCATGTGCGCCGGGCGCGCGCACCATTTGGCAGCCTGAAAAGCACTGCCTGATCACATTCACGGCCGCTTTGATGTCCTCAGTGAGCCGCTCGCCCACTGAGGACATCAAAGCGGCCGTGAAAGTGCACACCATTTGCCACCCCCTTCCTGCTTGTTGCCTTTGCTTCCTGTCACGCTACACTCCCTTACTCTCCCACCCAGACCTCTTACACAAACTAACGGGGTGTTTTACCTCTTCGTATATCTTCTCCCGTTGTTTCTTCTATTATTTGTCCTCCCGTCGCTTCCTCCCATTTCCTCTGCAATAAAAGCGGATTTCTTGGCAAGTCCTCCCTAATTGCTTTATATAGGCGTGTTATCATGTGGCATCCTTGTGCCATGTTCAGCATTACTTGTAGGGTGCTCGTTACCAGGGACTCCTCTGGGAACGTTGGCCAAACCTCTCTGGCCACTTGTGAAATCTTAGCATATTGTAAGAAATGCCCCGTTCCGAACTCATTTGCAGCTTGCGCGTTTTCCCGCGTGAGGAACTGAGACCAGGGAGCCATGTGTAAAGGTAAGGGGGGGCCACATGCGGCCCCTGGGCTGTACTTGTTAGTATCCATGTTCTAGTCCCTCGATTCATCCCAACAATCAACTGCATGATGCCAAAAAGCCGCTACTAACGACGTCATACAACGCATATTAATGAATTTTCACCTAAAACAAAGAAACTGAAGTAGATGCATGGAACGATTTCTCTGAATGAACAAGACCAAACCTAACAATCAATATACCAATAACCACTAAACTTGGTTTCTGGAAACGCATGCTCCTCGCCAGAATGCGCCTTAATGCATTGTCGGCTGCAGAAAGCATCAGTGGCGGCTGGTGACATTTCAAAGTGGTGAGGAGTAAAAGCGGGGATGAATCTTGCGTACCGAGCGAGTCCATCCGATATAAGGGCACTCAGCCCATACATCATACCCCCCCATAAATTCATCCAGGTTTCCATCAGCCACTGCATTCATCTGTTCATGCATCCATCCATCCTTCTAGAGACTCTCTCATTCACTCATCCTCCCACCCATACCGCGCCAAGCAACCTGCCAGCAGACACTAAGGGCACTGAAGCCTTGGGTCAGGCGATGATTCTAGAAATGGGAACGCAGCACTACAGGGGGAGAGAAAGCAGTTCAACAATGCACTTAAAAGTGTCCCTTCTAAAGAGAGGAGCCTGATGATAACGTGTATTGCAAATTTCATGAGTCCAATTCATCAAAAGGCACACGCTCTGGGCTGCATTCAAAGCATAGGCCCTGCGCCAGCATGAAGGTAGGTCAGGACGATAGGTAACTCTTGAAAAGAGTATCACCAGTCAGCATGCATTTCGCCTCTGACCTCCATTCCTTAGGATAGGAGTGACAATGGCCAACACGATAGAGCCATCGTCTGCACGTCTTCACGGTTGACTTTCTTTACCATTCATTTATTTACTGGACGGGGCAAACAGTGACATTTTACAATTCAAGACGCCCAAAATGTACTGCAGGGAAGTATTTCAGCAAACATTACAAATGTAATTAGTAAACTAGTGCTGCGCGTTGTAGCTTGGATTCTTTAATTTAGCGAGGTCTTGCAGCCAGTTACTGCTGGGCTCGTCTTTGTCTGACCCCAGCACTGAGGGCATATTTTCTGAAAGTGTTAAGTGTTCTATCTGTACTGGCACACGGCGCAACAATAACGTGTGAACACACATTGAGGCTAATGAACTGTGACAAGTGTCTAGAGGAAGCTAGGAGCAACAAGCATTTGCAATGCAATAGGTCTCGCAATTACGCAAGTTTAAGCTATTGGCATTGTAAATGACTCCGCCTTTTATTTATGTTTTAAAAACAAAAATAAAAGGCATTGTTATTTGCTATGTTAATAGCTCAAACTCGCGTTAATGCGAGACCTATTGCATTGCAAATGCTTGTTAATCTTGGAAGTATAACATACTAGGTGTTCATCTTGGTCAGTCCTAATTAAAGCAGTAAAACACAAAGTAGATTGACTCCTCTTTTGCATCCTTTTTTATGAGCACTTAATCCTAGTCGTGGCACAATTCCCTCAACTCTCCATGGTACGTGAAAGGCTCTCTCCCTGTGCTCAAAAAAGAGGAAATCTGCCTATAAATCCTAAGCTTCATAGGAAAAAACTTTACTGACATAGGATGCACCCACAGAATCTGGTACTTTTACAATAGAGGTACTTATAAGCGCCACTTACCATCCTATTCGGCAAAGTGCTGAAATGCATCTGTTTCAATTGTTTCCGATGCTAAATGTTCACTTTATCTGATGTATTATGACTATTCTTTTTCATGGACAATAATTATTTTATTATACTCTGCCACACTCTTATCCCAATACACAAATGTTTGCCTGCATTTGTTGTCAGTTCTCATATACAACATTTTGTAATCCTACTTTTTTTATTAATCTGGCTTAATTAATTTCTCTAATTTACTTAACTGACCTCTAAGATAATAGCTTTTATGTAGCCATATCTTTTGTCTAGTAAACTGGCTCCTTGCTCCCAGTTGCATCATCTGACCCATTGGATACATCAGCATGCATAATGCTTACCCAACTGGAGGCTTAAAGCCACCTACGTTGATGCTGAGAACATTTCGCCTGTTAAAAATTTATGGTGGTCAATATTAATTTCTTCCTTGGTTCCATTGTACAAGCATCGACACACCAATTACAGATCCAGGATCTTATAAACAATGCAGAACTGCATCAAGTATAAAACCAATAGGTCAGTAAAATAGCCTCACATAGCATTGTTCAACATTGAACTCAGCAGTGGTAACTTTCCAGTACCAATGCCAGATTGCTCCACATGTTTATCTAGGACACTGCTAAGTAGACTGAATAGTACTTTTTCAACCTACTTGTGAAAATGTAGACCCAAGATTTATCCTAAACTTAGTAGGGAATAGAATTCCATGATTGGAGTCCTGCCATTAAATTTTTTTTTCTTGGCAGTGAAGTTGGCTAGCTAAATAATCCATGATTGGACTGGTAAGTAGGGAAAAGCTTGTGAATAGCTTTCCACATTAGACCTCACCTTAGTATTTTTGTTATTCACTCAATATTCAGTTGACTGATATTGCCCATCGATCAGCCTTGTATTATTATTTTGCATCTTTTGTAGCTTTAACTCTTATTTGGATTAGTTTTAATAACATAATCTAGAAAATATCTGTTTTGACCACCAATGCAATCTCTAGGCACAGTATAGGACAAATTTTAATGCGTATGAGGTAGTGTGCCATTGTAATTATTTGCATGCCTTTCAAATGTTAATTTTCAACCATTCACTATTTGCATACTGCTGCAGAAATGTGTCAAAGAAATTTTAAAGTGCATATTAATCCAGTGGCAGTAATCAGTGTATCTTTGTTGTGGTGTACAATCGCAGTATTCCTGTCATTGATGTTACCAGTTCTTTAACTTTCTAATATTTTGAAGCTTCACACACTTGAATTATTCCACTTTGTAAGGTTCGGAATCCCTAAAGGTCTTAAAGCATTGAAATTTGATGATATCAAAAGCCCTTAACACTCGTCTAACAAATGTCTAAGACTTGTAATCAACTTTTATTAGATTTATATCAGCACTTTCAACTTGAAATTATCATTGCACATTATCTTTCCTGATAAACCTTCAGATTATTCACAGACAGCATGTTAGAGTGAAACTTGACATTCTCATGGATACTACTCAGTATTAATGCCATATAATTGACACAGAGACACCGCCAAGATTTAGTTTTTCCAGTTTTGCAAGTGCGTGTTTAGTTAGAAAACATGCCTTGATGCCATGGAAATAGTTGTTGGTACAGTAATTAACATAACATTTGAGATGTGAGACCACGGTCTTCCATCACTTAGGTAGGCGCATTTATTTGTTTAAAAAGGGAAACAGGACAAAGTCCCAAAGGTCTCTGGCATGAAATGGCCATAACAGAACCGGTTTACTGATTCATGCGAGAATGGAGCAGTTCATTCCAAGAGCCCTATCCTGAATTCTGTTAATTAATCCAGATTTTCAAGGATAACACTATAGATCACTGTCCAATAAAGTGGGAGATCCAGTTGAATCAAAGCAGTAGCATGGACCATTATCAACTTTCCCATTTGGTGTAAGGTAGACCAGGTACTAAAGATAGATGAATCACGCTTGAGTAGAATGTATGTGACCCTCCTCCGTCAGTTTACCAGGGCAAGGCCTCCTCATAAGAGAGGAATTAACACTAAGTGCTCAGACATTCATTCTGTTTAATGTTGGTCATTTAGCAAATATAAAAAAAAGAAACCTTTCTGGCTGATATCTGAACAGAGCAAAACATGATAAACATTCTGTTGTGTAGTTCTTGACGATTTGGTTACTACATACCAGTTTTACAATGTACCAGCCGTTGTGGGCTTATTTTGCAATTTTCTTTGATTATGTGATAACCTTAGTAAAGACCATGTGGTGGTCATTAGTGGCTCATGTAGGTAATCTCGGTTGTTACCTTCCGTAATTTGTACAGAAAATTACTTTCACATTTTCAAAAAAGAATGTCATCAGTTACTTGCCTCTCAACTGATTTACTGGACAGTAATAACATCTTTGAAATTTCACAGTACTCTCTACTTTTATCTGTTTTCACCAAAATGAAGTCCAAAGTAGTAGTCATGATTTAATACTCTTGATCTCCACTTCTTACAGATAATTGTTTTCTTTTGTTTTACCTCTGGTTTGGTCTATCCTTTTATTCATGTACGTTAATTATAGTGGATAATTTACATTGCATTGGATTTGTGTTTTCAATATCCAGTCAAAAATCTGAATGCTAAAACAAATATGAATTTACCTGGCGTAATGTACACATTGTTTCTGGGGTAGTGAAATCCCTGGGTTAGTTACATTTATTATACCATTGCACAAGTATTAATTTTCACCTTCTGCTCGACATTGATTGCACAATGTGTCCAGAATACTACAACAGACCACACATCATTTTATTTCTCTAAATTTGTGTTTAGTTTGAAAACTGCATTGTGTGTTTAGAAAATAAGCTATTGTCATGTTGTGGGGTTTATTACTTTTTTCCCTTTTTCTTCTGCAATTTGTATGCAGTGCGGCTGTTTTAAATCTTTCTGGCCGCCTATTCTGGTTGGTGTACTATGATTTGAAATGAAATTAGTTTCACAAAGACCGATATTGTGGAAAGAACTGTTTAGTTAAACAAGGTGTTTATGTGAATACTACTCCTGCGCTATGGTTCAGTTAGAATTGAGGTTTAACTTCTTTCTTTTTGTTATAAATTTGTCTTCTTTTCATAGGCACTGAAAGGTAATGCGCATGAACAGATCATTTCCCATCATAGCACAACCCCGTCAGCCCTGCCTGAATGATTTTACTGTAGTGCAATTAAAATTGTCGTGAACAATTATCTTCAAAAAAATACATGGGTTAGCCTAATCCCTCTCCTTAAATTTCTATAACATTGATTAAGGTACTTAACAAAGCTATTTAACCTGTTTATTTTTGTATTCAGTTTATCATTCTGGTGCCTGCTTCCTCTCGCCTTTCCTTCTGGCTGGTCGTGGTCTGGTGTACCAGCTCCAACCTTGCACTGCTGGACCTGCTGAACATCCCGTGGTTTAGCTCCACCAGGTTGACTGTGTCGGGGGTACACTGACCGGGACACCAGAACCAGCTGTTATGAAAAGGAGACGCGAAGTAGAGCCCTTTCAGAGCCGACATTCGCAGCAGCAAGGCATGTTTTTCCCACACAACAGCATCCATGGCTGCGTGTTTCTACAGTGGTGGAGTGAAATACAATCCTCTGCATAATTCAGCTTATCTTGCTGTTGGTTTCACCTACAGATCTCCCCAGTGGTTGCTTAAGTATCCTACACAGCACTTCGAGATCTCACCAGCTGGAAGTCAGCATTAGTTTGGGATTTGAGCGCTGGTTTCCTGCTTGGAAGCATGCGATCCTACCAATTACCCTGTTTTTAAATGTAATAAGTGGTATGCCTTTACACTGTGCTTACATGAAAATTGTTTTTCTTAACATCCACTAGTTTTGCAGTGTTGGTATAAAGTAAATGTTGTTAGACTACCAGTCTTTAAACATTTGTCTTTCCTTTGGACAAATCCACACACCCACCGTTCTATGTTCCCTGTTTTCAGAGAGTTTTATAAAAATTTAAGTGTAACAAAACTCGTTTGAAAATAAGGCACATAGGTGGCTATTTTCATTTTAAATACAAAGTAATGTAGACATATTGTAAAGGCTGGAAGAATACATTTACACAGTTCTCTTTTGTCAATGTGAAAGTTACAGAAAAGTTTCACTTGCTCGATACTTCTTTATCCTGCACTAGAGCAAGCTGAAGTCCATTCACAAGTTCTCACAATTTCAGTTTTATTAACATACTGACATTTTTCTGAAAAGCAGGTTTGTAGTAGACTACGACCAGTGGTTTTTGCCACAATTTATTATGAGCATACTCTTGGATAGAAAATGAGTTACTGTGACATCAGTGATGATTACACAGTGGAGGTGTTGATTAACATTGCTGGAATGTCAAACACATTGCAATTCACAGCATCTTCTGTGAAGTACTAATTATATGATGAATGCCCTTAAATTTGCATGGGGCAGTTCAAAGATAGACTTTCAAGAGGCAGATAGTATTGAGAGAGAAAACATTTTGGCATCAGTGCCTGAGAATATGAACTTATTTTTAGCACATTACGTTTTTAGGGGTTTACATGTTTTTGCTTCTTTTTATAAATGGTTAATAGTCACGCCCCTTAAATCCAGTTAACGCCTAATTGTTCAACACCATTTTAATTGCACAGTAAAATTATGTTGATTTGCAACATTGATTTTGTGGTCATAACATCAATGAAATTGGAGTTTACTCATTAATTTTTGGTTTTAAAACATAGGTTTTAAGTTGTACTTTCTTTAAAAGCATAGCATGAAAACCACCATACTGGTATCCTTGGCTTCATATTCTTGGGCTCAACGCAGGATTTCAGGGAGAAAATAGTTTCCCTCTTTGGTAGCTTGTTTACTGTTTTGTTCTCTGATATGCAGTTTTCCTCAAGCATTTTCCAAGGACCGCTATGCTGCCATTTCTAATTTTTTTAACAAAAAGTCACACATTTTGAGAATCTTAAAAAGATTCTTGAATTGGTGCTGCTTTAGAGTTATTCCATCTGTAGAAAATGTCACAGATGGACATTTAAACAAAAAAAAATATTTGTGGTCCTGGTATTATGCAGAATAGGTCAGGCAATAATAATTAAATATAATTGATTAATCGGTCTACCCGGCCATTTCCAACAGTCCATTTTCGTTTCACTTTACCCAGCAGTCTCCCTGTTCACGGGATGGTACCCTTTTCTCTAGCTATTTGTTTGTTGTTTTAGTAATTCATGTAAGAGTAGACCTGCAATGTGCTTCTAGTTTTTGCCGCACAAGCAAACTATATTTTACTGTTCGCTATCGAGTTTTATGTTTTTTTGAGGTCTGGATCGTCAAGTGCTCCTGGCTGCAAACTGCAGATTGTGTACTATTTGTTCTGTATGGGGCATGTTTATCAAATTTGGCTTTTCTTAAAAAGTGGTAGCTTTCTGAAGCCTAGACTTCAGAATATTTTCAAGTCAGTTGGCTAATCTTATGTCCACAGTGGGCATTACACATTTGGCTGTCTGATAACATGTTTAGAAGGACGTCTTGTTTGGCAAGTTCAGATTTTAGACTCGAAGTTTGATGGAGAACTTTTCATCACCCTTTTTCTAGAACATCTCTGATCTTGTGTGATGTTTTTTTAACAGAAATCCTCAATGAAAAAAACCTTAGTCAATGCAGACTGATCTTTATTGTGGCACAAAGGCAGAGTCTTAACTTTTACTAAAAGGAGACTGGCACTGAAATCTCATACTACTTCTTCCTAGTAAAAGAAAATGAATAGGACTTCTAAAAGAAATGGGCTCAGTATACTAACCAATACAGTCTTCCAAAAGGGTTGTTTTCTGTACACTCTAAATCTGTGAGATGCTTCTCATGAGGTCGTAGGTCTGCATAGAGGCAGACAATTACTATTTTTAGTTAGTTAGTTTTTCACCTGCCTCATGAGTTTCAAACGGTATCATCCTAAACATGCAGACAGAGGTGAGTCAGATCATCCTTCATCCATTGGTCTGTTGCAGTTTACATTCTGCTTCTGCCCTTCTTACCCCACAGCATTGGAAAGTGGGTCGACTCCAGTCATTGGCTCTCTTCACTGTAGGTGACAGCATTTTGCTGTTGCACATGTGATCATCCACATAGAGAGCAGTCCACTACAGTGCTATGGCTGGTAGGCCAATTACAGCTTTGATTTCTCCATTCATGCAATTGGTAATTTTTAATTTGTTTTATTTTGTAAACCTATGCTTGCCACCTTTAGATACATTTTCCGTTTTTTACACGTTTAAAGTCTGTTGCTTATGTTCGCAATAAAAATGCAGGTTTGCCAAGGCCAGATCTGTTGGCTTTGCCACTGCTCCCCAATTAAAAAGATTGGCTAGCATGGCCGTACACCACTTCACAATCTAATGAGATTGAATACTTTGAATCTAGTTCAAGATCATGCGCAAATCATAATGCACATTTTCTTCATCGCTCTAAGTTTATATCATTTGTTCAGCTTCCTACCTGTTGTCTCAGACATTCTTATTATGGATGCATTGATGGCTGCATACTCTTGGTGTTTTACGGTAGGGGAGAGATTTTTAATGCTGAAGGCCAATGCACATCACACTTCATTCCAGTGGTTCTCAGAACAGAGGAGTTCGTCCGAGTTCCCACATTTATAGATGGTTGCTCAGGAGAGCTTAGACAAGTTGCTTCAAGGAGAACTAGTTAACCTTTGTTAGTGTCTCATACCCTTCCTGTAATAGTGGGTGAACAGGCATTGTCCTTTGCAGCATTTCACTTTGACTGTGGTTGTGTTAGTGACATTTGTGGTATGTACGGTGTGCTATCGGTATGGCATTGCAATGCTTTCGGTTATTCGTGGGCAATTTTCCAGAGTGGTGTCTGATTAGTCTGGTGAGGTTGTGCTACTGATAAATAGGTATGTTCCTATGTGGGTAAATATTATCTTCCTTGAGCTATATGCGAATGTTCTGCTGGTTGTTGGATGAGACCATAGTATTTTTCGTCCGATGCCTAAAGTAGCCAGTTTTGGGCATATTTTGGATGTGTTCAGTCCAAGGAGCTTCTTTCTAATCTGTTCAATTGTATGACAGTTCAGTGTGTGTCTGGGGGAGGTTGCTGATGAGGGTACAGTGATAAGACTATTGTTTACTGTGGTGACTGTCCGCACCTTGTTCTGTCTGTAGTGTAGTATTGGATGTTGTGTATATGGGGTGTGTACTATTGTGAGTCGAGTGATTCCCATTGGGGAGGGACTTTGCGGGATAGTGGCTAGTAACTCAAAATGGGAATTGATAAGGTGAGCGTACATATTGCTGAGGTAACAGAGGACGAGGTGGGGAAGCTGTGGACAGTTTCAGAATGGGGACAAATGGTAGCAGTGTGAAGTTCAAGGAGTAGTTTTTCTTGCCACCGGCTGCATCATTGGAACAACAAGGAGTCCATTCTTTCCTTTTATATCCTCCTGCCGGCTGTGATGTGATTGAAATATTTATTCTTCGCTACTTGTAATTTTGAGTCTTCAAGGACAACAGTAATTTATTTTTAACATATGGAAGCAAGAGGAAGAATGACCCATGCTGTCACAAGATCTGTGTTTGGCTGACTTGGACCTATATAACCAGATAGCATTTCAGTTGCCCAAGTCTTGCAAAACCAGTAGGTAGTCAGGCTGAAATTAGTTGCTTGAGAAAACAACACTTTTTTTTGTGGGGGCGGATGTGTGTGTGCAAATAACATTCTGCATTTCATCTCAGTTTTATAGGGCAAAATGGAAATTATCCCTTTGGCAAAGGAAGAAAACCACACATGCCAAAACAACGTTGTTTCCAGACAGTGGGGAATCGGGATCTTTGCAAAGGTTTCCGTTTGATTGACTGGAGCAGGACATTTATGTGTGTTTCCGATGACCGCTTTTGGTGAACAGATCAATTTATGCTCTAATGCTCCTAGCTTCTCCTGTGGGGCAACCGTGTTAATAACAATTAATAAGATTGTTATTTACCACTCAATAGATCTAGTCAAATACATGGGTTGTGTACTCCTGAATCATTGATGTCTTTTACATGAGTACCTAGCTCTGAGATCTTGATATATATGGGCATTTAAACCTTCACATCTGCATGGAGGCAATACTAGACCTTCACCAGAGCTTAATTTTCATCCCGGTTGGTGAGTTTTGAGTGCAGTATTTGGCAGAAGGGTTTAACCAGTTGCAGGGTCAAGAGGTAGACTTGAAGCCTATTTGTTACACTGAGCGATATTGGGCATTTCTCATTCTTCTACTCTTTCTGCTGCAGTAGTCTTCCAAAAATCTTGTCAGGGTCACTGGCAGTTAATAATGCAAGATAAAAGCCAGTGGCAGGGTATGGCAGAAGAAACATGTTTGCCTCAGAATCACGAGCTTCTGTGCGTCCATCATATAGCCCAGTCTGTCACTCTTCTGACTTTTTTTCCTTCTCATCCTTGCAAAGAGAAGAGGCTGCACAGACTGGCTGCTAGTCTTTATACTTCATCAACCACACTTTACTTCATAGGGTGGATGAACATCTCTTTGTAGGGTTTCCTGCAGCCAAGAAGGAAAGATGGTGAGACACACTTGGTTTCGCTTTGGGTCATCCTGTGTAGCGATATTTGCCATGCCTTTGCCAAGAATTACCTTCCAGTGGATATTTGTGTCTGTTCAATTAGGGCAGTGACTGTTCTCAGAACTTTCACCATGGGCATTCTGGGTTGCTGCTATTTGCTATTCTCATCCCCACCTGCAAGAAGGTATTTCCTTTGGGGTTTCCTAAGGTGGGGTTATCAACATGAAGAGTAATCATTCAAAAGGAAGTTACTTACCCTTAGTAACAATAGCTTTGATGGCTACATAGTCTTCCTGCAGATTCCTCCTCCCTATCCTCCCCCGATGAGTCACCAGGTTTAAGAACCCATGGTACAGTCATGTTGGGGCGATTGTTGCTTTCGTGGATCCGCTCTCCATTCCTCTAAATGTTTAGCTGGGGCCCAGAAAAATGATCATGAACTGGCATCTGTGCACAGTTTGTTGTCTATTATATGCTGCTGACGTTATCTCTAGCATGTAGTTGTCTGGAACAACATGGCACCACGTAGCAGTGCTCTTAGCTTCTGGTGGGTGTGGGAAGGAAGTTGAGCCTCGAGGGAAGGACCAGTTTGGCATGTGGGACACTAGAATTATTGTTACATAAGGTAAGTAACATTTGCTTCTAAACACAGCCGTTCTTTTTATGACAAAGGTTTATTCTTGTTTCTATACAGAACAAGCAATTCTCAACTACTCATGCTTTGTGTCAGGGTTTCTGATAATATTGCTGTATTGTAGTGCATGGCCAGGCTAGACTCGCCCATGCCTCATACGAGGGATCCCAGCAAAGCTGAGGGCCAAAAACTATTGTGTATGCACTGTCTTCTCAACTGTACTAGATTGTCTTTTTAATCTTTTGATAGGGTGATGCAATGTGTCGCACTATATTGAGTAATCCATCTGTAGCTTCATTCTTTCTTGGTAATATAGTCCAAAAAAAAATTCCAAGGCAGTATGAACACTTCAAATTTCAATCATTTTATGTATTTTCACCCCCAGACATTCTTACCTTTGAAGAAGCATTCTAAACCTAAAACCTTCACTCAAATCAAAGGTTAGAATGTGTGTGTGGGGGGGGGGGGGGCAGGGTAAGAACCTGAAATAAGGGAAATTTAAAGTATTCTTCGTTGTAGTGCTTTTCATTTTCTCCTCTTTTACTTTCTTTCATTCATTCAACTTATTTGCTCATCTCTACTGAATATTCTCGAAGAAATGTTCCTCCTGAGTTGTCATTCATGTGTCTTATGCAGCAGTTTAGGAAACTAGCTTTTTTTTGTTTTTATTTATTTACAACTCACCCACTCTTAGCTTTCGCTGGCTTGTGTTCTCTTGCTATTCAGAAATCCTGACTCTTCCAACTCCGATATAGACAACATCCCAAATGAGACAAGACTACCTTTATCTTGAATTAGATGAAGAGTTTGTCATTTTTTTCCTTCTTTTCAATAGATTGATGCTCTGCATGTGTTTTTCGGTGTGCCGCCGCCCTCCCTGCATAATTGCTGCATCACCAAATGTCACTACTCCGTTTTGTCTAGTCTTCCTATCAATGGGGCCTGGGGTTTCTGGGCTTCCCTCAAAGACACTTTGAGCTTATGGCCAACTATCGTTAAACTGGTTGCTTCAGTAAGTTGATAAACTGGAACTTACCAAGCAGAATGGGTGATGGGGCTTGTAAGAGCAGTGAATATTTCACAGGCTGAGCATAGGCTGTCAGCAGATTTCACAGTTGCTAGTTTGGAGAGCTGGTTGGAGGCGCTGCTGTTGGCAACTTTGAAAACTAGTATCAGCAATTTGAGCAGGGGCCAGTATTTTTGGCCTTCAGCCACCCAACCTGGTGGTCATGGGCGGTGGTATAGGTATGCCTGAAAAAGTTGCACCTGTCTCATTTGGGAAGGTTGAGAAGTTTGTCAAGTGGGGAGAAATAGTAAATGCATAGAGTATTGCAGTAGTTGCCGGCTTAAGACTAGTGTGATTATCAGTGATTTGGCTGTTACGGTGAATACCTGGTTGCCATGGCATTTGCATGCAAGTCACACCACATGGCCTTGTGGTCTGCGTGTCTGTTGGGAAGGTAGGTGCAGAGGTGACCGGAAAATAGTTTTTCTTAAGAATTCAGCATAGCAAAAAAATTAAATCTTGCTGTGGATTACTGTTAGGTAATTGAAGGTTTTAATGAAGTTGAGAAGTGACGGGTAGAAAAAAAGGGTTGCATTTCATCCCCACAGGAGAATCCAAAAAGATCCTGTCACCTAGTAAGGTGCTGTAGAGTGAACGTAAGAGTTACCCCTGAACTGAGCCTCGGGAGGGGGGGGGGGGGGGGGGAGAGAGAGAGAAGATGGGGATTTGGTATGGAACTTGAAACCCCAAACAGACTCAGAGTATGAGAGGTGGACAAAGGCTGAGACAGTAATTCCTAGGATTGATTAACACTATGGAGCTTTGTGATGGGGTCTAGGAGAATATAGATGAAAGATAGTGTTGAAGATTGGCATGGGTATTGAAGTTCCTGTAAGCTGAACAGCTCGGGCTCCCCATTGAAAGTACTGAGCAGATAAGTGTCTGGTGAGAAAGAATGCATGGGTGTTGACTTAAATGTTTCAGGTATTTATTTTTTAGAAAGGAAGTTGCAAGACCACCGTAGCTAGAGAGGTTGGAGGATTCGTTAGTCACTTTTTATTTTTTATGAAACAGGAAATGTTATGGGTAAGTGCCTGGTAGTAAGGGCATGGTTATAGAATAAGGTTAATTAACCAAAAGAGAGCACCCCTCCAACCAAGGGGACAGGGTTAATAAACCTAGAAACAACAGTATTGCTCCCTAGGTATTGCTGAAAAAACCAATATTATTCAATCCACTATATGCTGTGGATTGAACGCTATATTATTTCAGCAAACCAGTGTACTCTTGGCCTTGCCTTTCCACCTCTTGTTTGACCTTATTTTTCCGAAACAACAACACTCTTCTAGATATTTCTGTAATAACAGTCTCATTCAATCCACAACACACTGTGGATGTTGTGGATTGATACACAGATGTGTGGTGCATGTTGTGTACAACTTTGTGGATTGAAGACTATTTTCTTATTCCAGCAATATTTAGGTAGGCTTTGTTGGTTCTGAAGAATAAGGTCCGACACTACATGGAAGGTCAAGGCCAAGAGTTTACAGGCTTGGTGGCCACATATGGGCACAGAATAACATTACAGGTTTAAATATAGGAAATAACTCTGCAGGTTATCTGGGGGTGGGTGGGAAAGCAGAGTTGTTAATAATAATAATAATAAATCTTTATTCGGTTATATAGAAACAATTATAACCATAAAAGCACATACAAAGAACATATCATCCACAATAAACTCAATATATAAAATTATTTAGAGTAACAGGGATTATTTCAACCAAGATTTGTTCTATGATAATAAATACACTTTAAAAATGTCACAACAGTTTTTGTGATAAGTACAGTATTCAAAAATTATAGGTGCAGCATAGCAGGGCGACATCGTCTGAAACCAAGAATTCTTAACATTGGAGTTAGCCATAAATTACGGTGCTCAGCGTAAAACTTGCAAAACAAAACAGTATGCATTGTTGTTTGAACCGAAGTTTCATCACAGGGACACGCCCCTAAAACCTCTTTCCAAGAATTGCATTTAGGGAAAGCTACGAGCCTGTGAAAAACATTCAGTCTAAAACGCGTCAACAAAAAGCGCTCGAATTGGGAGTCAACATAGGTCAAATATGGTTCAATGTACAATGTGGTCGCAACTATCATGGAGTGTTGAACAGATGTCTTACTTATCTCTTTGGTTAGCCGTATTTCTTCCAAATGAGAGAGCTCTTATTTTTAATTCTTTCTTTGAGATCTCAGACATTATTTCAGGATTAACATAATATTTGGACAAACCCAAATCAATAAACTTTTTTACATACAGCAGCCACTCAATTTTCCCTGCGTGCTCCTTTGTGAGGAAATTTTTTGATGATGTCCAGATACGGCGCCACAAGAGGAGAGGTTGAATTTTGGCCAAATCCTCAATGTGGGCCATACCAAGTTCAGCATGGCAGGAAAAAGTGGATACTCGTTTAGGAGTCATCAAGAGAAATCTCATAAAGGTATTCTCTGCAACTTGCAGCGCAGTCGTGTTTTTATGCCCCCACAGTCCTGCCCCGTAGAGTGCAGTTGAATGGCACTTCGCTACATAGATGCGAAGCAATTCTACGGGTGGTCTCCTTCCTAATTTCTGGGAAAATTTTATGAGGGCCATTATTGCACGCAGAAGTTGATGTTTACGAGCTTCAATAGCCGTTTTCCAATTAAGTTTTTCATCAATCATAACTCCAAGATACGGGTATTGGGTAGTAGATTCCAGCCTCTCTTTATCTAGGAAGATGGACTTTCCCCTTTTCCTATCCCTTCCTGCCACCATCACATAGGTTTTTAAAATATTTATTTTGAGATCCAGGGTGCCCATAAACTTAGAGTACCTCACTAGGGATTTCTGCAATTCTCGCGGAGTACGCGCTAGAATTACTGCGTCGTCCGCATACAGAAGCGCTGGAATGAGGCGATCTTTTGTTTGAGGGAGGTCAAGGGCCCCTCTCAACATCTCTACTTTCAGACCATTAGTGTAGAGTGAGAAGAGAAAGGGGGCCAAGACACAACCCTGCCTCACGCCGCGTTCCACCCTAAAGGACTCTGATAACTCACCCTGTGTTCCAAAACGAACCCTGGACGAGGCGTTAGAATATAGTGCACGAAGAAGGTTTACCAGGGCTGGATCTATACCCATCTCAGTAAGGACAGACCAGAGCTTTGAATGGGAAACTCAGTCAAATGCCGCAGTAAGATCGACATAGACCATATAAAGTCTTCCTTCTTTTGCTGTAACGTATTTTCCCATCAATAGGCTTAAGTTCAATGCCTGTTCTATTGTACCAAAGCCCTCCCGGAAACCAAACTGAAAAACAGATAATATATTATGATCTTCTGCCCACTCCTGAAGTCGCTGTAATACCACCCTGCCCAAGACTTTGCCAAGAGAGTCCAGTAATGATATTGGCCGATAACAGGAAGCCTCCTCTCTATTTCCCTTCTTGAAAATCGGAATCATAATTGATTGAGTCCAAGTTTTAATTAACCCATGATTCATTGCCGCATCAAACACCCCCTTCAAGATTGGCGCCCACAGATCAAGTTTAAATTTAAAAAAATCAACTGGTACACCATCTGGTCCGGGGGCTTTTCCAGATTTACTTGCTTTAACGGCATTTATGACTTCGTGTAATTCAAAGATTAAAGGAATTGGAAATAAAACTTCTTGAGGACTATCATTCGTCTTCTCTAATGGGTCCACTGCTTGTGTTTTACTGAACACTTTAGAGAAGTGGTTTACCCATGTTAGGCCATCAATCACTACTTCGACTCTTGGCTGATCACAACTATCCGTCAGGAAGGGAGTCTTTACTACCTTCCAAAACAGCTCACCATTTTTTGCCTGAGAACTCTCGTATAATTGATCCCATAGATCAATTTTTTAATTCCTGTTTCCTTTTTTTACAGGCTAGGCGGTATGTCCTCCTTAAAGTACTAATTTCCTCTTGATCTCTTACGGGTTTTGTCAAGGCTTTTTTTAGAAGTTTATGGGCTGAGGTGCATTCATGACTAAACCACCCTCTTTTCTCGCCCTTTTCCCCTTTATTGGTGCGTATTAAAAGATCTTTTACTTTCTCCAATATTATACTAAAATTGTACAGCAATTCTATTTGGTTAGTGTCGCTGTCTAGACATTTCCCAATGGCGGGATATACCGCCTGGACCACCTTCTTGGTTAATGGTTCTGGTTCTATCTTGCCCCAACCTATGGTGAAACCATTTAATTTTGTAAGGTGGATATTATTCTGGGCAAGAACAGTCATCATCATGTATGGATTAAGTTTCCCCACATCGATGATAAAGTTAAAAACCAGGGCTGCATGATCACTCAATATATTATTTATTAGTCTAAAACTCTGAGCTTTACTTTCCAATGTAGCTGAGACCAAGAAATAGTCAATTGTTGTCTCCCACCCCCTACCCAAATAAGTAGGCTGTAACTGGCCTGAAAAAGTATTTATTTTATTTAAAATCACCAGGCCTAGTTCCGACATCATTTCATTGAGAAGATCTCCTGACTTTGTGTGACTAAAATGAGTCACATGATTATCTGTTTCTTCCCCCACCCCACAAATATTACTATTTATCGCGCCGCAGAGTTGTTCTGAATTGGAGAGATGTCAGGAATTTAGGTTAAATAGAGGATGAGCTATGAGTAGTGTAGCAAGAATGGTTTCATTATTTAGATTTTTGGAGAAGTGGGAGGCGGGCTGTGGCTGAGAGACAAATGGGTGACTGGTGAGTTGATGCATT
Source organism: Triturus cristatus (assembly GCF_964204655.1). Taxonomy (NCBI): domain Eukaryota; kingdom Metazoa; phylum Chordata; class Amphibia; order Caudata; family Salamandridae; genus Triturus; species Triturus cristatus. The sequence goes on from NC_140591.1 coordinate 405,483,965, forward strand.
GTGACTAGGGAAAGTCAGAATATGATGTTGCCTTGTGCTTGTCATGAGAATATTAGATCCTGGAAGTAAGGTTATTTTATGATATGCAGGGATGAGATCCAGCCACCTGGGTCCTTTGTGCTACAGGTTTTGTTCCTCCCCCCCAAAAAAAATAATTGCTTGCATTTAAGTTTACACTGAGTCAGTAGTGCCACTGATCTAGCGACGGGGGTATGGCACAGTTGGGGGTGAATGTGTCCAGAGAGATTAATGCAGGAGTACAGTTCAAAGAATGTCCATTATCTGGTCGAATGAGGTAGATTTGAGGAGTTGCTCAAAGCTGGTTTGGTCCTGGAATGGTGTCTAGGGGAGTCCTTCTGTTGAGTGATTATGGTCTTGTTTGTAGCAGCTCGGGGAAGAGGCTTTGTGACTGACCCATATGAAATCATAGATGTAGGAAGATGGTTTGATCTTTGGGCAGTAAAGAAGTTACTTGTTGCAGTTGAGGTCTGGGAAATACTGGATTGTGCGGGTGGTGACTTGTTTGTTAAGTAGTAAGTGATTGGAGGGAAGGTGGAAACCCTTGGCCATTTTCTGGTGATTGGTTAGGTTGAGCTCCCAAGGAATGGACTTAGTGATTGTGAGTCCAGGAGAACGAACATCAAGCCCACAAACTATATACTCCAGGTGGACAGTGAAGGGCTACAGTGTGATCGGTGACTGGTGATAATGTTTGATAGAGTTCGGGTATCTGATTTAGTATTGGGTGTAGTGACTTACTGAGTAACAGGCCCACTCCTCACTTAAATTAATACTGCATAGCAAGATTGCATGGTCTGTGTGAAGAGCTGCTGTAGTTGCAATATTCTTGATCATTGCAGCCTTGCAGTTTAGTGGGAGGTGAATACAAGTCAGCGTTCAGTTCTGTAAGGGCCTTGTGCCAGATTCTACAGGAAAAATGAATATTTAAATGTTTAGTTGGTGTCTTCGTGGACAAGGGGTGGTTTCATGTTTGAGAGGGATAGAGGAGGTGGGTTATGAATGAGTTGTTTGGCTGATGGTGAGGTTGGGGTTGAACATCTTGGGCCTAAAAATGCCACAGTCCCCTTGGCGCCATCCAATTCTTACGTTTTAATGAAGCATTCTTTTGAATCTGCCTCACAGAGCTAACGCCATGCATTAAGTGAGATCTCCTTGACATCTGTGCTTCCTCATTAGTCACCCAGGAGATTGAGTCCTGGCTGTCCTGTTGATATAGACGTTGAGCATTGTCTTTGATGCTTTTACCATGTCTGGTGTATGTCCTCCTCACTAGAGCTTCTAGTTTAATTCCCTTTTGTTATCTTATACATCCCTATGTACATGTAGGTGCCATCTCCTGGAAGTATGTCGTGGTCTGTTTTGACATCGTCTACTATCGTATTGTCTTTGGTCTCTAAATGACATTCCATAGAAGAAGGTGGGAAAACAAACATAAGTCACAGCAGAAACTTGAGCATAAACTAGGATTAAAGGAGAGAAAAGGGGGGGGGGGGAAGCTATAGAGGAGCAGAGAAAAGGTTCGGTTTCCACGAAACCCTTGTTCACTCAAGGATTGATCGCCACATCACAAGTGAACATTTTTACACTGTAACAATACATACCTTTCATCAGGGTAATTTTGGAAAAACATTAAAACTGTATCTGCTAAGGTCCCTTAAAGTCCATAAGAGAACAGATCCTCCATAGTCTGAAAGAAAAAAACTTGTCTCAAGTATAATTATGAGGAGGGGCCAAATGCTCTAGAATTTGAAAACCAACATAGCCAGCTGCTGCAGGTATTCCGATGAAATGGGTTTTTACCCTGCTCCCAATCGAGTGCCAATTTGTGTTCAACCGAAGACCTGATTTTAAGGGCATTGTCTTGTACATTGTACTAGTGCATGGATTAAATATCGAGTTCGATTATTCATAGATGTTGATGAACAGTGGTTTCTGTTCAATTTTGAAATTTAAATTGGAGCCATAGAGATGTATTGCCTACTCAAGCAGTGCCCCTGGATATCTGGAGGAAGGGACTAGCACTTACTAAAATCAAAAACTACTGGTTAGGCCCGGTATACCTGGTCAAAATTTGAAGCCAAAGATCATGCCGTGCTGTGTACTACTTGCGAAGCATTCTAAGTAAGTGGCAACTTGAAAGTTCTTGGTGAAGTGCCTGCTGCACAAGGAAAGAAAATTGCCAACACTGCTCAATTAATTAACTACAAGCTCCATAATACTTCTAGCTAGGTAACATATGGAGTTGGAGGAAGGGGGAAGATAAACAATTGAAATCAACTTTGTTTCTGATAGACAGAAATACGGATGGCTCCACTTGACCTGGCATGCTAAAGATTCTGTAACTTGAACAAAAAGTAATCTCCAAGGAGTGCTCTGACTTTAGGCCCAGGTGTTTCACATTACCTCTACTTGTGTGGATTTGCCATTGGTGTGGACAGCATGCTCACAAGTCACTAAATGTGATAGTTACAAGAGAAAGTGCATGTGAAACAGGGTGACGGTTTGGGGAGGAATGAAAGTACTAGTCACTGCCTTGGTTTCTATGTCTGTAAGTATGCTCAAACCTACAAAAAGAGGGACAGCAAGGATTAATGCTCATAAACTCAAAAGTGTATGCCGAGCAAAGGGATCACAACACAAACTAGCCTGCCCATCTAGAGCTTCCAGTAAGTGCCATTACTAAGGTCAAACAGGAACAAGTAAATAACTCCTCATACATAGAAACAGACGTTCAGAATATCAGGTTTAGTGGACATTATTTTAAATCGAAGTGAGTTATTTCCTTTGCTTCTTGGATTTCTAGGGGACCTAATTTAAGATCCTTGTCGATATGCAGCATTCCAGGTATTTAGGGCTCATGCTGGGAGAAGAGCCTAGAATTTTACTGTTTTTTTCTTTGGACTTTGGTTGCCCTGAGGAGTCCCGTTATGTCTTCTAGCACCAGTAGTTGCCTATGTATGGAAACAAGGAATACATGTATATTCCTGCAAGGATAGTTGTCTTATTCAGGCCTCCTCACATAAATAAACACAGCTGTTTATGAATCCAGCTTTTACATAAGTTTTGTGTGTCAGTAAAGTTTCAAAAATCACCTTTACAGCCCTCAATGTCTGTAATGTTTTGAAGGATTTTAAACACATCTTGAACTTAACATCACCCATGACCCATTGCCTACAATTGTTAATGCAAACTGCATTTGGTTACTAGCAAAATGTGCATGACTTTCTTTCAGGCCGCCCTTCACGAATAGGTGTATATCCAGTGTCAAAGATGCAGACTCACAAGACCGTGGCCACTTTACAGAATGCATGAGAGAACCTATGTTGTGGCGGAACAAAAAGTAGTCCCTCAAAAGACCTTTTTCTTAGTAGCCACACCACAGTTAACATTCACACTTAAAAGGTTGAATGCTCTTGTAGGCTAACAACTGAAAAGGTCTTTTGATGTATTGGATGATTATTTGATCTAGTTTCAGCATAAAAGGCGTTTACACCTTTTCTGTTGAAGTTTGATTGGTGCATTAAAATTGTAGCCTTAGTTCCATATTCAGCACTTAAGTGGTTCCACTCTTTACTTGAAAGGAGGAAAAAGTGGCTGTCACATCTACCTCTGGATCTTCTGGGATCCTGAAGGGCTGCCTGCTCTCCCGACTCTTAACCTAGTCATCGGATCATTGTTAAAACTGACTGGATGTAATTGTTGCCACATCTGCGTTTACGCAATAACAAGCAGATCACCGATCACTTGCCCTCTTAACACTTGTATGCTGGCAAGGGCCTTGGATGTGGCGCCTTAGATGAGCTATAGCAAAGTAAAATTCAACATGATAATAGGAACTTTTATTACTAAATCTCTACCGGTTACTCATCTAAAGGAATTCCCTATTGGGAATTAGAACCTGTATGCCAGAGTACTATGCATCCTAGGAGTACACTGGGATTTTGAGGTTACGTTTAATCTCACTTTGAGATGGTGATTCAGGGATTCTCTTTCACTTATGAGAACTGATATGCATGCTACTCAAAATATGGACTGTGGCAGTTTGATCAACGCTAAATTGTATTTTTACCGACACACACTAAGGTCAGAATTTGCCCGTATGACCAAGTTTGAATGGAAGCAGACCTCTACACTAGCTTCCAGTTTCCAAAACAGTTACTTTGCCTGATACGAGTGCAGTCCTGACCTTTCTCCACTGTAACTCCTGTAAACCAATTCTGCGATCCTCTCCTATGGAGAGTTTGAGATAGTCACTTGGCTCTTCAAGTTACAATGGCCAAATTTAAGTGGAGAGGCTAGTAATGATTCTCGGTGATCACTCGGACTTGGGAATGCACTGCCCTTGGATTTCTTACCACATTTTTTCCCGAAAACTATGGCACTATCTTGATTAAGCAGATAATCTTTACTTCTGTTCCCCTTTTCCATTCCCTGCTGGGCAAGCTGAACATATCTCTTGCCAGATGGTCTAGATATTCCTTGTTAGGTAAGGTATTATGATGCTACCTGGAACGGCATTCAGACTGAATTCTCGGTCACAACTTCAGTTAACGCAGTATGGTGGTAACTGAATTTTCAGGGTGACTTTGACGGATAAAACTAACTTTGAGAAATGGAAAGGATTTGGTAGTTGATGTGATTTAAACTACCAGCCTTGCTCTGTCATGCTTCTGCTGGATCACAACTAAGCGATACCAAAGGGGATGATGGACGGAGAAAATCAAACCCTCACCCACAGTCAACTGATCTCTGTTTAATCCATCATTCTTTAGCTCACTCCACCACCCCAGTTCAGACGTGGCCATATGCAAATCAGTCTGACCCTGTGCCTCATGGGAACAGTCCAGCCCGAACTACCAAGCCATGTCTTCCGTGGACTGGAAACAAGCATCCTGGGAACAATGGATTTAGGCCCAGATCTCTGTACTGGGGTGAATGTATGACTTTGTTCTGCATTCTGTCCAACAACTGTTTTTGCATTTGTCACCCCGAGTGGGACGGGTATGCCCAGACGTGGGTCCCGTGCTCTCCATACCACTGGAATCAAGCTATCCTGGCTGAAGAGGGGTGAAACCCCGAAACTGGTCCTAGGATGCTTGTTTCCAGTCCAGGGAGGACCTGGCTTGAAAGTTCAGGCAGGACTGTTCCCATGAGGCACAGGGTCAAGACTGATTTGCATATGGCTGGGTTCAAACTGGAATAGCATGGTGAGCAAAGAAACAATGGATTTAGGCCCATATCTCTGCACTGGGGTGAATGTATGACTTTGTTCTGCATTCTGTCCATCAACTGTTGTTTTTGGATTACAATTAAAGCTGATCTCAATCACCTTGCTACAGGAAGCCCATAGTTATGAGCTGTACTAGAAGTTTGTGACATTTGGGCATTTGTGCTGAAAAGCTGTATTAAAGATTTATGTGGTGTGGATAACTTAAGGAAAAACCCTAGATTCATTTATAATTTAGTTTTTTCATTTTAAATAATTTCCCTGCACATGTAGTTTTAAATAACCTTCAGTCTCGGCAGTTAGAGCACCTGCCAAGTACTATCCTGGGAACTTGGGGGGAGTAAGAGAGCTGGTAACCACAGGTACTGGAAGCATATAGTATAATTTTATTTTCTGACATTATGTACCTTATTTCGTTGTTTAATAACTTTTTCAAAGCCAAGCAGTGGCTGGACACTGAATTACATATAAACTTGCATTGGTTATTTTGCTGAGTTCAGAGTCTTTAAACCCACACCCAGCCCCCTGAGTAAGCTTTGGGCTGTGTGAATTCGCTACCTTGAGGGTCAAGTGCTAAATGGGTGTACTTCATTATCAGAGTTGTGCTCAATAGCAAGGTTAAGACCCAGGGCACAATTGATAAAAGACGTGGTTAATGCCCAGTAATCCCTGTGTGCCCCAGAACTCCTGAAAAAGTCCCCCGATATATTTTTAAAGTATGAACTTTGTAGTATTGGGAGTATAGCTGAATTTGTATAGTTATGAGTGTTCTTGTGAGAAGAGATGCACCTTGAGGGTTGAGTGAGTTTAGTATTTCGGTTCAACACCGCTCACTTGGAAGGTTTTTCCAGTGCATGGTTCTCAACAGATAGGAGTGGGCTGTCGTTGCTGCACCAGGATGGTTTTGATTAGTGTGTAATAAGTTATGAGCATGGATGGTTATCTTGGATCCTTTAATGGCTTTGGTGCCAAGATTAGAGCTTTATAGATAGTTCTGTTCTTTTCTTCTTGGTGGTGTCAGTATGTTTGGAAAGATTGTGAGGGGTCCTGGTGGTGAGAAATTACATAAGTGGAGATCAACCTAGAGGTTGTTTCAATACTTGAGTTTAATGAGGATGGCAACTAAGCGGCTTGAACTGTGTAGCATAGGTATTTCTATTACTGTGAGAAAGTGGAATAATAATTGAGGTAGACGAGTGTCCACCACCTGCTAGATGTCACACAAATTAACCTATGCTTATTCCCTGGTAACATGACAATAAGCAATCTGATATAGACTTCTAGACTGGGTCTATAAACTTTGGTGAGCATGCTGGTAGGTGGCGTTGGTCGGCTTTGCGTGATGTAATTCGTGCCAAAAGTGACATGCGTGGTACCTATATAGGTGCCACCCCAGCATGCTGACGTTCGTTCCTTTGTTTTCGCACCAGTCAGCGTAGATCCATAGAAGGGCTATCCCTAGTTACTTTTTGGCTGACCTTTTTAAACCTTTTGTTGAAAATATTTTGAGACTCTTCCCTTGGTGTGGAGAATGTCCACCAGAAAGGTAGGTTTTTTAAACCATGCTGCACCGTTCACTGACAAATGTTGGTGACAAACTCTCATTTGGTTTGTGTCTTGAGTGATACAATGACGCCAATACATGCAAGTACTGCTGTGCCAAGCACCCTAAGGTGCTGAGGAAGTGCTCCCTGAAGCTTCTTGCCGCTCAATGTTGATCAACTCCGTGACCCTCTGGGTCCAGGTCGAGAGGAAGGTCCAGAGATCGTTAAAGAAGTTTTACCTGGTGATCTCCATCCCACTCCAAGTCATCAGGTAAGACCTGCAAGAAGAAAAAGCAGTTGAAGATGTTCTTCAACTTTATTGTGCAAGCCCTCTCTGACAAGTCGGGGCCATCGTCACACGAGGCCCAGCTCACAGAAAATCAGGGAGGTGTGGAGCTAGCCAAGGCTATACGTGCCTTCCTGAATTTCCAGTCCCCGGAGCGACCGCCACCCAACGGAAAGAATTTTGAGGCCGTGCTCCTCATTTTTGGGCAGCCTGACCCCTCTGGAGGAGCCTAGTGCCCAACGGGTGCGGTAAGAGCCCCTACTGGTCTTACGCTGGTGGGTTTGCCTTTGGCGCCAGTCATGCCCCAAGGATCCATTGACAGATCTGGAGCCACACTGGTTGAGTGACCTTGACCATCCCCTATGCCTGCTCCAGTACACACACCACTGACTCCCAGTGGTGGCACCGCTCCCATCATTCCAGCCTCTGATACGGAGTCGGAAGGGCGTCCTCAATTCCGTCTCCAACCAGGAGCAGACTCCCCATATCGGAGGCAGTGTCATATTCATACGAGAGATCTGAATTGGATGATGATTTGGAGGGGGTCTGCAGACCCTTTCAAATATCAGACATTAGAAGATACCGAGGACAACTGATACGAGGATCTGGTGGATGCCAGTGGACTCGGCACCTCCCCAGACACTGACCTGGCCTCTTCCCCTACCCTTGCTATGGAGGAGGGTGTCTCAATGGTGGTGTGGATGGCGGCTGAGGTCCTGGACCTTATGCTACCTTCAGTGGCAATCCAGACAAATGCCTTGATTGGAGGTGGATCAGCCAGGAGTGTCCCCAAACAAACAATTACTCCCATCCATTGAAGCCCTTGCCCACGTTATACTTGGGGCTTGGTTCATGCCCTGCACTTGAGCTCCTGTGCATATGACAATTGCCCGCCTCTGTTGCCCAACCCCAGTTGACCCTGGTTTCCTCATCCAGCACCCCACCCCAGAGAACTTGGTGGTCCAGGCCCCCACCTCCAAAATTAACTCCAGCACATTCGCTACCCCTTAACCAGATAGGGAACCCAAAAGGGTGGATACCTTCGGGAAGAGGGCGCGCACTTCTGTCAACCTAGTACTGCAGTTTGTGAACACATTGTGCCCCTTGGGCCGATACTCCTCTAAGTGCTGGCATCATAAGTAAGTTGTGATTGCTAGTCTGCTACTTTTTGGTGCCCATGAAGCACGTAGGCTTTCGTCCTATTCTAGACCTGCGCCTTCTCAATCTTTTCCTGTAAAAGGAGAAATTTAAGATACTCGCGCAGTCCTGTCTGCCCTGAATCCAGGTGACTGGATGGTATTGCTGCACGTGCAGGACGCATGTTTTCACTTCCCCCCACCCTGCCTGCCCACAGGCTTCCGAGAGCACTTTGTTTGCTGTGCTCCCCTTTGGCCTTTCCAGCCCCCATCGGGTGTTCACAAGTGTTGGTAGTAGTTGCGACTCACCTCTAGAGGTTAGATATCCCAGTGTTTCCCAACTTTTGACGATTGGCTGTTGAAGCCGAGCACACCACAGGCAGTCATCTCCCACCTCCAGACTACGGCAAACCACCTACCCTCGCTGAGGTTCATTATCAACATGCCCAAGTCACACCTGACTCCCTCTCACACACTAACTTTCATCTGAGCTATTCTGGTGCAGTTTCAGGCTTCTCTTCCCGAGCGGCAAGTCCAGAATATTCAGGCTGCTATACAAATGTTTCTGCCTCTATCCTGGATCAAAATGAGACTGACTCTGAGGCTGCTGGGCTTCATGGCCACCTGCATTCTGCTAGTGACACATGCCTGTTGGCATGTATGGACTCTGCAGTGGGACCGTAAGTGGGCGCAGCATATGGGTAATCTGACATAGTCCAGATCTCTGAGGGAACTGCCAAAGTCCTGCAGTGGTGGCTAACAAATTGGGTCACTTAACGAATTGCAATTGGGTCAGTGGCAGACCACTCTCCCTTCCCCAACCAGAGCGGACTGTAGTGATAGATGTGCCACTCTTAGGCCCGGGAGGGCCATTTGGGAGAGGTGATGGTCAGAGGACTCTGGTGTCCGACTGAATCCGGGCCCCATATCAGACTTTAGGAGCTTTGGGTGATCTGATTGGCATTGAAAGCCTTTTTTCCTTCCTTCAATCGGGGAAAGGCAGGTACAGGTGTTCACGCGAATCGCCATCGCTATATGGTATTGCAACAAACAGGGTGGTATGAGTCATGTACCCTTTGTCAAGAGGCTTTGTGCCTCTGAACTTGCCAGGAAAGCTAGGGCATATCCTTAGTGGTTCAACACCTGGTGGGCTCTCGGAATGCCATAGCGGATGAACTCCATCATCGATGCCTAGCAGATAACGAATGGCATCACCATCTGGGAGTGGCACAATCTCTTCCAAGAGCCTTGGTTACATCTGTTTACCTCCGCTGAGAACGTGTAATATCCATAGTTTTGCAACCTGGAGTTTCCAGGTCTGCTCCCGATTGGAGACACTTAGTTTCAACTGGACACCTTTGCGCCAATACCACACCTGCCCAGAGTACTCAAGAAAATCTGGAATGCCTGAGCCCAAGTAATTCTTGTGCCTCCGGATTGGGCAAGGAGAGTCTGTTATCACGAGCTGTTGAGTAGGAGCACTGGTCCTCCGATCGGACTGTCTCTTTGGGAGGATCTTCTGTCGCAGCAGCTGGGCAGGGTTCATCACCCAAACCTGAAAACGCTTCACCTTCATGCGTGATGATAGAGCAACGACAGTTGATAATTTTTGGCCTTCACCCTGAAGTCTGCAATGTTATCTTGGCAGCCAGGCATCGCTCCACCAAGATGGTATGTTTGCCGTTGGAGCAAGTTTTCAGATAAACATGTTGACCCTCTATTTGCACCCATTTCCCGTGTTCTTTTGTTTACTCTTAACTTAGCCCTGCAGGGCTCTGCTTTGGGCCCTTTAAAAGGTAATCTTTCTGTCATCTCAGCGGTTGCCAGATATGCCATCTATTTTTTAAATTCCCTATTGTACATAGGTTTCTGAAAGGTCTCCAGCGTATGTTCCCACTGGCACCTTCCATCATGCCGCAGTGGAACCTCAACCTAATTTTTTGTTTGTGCTCCCTTTGACTGACTACACAACTGTCCACTTACGGTTCTCACCACAAAAATGGCCTCCTTAGTAGCGATAACATAGTTACTCGTACTATCGGCACATCATCTGTACCTCAACATCTACCCTGACAAGCTGGTCCTTCAGACTAGAGCATCCTTTTTACCTAAGGTGGTAACTCCCTTTTCATGTAGGGCAATCCAGTACTCTGCCTACCTTTTACGCTCCGCTTCACCCCTCTAAAGAAGACACTCCTCCGGCTGCACCCAAAAAGGGTGTTGTCGTTCTACCATGACCGCTGAAGAGTTCCAGGTGGGCGGTCGGCTTGTTGTGAGATAGGTCGGTGGAAAGTGAATGCATGACAGAAATGGACCATATCACGAAGGATAGTGCTCTGCATCAAGGTGTGCTTATAGCATCGAGATCTGCTGTACATTTGGCTAAAAAGCAACCTCCTGAAGGCTTGCAAGCTCATTCTACCAGTTCCAAGGCTGCAACCACTGCTTTAGCTCATGTAGTTCCTGCCCTGGATATTTTTCAGACCGCAACGTGGACTTCCCTGCACTCGTTTCGGAAGCACTACTGGCTGGGCAATTCAATAGATTTCTAGCCGCAGATCCCGTACCACCTCAGGGTGCGGATGTTGCACACCCCCCATTTACCCCCTCCCCCCCAGTCAGGGCAGATAAGAGAAGAGCTACCACGTACTCCATTTTGTACTAATTTCTTTGACGTTTTGTCATAGTGTTTTGAAGTTTTTTTCACCTGGTGTGGCAGGAATGTCCTCTAAGAAGGCCGGCTGCAATCTCTGTGGCACCTGTCCCCCTTTGATATCAGTGACGGGCCCGCACATTGTTTGCCTTTGGTGCCTCGAACGTGACCATGACCTGAAGGCATGCTCTGATTGCCAAGCCATGCACCCGTAGGCCTTGAGTGAGCACTCCGTCGTGCAACACTTTGGTGATCCAGATCCCACTCGAGCGGAAGGTCCCAGGAGCAGTTGTAGAGCCCTAAATCCTTGTCACACTCAGTCGTTTGGCCATTCGGGCAAGTCCCTCAACAAGAAGAATAAGTCAGTGTGCTTCGACTTCAACTAGTCCTATGAGACAAAGGAGCGTCACTAGAGCCCCTACTCTGCAGTTGAGCCAGCGTCTGGACCAGCTCTGCACCCCCTTAACTTTCTGCAAGCAGGAGCATCCCCTGCCCAATTGAAAGATTTTTCAGAAGCTATGAACCTCCTATTTGGGTTGCCCATTCCCTCCGGTGAGCCTTCCAGCCTCTTTGGTTTGGGATGCCCTCCAAGATATGCAATAGTACTAATTTAGGTGAGAAAGGGAGATCCCATCCCAAGACTTCAGATAGGCAAGCCAACACACTCCAATAGAATCGTACAATCACATCGTACTGCCGTACCATGTGGAACAGGGTACCGTCCTCCCGAGAGCAGCGGAGACGGTGTGGAGGCTATTAGGCCAGCCCTCCATAGTCGCACCCGAGTGAAATAAATTTGATGAAGTAGTTAAACTGGATCAGGCGGAGGCGCATAGCTATTGCCGCCTCCCTAGGGGAATAAAGTGCTTCCGTCCAATCATCACTCTCCAGAGGTCCGAGGTCCTCCTCCCAGGTCCCTCGAAGTTTATCTAATGTGGAGGGGCTATTTATCACCAAAGATTGATAGATTTTGGAAATTTTATGATCATGCAGGTCTCCCATGAAGAGTTTAGCTTCGATGGGGCTAAATTCAGGGAGGGCTTCTAGGCTAGCGATGTTGGGAAGAAGGGCGTGTCGCAACTGTAGGAATTTATAAAATTGAGTCTTGGGCATTGAGAACTCCTGTTGGAGTTGACGGAAAGACTTGAGAGTCGTACCTCGCATAACATCTCCAAGGGTCGAGATTCCTATAGCATCCCAATGATGGAAGCCCGCCAAGCCTGCCAGCTGAGGCAAGCCTCTGTTTGCCCACAACGGTGTCTCTTTTGTCAGTCTGCCCCACCATCCTATCTTCTGCAATGCCTGCTTCCACACTTGGAACACCATACCGGTGGCTGAGGGAAGGACTCAGCGCATCGGGTAGAATAGAGAATAGTATGTATGGAGTGGTTTCCAATGAGTCTGCGCTTCAGCAGGTAGGCCAGGTCTCAACGGTCCCCGTACCACCACTCATTCAGGATAAGCAAATGTGAGGCCATATAGTAAGACAAGATATCAGATGTGGCTAGGCCGCCGCTGTATGTCGACTGATAACAGGTACGTAGCGCCACTCGAGGAGTTTTCCCGCCCCATAGGAATGGACTCCGGGCCGAGTTAACCTGGCGCAACCACGCAGGTGGGATACGGAACGGATAATTCTGCAGTTGGTACAATAACTGCGGTAAGGACACCATTTTAAAAATGGCGGATCTACCCGGAAGCGACAAGGGCATATGGGACCAGCTTTTAAGTTCATCTCGAACACGCGTCTATACTGGGAGGATATTATGGTCCCATGAGACGTTTGCCGAGTCTACTAGGAACACCCCCCAAGTACTTCAAGCTGACTGTACTTGCTATTGCTGAAGCCCAGGGACTGAAGATTATCTGTGGGGCCTTGGTCCACAGTGTAGATTTGGAGTGATTCATATAGAGGCCAGAGGTCTCCCCGAAGATCTCCATGATGTGGAGTAATCGGGGGCCGGTCCTGTTAACATCTGTGAGGAAGAAAAGCACGTCGTCCGCATAAAGGGCTATATGGTCCGAGTGTCTATGTGCCCACTCAAATCCCGTAACCATGGCGTCCATTCTCACCCATGCCGCCAAGGATTCCATGGCCAAGGCAAAAAGGAACAGCGACAGCGGGCACCCCTGTCGAGTCCCCCTGCCCACCTGGAATGTGGTCGAGACTGACCTAGCAATGCGGTCGGATGCTGTAATCTCGGTATACTGTAGCATCAGGTATGATGGGAACCGCGTGCCGAGGTTTAGTTGGTCAAGAAGTGCAAATAGATATGGCCAGCTGAGAGAATCAAAGGCCCGGTCCATGTCCGCAAGGAGGAGCGCTCCAGACGCATCAAGCCTCTGAAAGGCATCTACGGCAATATGTGCACGGCGAATGTTGTGCCTCGTTGCACGGTGAGGCATAAAGCCCGCCTGGTCTGGGTGGACCACCTGGGGTATATAGGAGGAGAGTCTATTGGCGAAGGCTTTGGCCAATATTTTGGCTTCTATGTTGAGTAGCGAAATAGGGCGATATGACGTGCTGATCGGGGGGTCGCCCTGGTTTTGAGAAGACCACTATCTCTGCATGGTGCCATTCCCGCGGAAGGCGGCCAAGATCTCTCGCCTCTTTGACTGTGTTCAGGAAGTGGGGGCCCAGTTTCGTAAAATATCGTTTATAATTAGCCATTAGGGCCCGGCGCTTTACCGGAGTGGAGTCCGTGTAGGTCCGCCCCCGGTTCCTCCACCGTGAGAGGGCAATCCAGGCAATCTCGGGCTACGGTAGGGAAGCGCTAAGGTGGAAGAGCATCTATGAAGTGGTGTCCTTATCTGAATTTTTAACCCGAGATATTGGTACGAAGTACAAGAGCTTCTGTTCTCCTTAAAGTGGTCATTCCCTTTCACGTAGGCTATTCCATCGCCTTGCCTACTTTTTACACTCCGCAGAATGGGACTTGGTCGCTTTTTGGAGGTACTGGGAATGGGACGAAGGTGAAATTAAATCGGACGCCGTAGAAGTTCTGGTTGGATACCTTTTCCCGCAGATGCCCCTTAAGCTCTGGAGTAAAGGGGCTTCAAAGTTTCTGAACTTTTTTTTCTGGTACCCAAACAACCACAGGAGTTCACTTCTGAGGCCCCCAGGACCTTAGTGGAGGGCACTTAGAAACGCTCAGGATGTCAGACTCCCAGCTCAACAGCATACAGATTTTCTCCGTGGCAAGTTTATAGAATGCGCAAATTGTGTGTACCCCTTGTAAATCCTAACCTATTTTTGGGTGTTCCAAGGAAAAGAAGCAGCCAACATAACTCCTACATTTAGAGACAGATGACCCCCAAAACAAAAAAAAATACGAATCCCCTGAGCAACTCCCTGTATTCAGAACGTTTCAAAAGTCAATTCAAAGTACGTTTTTACATGTCTTTTTATTTCTTAGTCTTCACATATTATCTTCCACACAGAACTCGTAACCAACACGTGTTTCGTCACACGGTACATCAACCTTTAACTTAATCATGGCTACACAAAGTACATTTCGAAAGCTTGTAATTCATAGAATACAATTGCACTCCTAACACATTCTGGTGCTATAAACACCATTCAAACGTGTGGTCAATCCTAAAGAGCTCCTATTCTTACACAGCAGGTGCTTCCCTAACCTTCGAAAAGTTAGCCAAATTGAGTATGTGTGTCTTTCATACATAAGCAAAGGTGCACCACATTGCATAGTATAGTCCAACAGGACAAATATTTCCAAAGCAAGTAGTTATTTGATTATTTCTTATTTCTTTTTGTTCCAGTTTCATTTTGTGTAGATTAACTTGCAAGGATCTCTTTTTAGAACGACGTCTCTCAGCGCATAATCTCCTTACAACTATCATATTGTGACCTGTGACCAAAATATCTTAGGCCGCTGATACGTTCACGACACCTATATACGTTATAGATCTTTTACTTGAGGAATTAGCTCGGCAATCCAACATAACATAAGTTGATGGTACTTTGATCCTGTATCGAGGGTCGTCCCGTGCACTTCCCAGCCAGTCGTAGGCTCTATACTGTTAGCTCGCAGACTACAGATATATTTATACGGCGCACCAGAGGAGAAATCATGAATAGTGAGCTTGATGCCCTTGCAGTTGAAGCAAATACTTGATCTCATCTCTGTTCATTGCCCTGAAGAAGTCCTATATTAGGACGAAACGCGTCGGCTGTACTGTATGTGGAGTCAGAACTGGACTCTCCTTTGTTAATCTACACAAAATGAAACTGGAATATAAAGAAATAATGAAAGAACTACTTGCTTTGGAAATTTTTGTCCTGTTGGACTATACTATGCAATGTGGTGCACCTTTGCTTATGTATGAAATTGTTAAGTTCCTGTTGGAACAAGCACTGTGACAGTGGGTGCTATTCAGTGTGTACACAGATCCTTGGAAGTATAGAAAGGGAAAATATCACTGGAGTGATATTAGGTTCTTTGCTGGCATTCAGAAGGTTCCACTGTTTCTTACTGTTTGAGTATGTGTGTCTATTAAAGTGAAATATATTTCCACTGATATTGCTACAAAAAAAATCCCACCTCATGCTGTTGGGATCAGATAATGCTTTTACATGTTTAAACACCATGGTGCAACCATAAGCCCATTGTGTCTTTTAATACCTTGTTATATCCATTGATCTCACCTCTTCACATGTATCCTCATTCCCTGTCCTGAATCAGTAAAATCATAACTACCATCAACTGACCTATATAAAACATGTAAATCATTCATCATTGTCAACCCACTCCAATTTCACTGTAGGAGTCACAATAGGTCATAGTGTCTCACTGGTATCATTTAGTTGCCAATATTTCACTTCACATGTATTTTCTGTCCCAATTCCAAGCCACCTGTCTGTAATTTAAGTTAATGCAATCATTTTCTTGTCCACCACAAATGGGACATTATATGAAACCTAATATCATTTCCTAGTTGTCCATACCAACATTCTCAATCCAAAACCATATGCAGTAAGTAAGTTCTGCTTATTAGAACATTACAATGGAAACCGTTTCTGGCCCGTACTCCTGCGGGAAAATTCATAAATAAAATGCCACGCAATCGAACAGTACATTCGCTACTCAAGTGATAACCATCATTTGACTATTTAGGTTTAAATCTGTTTTATTGTTGCATTCGCATAGTAAGATAACAGTACACTGCATGGAGTAAATCCCTTCAATACAACTTATAATATTGCAACATTAAAAGATAGATCATCATAACTCCCCCCCCCCCCCCCCCCCACCCCCCACAAACCCTCTCCCTCTGACCCCCCCCCCCCCCACCCCCTTTGTACCACTTGCTATGTAGTGTGTGGTAGTGGTGCCATTGCAGTGTTTTCCTGTGAGTTTTGGTGCTCTGAGTGTCTGCGGGGTCTGCAAGTCGTAGCAACGGTAATTACCAAGGGCATGCCAGCTCCCTAAATTCCTTGGTCAAAAGGGCTATGAAGGGGTGCCAAATGGTTCTGAATGTATTGCCTTGTGCTGTGAGTGTAAGTGTGAGTTTCTCCATCCCCAGTATATCCCTGAAACGCCTAAGCCAGGCCACATGGGTTGGGGGAGTAGTTGTCCCCCCCAAAGGGCTAAGATAGTTTGATGTACGGCCCCAAGCGCTATGCTAATTTGGCAACCAATGCAAGATGAAAGGGGATATGTGAGGGGATTGTGTAGGCCCAGACAAGTATATGCAGGGAATTTGGGAAGCTGAGTGGAAAAGTAGGAGTCCATATCATCCAACACCAGTTTCCAAAACGCTGTGACCCCCGGACATTCCCATAGTATGTGGGTTAGTGTGCCCATCGCTGCTTCCAACAGGTGTCGCTGCGGGCCGGGTTCCCCCGTTGGGGACGATCCGGTGTGAGGTACCAATAGGAAATGAGTTTGACAGCTGTTTCTGTGCTGGCCATGTAATAGGTTGTGTGCCGGGCGCAGTGATAAATGTCGTGCCAATCTTTCGGGGAGAGTGGACTGCCCAGTTCAGCCTCCCACTGTTTCTGGGAAGGGGATTTATCCCCAGACAAGTTAGGTTGGAGCAGAACGTACAGCTGCGAGATTAGTCATTTGTTTGCCTAGAAGCCATCTCTCGTAAGGTGTCAGTAATCGCCCTGCTCCCTGGCGGGTGTGTTAGCCAATGTCTAATTTGGAAGTTTCTGAAGCGTTTGGTCTCTGGGATGGCATAGTCCGCTCATAGTGCTTCTAAGGGGCGAACCCCTTCTTGGTCAAAGAAGTGGCATATCACTTTGCATGCTGTCTCTCTCCACACTTGAAATGATGAACCCAACCCAGGTGTAAAGTCAGGCTTGTCAGCAATTGGGGTCAGAGGAGACAGCAGTGTTTTCAATCTCCCTCTGCGAACGCAGTCGTCCTACACCTTTAACAGCTCGTTATTGGGGAGACATACAGGGTGGGCGCTCTGTAGGCTCGTGGTAAGAACTGAACCTTTGGCAGCGAGGTGCCCGCCACAGGTCGATCCATTAACAGTCAATGGCCCTAGACCACTCTTCTAAGTAGCGAAGCTAGGCTGCTTGATACCGTAGAAGACAGGGGACCCTCAAACTGCTCTCTGCTGGTGGCAGCCAACTCCTTTCTCTGACCATTCTAGGCCGCTTGCCTGCCCATATGAAGTGGTTCAGTGTGGACTGGAGGGTCCCAATCGTGCCGGTCGGTGGGGTCAGTGGTAGAGTCTGGAACAGGAAGAGAATTCCAGGGAGAGTGGTCATTTTCGTTGTCGCCACCCGGCAGAGTAAGGAAAGTGGGTAGTGTCGCCATTGATCTAGTTCAGCGCATATGCGCCTCTGCAAGGTTCTGTAATTTAGAGTGTTTGTCCACTCCAACGTCTGGCTAAGTTGGATACCAAGATGGATTGAGTTGGCTGCCCAGCCTATCTCGAGCGCATGCTTTGATGCTTCCAGCTCGTGAGGGGGGATTGTGAGGTCAAGTGCCTGATATCTATGCATATTCATACGGAATCTAGACACCCGGCCAAACTCCTCCAGTTCGTGCAGTAGGGGAGCCAAGCTCTGAGCTGGGTTGTCGAGCATAACCATGGCATCGTCCGCGTATAGGCTAATGCGGTGTTCCTCCCCTCCTAAAGGGATCCCACTGATTAATGGATGGTCTCGTACCCGCAGGGCAAAAGGCTTCATGTAGTGAGCGAATAGAGGAGAGAGTGGGCAGCCCTGTTGTGTGCCTCTGCATATTGGGAAGCTCTCCGAGCTCATCCCGTTAACTTACTGTGGCCGTCAGGGACCCATCGCCACTGAGGATCCAGGATCGAAATCTCTCCCCAAACCCAAAGTGCGTCAGTGTCTCCCGCAGAAAAGGCAAGTGAACCCCATCAAAGGCCTTCTCCACGTCGACTGAGAGCAGCATGCTGGAACCCTCCCAGCAATGCACTTTATCAATTATATACAACAGTCGTTGTCCGCGCATTGTCTCTGCGGTATGAATCCCGCTTGATTGGGATGTATAAGACCCTGCATCAGGGGATTAAGGCGAGCTGCCGGGATCCCTGCAAGGAGCTTTGCGTCCGCGTTTGTGTGATATCGGACGATAATTAGTGCATGACTTTATCCTTCCCGGTTTTGGACTCTTGCATCAAAGCCGGGAGAGAGTCCGAACCCACCACGTTATTGAAGAGCTGTGTGAGAACCGGGGCGAGCTCTGTGCAAAAGGTTTTATAGAACCCAGAAGAGAATCAGTCTGGGCCTGCGGATTTCAGCGACTTTCAGCGGCTTCTGTCCCGTTATAACGGATATGACCTCCATACGTATCGGGTCGTCCAGTGATGACGCTTGGGAAGGTGTCAGTTGGGTCACTGGCGTGTCCTGGAGTTATCTGGACAAGGCTTCAGGGGGAACTGGTTGATCGGAGTATAGTGCTGTGTAAAAATTCCTAAACTGGGCTGCTATGGAGCTGTCCTCTACAAATTCTTCGTTGTTCTCTGTCTGAAGGGAGCTAACCCTGTTGGCTTGCCGTTGGGCTCTGAGCTTTGTGGCCAATAGCCTCTCGCTCTTGTTCCCGTTTAGATAAAATGAGTGCTTGAGGTGGAACAACGCAAATTGTCCTCTATATAAGTCTTCCCCTGTGAGTTGTTTTCTTTCAGCCTCTAGCTGATACCAGACCCTGGGGGCCCCAGTACGATGGTGAATGAGTTTGAGTTCCCTCACCGGTTCCCGCTGTTCAGCGCGCTTGACCTTGCGCTGCTTGTTCTCAGCAGCAGAGAGGGATATCAGCCCCCCGCCACCACCCCCCCCCTTCCCCCACCCCCCCCAATTACCGCTTTCAGCACATCCCAGATTATGGGGAGTGGGACTTCCGGTTTGTCGTTGATTTCCAGATAGTCACTTATAACCTTCCTGAGTCGTGCAACTGCCTCTGATTTCTCGAACAGCGATTCCCTGAGCCGCCTTTGACGTTGTGCTAGCCTGTTGGGGGTTGTGTAGCTCTGTAACTCTAGAATTAAAGCCGAGTTGTCAAATAGGGTTCTCGGCTCGATCTCGATAGCTCTAAGGAGTTTGTGCACATCCTGAGTTCCCAAGAAGTGGTTGTAAGATTTGTGTGTATGCGAATAAAATGTATAGTCCCTAGTAGTGTGATGTGTGGCTCTCCAGAGATCTATTAGCATGGCTTCCCTTAATCAAGCGAGCCCATCTGTTGTCAGTGACCCCGTCCCTCCCTCCGGATGGAGTGGTCCATGCTTGAGTCGAAGACTATGTTTAGGTCTCCCCCTATCGGAACCAGCCTGTCCTGCGATGCCAGAGTGCCCTCTAGGGCCTCCCGGATAAAGAGCTCCTGCCCTTCGTTAGGGGCGTAAAGGGTACCCAGTGTCTGTGAGCCCAGTTGTATTTGGTAAACTAGAGGCCATCCCTTAAGTTCCAGCAGGTTCGGACCTATAAAGCCTTAAAAGGTGTACGAGAAAAGAATAGCCACCCCCGCTGCCTTGCTCCCCGATTTAAGCCTCTTAGAGTCACCCATGCGGAGATGGGTCTCCTGAAGGAGACCTATGTCCGCCCGGTGTGCTCTAAATAAGAAATAACAGCTTTGCGTTTGACTGGATTATTTAGCCCTTTAACATTTAGGGAGACTATCTTTAAGGTGTCACCTGTAGACATTGTGGAGGCCAATGGTCATGCTATGAAGTGTTGGCCTACCCTGTCATGCAGCATACTGTGCCTACCCTGTAGTTCAGCATACTGTCATGTGTGAGAGCACCGGGGTCCCAACTGCAGAAAGTGGAGAGGTAGTGTCCCCGTCTCCCTAGTAGCCACACCTACTATTGGTGCGACCTAGTGGTACAGTTCAAACCTACATGTATAAATTAGGCCTGGGCGGTAAATTCCATTCTGCTTGCGGAATTTGGGTAATTTCGCAAACAGGAAAAAAGCATCGTGAACGGGCGGAACAAGCAATTCTGCGTGTTTGTGGAACTCTGCGTGCTCGCGGTGATTTTTTTTTTACCGTTTCATGGAGCTTTGCGTAACGCGACTACGCAAATTCCGCCCACCCCTAGTATAAATGATAAACCAAAAAACAACTCCCCAAAGTCACAATCAAAGTCTCTGGACGGAAGAGACCCATTGAAGCAGTTTCTGCCCGTCGAAGAGAACCGGATATGAGGGTCCTAGGTGGTCTGAAGTCTTCTTAGAGATCTTTTCACTTGCGTCCCCGGATAGCGCCTATTGTGTGCCCCGGCCTTATGGAGGGCGGGTTGCGCTGTATCAGTCAGCTCCCCCGGGCAATCGGTCGCCTGCCAGGCTCTCCAGGACCGCCTTTCTCTCCTGTGCCATTGCTTCGGGATCAGGCTTCTGGGCCCCTCTGCCCCGCGTTCTCAGTCTCTGCCGTTCCCAGCAGCCAGGCCTGGTTTCATCTCCGGCCGGTCCCCTCGGTTGCTCAATCTGGAGAAGGGTACAGTCCGCACTGATGGATCTGAGTTGTCGAATCTTCCCTTCCCATGTGAACATGCGGCGGAAGGGATGGCCCCACTTATATGCGGTATTATGCTCTCTGAGGAATGCAGTCACTGGGTGAAATTCCCTTCTTTTCTGTAGCATTATCGCCAACAGGTCTTGATGTAGTTGCAGCGGGCTACCGTGAAAGAGCGTTTGGTCCGGGCCCATAACTGCCCGCAAAACTTGTTCCTTCAGGGGAAAACTGCACAAATGCGAAAATGTCTGGAGGCGGCATGTCTGGAGGTGGCATGTTTGAGGCCCTGGGGGGGGGCACAACCCAGTGGACCCTGTCCAGGCAAATATCTGTTTCCGGCGTGTCGCCCAGTATCTGGGCGAAGAGGGCCTTTACATATTCTTCTCGCAGCCGTTGGGGTGTTCCTCATCCCTATGTTATGCCTCATCCCTATGTTATGCCTGGACCTGTTCTCGAGGTCCTCGGCGTGGGCCTGGAGATCTGTCTGCCCGAGAGGCGGATTATCTCTTGCTGGAGTTGCTAGAGTTCTTCTCCTTTGGTAATCTCGTTGGATTCCAGCGTGCCCACTCTGTCTCCGAGGTCAGATCTCTTTCCTCACAACTTGTAGGTCTCGGGCCAGGTGCCCCTTCATCAACTGTAGGTACTCTTTGAGCGAGGTGAATAGGGACTCCAGGTCTGAGCGTGTAATAGGTGCTCCGCCATCGTCTTTGGATTCCTGGGGTAGTGAGGCTCTCGAAAGGCCCGGGTGGTCTCGAGCGGGGGTTTTGGTGAGCATGTCCTTTTAGGTGCGTTTTTTTTTTTTTACTCTGGCCATCTCCATTATCTGTTGTAGGGAGGGGGCCCTGAGAGTTTTCTGGGAGGAAGAGGAACAACTGACTCCTCTGGGAGTAGCAACGGGACTGTAGATGTCATCGTCTCCTTGCTGAACAGCACTCCGCAGTGGGCCCGGACTAAAATGCGTCTCCCGGAGTGCTCAAATCGCAGCAAACTTTCACATACAGGGCGCCTTTCGCCAATGGCGAGTCACTGCCCTCCGCCTGTCAGTAGTCTAGGTGTGGGTCTTCCTATTGGCGAGATCCGATCTGGAGTGTCGAGTCCCTCTGTGACTAGTCCGCTCCGCTGTTGAGATGAGGTTGTGTCTCTCTGGATGAAGGTATCACGTTACAGCTGCGCAGCCCAATAGCTGTTGGGGCGCTGGAACCAGTCCCTAACCTCTGCTCTTTGGTGGGCCCAGCGCCCCATGCGCAGCGACTTTGTCTGGCTAAGGCCTGCCCTCTCAGGCGTTGTGCCACCCTTGGCCTAGGCCCTCTTCACTTCCTGGCCCCTGTCGAATACCGTGGTGCTCCATGGCTGCTGCCCTCGTCTGCAGTCAGGCCCGTCAGTGCTAGACCCCTCTGTGGGTGCTGCTGGCGATTAGTAAGTGCGGCTGCCTCCGTAGAGGTGCAATATACGGCCTGGGGCCTTTTACCTCTTTGCTTTATAGGGCACCGCCTGGATTCCTCTTTCCTCAGATGACCTGGACGTGTCCGGCCCCATCTGGCTGGCCTCGCACTATCCCTGCAAGAACCCTCGAGACGCCGCCTTGAGCTGTGGGACCGGGTGGACCGGGCTTCTCGCGCTTGCTCTCGTTGTCCCCCTGCTGCTCGCCCTCTAGCCCCCGCTGGTTCGGGGTGCCGCTGCCAAGGGCCCAGGCAGTCTTAAGTCGGCCTCGGGGCTCGCAGTTATCTTCTGCGGGGGTGCAGGGTGCAGCGGTGTCCGTCCCAATGCACCGCCATCCACTACGCTGGGAGGGCCTCGGCCGTCAGCAGGGCCGCCCACTTCGGTCAGGTCCCAGCGCCGACCACTAGGCCTGTGAGCTGGCCACCCGGGGTCCCAGGCCCCACGCGCATGAAATCCGCCCTCTGGAACTGTGAGGCAGTGCAGTTTAAAGTGTTAATTGCGCGCCGATGTGGAAAAATGTCAGCGCGCGTCCGCTCATCCCTCCTTCTTAGCCACACCCCCTCATTTGACTATTTATATAACCAGCATGTCTTAGGCCAATCATAAATGTCATATTAATTTGCTAACTACTCATTCTCATAGCAAATTGTAAATCTTGCATATTCCTTCACAGGACCGCTCCTATCTCGTCGGAATACTCTTAATTCATGGGTGTGCTGCAACATAACTCACAAAGGCAGGTTCATTCAAAATGTATTGTACACAACCACTCGTATATTATAATAAGCAATGTTTAAGTCTCGGGCTCACAAGCGAGTGTGTGACAGCCATGAGTGGCACCGCTATATACTAGAGACACGTGTGATCTCCACGCATATGTGCTGGCATAACTCCTCACTAATGGACAGAAGTATACTCCTAAATAATTCTAAATACATCATAGTCCTACTCAAGTGCACACCTGTAATCTGACCAAGGGGAGAGTGTTGCTCCATTCGTGTGTCCTGGAGTGCTGCTCCCCCGCCATTTTATGTCTGGTGTTTATACCTAATGTAATCTCAAAATATGTCATGAGACCAAATTCCATTATGTTGGCGTCTCTATTCGGTCAGTGTAATTCGATAAAGTCCTTATTCATACTGTCTGAACCGAAAACCATACAAATTCAAAATATAAAGCTGCTCAAAGTCCAGTATGATACTTAAACAATATGGTGACCATTACCTCGAGGATTACGTCCGTCTTTATTAACACCAATACAGTCATAGCTCTCAAACAAAACTTAAATAGATGCGTAATCACACCTAATACTATTATCAAATCCCGTATTACATCACTATCCTTGATATGTACCAAATTAACTAATTTGTAATTTATTGAATCAATCAAACTCTTCTTATTCATATGGCGGCCATCCTAGACGTACCTCTGAGCACCTAAAAACCGTGTAATTACCAGTCACCAGGAACCTGTCTTCCAAACTGTTATAATCCCACCAATTCCTCTGTAAAAATATCTTCCATATTTAGACCCTCCAAATCCACAGTAATCGTATCGGGAAATAACACGCTCCATAATGGGATTTGTTATCAACTGAGCCTATGTCTCTTCTCCTATAGTCAATTTAATTCACGGTATGCCTATATAATATCAGCAGATACTCAATACATAAATTTCAATCTCTTAAACATCTAGTATTCACCAAGACATGATACTTAGATAATCTTTACTACTTCACTTATCTCATGCCCACAACTTGTGATTTATGTTCTAGTGAACAAAGGGAGGAAAGGAAGTGATGTAGTGGAGTAAATTCTAAACCATGCCTGTTCATATTAATATACCTGAGATGTGCATGGTAGTAGGAAAAAGGCTAAGTTCCCATCAACCATCAGGTAATGTCCAATCACTTTAAAGCAACTATGTACCCAAAAAGTATTGCATTTCATGATTTATTTTCAGACCCTTCTGTACAGCACTTAATCCCATAATCAGCTGGGTGGTTCCTTGGAAAGACCACTTATAGCTTGTGTTCTTGTAGCCACACGGGAGGTCATCCACCTGATCCTTGGAGTTCACTTTTTTGTCCTGGGTACAAATGGGAGCAGGTCCAATCCTTTTCTGATAATCCGCAGGTCTAGGAAGTGTTCTGAGGAGATGCCCTGGTAGTGCCATGTTTATGTCTGGCACCAGCTAGTGGGTGGGGATTATTCTTGGGCACTCACACAATGGGGTGAAAGTTGCCAGGGGCAATCCCACCCACTTTTTCAGCAGTTCCTTTTTGCAATACTGCAAACAGTCGTACTCTCAAAATGGTAAAACCCTTCTCCCTATTTGTAGAACGTGTGCCCACCCAGAGGTGTGGACTGGGTAATGAGCAGTCCTCTCCTCTGTGGTCATCACTCAAAACCGGTTCTGGGGTGGGGGTGTGGCTTCACACCCACAGTTTGACTAGAATAACAAAAACAGGGGCCTTTGCAGGTGCCACCTAACATGTACTTTTGACAGGTAATGCCCTGTGAAGTAAATTAACTTCCTGGACACACACCATCTGGTCTTCCTGCCTGGGGAAGAATACATCTCCCTTCTCCCAGGCCATTGTCTCTGATCTGTGAGCAGTTTCACAGCTGATTCAGGGCATGTACCGGCTGGGCAGTGACTAAGGGTAATTGGCATCAAGCAGGGTAAACTTATCTTTCTAAAAGTTACATGTCCAGAATGGTTAATAAAAATCAGACTTCACCTTTAAATTGGATTTTTATTAAATGTAAAAAAAAGTCTGAAAAGAGACAGCTATAGCTTGACCAGTGACCATGTTTTGGGCCTAATCACTGGGGGAACCTGCCATTTCTAATGTCACTCATGTTCCACGCTTAATTATGCACACTACCTTGTGAGCAGCAAGGTGCGCTTGGGGATTACTTAATTTTTAAAATAAGGTTTTTCTACATGTCAAAAAGGTGATTTTAACATGCCTCTGCAGCAGCGTTCAAGCTGCAGCTGTCAGGCTACACAGGGTAGGGCTGAAACCTTGTTTTCTCGGCCACTGTAGTGGATAGCTTAATAGTGGCTTTTAACTTTCTATGCCATGGGTGTACTTCTGTATCGTATGCTATGGCCTTATAGGAGTGTCAAATGTACCAAACTGGTTTTAAGCCAATTTCAACGTTGTTTAAGGCTTCAAGTAAATATATGCTGCTCACTGGATAGTAGTTTCCCAGTTTTAAGGGTTCAACGTTACCAGCAAGTGAGTAGTCGCCATTGCCTTATACCACCCCCCCCCCCCCTCCACCCACATATAAATGGAGACAGCTACCCAAACTAGGGCCACCTTGCAACAATTGTTAATCTATTCAAGTCTTGCTGCTGAGGCTGTATTTGTTTGAAACGTTTCCATATTTATTGATGGATCAAAGTACACTCCATGGCTTCTGATTGAGAATGTTTTGGTAAGGGTGTTGGTGAGGATGAGCAGGAAAGGGGAGAGAAAGTGCTTTGGAAGAAACCGGAAAATTGATTTTCATTCTGGATGAATTTAGTGTGAGTAAGCAAAGGACCATCCATAAATGCATGGGCCATGAAGCAGTCAGTTTGGTCCTGGAGCTAAGGGATAAAAGTTGGAAATGAGAGGGAACATTTGAGCATCATCTATTCGGAGGTAATGGGAGAAACCAAAGGAAGAAATGTTATCTCCAAGGTAGCTAAATTAGCAGTGAACTCTCAACCTTCACCCTACTTGCAACAAAACTCTCTTCTGGAGTTTAACAAAGTGGGATTCCTTCCTAGATGAGTCACAATCTGTTATGATTGCTGCATGGTTGACTTTTGCTCAATTCACATTGCTTTAGGGCCAGCTTTGCTGTCCTCATTGACGAATCCACAGCTTTTAAGGCTATACTGCCTTAATCCCATACTATTTTCACAATTATGGTAAGTTTGGGTGAGTGAAATTGAACTGGGGTAGTGAGCCTCTTACCTTGAGGACTGCAATCAGGCTGTAGCCATGTCTTATTCGCACCTCACTTCCAAACCTCGTGGCATACCACAGGGCTTATGCCAAAGTCTGATGCTATTTATTCTCCATATTTAACTGCTCTTGCACATCTCAAAAAACATGTTTTTCAAGTACTCTGAACAGGTTTCAATCTAATGCTGCCTGAAAGAAATTGCCACTTGGATGCCAAATAAGCATCAAAAACACATATCTGACAAAATGAAGTCTTAATTTTGGTGGCTCAAGTTTCATTTGGTCAAGCTCCTGTGGGCCTCTCCAATGGAGTCTGTACCCCTGTATGCATATGTCTGTCCCTCTATTTGACGGCTACATGGTTTACTGTTTGTCTGTCTCAATCTGTCTCCCTGTGTATACATATGTTCCTGTGTCTCTATATCGCTCGGTGGTTCTAGGCGTCTGTCTCCAATTGTGGGTCCATCTCTGTTTATTACTCAGTTCCTGCCAATATCTGTTTATCTTTCTTTGTTTCAACCTCCGCGTCGTATTTCATAAATCATATTCCATTTTTTTTCTAAGACCTGTTAGCCCTTCTCACCCATTTCCCTCTCCCACATCGTCGTCTTGTGAAAAGGGGTTCGTTTTCGGAGCGGTGGTCAAGTCTTTCCTCCTGGTCTGTCACCTCCGAGTGTAATTCGTACCTTGCCTGTCTCACACCGAAAGTCTCCCTGTCACCGGGCCTCTCTGTGACTTGCAGCTTTCGGTCACCTCATACATAGTAGCACTGGCGACCCTCACACATCCCACATCTCTTCTTCAATGGCAAACACTGATGGATGAAAATAAATCCCAGAACCCAGAAAAGAGTGCCGGTGGGCCCCACCTGCAGCCACCGGGTCGAAGTAAGCACTGCCCCTTCTGCCAGTTATGCACTACAGCGTACACTAGTTTCGTTGTAAGTACGTTTTGGGTTTTGTGTGAGATGTAATGTGCCAGTCCTGGACTGGTCACTCGGTCATGTTGGATTTTGCCCAGTGGGGTGCTGGTTCAGGGGCTTCTTTCAGATCAGGACTGGCTACCATGACACATCCATGCCGCCGGAGCCCCTGTTTAGTCGCTGCCTCCTACAGTGTGGGGCTGCTTTGAACATTCTTGCCTGGGCTGTTTTTAAAATCTTTTCTAGCCCCTATGTTCTTTGTGTGCAAAGTGGGGCGTATGCAAGTGAAGCAAGGAAAGTGATGAACTACTTCCAGTGACATTATGCACATTATTTTCAAATTTTTGGTACAATGACAAGTTTTACTCTCCCACCTCCCCTTTCTGCCTTCTTTAACCAAATGCTGAGAAATAGAATCACTTCATTACAAGGGAGACAGCTGACTGAGCATTACCCCCACCCCTATTGCGCACAAACACGTTTTATTTACTGAATCAGTGTATTGGTGAGTGATTATTAAAGGAAGATTAAAACCCAGAAAGGCTAAGCACACCCAAGGGGGCCAGGATGAGACCACCAAACTCACTTCACATCCTATCAGAAAAAAATTGGCGTTTGAGGTTGTTTGAACCTGCATCCCAAGAGATGACAATTGATCAAGAACTGCTGAGGGAGTAAGGAAGGTAGGGGGTCACGAAGGGTGGAAGGGGAGGGTGCTGGGAGGTGGTGGGAAGAGGGGAGCACCGGGTGGCAGGAAAAACAGGAAAAATGAAAAAAAGGAAAAAAAATGAAAAATCCTCAATTCACCGATTATATAGAATAAATTGTAAGTGCTGTCTGTTAAGTAAGGAATCAACATCGGAATGATAAAAGAAAAGGGAGGTAGTAAGATTCAAGTTATTTCATGGAATATAAATGGTTTAAGATGTCCGAGGAGGCAAAGATTGATTTTTAAGTATTTAGAGATGCTACCAGTCCAGGTCTGTTTACTGCAGGAAACTCATCTCAATCAAGAAGAGTCTAAGAGTATTTTCTCCAAACTCCCATGGATACAATCTTTCTGCCATTCCCAACAATCAGTGAACTGCCGCGGGGTCGCAATCTTGGTCAAGAGGGGAATGTCCTGTGAAATAAAATCAGTCTTAACAGATCAAACAGGAAGATGGATTATAGCCCAGTTGGACTTCGGAGGGGAAAAATTGACTTGTTCTTCTTTTTATGGTCCCAATGTGGATGATCCCTCTTTCCTGGTTAAACTACAGGATAATCTTATTTCAGTACCCCCCCCCCCCCCCCCCCCCTTGATCGTGGGAGGTGACTTTAATGTGCGGTTGGACCCGGTTAAGGACAGGTCTAATCAGTCATACTATCGGCTCTCCAAGATCTCGAAGGGTCATGAAAAACCTCCTATTAAATATCAATATGGTGGATGTTTGGAGATCCAAGATGGGTAGTGTTCAGGGTTTCACCTTTTATAGTAAAAAGTATCGTCATTTGGCCAGGATAGATTATGTACTGATAAATAAGGAGGCTCTGGACAGGATCCTCAATATCTCCATCCTTCCGAGTCCTCTTTCAGACCACGCACCCTTACTTCTGCAATATTCCATGAGTAACACACGCCCGCAATCAAGGTGGACACTGAATAGAGTATTTCTCTCAGATCCAGGGATCATCCAGGCAGCTAAAGAGGCTACAACTGAATTTTTTGTTTTTAATATCGATTCTGCCCCAATTGACCAGGTTTGGGAGGCATATAAAGCTAATCTGAGAGGGGTGCTGGGTAGTCAAATTGGAATTAAAAATAAAAAAAAGATCTGGGAATTAGTCATTAGAGCGAAGAATATCTGCCCTTGAAAAATAAAGGAATTGTATTAACCCTGAGAGGACTAGGGATATGGATAAGTTAGAGAAAGAACTTGAGGATGCTCGACAGAATCTCAGGATTTTTTTAGCCTAGAAATGTAAGGCCCAGTGGCGTGTACGGAATATGGAGTATTTTGAATATGGGGAAAGAGCCGGAGCACTACTGGCTTGGAAAGCTAGATTAGATCGGGCAAAAAACGATATAAATGAACTCATTATAGACAGTAGTGGTACTAAATCCAGCATACAAGTAGAAATGCAGGAATGCCTTCGATCTCTTTTCTCAAAGTTGTACAGTGAAGACATTACTCCCTCCGCTGAATCAATTAGCTCATGGTTAAAGGATAGGTCCTTACCTATGTTAACAGAAGCCGCCAAAGGTCGGTTAGAAGCACCTATCTCTATTGAGGAGATAAGAGCCCAAATCAAGAGGGCAAAAAATAAGAAAGCGGCAGGTCTTGATTCTCTCCCTAATGAGGTCTATAAATTGTTAGTAGAAGAACTCCTCCCAATTCTCCATACACTCTTTAATGCAGTTTACAGTACCTCCGGGGTGGTCCCTAGATCATGGAAAGAAGCCATAATAGTTTTAATATTGAAACCAGGAAAGAATCCTCTGGCGGCAGATTCTTATCGTCCAATCTCTCTGCTAAATGCCGACTATAAAATCTTTGTGGGCATTTTAGCAGAGAGATTGGCAAAACTGGCACCAAATCTAATAAATATAGATCAGAAGGGTTTTATGGTCGGGAGATCTATCCAGGAACAAACTCAAATCCTGATTGGGAATATTGACTTGGCAGAGATCAGAGGTGACCCCTTGGCGGTAGTGGCCTTGGATGCCGCCAAGGCCTTTGATCGAGTATGTTGGAGCTTCCTATGGGGAGCGTTAGAGACAGCAGGTATAGGCCCGATATTTATTCAGACTCTAAAAAATTGTTATGCTGGGGCATCGGCGAAAATTCTACTAAATGGTTCTCTGATCCCCAGCTTTGAAATAAGGAGAGGAACAAGGCAGGGATGTCCTTTGTCCCCTCTCTTGTTTAATATATATATTGAACCTTTGGCGCAAATGATTAGGCTCGATAAAGATATAAGTCCAGTTGTATCACAGGATTATGAAAGTAAAATTGCACTTTATGCCGATGATATTATCTACACCAGTGACCCCAATATAGCGATTCCCCTGATTGAGATATTGCTGCAAGAGTTCGGTGCATTGTCAGGATACCTAGCAAATCCGGATAAAACAGAAATTATGTGTTGGAACACTACATATAGCTTAGGTTCTGAGAGTGGGGAGTTTAAATATCTCGGAATAAAAATAGTGAAAGACCTGAAGAAAATACCTCTCCTAAATATAGCCAAAATTGAAAAGGACATAGATTATCTCTTTGGTGGAAGAACCTTCCTATGACGATATATGGAAGAGTAAACCTAGTAAAGATGTCAGTTCTTCCAAAATTGACATATCTCTTCAATACGATCCCCCTCACTTTTCCACCAAAAATTATTAGTAAAATTCAGGGCAAAATAGGAAGTTTCATATGGGCGCAGAAGAGTGCAAGACTTTCGTGGAAAAAACTAAGAAGAAAGCTTCTTAAGGGCGGCCTGGCCCTACCAGATATTAATTGGTATCTAATCGCATTCCAGTTCAAGGGCACTAGGATGCTATTAACAACTCTGGTAGAATCTAGATGGGGCAGGCTGTTGGGGGAAATGATTTCAGCAGAGGGGGATTTTGGACAAAGTGGGTTTCTGTATAAATTCGGGGCCCCCAGATTCTTTAAACGTGTACGCCTTAAAGTTCTAAAAACTGCTTTATTAAACTGGTACAAAATAAGGCGAACTCTGGGTATAGGCTATTACTCCCACTTTGCACCAATTTGGGATTCACCAGGGACCCCAGAGTGTCTGAAGGACGGCCTTGCTATCCCTATAAGAAAGGCGGGTTTGGGGAGATGGTCTGACCTGGTAGACTCAGAGGGGGTACTCCCATGGGAGCTGTTAGAGGCCAAGATTGGCTCCACCCTTTCGAGGTTCAAATACCTTCAGTTAAGATCATGGCATGAGGCAGAAGTGAGTGAAATCAAAGGGAATTGGGACATGGAGCATCTATTTCAGGATCCTCACGTTAGGAAAAAAGAAATATCCCAATGGTATACAAATCTGCTCGAGGCGGAGGATAGAGAGATCCCGCCCCAAGCATCGGTGTGGAGCCCTGTCCCTCAAGTCCACCCCATCGAAGCATGTTATGAATCTTCCTTTAAGTTACTCTATAGATATATAAGGCCTGCTAGGCTGAAAAAAAACCATTTCTTTGTGCTGAATAGGCTTTATTATACTCCCGCCAGAATTGCTAGGTTTGCCCCGGTCCCGACTCCACATTGCCCCAGATGTAAATATGACAAAGCGGATGATATACATATGTTTTTTGAATGTATAGAATTGTGTTCATTTTGGAGGAATGTGGGGGATATTTTGACTCTTATTTTTGATATAGAATTGGAAGTTGATGTCAACCTTGTATTCTTTGGTTCAAACGACTCTATAAAGGAAGCACTGTCCCAATTAGAAAAGGGATTACTATTAGATCTAATTATTTTGGCTAGGAGAGAGATATGTCTAAGGTGGAAGGATCCGACTCCTCCCAATAGAGAAGACTGGGTAAAAGCCGCGCTGAATATGGCTTGTTTGAATCAGGAAGACAAGACAGAAGTAGACGGAAACATCTGGTCCCCCCTATTAGTGTGGGGAGGTCGCTTGCAACTGATTAATCGCTAGTGCCATGAAGGCTGAATCCTGGTCCAATGATTACACCTATCCTCAACAGCGTGGGGAAGCCCAAGGGGGCAGCGACTAAGGCAGTGAGTCGAAGGGCGCCCAGTTTCTTAATTCTCGGCTTGTAAAATCTGCCTAGGTTTAAAGGTGAGATGAGGACAAAAAAAAAAAAGGACTGCTGAGGTTAATATGGTTCCTACTTGTGTGCAAACCCGGATTTAAGAGTATGTACGCTGATAGTTACATCACTGGTAGAGTCCATCACTTGTACAATACCCCGTTACACTCTACTAGGGAGGGAATCGCCATAGAACACAACATTGTCCTATGGAGGGAATAGCCTAAGCACACTATATTGTCCTAGAGAGGGAATAGCCATTGCATACAATATCCTATAAACTCTACTAGTGATTTAATAGTGGTAGCACTCAATCCCATATTACACTCTCCTAGAGCGGGAATAGCAGTAGCACACACTGCTCTACTACAATCTCTTAGAGGGAGATAGGCATAGCATTCAATTTCAAATCACACTCCGCTTAGTGAATAAATAGCTGTAGCATACAATGCCATAATACACACTCTTAGAGAGTGAATAGCCGTAGCATACAATCCAGTATTACACTCTCCTATGGAGGGAATTGCCGTAGAACACAATATTGTGCTACGGAGGGAATAGCCATAGCATACAGTAGCCTATTACACTCTGCTAATGAATTAATAGTCGTAACACTCAATACCATATTTTACTCTCCTAGAGAGGAAGTAGACATAGCACACAATACTCTACTACAATCTCCGAGGGTGATAGGCATTCAATATCCAGCTACACTCTGCCAGTGTATGAATAGCAGCACCACACAACACCATAATATTCTCTGTTAGAGAGAGAATAGCATTAGCAGACAATGCAATAATACACTCCTAAGGAGGAAATAGCCGTAGCACACACTATTGTCCTACTGAGGGAATAGCCGTAGCACACAATATTGTCCTACGGAGGGAATGACTGTAGCACACAATATTGACCTAGAGAGGGAATAGCCATACCATACAATATCCTACTACCCTGTACTAGTGAACTAATAGTCGTAGCACATAATACCATATTACACACTCTACAGAGGGAATAGCTGTAACATACAAAACCATATTGCATCTGCAATGGCATGCTATACCCTCGTGCCCTTTGCTAGAAATGCAATAAGCCAGTGTTTACAGAACTGTGGATCAGAGCAATAAATAAGGTTGCTTTTAAATTCTGTGTTTAACAAGTCACATTTGGTGATTCAAAGATAGAGGTCAAATGTCAGATTGCTTTATTCTTATAACATGGGGAATCAGTGTTACTATTCTTTCTCAGACTGAAAAGTGAGAGGAGTTTTTAAAGTGAATTATGTGACAATGTAGAATGTGCTTTGCAATACAAAGCATAATGTAAATACCTGGAAATTAACTGTATGAATCTAGCAGTTAGGAAAGCAAGAAGGAAGCACAATTTTGTATTTCTGAAGTGTTCTGGAAACAAAGATTGTAATTAGATCAAAAATATCAAGGCACTTGATGCACAAATCATAAATCGTCACAGAAACCCGAGTTTCAAACATTATGATTTGTGTGCTATTAATTTTAACAGTAAAACTGAAGATCTGTACTAATTTTGTGGCCATTTCAACGGCGAATGTGCTGTCTGTAAATGACAATGCACTACCACACAATGCTTTAGTTACATTGGAAAATCGCTCCGCCTCTTGTCAATTAAAGGTAGGTGGGTCGCAAAAAATTTGTTGTTCTAACAAGTGGGACATAGTTTTAAAGTCTGGGAACCACTGCAATAAGTAAGCTACACGTACCTCATGCTGATGCATTTTTTTTTTTAGAAGTGTAATAACTGTCTCAAATAATGCACTCTGCTTGTGAGAGAGCAGACACCGAGAACAAGTTACTGAAACATGTTAGAAAGTGCTGATCAGTGTTTTGACACAGAATTCTACCTACTCAATATGGATCGAGTTTTTTTCCAAACTTCGATTTTAACTAATTTGTTGCCCAGTGTTTTGGTTAACCAACAGAGAAAACAAGAGTGCGCAACTGCATTAGCAATGCAATAGGTCTTGTAGTTACGCAAG
This sequence comes from Triturus cristatus, assembly GCF_964204655.1. NCBI lineage: Eukaryota > Metazoa > Chordata > Amphibia > Caudata > Salamandridae > Triturus > Triturus cristatus. The sequence continues at coordinate 405,517,887 of NC_140591.1, forward strand.
TTTATGCTATTGCCATTGTAAATGACAATGCCTTTTATTTTTGTTTTTAAAACGAAAACAAAAATAAAAGGCATTGTTATTTGCAATAGCCAATAGGTCTTGCCTTTGGGACCTTATAATTGTTTCGCTAACAGTTAATGTTGTTGCACCAAGGATATTGTGCTGGATAGCTAAACACTTAAGGTCCCAAAGGCTAGACCTATTGGCTATGCCAATGCTTGTTAAACTTGGAATGGGAAGTACCAGCACTTCTGGGTAGGGGTGCAATCCTCATTTTCGGGAGTACATACACTTCTCTGAAGGAAACGGGTACTATTGGGAATTGCTGTGCTAGGTTATTCATTGGCTCCTTTTAAGTGCATGTTTCCCGTGAGACCCTTGAACTGGCTTCCTGTCTAAAGTGCCAATCTTTCCTGTGAGCGCCCATCTGCTTTGAATTTATACCCCGCACTACCTCCCAAACATCTCTTGAACAATTACTAACTCGAGCAGACAAACAAACTAGCATTTGCAATGCAATAGGTCTCGCATTTACGTGAGTTTGAGCTATTGGCATTGTAAATGACAATGCCTTTAATATATGCGCCTTGTTCTAATGGATCTTTATTCCTTCAAATTCCTTAGGCAGCACTACTTGAAGGTGGGAAGTCTTGAGAAACACCTAGCTAGCACTCTTCAGATGTTGCTGAACTGCTAATGAAAAATTGCTTTACTCAAATAATCCAAACCGAGAAAGTTTTGTAAAGATGTTCAAGAACGACCGTGTGTATAGTGGACACGATTGTTTTTTCATGAGCACACAGAGGTGCCTAAATAGCACATTTTACCTTTGGTCGAGTATTCAAAATAAAATTCAGAAAACTGTTTTCTTAAGAATCATCTTAATTCAAACATCAGTTCATTTGGGCATGGCCTGCTACATCACTGCTATTTTGTGCCTTAAAAACACAAAAATGTATCCGTTATTTAATCCTTAGGTCGTTATTATGAGCTTAATATTTATTTTGGGTAAAGACTGCACACTCTCCCATGTCTTGGCAGGAGGAAATAAAGATGCACTTTTGGGTCAATTGAAACCCAAAAAGACACTGGCAGCCTCGAAAAAAAATCATAAATCTGTTACTAGACATGCAGGTCTAGTGACTTAAATAATCTGCTTGACCCAACTGTAATGTACTTCACCGGTAAGTAGTCAAATTGTGTAATCCTAGGTAAATATTTTATTTTACAGAGCCACCTTTTTTCATTATCACATATGAGAGCATCTGCAAATATGCAAGTTTGGCATTTCTACTGTACCCAAAACATTTTGTTTGAGCAAATAGAGTGTATTCCATGTATAATGAGAAACTAGTCCACATATAGGGTACAAACAGGACATTTGATTTTGAAATGGCCACAAACCTTTCCACTAACATGCAGTTTTAATGATAAAAACTATATAGCATATAATCTGTGGTAATTGTGTTTCGGCAAAAATATGAATCATTTGCACATCACCAAGTAAAATGTTCTGATTTGTTTTCACCCCATTCAAATCTTTTTTTCTTCACACCGTTACAAAAAACGTGCTTTATTAACCACTGAAATATATTTCAAAATGTTCATTTACAAGCTATTTAAGTGTTGGATGTTAGAGAAAACAAACCTGTGATCCTACAGCCTTTCATTTCACGCTCTTTGTACAGCACGGATGTCAGACAGTTCACTTTACAAAATCCTCTAACTTTTAAGTCATATATTAGGAAAAGTAAACATTAACCTCCAGGATAAAGTATGCACCAACATAAACTGACATTTGACCTCTGTCTCTGAACACAGAGCAAATGTGACCAGATAAAAACAATATTTAAAGGCATCTTTAGTGCTCTTTCACTTTGTGAGTGAACAGAACACCGGTTCTTTGTTAACTTGCCAGAACGCACCAGTAGGACCTGAAAAATAGCTCGCTCTGATAAAATATGACTTATCATAGTGAGTGGGCGAGTAGGCCTGACTGGCCAATGCTGCATGGGTTATGCATTAACTGTTGAATGCCATTCAGCAGTTTTAAGAATACAAATGAGTCTCAAAAGGAGCTCCCATTAAGCAGTTCAGCACCAAGTATAGGACTAGCACTGGAAATTAGGAGTGTGACTGAGGGGCACATGTATGTAGCGTAGACATTTCAAAATAAGAAAAAGGTGGCCATTTTGAAGAAAAACTGACCACGTAGAGGTAGGTATCCTTTGCAGGCCTTACCATAAGCAGGTTTAGTTATAGCTAAGTGCTGGCACTAGATGTATGCACATAGAATAACAACCTCTTGTGATAGATGAATGGCTCTCCTTTAAGTAATGTTGATGTCTCTGGATTTTTTGTTAGAACCATAGTCTATTGACGGTCCTGCTGCAAAGTTGAGCACATATACTGGAATGTCTCTGACAAGTAACCTGGAGTCTATTGAAGATAAATGTTTCTCCTAACATGGGATTGTCATACTACACCCATCAGTGCAGGTCTAATAGACTTGTAAATCTCTCGCCGTAGTAGTTCCACTAAACCTGCAAAGTATAGCTTGAAGCACCAAAAGATACATGACTTCTTTAGTTCCAGCAATAGCCATAAATCACTGATTGTAGAGCAGCGTCCAGATTTTCTCCACCCTTTTCTCCAAACAAAAACCTGCTCGGTGTCTAGCAAGAAGCATGTGATCATGGCATAAAAAATATTTGATCCTTCCAAGATCGATAAATTGAGTACTGTTAAATCTGACACCTTTTACTTGCAGCAAAATGGTAACTGCAGTATTGCACACTATATACAGCCTCTTATTGCATTTGCTCGAGGATCAACTTCAATGTTTTCTTAATTCATCTAGAAGCACACTGCATGGAACTTGCAGGTTGTTCCCTGTTGGTATAGGGGGAATGTAGCATCTAATTCAGTGGTATTCAAACTTTTTTAGGTTGAGCCCCCCCAGCTGAATTTATTTAGATGTCGGGGCCACCCCACCACCTGGAAAAAAATTCTGAAACCTGGTATTCTACATAATCGACCGTCATCCGCATTCCCCAGTTCATATCCTGCTAATAATGTTAAACAGAGTAAGAGTGTTTAGAAAACTGCAGGTATGCTAGTTGGTGCGATTAAATGACAGAGGCTTACTACACAGTTCAAAACTAAATTTTTCAAGATGAAATGTGTGCAAATTGTTACTGGTTCTCCACCTAATTCTTGCAAAGCCTCCTCAAAGAAACTTATGTGGTCAATAAAATGAGTACAATTCAAAGACCATGCTCTCCCCTGAGAAGCACTGTCCAATGGCATTAAAAAAAACACAATTTCAACTCTGGCCATCCTAAGCAGCACTGCCCCATTCCCACCTCCCAGATTAAACTCCACATTCCTACACTGCCCATCCTATCACAGCTTCTCTCTCCGTGAAAAAAAGCGGTTGACTCCATCTGCCAGGCGTTGAGGTAAGCAGTTTATTTGCTACATAGGTTGTAGCAGGTGTCTTCCCTAGCAGAGACGTTTTAAGACATGGGCAATGTGGGCTCTGGCCCAGGGCCCTAGCCTTTCAGGGGGGCCTGATAGAGCCAGCTCTATACTGGGGAGTCTTACCCTGACTATCTTGAATCATTCTTAAACAGATTGTTTTAAATAGCATTTTCCTTTAATTTATTTTTACTGTGGTGATGTGTGAGAGTCTACTAAAGACATTTTGTAGACAAATGTGTTTAAGTTTCATGTAACACCCATAATGTTTCTTTTAGAACAAAACAGCACTGCGCACACGAGAAATGGAGGGTGTCACAGAGATTATTTGCAGTAATATTAGTAAGCTGCTGTTGTTACAATATTGAATACACATGTCACTATCCCTGAATATTAAATCTCAACACATTTAGAAATTCTACCACTGTGCCTGTGCACTGTCAGTGGCCAGGACAAAGACGGCATTAAAGAGCTGAAAATGGAACATAAATTCAAAGCTGTTCTGAACATGGCCACCCCAACCCAAATACGTTTGGCCCAGGGCCCCCAAAATCCTTAAGAGGTCCATGTTCCCTGTGAGTGAGGCAGGTGTATTTTTTCGGACAATGGTAGTGGCCGGGGTTTCTGGGATCGGGTGAAGCAGGTCGCTCCTCTGGGGTAGTGATTGTGACGATTCATCTCTGGGATAGACTTTGAGGCTTAAGGCTTTCTCCTTCACAGCCGATGAAAAGGAACTTCCTACTTCTGTGGTGCCCTAGACCCTGCATTTTTATCATAATGCTAGTAATTTGCTTCTGAAGGGTACAAGGTTGAAAATATAACAATAGGCCATAGGATACCCAGTGTCTGGGATGTGTGACCCAGGAGGTTAATGCCCCAGCTGCCGTGCCTAAAAATGTCAGGTGTATACCACATGTAGAAGGGTGCCCTGGGTGGTACATTTTAGTATGTTACTGTATTTAGGGGTGCTCTGGCGCAAGATGCCAAGTCTGTCCCATGTCTATAGGAGCTCCCAAGAGTGTGAAGATTGGAGAAAGGGGCTGTATTTGGAGGTACCTCTCTGAAAAAGACAACCCTGGACCATATCTAGGTGAAGGACTGGGATGCTGAGGTTAGAGTAGGGTGCTAAACCTGAAGATGCAAAGTCTGTGCCCATCGTGCAATGGATGTTGCAGGGGGATTTAATTAGGGTGTTTTATGCCTGAGGGTGCCAGGCTTAAATCATATCTGCCCAGTGAAGTAACCAAACGTTTACTGGCAGGGGGTTATAAAACTCCCAAATAAATAAACGATAGAACTAAAGAAAGGGGCAGAGATTAAGGGAGACAGTCAAAAATAGGATACAGGAAGGATGCAAAGTTCACTATGCTGTGAAACCGAAAGTGACTTCTTTCAGGCAAGCAGATGCCCTGGGAAGAAGGACTGTCTGTTTGCGTTCTCTTACCTCAGATCTGAATTACCTGTTGGTGATTTTAAAATGCTCCGAGGAGAAAACCTTCACAGCGAGGCAGCACTCAAAGGACAGCTACCTAAGAAGAAAATGCAGTACGCACGGGCAAACAGCAGGAATGAAGGAGCGCCACAGTGTGGCTCAATGGTTAGAGCGGCAGACCCTGATGCAGAGGTCTGGCCCGGGACCAGGGTTCAATTTCCCGCCTCGGCGCGTCTTGGGCTCAAATTCCAGAGACCTGACAATTCACGCCTCGGTGCCTATTCCAATCATGGAGTCCCACTCTGCAACTCTGGGCAATAGCTTGCTTAATCTCCAACGGCCCCCACAACGCTAAGGATGCCTCGCCTCCACCTTGGGGGTACCCAGGAGTGTACACCTCACAGGGAAAGCCAGGATGGGCTCCACAGCGGTATTCGTACAAGCGCCTTGAGACCCTTGCGGGTGAGTAGTGCGCTATACAAGTATCAATTTACATTTTTACACACTACCAAAAGTTAGTAGTATGCAGGAACTTTGTGCGCGCAAATTTCGCGGCACTTCCTGATATCTATGGTGCTGTCCACGTCATTGGTGGAACGTCACTGGTGACGTTCCTCTGTGCTGATTGGCTGCTGTTCTCCAATCCAAAAGCCCCATTTGGAAATGGGTGAAGAAATACAGGAAACAAACGTACTTGCGACGTACGCCAGTGGGAAACGATGAAAGGTGAAATTTTATTATGGAGTACGCGCCACCCCCTGAGATGGTCTCAGGGGGCGCTCCCCACAGTTTGAATAACTCTGATCTAATTCTACAATCATCTTGCCAAGCAACTTGATGGATGAGATCAAGATGAAATGAAGAGCAGTGGACTTAGTCTTTTCGTACTGCAGGACAAATGTCAGGAAAGCATTCTTAAGACATGCTGGCAAAAGAGACACCATCTAAATTTGTTTTTGTAATTGCAAGAAATTGGATTATTATTTGGGGTGTGTGACTACCCAGCCAAGGAACAATTCTAGCCCATGTCAGCGTGAACCCTCAAAGTCACTAAATTAACCGGAGCTCAGCCCCCTTGTAACTGGCACAGATCAGACGGTCATAACTTAGGGCAATGTGTTAAGTATTTATGCAGTAGAATTAGGAAAATGTAATAATCAAAATAGGCAAATGACAAAAAGCCAATAAGGGAAACTGGAGATATGCATTTTAAAGTTTTTAAGTAGAAATGGCACCAGAAAGCACAAAGTGCCAATGACAGTCAATGGTGCTGCCTTGAAAAGGGTATTTGTTGAATACCTGCTAAATCTTCTGTACTGATAATGAAAAGCTCTAGCGGAATATGTAAATCCCAAGGAGCCGACAGTTGCTCTACTGAAAACATTCAAGGGACTTAGCTAATTCTCGCTAGAAAGGGTCTGGCAATGGAATGGTATGTCAGTGAAGAACCTGGGTAGTTCTAGAAAATTCTCTGTACCTTAGCATGTGAGCCTTCTTAGTACTATGTCGATGGGCTGAGCAGTGAAGCCTTCCATACAGTCTTTTATCATTTGTGTACTACCTCCATATGGTACATTTCATTGTGTTTGAAATTTTATGGTTATCATGCAAGAAACATTGGCTAGAGGGCACCTCAGCACAGCACAGTGTTGTGAATTCCTGTCTGAGGCACCCTAGGAAAGGTGCTAGGTAGAAGGTAAAACATGTTTTGTGTTTAGGTTTATAGAGCGCAAACTTGACCCAATGATATCGGATCGCTTTAAATGAACACCAGTTGCGTTAGACGGACACATTAATTTTGTTCGGCCCAGGGAGATTAAGTGATATGCCCAGAAACACAGGATGTTTAGCATCTCTCCTGAGACTCGAACCCGGTTCCCCAGCTTTGAAGTCGACTGTTCTAGCAGTTGGGCCACATCCTAAGCTTTAACAATCATGCATTCTGCGCAGAGTAATCCCTCAGAAAAGGAGGCAGGACATTTTTCAAGCGGCATAATAGAAGCAAGGGCATATACTGTTATCAGGCAGTGCCACATTTCATTTAGTTTATATTTTCATATAGCATACCTGCACCTCGCAGCTTTGGGGCTCTTTATAATTTTAGCAGACCATACAAGGAATATTTGGACTAAACATGTGGATGATATCTTGATGCTGGGCTTGTTTTGGTGTGTTATGTTGAAGGTAAAAAGTATGATTGGATGAAGGATTAGGAAGGGGTGTGAGGCTTTAGGATGATCTGCTGGTTAGTCCTGACCTTTGCAGAGAGCAACTCAAAATATAAAGTTTCTGCATCTTTCTCAATATACTGTATCAGGAATGTTTTTCTTAAGGTTCTACATGGACTTCAGTATCCGTTTGAGGAATGAGAGAGTCTCAGAATATTAATCTTCACCACCATCTTCATATGGTTTGGAAAAAAATGCCTTCTTAATCATCGCAAATATATATCTTTTTTTAAGTTTGAACAACACTAAAGGCTACTTGTCAATGACCAGTTAGGTAAAGTTTTTACTCTGAACTTCAGAGTAAGGTTTTCAACGTCAGTGGAAGCTAGCTCATGACTTGAATATTCCTGGCACAGAGTACCATCCATGAAGGCAATCATGGTGCCTTTGGAGAAGGTGGTGTTGGCAGGGCTGTTTCAGAAACTGACATTAGGAGCGATTTCTTTTCTTCCAAGACTTCTTAGGATACGTGTCCGGTGCTCAAGCTGTCTTTGTATGGCCTCTAATCCTTGTGCACCACCACATGGAGATCCAATGAATAATGGTCTTACATAGTTCTTCAGTCTGATTATGACCAGAGAAGAAAATGGATCCTACTTGTGGCATGAATTTTTCATGCACAGGCGCAAGGAATTCCAATTTCTGCTGGGTCGGCTACGGAGACAGCACAGTCTAGCCTCTAGAGCACTGCCACTCTAGAGTAGATCTGGCCTTAGAGGAAAAGGGATTTGTATGAATCTTTTTGGTTTTCTTCTCCTTTTTTCGCATACTTGACAAGAAGCAGACTGTGTTGAGAGGGAACTGCTCCTCGCTTTTGTCACCTAGAACAGGGAAGTACAACCATAACCCTGCTGCTTCTGAAAGGTCAAGACATTTACACACATGTGCATGTGAACCTACAGTGCATTTGACAGCACATGCCACAAGTTCTAGAATTGTGGTAGGTGCCCCATGAACCACGTGTCCAACTCATTGACGTCTGCCAATTGCACCTTGCTCTTTATTGAAGCCCAGAGAATTTAGACACGGCAGCCCAAAGCATTTTCCCAAAAGGTTTTTTCTTTTTTCTTAAATCCATTGTTTGACTTGCATATGTTAGACAGAAACTGGCTTCATAAGTGGCGACTGTATGGAGCAGACATTGTGCATCTGATTTCCATCTGGCCTAGTCTATTGTCCATTTGTATAATTAAAAACATTTCCATTTCCAGTCAGGTTGTTGTGCAATGCTTCTCTGTGAGTAATATGCCAGAAGTGCCCATTAGATGCTCAGATTGTTGGGGAACGTCTTTTTGAAACTTCTCCTTTATTTCAATTTGTCGTCATCTGCTTAGATGTGGCAAATCTATAGAGATGAATGTAAAAGTAAATTATACACCAGGTGCAGGAAAATCTGTAAAATCAATCCTTTTGCAGTCTGACAGCATTTATTTTCCACAGTTCTAGGCCAGTTAAAAATTTATCATATGAATCTATGAAAGATACTATTGAGTTTTTTCATGGGATAAAACATAATTCCACGTTGTGCCATGAGTCAATCAGCACTAGATAATGGGTCAAATTCCAGCTGTTAAGCTTCTTGTGCGTTCCAGGAGAGAGAGCACAGTGGTCAGGAAACAATTCGATAAACAACCACCCTTCTCCACCCAATACACAAAATGAAAAGAAATAAAAAAATAGGAGGGGGTAGCTATTGGCGGATAGGATGAAGCCGAAGTTAGCTACCAGAAACATTACAATCAAAGGGGAAGGCCAGGGTAGGCAGTTATTTGGAATAGAAATGATCCTCGACGGATGTGGCATGAAAGACATGGTATGAAAGTGCTTCCTTTCATGTAGAGCACAATGTGGAGGCGGCCAACAGGAAGGGCTGGCCCGACTACTTATACTTCGCCATTTAGGAAGAGTTGGAGCGCATACATTTTCTGAATGAAACAGAGAAATTCCAGCTGAGACTCATCATCTGTAAGATGTTGCCATTTAGCTTCGAATTTATTTTTGGAGTAAGCTTTCTTGTGAGTTATCTTCTCCATTTAGGCACTCTTTAGCATCCAATTATGGAATGTTGTCTGCTGGAGTAGACTTGAGCAAATGTGCACTTTTTGCGGGGGGTACAATAACACAAGAATTTTCGGAATGAAGCGTGGATTGGTAGTTGATGTAACCTTGTTCTTAGTGAAGTTATTGAAGGATGTTTGCACTGAAGGGCCTGCAATCCCTCCAACTTGTCCACCGATAGGTCACAAAGGTCTGTGTACCAGAACTGCCTTGCCCATGCTGGGAATGATCAGTGCAAGATAATTTGATTACCTTTTGGCTTTCTTTGAACACTGAACCAGTGGAATCAGTGCAAGTAAATGTTCTTGACCAAGCCATCCAGAAAACTTCTCAAGTTCCTGGACACCACAATTTTGTGAAGAGTTGGCATTTTGCCTTCTCCGTAGTCATAAAGTGGTCTAGAAGTGAAGTTCCTCATCTCTAAACCAATGGTGTGTCTGTTTCCCTCTCACGACTGTTTCTCCTGCTGGGTGTGTTCATCCATACATAGTAGTGAACTGGCCTGTGTTCCACTACTAGATGCTTGATGATTTTTGCAGTAAAAATCCATTTAAAGACCTACACCATATATCAGTGTCTTATCTGTCTAATTGCGTAGGGGACAGCAATTGACTTGATCCACTCAAGCAGGACCTCTACCAAAACCTGGTCCCTAATCAAAAGATTTTCTTTTTGTTGATGGCAGGTAGGGTTCCCTACTTAACTTTGTGGGAAATGTCTGAAAGTCCCGTACCTACCTGGCTAGGCCTGGCCACATTCTTAATACACGTTTCAGCACTCCATGATGTAGAATCATATGCCACAAGCATTTCATCTCTTGTGAAATGAGATATTGGTCCTTCTTATTTTATGATGTGGTGAGCAGTCTGTTTTTATGATGACTTTCTGTTTCTGTGGTAAGAATGCCTTTAGTTGGTTCCATGGTTCATTTTTATTGCAAACTCCTAAAGGTAAGCTCCCCGCCTCTTTATAGAAGCATCTCTTAAGTGTAGTTGAGGATTGTGTGTTTAAATTTTGTTCTGCAAAGATGTGATCTTTCAACATCCACCATGAAAGTGCTTACCATATAGCTGGTGTAGTCGTTATGGGGTTGTCTCAACGGTTGCAGAGCAGTTATTGACAATCCACCTGTTCTTAGAGGAGATGCAACTACAATGCATGTTAAAGAACTAGCACGATAACATATGACCTCATGTACAGAAGGACGTTATACTTGCAAGGTGTGATCTTTGTCTTTGAATGGTTACCCGAGCCAAAGCCTAAGTTCCTTTCTGTGCTTATGAGAAGCTTCTGTGCATATCCCTGCTCCTAGAAAAAACATATTCTGGCTAGGAGATAGGCTGGACTTAGACCAGTTTGTAATGACACTAGATAATGCTAACAGTGTGGTGTCATTAGTCACAGCATTTAGGTCCCTTTTTGTTGGTGCCTTGATGAGCCAGTCGCCAAAGTATAGGAACATTCTTACCCCACGATGACGTACATGCACTACAACTGGGAGTGGGGGTTTGTAAAGACTCCTGAAACCACCTCTTTGTTCACTGAATTGCCATCTGTAAGGATAGTTTTGTTGGTTTTGTAGAGTACCCAATGAAACTGTGGTATCCCTGTCCGTTTTGATAGCTGGCAAAAGCCTTTCTGATAGTTTTACAAAAGATGTTCACCATTCATTGAAGCACATGTTTATAATATTAGATGGCACCTAATTGGTGTACTGTGGAGCCATCTTTATCGCCTTAGCATTGCATTTGTTGAAAAGCAGTGGTTGATGCATTCAAAGAAGCCTCAATAGAGGCTGAGGATGTGAGTTGGTCCTCTTTCAAGATGTTCTTTTATTGGGCGTGACAGTCTTATTGCAGACTGTCTAGAAGGGAAATGTCAGGCCACGTTTCATGTGAATGTCATCAGGTTCAGGAACAGTTGGTTGGATAGGTACCGTGAACTTGAGCTTTCCTTCAGTCCATGTGTTCTCTTGCCAGTCTTTTCAGTGGTCTAGACTTAGTATGTGAATGTAAGAGGCTACTGGTGGGATACCAGTATTGGTAGACTAGCTGGGCTGTGTTTGTGTTTTTGTGGTGCTTCTTATTTGCCGGTCTTTTTCCCTAGTTTATCTTCAACAGAAAGTGCTTTGGATATCAAGGGTGCTCGCTTACATAGTTAGAAGTGAGAAGTTTCCTGGCAGTCTTGCTCCCCCCACCACTCCTCAGGGAAAACAAGGTTGGGGAAATGAAGAAAGGACAACGGAGATGGAGGGAGGTAATATTATGGAGAAAAGGTTAGGAGGAGAATAGAGGAACACAGGAAATGACCAGCGTGAAGGGTGACCTAGATGAAAGGTACACACTGTCTTGCAAAACCTAAAGTACTAGTCCAAGTTGCGACCTTAGGTCAACTTGAGGAGTGGTATTCTCTCTAGGCACTATCTGTTAACACAGTTACCAGCATAGTTCACTCTGTAATGAGGGGTTGCCATTTCTAATCACAGCTGCATTCCGTAGGTAGGCTATGATTCGAAAGTACACCACCACCTTTGCCATCAGGTGTAGTGTCCACCTGGCCAGTATCGTTAAACTTGGATCTGGGGAAGGAACATTACCAACCCTCCACTTGCAAGTAGTGCTTCAGAGTTGCTGTTCTTATCAAAATTGGATCGGGGTCCCAAAGCATCCCAGTTATAGGCCTCAATGACCGGTTACGTAAATGTTTTATAATATGTTTTTCTCCTTAGTGGCTGGTAAGAGAAAGGTGCGCCAATTAGATACATTTCACCACCTCATTCATCCACAGTTCTGGGGAAATTGCAGGAAATCCCAATACCCCAACATGCACCATGCTTCTCAGACGTTCTCAAATCTCTACTCTAATTCAGCTCAAGCATTGCCCATGAGACTCTACCTTTAAACTCGGTTTGTGTCCTTATTTCCACTTCCTTTTAGCATACATCACTTTCACTTGACACTTCAGCTTGTCAGGTTTTTGCAAAATCATACCTGATGGCACAGTTACTCCTCCGTGGCCCTGCATCACACTTCCTTGGCTTAATCTACATCGTTCTCTGAGGCGGTTCTCTTGTTCTTGCACAGGGAAGGTTGAAAAGAAATCCTTTTGTCATCCTTGTTCCTGTCATACATTTGTCTGACGTCTCACCACTATCTGCAACAGGTGTCTATAGTGTGCCCATCCTATCAGCCACACCTCTTGGAGTGCGTCCCACTCGCTCCCACCAGGAGCAACCAGAACTGAACAAGCTAGATACAGAAGAACCAATGTCAGTCATGGTAGCCGAGGGGAGGCTCAGGCCACCATTGATAGAGGTGAACCAGCAACCCAGGAGAAACAGCCTCCGCTCTGCCTCAGGTAGAGCTATCGCCATCGGTACCCATCACTGCCCTGTACACGGTCTTCATTGCATGACTCCATGAAAAGACTGAAGAGATACTGTGTACTGCCCCACTTGCCTCCTTTCCAGGTTGTCAGTAGTATGTTGAAGTCCAGCTAATAGCATCCAGCAGCTAAGTTACAGGAGCGGAGCCCAAAACCTGAGCAGAGTGGCACTCGCTGGCAGACTTTTACCCCCACACATCCTATTTGGGCCTGTCTGTGGGAGAGCAGATATCTGAGTGATTCTTCTCCCCTCTTATGCTATGACCGTAAAATCCTTTAAATCTTGTAATAATATGCAGTGAAAATACTGTTTAATGCATTGTTAAGTTGAATATGACAGTGGCTGAAATACTGACTAGCGAAGTCCTGGAGAACTGAGCTCCACAACTGGAAGTGTTTCCTTGCTTTTTCGCTCCAAATAGGGCAGGATGTGCCATTCAATGCTCCAAAGCTTGGCGATTTGGTTGATAGGTGAGCAGCATGTTAACCCTTATAGACCCAGGGAATAATGTTCTTAAGACCTGACATCACCCCTTCTAAGCCCAAGGATTTTGAGTGGAGATAAGATTAGCACAGCCGATCAAGTTAGCTCACTAGTGCCAAAAAGGCAGTTGGGTCATATGCTGTCTGCAAGACAACAAAAGAATTCTAAAAAGAATAGATACATGAAAATCAGAAATGGCACAAAGTTGTAAGGTGTTCCTGAGATGCTCCTTTGAAATTGGCTTTAGAAAATATATATATTTTTTTTAACCAACATTAACTAAAGTAAAGCTGACAAAATATCATGCATCCCTACACATTTTCACACTTTTCTCCCGCTTTATGATTGATTGGAAGTATTTGATTACGTTCATCTTTGCTGTCCATAGCCTCTCACCATCACATACCATATGAACCGATCATCTCTCAAAGGTGTTGTTGAAGGTGTGCACATCAGCTTTTGACTTTAACATTGCAAAAGGATTGTATGTTGAATAGTATTGAAATTGAGCTGTGGAAGGCAGATATTTCACCTGACTTCATTTTGTTTTGTCCTCAACTTTTTCATGCGCATTATGTAGTGTGCAGACGTTCAGAATTGTCATTCTGCAGCAACAGAAGCAAATGAGCAGACTGTAAAAAAAAGATCATCCACGATATGTAACTTAAAGAAAGTTGCAGATTTTGTAGCAGTTTTTTATAACTTTATTTAGCAATGCCACATTTCTTTTGAACAAATATTAAACTATGTTTTGTTTCCATTTGGTATTAATTGGATTGTTTTACTGTAATTCCTTTCTCAGGGAAGAAATCCATTTTTTCTTGAGCCAGCAATAATTATAACGATTACTGATGGAAGCAAGCTGACTACCACAAGTGGCATTCAGGATGAGGTAATTTAGGAAATGTGTTCATTAAATACTTAACTGAAGACAAGGGCTGTACTTGCTGTTGCTGCTTAACTAACGCCTAACGCGTAAATTACATGCATTTGCATTGGATATGTTTATATTTTCAATAGATTTGTCAGAGACCTTCATAATTTGAATATCTGCTTTGGAATACTATTTCCCACACATTGGACCTGACCTTCTTCCTTGTCTTAGACAGGAACGTTTAAACCCTCTGGGATTTAAAAGCAGTGGTGTTGGACTTGTACTCGACTCCTTTTAAAAAGGTACTTGTACATCATGCTGCTTTGCTTCTAAAATATGGAAATGGTACATATGAAAATGAAAACATATTTTTTTTCTACATAAATATTTCAAAAATATAAGCAGACAGTCTTATAAATATGTAGAGATCACTTTGAGGTAGAGGTCACTTTGAGGTATATGCTGTATATTCTTTGTTAATCAAGCCGCTTTTCCTTTGTTAATGGATCTCTAGTACCTTCTGCTTCATTCAAGAATGGACTGAAATCAAATTAATCACATGCATGTCCATCCAGGTGTCACCTGGAGCATGGTATATAGTTGCCTCATTGCACGGGGAATGGTTTAGCTAGAACATATATATATCCTTTGTTCCTACCCTGTCTATTTCCAACATGTGAACCTATTGGACAGTAATGAGCTGAGCTTAAACTCAAGTGTTTGTTTGCAACTCGTGCACCAGTCCTTTTTGCTTCAATATCATATTTTCTGCCAAACTAACCAAAAGCGTTGTCCTACATTTCGGTTATTGAAGTAGTGGATTATAGGCAAGTCCTTTTCTCCACACACTATGCACGCTCAAAGTTCTGAGGTTTTGATATGGCTCGCTCCTCCGTAACCTCTCTGCAAGTGGGTTCCTCCAACACAATTCTGATTTGCGTTACTAGACGTTAATCTGGCAATCTTTATTAGCTGCGTATGAGTAGAGGCCTCTCTAAACCAGGCTGGCTCTTTTCATGTTCATGACAACTCTACTGGTTGCAGACAAGACCGGTGTAGCCTCAGGTAAAGGAGTAGATAGTGGCATTTTTTTTGCCCTCTAGGTTTGTCGTTCAAGGGAAGAAGATTGGGCTTTCCACCGGAGATATAGAACTACCTCTGCCTCGTGGATGGGTGTGGAGAGAGAAAGGCTAATGAACTGGAGTGTCCACTATTTGTGGTTATGGGGATTATTTCTGCTCATTTAGCAGTTATCACCACTTTTCTTGGAAATGAGCATCTGCATTTCTATCTTTATTAAGCCGGCCAAGGCTTGGGAGTGCCTGGGCAAATCATAAAAATCAGTCTTGCTCTCTTGAGATCAATGCAGCTTGTGTGTTAGTTTGGTACATAGTCTAGAACTGAATAGTTTGAGTATTTTCTTAAAACCCTAATGCAGAATTTGTTGTAACTTGCAGAAGGTAAAGAGCAACCTTTTGGAAACTGCAGGTTAACACGTAGATAGTCAACACGACAACCATAGCCATCCGTGAATACACGTGGTATGTGTATGCTTGCTTACGTACCTTATCTCTGTGTTAAAAGATTAATTACAATGCTATGGAACTACCATTTGATAAAAATGTTTGGCCCCTCTTTAATAAAGTGCTAGAGGAGTACAGGAAACTTATAGTAACAGCTCAATTGCGGATGGCATTACCTTCAACTCTGCAAAAGTATTGTTTTTCTCAGCTCTGAGGCTTTAAAGTCCAGACTTTTATCCAAAAAAGAGGCAATCTCTTTTGATGAGAAGTAAAGATTCCATTGTAAATCTAATTTTTATTTTTGTTATCTTTATTATAATTGTATGCATGATAAAACAATCAAACCTAATTATACTAAGCACCATATACAACCCCACATCATCCCCAAGTCTGGGGAACTGATTATTGTCCAGTAGATATAGTCAAGTCATTCCATATATCCAGGCCTCGTCGCTGTTCCTTGCCTGATTCCGTCTCAGATCATTGACCTTTTCTCTGTGTATGAGTGTACGTCTACAGCGACCCCCACTCCTATTCCCAGCCCAGATTTTCTCGAATTTCCGTGGGTTACCTCTTCCCTTATATACTTCCCTTTCCAGCAACTTGCAATGGTCCAACCTGTTTCCCAGTCTTTCGGGGGTGAGGGGGAGGGAAGGGGGGGCAGGGGAATTGTTCCCACTGCCACACTTCCGGGCTATATCCCTCATGGATACCATGTAACCTGGGTTTATCAGAAGTTTCTGCTAACTTGCCATGTCAGTCGGTCCCCAAATGCCCAGCAATACCATCCTAGGCTGCAGATCAAGTCACCCCAACTGCTTCCTCCGTTGTACCCAGTACCCCTCACTCTTCGCCCTTCCAATCTTATGTAGCAGCTGTCTTGTGTAGCATGTGCGGTGGAGGATTTTGAGTTGAACTAATCGAAAGCTAGCCCTTATCGCCTCCTGTGTGGGGAATCCCAGTGCTTCCTGCCAATCCTCATCTATCTCTCCTGGAGTCTCGTGGGGAGGGATTGCGTGTTGTGCATTATAGTGCCATATTTCAATAATATCAGTTTACGGTCCACTTGGCCATCCAAGAGCAGCCCCTCCAGAGGTGAGTCTTCATGTGTCTCTTCGTCCAGTGAGACACATGTCCGAAGGGCATATCTCAATTGAATATATCCTAGCCATTGCACTCTGACATCTGATATTCTGTTCTCAGATGACTGAAAGGCACTGCCCCATTAGCATCCCAAACATTTGCCAGCATAGAAATACCTATCCTCTCCCAGCCTTGGAATCCCATCAGTGCTACCGGTGATCTCAATCTGGAGCCCTCCTACAGCATAGTCCTCTGTGTCAACCTAGTATCCCACCCCATCCTCCAGACAGCAACAACTGTGTTAGTGGCCGGTCCTGCCTCCGGAGCCAACCAGCCTCCATATAATACATACAAACCTGGTCAAGTTGAAAGCAGGAACACATCAATCTGCATAGGGCCCGTCATTTACCACGCCTACCTGTGCTGCCTCATAATATTTTTGAATACAGGGCAACGCTATCTCCGCCCCCCCCCCCCCCTCGTATTTGAACCGCTGTAAATGACATCCTCCTGTAGTCTCTTAAGCATAGGTTCCAAGTTCGCTTCATAATGTGATTCAGAATCCTAGGTTATCCATATCCCAAGATGTTTAAATCTTTGCTTTTCCACTCTAAGCTGTAACTGCAGCATGAGGGTTGATGACCCCTAAATCTAAATTGGGTGCGTCCTCGTATGTAGTTACCACAGAGTACTCAATTAACCTTTCTGCTGAGTGTTGGCATGTCTGACCGAAGGTTACTCTTTTCAATCTAGGATTTTACTTCGACCTGAAATTCTCATCTTCTTACATCTGAAACACTTCCTTTATGTCTGAGCCGTGTAGACTCAGTTTTTCTGGCATTACCACCTCTTTAATAGTTGATGTGCTTGATAGAGATGGTGGTGCACTTTTCAAGTTACTGTTTGGCTTTTAGCTTAGTGATTTCCTTTGCTCAGATGGATGAGTCTTTCATCATCTGATCATTAACTGGAATTATTCTCTCAATTCTTAATCTAGAGTTGCATTGCCATCAGGCAGATGTTGCAGTCTTATCTTTGGTGGAAGAGGTGTGGCGCAGCGGCCAGGGTGCCTGACTCCGGGGTTCACTGTTTGATGCCCGGCGCCGGTGGCAGGTTATCTCAGCACCATGTGACTCTGGGCAATAGCTCGCTTAATCTTCCCGACGGCCCCCAGCGCCGGGACACCACTTCGGCAGTAGCTGTGCGCTTTATAAATACTGGTATTTAATTTTATTTATGTTCGAGGCATGTGGGCTGCTGAATTCATATCTGTGCATAGATCGCCGCCTAGTGTTGGGTCCGGATGATTGCACATTGTTGTCCTGGAAGAGTCTTCAAAGTATCACGAGATAGGTGGCTCCTCCCCTGGACTACAGTGCGCATGGGCATCCTCTCCATCCTCAGATTGTTTTTTTCCGCCATTGGGTTCGGATGTGCTTATCTTAGCTCAAGTAAGGAAACTTTAGTTTAAGGCCAAAAGGCCTTTAGATTTCGTCGGTATTGTTCGCGTTCGGTATCGACCAGCTTTTTTGTTTTTTTAGTAACTTCTTCACGCTTTTCGGACCCGCTTCGGTCCGAACATCGATCAACGCTCGACGATGGAATCGAGGACTCCTTTCAAAAGATGTCCTTTATGCCATGCGAAATACCCACACGTCGATGTCCATCCGGTGTGCAACAAATGTCTCTCACCGGATCATGATGAGTCAAAATGTATGGCCTGCGCCCGGTTCCGCTCGAAGAAGACTCTGCGGAATCGACGGGCGGCGAGATTGACGGCACAGCAATCCGCGCCTGCCCCGGTCAACATCTTTGGAACCGAGGATGAGGAAGTCGAGAGCCTAGCAGACATAGACTCCAGCCATGCTTCCGAACGTGAATCTCGATCGGAAGACGATGAGGTGATCTTCGAGGATGAAGACGTCGTCGGCGAGGTAGGAGACGACGATGAGGCCCTTGGGGCCGAGGAAGACCGCTCCAGCGAAGAGCTAGGCCAATCCGTCGATACGGAGGCCAAGAGACAAAAGTCTTCATAAGGCTCAGGTCGAGGGATCGTCTGCGGGCCTTACCCGAGATCAGTCACACAGTTCTTCGGCCCCGCCTCAAGGCCCGGCCTCGAACATTTTACAGGAGCCATTAATGTCGAAGACAACTGGATTTCATTCAGTGAAACCGAAACCATCCGTCGCACCGGTTCCATCGAAACCGAAAGTGCAACTGGTTCAGGTCGGACCAAAGGCCTCGAAGCCCTACACTCCTTCGACGCTGACGCAGGTCATCGGCACCGAACACGCCAAAAAGGACTTCGGTGCCGAGCTCACCAAGAAGGGTTCCGGCACAGAGTCAAAGAAGAAGGCCCTCGGTACCCACAAGGCGCCTCGGCCTATGGCACCGAAGATTGCAGCCCAACCCACCAAGGTCATGGTGGTCGATCCGTCTGCGTCGACATCAAAGAATGCCAACCTTCGGATCGATGACCCAAAGACTGGGAAAAATCGGACACCGCATCGACGCCTGCCTCCAAGGAGCCTACCGGTTCCAAAGCACCATCTGCGTTCACATTGCAACAGGTCTCAGCGTCGTTGCAACGCATCAGGGACCGGACAACCCTCGAATCTAAGTCGGGTCCCGAACCGCGCAAGGTCGCAAAAGCACACTCGGCGCCGGCGCACATCACATTTGGATTGCCGCCACCCAGGGCACCGAAAATGTTCGAAATTCGGACACGTGTCCACCAAACACAGACACTATCCGATGGACAACTCGATGTCGAGCCTTTGCAGGAACACTTTATCGACGCCAACACTGGTCGGCTGCTGCTCCGCAAGCGGAAAATTACACCAGAGAAGGGTTTGGAGTCATACATGATTCCTTTAAAACAGAAACTGCCAGCAAATTCCACACCAGTGCTTCAAGAAACCTTTCAACCCTACCTTCAGGACCCACCGTCTTTTTCTCCAACTCATTCGGAGGCAGATGACGGAGAGGACTATATAGGGGATGATACCACTTATCCGGTGGATATCGATCCTGATGACCACCTGCAATACCCAGATCAGGCATGGGGAGACCCCACCGACCAGGGTAATGCACCAGATGCTCCTGACACGCAGCTTTATAATATAAAGACATCTCCCACGGAGGATACTGCTGCCTTTAATGCCCTCATTGAACAGGCTGCTGCCAATCATGGAGTAGAACTCCATTCTGATACTGTAGAGGAGGATTTCTTAGTGGACACGTTCGCCTCCTCTGAGAAAACCGTCAAAACTCTGCCGATGTTGAAGGGGGTTCTAAAACCTGCAAAAGACATTTTTAAAGAAACAACCAGGGCACGGGTGTTGAACCCGAGAATTGAGAAAAAATACAAGCCAGCACCCGGAGACCCTATGTACATTAAGGGTCAATTACCATTAGACTCCATGGTTGTTTCTAATGCTCGCAAACGAGCACATTCACAAACAGGTAATGCTCCTCCCCACGACAAGGAGTCCAAAGTGCTGGAGACATCAGGCAAAAGGATAGCAGCGCAAGCAGCAAACATCTGGCGCATTCCCAACACCCAGGCACTCCTGGCCCGTTATGATAGGTCACACTATGACACACTAGAATCGCTGCTACAACACTTGCCAGATGATTACAAAGAGGCAGCGGAGCTCCTTATTAGAGAGGGCCAACTCCTTACAAATGCGTCCATCAAATGCGCACTAGATGCAGCCGACACTGCAGCGAGGGCGATCAACACTAGTGTAATGTTGAGGAGGCACGCATGGTTGAGAATCTCAGGCTTCAAACCTGAAATTCAGAACAATATCTTAAATCAACCGGTCAACCCAGACTTTTTATTTGGCCCCGAGGTTGACACTACCCTCGAAAAAATTAAAAAAGACACAAACTGCAAAATCTATGGGGGCTCTGCAGTCGCAGCAGTTTTGGAGTGGCTCCTTTCGTCACCCCGGGAATAGAGGAGCAGCTAGAGGTCAGGGGTCCCAGCAGCAGTACAATAAAGGGAATACACAAAGTACCTATGATAAAAACAATAGAGGTGAAAATCGTGGATCCAGCACCAAAGGCAGAGGACGTGGGTATGGCAACACCAGGTCCTCCCCCAAAAACAAACAGTGATGCCTTCTCCCTGCCCCCCGACCACATAACACCTGTCTGGGGGAGACTCCAACAGTTCCTGTCAGTCTGGAAGTCCATCACCACAGACAGGTGGGTCAGGGAAATTATCCAGTACGGTTACTGTCTCGAATTAACGTCCACTCCACCCAGCATACCGCCAAAGCACCGTCCTATGTCCGTAGAGCACTTGGCATTATTGCAGCAGGAAGTACTGAGTATGCTGCAAAAAGGTGCAATAGAAGTCGTGCCCGTAAACCAACAGGGGACAGGAGTGTACTCTCTGTACTTCTTGGTCCCAAAAAAGGACGGATCTCTCAGACCTATACTAGACCTGAGACCCCTCAACCACTACATTCTGTCAGAGCATTTTCATATGCTCACCCTCCAGCAGGTTCTACCGTTACTCAGTCAGGGAGACTTCCTAGCCACACTGGATTTGAAAGATGCGTATTTCCACATACCCATACACCCATCACACAGAAAATATCTCAGGTTCACTATTCAGGATCAACATTATCAGTTCAAAGTTCTCCCTTTCGGAGTAACAACAGCACCCAGGGTCTTTACCAAGTGCCTAGCGACAGTGGCTGCACATTTACGGAGACAGCACATTCACGTCTTCCCTTACCTGGACGACTGGCTTGTTCAGGCAAAGTCAGCCCAGCAATGTGCCAGCCACATATCCCACACCATTCACCTTCTTCGCAGTCTAGGATTCTCAATAAATTATCCAAAATCACATCTTCAACCTGCACACGTGCGCCAGTACCTGGGCGCGACCATAAACACTCTGGAAGCCACAGCTCAGCCAAATTTGGTAAGGATCAACAGCATGCAACTGCTGATCACAAAGTTCAAACCTCAACACTCCCTTCCAGCACGAGTGTTCATGCAGCTGATAGGCATGATGGCCCCCTGCATCTTCATAGTCCCGCACGTGAGACTACACATGCGCCCGCTTCAGGAGTGCTTGGCACGTCAATGGAATCAGGCTCAAGGACAATTGACAGACCTAGTGTTTGTGAGCGGTCGGGCATCCAACTCTCTGCATTGGTGGAATCCACAAAACCTTTGCAAGGGCCGACCGTTCCAAGAGCCTGTTCCACAAATAATACTGACGGCGGACGCGTCTCTCCAGGGATGGGGAGCTCATGTACTCACTTACACAGTGCAGGGACTATGGACGACACAGCAAAAGAAGATGCACATCAACCTTCTGGAACTGATGGCGATCTTCCTGGCAATGAAGGCATTCAAAGTACACTTGTGCAACAAAGTCGTGTTGATCCGGACGGACAACATGACTGCCATGTACTACATACAGAAACAGGGAGGAACACACTCTCCACAGTTGTCTCATCTGGCTCAGAGCATGTGGAAGTGGGCCATTCAGAGGAACATATTCCTCATGGCGGAACACCTCCCGGGCAAGGACAACCAGATGGCGGATCTGCTCAGCAGACACAGCCACCAGATGCACGAGTGGGAGCTACATCCGTCAGTACTCCAACCGTACTTCCAACAGTGGGGTCATCCAGAGATAGACTTATTCGCCACAAACAAACGCAAAATGCCAAAGCTTTGCCGCCAGGTTCCCACATCCGCAGTCACAGGGCAATGCGATATGGATGAATTGGTCCGGCAGATTTGCGTACGCTTTTCCCCCAGCGCCCTTAATACCGCTGGTGGCACGCAAACTGGGGCAACACTCCCTAACACTCATCCTAGTTGCTCCCACGTGGGCACACCAGCCATGGTACACCACGTTTCTAGAACTTTCCGTGGTACCGCATCAAAGACTGCGGCTAACACCCCAACTTTTAACACAGAACCTTGGCGCAATTCAGCACCCAGATCCGCAGCAGCTAAACCTAGCGATCTGGCTCCTGAAGTCTTCGAGTTTGGCTACCTCAACCTGCCCCCTGAATGTATGGATATCCTCAAGGAGGCCAGGAGACCCACAACCAGGGCTTGCTATGCGGCTAAATGGAAAAGGTTTGTCATTTACTGTACTCACTGACATTAATCCGCTGGATGCATCCATTCAGAACATCTGTTACCTGTTACACTTATACAAATGCAATCTGGCGTATAGCTCCATCCGTATACACCTCACCGCGTTAGCCGCCTATCTTCAAAACAGGCAGCACCTCTCTTTATTCAGGGTGCCCGCCATCAAAGCCTTCTTAGAGGGACTCGAGTGATTCCTCCAAGGCATCCACCGGCTCCAGTGTGGAACCTAAATGTGGTCCACCTTTTGAACCTCTACATTCATGTGAGATTCAATTCCTCACCTGGAAAGTAGCTTTCTTAGTGGCGATCACTTCGTTGAGAAGAGTTAGTGAACTCCAGGCACTAACCATTCAAGAGCCATTCATACAGGTTCACGCAAATAGGGTTGTACTACGTACCAACCCCACGTTCATGCCTAAAGTCATATCGCAGTTCCACATGAATCAGACTATTGAACTGCCGGTTTTCTTTCCAAATCCAGAAAATGTTGCAGAAAGAATGCTCCATACACTAGATCTAAAGAGGGCCCTCATGTACTATATAGACAGAACAAAGGATTTTAGGAAAACACAACAACTCTTCGTTGCTTTTTCTCCACAACACAAAGGCAATGCCATTTCCAAAGCAGGGATAGCCAGATGGATCGTTAAATGTATTCAAATTTGCTATCAAAAAGCTAAACGCACATTAACGATTCCCCCAAGGGACCACTCCACACGGAAGTTAGGTGCGTCCATGGCTTTCCTGGGTAACATTCCTTTAGAGGAAATATGTAGAGCAGCTACATGGTCCACTATACATACATTTACCAAGCATTACTGCGTAGATGTACATTCAAAACAGCAGGCAGCTGTAGGACAGGCTGTTCTCAAAACGCTTTTTCAGACTGCTGCAGCTGGCACGGGCAGCCGCCGCTAATGGAGGGACTGCTATATAATCTATGCACAGATATGAATTCAGCAGCCCACATGCCTCGAACCGAATATGCTACTTACCAGTATGCATCTGTTCTTGGCATGTAGGGCTGCTGACATTCATATCGCCCACCATCCTCCCCGGCGCCTGTAGCGGCTGCAGCACTCAGACTTACTGTATAACATGGTCATCACTTACTGTATCTACTCCATCACTGCCACAATGGCGAAAAACAATCTGAGGATGGAGAGGATGCCCATGCGCACTGTAGTCCAGGGGAGGAGCCACCTATCTCGTGATACTTCGAAGACTCTTCCAGGACAACAATGTGCAACCATCCGGACCCAACCCTAGGCGGCGATCTATGCACAGATATGAATGTCAGCAGCCCTACATGCCAAGAACAGATGCATACTGGTAAGTAGCATATTGATTTCATTTCTTTGGACTTAGGATACAATTTTCTGAAAAGAACCCCATTTTGAAGTTCCTTTCGCACTGTTACATTTACCAGATTTCTTGCTGATAAGCTGTTTACAGGGACTTTCAAACTGATTGTCCATGGACTCTCCAGTGTAGACAACTGCAGGTCAGCCATCCAGAATTTGATATGTTACAGATCATAAGATCATGATTTCCTGTTCTGCGGACATACGTTAGTCCAGGTTTGTGACCTTGAAAGTGTCAAACGAATCGGCAAACTTCAGGTTTTCCTTGACAGAAGAATTTATAAACGTCAGGTGTTTTCTTCATTTCTTACCACAGGTTTAATGTTGTTCCCCAGAAGGTCCTTCCCTTTGATCTCAAGCTTTTAATGGAGTATCAATTAAACCAAGGAATATAGCCCCCTGATTTTTCAGCGTCAACACCTTGATCCTTCACATAAATAAAATCTTCACATCTTTACACAGCTTAAAATATTTAAGTTTTACCTAGAAAGAACAACCATTCTTACTCTGAACATTTATTTGTAACTTATGGTAATCTCACACCAGGAAATGCTGTGCTCAAGCTGCTAGCACCAGCTGTGCTTTCTCTTGATGTACAAATGTGACATCAGGGGAGTCAAGGCTCCTCAGACATTAAACTCATTGCACCATAGTAGAGGCAAAATCGGTGACCTGACATACACACACTTTAATAGGTCAACACTGTTGCTTACTTTGTGTGCTTTCTATTACTATTAGTCCCTGAAAGCATCTTCAAGGAATGATGCAGCTTTCAGTCATGAAAATTTGCCCAATTTGTTTACATCGTCTGATTGCCAATGCGGTGTGTTATCCAGTATGATGGTATCTTTCATAGATTCACATGCCTGAATCATTTCCCGTCGTCGGGATGGGAGTCCCCACTACATGAATAAAGTAATGTCTAACTAGACACACAGAGTAATAGGCCAAGGGCCTCACCTTAGTAACTTTTGTAAAAAAGGACCAAACTTTGGAGAGGAGCCAATCAGCTATCACCACCCTCTAGAACATGGGTACTCACAAACTTTCTCTCGGGGTCAAATTTACAGTGTGGTTTGTGGCCGAGGGCTGCACTGGTGTGGGCGGGGTCAGAGGGTGAGGGGCAGGGCTAAAGCAAAAAAAATTGTGACCATGAGGTTGAACACAGGTCCCTGCAGCGGACGCCTTCGTCCACTGAGCCACCGGACCCAGCATACACAGATCTCTCCGTCTCCGTCTCCGTCTCCATCTCCATCTCCCTCCCCCTCCGTCTCCCTCCCCCTCCATCTCTCCCTGTCTCCCTCCCCCTCCATCTCTCCCTGTCTCCCTCCCCCTCCCCCTCCATCTCTCCCTGTCTCCCTCCCCCTCCTACTCTCCCTCTCTCCCTCCCCCTCCATCTCTCCCTCCCCCTCTATCTCTCCCTCTGTCTCCCTCCCCCTCTATCTCTCCCTCTGTCTCCCTCCCCCTCTATCTCTCCCTCTGTCTCCCTCCCTCTATCTCTCCCTCTGTCTCCCTCCCTCTCTCTCTCCCTCTGTCATCTCACCCGTGTGTGTGTCAGCCCTCAGCCTGGGCTGAGACAGCTTCCCAGCACTCACACACAGCCGCACCCGAGTACTTCACAGGTCTTTAAAAGACCATTTACATGTTAATAAAGCTTTTTTGTATTTCACCTCTTAGGCCCCTGCATCTCCACTTTGACAATCACTGGAATCCCCCGGCCCCCAAAGAGCAGAGTCTCAGAGTCCGGGCTGCTGCAACATGCATTGTTTGCTAACACTATTTTTTTTTTTTTAAAACACATGTAGGATGTCTGCAAGGTCCACGGGCCGCCGAGGAAAGCTTGCCGGGCCGCTGGCGGCCCGTACTATGAGTAACCCTGCTCTAGAACCTCCCTGGAAGGAGCTCTAGTCGCTCAGATTTTCTACCGCACGTCGTGCTAAGGGAGTCTCCTCTGACCTCTGCTCAGCATTCCTTGTTTTTGGATTTCCAGTGCTTCTTAAAAATTCCAACTTTGGGGTGAAGTTCTCCAGTTCTTCATGGCAGATACTCCAAAGAAAGGCCTTTTTAGGTCTTGTGCTTCCTGTGGAAAAAAAGAGGCTTCATGTGGATGATCAACACAAGGACTGTCTCTACTGCCTTTATCCGAATCACTCCTCAAAGGACTGTAAGGTATGTCGTACCTTTTCCTCCAAGACCCTCAAAGATCGTGAGGGACGCCTCTTAATTTGGCTGCAAAGGCTTAAATACAAAGAACCAGTACTGTCTTCTGAGGAATGTGAGGGCTCTTCAATATCTTCGCAGTCCTCTCAGAAAAGACCAAGGGTGGCTTTTCCAGGCCCTTCGTCGCAGCCACCTCAAAAGAAGGCACATAAAGTCTTCAGAGGTCCCCTCCTAAGGCCATTTCAGCGAAGGTTTCTCCTCAGGAAGTTCTTCTCTCCGTCAAAAAGCCTTCTTCCACCCTGTCGATGACTGCCTCGTCGACGGTGGCTTCGACTAAATCTCCACCTACGGCATTGAATGTGACGACGACGACAGTTTCAACTTCTGTCTCATTCATTATCGACAACGGCCGGTAGGACTGTCTCGTCGACGCTAAAGATAAAGAAGACATCGTCGACGTCCAAATTGCCGTCGACACTGCGATCGAAGACCCCGTCGACGAAGACTGTCCTGTTGACATCCACTTCATCGGCGACAAGGACTCCGTCGACGACCGCTCTGACGACGGGACCTCAATCTACCATTGTGCCCGTCGACGTTTCAACGTTGACGACTATATCGTCGACGGGACCGTCGACAGCGGATTTCAAAATAAAAAGTACGTACGTACGTACGTACATTTAAAAATCACAAAACGTACGTTGATGCCGGCCCTGACTTCCCTTAGTAGGGTCCAGCTCTTGCCTCCAGCACATCTTTTGGAGGAAGAAGATTCTGATGATGGCAGCATGTTTCAAACGGCGACAAGCCCATCTCAAATTAACGTTAAGTACCAGGACAGTTCAGACTATGAGGATCAAGTGCAGGAAGATCAGGCAGTTTCTCCTAAAGAATACCATCCGCCTCCACCTCCCATGGTTTGTTTACCTGCCTCTCTAGTTTCTGATCTGCAATTGCTCATCTCGGACTATAAGCAGAGATTTCCCACTTCTGCAACATCTCCGCATCCAGTTGTGTCTCCACCGCCAAGACCGCGGCCTCCACCGTTAAGTTTGCAGTCTGAGCCTGTCACATCACCACCTCCGCTTTCTACTGATTATGAGGAGGAGGAGGATCAACATGAAGGGGAACTTCAAGATTCCCAATCTACTTGTGATGAGTGGGACGATTATGTACTCCCCTGTCCAGCTTCCCCCGTGCCCGCTCCAGCTGACTCACCTCCTGAGGAGATTGGGGGATTTCACAACATAGTGGAAAGAGCGGCACAGCGTTTTCAAATACCTATGCCTTCACACCAGCAGGATTGCTTCCTCTATGATTTTAAAGAGCCTTTTAAAAATTCTGTCAGATCTATCCCTATTATAGATTACATATGGGATCAGGGTGTTAAGATAATGCAGAACCCTTCCTCGGTGCCTCCAGTATTACCTCGTCTGGATAAAAAATACAGGGCTCCAGATACTGCTCCAGCTTGCCTAACCGGCCATTCTAAACCAGACTCAGTAATCGCGCAAGCTGCTCACCGGAAATCAAAAAATCCTTCCGCTCTGCTGACCCCCCCTCCGGACAAAGAGGGTAGACGGCTTGATAATATCGGCAAGCGTTTCTCGTCCATGTCCGCATTATCGGTGCGTGCATCCAATTTCTTGGCACTGTTAGGATGCTATAACAGGCAGATGTGGGCAGATATTGCTCTATATCTGGCGGCCTTGCCAGATGACTTGAAGGAAGAAGCAAAAAAGATCTTGCTGGAGGGTGAACGGTCTGCATCAGAGATCATAGACTGTGCGATGGATATCGCCTCTACTGGATTTCGCCAACTGGCTGGCGCAGCTGTACTACGGCGACCGGAGGTACAAACAAAGGTTTTGGACATGCCCTACGATAGTCAGCTTCTTTTTGGCACACACATCGATGAAGCTCTAAAAAGTATAAAAAAAGGATACCGACACGGCTAGGGCTTTGGTTACCCTCCAATTCAAGAACCCATCTTTTCGGGGCTCAAGGGGAAGAGGTCAAACATCTGCCAGAGGTGATTACCAACACCGATCTTCCTTTTCTTCCACTCAGCAATATCGGCCACAATACCAGCAACGTCAACAGCAATCCACCTACACTAAGTCTTCCTTTCGTGGCAAAGGAGGTCGACTGAAAGACGGTGCTCGGTGGCAACGACTTCCCACTACTGCCCGTCTCCAACTCCTCTCTGCCCTCCACGGTTGGAGGAAGGATTTCCCACTTTCTAAAAAATTGGACGCAAATAACAACGGACCGTTGGGTCCTGCAACTAGTTCAATTCAGACATTCACTAGAATTCTTTCAAATTCCTCCCCAAACCTCTCCCTGACCTATGCTTCACAAATATTTATGTGCTCTGCTCCTGGAACTTTCACTTATGCTCCAGAAGGAAGTTATAGAAAGAGTTCCTCTACGTCAAAGGGGGAAGGGATTTTACTCCAGTTTTTTTCCTAACACGCAAAAAGGAGAAGAAATGGAGACCGATATTAGATTAGAGAAATCTCAACAAATTCCTGAAAAAGCTGTCGTTTTGTCCAGGAAGTACTACAGCTCCTCAATGCGGACGACTACATGGTGTCTTTAGACCTTCAGGATGCCTATTTTCACATCCCGATCCACCGCAACCACAAAAAATTTCTGAGATTTGCAGTAGCGGGCAGGCATTACCAATTTCGTGTCCTGCCGTTCGGACTCATTTGCGCCGCACATTTTTACAAAATGCCTTTCTCCGGTGGCCGCATATCTCCAACAACACCATCAGGTCTTTCCATATCTGGACGACTGGCTCGTCAAAGCACCCTCTCTAGAAGGCACGTCCAGGTCTTCCGACGCCTGTCTAAGGCTTTTCGATTGTTTGAGAGTAAGCCCCAATCAGGAAAAGTCCGTCCTTCAGCCTTCCTAGCGTATAACTTTCCTGGGTGCTATTCTCGACACGCTCCAGAAGAAAGCGTTTCCCTCACAAGAGCGAAAAGACAAGCTTCTTTCCTTGGCGCTTCGCATACGATCCAAAAATTCTTACTGTGCTTCTTTTCAAATCCCTGCTCGGGATGATGTCTTCCTGCATTCTACTAGTTCCACACTGTCGCCTTCACATGCGCCCTCTTAAAGAAGCACTTTCAGCTCAATGGGTCCAATGTACGGGGTCATTCGACGAGGTCATCCAGGTGACCCCTCAGATGATAAAGGCTCTACGGTGGTGGATTTGCCCTCAGAACCTTTCTCAAGGCTTGCCTTTCTTGCTTCCTGCTTCTCCACATACCATCACAACGGATGCGTCCCTGGAATGTTGGGGAGCTTTCCTCCAAGAACTCCAGATCAGTGGGAAATGGTCCCTTTCCGAAAGGAAACTCCACATAAATCTCCTTGAGCTACGAGCGGTTTATCTCGCTCTTCTGGCATTCCTACCACGAATCAGGAATTCTCTAGTGCTTGTACGGACCGACAATACCATGACAATGTACTATTTAAACAAGCAGGGAGGGACTCGTTCTCTAGCACTCTCTCACGAGTCGCAAAGAATCTGCAACTGGTTGCTCCTTCACAATATTTCTCTTCGAGCAGAGTATGTTCCAGGAACACACAACGTTCTGGCCGACTCTTTGAGCAGACAACAGGCAGCATGTCACGAATGGGAGTTGAACCAGCGGACTCTCAACCGCATATTCTCTCAATGGGGCACCCCTCTTCTGGACCTCTTCTCTACCAAGCAGAACGCCAAATGCCACACTTCGCAAGCTGGCATCCCCAGAAGGGATCTCTAGGGAATGTGCTTTCGATCGCATGGTGCAACGTCTTTGCATACGCTTTTCCACCAATTCCCCTGATTCCCAGGGTTCTCAGGAAATTGAAAGCAGAACCATGCACGCTCATCCTGATAGCTCCAGCTTGGCCACGCCAACACTAGTTCACGGAGCTTCACCTTCTCTCCCTGGAACCGCTGATCCAGTTGAAACCGTTTCCCTCTCTTATCACTATGAACAACCAACAAGTCCAGCATTTGGATCCAGCATCTCTCAGATTATCAGCTTGGCTCCTGAGTTCAGAGAGTTCCAGGGTCTAGACATATCTCCGGACTGTAGAGCAGTTCTGGCTCGGGCTCGAGCAGACAGTACGAACAAAACATATACCTTAAAATGGAAGAAGTTCTGTATCTGGTGCAAGTCAAACAAAATACACCTTTTTTCATACTTTCCAGAGCAAATACTGCCTTAGCTTTATCTGGCGAAATCTGGTCTCGCTCATGCCTCCATTAAAGTCCATCTGGCAGCAATATCCCGTTTCAGGAGATCCTTTGCAGGCCCTTCTCTGTGGTCTCATCGGTTAATTAAGCAATTCCTTAAAGGCCTGTTTAGAACATTCCCTTCGGTAAAGACTTTCCTTCCTTCATGGCAACTCAACACGGTTCTGGCTCAGCTTATGAAACACCCTTTTGAGCCAATACACAGAGCTGACCTTAAGTATCTCTCCTGGAAAACAGCGCTCCTTCTTGCCCTTACCTCGGCAAGGCTAGTAAGTGAACCTCCTGCTTTCTTAATTCAAGACCCTTTCCTTCAATTCAAACATGATAGGGTTATACTACGCACAAATCCGAAGTTTATCCCTAAGGTTCCGTCAAACTTCCATCTCAATGAGCCTATTGTGTTGTGATCCTTCTTTCCAATTCCTCAAACAGTGGCAGAAAAGACTCTGCATTCTTTGGATCTTTAATGCTGCCTGAAATTCTACATTGACAAGACAGACATTCCGCAAATCCAACCAACTCTTTGTGGCTTACAGTTGACGTAGGAAAGGTCTCCCACTCACTAAACAAAGTATCTCTCGCTGGATCTCCGCAGCTATTACTTTGTCATCAGCAAGCGGGGCAGCCCCTGCTCTCAACAGTTTGAGCCCATTCCACGAGGGCAATCTCTACTTCAATGGCACCTTTTGCAGGTGTGCCCATTGCGGACATTTGCAGAGCGGCGACATGGAAGACGCCGCATACATTTACCAAGCATTACTGCCTGGATACGGAACTCATGAAAGACGCTGCAGTGGGTCAAGCGGTGCTCCGTCATCTATTTCACTGGAGGTGAGCCCTTCCTTTCATCCCACCATCCTTTCTTCTATACGCACATTTCTCTATTGTGTTTTATTCCTATGCTATTTCATTGCTTTTTGGTACTTTCTATTTTCACGTTGATATGTTATCTGGTTAATTCATGTATACTGTACCTTTCGAAATGTGCTGATCATTGCTTACTACTCTGATTCAGGCATGTGAATCTATGAAAGATGCACTAATACTGGATAAGGAATGCGTGCGTTACCTGTAACTGCTGTTATCCAGTATTGGTATCTTTCATAGATTCACATGCAACCCACCCACCTCCCCTGGAAGGACTGTCTTGGGTCTCTGTGATACAACTACTTAGCACTGTGCTTACGAAAATCTGAGGGACTAGAGCTCCTTCCAGGAAGGTTCTAGAGGGTGGTGATAGCTGATTGGCTCCTCTCCAAAGTTTGGTCCTTTTTTACAAAAGGACGTGGATATGTTACTAAGGTGAGGCCCTTGGCCTATTACTCTGTCTAGTGAGACTTAACTTTATTTATGTACCGGGGACTCCCATCCCGACGACGGGGAATGATTCAGGCATGTGAATCTATGAAAGATACCAATACTGGATAACCGCAGTAACATGTATGTAACGCATTCCTTGCCTCCGTCCAAGCATTTAAAGTTGGGTGGAGGCTAAGTTGGGAAGATTAGAAAGGAGGAAAAGGTATGTTCGAGGCATATGAGCTGCAGATCACACACTAAGGATAAGATCGCCATCTGGTGTTGGGCTCGGATGATTGCAGGTTGTTGTCTTCGGAAGAAGTCTTTGGTCACGAGATAGGTGACTCCTCCTCTGGACAACAGTGCGCATGGGCATCCACTCCATCCTCAGATTGGTTTTTTCCGCCATTGGGTTCGGATGACCTGTTTTTCCGCTCCAGCAGAAAACTTCATAGCAATCACAACTCTCAAAATTTAGAATTCGACGTCGAAATACCATCGGACCGGCTCTGGACGCGGCTGATGGAAAGGACACCCTTTAAAAATAGCCCCCAATGCGGAGCAAAGTTCCCCCACAGTGATCACCACGAGGTCTGTAATTTGTGCCTCTCACCAGACCACAACGAATTGAGCTGTCCAGCCTGCGCCGCATTCCGTTAGAAGAACACGATACGAGACTGAAGAGCTCGACGCCATATCATGGCAAAACCGGTACCGGAACCAGAAGACATCTTTGCACAGGATGTCCCAGACGACGATTCCGAAGACCTCCAGATCGTGTCCGAGGCCGACAATTCTGATCCGGGGCAGTCCGTGAGTACCAGCTCCCCTACCCCAACCCCACCAAAAAAGACATTGGTCAAGACTGCCAGCTGGGCCCAGTCGCGATCCAAAATCGCCTTCAGAAGCCCCGCCCCCGGGCCCGGCTCCGAAGACATCGAAGCCTGCAGGTGGCTCGGGCTCGAGCAAACCTCATTATTGTGCCTACAATACCTTCAGCACCGAAGCAGGCTCCGAGGACGAAATGTTCATCGGCACCGAAACGTCACTCGGCACCGACGTCTCCACCGGCACCGAAACGTTCTTCGGCACCGAGGTTCCCACCGGCACCGAAAGGTTCGTCGGCGCCGAAAGGTCCTTCGGCACTGAAAACTCCATCGGACCCGAAAAGTTCTTCGGCACCTAAAACATCCGCGGTGCCAAGAAAAGTCCACAAAGAACCTGCCGATCTCACAAAGCCCAGATCGGAACCCAAAAAGTCGGCGCCAAGGCCACCTTCGGACACTGAGGAACTTTTTTGGCCAGATCCAACGCAAAAACGTATTTACATCAATCCTAAAACAGGACATGTCACAGCAGTGCCATATAAGAAAAGGAAGCTGGACACACCACCTCCCCCAGCTCCCCCAAAGAAGGACTGTGCCACCTCACCCATACGTCCTTCCTCTCCTGTCTTACCTCCTATCCCATCCCCCCCACCGCCTTCTCCTTTACCATCTTCTTCTCCCACACCATCTCCACAGGATGATGATGATGATTTAGGGGTAGGGGGAGACCCAGATTTCCTTGATGATCCCACTGATCCTAATGATCACTTTACACTCCCGGACACGGCACCCATAGACGACTGGTCTTACCCTATGCCTGACATGCCTGATCCCACTCCATACCCCTCAAAACCCTCCCCGCCTGATGACCATTTGGGGTTTGGTCAGCTTATAAACAGGGCGGCACTGTTCCATGGCGTCACCATGCACACACACACCTGAGGAAGATTTTCTCCTCGACACCTTTGAGCAGTCGCAAAAAAGCGTTCACATTCTGCCCATGATTAAAGGAGTGATAAAGCACGCCACTGAGGTTTTTAAAGACCCTGTTAGGGCCAGGGTTCTTAACCCCCGGATAGAAAAAAAAATACAGACCGACACCACAGGATTCTGCGTACATCAAAGCGCAACTCCCCTTAGACTCTTTAGTCGTGTCAAATGCCAGAAAGCGGGCAAACTCCGCCCCATACAAAGAGTCTAAACTCTTAGAGGCTTCCGGCAAAAGAGTTGCCGCACAAGCTGCTAACCACTGGCGTATTGCCAATACACAAGCTCTATTGGCTCGCTATGATAGGGCTCATTACGATCAACTGGAAGACCTCTTGCAACACTTGCCTGATCAATACAAATCACAGGCCAATGACCTTATCCAAGAGGGCAAACTAATATCAAATGCCTCCATCAAATGCGCATTAGACGCAGCGGACACCGCCTCTAGGACAGTCAACACAAGCGTGCTACTTAGACGACACGCATGGCTCCGCATTTCCGGCTTTAAGCCCGAAGTACAAACCATCATTCTTGCTCAACCCTTTAATCAGGAGCAACTATTCGGACCCGCAGTAGACACTGCTTTAGAAAAAATGAAGAAAGATAATGAGACTGCCAAATCTATGGGAGCATTACAGTCTCCTCAAGCCAGAGGCTCCTTTCGTCGCTCCTTTTATAGAGGGGCCTCCAAAATTGTGGGAACAGACACCTCTTCCACCTTCAAAACATCAGGTTAAACATCCCCTAACAGAGGATACTTTAGAGGAGGTTACAGGGGAAATAATACCAGAGGGCGGGGCAACAACAACACCCGCACCTCTACAGCCACTAAACAGTGACTTACCACCACTCCCCCCAGACCATTCCACTCCGGTCGGGGGAAGACTTCAACAGTGCCTACCTGTCTGGAATTCCATCACAACAGACAGGTGGGTAAGACAAATTATCCAGTCTGGCTACTGCCTCGAACTCATACACCCCCCCCGCCCCCCCCCCCAAACATACCACCCAAACACCGTCCCATGTCATCTCACCACCTCGCGCTCCTCAAACAGGAAATTCAGTCTTTGCTTCAGAAACACACAATAGAACCAGTTCCTCTCCAACATCAGGGCACAGGAGTATATTCTCTATACTTCCTCATTCCCAAAAAGGACAAAACCTTAAGACCCATACTGGACCTCAGACTACTAAACCAGTATATACAATCAGACCACTTCCACATGATCACTCTCCAACAGGTCCTTCCATTACTTCAACAGGGCGACTTCCTTGCCACTTTGGACCTCATTTTCTTGAAGGAGTCTTCTTAAATTTGAAGTTTTGATTGTATACAACGCGACCGTATTCTGAGAGGGTCTACATTGATGGATAGATTTCCAGTATACTGCCTAGACTACCTCCGAGTGGTTCGCCCTAAATAAGTGGGAGGACACTAGTGGAATGTACTTGTGGGGTTAACGTATGTGTACAAGGTGTTGCGTGTTATGTTCCAATTTTTGTAATTCAGCACATTATTTTGTATGGATGTTTTGTTATTTCTCGCCTGATTAGACGTCACGTTTTATGTAGATGGCTAAAAATGTTTTGATATATTTCTGTTAGATTGATTAACTAGAGAGAGGGTAATTAAAATGTGCTCTTTTCAAAAATAATTTGTGTATTAATTCCTGTATACCATTGTTTTTCTGTATAAAACTTTGGACCTCAAGGACGCATATTTTCACATCCCCATGCATCCTGCACACAGGAAGTATCTACGATTCGTGGTAGACGGTCAGCACTATCAGTTTACAGTTCTCCCATTCGGAGTAACAACCGCACCCAGGGTATTCACCAAATGCTTAGCAGTAGTGGCGGCGCATCTCAGGAGACAACAAATTAATGTCTTCCCCTATCTAGACGATTGGCTCATAAAAGCCAATACTCTCGACAAGTGCGTTCTCCACACTCACCGCACTATTCAAACCCTACACGAGCTCGGATTTACAATCAACTCTCCCAAATCTCAACTACAACCCTCCCACGTACACCAATACCTGGGAGCCACCATAGATGCATCCAAAGCCATAGCTTACCCCAGCACAGCCAGGATAGCCAACATACAAAATCTCATCAAAAAATTTCAACACAACACTCTTCCAGCATGAGTGTTTATGCAACTCTTAGGCATGATGGCATCATGCATCTTATAGTACCCCATGCACGCCTTCAAATGCGTCCCCTACAGGAATGTCTAGCACAACAGTGGAACCAGGCCCACGGACAACTTACCGATCTGGTGTTGGTGGACAGCCGCTCACTTCGTTCACTGAAGTGGTGGAACACCATCAACCTGTCCAAAGGGCGGCCGTTCTTAGAGCCTCTTCCACAAGTTGTGCTGACCACCGACGCATCTCTCACAGGGTGGGGAGCCCACCTCCTTCAACACACCACTCGGGGCAGGTGGACTACTCAACAGCAACCGCTCCACATCAATCACCTAGAACTTCTAGCGGTATTCCTAGCACTGAAGTCCTTCCAAGTGCACCTAAAAAACAAAACTGTCCTCATCCGCACGGACAACATGACCACAATGTATTACATACAGAAGCAGGGGGGGGACACATTCTCTACAACTGTCCCAACTCGCACAGAACATTTGGAGATGGGCAATTCCCCAAAACATCTACCTGCTAGCAGAACACCTCCCAGGGTTCAGAACCAGGTGGCCGACCTCCTAAGTTGCCACACACAGCAAATACACGAATGGGAATTACACCCCAAAGTCCTACTCCCATTCTTTCAAAAGTGAGTACAACCAGACATAGACCTGTTCGCCACACAAGAAAACGCAAAATGCCCAACTTTCGCCGCCAGGTTACCACACCCGCAGTCACAGGGCAATGCAATATGGATGACCTGGTCAGGCAGATTTGCGTACGCTTTTCCGCCTCTCCCACTCATTCCATTTGTAGTACGCAAACTGAAACAGTCGCTAACGCTCATCCTAGTAGCTCCCACTTGGGCACGCCAACCCTGGTTCACCTCACTTTTGGAACTATCTCTAGTTCCACATCAAGAACTGCGTCTCTCCCCGGCTCTATTAACCCAGAACCATGGAGAAATCAGACACCCAGATCCTCAAACTCTGAACTTGGCAATCTGGCTCCTGAAGTCTTAGAGTTCGGATACCTCAACCTCCCTCCAGACTGTATGAATATTATAAAGGAAGCCAGAAGACCTACTACTAGGGCGTGTTATGCAGCAAAATGGAAAAGATTTGCCATTTACTGCACTAACAATGACATACGTCCACTGGATGCGTCCATCCAAAACATAATTTGCTACTTGCTACACTTGCAAAGATGCAATTTAGCTTATTCCTCCATACGCCTACATCTAGCGGCATTAGCAGCCTACTTGCAAAATAGGCAACACCTGTCCCTCTTTAAGGTACCGGCCATTAAAGCATTTATGGAAGGTCTCAAAAGAATTATTCCTCCAAGATTACCACCTTCACCAGTGTGGAACCTTAATATTGTTCTAACAAGGCTCATGGGTCCCCCATTTGAACCAATGCACAAATGCGAACTGCAGTTCCTAACATGGAAAGTAGCTTTCCTTCGCGCAATCACAGCCCTGCGAAGAGTAAGTGAAATACAAGCCTTAACTCTTGAAGAACCCTTCCTACGACTACATCGTAACAAAGTAGTTCTTAGGACAAACCCAAAATTCCTCCCTAAAGTCATTTCCCTTTTTCATCTAAACCAGTCAGTCGAACTGCCAGTCTTCTTCCCTAATCCAAACTCAGTAGCCGAGAGGGCACTTCATACCTTAGATGTTAAAAGAGCCTTGCTTTATTACATCGACAGAACCAAACCTTTTCGAAAGACCAGCCAACTGTTTGTTGCTTTCGCACCACCACATAAGGGCAACCCCATTTCCAAATCGGGTATAGCCAGGTGGATAGTTAAATGTATCCAAATATGTTACCAAAAGGCTAAACGTACTCTTACAGTTCCCCCTAGGGCGCATTCCACGCGTAAAATAGGGGCTTCTATGGCATTCTTAGGGAACATTCCCTTAGAAGAC
The DNA here is from genome assembly GCF_964204655.1 of Triturus cristatus. NCBI lineage: Eukaryota > Metazoa > Chordata > Amphibia > Caudata > Salamandridae > Triturus > Triturus cristatus. Next base: position 405,555,543 of record NC_140591.1, read on the forward strand.
ATTTGCAAAGCAGCCACATGGTCTACTACACACACCTTCACTAAGCACTACTGTGTGGATGTGCATTCCAAGCAACAAGCTTCAGTAGGCCAAACTGTCCTAAAAACTCTATTCCAAACTGCTGCAACGGATACAGGTGACCACCGCTAGGGGAGACACTGCTGTATAGTCTATCCTTAGTGTGTGATCTGCAGCTCATATGCCTCGAACGGAATATGCTACTTACCAGTATGCATCTGTTCTTGGCATGTAGAGCTGCAGAGCCACACACGCCCACCCGCCTCCCCGGGACCTGTATCTGTTCCAGCATCGTCTTAATTAGACACTACACATGGACATCCTTTCTCTCTACTTCTTATACACTCCATCATTTCCCATCATGGCGAAAAACAATCTAAGAATGGAGTGGATGCCCATGCGCACTGTTGTCCAGAGGAGGAGTCACCTATCTTGTGACCAAAGACTTCTTCCGAAGACAACAACAACCTGCAATCATCCGAGCCCAACACCAGATGGCGATCTTATCCTTAGTGTGTGGCTCTGCAGCTCTACATGCCAAGAACAGATGCATACTGGTAAGTAGCATATTCCTTTCATGGGGTTTCTCATACTCTTAGTTTTGCTCAGCCACTGCCTCATACACTATGGGGTCTATTATGATTGCCCGCCATCGCACCGGGAGATGGGACCGCCCGCTATGTATGCGTCGGTCCCGCATGTACAATTAGGATGCGCCCGCCACACTGGCCAGTGCATCCCGCATTTTTTGCATTGCGGCGGGCAGTGCTGTCAGTTGCACCCGCCGCAATGCAAAAAAGGCATCTGTGCATTTGCATGCACAACGTGGCAGGCACCACGCGGTGCCTGCCACGGCGTGCATGCAAATGCATGGGGGTACCATAGGTACCACCCATGTGCCCCCCTCACCCACCCCAACATCCTGGGGACTCTCGACGGGCCTTTCCGTGGGCTGGTTCCCGCAGCCATTGTAATATGGATGGCCGTGTCTAGCAGACATCGCCATCATATTCAACCCTTTTCCGCCCGGTTGACTGGGTGGAAAAGCGGCGTACGGTCTTCCCGTCCGCTGCGGTACCCCTGCCATCATGATATGGCAGGGGGGGTAAATGGGAGGCGGGCGGGGGATTCTGTCGGGCGGACCGCCACCGCCATGCGGGCCGCGGCGATCCGCCCGACATAGTAATAGACCCCATGTGCTCTGTTACAACCTTAAATGCAGAAAACAAGTGCAAAGACCGGTCTTGACTATGTCATGAACAAATCTATCAGCGTAGATGTGTAATATGCCTACTCTTCTGCCGTATAAAGGGAATCCTATACATAGATATTGGTTTAATTGAATTCTATCAATCTCCGAGAGTAAAGTATGCAAAGGTAAGTGCTTGTTGGCCAAATACTAGGTAGTGTTGGTACCATATATGCTAGTGTCTGCCATAGTGCATGAAGAGAGCTTTACGTAATTCTGTTGCAGTTTTTAAACTGTTGCTCTTTTTCAAATGGGTACAAATATTGTTGATATTTAACACTTTATATGTATGTGTATATATATATATATATATATATATATATATATCAGTATGTGTGTATTTGTGCTTCATCTCCTCCTAATGTCTTTCAGCTCCATTTACCACTCAACTCTCCGTTGCCTGGAAGTGAATTAACCAAGGAACCTTTTCGTTGGGATCAGAGACTTTTCGCATTAGTTCTGCGTTTGCCTGGTACAACAGCTGCAGAACAAGAGCAACTGGTAGGGGTGCCTTTAGATGACTCTGCTATTACCCCTATGTGTGATGTTACCGGAGGTGAGTATGAGTTGGCTTGAGCATGGATCATCAAAGCAGCACACTTATTTTGCTGTCAGTATGCCAAGTTCTTCAGCGTGTTTCTTTTAATTGATTTTCTTTTTAGTAAATGATTTCTTTTTTTTTTTTAAAAACACAGATTTTTCTTTACTGTTTAAAAACGTTTTTGTTTGCCTTTGTCAGTTGCTGGAATTCTATTGATAAAGGTGTTGAGCATTTGTATCCTACTAAAGAAATCAGAGTTAATTAAATATACTCAAGTTAATCCTCAACTCATGTAAAATATACTTATTTTACTTAAAATCTGAAGCTATTTGTAAGGGTGAAGTTGACACTTACTCTGGGCAAAGATTCTGGGACTTAAATAATGTGACCAGGTTAATAGGAAATAAGCAATTATTTCTGCTTGGGAAATAAAACTACAATGGTAAACATGAAAGTTTAAGTGTACAGAGTACCAAACAAGTGTACAGGGAAGTTCATTTCTAAGTCAAGTTTTCCTCCTGTTATGCTGCAGTTAATGCTTTGTCAGTATCAAGGATGACCAGTACAGCTCAGAGGGATGGTCGCCTAACATTGTCAACAATGCACTGTTCCTTCTTGGTGTGGTCGCTGCTTTGCCTGGCTTTAAAAAAAATCAGTTTAAGTGAATGATCAATGGAAGAAAGTCCTCATGTCTGTAGTCTAGGGCACTTATAAAGAGGTTTACTCCTTGATTGAGGAGGGATACTAGGCAATAAGATCTGATCTCCTCCTGGTCTTTTCTTGGCTTTTGGCCCATCTTATAAAGGGCCTTGAACATAGATCAGGTGATTGACAGGTCTTGCAAAAAGAAGTTAAAGACAATCGCCATTTTTGGAGCAATTCTTTTAAAAGACAGTCAATATGTCCTTTGTCTTATTGCTATTTGCCTCGTTTGTTGACCTGAATGGATCTTCAAATGCTTTGGGGAATTAAGGGCCTCACCCATGGCCAATGAGCTCTTCAACAAATGGGATTCATCTGTGTGAGATTGGATGTCTCCCAGTCAGTTGATTATCTTGCATACAGTTGTTCAAAACATCTCTTACATCGTTTGGCTTTTGCATGGTCATCTTGGACCACCAGGCAGTTCTGCATTCTAAGGCAGCCTACTCTTTAGCTACTGTCCTTCTCTCTGAGCGATCAAGCAGGGAGCATTTAACCAGCTCTCAATACTTTCGTTATTTTAGCAGTGCATAATTGTGCTCTTTCCTATTTAAAGTGAAAATCTGATCATGAACCACCCAGAAGTGTCTTCCTCCCAGAATTTCTGTGCTAGTATGTGCTTTTCGCAAATCTCTAAAGCCATTATCACAAGAAGGGATTTCGTCGAGAAGTAAAAGGATGTTGCCCTCCACTCATCGCAAAATCCACAATAATGAACTCCAGACTCCTGCACTCCATGTAGTCCATCTTCAATTAACCCTGTGAAATCCATTTACCATAGGGGCAAAATCCTGTATACATCAAAGTTCTTAAAGAGAGTCACTGTAGTAATACCAATAAAGTGGTGGTGGGTCCTATCCACAAAAGTAGTGGTGTGTATTGATCCAAAAAAGTAGGAAACACCTTGCATAAGCAATCATATGTGCCAGTTGGTTAGCAGTTCCAAAAGGTGGGGCTTCTCTTCCTTGGCATATTCCGGTGTATGCAAGGATGCTTGCCACATCACAGCCATGTGGCAAAAAAAGATTTGGTATGAGTTTCGAACGCTATCCCTTCCACACTACTGTTTCAGGCCCTCTGTTCTGGAATAAGCAATCGTCTAAAAGACTAGGTCTGACACCACCACTAACATGCGATCACAGGGTGAAGAACCAGAACCTTTTGGACCTGGCGGCGCAGGGTACGCCCTCCGTCTTCTGGGTTCACCTGCTTCGTTACACAGAGACACGGAACACTCTGTCGGCGTTAGAAGATTGGATTTATTTAGCTGCAGCTAGTACAGTTATCCTAGAAGTACACAAAGTAGGTTCTCAGGAGACTGCCACTTCACTTTGTGGCGCATCAGATTAAATACTATACAATACAGAATTATTAACAGAACACACGCCCCAAGCAAAGAAGAAAAGAGCCAATAGGGTAAGTGGAAAACAAAGCAGAACCAGTAAGAAAGGTTCGAAAACAAAAAGATCAGATGACTCGAAGAGTCCTCTCCTCCAACTATGTTTGTCATCCCACCCCCGAACTGATTCATTAACAGAATACAACTGACTTGAAGGTGGTTAGATACGTTTGTATGTATTGGAGGACGGGCATGACACAAGAGAATGCTAGCAGGAGACAGTGAAGGCCAGTCGATAAGATATGATCAGGAAAGAATGGTGTGGGCCTACAGATGGTTGAAACGGGGATTAGGAAAGCCAGACCCGGATTAGTGTACTCGGCTAGTCCAAACACCAGCCTCGCAAACAAGGCTGAGGATGTATTTTAACACCAAGCTACGGGAAAGGCAGAATAGACTTCGTTCGCTGTGCTGCCTGAGTGGTGGCAATACAAAATGGCGGCGGGTCACAAAATGGCGGGTCGATTCGATCGTGATCGAAAATCGAAGTTCCACAAGGGGTACCTTCATCCTTCATTTGTATGAACCATGGACACATGATTAATAACTCAATAACAGGCGCAGATCATTATTTTAAGAAAGGCCAACATGTTTCAATGCCACTATAGTTTGTGGCGCGTTCATCAGGGCAAGAGGACCCAGTGTTCACTTATGAAATCTCCATACCTAAAATAGTAAAAACAAAACCAGTCCACCGTAAGATCAAGGAAAATCCCCAATATAAACTTGCAACGTTCTTAGACATAGAGCTTGTATATACTCTTATAGATGGTATATTTACCAAGAACCCACTGGGCGATTGCCTCCCAGTGAACAATCAGTATGCTGTGGGCAAAGTGTAACCACCTAAAAAAGACAAGCATTTGCAATGCAATAGGTCTCGCAGTTACGCAAGTTTGAGCTATTGGCATTGTAAATGGCTATGCCTTTTATTTTGGTATTGGTTTTGAAAACATAAATACAAGACATTGTTATTTATGACGGCAATAGCTTAAACTCGCGTAAATGCGAGACCTATTGCATTGCGTGCAGCAGTCAAACAAAGCAAGGCCAAATCGAGTCTTCAATGCGGCGGTCGATAAACGGTGTAGTGTACGTTAAATTAATCAAACATTTAATTTAGATAACACCAACGTGTATTGTTTACAGCACACTGCTACATAACGACTAAAAGCAAAATCGGTATAAATGAAAAAGATATGGTTCTAGATTCATGGAGACAGTCATCAAATGCATTAATCCAAGTTTAACCAAGTGACAGGGCATGGACATTTAAAGGAGCTTTCCTAATGCCGCAATCACCTACATTTTGATCAGAGAGATCTGATACACCAAGTGCGTATGTATTGGCCTAAATAGTGAATAAAAATGAGGCGTGACCTACATGAAAACAAAGCATCTTCGGATAAGGCGACTGCAGAAGGCAAACTGTATGTAAAGTACAAGCATGCATCCAAACAGTGGCCACACCGTCAGAGTTCTGAGCCAGGCAGCAAAACTACAACGTGAGAAGCAATAAAGGAGCCTGACTGGAAAAGATTAAATAAAGCACCTCAGAGTGGGAGACCGAGCTCTCTTCCTCCTCCTGACAGCTGCTCCCGAAGCGGATTAACCACAACAATAATAACAAACAAGCCGGAAGTCAGGCGCCCTTGCCCGGGACGTGGGCGGGGCCTGCTCCGGCAGGAAGAGAGACGGCGTACCATGCTAACGCGGGGCTCCCATGCTGAAGGGAGAGCCCCGCGGTGGCGACCGGAGTGGAGCGAAGCCCCGGGTCCCAGGAGGGGGCCCGGGTGAAGACTGCGGCGGACGAGGCTGCCCACGGCAGCATGGGGCTCCCGGGAGTGCAGGGAAGCCCCGCAAGAGAAGTGCTGCAGCCGCGAGGAGGAGCCCCCCCCCAGAAGAGCAGCCCGGTGAGTGAAGAAGGGCTGGGGGGTTCCGTGTGGGCTATTGTTGGTGCCTGATCGAGGCACAGCGTCCTTGGCGACAGCAGCGCTTCGCGCTGCGTGGGCTGACATGTGGTCGGAAGGGGGACAGGAGATGTGCACGCCGCGTGGCTGTAAGCGCGTACACCAATTCAAATCCGCTAAGAGCCTGCGCTTGCACATCTCCTGTCCCCCTTCCGAGGCAAGTCAGCAACAATAGATCTCGCCGAAAGCAGCGCTCCGCGCTGCGTTCGCAGGCGAGACCTAAAAAACATACATGGGTCATATTTTGGCACATACAGAGCATAGAGAGTGAACAGAGGCCCATTACAACCACCTAACAAATCAGAAAGTGAAGTCTCTAGTGTGGTATGTTTTTGAAACCACTATTATGTCAGATATTGAAGCCATTATCGAGCACTATCACGAAATTGCTGCATTTTTCCTTTCCTGTTCTGGCCAGAATAACTTGATGCCTCAAAGTGCACCCAGATGCTTTATGCTACTATAAAGAGTGCGTGGGCATCTTCACAAAACCACATCACACATGCATTCTTTATTTCTTTGTCTCTGGTGGCCAAGTCCTTTTGCAACAAGAATGGTGTACGGGTTTTCCTAATAAACTGAACCTTTTAACCAGAACGCCGATCATTGCTGTCGCCTCGGAGAGAGTTGCATCTCAAAGGTTTCCTACCTGCCGTGCCAGTAGTCGTGGTGCACAGTTTTCTCTACACCAACCCCCTGCATCCACTGGCAATAAAGCCACACCCAGGCCAAATTACTAGTGTGCTGTAGTGCTCATACAGGGCAATGAGCAGGTGACATCTTGGAGAGGGGAAGCAGCCCGTCCGAGTATAGAGCTTAATGACTACTGAAGGGGACGGATAGTACTGCCTGGGCATAAACATCAAAAATTCAAAATTATATGTAACAATTACTAAATCCATCTTTTAAATAATGAGTATAAAAATAATACAAAAGTTTAATGAAAAATGTTTTGAATACCGTTTTTACTCGCACAAGGTGCATAAGTTTACTATGGCCACAAAGTTGACCCTTGCATGATAAATACCAAAAGATACATCCCCTCTATATTGTCTTCGGGAGACAAATGTGAAAAAAGTCTACATAATCAGTAACTCTTACTTGCCAGTGTTAGTTTCGGTAGGCGAGCCCTTATACATAAACCGGACTCGAAGTGCACATGATATGTAGAAAGGAGTCCTATGAGGGTACCCAGTTGTACTTACCCTCCAAGTGGAATACAATCATGAATCTGATGCCACTCCACTGAATCATTTAGACCAAGATTGTCCACCTGTTTAGAGAAAATCAAATTGGCCTTCTTCCTAAAAATGGCCTTCTCCGCTCCATCCTAATCTCCTGTCAACCTGCTCCAACAGCGTCCACTCAGTCCAATGGGCTTTGTTGGTGCCGTTCAAAGTGTAGAACCAGCTTAGTGATCAAATTTCCTGCTATGATTGCACTAAGATGCTTTTGCTTGCATGTCATCTCTTTCCTGGTTGAAAGGCAAATATGAGAAGGATGCAGGGCTAACTTGATTGATAAATCACAAGACAAATTTTGCAGTTTGTCAGTTTGGCTTGGAAGCATACACGTCGTTGCAGAGTGGTCTGCAAGAGGAAGTTTTGGTAGATACTGTACAGTGCCAGTTTTTGTGGTGGATTCAGCACAATTGGGGTGACTGTGTGTGTGGAGGGTGTATAGTGATAACTGCGATGCCAGATGCCTATAACTAGCAATTTAGGGTTTTATGTGTTGAACACTTCCGGCGTGACTGTGGGGTAACGGGCATAACAGTGTGCGTGAGACACTTTGTGGTATTGTGTGTAGGGTTTTGCATGGGCCTAATATTAGGGTAATATGTAGGGAGGAAAGTAACGAAATTAGACTTTTTTTTTTTTTTAAGCTTTATCCTTTTGGCAAGAAATAAGGCATTTCAGGAATACATGGTCAGCGTCAGTGGCATAGCATCAAAACAATAAGAATCAAAGGAGAAAACAATTTGAAAGTGCGTCACATCAGCATCACAAAACAGACATGTCATAGGCTGGGTAATATCGGCAATAGAATGACTTATTAAAAAGAAAGCATAGTCCCACAGGCCAACCCCTTCCTGTGTGTCGTGGCCGCTAGTGATGGGTAGCCAAATCCTAGTCCCATTTAAGCGTCCGCGATCCCAATTGGACATAGAGATAGAAAGAACATTATACCGAGAGGATCAGGAGTAACGTACAGTACAGGTACTTTGGAAGGAGGATCTCTTTACCCCACGCCTTCCGGGACTATGCCATGTTGTACTTGTAAGCCAGAGGCTTACCGTAGTGTTTCAGCATACGCTCTGTAGCCCACTGATCGTCCGTGATGGGGTGGCCGAGGTCTACCACCCAGTCCGCGCGAACTTTGTCATGAACGGGCCTCAGTGACGCGCAGGCTTTGTATAGTTTAGAAATGAGATGTGCCCCGCTAGGGCTTTCAATTATTAGTGTAAGGGGCGGGAACGAGTCGGCCTCAAGGGGGAAACCAGGCAGCGCAGCGCGAAGCGCAGAGTGGATACATCTCAGCACAAAGCTGTCCATGAAGGTGACTGCATGAAAACTAGTATCTTCCGACGGGGAGAAAATATGCCCCTCAGGGTGGAGGTCTCCTAGTGTAGCAATAGCAAATTTGGTTAAGGTGCGCTGAATCAACCTTTCGCCAGTGATTGGAAGCAAATGGGCGTTTGGGAACGGCAGGGCAGAGTAGTGCAGTATAGGGGCAGTGGTGACCCTCCTCAGTTTCTCCCAGGCCCAACTGGTGGAGGAGACTGTCTGTATGTCAGTAGGGTCTCTAGGAACTCCCTTGGGTAATACGGTTGATAACCGCTCAGGAAGGACCAAATCTGCCTCTGGGCGAATATAGTGGATCTGTGCATCTGGGTGGAACCTTGCGTAGGCATGGCAGCATTGGCCCACTAAGTAATATAGTTGGAGATCCGGTACGCCATACCCACCTCTATCGTATGGTAAGGTGAGAATATGCCAACAGACGCGTGCTTGCTAACCCCCCCCATACCAGCCTGATAAGGTGCTTATGCAATTGCAAGAAAAAAACATTAGTGAGGGGGATAGGGAAATTGTTGAATAGATACAGAAATTTGGGCAGCACTCATCTTAAGAATCGCGACCCGGCCAGCAATGGACAAGGGAAAGTGCAGCCATCTCTCAACTTGAAATTCAAGTGCGGTAATTGCTTGGCCGTAGTTAAGGCTAGGGATCTGGGCAGTGTCGCGATGTATATGAATGCCTAAATATTTGACAGAATCAGTGCACCATTCAAGGGGGAATTCGCACTCCCAGAGGGGTCGTAGTGGGAGTTAACGGGAAGATCAGATGCCAGTTAATGCCTTGGCCGTAGAAGAGGCCGAACCGCAGTATTTCTCTGAGAGGCTCTAAGTTAATCTGGGGATCCCTAACGTAGAAGATGGTGTCTTCCGCGTATAGCGAAATTAGGAGGGGGCCAGCGTTAAATTGCAAGCCACTTTGTAGATGCCGTTCCTGAAAGTAGCGGATTAGGGGGTCCATGGCTAAAATAAACAGGGTGAGAAGGGGCAGCCCTGACGTGTAACACGAGAAAGAGAAAAGGGATGGGCTAATGTTCGGTTGATGTAGAGCTCCGCCGTGGGGCGGCTGTATAGTAAGGTGGTGGTGGCTATGAAGCCCATGGGCATGCCCATGCGGTGCATTACTGACAGGTAGTAGGGCCATGCTAAAGAATCAAAGGCCTTCTTGGTGTCCAACAAGATTGGGGCGGCAGCAAACCGCATGATTGATTCTATGGAGGACCAATAAGAGTGTCAGGAGATTGAAAGAGGTGGATCGATGAGGGATAAAGCCGGATTTGGCCAGAGATATTATGAATTCCATCAACTGGGAGAGGCAATTGGCGATGATTTTGGCTAATATTTTATAGTCATAAGTTCAGAAGGGACAATGGTCTGTAAGATCCGCATGACGTTAGATCTTTCATGGGTTTGGGGAGAAGGATCACAACCGCTTCCCTAAGCGTGGGGGGCAGTATTTGTTTCTCGAGGACCTCCGCGTAAACCTCAATCCGCTGCAGGGCCAGCAGATCTTTGTATGTCTTGTAAAAGTCCCCTGTAAAGCCGTCCTGCCCGGGGGCAGAGGAGAGATTCAATGGCACCAAGAACCTCGGTTTCAGCTATTGGTTCTGCGAGAAAGTCTTGCACGTCTTTCTACAAATAAACCATGGCATTTTCCGACAAATAAGCTTCCTGTGCCAAAGGGTCTCGCCCTGTCTTGGTGGACTATAAGGCGTGAAGTATTCGAGGAATTCCTCACAAATCTCCGAAGTGGAGGTGAGTGCCAGAACCCTGCCCGGACGTTCACCCTCTCCTTACCGCCTGGCAGTCTGATTTTTGCCTAGTTATAGTATCTCGCGGCCTCGCGGAAATCAAGCCGGAGGGACCAAGGAGTGTAATGTAGTGTCATCCAAGTCAGCGAGTTTGCACTCAATACGGGAGATTGTGGTGCGGAGACTTTTAAGCACACCAGAGTGTTTGGCTATGCACACGCCCCTGATGTATGCCTTGAAGCCCTCCCACAGAACCGCCCAGGAGTCCACTGAGCCAGTGTTTATAGTGAAGTAGTCTTCAATGGCTTTGTGCTCTTCTTTAAAAAGATCATCGTAGAGTGCACGGCTCGGAAAGCGCCATTGGCATTCGAACCCCTCTGGACGAGGGATCCTCAGATGGAGCTGCACCAGAGAACGGTCCGTGTATGTTCTCTGGAGCGTCCCAAGTGTCTGAAACCAGTTAGCAATAGCAGGGGAAACTGGCCAAAAGTCAATTCTCGTCCAAGTGTTGTGTTGGCCAGCGTAATGTGGGTATTCGGTGAAGGTGGGATTGTGCAGATGCCAAATATCTAGTAAGGAAAGTTACGGTCAGATGGCCGTGAGAGCGCGTCTAAAGCGCTGTTTAGTGTAGGGGGTTGAGGCTGTGCTGTCCAATGCGGGATTGAGGATCAGATTAAAATCACCTCCCACCAAGGGCAGGCAAGGGTCCAGTTTTAATAGCTGGGCATGTAAGGAGTGAAAAAATTCAGGCGAATCAGTGTTCGGAGCGTATACACACATCAGAGCCACCCTGTGACCCATGAGAGATCCCATAACAATAATATATCTACCCTCCTTATCCCCGATAACGGAGCCTAAGCTAAAGGGGACCCGCTTGTGAATGAGGATGGCCATTCCCCTGGCATAGTCACTGAAATTGGCAAAATACCGGTGTGCCCTCCCCAACTGGCAGCAAAGCAGAGTGAGTCAGTTTTAGGTAGTTGTGTTTCCTGCAAATAAGCAATATCCACTCTATGCCTGCGGAGGTAATGAATAACATGTCTTCTTTTACTGTTTTCGTTGAGGTCTCTGACGTTCCAAGACATTAGGGACAGGCCTGAAGGACCATCTATATTACCCAGCTGAGTCATTGGGAGTGTGTGTCAAACAGGTCATGTACATACAACAACAAAAACAAGAGCCGTTACAGTGAACATACCTGCATCCAACTGAAACCGTCTGAGCTAAAATCCTGTGAGCTTCAGTGCAACCGATCAACTGAACCCTCCCCCACCCAGCCTCTTCCAAAAGGGAGAGAGGCATACCCCGGAACTAAAAGCGTATCCCGATATACCAATAAACTTTAAGCTGTAATGGAGTAGACCCCAACAAGGTATATACGAATTCCAAGAGAGTAAACCAAAGGTGTACACCACGAGGGGTGGCAACGCCACGCCAGTCAGTCAATTAGAAACATACTGGTGAGCTGAACATTAATATCCCAACCTATGAATGCCATTAGTTCATTGCCTGCAGGTTGTCCTGATCAGCCTGTGCCCTCACTGGAAAACAGTTCCATGCTTGCGTTCGAGCCGCTACCCAAGGGTGATTATCTGTCCCCATCTGCACCTGACCGGTGGTTGTTCTGTTTGTAAGTGCGGCAAAATTCCTGCACCTCTGTCGTGGTGTCGAAAATGCGCGATCGGCCCTTTACATCAACTCGCAGAGTAGAGCATGCCATATTTCATGCCCCAAGTTCCTGAGTGTGGCCTTGACCCCATTGTGCTTGCGGCAGGCTTCCTGTACCATGACCGTGAAGTCTGGATAGAGCGCTATTTTGGAGCCTTGCCAATCTGTCACCTTTCTCTCTGGCGAGGCGCAGTGCTGTATCACAGTCCCTGGAGTTCATAATACGGGCGATGATGGACTGTGGGGGAAGGCCCGGATTAGGTCTAGGGCCCAGAGAGCGGTGAGCACATTCCACCACGAATCCTGGAGTGAAGGACTCCCTGCCAAACATGTCCGCCAGCAAGGTCTCGACGAAGAGGTCCAGACGGCCCGTTGAAGTGGTCTCTGGTGTCCAATATGTGGACATTATTGCGCTGACTGCGTGCCTCAAGGTCTTCGTTTTTCATCGCCACGTCCTTAAGGATATGCTCCATACGTTCCAGCCGCTTAAGGGATTGCGCCGTTCCGTCCTCTATGTCAGAGATGCGTGCCTCTGCAAAGTCCAGGCGTCGATCATGCACTTGGATTTTTGCCCCCATATCTTCCAGACGTTTATCCAGCGTGTCGAAGCACTCATCAAGCGCATGTAAACCCGCCCTCATTTCCAGGAGCAGTGTAGATGTCTGCGGAGAGAGCATCAGTGCTATCCGAACCCAGGCTACTCTCCGGCATGGTGGGGTCGTCATCACGTCTTTACTCCACAATTTTTTCAAATGGCAGGGTCTTTTGCTTAGGGTCTTTACGGCCCGTGCTGCTGTAGGGTCGAACTGTATGAGCTGTAGCTACGCTAGGCTGCGCTGTGTAATGGTTAGGCCTGGAGAAAGGCTGACTTTGTAGGAAGAACTTGAGGTAGAGGGGCCAGTGTTGGGACCCCAGATGACAGCAGGTTAAAAACCCCTGAAAGAGCAGATGGCTGGGGGGCGGGGGGCGATCGCCCACACAATGGGCCAGGAGTGGCAATCATTGCGCTGGTAGGCTCTGCGTGGAAGCAGGACCTTGCCCCGTTTGTGTGCACTTCATGTGGAAGCCAAGGGGAGAGGCTGGAAGCGATGCCAGCCCAGCGGGCGTGCCGTGGCGATGTTGCGGGACTGCAATCCGCAAGGACTGGCCAGATGCAGAATTTTAGGGCCTTCCCAGGGTGAGCCGGAGGAGAGCAGTGTTGATAGCAGTAGGCCCAGGGAGGGGGGCACGCTGCAGAAGTGGTGTTCCGCCCCCCCCCCCTGTGCGTGGCAATGTCCCATAAGAATCTGGGAGGTGGAACAAGCAGTGCGGTGAAGCGGGCGCCCAAGATATATCGTAATGGCGGCACCGGGCGGAAGGCAGCAGCTCCTGGCCACCCTAGGGATGTCCGGGTTCGGGTCGGCTTTGTCCCTCGCTACAAGGGAGCCAGTAGGCAGTAGGCGCGGCGGCCCAGCCCCCACGGGGCCTATGGAGAGAAAGGTCGGGAGGTGCGGGCCTATGCGTCCAGGCAAGCCACAAAGCAGCGGTAGGCTGACGATCCCAGGAGGGGGGGGGGAGAGCGCTGATCTCCACCCGCGCCCAGCGGTCTCACCTCGTGTCCCAGCGTCTGCGCGGGCAGGGGATTCCGCTGCAGCGGGCGTCCGGGTTACGGGCAGGCCTCGATGTAAATGGAAGCGGTTCAGACGCAGGCGCGCCTCTCCCCTCCGCACTGCGAACGGTTGGCGCCTCACGGAGCTCCCCGCTGGTTACATTTCGGACATAGTTTTTTTGTTAAATTCTGTTTTAGATTTTCACAGCATCGTACAAACATGCAGCTGCGGCAGGCAGTGTTGAACCAAAAACAATATAAATAAACTTAAAAAGGTACATGTTGAGATCAGATATCACATGACATGCATTCTTTGGGCCCCACTCCATAGTAACACTGCCCCCAAATCCAAGAAATCCGAATAAATGCCAGTATACATAAGCAATTTATACAGTATCTTCCTGTATCTGTAGTAATAAATAGTCTCTTAATGGCGACCAGATGTCTTTAGGCTTAGACGACACAGGCAATTCCTCTGCATACAACTACAACTGTTCACGACCGAACACGAGATCCTTAATCCACTCGTCAACTTTAGGTGATCGTTTGCTGTCTCAAGTAAACACAATACGTTGTTTGGCAAGCAAGAGAGCCACCCTAACAAACCTTCCCAGAGCGGCCTTCAGCTGGGGTGCATGGCCAAGCAGACATTCCAAAGGCGTACACTGTAAAACAATTCCTGTCATGGTGTGTATGCGAGCAACGACACCCTCCCAGTATTTATGCACACAATCACATACCAGGTGGAGAAAATCAGCTTGCGACAGGCCACAGCACCTGCAGTGATCTGACTCCCGCAGTCCCATTCTATACAACCTAACAGGAGTATGATATATTTGATGTATGAATTTAAAGTGTATAATACGAAAATTATCATTGGGGGGGAAAGGCGACACGTGAGAGTACAGATTTGTTCCCAGCCCCGTGGGAGAATCGGGGAATCCAGTATAGCATTCCAGTGCTCTAAACTACTATCCGACCCACACATAGTCTCCCCCTGCACTGCCTTATAAAGCTTGGTAATAAACTTTTTCTTAGTTGGGGTGACCAATAGCAGTTGAAGCGACTGGAGCGTGGGGTGTTCCGCCGGAAAGACTGGGTAATGATCCTTAAGTGCGCGTTTCAGCCGATCGAGGGAGTATTGAAACCGCAAGGTGGGATTCTGGATGTAGCCTGTATCAGCCTCCGACTAATACCTCCCTCCCGTAAAAATCCCGCATGTGCGCAATGCCAACCTCCTTTAGGGCTCTCATGGGCCCCTGCTCTTGAGTCACCGATAGAGCGCCGTGGCCCATCAGGGGCAAAGCAGGCACATAGAGCGGGAGCTTCTGAGCACGCCTACCGATCGCCTGCCAGGCTGCAATAGTGTTATCTATAGTATTAATCTCGAGTTTGGGCGTGCGCCTATTAGTGTGTGTATTAGTGCGAGTGAAACAGGGTAAGCATCCCCATCCTCCACCGCAATGTGTTGAATAAAATCGTGCCCCGAAACCAATAGTACGCGTATTGGGCTTGGGCACAAAGATAATATATATAAAAAATCCGGAGTCGCAAAACCTCCTTTATCATAAGTCAGGGTTAATATATGCCAGCTAATTCTGGGTTGCTTATTACCCCATGTGAGAAAGTGCCCTCTTTCTTGCATGGTATGCCCCCACTTTTTGCTAAATTGCTGAATGTACTTTTACTGAGTGTACCCTGGACTTCTGCCAATCAGGTGCCCAGGGCCTATGTTCCTTCCTTGAAACACACAAACTCCCAATTGGCAAACCCTGGCCACATGTCAGCCCCTAGTAAATGGTACCCAGAGCCTTGTGACCAGGGAAGACCCCTAAGGGCTGCAGCACTGATTGTGCCACCCTTAGGGGCCCTGTACCCTTACACACACACACACTGCCTTTGCAGGCTGAGTGTCTGGGTGCAGGACAAAATGAAGAGTCGACATGGCACACATCTGTGTGCCATGCCCAACACCCACACTGCCAAGACATATGTCAGTCACCCCTCTGGCTGGGTGCCTTATGCCCATGGTGTGGGCACAGGAGCAGGAGCCCTGTGCCCCTACAGTACCCAGGTCCATTCCCGGGCACTGTAAGTGCGGTGCTGCCATTTCAGAGTACATGGTGCTGAGAGCTCGTCAAACACGAGCTCCACAGCACCATAATGGCAACACTAAAGACTGGGAAGTTTGGTATCAAACTTCTCAGCACATTAAACCCACACTGATGCCAGTGTGAGATTTAATGTACCAAGCACCCCAGAGGGCATCTTAGAGATGCCCTCCTACAGCTAACCTACAATCCACGTCTGCTCTGAGGCTGCCCAGGCTGCCACACAGCAGACACGTTGCTGGACCCCTGGGTGGGAGAGCCCCTGCTCTCCCGGGCCTGCAACAATGCACATCCTGGGTGAGGTGATAGATCTCCTCCCCCAGGATGAGCAAAGGGAAGCCTCAAAGGCCTGCCGCCTCTAGGAGTTTCCCCAGGCCACTGCAACCCCCCACTCTGGCGGGAAGCTTGGCCGGAAACCCCATACAAGGACAGGGGATGTGCCAGCCTGCCCACCCCTCAGGTGGGGGAGGCGAGGTGAAGCACATCTCCGGGCTCTCGCCATCTTGAAGATGGGAGACCCTGCCCTATCAGGATTAGGCTACTGCCCCCCTCCCACAGGAGAGGAGCAGGATAGGGGGTGTACCCACCCCAGGACAGGGACCCATTGGTCCCTGGCCTTTACCTACCTGTAACGCCCCTAAATCTAGTATTTAGGGGCACCCTGAACCTTCCTTCCCCAGATTCCAGATTCTGAAACTACAAGAAGAGCGAAAAGAAAAGACCTGCCCTGCAGCTGCAAAGGAGAGGGACACACCAACTGCTTTGGCCCCAGCCCTACCGGCCTGTCTACCTCGGACTTGCTCCTGCTCCAAACCCGGCATCTCTTGTGGCCAGCAACCTCAGAAACCCCGGAGGACCTGGCTACCTTTGAACTCTGATCCCCTGGGACTCCCACGAGTAGAGGCTCTACTCAGAACCTACCTTTCACCCCTGGCAGCAGCCCGGAACCGCGATCCCAGCCCACTCTGCACTCGCCAAGCCTGGCCGGTGCCGGAGTGAACTAAACCCACGAGGACGACCCCACGGCGACTGTGACCCCGAGTCCGGCACCCAAGGACCCCCCTCGACTATCCTGAAGAAGCTTGCAGCCTCAGAACCGAGTGCCACCCCAACCGCGATCAACAAAGGGTAAGATTTCCCGACACCAAAAGGCACCCCTGCACCCGGTGCCCCACGGCCCTCTGTGTCCAATCCCGGGGTACTTACCTATCCTCCAACTACCCAACTTACCCCTCGAGGTGGTGGTGGCACCCGAAGAGTCCTCGTCCCCGAGCCTGCAGTCTTTTTCTAAACCGGAGATTTCCTATAGAAATCAATTGAGCGCCCGACGGCTCAAAAGCACCCTGCAGCCAGCCGCCCGAGTGGCCCTGGCAGTGAAAACTCTACTCTAACCTACTTCCCCACTTGCCTTGAGTAAGTGACCAGGAGCTCAGCTCCCACAGCCGCGTGGCTTGCCCGACAGCAGCCACCAACCCTGGCCCCCCTATCCCTCATAGGATAGCATTGGGCCTAACTCTCTCTGCACCCGGCCGTCCTGAAACCGCTGAGGGTAAACTGACTGTACCTACCTGACCCTGGGGGACCCCTGAGTCTATGCCCAGAAATTCAACTCTGCCAGTCGAGAACTTACCCTTAAACCGCTAACTTCATTTTCCTCATAGGGTAACATTGACTGGCTTTTTCTTGGAAATTCTTCTAAGTGTGAACTTTTCAAAACTCAAAATATTCACCAAAAATCAGCCGAGTACCAAAATCTAATTTACTCACCTGCTCTTAGGTGAGCTCCCAGTGCTGGATCGTGGTGCCCAGCACTGACTCTGAAAAGTACCCACGACTATACTTACCTTTAACTCATTTTTCTTCCATAGGAAACCATTGACTGCTTTTCTATGAAATTTCTTCTAAGTGTTGATTTCTGCAATTTCTAAATATTCCTCAAAAATCGTATAACATCTGAAAACGTAATTACTTACCTGTTTTGGATAAATGTCCCAGTACTGAGTCTAGCCACCCAGTACTGGATTACAAAAGTAACGATAACCTACTGTACCTGTAACCTATATTTCCTTCCATAGGGAATCATTGATTGTTTGCTCTGAAATATTTTCTAAGTGCTCACTTTTGAAATAGCTAAATATTAGTTAAAAATCACTACAGTACCAAAGTCGACTCAACAGCTGATTCTGAGAACTGACCCAGGACTGGATCTAGGATCCAAGCCTGGAATTACAAAAGTAATCTAAAAAGTAATCTGTTGCATATAATTTGAATTTAGCATTGAGCTCAATGTATTGTGTTTAGAAATAGAGTTGCCTACTGCAACTATTTGTAACTGTTTACTAAAAAGTCTATTGCATATACAAAAGTTTTTTGATGAAACATCTCCTGTCGAGAAAGTATATTTTAATTCCAAGTGCTAGTTCTAAAATAAAACAAACATATATTTTTTTTATATACAAACCATTGGCCTAGAGTTCAGTTATTGAGTGTGTGGAACTATTTGCTGACTGAGTGTGTACAACAGATGCTTTACACGTCCTCTGATACTGCCTTACTGCTCGACCAGGCTACCACTTTGGAGAGTAAGGTTATATCTAACTTTAACCTCTGTTAAACCCTTGGGGTCTGTGGACTCTGTACACCCTGTACCTATTAAGGAACAGTATATACAGAGCCACTTTCTCACACCCCAAACCAGCCTCAAGAGTTGGGATCGTACTGTTTTAAAAACATGTGTGGCGAGTTTGATCGGGATATTGCAAAATAGATATCGAAACCGCGGAAGGATTATCATAATCACTGCTATGCAGTCAGCCAAGGACAACGGGAGGTGTAACCACCTATCCACTTGTTGCACTAAGTTGTTATAGGCCATTCCATAGTTCTCCTCAATGACTATCTCAGGATCACGGTGTATCCATACACCTAGATACTTCACCGGAACTGTGGACCAGACCAAGGGGTATTCCAGCTGGGGCAGAGGCGTATTGAGTGTCAAGGGAATGATTACCGATTTCTCCAGTTTATCTTCAGTCCCGAGAACAAGCCAAAACGAATATATTCCCGGATAACCGGAGAAAAATACTGCTGAGGATCTCGTATGGAAAGGACCATATCGTCCGCATACATCAAGATCCCAACCGGACGATGATTAAAATTTAAGGCAGTTTCTCTATGCCGCTGTCGGATACATTTCGGGCATAGTTGTGTGGTCACCGCAGGATGGGCCGCCCTCTGGAGCAGAGTGTAGTGGCGATAGGGCATTACTGCAAAGGACTGGCGGAGCTTCAATGCCCCGTGGCCATGTTTGTCGGTGGCTTGGCCACGCCCCCATGTCGAAATGAGACTTGGAGTACATTATTGAGAACGATGTGGGCAATGCTGGAACAATAAACAAAGTGCTCTGGGAACCCATGCTTACAAATGTATATATTACTTCTCCAACATTAGATCTTTTATATATTCACATGCTTGTATCATTCTCTGTTGTCAAGCTGGAAATCCCTGGTACAATAAAATAGCAGTATACAGTGCAAAAATAGACAACATATAGTATATAATGCAAAAAGGCCATAGGCTTGAAACACAGTATTTTTAACACACCCACCTCATTTGACAAGCAACTGTCACCATGGCTGACAAGGTGGAGAGATCATTTTAAAGCCTGTTTATCTTGTGACTGCAAGGAGATTTATACTGATGAACCACAATTGTTTTTACCCTAAACTTAACTCAGCAGATTGCAAGTATTTCTCCACCAAGACTCTAAAGACAGAGAAAGGAGGCTGGCATTATGTCTGATGAATAAAGAGCATTTTCCTCCCTCTAAAGGAGATTCCCCCTCTTTAGGGAAAGATTCTGTGAGAACCGCCCCCAGCACTTCCATGAAGCAGCACACAAGAAGAGTCTTGTTCAGTTTCCCAGAGCATGATTTATTTGGTACAGTGCTTGTAGCCACCTCCTGTTTTTGAGCTAACTACAGAGACTCACCTGGGACAAAGAAGAAATCTTTACAAGTCATCTTATCGACGTAGAGACCCACGATGCCAGTTTTTGGGTTCATCGTTGACGTTGAAGATATTGACGACACAGGCGTCAACTACAACACTGACCTCAACTACAACACGGACATCAAGCATTCCCTCAATAAAAGCGCTGTCGAGCTTGCTGTCAGGGCAAAGACTATACCGTTGAGGGCGATGACCCTACCCTCAACGACAGTGGCCCTACCGTCGAAGACCATACCGTTGACTGCATCTCTATTGGGATCCACACAGTCAAATGAAAAACAGGGGAGATGTTTTTCCACCTTTTAAAGTTGATGAATGCATCTCCAGTGCAATTAAAAAAGTTGAGTGGTTATACCTTACTGACAGTTTACAGCCCAACAAAATTGGATGTGAGATATATCAGATTTTGAAGAGGACACAATGGATGATGAGTCCTTCAGTGAATGTGTCAGCAGGAGTACAAGTCTGAAAGTACTCTATTGTAATATCTAGGTGGTTTCTTCCTTAAGTCCAAAGAGCTAGATGTGGTCCAAGTGCCAGTGGCCTCCTTATTACTATTGCAACAAATGATGCTTACTTTTACTAAATTATTGCCGTAGAAACCATCGGATAATTTTAACATGGGGTTCCTGCTGCTCCGATCCTCCCGCTTACTCAGCCTGCGCCTTTACCAGTTTCAGCTGCTAGGCAGCCATCACAGATGCCACCTCCTCCGACGCCAAGGGGATTTGTCCATGGAGAATACATGGATGATGTAGAGGAAGGTGATCTACCACCATGCTGATAATGATGGCAGAGATGTTATTGTCCCAAGATGAAACGATGGGCCAGTTCCACAAGATGCTACAAATGATATCTCATTTATTGATTGAAAGAGCTGCCAAGAAATTCAGCCTATAGATCAACCATGTTTTCCATGACTTCAAAGAGCAACCTCAGAAATATGTTATGCTCAGAAGATCTGAAATTAATGAAGATACCTGCTACCGTCCTTGCTGTGATACCTTGTCTGGAAAAGAAATACGGAGCCTTGGATTCAGATACGGCTAGCCTCAATGGTCATACTAGACCGTATTCATAATTGTTTCAGCGGCTCAGACTGGGACTGAGAACCCAGTACCACCATTATCTAGTCGATCAGACAAGGATAGTAAATGTATAGACAATCTGGGTTGGGGAATATGTTTCTTTTATTGCAAATACCTCAATAAAGACAGCCATTGCCCTGGCGATTTCAGGTTATGATCGCCAGAAGTGGCAGGACAAAGCTCCATTACTGGATTTTATCTCGGAGGATGAATGAGAGATGGCAAGAGCTATCCTAAAGGAAGGAGAACGAACCTCTTTGATTAATGTTGCGGTGATGAATGCCGCAATTACGGTTTTCGGCAGTTGGCAGGAGGGACTGTACTAAGGAGGCAAGTCTGGTTAAAATCCATAGCCTTCTGTACTGATGTCCAATCTAAAACCTTAAGACATGCATTTTGATGGGCTCAATCTTTTTGGTAAACATGTTGATGAAGCTCTGCAAAGTCTTAAAACAGACACTGATACAGCAAGGGCATTAGGAGTGTAGCAGTGTGCAGATTTGGGACGTCTACTTTTCGTGGCTCAGAGATCACAAAATTTCACAGCAGCATTCACCAGTATGGCGCTCCAGTATACTCCTATTATCCTCAAAGACAGTCTGGGTACGATCAATGATATTCCTTTACTCAAAACCAAAGGCAAACTTGCAGGAGGTCTGCAGGAAGGGAAAGAGATGCCTCACAAGTACGAACCAATGATGATCAGATGGGACACAGATTCTCTGCTCTCCCCCTCCCTTTCCACCTGATCCTCAGAAGTTGGGAGGAGGGGGTGTTTTTCCTTTTTGCTCCTGCATGAAAGGACATAACATCAAACAAATGGGTTTATAAATTGTCCTGTCAGGCCATATGTTGGAGTTCCTCCAGAGCCCCAGGTTGTCCACCAAAAAAGGAGCATTATTTGGAGGAGCTGCAAATGGAAATTCTCATGCTTCTTTCAAAGGTAGCTGTGGACAGCAATGTGACCCGACGCCATCGCCCGTCCCCGGGAGACCCCATTTTCCTCTCCCAACACCCCACCCCTGAGAGCTTGGTTGTCCAAGCCTCAACGTCCCAGAGCGAATTCCCTACCGCAGCCCCGGACAGGGAATCCAAGAGACTGGAACAATTTGGGAAGAAGTCTTTTTTTCTTCCACCAGTTCAGGGCTGCTGTCTGGGAACACCGTATGCCTCTTGGGCCGTTACTCCCACTCTTTGTGGGATATGGTGGCGCAAGTGCTGCCTCAGTGTCCGGAGGAGGCGCGGACAGTGCTCTCGAAAGCTATTGCTGAGGGAAGAGATGCAGCCAAGTTCACGATATGATGTGGCCTAGACACCGCCGACTCGCTGGGCAGAGCGATTTCCATGATGGTGGCGCTACACCGCCACACCTGGCTGAGGACTACAGGCTTCTTAGGGGATGTCCAGAACACCCAGATGGACATGCCCTTTGATGGCATTTGCCTTTTTGGCAACAAGGCAGATAGCTCGTTGGAGCGTTTTAAGGACTCCCAGGCTACGGCCAAGTCCATTGGCCTGTCGGCCACTTGCCCTCCTCTGTCTTCTGCTTTTCGCTCCTATCGTGGCCCTGAAGGGGCACCCAGCATGTTCGCTTCAGAGCCACAGGCCGCAGCAGTCTCAGCGCGGACGTGGGAACTGCAGAGGCGGTTCAGGGGTCCATTGGGCGGGTCAGTCCACTTCCACCCCGGCCACTACTGCCCCAAAACCTAGTCCAGTCTTTCAGAACCATCAAGCACCAGTGGGCGGCAGGATTCGCCATCACCTCCCCCACTGGCGTACCATCACTTCAGACAGGTGGGTTTTAGACATAGTTCGGAGGGGCTAATCCCTCCCCTTCGGGACTACCCCTCCAGCCATGCCACCCCAAAACCACCGCATGTCGGGGGGGAGGGCGAGCACTTGGCACTTCAACAGGAAGTCGCAGCCCTCTTGGCCAAGGGGGCCATCGAGCGCGTTCCTGCGCCAGAAGTAGAATGAGGTTGTTATTCCCACTACTTTCTGGTGCCCAAGTAGGACAAGGGCCTGCGTCCTATCTTGGACCTCAAGGACGTCAATTGCTGCCTCCGGAAGGAGAAGTTCAAGATGCTAACTCTGGCTGAGGTCTTGTCTCCTCTCAACCCTGGAGACTGGATTGTAGCGTGGGACTTGCAGGACTCCTATTTCCACATTCCCGTCATGCCGGCGTTACCTGCAGTTCACGGTAGGCCACGAGAATTTTCAGGTTACCGTGCTCCCCTTTGGCCTTACCAGTGCCCCTTGGGTGTTCACGAAAGTGATGGCGGTGTTCGCAGCTCATCTGCGCAGATCAGGGGTTCCAGTCTTCCCCTATCTCAACGACTAGCTGTTGAAGGCGGGATCGCCCCAGACATTGGTTTCCCACCTCCAGACTATGGCGGACTTCCGGCATTTGCTGGGGTTCTCCCTCAATGTGCCGAAGTCGCACCTGGTTACCTCTCAGAAGCTCCTCTTCATCAGAGCGGTTCTGGACAAGACGCAATTTCGGGCCTATCCTCCCGAACGGCGAGTCCAGGATATTCAGGCTATGATTTCGATCTTTCAGCCTCTATCCTGGGTTTCGGTCAGGATGACC
Organism: Triturus cristatus; assembly: GCF_964204655.1. Taxonomy (NCBI): domain Eukaryota; kingdom Metazoa; phylum Chordata; class Amphibia; order Caudata; family Salamandridae; genus Triturus; species Triturus cristatus. The sequence continues at coordinate 405,578,806 of NC_140591.1, forward strand.
CTGAGGCTGCTGGGCCTCATGGCCTCCTGCTGGTCACTCATGCCAGATGGCATATGCGGGCTCTGCAGTGGGACCTGCAGTTCCAGTGGGCGCAGCATATGGGGAACCTGTCCGATTACGTCCAGATCTTCGAGGGCACTGCACAGCAGCTGCTGCAGTGGTGGCTCACGAATCAACATTGGGTCCAGGGCAGATCCCTCTCCCTTCCCCAACCGGAGCACACAGTGGTGAAGGGCACGTCCCTCCTGGGCTGGGGAGAGCCACATGGGAGAGGCGGAGATCAGAGGCCTCTGGTCTCCGGCGGAGTCCAAGCTCCATATCAACCTTCTGGAGCTTCGGCCGATCTGATGTGCACTGAGGGCATTCCTTCCCTCTGTTAAAGGGAAAGTGGTCCAGGTGTTCAGACACCACCGCCATGTGGTACTGCAACAAACCGGGCTGGGTGGGGTCATGGACCCCATGTCAGGAGGCTCTGCGCCTCTGGACATGGCTGGAACAGCAGGGCATTTCCCTGGTGGTTCAACTCCTGGCAGGTTCCCTGAATGCCAGGGCAGACTAACTCAGCCGCCGGTGCATGATGGATTACGAATGGCGTCTTCACTCGGACGTGGCGCAAGGTCTCTTTCAACGGTGGGCAGAGCCTTGGTTAGATCTATTCGCCACTGAAGAGAACGCGCAAAGTCAGCAGTTCTGCGTGTTGGAATTCCCAAGGCGGCACTCGCTAGGCGACGCTTTTCGTCGCGAGTGGAGTTGCGGTCTGTTGTACGCCTTTACGCCTATACCACTTCTACCCAGAGTGCTGAAGATCAGGCGTAACCGGGCCCAAGTCATTCTTGTGGCTCTGGACTGGGCTGGAAGGGTATGGTATCCCGAGCTACTCAGTATGACGATCGATCCCCCGATCCGACTGCCTCTTCGGGAGGCTCTTCTTTTGCGGCAGCAGGGGACGGTCCTCCACCCGAACCTGTCCAGCCTCCACCTCTTGGCGTGGAGATTGAGCAGCGGCAGTTGATTCCTTTTGACTTGCCTCCTGAAGTCTGTGATGTCATTGTGGCAGCCAGGCGTCCCTCCACCAAGTTGATATACGCCTGCAGATGGAACAAATTTGTAGCATGGTGCACAGCAAAGGCTGTGGATCCCCTTTCTGCCCCCTTTAAGAAGTTCTTCTGTTTCTCCTTTCCTTGGCCCACCAGGGCTCTGCTTTTTGCACTATCAAGGGCTACCTTTCTGCTGTTTCGGCCTTTCTCAGGCTCCCTGATCAACCCTCTCTTTTCAAGTCCCCTGTTGTAACTAGATTTCTCAAAGGCATTACTCACCTTTTCCCTCCTATTCCTTTTTTGATGCCACAGTGGGACTTAAACCTGGTTTTAACGTATTTAATGCGCGTTCCCATTTAGCCTCTTCACAACTGTCCTCTTCGTCTGCTAACCTTGAAGACTGCTTTCCTGGTGGCCATTACCTCTGCTAGGAGTGTGTGAGTTCCAGGCTCCTTCTTGTAAGCCTCCTTTTCTCTCTGTCCATCTGGACATGGTTGTGCTCCGGACACGGCTATCCTTTCTTCCAAAGGTTGTCACTGCCTTTCACATCGGGTAGACCATCACTTTGCCCACCTTCTTTCCGCCTCTGCATCCTTCTAAAGAGGAAGAGAGGCTCCATCGTCAGGACCCAAAACGTGCGCGCTCGTTTTATTTGAACAGCACACAACAGTTCCGGGTGGATGTCCAGCTCTTTGTTGGCCACGTTGGTGCCAAAAAAGGTCGGGCAGTACACAAGTGGACTATCTCCTGATTGGTCGTCTTATTTATTAAAGCCTGTTATTCTCTAGCTAGAAAAAAAAGCTCAGTTGGGTTGTGCGCCCATTCCACCAGGGCGACTGCAGCACTACCGCATTGGGATGTGGTGTCCCCCTGCAAGACATCTGTCGGGCAGCTACGTGGGCCTCGCTGCACACTTTTACTAACCACTACTGCCTGGACAGCCAAGTCCGGAGAGACGGCTTCTTTGGCCGTTCTGTTCTCCAAGACTTCCTGGTGTGATCTTGGTTCGCAGACCCACCGCCGTGGTTGGTATTGCTGAGGTATCTATTCTAAGGTAAGGAATCTATCACTGTGTTTCTTTCAGATGATCAAGTTACTTGCCTTCGGTAACGATACATCTGTAAGAAACATTGGTAGTGATGGATTCCTTACCGCCCCACCCATCCTCCCCGTTCTGCAAACTGATTTCTAGGGTTAAGGTCATCCCTTTCAGGGCCCTAGTTTCAAGGCACCAGTGGTCAGTATCTTGCATGGCTCTGCATTTTCTGGTGCAGAAAGTTGTGTACAGAACTGACGTCAGCGCGCGAGGGCGGCGTCCAAGTAGCTGCCGCAACTTAATCACAACGCCAACGACCGATGCGGAGCCGCACGACACCACCTTCCGACGCACCGGGGTACTGCTGACAAACTTTCCGGATCCAGTCTGACACCTGGGGGTAATTGTAAGGTGAGGTATCTATCACTACTAATGTTTCTTACAGATATATCGTTACCGAAGGTAAGTAACTTGTTCTTTAAGATCTACCTACTCTGGTGGTAGTTTGTGAAGTGACTGGCTTGGCTTAAATTGTTTCCCTTCAAAATAAAGACAGAAAATGGTGCCTCTAATTGGCAAGTCTTTCTTGTATAAGATAGTTTAATATTTGGAAACATTTAAAGCAATGTTTGTGAATTCTGCATGTGCATCAAGATTCTCTTGCAAATTCTGAGAGGACACCCATGATAAATAATTGTTTTTACCGATAAGTAATACGTCCTTGGCACATTATGAGCTGACTTAATATAGGTTGCCGAATAATTCTGTTTGAGGCATATGAGCTGCAGATCACACACTTAGGATAAGATCGCCATCTGGTGTTGGGCTCGGATGATTGCAGGTTGTTGTCTTCAGAAGAAGCCTTTTGGTCACGAGATAGGTGTCTCCTCCTCTGGACAACAGTGCGCATGGGCATCCACTCCATCCTCAGATTGTTTTTTTGCGCCATTGTGTTCGGATGAACTTTTCCACTCCGGCTGAAAACTTCTGAAAATCCAGCTTTCGAAGCGAAAAACCTTTACAACTCTATGTCGAACTTCACTCGGACCGGTTCCGGACACGGCTCATGGAAAGGGCACCCTTTCAAAAATGCCCCCAATGTGGAGCAAAGTTCCCCCACAGTGACCACCACGAGGTCTGCAACCTGTGCCTCTCGCCGGAACATAACAAATCCAGTTGTCCAGCCTGCGCCGCATTCCGATCCAAGAAAACCATCCGGGACCGAAGAGCTCGACGCCATATCATGGCCAGACCAGCTCCAGAACCAGAGGACATCTTTGCACAGGATGTCCTGGAAGAAGATTCCGAAGACCTCCAAATCATATCCGAAGCGGACGATTCCGATGACCTAATCACTCCGGGGCAACGAGTGAGTACCAGTGCCCGTCCCCCAAAAAAGGCATTGGTCAAGACTCCGCCAGCTGGCCCCAGTCGCGACCGAAAATCATCTTCAGAAACCCCGCCCTCTGGCTCGGCTCCGAAGAAATTTAAGCCTACAGGTGGCTCGGGCTCGAGCAAACCACATGTTATAGTACCCACAATACCTTCAGCACCGAAGACTCAAGACCTCTCGGCACCGAAGCAGGCTCCGAAACCATCAAGACCGAAATCTCCACCGGCACCGAAACGTTCTTCGGCACCGAAATCCCCACCTGTTTCGAAACAACTGTCTAAAGTCCAAAAAGACTCTACCGATCATCGAAAACATAGATCGGAACCGAAAAAATCGGCACCAAAGCCACTTTCGGACAATGAAGAACTTTTTCGCCCTGATACAACGCAAAAAAGGATTTATATCAATCCAAAAACTGGACATGTCACCGCTGTGCCATACAAGAAAAGGAAGCTGGACACACCTTCTCCAGCTCCCATAAAGAAGGACTCCTCCACCTCACCCATTCGTCCTTCCTCTCCTATATCACCTCTCACCACACCCCCCCTGCCCCCACCTTCTCCTCTACCATCTCCTTTACCATCTCCTTCACATACACCACCTCCACAGGATGATAATGATGGCTTAGGCGGAGGGGGTGATCCGGATGACCTTAATGATCCTAATGATCCTTTCACACTCCCGGATACGGCACCCTTAGATGACTGGGCTTACCCTTTACCTGATATTCCTGATCCCACTACATACCCCTCCAAACCCTCCCCTCCAGATGACCACCTAGGGTTTGGGCAGCTGATAAACAGGGCGGCACTTTTCCATGGCGTCACTGCTTTCAGATACACCCGAAGAAGACTTTCTTCTAGACACATTCGAACCGTCTCAAAAATCAGTTCAAATCTTGCCCATGATTAAGGGAGTCATAACAGAGGTTTTTAAAGACCCTGTCAGAGCTCGGGTTCTTAACCCCGGAATTGAAAAAAAATATAGACCTGCCCCACAAGATCACGCTTACATTAAAGCACAGCTCCCTCTAGACTTTAGTAGTTTCAAACGCAAGAAAGCGGGCTAACTCCCAAACAACAGGAGACCCACCGCCCCCAGACAAAGAGTCCAAGATATTAGAGGCCGCGGGCAAAAGAGTTGCAGCACAAGCTGCTAACCATTGACGTATTGCCAACACACAAGCATTATTAGCCCGATATGATAGGGCTCATTATGATCAGTTAGAAGATCTTTTACAACACCTTCCAGATCAGTACAAATCCCAGGCCAATTACCTGATCCAAGAGGGGAAACTCAAATCTAACGCATCAATCAAATGTGCACTAGACGCCGCGGACACTGCTTCTAGGGCGGTCAACACAAGCATACTTCTTAGACGCCATGCATGGCTACGTATTTCAGGCTTTAAGCCCGAAGTACAAACAACAATACTTGGTCAACCATTCAACCAAGAGCAACTATTTGGGCCCGCAGTAGACACTGCACTTGAGAAGATGAAAAAAGATAACGAGACTGCTAAATCAATGGGAGCATTACAGTCTCCACAACCACGAGGCTCCTTTCGACGCTCCTTCTATAGGGGAGCCTCCAAAAATGTTGGGACAGACACCTCTTCCACTTTCAAAACCTCCGCGCAAACATCCCCCAACAGAGGATATTTTAGAGGAGGATATAGGGGAAACACCACCAAGGGCCGAGGTCGGGGCAATACCAACACCCGCACCTCTCCAGCCACTAAACAGTGACTTGCCTCCACTCCCCCCAGACCATTCCACTCCAGTCGAAGGAAGACTCAAACAGTTCCTACTTGTCTGGAATTCCATTACAACAGACAAGTGGGTAAGACACTGCCTCGAGGTTACTGCCTCGAACTCACAAACAACCCCCCACACATACCACCCAAACACCGTCCAATGTCACCACACCATCTTCCACTCCTCAAACAGGAAATTCGGTCCTTGCTTCAAAAACGCGCAATAGAACCAGTTCCACTCCAACATCAGGGTACAGGAGTATATTCTCTATACTTCCTAATCCCCAAAAAGGACGAGACGTTCAGACCCATTCTCGACCTCAGACTCCTAAATCAGTACATACACTCAGATCACTTCCATATGATCACTCTTCAACAAGTCCTCCCACTACTTCAACAAGACAACTTCCTTGCCACATTGGACCTGAAGGACGCATACTTTCACATCCCCATGCATCCTGCTCACAGGAAGTACCTAAGATTTGTGGTAGACGGACAGCACTATCAGTTTACGGTCCTCCCATTCGGAGTAACAACTGCACCCAGGGTATTCACCAAATGCCTAGCAGTAGTGGCAGCGCACCTCAGGAGACAACAAATCCATGTCTTCCCGTATCTCGACGATTGGCTCATAAAAGCCAATACTTTCAACCAATGCGTTCTCCACACTCACCGCACTATTCAAACCTTACACAACTTGGGATTTACCATCAACTATCCCAAATCTCAACTGAAACCCTCCCACATACATCAATATCTGGGAGCCACCATAAATACTTCCAAAGCCATAGCTTATCCCAGCACAGCCAGGATAGCCAACATACAAAACCTCATCTTAAAATTTCAAACTCAACACTCTCTTCCAGCAAGAGTGTTTATGCAACTGTTAGGCATGATGGTGTCATGCATTTCCATTGTGCCTCACGCACGACTTCAAATGCGTCCCTTGCAAGAATGTCCAGCACAACATTGGAGCCAGGCTCTCGGACAACTTACCGATCTGGTGTTGGTGGACAGTCGCTCACTTCGCTCACTGAAATGGTGGAACACCATCAACCTGTCCAAAGGGCGACCGTTCTTAGAGCCTCTTCCACAAGTAGTGCTGACAACCGACTCATCTCTCACAGGGTGGGGAGCCCATCTCCTACAACACACCACTCAGGGCAAATGGACCACTCAACAAAAACTGTTCCATATCAATCACCTAGCGGTGTTCCTAGCACTGAAATCTTCAAGTACATCTAAGGAACAAAACTGTCCTCATCCGCACAGACAACATGACTACCATGTATTACATTCAAAAACAGGGGGGGACACATTCTCTCCAACTGTCCCAACTCGCACAGAACATTTGGAGATGGGAAATTCCCCAAAACATCTACCTGCTAGCGAAACACCTTCCGGGGGTTCACAACCAGATTGCCGATCTCCTAAGTCGACAGACACAACAAATCCACGAATGGGAATTACACCCCAAAGTCCTACTCCCATTCTTCCAAAAATGGGGCCAACCAGACATAGACCTGTTCGCCACACACAAACGCAAAATGCCCAACCTTCGCCGCCAGGTTTCCACAGTCGAAGGGCAATGCAATATGGATGAACTGGTCAGGCAGATTTGCGTACGCTTTTCCGCCTCTCCCACTCATTCCATTTGTGGTACGCAAGCTCAAACAACAGTCTCTAAAACTGATTCTAGTAGCTCCCACTTGGGCACGTCAACCCTGGTTCATGACACTTCTGGAACTCTCGCTAGTTCCACATCAAAAACTGCACCTTTCCCCGGCCTTATTAACCCCGAACCATGGAGAAATCAAACACCCAGATCCACAGCAACTGAACTTGGCGATCTGGCTCCTGAAGTCTTAGAGTTTGGTTACCTCAATCTCCCACCAGACTGTATGAATATCATAAAAGAAGCTAGAAGACCTACTACTAGGGCATGTTATGCTGCAAAATGGAAAAGATTTGCCATTTACTGCACTAACAATAATATACGCCCACTTGATGCTTCCATCCAAAACATTATTTGCTATTTACTACACTTCCAAAGATGCAATTTAGCATATTCCTCCATACGTCTACACCTAGCAGCGTTAGCAGCCTACTTACAAAATCGACAACACTTGTCACTATTTAAGGTACCAGCCATCAAAGCCTTCCTGGAAGGTCTCAAAAGAATTATTCCTCCCAGATTACCACCTTCTCCAATGTGGAATCTAAATATTGTTCTAACAAGGCTCATGGGCCCTCCATTTGAACCTATGCATAAATGCGAACTGCAATTCCTTGCATGGAAAGTGGCCTTCCTTATTGCAATCACATCCCTGCGAAGGGTAAGTGAGATACAGGCATTAACTATTGAAGAACCATTCCTACAACTACATCGTAACAAAGTGGTTCTTAGGACAAACCCAAAATTCCTACCAAAAGTCATTTCCCCTTTCCATCTTAACCAATCAGTCGAGCTGCCAGTCTTCTTCCCTAATCCAGACTCAGTAGCTGAGAGAGCCCTTCATACCTTAGATGTTAAAAGAGCTTTGCTTTATTACAGCGACAGAACCAAACCTTTTCGCAAAACCAAGCAACTGTTTGTTGCTTTCTCTCCACCACATAAAGGCAACCCCGTTTCAAAATCAGGTATAGCCAGGTGGATAGTTAAATGTATCCAAATATGTTACCAAAAAGCTAAACTCACTCTTACAGTTCCCCCTAGAGCGCACTCCACACGTAAAATAGGGGCTTCCATGGCATTCTTAGGGAACATTCCGTTAGAAGATATTTGCAAAGCAGCCACATGGTCTACCACACACACCTTCACTAAACATTACTGTGTTGATGTGCAATCCAAACAACAAGCTTCCGTAGGCCAAGCTGTCCTTAAAACTCTATTCCAAACTGCTGCAACAGATACAGGTGACCACCGCTAGGGGAGACACTGCTATATAGTCTATCCTAAGTGTGTGATCTGCAGCTCATATGCCTCGAACGGAATATGCTACTTACCAGTATGCATCTGTTCTTGGCATGTAGAGCTGCAGAGCCACACACGCCCACCCACCTCCCCGGGACCTGTATCTGTTCCAGCATTGTCTTAATTAGACATTACAGATGGACATCCTTTCTCTTTATTCTTATACACTCCATTTCCCATCATGGCGAAAAACAATCTGAGGATGGAGTGGATGCCCATGCGCACTGTTGCCCAGAGGAGGAGTCACCTATCTCGTTACCAAAAGGCTTCTTCCGAAGACAACAACCTGCAATCATCCGAGCCAAACACCAGATGGCGATCTTATCCTAAGTGTGTGGCTCTGCAGCTCTACATGCCAAGAACAGATGCATACTGGTAAGTAGCATATTCCTTTCCTTGAGCACCCCTACATTTTCTCTTTGTTGTCTCACCTCCGTTTCAACATTCAGGCCGTTGCACTGGTAGAAAATCTACCAGAAAGGTTAGTGATATAATTTTTTTTCATTATTATTTACAAACAAATCCGTACATTATTCTAGCACTGTCCACTCCTGCTTTCCACCTTTTTAATCACTGCCATTATTTGCCTGTTGTAATCTATAAAGCAAAATATCTGTTGCCCCTATAAAAGTTTCTATTTAAATGGCAGTTGCAGAGTCTGCTGTTGACAAGACCCAAGCCTAAATGGATTCACTCTTGTTTGCACTATTCAGCTTCTTGTCATCTTTTGCAGAAGGATTTGAATTTTCATTAAGCGGTTTTGTACAGCATCACTCAGATCGTTGTATATAGCATTCATTTTAACCCCTTACCCGAAAGAAGCCTAGCAGTTCATATAAAGCCAGAATTAAATTTTTATTTTTTATTTTCCAGCACTGGATCTTTCGTAGAGCACTATTGACATGTATTAATCTAATAACATATAGTATTAAAGGTACCACAGTCACCTCATTCTCTGCTCCATTCAACATCCTCCCCATTCAGTTTTCTTTTTTTTTTAACCACACATACAGATAATGAATCTTTGTTTTGCAGAGATTGACTTGGGTGTAGTATGATTTTGATATTCTGAATCCATTGCAAGTGTGCGTGTAATATAAACTACAAAAAAGATTATTGAAGGACTTTTTTTTTTTTATTACTCTACAATCAGTCCTCATAGCTTGTCATTGTGTAAGGTTAATGCTGGCTTGCTGCTTGCAGGATAAATCCTTTGTTTTATCTGTTTTGTAATTAAATTATTGGGGACAGTTGTCGGATGCAAAGCTCCTAGATTTTACCCTGATTGCAGATACCATGGCCTAGAACATTGCACCTTTTTTAAAATCCTCTTTCGGTGCCAAAGCAAAAGCCTACAACCCCTGTCTGTCAAATCCTCTTTTTAACAGTAACGAGTTCTGGCTATAAATGTGTATCCATTATAATTCATATGGTAAACGTTATTATAGAAGACTGAAAGCTTAAAGAGCAGTCTTGATTTGTTTTTACTTACAAGCAGTGACACTGAATTCTAACCCTAAATTAATCCTGAAATTACCAGTGACTCATCTAAATTAACCTGTTTTTAACCAACTTTGTTCTACACTGTAACCAAATAGAAGAAATATCTCTCGATTCCCTTGACCTGAAACGTTTCTGACCAAACCGATGTATTTTAGGACATCAGATCAGTTGCTTGTGGCATATAAATTGAGGCTACCTGTTGTCCGTCCATAGCTAGATGGTTATACGCCTGCCTCTGTATCTCACAAAAATAGTTGGCTACTATCATAAAGAGTAAAAGCTTGTTTCACCAGAGAGGGTGGCTCAAGGGCAGCACTATTAGTAGGAATGCCTCTCCTGGACATAAACTGAACAGTAACACAGTGAACGAGTCATTATTTCACCACAAATGACTACATATGCTTTCAGACTAGATGCTAGTCCTCTTGACATCTTTCATTAAGATACTCCTCTTTCCTCTTCCCCTTTGGTACTGTACTGCTTGATTTGAGAGTCTTGACTCAATCCATGAACGATTCAATGCTGAGAAATACTTAACTGTAACTCCGGATCTCCAGTGTTCTATAGATTTCCATGCAAATCTCTCATTACCTTTATTTGAAAGTGTTTACTCCTTACACACTTGTGACATGAAATCTGAAATTAGGTGTCTTATTTGGGAATAGAGTTCAGAGTACATCTGCTTAATTGGTGGAAAAAATTAAAGTAGCAATGATCAGCTCAGCTTTGCGTGATAGCATAATTACTTCTGGGCTTGATAAGAGCTGTGCATTATGGCACTGTCTTTTTTTCATTCATCCGTGAAATACTGTTTCATGATTTGGAGTAAAATGCTATTTTCTTAAGGAAATAGTATTTTATCACAAATAACAGTGTTTTGATATAATTTCAGTTAATCATAAAAATCTTTTTACAATGTAAAGTGCCAAAATACATAGTAGTTTTCAAGCCTAAATTAATTGTGGAATTACATGAAGCTGTACTGCGTGCCCCCTCATTGAGTGGAGTTCGCCTATTATACTGATGTAGTACTTGTAGTATTGGATGTACACCATTGTTTGAATGCCTATTACTGCTGATATTGTTCTAACTATACAATGATTCCCAGCCTTGGAAACACTGAATGATTCAAGCATGTGAATCTATGAAGGATATCAATTGTGAACTATACTTACTAGTAGTGTCTTTCAAGTGGAATAAGTGGGGTTTGTCCCTGTACAGCACTTTGTTAACCGATGATGCTATTGAATGAAGTTCATTTGTTGAAAGTTTACATGTGACTTAAGTCAACGTCTCCCCCTGCCCCACACTCCCAGGTTGCTGCCGCTTTTCAGAGTTGGAACTTTTTGGGGATGATTGATCCAGATCAGCCATTTAGAATTCTCCAGTCAACATACATGAATACTGGTCACGAGTAGCACTACATTTTGCTTAATTCACTAATATTAAGATCTGACAGTCTAAACATGATTGCATTTCAGCCAGTGGAGTGACTTTAAAGTAGTTAGATGTTCGAGGTATGTCTGCTGTAGATAAACATGCTTTGCATACTCCTGCCATCTAGTGTTGGGTCCGGATGTTTGCAAGTTGTTTTTCTTCGAAGAAGTCTTTCCTAGTCACAAGGTAAGGTGACTTCTTCTTTCGGTGATAGTGTGCATGAGCATCGACTCCATTGTTAGATTTTTTTCCCGTCATCTGGTTTAGGCGTGTATTGCTGCGCTCCGGTTTGAAACCATTCTCTGGGTTCCCCTCGACGCGCAATCCTCTCTACCCTCTCCGTGTATTGTTTCGGTCAACGGAATCGGCTTTTCGTTCGGAAAGCTTCGTAGACAGCCTTCGGGCCTAACTGTGTCAGATCAGCTCTCAGTTGATGTAACGAACACCATTCAAATTCTGCCCTCAGTGCTACGAGAAGTATCCGCGCACTGATTCTCACAGGGTGTGTAACTTTTGCTTCTGTCCGGAGCACAAAGAAGACGACTGTGACGCTTGGCAGATCGTTTCAATCAAAGAAAACTCTTCCCGACCTTTGGGGTAGACGTCGAGAGATGTAATTTCAAGCATCGAACACATGCCGGACATCTTTGGCGAAGATTCAGGTCAAGAAGACGTGGAGGCATCAGCGGTGGAAGAGGAGGAAGCTTTCTCTGTGCAGAACTTCGACTCTGAGCTTGAGAGAGACCTCGACGCTGAAGAACTACCGCAGGGACAAGGTGACGAGAATACAGAAGACACCTTGCCCCCTCAAATTACTCCCAAAAAGCGTAATGCTTCGGCACCACCTCTGCCTTCTGGCCATGGTCTGCACCAAGACGACGTTTCCGATGCCCCAGCTCCAGGCCTGGCTCCGAAACAGCCAGTCAAGTCCTCCAGCTCGGTGTGAGTTGGCAAAAGTCCTCATTGGACTCGAAGCCCTCCGGTTCCAAATGGAAATCCGGCTCAGAAGCTTCTAGCTAAGCAGCCTTCCGAGCCAAAATCTTCCATACTGAAAGGCCAGTACACACCAGCGTTGAAGACGTCGGCACCAAAATCGAAAGATGCTTCTTTGGATCTGAATTTAGACATTGTTCCACCGAAAACAGATCCCAATTAACAAAAACTATATATTAACCCTGAGACTGGTCATATTCATACCAAGCTGCCTCAAACATAAGCTTTCTGATGAGGACACTCTTTACAAGATTCCTTTAAAAAAGAAATCTGTTGCTACCAGTCCTTTTCATCCACCATCCTCATCCCCTCCACCACCTCCTTCTCCAATTTCAAATCCTTTGCTAATTACACCTCGAGATTCTCCACAATATCACCACTATGACAATGATGTTGATGTTGGGGGCACACTTACCAGTAGATCCGTGAACGGATTATACAACTGATCCTCCAGCAGATAACGACCCAGACCTTTGCTAAGCCATCCCCTCCAGACGACAATGTATCCCACGTGACACTCATTGCCATTGCTGCACAATATCATGGGGTGGCACTGCATACAGAATCATTGGAAGATGATTGTTCGAGGCATATGAGCTGCAGATTATACACTGTGCATAGATCGCCATCTGGTGTTGGGCCCGGATGTTTGCAGTTTGTTTTTCTTCTTGGACAATCTTTGGAAGTCACGAGTTCGGTGACTCCTCCTTCGGTCTGTACTGCGCATGGGCTTCGGCTCCATCCTCAGATTGTTTTTTTCCGCCATCGGGCTCGGATGTAATACTTCGTGCTCCGGCTTCGAACCTTTCCCGTTCGACCTTCGACGAAAAATCCTCATCCATCGAGATTCTTCAGACGGAATCATCTTCTTCATCTCTTTCTTCGGCACTTCCTCGATTCTAAGCAGCGGCCTTCGGGCCTATCTCGACTCCGGTCTCGGCCGATGGAAAGGACTCCCTTCAAGAAGTGCCCAAAATGTGGGTCTAAATTTCCCCACACCGATCTACATCAGGTGTGCAACGTCTGCCTCTCTTCCGAACACGAGGCCCGAGACTGCCCCGCCTGCAAGTCTTTTCGATCGAAAAAGACTATTCGGGATCGACGAGCTCGACGCACCATGGCGCACTCATCGACCTCGGCTCCACCTGACCTCTTCGGAGAAGACACCGGAGCTTCGGGACAGCAGCACACCGAACAGGAGGACGATGTCGTCCGCGCTTCCGAAGCCGACGACTCCGACGTGGTGGAGATCACACCGGCGCAGAGGGTCGTGAGTACTCTACCCCCTCCCACTCCCGCGCCCATACCAAAAGACTCCGGTTACACCTTCGCCTCCGGGCCTAGGGAAAACCAAGCATACCGCTTCCATCACCCCACCTTCGGGCCCGGTGAAGAGGCATCATAAGTCTCCCGGCGGCTCGGGCTCGAGCCAGCCTGCTAGCGGCGCCGAAAAACACCCTTCGGCACCGAAGAAAACCACACCGATGGCTTCGGAACGGAGCTTGGTGTCGAAACCTGGCCTCTCGGTGCTGACCAAACATAAATCCTTCGGCACCGACGCTCCCGTGCCGAAACCTGCCTCGGCACCGAACAAAAAATCGGAGGCCCCGAAAAAGCATGGCACGGTTAAACCAACTAAGCCGTTGGCTCCGAAAACATCGGCACCGACAGAGGACTCGGCGGCGGATGAGCTCTTCACGCCAGATCCTCGTCAAAAGACTTTAACAAAGGATCCAAAGACTGGACATTTGACTTGGTCTTCCAAGAAAAGACATTTAGACAAGCCAGCTCCTCCTCCACCGCCAAAACTGAAGGACTCTGCCACATCCCCCTTCAGAGTACCCTCCCCACCTCCTCCACCTCCTCCTCCTCCTCCTCCTCCCCCATCTCCCCCTCCACCTTCTCCACCCTTGCTTCATCGCTCTCCAACCCCGTCTCCAGACCCTGATGACCAAGGGGATCCATATTATGATCCAACAGATGCCCCACAGGACCCCACTCCTCCGGGAACACCAGACCCATGGGAGGATTATCACAATCCAGATGTCCCAGATGTGCCTCAGGATGATCTTTATCCATCCAGGCCATCTCCACCGGAGGATTCCCTGGGGTTCCACCACTTGTGCCGCCCGCTGCAACATTATCATGGGGTGAAGTTACACAGTGATCCAGTTGAGTAAGGCTTCCTACTTGACACTTTTGACATCGCAGATAAATCTACTGCCATATTACCCATGCTTAAAGGGGTGACCAAACATGCGGCAGAGGTTTTCAAAGACCCAGTCAGGGCTAGGGTCTTAAACCCCAGAATAGAGAAGAAATATAAGGCAGGCCCCACAGATCCTGCCTATATTAAAGGACCTGCTCCCTTAGACTCATTAGTGGTATCCACAGCTAGGAAGCGATCCAATTCTCAGTCATCAGGTGAGGCTCCACCACCCGATAATGAGTCCAAGCACTTAGTTGCCTCAGGCAAACGCACTGCCTCGCAAGCTGCCAATATGTGGCGCATCGCCAACACGCAAGCGCTGCTGGCATGGTACGATAGAGCGCACTATGATGAGCTGGAGGCTATCGTGCAACATCTCCCAGAGAAATATAAAAATAAGGCTCATGAATTAATACAAGAGGGAAAGATCATTACCAACACCTCTATTAAATGTGCCCTTGACGCAGCAGACACAGCTTCCAGGGCTATAAACACCAGTGTTCTGCTTCGCCGACACGCCTGGCTCAGAATCTCAGGCTTTAAGCCGGAGGTCCAAGCATCTATATTGAACCACCCTTTTGACCAACAACACTTATTTGGCCCAAAAGTAGATGAAGCCCTGGAAAAAATGAAGAAGGATACAGATACGGCGAAGTCTATGGGGGCATTACAATCCCACACCCCTAGACGCTCCTTTCGCCGTTCCTCCTTTCGAGGCACTGGCAGAGGTTACTCTGCCGATAACGCCTCTACGTCCTACAAGTCCCCTCCTCAGACTACCTTCTCAAAGGGCTATCAAAGAGGTGGATATAGAGGGAACAATAATAAAGGCAGGGGCAAAACCAACACCGCCCGTTCTGCCACACCGCCCACGCAATGACTTTCTCCCGCTCCCCCCAGACCATTCCACTCCAGTCGGGGGCAGACTACAAGACTTTTTTCAAACCTGGGAGACCATAACATCAGACAAATGGGTGACCCAAATAATTCGGTCAGGGTACTGTCTCGAACTAACATCTACCCCCCCAAATATTCCACCAAGGCACCGTACAATGTCACAAGAACATACCACACTGATGAAACAAGAGGTACTCTTCCCTCCTGCAAAAACAAGCTATAGAGCAGGTCCCCGTCAATCAGCAAAGTTTAGGGGTCTACTCTCTGTACTTTGATACCAAAGAGAGACGAGACCCTACGGCCCATTCTAGACCTCCGGCCTCTAAATGCATACATACATTCAGACCATTTTCACATGGTAACTCTCCAACAAGTTCTCCCACACCTCTGCCAGGGCGACTTTCTCACTACACTGGACTTGAAAGACGCATACTTTCATATTCCAATACACCCTTCTCACAGAAAGTACCTCAGATTTGTGGTGGACGGCCAACATTATCAGTTCAAGGTTCTCCCCTTCGGGGTCACAACCGCACCACGAGCGTTTACCAAATGCCTAGCAGTAGTGGCGGCACACTTCAGAAGACAACACATTCACGTCTTCCCTTACTTGGACGACTGGCTAATAAAAGCCGTGTCCTACAACCAGTGTGTGCAACATACAAACACTACCATCCAACTACTCCACCAGCTAGGCTTCACGGTGAACCACCAAAAGTCCCAGCTGATACCGTCTCACACAAAGCAATACCTCGGTGCCACTATAGACACCTCAAAAGCTATAGCCTATCCCAATTCAGCCAGAATCGCAAGCATACAAGCCTTGCGCCAAAGATTCATTCTTCAGCACTCTCTCCCAGCAAGAGTGTTTATGAAGCTAATAGGGATGATGGCGGAGGAGGAGCCAAGATGGCGACCGGGACGGCAGCGTAGATTCCCGGCTCTGTGAACCTCCGCATCCCGCACGGATATCCTGCATGAGATCCTTATTCTGCGCTACGAGATCGTGTTCGTAAACGAAAGTGGCAACCGATCGTGTGACCCTGAGATTTCTGACTGCAGTACCGCCGGAGAAATCAGCGATTGAACTTTGCGGCCCGTGCGGTCCCGAAGCCGGGACCTCGAGTGGACGCCTTGGCCGGGCGGCAGTTTAACAACAGCGGCCTGTGGTGACTGGGTGGAGTCGGTCCGCCGGAGTGGTGCTCCCCTCGGCCTGCATTTTGCTGTGGTCGCTCCCCCCCTGCTGAGCGCTGCGGACCGAGGACATGCCCGGGTGTGCAATTCTCGGATTCTGTGGTGTTTGCCCCTGCCTTTGACGGTGAGCTGCCCGGACGCCGTCCCTGGGTCGGCCTGATCCTTGCGGGCTGCTCCCGGCTTTTTGCGGGAGCTGGTCCGTGGCGGAGACGACTATTGCCCGTGACCGCGCAACGGTTGAATCTGTTCCTCCCCCAGGATCCCTGTCTTCAGCGACGTGGACCTTGAGGCGTTGGTCCCGGGGTCCTGGCCCCAATACGAGTCGGGCCTTCCCAGCGGCCATTTTGTCACTATGCAGCCTACCATCCTGTCCGCTGGGACGCAGCGGGACTGGGGGTGTGTGACGGTCGGGAGTGTGGCAGAGCGATCGGAGAGAGCTGCTCTGGGGTACGGCGACCTCCTGGAGGCCCTTGGTGCCCTTCATTACTCCTTGGCTCATGGCGCCGGGGTCCTGGGGAGGAAGCTAGATGGTGTGGTATCAGCGTTGGGACAGTGGCGGCATGCTGGTCCACAAGTACACAGTGGCTTTCCACACTGCACACAGGAGGAAGATGTTGCGGCCCCCCCCGCGATTAGTGTACAGCCGGACACTCCGGACAGTACGCTACCGTGTGGTCGGCTAACTGTGGGCTTGATCTGCTCCGGAGGTATTGGACCTGAGCGGAAGATGGTGGCCTTGACCCGTGCGCAGTCTCCGGCGGCCCAGGGACGATTCCAGCAACGTGTGTCTCATTTGACTGCTTCAGCCTGTCTGGACCTTGTGTGCAGTGCAGATCCTGGGGCGGCACTGGAAAAGACGCCCCCCCATGAAGCGGTCCGTGCTGATGCTCAGAGACTTCCACCCCACCTGTGTGCGTCGCTTCCCGACTGTTTTTGGACACTCCTGTACCTTGGGACATCGGACATGGTGCTGGGTCGAGGGGCAGGCATGGGCAGAATCGCAAAGAGCGGTCAAGGCTGAGGCTGATCCTTCGGGAGTGGTCACCTAGTAGACAGGCGGACTCATGGTTGCGTGCTCTCATGGTTAGTCGCATAGTTGGTGCATAATGCTCCCCACTCCCCCCCTCCTTTTTTGATATGATCAACTTGGTGCTGCTAACTGTTTGCTGTGGGGAGACTTCACCGTGCGGGAGGGAGAAGCCGGGGGTATGTTTTGAAGGCCCTCCTCCAGTTTATTACATTCCCTCCGCCCCCCCGTCTGGGGGGGCTCTTTCTTACTCCTTTTTTCCCTGTCTCTTCTATATTTCGGGTCTAGTTCCAGGGCGACAGGCACACTGCTGGGGGGTGGGGCCATACTCATTCGCAGAGGTGCAGGGTGGGGGGATGGGGGAGGGGACTCTTTAGTCTTTATCTCTTTTTCCATGGCCTCCTTTTTCTTCTCTGTTTCTTTTTGCTTGTTTTTCTGGGATCAGCGCGGTACACCTCTCTTATTGTGAATCGCTTGCTCTTAATGTGTGCCACAGTTTCCGGGGGGTTCGCTGGGCTTTAGGTACGGGGACCTGTAGGCGCAACTATCTTTGATATTTCTCCCCATCCGTACTTTCCCGTGTCTGCGCCATTGATTCAATGTATTGCTGCTTGCTGCTTGCGTCTCTTATCCTTGCCCCTTATCGCTGTTGGGAAACTGTTTGGCACCTGATCCTACTGTTTTGTTTTATTATAAAATGAAAAACCCTTTCTCTCCTGGTGTCCTACCTGAGCGGCTCATTGGCCGGACTATACTGTATTGTAGACTTTGCTCTCCGAGGTGCCGCCTGTGTTTACATGTGCTTTTATTGTTCTGATTGCTTAGCGGCCGGCCCCGGGGGGTTGTAGGCCCCTAAGTGTAAGTGATTGAAACGTCAATAAAGGTTTTTCAAAAATAAAAATAAAAAAAAAAATAGGGATGATGGCATCTTGCATCTTCCTAGTGCCTCATGCAAGACTCCACATGCGTCCACTCCAAGAGTGCCTAGCACGCCAGTGGAACCAGACCCAGGGACAGCTGACGGATCTGGTGTTGGTGGACGGTCGCACCCATCGCGCTCTGCAGTGGTGGAACACCACAAACCTTTCCAAAGGGCGACCGTTCCTGGACCCGGTTCCTCAGGTGATTCTAACAACGGACGCATCGCTCTCCGGCTGGGGAGCGCACCTATTACACCTCACAGTGCAAGGTGTATGGACGCCACAACAAAGGTTACTCCACATCAACCATCATGAGTTAGTGGCGATGTTTCTAGCCCTGAAATAGTTTCAGAAACAAATCTCAGCCAAAGCAGTCCTCATTCGCACAGACAATATGACTGCAATGTATTATATTCAAAAACAGGGGGGTACACACTCTCCCCAGCTCTCTCGCTTAGCACAGAGCATATGGAGATGGGCAATCCCACAAAAAATCTTTCTCCTGGCACAACACGTCCCAGGTATACAAAACACCATGGCAGATCTGCTCAGCAGACAAACGCAGCAAATGCACAAATGGGAACTGCATCCACAAGTTTTTCACCCATTCTTTCACAAGTGGGGGCATCCTCAGATAGACCTCTTCGCCACCCACGAAAACAAAAAATGCCCAAGCTTCGCCGCCAGATGCCCACACCCATTGTCCAAAGGCAATGCGATATGGATGAACTGGTCAGGCAAATTTGCATACGCCTTTCCACCTCTCCCACTAATTCCATTAGTGGTAAGGAAGCTACAACAGCACTCCCTCACACTCATTCTGGTAGCTCCAACATGGGCCAGGCAGCCGTGGTACACCACACTACTACAGCTCTCGGTGGTACCACACCAAAAACTGCATCTGTCCCCATGCCTCCTAACCCAGAACCATGGAGAAATCAGGCACCCGGACCCAGCTCAGCTCAACCTTGCGATCTGGCTCCTGAAATCTTAGAGTTTGGATACCTTAACCTTCCCCCTGATTGCATGAACATTATCAAGGAAGCCAGACGTCCTACCACTTGAGCATGCTATGCCGCAAAGTGGAAGAGATTTGTTGTTTACTGCCGTAACAATACAATCAACCCTTTAGATGTATCCATACAGCACATCATATGCTACCTGCTCCATCTTCAAAGGTGTAACCTGGCATACTCATCCATCCGTCTACACCTAGCAGCAATTGCTGCTTACCTGCAAAACAGACATTTATCACTTTTCAGAGTGCCTGCTATTAAAGCCTTCATGGAAGGCCTTAAAAGAGTAATTCCGCCCAGGGCACCACCCTCACCTGTGTGGAATCTAAACGTAGTTCTTACAAGGCTGATGGGTCCACCTTTCGAACCAATGCATAAATGTGAGCTACAGTTCCTTACTTGGAAAACAGCTTTCCTCGTAGCTATCACTTCCCTTAGAAGGGTTAGTGAAATACAAGCGTTCACTATACAAGAACCCTTTCTACAGATACATCACAGCAAGGTGATACTTCGCACAAATCCAAAATTTCTGCCTAAGGTCATTTGCCCCTTCCATCTCAATCAATCGGTGGAATTACGGGGTTTTTTCTCGCAACCTCAATCTGTTGCGGAAAGGGCTCTACATACACTTGATGTTAAAAGGGCTTTACTTTACTACATACAAAGAACACAACCTTTCAGAAAGACAAAGCAACTGTTTGTCTCCTTCTCTCCACCGCATAAAGGCAACCCCATCTCAAAATCAGGGATAGCTAGGTGGATTGTAAAGTGCATACAAATTTGCTATCACAAAGCAAAAAGAACATGATCTGTTCCACCTAAAGCCCACTCTACAAGAAAGATAGGGGCTTCTATGGCTTTTCTAGGGAACATACCCTTAGATGACATCTGCAAAGCAGCCACATGGTCAACACCGCACACCTTCACAAAACATTACTGTGTAGACGTGCACTCCAAACAAGCTAGTGTGGGCCAGGCTGTACTAAAGACACTGTTTCAAACCACTGCAACGGATACCGGTGGTCGCCGCTAGGGTTGGGTACTGCTATATAATCTATGCACAGTGTATAATCTGCAGCTCATATGCCTCGAGCGGAATATGCTACTTACCAGTATGCATCTGTTCTTGGCATGTAGAGCTGCAGATCTATACACGCCCACCCGCCTCCCCGGCTACCTGTATCCGTTCCAGTCCATCTTATTTAGATACAACACACATGGGTTTCTTTACTATTATCACTACGCTCCATCTTTTCCCTGCTGGCGAAAAACAATCTGAGGATGGAGCCGAAGCCCATGCGCAGTACGGACCGAAGGAGGAGTCACCGAACTCGTGACTTCCAAAGATTGTCCAAGAAGAAAAACAAACTGCAAACATCCGGGCCCAACACCAGATGGCGATCTATGCACAGTGTATAGATCTGCAGCTCTACATGCCAAGAACAGATGCATACTGGTAAGTAGCATATTCCCTTCATGTGTCAATTCATCCGGCTCATCGCAAATACCTCAGATTTGTGATGGTAGGAAAGCATTACCAATTGAAAGTACTTCCCTTCGGGGTGACTACAGCGCCCAGAGTATTTGCCAAATTTTTGGCTGTAGTCGCGGCCCATCTCAAAAGACTGCATAGTCAAGTCTTCCCCTATCTAGACGACTGGCTCATCAAAGCGAGCGCTTACCAAAATTGACTACAACACACACAAATCACAATACACCTACTTCATCAACTAGGATTCACGGTCCATGCACAAAAATCTCACCTGCATCCGTCACAGATGCAGTCTTACCTAGGAGTCACTCTAGGCGGTCAAAACTCTAGCCTCTCAATGTATCCAGAATTCACAATATTCCAGCTCTTATACTACAGTTTCAGTCTAACCAAGCCTTACCAGCCAGAATATTCATGCAACTGCTAGGAATGATGGTATAATGCATTACAATTGTACTCCATGCAAGACTTCATATGTGTCCACTACAAGAGTGCTTGACATGTCAGTGTAATCTGTCACAGGGTCAGATCTAGTGTTGGTAGATGGCCGTACCTATCGCTCTCTTTAGTGGTGGAACTTACAAAACTTGTCAAAAGGACGGCCTTTCATCGACCCTATTCCACAGGTCGTGCTCACAGCAGACTCATCTCTCGCAGGTTGGGGTGCTCATCTCCCAAATTACACCATACAAGGCCTGTGGAGCAACAAACACAAAAGTGTCCACATCAGCTATCTAGAGCTTCTAGCAGTTTTTCTAGCACTGAGAAGCTTTTCAAACTCACCTCATAGGCAAAACTGTCCTAGTCCGACCAGACAACATGACAGCAATGTATTATGTGCAAAAGCAGGGAGGGACACGCTCTCGCAAACTGACGAAACTCACTCAAGCCATTTGGAATTGGGCGATCCATCACAACATTTATCTTCTTGCAGAACACCTCCCAAGAGTAAACCATCAAATTGCCGACCTTCTCAGCAGGAGGAGACCGCAAATTCACGAGTGGGACCTTAATCCCCAAGTTCTCCTTCCCTACTTTCAACAAGGGGGATTCCCACAAATAGACTAGTTTGCCACAGCAGAAAACGCAAAATGCCCTTGCTTCGGCTCCAGGTTCCCACACCCGCTCTGAAAGGGCAATGCCCTATGGATAAACTGGTCAGCCTACGCTTTTCTGCCTCTCCCGCTCATTCTGTGTCTGGTTCAGAAGCTCAGGCAAACATCCCTCACACTAATTCTGGTAGCTCCCACATGGGTCCGTCAGCCATGGTACATCACCATGTTGGAGCTATCACTAGTTCCACATCAAAAGCTGCACCTTACCTCCAGTCTCCTCACACAGAACCATGGAGAAATCAGACATCCAAATCCCAAAGAACTGAACTTGGCGATCTGGCTCCTGTTGTCATAGTTTGGTTATTTGAATTTACCAGCAGACTGTATGAATATGCTAAAAGAAGCAAGAAGGCCTACCATCAGAGCTTGCTGTGCAGCAAAGTGGATAAGATTTGTTGTATACTGCAAGAATAACAATCAATCCTTTAGATGCTTCTTTACAAAATGTTACCTGTTACACTTACAGTAAACTGGACTAGCTTATACATCTATTTGTTTGCACCTTGCAGCAGTAGCTGCGTATATGCAGACCAGGCAACATCTGTCACTATTCAGAGTTCCAGTAATCAAAGCTTTCATGGAGGGGTTAAAAAGAGTAATGCCACCAAGGATTCCTCCTGCCCCAGTTTGGAATCTCAACACTGTTCTCACAAGGCTCATGGGTCCACCTTTTGAACCATCTCACAAGTGCCCCTTGCAATTCCTCTCATGGAAGGTTGCTTTCCTCATTGTGATAACATCACTGAGGAGAGCTGGTGAGCTACAGTCATTAACCTTAGAAGAACCCTTCTTTCAGCTACACAAAGACATATTAGTTCTACGCATCAACCCTAAATTTCTTCCTAAAGTAATCTCTGCTTTTCATATAAACCAATCTGAGTTACCAGTCTTTTTTTCCCTCAACCTGATTTTGTAGCGGAACACGCTCTTCACACGTTGGACGTTAAAAGATCTTTATTGTACTACATAGAACAAAAGACTTTCCCAAAACAAAACAACTGTTTGTTGCATTTGTTCTGCCTCACTAAGGCAATCCCACCTCTAAATCTGGCATTGCTACACTAAACCTAAAAACGTTATACATACCCCCTAGAGCGTATTCCACTCGCAAAATAGGGGCTTCTGTGGCCTTTTTAGGTAACATTCCTCTAGCTGACATAGGTAAGGCAGCTACATGTCTACACCACACACATTTACCAAACACTATTGTGTAGTTGTGTTCGCATGACACCAAGCTAATGTAGGCCAAGCAGTACTTAAAACAACTGCAACATCTACAGGTTAGCCACCGCTTTGGGAGTATACTGCTTTGTAGTCTATGCAAAGCATGTGTATCTACAGCTCACATGGCTCGAACGGATTAGGTTACTTACCCAGTAAACATCTGTTCTTGGCATGTAGAGCTGTAGATTCACATGCACCTCCCCGGCCACCTATAGTTGTTGCAGTTCTTAATTATACATGCATGCGCATGGACATCTCTGTTCTACACTTACTTACTCCATTCTCACAGTCTTGCAGAAAAACAATCTAACAATGTAGTCAATTCCCATGTGCACTATCACCGAAAGGAGTCGCCTTACCTTGTGACTAGGAAAGACTTATTCGAAGAAGAAAAACAACTTGCAAACATCCTGACCCAACACGAAATGGCGGGAGTATGCAAAGCATTTGAATCTACAGCTCTACATGCCAAGAACAGATGCTTACTGGGTAAGTAACATAATCCTTTTTGCCGCTGAAGTTCGGACTGCGTCTCTATTTCAGAGTTGTATGTAGTGCAAGACTCATTTATTGAGAATTCTCAGGTAAATGGTATTGTAAAAGTCTATGTGGTATGACCACCATGAGGATTAGTGCAATGTGTAAGGCAGGAGTAGCAAAGCAAGAATATTATGATGATTAATACTTGATGTGATATGCTTTTTGAAACGTTTTTCACTTGGGGAATGAGGAGGGATTTGAAGGGTTTGGCATTTAATGTGAAGTGCTATTCAGCACCTTTAAGTCTACTGTTGTAGGTACATCACTCTTTCTGCTCTTTAGGTAATTCCAACGTTGATTCTTGGAAGCAGTGACAAATCTGTGGTTATTATACACAAAATAAAAACAATGGGCTTTTAACTCCTAATGACTTTTCTTCCATAGGACGCTCCTACTGCGTGTTTTCTCAGAGAATGTTGAATCAGTGTTTGGAGTCCCTAGTTCAAAAGGTGCAAAGTGGAGTGGTGATAAATTTTGAAAAGTCAGGACCAGATCCTCCAATTATTGAAGGTATTATTTCTTTTTTTCTTTATGAATTATATATATTGCTGTTTAGCTTGACATAATAATGAAACCATTTGAATTTTTGTTTTCCGTCTCAGTCCAATACCCCGTGCTCCTTGCTCATATTTTTTCTTTGCCACTTTTGTAGTGTTGCTGAAGTGTTAAATCTAAATCCTATTCTGTTCTTGGCAGTATTCACCATACAAACACTATTTAGTAAGATATAGGGATAAGATTTAGACATGTCCGAGAGACCAGTGGAGTGGTGGAAAATGGGGAGTGATAACCACTAAATGGGAAGGTTTAGATCAATGTAAGGAGGGATATGGGACAGACATGCAAATACAAAACATTGGTAACTACTCTGGCCACATCCCAATTGATTTTTTTTTTTTGCAGAGTTTTATATAGCGCGAACTTGACCCGAATCCAATCAGAGCGCTTTACATAGCACCAGTTACATTACATGAGGACACACATTCATTTTTTAAGCGCGGGGAGATTGTGATTTGCCCACAATCACAGGATGTTCAGCGTCCTTACCGAGACTCAAACCCAGGTCCGAGGTCGAGCACCCTAGCCGTTAGGCCAACTCCTCTCCCCAATATTGTGCACACCATGTCACCTCAGTTTGGACCCAGCTGTCTACAAATCAATCTTGAACTTGCTCAAATTTTAACTGTCCAGACCGTGCTTTGAGGACATTGAAGGGACTTACTCTGATAGCGTAAGGGTTGGAGCATTTTGTAGTCCAGTTCACCTTGGCTAGTGAAGTCCAGAATGTGTCCTCCAATAACTGACTTCGTAGGAGATTGATCTTCAGCCCACCTCGAAACTTGTACCCAGGACTAAGATCACATATAGGGCTTCACAAACACAATCGCTAAGGTTCTTCCCTATTGGGCTTGACTTAGAGCAGTGCCTTTACTCCAGGCAAGGAGCACCCGTAAGAGAGCCATGCCTTAAGCTTAGAGATTCCTCCAAAAAGGGTTTGACAGTCTATGCTCTCCATTGTCCCAAAGACTGAGCCACAAAAAGCTCACTTGGTGCCAGAGACACTTTGAGTTCCAGAGCCCAAGCCTCAATGCTGCAGTACACAGCCTTGGCCGCAAGAGTCTATGCAGCCTGTCGCTGAACAAGATCTACTACAGAACAAGGTGATTACCCTGATATGTCAAACAAGGATTTATATTGATCCAATCTCCAGACACATTCTGGCAAGACCTCTACTAGTTGGACAACCCCACACTTGAAAAAATATCAGTTTCACCTTTGAAGTTTTGCATGAACATTGGGCTTTTGTATTCCATTGAAGTCCAAGGTTTTCAACACCATCCACACTGTTACCTGCACATTCACCGTCCTTTCTCTTTCCATTCACACTAAATCAGACCAGAATCACATAAAATATCAGAAAACTGATATGCAGACCATATAACACCAGATGATAGACAGCACTTGGCATGATTAAAACTTGGACCTATCTTTGGAGCTATACCCTATTAAACCCTTGCCTCGCCCCACGATCAAAACTACCACCTAACATGCGGTCATCCAGCTATCGACAGACAACCACAAAGTAAAACATCATGTGTGGAAAGATGAGCCTTTCTTATTTGAGAGACACTCAAAAGCAGAATTTTCTGTTCAGTAATTACCTAGGCTTAAAAGCATGTTGAAGTTTTCTGTGAAGAGTATAAAATGTCCTAGCTATCATGAAGGTAAGTTTCAATTCTATTAAGGACATGGAGTCGTGAAGTATGCTTTCATATTATTCACTAAGCAGGCTGTAACAATGACGGATTCAAAGACCACATATCCCATGACTCTTTGCTGTAACTTCAATAACCATAGAGTAGATGCCATATATTCAACATCAAGGAAACCCACATCCTCTTTGTGCGAAACATCCTCATCCAAGCGTTTCTTCAGAATTCTTGCTTATGTTCTGATCCGAAGGGAAAACGAGACATGGAGTAAAAGTTCCCAAATACAATAAATCATCACACAAAGTATCCAATGTTAACAATGCATTGCCAGAAGTCAAGGTTTCTAGTAATCGTGTCAATTCTTCACAAGAAAAACATTGCAACAGATTTATTAACCTGTGGAATCACAGTATTATTCGTAAATGTACTTATCCATAACGCTGTAAGGTTAATTGGATAAAGGGAGGTTGATAGTATGAAACAACTCTGGAGGGATAATCCTGGTCTCCGTGTCCCTAATAGAATTGAAACTTTCCTTCGCAATAGCTGAGAAATTTTATGTTCTATGTCGGGACAGGAGATTTCGATTATGCTATTTTAAAGGTGGTTGATGACCAGTGAAGCCATGCCTGTAATCTGTTCAAAGTAGAAGGTCCTAAACGTAGAGTCTGAAGACCAATCCACTGCTCTGAGAATATCTTCCAAATGACCCCCCGGGAGAAGGCCTTCAAAGCCATAGCTCTCCTTGTGGAGTGAGCCCCAAAGGCAGAAGTATCAACACCAGCTTCCTACAGAACCAATCTCACCTAACAGGCGCTAGTAGTTGCCAAAATCGGTTTGAAAGATTTCTTGAGAGAGATAAATAGTTGAGTTGTCCCAGGAGGACAGTAGTCTTCAGTCATGGCTATGTATGCTCAGGCAGCGAACCACACACAATTTTGAATGACAAGGTAAAGCAGGGTAATGAACCACCCTGGTATTGGACTTATTTTGTCTAGAAATGGTGAATGATACCCCATCAGGGGTAAACATGTGTGCTGTAATATCCAGGGCCCGAACATCAAACTCTTACAAGAAATGAGACCTAACTGCATCGCAAGCTTACCTGTTCTTACATGACCAGTATTGGTTATCATGCCATGATCGGAGCCTTCGTAGCACCACATTGACATCCCAGAGGTAGGAATACCATGGTTAGGGTGGAAAAGGCAAGCAAATAACTCTCAAAATTTGACAGACGAGAGGATGTTCTCCCACCGGTATGTCATGAAGAGGTGCATGACTAGCTGAGATCGCTGATCTGCAACATGCGTTAATTGTGTGATACGCCAACCAATTCAGACAAATTAAGAATATGAACTACATCAGCCCCCACAGGCTCAAGATCGCTTCTCAAACCCCAGCTTGACCATCTACACCAGACTGAACTGTATCTCTTGACTGTGGAGTCTGCATATGCTCCTCTGATAAGACAGGCAGCCTGTGTTGAAAGGCCTGGGACTTCACAATATCCCCTACAATCTTGCAAGTTGCCATGAGGATTGAAAAATCCAAAGAAAGTCCCAAAAGAACTGGATACCGTACTTGCAATTTCCAAAGCATTGTCAAAAGGATCACCTCTGTCTTTTGGAGTCTGACTAGCGCTAGGAGTCTGGTGATCATTAAGAAGGGAGGAAACGCATACCCAGAGTCTGCCTCAAGTCTTGGAGGAAGAAATCAGTCGCTTCTGCTAGAAAGTCTGGGCGCCAACTCAAGAAGCATGGTATTTGATGGTTGAGGCTTGACGCGAAGAGATCCACTTGGCAAGGACCACACCGATCCATAATCCTCTGAAATAGAGAGGCATCTAGTTTCCATCTTCAGATGTCTGGATTGCCAGCCCACAGTCTTGTTGAGTTTCCCTGGCAGATATTCCGCCGTTACTGCCAACCTGTGCTCCAGACAATATATTCCAAAAGTCTCTGGCCAAATCCACCAGTACCTTGGACAAGGATCCACCCCCGACCCCCCTGGCTGAGATGTCCATCGTTAAGAGAATGGAACAGAACACTTTAACCGCTAAACCCAGCACCGTGAAAGATCCTGCAAGGAGTTCCAAACAATTGATATGAAGAGCTTTCTTGTGTTCTGATTACTGTCCTCCTGTGGCAATACCTGCACAACCTGCGCCCTATCCGTGGTGACCGGCATCAGATTCGATAAACAGATCCGGGGCTGACCCAAAGATGGCCCTGCTATTCCATGCATGCATGTGGTCGAGCCACCATCGAAGTTCCATCCGGCATTCTAGAGAGAGACCGATCTCCTTTGCATACGTCAGACCCCTCCTGAGATGTTGTGCCTTCAGGTGTTGAAGAGAAGGGTAGTGAAATGGGCCTGGAAAAATCTCCTGGATGGATGAAGACAGCATGCCTACAATCCCTCTCCAGCATTTCGCGCGACTCCTAACGTATGAGAAGCATCTTTTTATGGGGTAGTCTGAGTGACTGTCGCACCATATCGATCTCGAAGCCCAAAAAGGGCATTTGTTGAACTGAGGTAAATTCTGATCCTGAACATTAACAATGAACCCCAGATCCTGAAAGTGGGATCTTGCCATCTGGAGTTGGGTGACTAAAGTAGATCTGTCCTGATACATTAGGAGGATGTCTTCCAGATACACTATTAGTCTGCCCCCGTGCACATTGCCATTCAATGGAGGGCCGTAGCATCTTGATGAAGCACCACGGTCGGACAGACCAAACTAAGGGCACATGAATTTTAAAACCTGGCCGCCCCATTAGAACTGCTGGAAACATCTGTGCGGTGGAAATTTGGAACAGTACGGTAGGCTTCCTTCAGATCTAACCTCACCATTGGGCAGTAGAATATCCCTGAGGTGTATGCCCTCCATTTTGAAGTGGCGATAAACAACCTGCCGGTTGAAGTCTTTCAAATTTATTAACCAATGTCCTTTTCCACAAGGAAGATATTGCTCAGGAACCCCCTGGGATGAAAAATGGAATAGGTAATTGCTCCTTTCTCCAAAAGCTCTGCCACCTCTTGGTCTACCACCCACATCGTTTCCTGAGAGAGCACCAAGGGTCTCGGATCGGTGTTGACGGGGAGTACCATAGAACTGTGTGGAAACCCTTCACTGTTTGGAGCACCCTTGCATCACCTGTCATGGATGCCCATTTTTGACTGAAGTACTGCAACTTGCCCACCACATTGTGTAGGGAAGAAGGGATATTGTTTACTGGTGCCACCTGGTGTATTGCTGGCTCTTCAGAAGGCTCCTATACCTCCCCGGCCTATTCTGTGACCTGAGGAGGGATAGAAACCTTTGATCATCATCTGGTCCTGCTATCGGATGGTTCTGCTGGTTTGGAGTTTATGCCCGGCTACATGTTCCGGTCCCTCCAAAAATCTGCTGACTGAAGACTTTCCGGATGGATTGTTGCACCTTGCCAAGTGACAAGAATCTATTGACAAAGCATAAGAGCTCCTTCATGAAAGTTTCTCCAAAGAACCCCTCATTTGCCACCGTACCAGCTTCTGTGGTGGCCAACTCGCCCAACCTGGGTTCGATCTTGATTAGTAGTGAGCTCCTTTGCTAAAAAAAACAGGGCCTGCTGGGCCCAGCCTGATAGGATAATCGGGGTCAATCATGTGGCCAGACTCTTTTGCATCTTCTGCCACATCTAGAATCTTTGTAAGAGGCCCCAGGACATCAACGATCTTATCGGTCAATATCTTTCTTTGGGTCCTTGATGAATTTGGCGATGAACATCACCATCTTGGGATCGATATCAGGAGTACATGCCACCTTACTGGCTAAAGAGGGTCTAGGACACTCAGCCCTCAAACGCCCTGTACCTCCTTGTCCATGGGCTTCCTAATCCACCTGGCCACATCACGCCACCTTAGAGGCGGGCACCCAGTCCGTGGAAGGGGGTGATAAATATCTTCTGGGTTCAGCATACCCAGTACCCCCACGGAGTCCTGCTCACCCTTACCTTCCAACCTAGGTTTCTTGGTGCCGCCCTCCAGTCGCTGCAGTCTGCTCGGGCCTGGTTTGTCCCCTGAATCCCCATCTTTGGTGTCTGAATCCTCCTCTGCATGGTCATCTGTTCTCTGGTGAGAATAAGAATCCTCATTACGCCCAGAATGGAAATTGTCCTGTACATCTAGAACTTCAATAGGCCTTTTTAAGAAGGCTTGGCAAAGCCTTTTAAAGGCATCACAGGAGAGAGGGGTTGCCCTAACTTTGGCTGCTGGTCTGGCTTTTCCCTTGGCTTTAGGGGCTACCCCAGTGTCAATAGGAGGCGCAAGCCCCAGGCCTTCCCCATCCGGGTGTAAGATACTGTGGCATGCAGTTAATTGAATAATTTTCTGACTCGAGGGCTCCAAAGCCAAAGAGACCGCTCTTGAGGAATGGCATCCACCAGTTTCTCATGGATGGAAGAGAGCATCTGCTACTCCTCCACACACTTCCAATAGTCATCAACCGCACCTGCCATGGTTGTTCAGGTGGATTTGAAGTAGGCAGGAGAATAGTGAGAAAACACGCTATTGTCTGCAGAGGTAGTAATTTGTTGAAGCCACTGCTTGTCGGCTATTCATGTGTATGCCAAGTGTATCCTAGACATGCCCCTCTAATTATACCGAGTTGTAAGGGAATGACCACTCTGTTTGGGGGGGGGGGGGGGGGAGAGGAGTGCTTATCTGGAGCAAGAGTAACTAATGGCAAGGAAGAAAACAAAGAACCTGGCACGTGCCGTACCGCACGCTCACAGGAATGTCTTCCCTTCACTGCTAACATAGAAGGGGGAAGACCATGAGCCACGCACCAAAGAAGTTCAAGAATGAGGGAGGGGCGCGTCCTCTGTTAAGAGACATGTGCCGCTCCACGCCCCCTAGCTGGCCTTGCGTCTCGCTACAGCGGGTAAGGCCGCGAGGAGGGTTTCAGAGATTGCAGAAATGTTTTGAGGCACCGCATCTACCACAGGAGAAGCGCCTCCACTATGCACCTAGAAGGGCCCAGCTACGCAGCAGGCTCGTCTGAGCGAGTCTTCACAGCTGCCTACAACCCATAGTGGTTGACCATCCACACCGTGGCTAAATGCAATACTTGGGCAAGGGGCAGGCCGTGCGGCATTAAAAACACACCAAGCAAAGAATTACGCATGTAATAAGCGCAAACAAATAAACTTCAACAGTTCAAAGGCAGTTTTAACCACACAGTTATCTCATTAGCAAGACTGTAAGGAAAATACCTTATCTGGCTGCTGAGTAGTGAAGAAAGTGTAAGTGCTTTCACTTGATGTTAAATATGAGACTTACTCCATTGTTCTTGCTTCAAGTTACAGCAAAGACTCATGGGATATGCAGTCTTTGAATCTAGCTGTTACTGTTAATGGCTGCTGAGAGAATAAAATCAAAGAGATAAGCATAATCTGAGCCTCCGGTCCTGATACAGAATTTCAAGAACCTTGTGAAAACACATCTGGTCACGCCACTAATGAAGACGACTGGCCATATATGGGATCCTATCTACATTAACTGGGGTGTTCCACTAGACTCAAATG
The DNA here is from genome assembly GCF_964204655.1 of Triturus cristatus. Lineage (NCBI taxonomy): Eukaryota > Metazoa > Chordata > Amphibia > Caudata > Salamandridae > Triturus > Triturus cristatus. Next base: position 405,610,352 of record NC_140591.1, read on the forward strand.
TGATATTCGCAACACCTGAGAGGGCATTCATGAAGGCTATGCGAGCTACCTGTTCGAGGCATATGAGCTGCAGATCACACACTAAGGATAAGATCGCCATCTGGTGTTGGGCTCGGATGATTGCAGGTTGTTGTCTTCGGAAGAAGTCTTTGGTCACGAGATAGGTGACTCCTCCTCTGGACAACAGTGCGCATGGGCATCCACTCCATCCTCAGATTGTTTTTTTCCGCCATTGGGTTCGGATGAACTTTTTTCCGCTCCAGCAGAAAACTTCTAGCAATCACAACAACTCTCCAAAATTTACAACTCGACGTCGAAATCCCATCGGACCGGCTCCGGACGCGGCTGATCGAAAGGACACCCTTTAAAAAATGCCCCCAATGTGGAGCAAAGTTCCCCCACAGTGATCACCACGAGGTCTGCAACCTGTGCCTCTCGCCGGACCACAACGAATCCAGCTGTCCAGCCTGCGCCGCATTCCGTTCGAAGAAAACCATCCGGGACCGAAGAGCTCGACGCCATATCATGGCCAAACCGGCTCCAGAACCAGACGACATCTTTGCCCAGGATGTCCCTGACCCAACCCCACCAAAAAAGACATTGGTCGAGACTCTGCCAGCTGGGCCCAGTCGCGACCCAAAATCATCTTCAGAAGCCCCGCCCCCGAAGAAAACTAAGCCTGCAGGTGGCTCGGGCTCGAGCAAACCTCATATTATTGTGCCTACAATACCTTCGGCTCCGAAGCCGAAATCTCCATCGGCACCAAAACGTTACTCTGCACCGAAAGGTTCTTCGGCACCAAAAACATCCTCCGTGCCGAAAAACATCCTCCGTGCCGAAAAACATCCTCCGTGCCGAAAAACATCCTCTGTGCCGAAAAAAGTCCACAAAGAATCTGCCGATCTCCCAAAATCCAGATCGGAACCCAAAAAAGCGGCGCCAAAGCCACCTTCGGACACTGAGGAACTTTTTCGCCCAGATCCTACGCAAAAACTAATTTACATCAATCCTAAAACCGGACATGTCACAGCTGTGCCATACAAGAAAAGGAACCTGGACACAACACCTCCTCCAGCTCCTCTAAAGAAGGACTGTGCCACTTCACCCATACTTACTTCCTCTCCTATATTACCTCCCATCCCCCCCACCCCCACCTCCTTCTCCTCTACCATCTCCTTCTCACACACCACCTCCACAGGATGATGATGATATAGGGGGAGGGGGAGACCCGGATTTCCTTAATGATCCTACTGATCCTAATTATCCCTTTACACTCCCGGACACGGCACCCATAGATGACTGGGCCTACCCTATGCCTGACATGCCTGATCCCACTCCATACCCCTCCAAACCCTCCCCTCCGGAAGACCATTTAGGGTTTGGTCAGCTCATAAACAGGGCGGCACTGTTCCATGGCGTCACCATGCACACAGACACACCTGAAGAAGACTTTCTCCTCGACACCTTTGAGCAGTCGCAAAGAACCGTTCACATTCTGCCCATGATTAAAGGAGTGATAAAGCACGCCACTGAGGTTTTTAAAGACCCTGTTAGGGCCAGGGTTCTTAACCCCCGGATAGAAAAAAAATACAGACCGGCCCCACAGGATCCCGCGTACATCAAAGCGCAACTCCCCTTAGACTCTTTAGTCGTGTCAAATGCCAGAAAGCGGGCGAACTCCCAAACAACTGGAGACACACCGCCCCCAGACAGAGTCTAAGCTCTTGGAGGCTTCTGGCAAAAGGGTTGCCGCACAAGCTGCTAACCACTGGCGTATTGCCAATACACAAGCCTTATTGGCTCGCTATGATAGGGCTCATTATGATCAACTAGAGGACCTTTTGCAACACCTGCCTGATCAATACAAATCCCAGGCCAATGACCTCATCCAAGAGGGCAAACTAATATCAAATGCCTCAATCAAATGTGCATTAGACGCCGCCTCTAGGGCAGTCAACACAAGCGTATTACTTAGACGCCACGCATGGCTCCGTATTTCCGGCTTTAAGCTGGAAGTACAAACAACCATTCTTGCTCAACCCTTTAATCAGGAGCAACTATTTGGACCCGCAGTAGACACTGCATTAGAAAAGATGAAGAAGGATAATGAGACTGCCAAATCAATGGGAGCATTACAGTCTCCTCAACCCAGAGGCTCCTTTCGTCGCTCCTTTTATAGAGGAGCCTCCAAAAATGTGGGAACAGACACCTCTTCCACCTTCAAAACATCAGGACAAACATCCCCTAACAGAGGATATTTTAGAGGAGGTTACAGGGCAAACGATACCAAGGGCCGAGGGCGGGGCAACACCAACACCCGCACCTCTCCAGCCACTAAACAGTGACTTGCCCCCACTCCCCCCAGACCATTCCACTCCGGTCGGGGGAAGACTTCAACAGTTCCTACCTGTCTGGAATTCCATCACAACAGACAGGTGGGTAAGACAAATTATCCAGTCTGGCTACTGCCTCGAACTCATACACACACCCCCAAACATACCACCCAAACACCGTCCCATGTCGTCTCACCACCTCACGCTCCTCAAACAGGAAATTCAGTCTTTGCTTCAAAAACACGCAATAGAACCAGTTCCACTCCAACATCAGGGCACAGGAGTATATTCTCTATACTTCCTCATTCCCAAAAAGGACAAGACCTTAAGACCCATACTAGACCTCAGACTACTAAACCAGTATATACAATCAGATCACTTCCACATGATCACTCTCCAGCAAGTCCTTCCATTACTTCAACAAGGCGACTTCCTTTTCACATTAGACCTCAAGGACGCACATTTTCACATCCCTATGCATCCCGCGCACAGGAAGTATCTACGATTTGTGGTAGACGGTCAGCACTATCAGTTTACTGTTCTCCCATTCGGAGTAACAACCGCACCCAGGTTATTCACCAAATGCTTGGCAGTTGTGGCAGCATATCTCAGGAGACAACAAATCCATGTCTTCCCCTATCTGGACGATTGGCTCATAAAAGCCAATACTCTCGACAAATGCGTTCTCCACACTCAACGCACTATTCAAACCCTACACAACGTTGGATTTACCATTAACTATCCCAAATCTCAACTGCACGTACATCAATACCTGGGAGCCACCATAGATACATCCAAGGCCATAGCTTATCCCAACTCAGCCAGGATAGCCAACATACAAAATCTAATCACAAAATTTCAAACCCAACACTCTCTTCCAGCAAGAGTGTTTATGCAACTCTTGGGCATGATGGCGTCATGCATCTCCATAGTACCCCACGGACGCCTTCAAATGCGTTCCTTACAGGAATGTCTAGCACAACAGTGGATCCAGGCCCACGGACAACTTACCGATCTGGTGTTGGTGGACAGCCGCTCACTTCGTTCACTGAAGTGGTGGAACACCATCAACCTGTCCAAAGGGCGGCCGTTCTTAGAGCCTCTTCCACAAATTGTGCTGACCACCGACGCATCTCACGGGGTGGGGAGCCCACCTCCTTCAACACACCACTCCGGGCAGGTGGACCACTCAACAAAAACAGCTCCACATCAATCACCTAGAACTTCTGGCGGTGTTACTACCACTCAAATCCTTCCAAGTGCATCTAAAAAACAGAACTGTCCTCATCCGCACGGACAACATGACCACAATGTATTACATACAGAAGCAGGGGGGGACACATTCTCTCCAACTGTCCCAACTTGCACAGCAAATCTGGAGATGGGCAATTCCCCAAAACATCTACCTGCTAGCAGAACACCTCCCAGGGGTTCAGAACCAGGTGGCCGACCTCCTAAGTCGCCACACACAGCAAATACACGAATGGGAATTACACCCCAAAGTCCTACTCCCATTCTTCCAAAAGTGGGGACAACCAGACATAGACCTGTGCGCCACACAAGAAAACGCAAAATGCCCAACCTTCGCCGCCAGGTTTCCACACCCACAGTCAAAGGGCAATGCGATATGGATGAACTGGTCAGGCAGATTTGCGTATGCTTTTCCGCCTCTCCCACTCATTCCATTTGTGGTACGCAAACTGAAACAGTCGCTAACACTCAACTTAGTAGCTCCCACTTGGGCACGTCAACCCTGGTTCCCCACACTTCTGCAACTATCTCTAGTTCCACATCAAAAATTACGTCTCTCCCCGGCTCTATTAACCCAGAACCATGGAGAAATCAGACACCCAGATCCTCAAACACTGAACTTGGCAATCTGGCTCCTGAAGTCTTAGAGTTCGGGTACCTCAACCTTCCTCCAGACTGTATGAATATCATAAAGGAAGCCAGAAGACCTACTACTAGGGCGTGTTATGCGGCAAAATGGAAAAGATTTGCCATTTACTGCACTAACAATGACATACGTCCACTGGATGCTTCCATCCAAAACATCATTTGCTATCTACTACACTTGCAAAGATGCAATTTAGCGTATTCCTCTATACGTCTACACCTAGCGGCATTAGCAGCCTACTTGCAAAATAGACACCTGTCCCTCTTTAAGGTACCAGCCATTAAAGCATTTATGGAAGGTCTCAAAAGAATTATTCCTCCAAGATTACCACCTTCCCCAGTGTGGAACCTTAATATTGTTCTAACAAGTCTCATGGGTCCCCCATTTGAACCAATGCACAAATGCGAACTGCAGTTCCTAACATGGAAAGTGGCTTTCCTTGTCGCAATCACATCCCTGCGAAGAGTAAGTGAAATACAAGCCTTAACTCTTGAAGAACCCTTCCTACGACTACATCGTAACAAAGTAGTTCTTAGGACAAACCCAAAATTCCTCCCTAAAGTCATCTCCCCTTTCCATCTAAACCAGTCAGTCGAACTGCCAGTCTTCTTCCCTAATCCAGACTCAGTAGATGAGAGGGCACTTCATACCTTAGATGTTAAAAGAGCCTTGCTTTATTACATCGATAGAACCAAACCTTTTCGAAAAACCAAGCAACTGTTTGTTGCTTTCTCTCCACCACATAAAGGCAACCCTATTTCCAAATCGGGTAGCCAGGTGGATAGTTAAATGTATCCAAATATGTTACCAAAAAGCTAAACGTACTCTTACAGTTCCCCCTAGGGCGCACTCCACGCGTAAAATAGGGGCTTCTATGGCATTCTTAGGGAACATCCCCTTAGAAGATATTTGCAAAGCAGCCACATGGTCTACTACACACACCTTCACTAAGCATTACTGTGTCGATGTGCAATGCAAACAACAAGCTTCAGTAGGCCAAACTGTCCTAAAAACTCTATTCCAAACTGCTGCAACGGATACAGGTGACCACCGCTAGGGGAGACACTGCTATATAGTCTATCCTAAGTGTGTGATCTGCAGCTCATATGCCTCGAACGGAATATGCTACTTACCAGTATGCATCTGTTCTTGGCATGTAGAGCTGAAGAGCCACACACGCCCACCCGCCTCCCCGGGACCTGTATCTGTTCCAGCATTGTCTTAATTAGACACTACACATGGACATCCTTTCTCTTTATTTTCTTATACACCATCATTTCCCATCATGGCGAAAAACAATCTGAGGATGGAGTGGATGCCCATGCGCACTGTTGTCCAGAGGAGGAGTCACCTATCTCGTGACCAAAGACTTCTTCCGAAGACAACAACAACCTGCAATCATCCGAGCCCAACACCAGATGGCGATCTTATCCTAAGTGTGTGGCTCTGCAGCTCTACATGCCAAGAACAGATGCATACTGGTACGTAGCATATTCCTTTTGCTTGTTAAGGAAAGCCATCAAAGTAATGCTGTTTGTAAACGGGTAGCTGTAAGGGCAGCTGCATAATGGCGATTTGCCAACTCCATCAACCTGCTCTCCAAGTGTGACAGATGCCATAGGGAGGAGATGGAGAAGCTGCTCAAGTACCTTTTTGATGCTTTTAAGAAACAAGAGGAAGAAATTGTCCTGGAGGGCAAGACCATTTCTAATGCCATTATTAGGTGCACTCTTGATGCCGTGAGTTCAGCCACTGATGAGACCAACACTAGTGTCTCCCTTCATTGCCATGCTTGGATAAGAGTGTCTGTCTTCTTCACAGTGGTTGTGTTGCATCAAATCAGCTTGCTCTTTGATGGAGAAGACCTCTTTGGGCCAAGTTCGACTCTATGCTGTAGAAACTTTTTAAAAGATAGACACTGTGAAAGCCATGGGGTGCTACCTGCCCCCAAAAACTTGCTTTTGCGGCCACCACCAGTGGGCAACCTTGAAAGCAGAAGGCACCTCCTAATGACAGCCATGCTAACTGCAGCAGCCCTTTTCTAAAACAGCCAAAGGCAACTCTCCAGAGATGGCTTTGTGAAGATTGTTGCGGAAAAGCCGGAGGTGCCCAAAGCAAGGGGCTCCTCAATTTCCAAGCAATGATCTTCTGCACATTTCCTGGTCATTCAACACATGTTGCGGGATGAATCGGAGGAAGATGTAACTTCAGATGGGTTCTCTCCACCGTCTCCCTTAAATACCAAATACTATCTGGAATTCCACAACATGGTACCCAGTATACCACCTCGCTGGCACGCCTGATGCTAGAAGTAGTACAGGCGTTGCTCCAATAAGGAGCTATAGAACTTGTCCCATTTCACTAAGGATAATGAATCGAGTCTATATATTTTCTCATTCTCAAGATAGACGGGACATTGTCGTCGATACTTCACCTCGGTCTTCTCAATCAGTACATCATGCTGGAGCACTTCAAAATGTCATCCTCCAGGGCATCATTTCCTTATCTGGGACTACATTGTAGCCCATAATCTCAAGGATGCCTGTTTTCATTTCCTTATCCTCCCAGCTCACTACCAGAACCTCAGTTTTGTGGTAGGTGTAGTCCTACTAATGGAAATTCCTTTCACTTTGTGTCACAATAGCCTCTATGCCATTTGCCAAAAGATGAGCAGTGGTAGAAGTGCATTTGCTGTGCAGGGGTATTCATGTCTTTCTATACCTGGAGAACTAGGTGGCAAAGAGCTTCAGCTGAGTGCAGTGCCCCTCTCACTCCAAAAGCCGTCTCACTCCATCAATGCCATAAATTCTTCTCTTTGGCAATTTAACAGGCAGAGCCTACTTCAGCTGTGAGAACATGATGGCTTTTCAAAGGCTGCTCCCCGTTACCTGACCTAGTGTGCTCTGAACGTGAGCACAAGACTGAAACTGTTGAGACTGATTGGATCTTGCATTGCATTAATTTCAAATGTTTGATTGCACATGAGTCCTCTGCAAGAATATCTTGTGAAACAGTAGTCTCCAGCGACGGATCAGTGGCAAGATCTAGTGTTGGCATGGAGCCCTGTGTTCAGGACAAACTGCTGTGGTGGAACAGTAGTAACTTGTTACTGCGCAAACCGTTCCTCCACCATCAGTAACCAGTGACTATCAACACAGACTTACTTCTCACGAAGTGGGTGGGAGGTAGCACGCACAGGCCATCTGAAAATTCAGCCATTGGTTTCTCCATCAACAACACGTGCACATCATTTTGGTGGAACTGATGGCTTTGCAGCTAGCGCTGCCAGGGTTTCGCAGCTTTAGTTATTCGCAGCAAGCAAGTGCTCATTCGCCCAGACTGCCTGACTACCATATAATTCTTACAAAAACAGGGCAGCATGCATTCTCAACAGTTAGTGAAGCTATCGCAGGCAATTTGGCATTGGGCAATTCATTTCTGGTCCACCGCCTAGCAGAACACCACCTGGCAGTGGACAACGACTTTGTGGACTTGTCCGTGAAACGCACTAGCAAACACACGAATGAGAAATCACCTAGGTGCTTTCAAAATTCTTCCACTTCTACGGGAAAATCTGTAATGGACCTCTTTGCAACAAATGAGAATGCACAATGGCATAGCTTCACATCAAAGTACCCACACCCAAAATCCAAGGGCACTTCACCATGGATCAATTAGTCAGGTATATATGTTTATGCACTCCATCTTTGCTCCTCCCCGATCTACCACTCATTCCGTATGCAGTCTGGAAGATGAAGCAGGAATCATTAAGGTTAATTATAATTGCTTCTAAGTGGGTGTGGCTGCTGTGGTACTTGCTGTTTCTGGAAATGTTGATCTATCCCCAAGTAAACTTGCTCATGCGCCCAGACATTCTCACCCAGCGTCAAGGTCATTGACAGCACCCCTGTCACAGAACACTCTATTTTGCGATCTGATACCTGATGTCTTAGAATTTGGCAATCCAACTTCCAGACAAGTTTGGAAGACTACACTGGCATGCTATGCAGCTAAGTTGAAAAGATTTGCTAATTATTTAACTATATTTGCAAAGAGGCACGTTGCAAGATATTATTTCTTAATGAACTTTTCTTCCAGAGGAGTATATCTAGCTACTGTCTCCGCTTATCAGCAAAATAGGCAACACCAGCCCATCTTCAAAATCACAGTTAAAGTTTTTATTGAAGAGCGCAAAAAGGTTATCTCTCCATATACACCACTGGTGCCCTCGTCTATTTCAAATACCAAAATACATATTTACTGAAAAAACCAAAGACTACAGAGATGTTATAGTTAGATTCCGGTTTCACTCGTACAAATAGTTAGCTGAGCTAACTATACTTTGTGCCCCCACAATGCTCTGCTTATGACCTTACATATTACATCACTCATGACCTGGTCAGTGACATCACTGATGACATCACGGACATCTCAAATTACATCACTCATGACATCATCCGTTGTCTCTGTTTTTAAAAGGTTTGAGATATATATATATATATATATATATATATATATACATATATACATATATACACGCTCCACTGTTGCTTTCACACACAGAAAGGACCAGCACTCCTGTTGGTATTCAATCCAGTTAAGGATTTATTTCGGTGCAAACCTTAACAAAACAGATGCGTTTCAACCGTAGCCTTCGTCAGTGTCAGCTAACGTCTCTGAAGAGAAAGTAAATAATGACAAGGTGCATCAATATATATATATATATATATATATATATATATATATATATATATATATATATATATATATATATTACCTACTGGCGGTCGCCAGTAGGTAGTTATAGTTAGGACCACGTTTCCATAGGAAATCCGCAACATTCTATTTTGAATAACTTTGGCGCCAGTCGACGAATCCTCGCGAATTTTTCAAAATAGGTGGGGCGCTACGCTCCGCTCCTACCCTGAAAGTCTCGGGGGATTCGTCAAGCGGGGGCTGAGATAAAAGGGGGGGTCCCAAAACGCGTTTTTCCCATGCATTTTTCCATAGGACCTTTAGACCGGGCTACAGCCCGAACGGCTGGCAGAGAGGTAGTCCTCAGGTCAAGGAAGTGCCTTTTGTAGGTTTGGTGTAAATCTGTTCAGTAGATTCTGAGAAAATAGCCTTTAAATCAATATATATATCTGAGCCAGCTTACGGTGCGCTTACGGTACGCTTACGGTACGCGTACGGTGGCGTGCGCGAGCGCGATTCTGATTGGCTCTTAGATCTTAGTAAACATTCGAATCGGCCGAAACCAGGAAGCGGCGGCCGCCATTTTCTCTCTCGCACAGAGTGATTTTTAAAATATAAAGCCCAAAAACATGTAAAGGTGCTCTTTAGACAGCTCCCACACACATAGCCATGTTGAGGGAGTCCCCAAAGATCCCCCAATGCCAAAAACGGAATTTTTATTTTTTCGGCAATTTCGCCGATTACGCTTACCGTACGCGTACGGTAAAAAAATAAAAGAAAAAACAAATTATCCACACTCTCTCCACCCCGTGTTTCCATATGTGTCCCCTAAGGGCATGGCTTATCAGAGATGAGATAAACTAAAATATTAAAAAAAATAATAATAAAAAAAAAAATTATCCACACTCTCTCCACCCCGTGTGCAAATGGTGCCCGAAGGGCACCATTTGTGCATGGCTTATAAAATATACGAAAAATTAAAATATTAACTTTCAAAACGAAGTGCATCATATGTCCTCCATGTGTGCACGGTGCGCGAAGCGCATCGTGCGTACATGGCCCATCTAGCGTAACGTGGGCACGCGGTGCGCGTAGCGCACCGCGTGCCCACCGTGCGTGCACGGCACTAACTGCGTAAAGTGGGCGCGCGGTGCGCGAAGCGCGCGGTGCGCGAAGCGCACCGCGTGCTCACTGTGCGCGCACGGTGCGCGAAGCGCACCGTGCGCGCACGGAACGAACTGCGTTAAGTGGGCGCGCACGCCACGAATGGCGCAAAGTAAGTTAGCATTTAAAAAACCGTACAAATTCACTGAAAAAACCATAGGTTTCACACACGTTATAGTTAGGAATTAGCATTTAAAAAACCTTGCAAATTCACTGAAAAAACCATAGGTTTCACACATGTTATAGTTAGCTGGACATTTTACTGATAAAAAACCAATGAAATTCCCCCGTTATAGTTACTGTAGGCAACTATAACTCACGCGACCGTAATCCTCTGCTGATGACATATGTGTCTTTATGAAAAAAAAATATTTGTAATATATGTATAGCTAAAATTTAATGGAAGAAGACATGGGCAAATAAGTGTCTAAATACAGTATTAGCATCAGCAGAGGATTGCGGTCGCGTGAGTTATAGTTGCCTACAGTAACTATAACGGGGGAATTTCATTGGTTTTTTATCAGTAAAATGTACAGCTAACTATAACATGTGTGAAACCTATGGTTTTTTCAGTGAATATATATATATATATATATATATATATATATATATAATCTATCAAGGTGTATTGATGAATCAGTAGGAGTGCCAGTATGGATGATTCAGTGGGTGTGTGATTGTATAGGTGAGTGATTAGGTGTCTCAGTGAATGTATGGGTGAGTAATTAGGTTGTCTGAATGTCTGTCAGTCGGTGTCTAAGTGGCTGTATGGGTTGATGAGTGGGTACTTGGGTGGCTGTATGGATGATTGATTGTATGGGTGTATGAATGTCTGGGTGGGTGAGGGGGTGTGACTACTTGTATGGGTGGGTGAGTCAGTGGCTGTATGGGTTAGTGTGTGCGTCTGTGAGGGACTAGATGGGTGACTGGGGGTGTGTATGGCTGTGTCAGTGAGAATGGATGGGTCAGTGGAATATGAGTGAGTAACTGCATATGTTAAAGGCAGTATAGATGAGTGTTGGATTATGAGTGACTGTATGTGTGAGATAATGATTGAGAGAGTGGCCGTATGGGCGAATGTGTCCTTGTCACTGAATGTATAAGTGAGTGGATGTGTGTATAACTGTAGGTGAGTAAGTGGCTGTGTGATTTACTGTGGTTGAGTGAGTAGGTGTTTGAGTAGGTCTATGCTTGACTGACAGTGTGTGAATGGCTTTATGGGTGTATATATCAGTGGCTTTATTCAGTGAGTTGGTGTATGAGTGGCTGTATGGGTGACTGTAGGTGTGTGTGTGTATAGACCTATGAATCAGTGAGTGGGTGTGTAAGTACTGGTATGGGTGTGTCAATGGTTTTGACAATGGTAGAATGGAAGTTGGAGTTTGTATGGAAGGTTATATTGGGGTGTGAGTGGGTGTTTTAATTTGTGTAGGTGATGTCATCTGTGATCTCACGAACTGTCATGAGTGATGTAATAAGTTAGATCATAAGCGGTGCATTGCGGGGGCACGAGTTATAGTTAGCTCAGCTAACTCGAACTACTGAATTTCTCTTGTTTTTTTACGAGTGAAAGCTGAGCCGAAGTATAACATCCCTGTAACCTTTGATTTTTGTTCAGTGAATTTCTATGGTTTTGTAATGCTGAAGAAAGGGAGCTAGGCCTCCGACCAGCTCTGGAAACCCACTGTGTAGGACTTACAGGACGTACCAGGAGGACTTCTTGGCCTTCAAGGTCCCTCAGGAGTAAAGTGGATTTCATTCCCCAACCAGTAGTGCACCACGAGCCGTGTTTGCGGAATGGTGGCGAAAGGGGGCATGGCCTCTAAAGACGTCTTAGCAATTCCGCTGTGTGGGACTTGTAGGAGATAACAGGAGGGGTAGTTGGCCCTCAAGGACGTCCTTGGGGGCCAACTACCCCTCCTGTTACCTCCAGTAAGCCTAACACAGCAGAATAGCTGAGACCTGATGGGTGGCCACGCCCCCTTGCTCCACCACTGTGCAAACAAGCCTCCTGGCGTACTACTAGTAGGGGAATGAAGTCCCCTTGGCTATTGAGGGTCCTTGGATGCCAATAACCCCTCCCGTTACCTCCAGAAAGTCCCATACAGTGGGTTTGCTAAGAGGTTTTCGGTGGCCAAGCCCCCCTTTCTCCATCATTGTGCAAACGTGCCTCATGGCACACTACTAGTTGGGCCCGCCCGCATTTATAATTCAAAATGCCCCAGGGAAGTGGCAGTCCCTGGGGCTTTGAATAGCCCAAGGAGGGGAGCCCTGTGCGCCCCCCTCCTATATGTGACATATGCCCTGGGACCTGGCCCACCTGTTTTTTAAAAAAAAATCTATAGTTTGCAGCGGATTCGCGGATCCACCTGCGAGTTGACAGCAAAATAAAAAATATGCCCCCTTTTCTTTAGAAGAGTCCCAAGATGGTTTCCAACACTTCTTGGTTTGAAGTTTTGGCAGACAATCAAATTGTAATAGGATCCTCGATTCCACTGCAAGGACTCGCGTCCCCAGATATCTCTATTTTTTTTAAGTTGGGTATCTGAATAATGACTAGACTGATTTCCATCCAATCACAAAAAGCACGCTTTCTGGACCCACATCTAGCTTTCTACCAAATTTGTTGTAAATCCGTTCAGCAGTGCCGGCTGTAGTCTTGTTCAAAAAATGAAAAATCCCCATAGACTTAACATGGGGAAAACGTGCTTTAGGACCACCTTTTTCTCACACCCTGCCTGACATCACCCTAAAATAAAAAAAAAATAAAAAATTATGTGTATATATATATATATATATATATATATGTATATATATATATATATATATTTTTGTTAACCAACGTTTATTAATTTTTTAACAGGTCGTGCAAGAGGCAGTACACAGCTTACATGCCTACAACCTTATAGGCCGGCAGCGAACAGCTTACACACTTCAGAGGGCAAATTCAAAGACTGGGAAGCCCGAGGATCCTAGCGATACCCCGGGAGCAGGCCTATGAGCAGATATTCACTAGCAAAGGTTCCACTTTAAAGGCACTATGCCCTGCGCGAGCCATCTATCCGACAGGCAAGTTTGGAACATTACAACATTTGTCAAGCTAGCTCAACCTCATTGAACTTCACCAAGCTCGCCCTTAAGGGCCAAGGACCCTACGTTCTGAAGATCTCAAATGCCACAGTTGTTATACATTCCCATGAGAGCGTAGCTGTATCCGCATGCAGTTTGTCTAGCATATCGTACAATTCGGCCATGACAAGCTGTGCATCTCAACATACCATGTCAAGCCAAACGAACAGCGCATAGGTATACCTTTCATCATACCCTCTATAATACCCCATTCATAGCCTGCAGTAGGTATAGCATGAGAAGACTGGTAACCGCTAGATGCTGTGCGGTATAGGCTCACCAGCTTCCAACAGTATCTTATTGGGCATTGCGTAGTTCAGCAACCAGCATGCAGGTTATGGCACAGTAACAACAGATTAGGAACCACTCTGTCCTCATTGCGCTGTGTTCGCGCTAAAGCCATTCGCCACTGCACCTGCATCAGAAATTTAGGTAGGAGGCGGCTAACCAGCAAACGGGGGGGGGGGGGGGGGGTCAGAACAAGGGAATGGGAAGGAGGGGGTGCAGGGTCTAAGGAGGGAGGCTCAGCAGGGGGGAGGGAGTGCGGACCCCACTATTACTACAGGATGTAGGATGGAAGTAAAGGCCATCCAGGGGTGGGTTCCCCCCTATCCTGGGGGTGTCTGCGAGTGTCGGGGACCTCAAACTGTCTGCCTGTCTCCAGAAATTCCCTGGATCTATAGGGCCCACTACATCATCGAAGAGCTTCAGGGCTCGGAGCCGTGGTGGCTGTAGTCTAACATGCTCCAGTCGCCCCAAATGGTCTATCAAGGGCTTCCAAAGCTGCCTATATTTGGTATCGCGGAGTTGAAGACGTGCCGTGAGGAACTCCATCGCCACCACATGCCACAGGCGGGTAAACCACACATTGATGGAGGGCGAGTCGGATTTCTTCCAATAGAGAGCCACCGTTTGTTTCGCAGCACCCAGCATACGCGTACGGTAAAAAAATAAAAGAAAAAACAAATTATCCACACTCTCTCCACCCCGTGTTTCCATATGTGTCCCCTAAGGGCATGGCTTATCAGAGATGAGATAAACTAAAATATTAAAAAAAATAATAATAAAAAAAAAAATTATCCACACTCTCTCCACCCCGTGTGCAAATGGTGCCCGAAGGGCACCATTTGTGCATGGCTTATAAAATATACGAAAAATTAAAATATTAACTTTCAAAACGAAGTGCATCATATGTCCTCCATGTGTGCACGGTGCGCGAAGCGCATCGTGCGTACATGGCCCATCTAGCGTAACGTGGGCACGCGGTGCGCGTAGCGCACCGCGTGCCCACCGTGCGTGCACGGCACTAACTGCGTAAAGTGGGCGCGCGGTGCGCGAAGCGCACCGCGTGCTCACTGTGCGCGCACGGTGCGCGAAGCGCACCGTGCGCGCACGGAACGAACTGCGTTAAGTGGGCGCGCACGCCACGAATGGCGCAAAGTAAGTTAGCATTTAAAAAACCGTACAAATTCACTGAAAAAACCATAGGTTTCACACACGTTATAGTTAGGAATTAGCATTTAAAAAACCTTGCAAATTCACTGAAAAAACCATAGGTTTCACACATGTTATAGTTAGCTGGACATTTTACTGATAAAAAACCAATGAAATTCCCCCGTTATAGTTACTGTAGGCAACTATAACTCACGCGACCGTAATCCTCTGCTGATGACATATGTGTCTTTATGAAAAAAAAATATTTGTAATATATGTATAGCTAAAATTTAATGGAAGAAGACATGGGCAAATAAGTGTCTAAATACAGTATTAGCATCAGCAGAGGATTGCGGTCGCGTGAGTTATAGTTGCCTACAGTAACTATAACGGGGGAATTTCATTGGTTTTTTATCAGTAAAATGTACAGCTAACTATAACATGTGTGAAACCTATGGTTTTTTCAGTGAATATATATATATATATATATATATATATATAATCTATCAAGGTGTATTGGTGAATCAGTAGGAGTGCCAGTATGGATGATTCAGTGGGTGTGTGATTGTATAGGTGAGTGATTAGGTGTCTCAGTGAATGTATGGGTGAGTAATTAGGTTGTCTGAATGTCTGTCAGTCGGTGTCTAAGTGGCTGTATGGGTTGATGAGTGGGTACTTGGGTGGCTGTATGGATGATTGATTGTATGGGTGTATGAATGTCTGGGTGGGTGAGGGGGTGTGACTACTTGTATGGGTGGGTGAGTCAGTGGCTGTATGGGTTAGTGTGTGCGTCTGTGAGGGACTAGATGGGTGACTGGGGGTGTGTATGGCTGTGTCAGTGAGAATGGATGGGTCAGTGGAATATGAGTGAGTAACTGCATATGTTAAAGGCAGTATAGATGAGTGTTGGATTATGAGTGACTGTATGTGTGAGATAATGATTGAGAGAGTGGCCGTATGGGCGAATGTGTCCTTGTCACTGAATGTATAAGTGAGTGGATGTGTGTATAACTGTAGGTGAGTAAGTGGCTGTGTGATTTACTGTGGTTGAGTGAGTAGGTGTTTGAGTAGGTCTATGCTTGACTGACAGTGTGTGAATGGCTTTATGGGTGTATATATCAGTGGCTTTATTCAGTGAGTTGGTGTATGAGTGGCTGTATGGGTGACTGTAGGTGTGTGTGTGTATAGACCTATGAATCAGTGAGTGGGTGTGTAAGTACTGGTATGGGTGTGTCAATGGTTTTGACAATGGTAGAATGGAAGTTGGAGTTTGTATGGAAGGTTATATTGGGGTGTGAGTGGGTGTTTTAATTTGTGTAGGTGATGTCATCTGTGATCTCACGAACTGTCATGAGTGATGTAATAAGTTAGATCATAAGCGGTGCATTGCGGGGGCACGAGTTATAGTTAGCTCAGCTAACTCGAACTACTGAATTTCTCGTTTTTTTACGAGTGAAAGCTGAGCCGAAGTATAACATCCCTGTAACCTTTGATTTTTGTTCAGTGAATTTCTATGGTTTTGTAATGCTGAAGAAAGGGAGCTAGGCCTCCGACCAGCTCTGGAAACCCACTGTGTAGGACTTACAGGACGTACCAGGAGGACTTCTTGGCCTTCAAGGTCCCTCAGGAGTAAAGTGGATTTCATTCCCCAACCAGTAGTGCACCACGAGCCGTGTTTGCGGAATGGTGGCGAAAGGGGGCATGGCCTCTAAAGACGTCTTAGCAATTCCGCTGTGTGGGACTTGTAGGAGATAACAGGAGGGGTAGTTGGCCCTCAAGGACGTCCTTGGGGGCCAACTACCCCTCCTGTTACCTCCAGTAAGCCTAACACAGCAGAATAGCTGAGACCTGATGGGTGGCCACGCCCCCTTGCTCCACCACTGTGCAAACAAGCCTCCTGGCGTACTACTAGTAGGGGAATGAAGTCCCCTTGGCTATTGAGGGTCCTTGGATGCCAATAACCCCTCCCGTTACCTCCAGAAAGTCCCATACAGTGGGTTTGCTAAGAGGTTTTCGGTGGCCAAGCCCCCCTTTCTCCATCATTGTGCAAACGTGCCTCATGGCACACTACTAGTTGGGCCCGCCCGCATTTATAATTCAAAATGCCCCAGGGAAGTGGCAGTCCCTGGGGCTTTGAATAGCCCAAGGAGGGGTGCCCTGTGCGCCCCCCTCCTATATGTGACATATGCCCTGGGACCTGGCCCACCTGTTTTTTTAAAAAAAATCTATAGTTTGCAGCGGATTCGCGGATCCACCTGCGAGTTGACAGCAAAATAAAAAATATGCCCCCTTTTCTTTAGAAGAGTCCCAAGATGGTTTCCAACACTTCTTGGTTTGAAGTTTTGGCAGACAATCAAATTGTAATAGGATCCTCGATTCCACTGCAAGGACTCGCGTCCCCAGATATCTCTATTTTTTTTAAGTTGGGTATCTGAATAATGACTAGACTGATTTCCATCCAATCACAAAAAGCACGCTTTCTGGACCCACATCTAGCTTTCTACCAAATTTGTTGTAAATCCGTTCAGCAGTGCCGGCTGTAGTCTTGTTCAAAAAATGAAAAATCCCCATAGACTTAACATGGGGAAAACGTGCTTTAGGACCACCTTTTTCTCACACCCTGCCTGACATCACCCTAAAATAAAAAAAAATAAAAAATTATGTATATATATATATATATATATATATATATATATATATATATATATATATATATATATATATATTTTGTTAACCAACGTTTATTAATTTTTTAACAGGTCGTGCAAGAGGCAGTACACAGCTTACATGCCTACAACCTTATAGGCCGGCAGCGAACAGCTTACACACTTCAGAGGGCAAATTCAAAGACTGGGAAGCCCGAGGATCCTAGCGATACCCCGGGAGCAGGCCTATGAGCAGATATTCACTAGCAAAGGTTCCACTTTAAAGGCACTATGCCCTGCGCGAGCCATCTATCCGACAGGCAAGTTTGGAACATTACAACATTTGTCAAGCTAGCTCAACCTCATTGAACTTCACCAAGCTCGCCCTTAAGGGCCAAGGACCCTACGTTCTGAAGATCTCAAATGCCACAGTTGTTATACATTCCCATGAGAGCGTAGCTGTATCCGCATGCAGTTTGTCTAGCATATCGTACAATTCGGCCATGACAAGCTGTGCATCTCAACATACCATGTCAAGCCAAACGAACAGCGCATAGGTATACCTTTCATCATACCCTCTATAATACCCCATTCATAGCCTGCAGTAGGTATAGCATGAGAAGACTGGTAACCGCTAGATGCTGTGCGGTATAGGCTCACCAGCTTCCAACAGTATCTTATTGGGCATTGCGTAGTTCAGCAACCAGCATGCAGGTTATGGCACAGTAACAACAGATTAGGAACCACTCTGTCCTCATTGCGCTGTGTTCGCGCTAAAGCCATTCGCCACTGCACCTGCATCAGAAATTTAGGTAGGAGGCGGCTAACCAGCAAACGGGGGGGGGGGGGGTCAGAACAAGGGAATGGGAAGGAGGGGGTGCAGGGTCTAAGGAGGGAGGCTCAGCAGGGGGGAGGGAGTGCGGACCCCACTATTACTACAGGATGTAGGATGGAAGTAAAGGCCATCCAGGGGTGGGTTCCCCCCTATCCTGGGGGTGTCTGCGAGTGTCGGGGACCTCAAACTGTCTGCCTGTCTCCAGAAATTCCCTGGCTCTATAGGGCCCACTACATCATCGAAGAGCTTCAGGGCTCGGAGCCGTGGTGGCTGTAGTCTAACATGCTCCAGTCGCCCCAAATGGTCTATCAAGGGCTTCCAAAGCTGCCTATATTTGGTATCGCGGAGTTGAAGACGTGCCGTGAGGAACTCCATCGCCACCACATGCCACAGGCGGGTAAACCACACATTGATGGAGGGCGAGTCGGATTTCTTCCAATAGAGAGCCACCGTTTGTTTCGCAGCACCCAGCATGTGGAGGCTAAGGTGTCGGTCACGGCCCGTCATAGCTCGTAGAGTCGTCGGTCGAAGGCCCAAGAGCACCACCAGCGGGTCCTCCGGCAGGGGGTACCCCAACACCTTTTTTATGTGGCTAAGGACCTCTTTCCAAAAGGTAATCGGGAGAGGGCACGTCCACCAAATGTGGATGAAATCTCAACGCTTGAGTGCAGCGCCAGCATAGGGGGGATGCCGTAGAGAACATTCTTTGGAGTCTAGCAGGGGTGTAATACCATTGGGTCATCACTTTATAGGCTGATTCCTGTTGGGGGATGCTGCGTAGGATTTTGGGAATGTCGCTCCAGAGCCGTGACCATTGGGAAGGGGAAACACCTGAGCCAGTGACATTTTGCCATCTCACCTGGTAGGGATGGGGATCCGGTCGCTGTGCGTGTTGGAGCACCTTATATATGCGGGAAATCAGCCCCTTGTAGGTGCCGAAGGTGCGCGCCAACTGCTCGAACGGAGTGTAAGGCCGCGTGGCCGCCTGTGTCAAAGAAAAGCCCTGTATCCAGTGGCGTAGTTGTATATACTGGAATTTGTCTCTCTCTGTGAGCCCGAACTCTTGCTTGCATTGAGCGAAGGTTTTGAGACAGTCCCCAACGAATAGGTCACGGATCGTCTGTTTCCGTCCAGTTCGCGAAATGAGGAGGGCGACATGCCGGCGGGAACTGCGGATTGCGAGCGATCGGGGTGTGAGGAGACGGGAAAGTGGTCAGGCCCCTACGAACTGCCACCTTGTCCCAGATTTCAAGGACCGTTTTGGTAGGGACCGCCATGTAGGCGCTACGGTGGCGAGCTTCCCGGGGTAGCCAAACATGGTCCCAGAGTGGACGGCAAGTGACTGCCCGATCCATGTGAAACCACACTTTTTCACTCTCCCACGCCCCCCATTCCAGTATAAAGCGGAGGTGGGACGCACAGTAGTAATCGAGGAGGTTAGGGCAGGCAAGTCCTCCCCGATCCCGAGGGAGTTTCAGGATCTTGTTGGAAAAGCGTGGTTTCTTCCCCCCCATATAAATGCGGTAAGTTCGCGCTGTAGCCCCTGGATTTGATGTTCCGGAATAGGCGTCGGCAAGGTTTGAAAGAGAGAGGATCTTCGGCAGTATAGACATTTTAACCGTGTTCAGTCTGCCAAGCCAGGAAAGGGGCAGGGCCTTCCACACGCGGAGGTCGGCCAAGACTGAAAGTTTGTATTCCTGCCAGTTGGCCTGCGTCCAAGTATCCAGTTCTGGAGTTAGCTTAAGACCCAGGTACCGCACCGACTTGCTCGCCCACTGGTATGGAACAGATGCTCGGATCGTCGCGAGTTCCCCGTCTGGGATCATTAAATTAAGGGCCCAGGACTTCGTGTGGTTAATTTTCAGCCCAGAGGCGCTTTCATAGGTTTGAAGTAACGAGTGCACCGCTGGCAGCGAGCGTAGAGGATCAGAGAGAGTGAGGAGGAGGTCGTCCGCGAATAGAGCGATCTTGTGCTCAACCCCGCGAAGAGATATACCACCAGTATCTGGGGACTGGCGTATCATAATGGCCAGGGGTTCCACCACGAGGGCAAACAGCAAGGGCGACAAGGGGCAACCCTGCCGAGTACCTCTACAAATGGGGAAAGGCTGCGTGAGCTGGCCGTTAACTCGTACTCTAGCCACTGGTGAGATATATGGGGCCATAATACGCGCCACCATCCTAGGGCCCAATCCCACTTTCTGCAGGACCGCCCGGAGGAAGTTCCAGTCCACCCGATCGAACGCTTTTTCCGCATCGAGTGATAATAAGCAGGCTGGAATCCTCCAGTGTTTGGCCTTCCCCACAATATGCGCTATGCGGCGCACGTTGTCCGCCCCCTGGCGTTGGTGGATAAACCCCACCTGGTCGGGCTCGATGAGGTTAGGGAGGTGGGCACTAAGACGTTTAGCCAGAATTTTGGTGTACAATTTCAAGTCCGTGTTTAACAGGGCAATAGGCCGGTAAGAGGAGCAAAGGGTATGATCCTTCCCAGGCTTCGGAATGAGGGCTATTTCAGCCATCGCCATGTCCGACGAGGGCCCCACCGATTCTGCGAACGAGTTGAAGAGGCGCAAGAGGTACGGCTGTAATTGCGGCAAAAAGGCGCGATAGAATGACACCGGGAGCCCGTCCGGGCCCGGCGTTTTGCCGAGCGGAAGATCCAGCCGGGCATCCACTATTTCTGTCTGGGTGATAGAGCCCTCCAGGGACTCAGATTGACGCTCGCTCATCGGCTCCCATTTACAGGCGTCTACGGCTTCCGAGATCAGGTCCGCCGCCGGCGGATCACTAGAATAGAGAGCCGCGTAGTAGTCGCGGAACGTTTGGAGCTTTGCCGTTTCCGCAATGGCCCATGACCCGTCCGCCTTCTGTAACTTGGCGATATGGGCTTTAGCCGCTCGCGTTCGCAGGCGCCGCGCAAAGACCGCACCCACCTTATCCCCGCCCTCGTAGTAACGCTGCTTGAGCGAGAGCAGGGCGCGTTCGGCCTTGTTGGTGCTGTGCGCACGGAGCTGTCCACGTAGGACGGCTAGGCGTCTCTTACGCATCGCCATCGGGCGCTCCTGGTCCAACTTCTCTAACGTCTTGACTTCGCGCTCAATTTTGGTCTCATAGAGCCGGGCTTCGCGCGCCCTGGCGGCAGCTATTGCCGTGAGAGTACCCCGTATCGTAGCCTTGAAGGCATCCCAGAGGAGAGGGAGGGGAGTCCCCGGTATGTCGTTATCTGCGAAGTACGCCAGGATGGCTGCCTGGACCTCCTCCCTATCCACCGGATCGCGAAGAACGTGGTCCGGGAATCTCCAGCGGCTCAATCGCGTCGGGCGAGTGGAACACTCACGTAAAAGCAATTCTACATGGGCGTGATCTCAAATCGAAATGTTGGTGTGACACCGATATGATACCTTTGAGCAAAGAGTGCGACGGAAAGAGAAGGTCGATGCGAGAGTATGAGCGGTGCACATGGGAGTAGAAGGTGTAGTCCCGCAGCCCCGGAGAATGGTACCGCCAGGTGTCCACCAAGTTTAAGGAGGTGAGGGAGTTCTTCACCGCCGCCGACATAGCCCCCATCCAGTGGAAAGCTCCCCCACAACGATCCATCTCCGCGTCCCACACCAAATTGAAGTCCCCTCCGACTATGAGGTCGGAGTCCACTGGCTCAAGGTGTTCCCTGATGATCCCGCGTAAGAAAGCATCCTGGCCCTGGTTGGGGGAATAGATATTACACAAAGTGAGTGGGTGATTCCCTCTCCGGACCTCCACCCGCAAGAACCGACCCTCGGCATCCCTACTGACCTTAGTGTCTCCCTGGGGGAACCCTGCCCTGCAGAGAATGGCTACTCCCGCTGTCTTAGTGGTGGCCGAGGACCAGAATTGATGGGGGAAGCGGGGGTGCGCCATCCGCACCACATCCGATTTGAGAAGGTGGGTTTCTTGGAGAAAGATGACATCAGGGCTCTGCAGAAGCAGATAGCGCCATATTTGGCGTCTCTTGTTGGGTGAATTGAGCCCTTTCACATTGAGGGAGACAATCTTCCAAGAAGGTGTGTCGGTCATTGACACAGGACCACTAGCAAGGCATCTCTCATGCGGCCGTTCGCCCTGATCGGGAGTTTCCCCCCCCCCCCCCCACCCTCCCCCCACCAAAAGGATACTGAAGGAGAGGAGGGAGAGGGATAGAGGCAAGGAAAACAACCAGAACATTTAATCGGCCAGCAAGGCCTATTCCAGTCTAGGGAGTAGCCAGGCACAATGGCACAAGCTGTCCCGGAGATGTCACTCTCCCAGAAATAGGAGTGGGGGTTTGTCATCGCCGCTCTGCTAGTCCACATCTTCCAGGGTCTGTTCCGGGCATCCGCCTCCGCGGTGCGGGTGTCGCGCTGAGGAGAAGGCAGTGGCGCACCCCCGGGGGGGGGCATCAAGAGCTCCAAGAGGGAAAGAAATCGACATGGTCGCCGGACGACCACGCAAGCCACCATCTCGTCTCCAAAGCTGTCCTCGAAGAGGGTGGTCCGCCGTGAGAGAGTCTATCTGTGGGCGGACGTCTGTGAACCAGACGGCGACGGACCACCCTCCAGGGATTTTATGTGTTCAATGTCTTGCTTGTCTCGTGAGGACCCGCTGCCGTCGGGCGAGGCGGGACGCCCAGGGCGGCGCACCTTGGACCACTGCGGTGTCAGCGGGGCCCTGAGGACGGCAGGGCGCCCCGGGGGGCCGGCCGGCGGGGCATCCGGAATCTGCAGCAGCTGAGCCGCCTCTCTGTAGGATCTCAGCATACGACGCTTGGATTCCCACTGGAACATGAGGGCGAAGGGGTGTGCCCATTGATACCGAATGTGGAGTTCCCTCAGCTTGTCTGTAATGGGTCGGAAGTCCCTCCGGCGCCGGAGTGTCGTGGGGGCCAGGTCTTGAAACAGCTGGATAGGCTTACCCCCACAGAGGATTTCGGGTTTATCTCTGGCCGCTTTAAGGATGGCTTCCTTCTCGACAAAGAAATGGACCTGAGTCAGAATGTCCGGGACAAGACCCGGCCTCCCAGTCGGTTCCGAGACCCTATGTGCACGGTCTAGGGTGGGCGGTGACGTATCATCATCTCCTCGAATGTCATGCAGGAGGTCCGCCACGAATGACATATCTGTACCTTCCGCCCCAGTTGGAACCCCCCGGATGCGGATGTTGTTCCGGCGCCCCCTATTTTCCAAGTCCTCCTGCTTGATCTGGAGCTCCACATGTTGCTCCTCCAAAGTAGCAAGTCGCTGCCATAGATGTTCTTGGTCCTCTGTGCGGGCGTCCAGGGTCTTCTCCAAGTCGTCAACGCGGCCTCCCAGCTCCCCCACATCTCTCCGCAGCTCTTTAACGCACGCCTGGACTTCCGAGCGAAGTGACCCGATTTCTGACTTCAGCTCCTGCATGAACGACGCCATGAAGGATTGCGTGACCGGTGCCGCGGATGCCCCAGCTTCGGGCGACCCAGCGCCTGCCGGTGTCGCACTCTGTTTGCTCCACAAGTCCTTGACTGAGGCGTCCTTGGGAGCCGCCGCCGGCTCCTTTCCCGACTTCGTGCGGGTCATGTCGCAGGGGTGCCGGATATCGATTCCTCAATGGGACGTCCCCGGCTGCAGCAATCGCCCACACCGCGTAGCACCCGGGCTTTCCAGCCGCGCCGCCCCAGAGCAGCAACGTGGGCCCAATCGACTGAGTATGGACCAAGGGCGCCGCGTACCAGAGCACCCCTCAAGGTCAATGCTGCAAGGGCGCGGCAGAGTTAAGCACCAGGCGAGAGGGGGGCCGGCCAGATCCCAATTCACAGCGTCGCGCAGGGCCTGCAAGTCGGGTGGTGTGCAGCAGGGTACCCAACGCCTCCCAAGGCAGGTCCACCACTAGTTGTGCACTATGGGTCAGGCAAAAGGCTCTCAAAGTGTGCGCCAGACCCGCGTCCCACGGTTAGTGGTACTCTCGTGCCCTGCGGTGCTAAGTCTCGCTCCTCGCCTGGGAGGCCTGCACGCCCCCCCCCCCCCCCCCCCCCCCCGCTCCAAGCAAATCGAGGGGGCCACCGGCGTCTCCCACTGCCCCAGGGCTCACTCACCGCCGCTCAGCTCCGGAGTGCAAGCAGGAGGACACGCAATCAGCGGGCAGCAGTTCGCTGGAGCCCCCGCATTCCAGGGATGATGCTCTCTCCCCGCCGCCGCCGCCGCCCCTTTCAAGCCGCCTCGTGGTCCGCTCCTCCACTAGGCCGCACTCGTCGCGGTTCACCAAACGGCGGCGGGCGCACTTCACTGTCCCCGCGGCCTCTCGCACCAGCCAGGTGACACCCTTGACAAGCCACCTCTCATGCCCATCCACCTCGGGTCACCTCTGCCACTCCGCACCGCCTCCGGCCGCCTCCGGGTCGCGCCACCTCGTCCGCTCTCAGCAAGCCCTCGTCTCACCCGGGAAGTCCCAGCCTACCAGGTCTCGGCGCCGGAGTCTGTGGTCGCCGCTCGATTCTCGGGCCCCCAAGTCCTCTGGCCTGTCCGTCCGGGGCCGCCACGGCCAGGACCCCCAGGTAGATCCTCTCCGGTGGCCAATCCAGCGATGCTTCCTCCGTCCGGGAGCCTCCGAGCACAGGGCGCGCAGATTTGAAGGGCCGGAAATGGCGGACAGTGCGGCCGGCTCTCAACGTTCCCCCCCCGAACGGCGCCGTCCAGCCTCTGCGGCGATCGCTGGTGTCCTCCTACACCGCCCCCAGTGTTCCGCCCTGCAGGGGCTGCTGACCAGGGCCAGAGTCCGCCGGTACACCGCTGTTTGAGGCGTTTGATCTCAGCGGCGGCCCGGAGCGGCAGCGACCCACGTCTTACTCCATTGCTGGCGAGACCACGCCCCCATATTATATTTTTGAAAGTGGAAGCTAAAAATGAAGTTGGTCAAATTTGCTCGATTCGTGGGAGCAGCACAAGTACAGCAAACAATCTATTATGGACGATTGGTGGCCTCAATTGAAGCAATCGTGTTCTCCACCGAAAAGAGAGCATGCATTAGCAGTAACCGTGGGCGGTGAACTCCGCTCCCCGCGGAGTGTGCTGAGATTTGCCAACTCTGCGTTCCCCGGAGAACGCGGAGTAGGCAAATCTCTGCACAATCCGGAGCAGAATTGACCAGCCCCCGCCTCCAACCCCCCGATTAAGAATTCATTAAAAGTACATGGAAGATTAAAGATATAAGACTTACCTTCACTGCGGCGTCCCCGGGCTGCTGTCGTCGTCCTCCACTTTGCCGTCACAGGGTGATCTGCACATGCGCCGGTGCCCGCGCATACCTTGCAAGAAATGCGCGGGTGCATGCGCAGATCACTCTGAAACTGCAAAGAGGAGGAAGGCAACCCGGGGATGCCACAGTGAAGGAAAGTCGTTTTTTCTTTAATCTGTTATGTACTTTTAATTAAATCTTAATGTGGGGGTGGAGACGTGGAGCAGAGCTCCAAGGAGATTGTCCCTAACTCTGTGGACCTCCGCGTAATCCCGCTCCGCCAGGGTTAATTAGTTGCAAAAAAAGACCAAGCTATTGTTTAGAATATCACTTCATGCTTTTAAACCACTTACTTTAAAACTCCAACTTTCCCATTAAAATGTTTACTTTTGTATATATGTTTGTGAATGAAATAAAATATTTCACAATTGGTGTATTAAATGTATACTAGTTTGTGTTTTTGTGTTTTGAGGTTTGAGTCGTAGAAACTATTTAGCCCGGGCCCCTGGCTTCCTGTAGGAATTCTGTGGAGTCCAAAGAAGCCAAAAGGTTATGAACCGCTGACGTAGAGTAATTACTTCACTGAGATAAATTCAAACGTACTCATCACTGCTTATTATTTCTTTTTTTCCTGTTAAACATGTTAAATGCAAATTATTAATACACACTTCACACTCCTTATGTTCTACTGGAAAACTTAATGTTTCATTGGCATATTGTACGACTTAATGTTGGTATAAAACTCGCATATCTAAAAATGTGTTTTGGCAGTTTATAATAATGACCTGCAAAGAAGAGCACTGATTGAAGTGGACTAGAAAAAGCTTATGCAGCCCATGTGTCGAAGATCACCTCTCCAACAGTCAATCAAATTCTCCTCATTTTTACTTCCAAATATTTGCTTTCTCAAATTAAGAATTAAAAATGTGCAATTTGTATAGCGCATGGGTACCTAAAAAAGGGTTCCCAGCTCTAAGCTTGATTACGGAAAATAGATCAAACCAGAGTGGTATCAAGAGAAAATGCAGAGTTGGGAAGATTCCGCAAGTTGAAACAGCCATGTCTTTAAAGATTTGCGAAACAGAGAGTGAATGCCTCTCCCGCATTGTGTGAGGTAGATCATTCCAGTGTCTCGGTCGAAGGAAAAATAATGCTCGCCCTCCTTGGCGGGATTTCCTAATTTTAGGAAGTACGGCTAACCTCCTATGACTAGACCGCAACAAGAGTGTAGGGGGAATTCAGAGACCACAAGGCTCTAGCATAAATAGGTCCGGTGTTTAAAAGGAATTTGTGCATTTAGCACAATGCCTTACAATGTGCACTGCCCTTAATAGGTAGCCAATGTAAATTACCCAACATAATGTCTGTGGAGGTGAATTTATGAGAGTGGAGCAAAAGCTGTGCAGCAGCATTTTGAACAATCTGTAGGCGTTTGAATAATGTTTTTGCTGCCCCCAGATAGAACACATTCACTTATTGCAGACTCTCAGTATCTGTAACACATCTGATTGTCGATTATTGGGTATATTCTGAGACACACACCTTTCATATAAGTTCTAATTCTACATCTTGTCTAATTTGATAATTCTGGGTCTGATTATTTTGAATTGCAGCAGTTAGATTTACCATTGCATGTTTATTACATACTTTTGTCCACCAAATATATAACGGGTTAGTGTGTATATCTGAAAGAAACCCGTTAGTGATAGATTTCTTACCTTAGAATATCCCCAGGCGTCCGACTGGATCCGGAAAGTTTTCCTTAGCAGTACCCCTGCACGTCAGTAGGTGGTGTCGTGCGGCTCCGCGTCTGTCACTGGCGTCGTAAGCGCCGAGATGACACCATGGAGAGTTCTTAGGCGCCACCCATGCGCGCTGACGTCAGTTATTTCTTTTTCCGCGCCAGCAAGCGCAGATCTGGATTGAGCACGTACCTTAGTCACTTTTTGACTACTATTTTGAGACTTTGTCTCCTCTTTTCTCCAGGTGCACGTATGGATGCCCGGCTTTAAGTCCTGTGGGGCCTGTTGCCGGAATATGTCGGTGGCGGACCCCCACGATGTTTGCCTCTACTGCCTGGAGACTGCCCACAACTTCCGGGACTGCTGGGATTGTCGAGCCATGGCCCCCAAGGCCTTTTCGGCAGCAGCGTAGGAAGTTGCTGGAGGTCCGGCATTCTTCACGTCGCCGCTCCGGGTACAGGGGCCATTCCCGGGACCGCTCGCGGGACCGGAGCAGTCACTCCTCAGGCTCCAAGTCTTCCCTTCTGATTCTGGTAAGCGACGCCATAAAAAGAAGTCGAAGAAGCATGTTCGCTCTTCGACGTTCCCCCCCTGTCGCTCCCCGGAGGCGGACGAGGGGGACAGGGGCTTCGCGGCCTACCCACCATATCCGGGTCCGTCGGCGACTCCCGAACAGATGCAAGAATTCCTTGCTACCATGGACCGCCTTTTTAGGCCTCGGGCTCCTGCCGGCGTGCCTTCGGGCCCTGCGGTCCCGTGTCCAGATCCTGTTGGCCAGGCGTTTTTGGACCGGAGGCAGGAAGTGGTGGTTCTCACTACTTTCTGGTCCCAAAGAAGGACAAAGGGGGTCTGCGTACTATCTTGGACCTCCGGGACGTCAATCGCTTACTCCGGAAGGAGAAGTTCAAGTTGCTGACTGGCTCAGGTCCTAGCTGCCCTCGACCCTGGAGACTGGATGGTAGCGTTGGACTTGCAGGACGCATATTTTCACATCCCCGTCCTGCCAGCCCACCGGCGTTACCTGCGGTTCACAGTAGGCCAGGAGCATTTTCAGTTTGCCGTGCTCCCCTTCGGCCTTACCAGCGCCCCTCGGGTGTTCATGAAAGTGATGGCGGTGGTTGCAGCTTATCTGCGCTGGTTGGGGGGTGTCAGTCTTCCCCTACCTTGACGACTGGTTGTTGAAGGCGGGCTCGCCCCAGGCAGTCGTCAGCCACCTTCAGACTACAGCTGACCTCCTGCATTTGCTTGGGTTCTCCATTAACGTGCCGAAGTCGCACCGGAGTCCCTCTCAGAAGCTCCCCTTCATCGGTGTGGTTCTGGATTCGACGCGGTTTCTGATTTATCGTCCCGAGCAGTGAGTCCGGGATATTCAGGCTATAATTCCGACCTTTCAACCTCTGTCCCGGGTTAGTCAGGGTGACCCTCCGGCTCCTGGGCCGGATGGCCTCCTGCATCCTGCTAGTGCCACATGCCAGATGGCATATGCGGGCTCTGCAGTGGGACCTGAAGTTCCAGTGGGCGCAGCATCAGGGCAACCTGTCAGATCATCTCCAGATCTCGGAGGGCACTGCACGACAATCACAAAACGTGATTGGGTCAATGGCAGATCCCTCTCCCTTCCCCAACCGGAGCACACAGTCTTGACGGATGCGTCCTTCCTGGGATGGTGAGGCCACTTGGGAGAGGCGGGGATCAGAGGACTCTGGTCTCCGGAGTCCTGGCTCCATATCAATCTGTTGGAGCTTCGGGCGATCCGACTGGCACTGAAGGCATTCCTTCCCTCTGTCCGGGGAAGTGTGGTGCAGGTGTTCACGGACAACACCACCGCCATGTGGTATTGCAACAAACAGGGCGGGGTGGGGTCCTGGCCCCTATGTCAGGAGGCTCTGCGCCTCTGGACATGGCTGGAGCATCAAGGCATTACCTTGGTGGTTCAACACCTGGCAGGTTCTCTGAACGCAAGGGCAGACCAACTCAGCCGCTGGTGCTTGATGGATCACGAATGGCGTCTGCACTCGGATGTGGCACAAGGTCTCTTTCAGCAGTGGGGAGATCCTTGGTTATATCTATTCGCCACTGAAGAGAACGGGCAATGTCATCAGTTCTGCGTGTTGGAATTTCCAAGGCGGCACTCGCTCGGCGACGCTATTCATCACGAGTGGAGTTGCGGTCTGTTGTACGCCTTTCCGCCTATACCACTTCTGCCTAGAGTGCTGAAGAAGATCCGGTGCGACCGGGCCCAAGTCCTCCTTGTGGCTCCGGATTAGGCACGAAGATACTGGTATCCCGAGCTACTTAGCATGGCGATCGATCCCCCGATCCGTCTGCCTCTTCGGGAGGATCTTCTGGCGCAGCAGCAGGGGACTGTCCTCCACCCGAACCTGTCCAACCTCCACCTCTATGCGTGGAGATTGAACGGCGACAGTTGACAGCTTTCGAACTTCCACTCGAAGTCTGTGATGTCATCTTGGCAGCCAGGCGTTCCTCCACTAAAACGGTTTACGCCCGTCAGTGGAACAAATTTGTGGCATGGTGCACAGCGAAGGCTGTGGATCCTCTTTCGGAAGTTCTTCTGTTCCTGCTTTCCTTGGCCTGGCAGGGCTCTGCTCTGGGCACTCTCAAAGGTTATCTTTCTGGCATCTTCGCCTTTCTCCGGCTTCCTGATCAGCCTTCTCTTTTTAAGTCTCCGGTTGTTAACTGTTTCCTTAAAGGCATTACGCACACGTTTCCTCCCGTGCCGTTCATCAGACCTCAATGGGACTTGAATCTCGTTTTGACCTAGCTGTTGTGCGCTCCTTTCAAGCCCTTTGCGTTCTATCTGAAGCATACACAGCAGTTCCGGGTGGTTGACCGGCTCTTTGTTGGGTACGTGGGTGCCAAAAAAGGTAGGGCTGTGCTCAAACGAACCATCTCGCGGTGGGTCGTTCTGTGCATCAAAGCATGTTACTCCTTGGCTAAGAAGGAGCCTCCTGTGGGGCTGCGTGCCCATTCCACCAGGGCAACTGCAGCCACTACTGCCTTGGGACGCGGCGTTCCCTTACAGGACATTTGTCAGGCAGCTACGTGGGCCTCGCTGCACACGTTTACCAAGCATT
This sequence comes from Triturus cristatus, assembly GCF_964204655.1. Classification (NCBI taxonomy): domain Eukaryota; kingdom Metazoa; phylum Chordata; class Amphibia; order Caudata; family Salamandridae; genus Triturus; species Triturus cristatus. The sequence goes on from NC_140591.1 coordinate 405,640,545, forward strand.
ACTGCCTTGATAGTCAAGTCCGGAGAGACGGCTTCTTTGGCCGTTCTGTTCTCCGTGACTTTCTGGTGTAATTTGTTCGCAGACCCACCACCTGGGTTGGTATTGCTGGGGTATCTATTCTAAGGTAAGGAATCTATCACTAACGTCTCTTTCAGATGCACAAGTTACTACTTGTGTAACGATATATCTGTAAGAGACATTAGTTAGTCATAGATTCCTTACCGCCCCACCCATCCTCCCCGTTCTGCGAACTGGTTACTAGGGTTAAGGTCATCCCTCTTAGGGCCCTAGTTTTCTGCACCAATGGTCAGTATCTTGCATGGCTCTGCGTTCCTGGCACGGAAAGTCGTGTACAGAAGTGACGTCAGCGCGCATGGGTGGCGCTTAAGTAATCTCCGTTGCATCATCTGGGTGCTTACGACGCCAGTGATGGGCGTGAAGCAGCACGACGCCACCTACTGACGCGCAGGGGTACTGCTAAGCGAAACTTTCCGGATCCACTCTGACTCCTGGGGATATTCTAAGGTAAGGAATCTTATCACTAACTAATGTATCTTACAGATATATCGTTACACAAGTAGTAACTTGTGCGTTCGTTGGTTATGGTGTCTTTAAGCGGGCTACCAATTACAAGGAAGAAAGGAGTTTGATAGTCACAGTAGAGAATGGCTTTACACCTTAATCCCCGGTTACCCACAAATAGAATATAGGAATTTAACACCATTTTTAAACATTACATTTCAAGATTCTTGTGGGTAACTGTCTAAGATAGTGTTATAGGTTTAGCAGTGTCCTTTGTCTATTTGTGGTAGTAATTGGGATGCCCTTTTTATATTTTATCTTTTTTACGAAAGGTACTGACTAGGATTTCAGCAAATGAATAGTAAGTGACAAGTGTGAATGTTAAAAACAGAAAACTTGTGGGAGACTGGAGAAGAGTTGAACAGTTGAAATTGTTAGGCTTCTTTTCATTTGTGCATTTATTGCTACTTCATGTTCCTTATGAAAGATTTCTATGTGTTATACAAGTTCTAATCCCCCCCGATGATTTCTTCATTTCATGGAGAAAGACTATCTAAATAGCACTGCTTTAATGTGACTTGTTACCCAAATCCACATGATGGAATTACAGAATTGAGTTTTGTATGCATGTTTTTTTTAATCCCTTAGATGGAATCGTAGATACAGTAAGATCCTTTGGACCCCAGCCTTGGCATAGCTGTCACAAACTCATCTATGTCAGACCGAATCCTAAAACTGGTGTCCCAATTGGCCATTGGCCTATTCCGGAATCCTTTTGGCCTGATCAGAATTCCCCCACTCTCGTAAGTGCAAAAAAAGAAGATATGTGACATCTTAATAATTAGTTGCCTGAGTTTTTACAAGTTTAATTCATTTTTATTAAATCACATCTTTTAATTGGTGTAATGTAGTATGATTAATCTTCCAGGACTTTGCTGTCTACTTTTTAAATGTATGTTTATCTAGTGCCTGTATTATTCTACAGTTGGTCCTTTTGCCTCAATATAAATATTTTCAGTTCTACTTTAGTTGCTCTTAGTTCCTTTGTTGAGGTGTTGTAAAACACATTTCTGATAGACTAATAGCTGTAGATTCCTTGCCTTTTGAATACTGCGCAAGTGTCAGACTGGATCTGGAAACTTTTCAGCAGTACCTCTGCATGCCAGAAGGTGGCACCTTGCAGCTTCGGACTGATGTCATTCTGCTCTGAAAATTATGTGCGAGATCTGTCTAGGAGCCATTCCCTCGGGTGCGCGCTCGTTCCTTTCTATACACGTAACCTGGTATGGATCCTGTGCTCCTTGCATCTTGAGGCCCTTATGACATTTCAACAAAAGTTCTACAGTGTGCAAGGGATTTCACACTCTAAAACAGGTTTCAAGCCCTGTAGGCACTTTTGCAAACAAATGTGACAGATCCTCATCAGGTGTTCCTTTGGTGCCTCATATCCAACCACGACTTCAAAGCCTGCAGTGACTGCGCATCGATGAGGCTGACAGCCATCAGGGTATGCAAGTTGAAATTTTACATCACCATAAGAAGGCTCAGCATTGGCACTGTTCCAAATTTCACTCGGTGTTCAGTGCCTGCTCTAGGTCCTGGTCTCTTTCCCAGAGTCGACTGAGCGGCTCTAGAGGTCCGTCTTTGTCACACTCCAAATCCTCAGTTAAGCGTAAGAAATATAAGTTAAAGAGGGATTGCGCTCCCTGGTGCTGCTCACATTCACCTGAGCTATAGTGGGAATGGCACTACCTCTCTATCTCGCAGCTGAATCCGGCACAACCCTGGTTTCCGGGGACTTCAACCACCCCCTTCAAATCAAAGCGTTTGGCGCAGCCATGCTCCAGCTCTTTGAATCCCTGCCGAGTCCCTCTGGTGTGCCTTCGGCCCAAAGGAGCCAAGAGTCCTTCCATCTGGGATACTGTTAATGGGTTCGCTCTCTGTACCGTCTGGAGCCTCCGTGGCCCCAACTGTCAAACCACTTAAGTGTGCCCTTGCAGGAACACAGCCACCTGGTGGAAGGCAAAACCCACTGCTGCTTACGGGCTGGCAAGTGATCACGTTGAACAGATGGGTCCTACAGAATGTTTGCAATGAAATACCTTGCCCTTTCTCTCTTCTGTCCCACCTTCCACCATCACCTCAGTGACTGACTGAGGACCATCTTTCCATTTTGTGGAAGGAAGTGCTAGCCCTTTTGGAGAAAGCGGCTGTTGACAGTGTGATGGTGCCAGAAGCAGGGCCGGTATTCTTGCGACTTTCTGCTGTCCAAGGAGGATGGAGATCTTCAGTGTATTCTAGATCTGCTCCCTCTCTGCACCTTCCTCTGGAAGGAGAAATTCAAAATGCTCACCTTGGCAAAGGTGTAGTCTGCCCTTGACCCTGTAGACTGGATGATAGCATTGACCCTGTAGGATGCATATTTCGATATTTGTCGTGCCAGTCCATCAGTGCTACCTGTAATTCATGGTGGCAGAGGAGCATTTCTTTGTTCACTGTGCACCCCTTTAGTCTCAGCAGCTCCCCTCTGGTGTTCATGAAAGTAATGATGGTGGCAGCACACCTTCGGAGGTCAGGGGTGCCAGTCTTCCCCTACCATGATGACTGGCTTTTTTAAGGTGGGTTTGCCCCAGACAGTGTTCCATCAACTCCAGACTACGGTGAGCATCTTCTCTTCTTTGGGGTTCACTTTCAACATGCTGAAGTCACATCTGACTCTTTCTCAGACCCGCTCTTTCATCAAAGGCATTCTGTACACTGTTAGGTTTTGTGACCCACCCCTTACCATCCCCTTCAACACCCCCACCTCTCTGAGAAAGTGTCTAGGACATTGAAGCTATGATCCCGATCTTTGAGCCTCAATCCTGGATTCAGTAAGGTTGACTCTGAAGCTGGTGGGACGTATGGTCTTCTTAATCCTGCCGGTTGAGCACGCCAGGTGGTATATGGGGCTCTGCAGTGGGATCTGGGCCCAATATCAAGGGGACCTCTCTGACCACGTCCAGCTCTGAGGAGACTGTAAAAGATCTGCAGAGGTGGCTATTGGATGGGCATTGGGTACGGATCCAGTCCCCTCTCCCTTTTCCACCCAGAGCTGACAGTGGTGACTGATGCATCGCTTCTGGGTTGGAGTGACCACCTGAGAGAGGTGGAGGTCAGAGGCCTCTGTTATTTGGCAGAGTCCCAGCTCCACATCAACCTTCTGTATTTGAGGGCTATCCACTTGGCATTAAAAGCCTTCCTGCCGTCCATAAAGAAGAGCCTGGTACAGGAGCTCGTGGATAACACCACCGCCATGCAGTAGTTTTAACAGTTGGATTGGTTTCACCGACCCTGTGCTATGAGGCCTTGTGTTTATGATAATGGCTGATCTGAGAGAGAGGCAGAGGTAGAGGCTAGGTTTATCCTCCTGACTTATGTAGAGAAACCGAAATCGAGTAATTTGAAGAAAACCTGCCCTCCGGAGGGAAGTTGATAGGATACAATGCAAATCCGCTGTAATCACTCGTCTAGAAAATACTTTTTTTCTAGAGACCCCGCACCCATTAGGGTTGCCCCTAGGTGGCCCGTTTTATCATTGGGGTCCCTCTCAATCCTCTGTGGATTTAGGTGTGCTGTTACTTGCGAAATACGTAGGCGCACTTACTGGTGTAGACTATGTGTAGTGCAGTGAAGTGGAGTGCAGTGAAGTGGAGTGGAAAAAGAAAACTTAAAAACACCTAACTAGTTGGCCACTCCTTTTATTCCCGCCCTTAGTTGGTATGGTTAAAAATCAGGGGTTGTTACTGAGGGGAAACTGAACCGGAATGAGTCTGGTTGTCTCAGTAATGTATAGTCGACATGTTTCGAGCCGTTCCCCTAATGGCTCTTCATCAGGACTCCACGGTCATCAGGCCTCCACGGGTCCAGCCCCGTGTGTACCATTCCTAGTCAATCCTATAATAAGGACGCAAAACATGCACACTTGATACGCATGCACTGTATATGCATACGTTTTTAGAATTAATTTGTATTTCTGGAAACGCTATATTAATGTATAATGGTCAATACCCAGGGGTGGAGGGGCTTGTAGTCCAACTTTTGTCAAAGCTGCCTCTTGTTTAATAACCTACTTCTTGCCCTGGAGACTGCAAGAGTATGCCGTCTCCAGGGCAAGAAGTAGGTTATTAAACCAGTCTCCAGGGCAAGAAGTAAAAACCGTATGTATATACAGTGCATGCGCATCAAGTGTGCACGTGTTGCATCTTTATTATAGGATTGACTAGGAGTGGTATACACGGGGTTGGACCCGTGGAGTCCTGATGAAGAGCCAATAAGGGAACGTCTCGAAACATGTTGACGACTGTACATTACTGAAACCACCAGACTCATTGCGTTCCGGTTTCCCCTCAGTAACAACCCCTGATTATTAACCATACCAACTAGGGACGGGAATAAGAGTGGGCAACTAGTTAGGTGTTTTTAAGTTTTCTTTCTTTTGCCTCTCCACTTCACTGCACTACTCCTAGTCTACGCCAGTAAATGCTCCTATGTATTTCGCAAGTTGCAGCACGCCTCAATCTGCAGAGGATTGAGAGGAACCCCAAGCATGAAGCATGCCACCTAGGGACAACCCTGGTGGGTGAGGGGTCTCCTGACAAAAAGCATTTTTTCTATACGAGCGTTTACAGCGGATTCGCGCTGTATCCTATCAACTTCCCCAATGACTGATCTGCCATTGAATTTTCCTGATTGTGAATCACCTAGCAGTATCCTTGACTGCCAGGGACTGCCAGATCAGTTGTTGATGCCTAGTGAATCACAAATAGCAGCTACATCCCGAGGGGGCGCATGGTCTCTTCCACGAATAAGGAGAACATTGGCTCGATCTTTTTTGCCAACACAGAGAACTGTCAGTGCTTCTGCGCATTGGAGTTTCCAAGGGTTCTCATGCTTGGAGACTTATTTCACCTTGAGTGGAACCTGGGATGCACCAATACCACTTCTGCCGTGAGTTCACAAGAAGACTGGGATGGACCAGGCCCAAGTCATTCTAGTGTCTCTCTATTCGGTATGGAGAGTATGGCATTCAGAACTCGTGGGTTTGAATATGTCCTGCAATCAGGATATCCCTCCGGGATGATCTGCTGTCGCAGCAACATGGGGGAATTCTGAGCATTTGCAGTCTCTGCCTTGATGCTTTAAGATTGAGCAGCGACATCTGATTAACTTCAGCCTTCCTCCAGAGGCGGTTGATATCATCCTGGCAGCCAAGCATCCCTCAACGAAAACTGTCTATGCCTGTTTTTGGGACAAATTTGTGGCTTGGTGTGGCACATGCCAAATTGACCTCTACAGGGCAAATTATTCGATGTTCTATTTGTTGTTTCTTGCCCCGGAAGGCTTTGCTTTGTGCACAAGTAAGGGTTTTCTTTTAGCCTTTGCTGCCATTTTACATTTGCCAGATCAGCCATTCTTTTTGTCATCAGTTGTGATGGGATTTTTGACTTATCTGACATGCACCCCTTTCAAGCCGCTTCACAGCTGGCCTTTAAGGCTCCTTACTATCAAGACTACGTTCCTCTTTGCCATCACCTCAGCAGTACCTGTGTGTGAGCTTTAGCCTATTTGTGTCACTCCACAATACCCTTCATTCTTCCCAGACAAACCGGTTCTGTAGACTAAGGCATCCTTCCGGCTGAAACGTGTGATTCCGCGTCTGTCTAACCATCACCCTACTGGTGTTCCATGTTCTACCTCACCCCTCTTAGGAGGAGGAGAGACGAAATCACTTGGACCCAAGAGAGTGCTGAGCTTCTACATGGATGGCACCAAAGACCACCGGGTGGATGATCAGATCTTTGTGGAGTTTTCTGGGGCAAACAAAATGCAAGAAAGTGCGGAAGATAGCAATCTCCCACTGGATTGTGCTCTACATTAAGAACTGCCACGCATTGGCCAAAAGCAGTCTCCAGAAGAACTGCGTGCTCGGGGCCAAAGCTGCTACCACTGCATTGGCACATGAAGTCCCTGTCTTAAGCAGATTGTTTGCTTATCTCTGCATTCCGTCCATCTTTTGGGTGTCTTTTGCTTTCTCGCTCTAAGTGCGCTGGGCATGCCCAGACGTGGGTCCCAGGCTCACTGTGCCATTGGATTCAAGCTAGCCTGGATGATTAGGGGAAATACCCTGAAACCGGTCCCAGGATACTTGTTTCTGGTCCAGGGAGGACCTGACTTGGCTCTTCGGGCTGGACTGTTCCCATGAGGGTCAGGATCAAGACTGATTTGCGTATGGTTTGGTCTGAACTGAGGTGGTATGGTGAGCAAAAGAAAGATGGAGTTAACCCAGATCTGTTGATTGGGGGTGAAGTGGTCTTCCCTCAATACAGTCACAAAGCTTTATTGCCTGGACAGTCCGGTTTGCCTGGAGGCCTTTTTGCCTGCTCTATCCTGCAAAACTTTCTGGTTGGAGTCCATTCACAGACCACCCTCCAAATAGGTATTGCTTTGGTATCTATTTAGAAAGCGAGGAATCTGTGGCTAGATCTCTATCAGAAGAGCCAATCACTCACCTTCGGTACTGCTCTTTCTGGTAGAAACTCTATTTAGCTGCAAATTCCTAATCGGCCTTCCCATCCTCCCTGTTCTGTGATTGGACTCCATCAATAAAATTTTAAGTCTAGGAATCCGCACACTAACAAAGTTGCTTGTGGGGCTCAGCATCTGAAGATGTGGATAGTCTCCAAAGCAACTGATGAGTGCGCAGGAGGGGCACCTGTATAGGGCCCGCGTCCTTTCTTGAGCAGAACGGTGTTGGTGCATAGCCAGAAGAAGGTACTGCTGAAAAGTTTCGGGATCCAGTCTGACGCTTGGCAAATTTTCAAAAGGTGAGTGATCTGCGGCTAGAAAGAAATTACCAAAGGTAATTAATGTTTGTTACTCAAATTACCAGTCAGTTTGGGATATTCTGAATATGATCTCGATTTTTCAGGCTCAGTTGTGGGTCTCGGTGAGAATGGCTCTGATACATTAATACACTATGCAGTGAAATCCTGAAGGGAGGCCCAATCCCAGAATCATGATTGTTAGCATAGATTGTTCCTATTCCTTAAGAAAGGATCCCGTAATGTACCAGGTAACTATCGCCCAATTAGTCTTATTGATCACTGTGTGAGAGAGCCATCTTTCTTGCATGGTATGCCCCCACTTTTTGCTGAATTGCTGAATGTACTTTGACTGTGCCCTGGACTCCTGCCAATCAGGTGCCCAGGGCCTATGTTCCTTCCCTAAAACACACAAAACCCAAATTGGCAAACACTGGCCACATGTCAGCCCCTGGTAAATGGTACCCTAGGTACCCAGGGCCTTGTGACCAGATAAGGCCTCAAAGGGCTGCAGCACTCATTGTGCCACCCTTAGAGGCCCTGTACCCTTACACACACACTGCCTTTGCAGGCTGGGTGTCTGGGTGCAAGACAAAACAAAGTCGACATGACACACATCCCTGTGTGCCATGCCCATCACCTACACTGCCACTGCATACATCAGCCACCCCTCTAGCTGGGGGCCTTATGCCAATGGTGTGGGCACAGGAGCAGGAGCCTTGTGCCCCTACAGTACCCAGGTCCATTCCTGAGCACTGAGTGTAGTGCTGCCATTTAAGAGTACATGGTGCTCAGAGCTCGTCAAACACGAACTCCACAGCACCATAATGGCAACACTAAAGACTGAGAAGTTTGGTATCAAACTTCTCAGCACATTAAACCCACACTGATGCCAGTGTGGGATTTAATGTACCAAGCACCCCAGAGGGCATCTTAGAGATGCCCTCTTAAACCTAACCTACAATCCACGTCTGCTCTGAGGCTGCCACACAGCAGACATGTTGCTGGACCCCTGGGTGGGAGAGCCCCTGCTCTCCTGGGCCTGCAACAATGCACATCCTGGGCGAAGTGCTAAATCTCCTCCCCCAGGATGGGCAGGGGGAAGCTTCAAAGGCATGCCGCCTCTGTGAGATTCCCCAGGCCACGGCAACCCCCGACTCTGGCGGGAAGCTTTGTCTGGAAACCCCAAATAAGGACAGGGGATGTGCTAGCCTGCCAACCCCACCCCTCAGGTGGGGGAGGCGAGGTGAAGCACATCTCCGGGCTCTCGCCATCTTGAAGATGGGAAGCCCTACCCTATCAGGACTAGGCTACTGCCTCCCTCCCACAGGAGAGAGGCAGGATAGGGGGTGTACCCACCCCAGGACAGGGACACATTGGTCCCTCCCCTTCACCTACCTGTAACGCCCCATAATCTAGTATTTAGGGGCACCCTGAACCTTCCTTCTGCAGATTCCAGATTCCAAAATACAAAGAAGAGCAAGAAGAAAGACCACCTGCCCTGCAGCTGCTAAGAAGAGGAAGACACCAACTGCCTTGGCCCCAGCCCTACCGGCCTGTCGACCCTCGAACCTGCTCCTGCGCCAACCCAGCATCTCTTGTGGCCAGCAACTTCACAAACCCCGGAGGACCTGGCTACCTTTTGGCTCTAAGCCCCTGGGACTCCCATGAGTACAGGCTCTACTCAAAACCTACCTCTAATCCCTGGCAGCAGCCCGGAACCGCGAACCCAGCACACTCTGCACCAGCCAGGCCTGGCCAGTGCCGGAGTGAACAAAGACCACGAAGACGACCCCACGGCGACTGTGACCCCGAGTCCGGCACCCAAGGACCTCCCTCGACACTCCTGAAGAAGCCTGCAGCCTCAGAACAAGGTGCCCCCCCCTACCGCCATCAACAGAGGGTAAGATTTCCCGACACCAAAAGGCACCCCTGCACGCGGCGCCCCGCGGCCCCCTGTGCCCAATCCCGGGGTACCTACCTACGTATCCTCCAACTACCCAACTTATCTTGAAGTGGTGGTGGCACCTGAAGAATCCTTGTCCCCGAGCTTGCAGTCTTTTTCTAAACCGGAGATTTCCCATGGAAATCAATTGAGCGCCCGAAAGCTCAAAAGCACCCTGCACCCAGCCGCCTGGGTGGCCCTGGCAGTGCAACCTCTACACCTACCTACTTCCCCACTTGCCCTGAGTAAGTGACCAGGAGCCCAGCTCCCACAGCCGCATGGCTTGCTAGTCAGCAGCCACCAACCAAGGCCCCCCTATCCCTCATAGGATAACATTGGGCCTAACTCTCTCTGCACCCGGCTGCCCTAGAGTCGCTGAGGGTGAACCAACTGTACCTACCTGACCCTGGGGGACCCCTGAGTCTATGCCCCGAACCTCAACTCTGCCAGTCGAGTACTTACCTTTGAACCGATAACTCTATTTTCTTCATAGGGTAACATTGACTGGCTTTTTCCTGAAATTTCTTCTAAGTGTGGACTTTTCAAATCTTAAAATATTCACCAAAAATCAGCCGAGTTCCGAAAACGAAAATACTCACCTGCTCTTAGGTGAGCAGCTCCCAGTGCTGGATCTTGGTGCCCAGCACCGACTCTGAAAAATACTTACAACTGTACTTACCAGTAACCCAATTTTCTCCCATAGGAAATCATTGACTGTTTTTCTGTGAAATTTCTTCTAAGTGTCAATTTCTGCAATCTTTAAATATTCTTTAAAAATCGTATAATATCTGAAAACGTAATTACTTACCTGTTTTGGATAAAGGTTCCAGTACTGAGTCTAGGCACCCAGTACTGGATTACAAAAGTAACGAGAACATACTGTACCTGCAACTTGAATTTTCTTCCATAGGGATTCATTGACTGTTTTCTTTGAAATATTTTCTAACTGTCAACTTTTAAAATAGCTAAATATTGTTTAAAAATCACAGTAATTAAGTCTACTTTCATCACTTGATTCTAAGTACTGACCCAGGACTGAATCTAGGATCCAGTCCTGGAATTCCAAAAGTAATCCTTAAAGTAATCTGTTGCAAATAACTTGAAATTTCCATTGAGCTCAATGCATTGTTGTGTTTGAAAGAGTTGCCTATTGCAACCACGTGTAACTGTTTACAAAAGTCAATTGCATATTGCAAAAGTATTTATATAAAGCATCTCATTCTGAGAAAGTAGATTTAAATCCAATTGTTTGTTCTAAAATAAAACAAGCATATTTTTTTTATATATAAACCATTGGCCTAGAGTTCAGTTATTAAGTATGTGAGACCATTTGCTGACTGAGTGTGTACAACAAATGCTTTACACTGTCCTCTGATACTGCCTTACTGCTCGACCAAGCTACCACTTTAGAGAGTAAGGTTATATCTAACTTTAGCCTCTGTCAAACCCTTGGGGACTGTGGACTCTGTACACCCTGTACCTATTAAGGAACAGTATATACAGAGCCACTTACTCGCAATCACCATCAAAAAAGACATTTAAAAACAGAAAATAACAAACTTAATGAGTGGATGTCGGAAGATCTTACCTTAAGCCGATTTCAAGCAGGCTTTAGATGCAAACAAAGCACAGTCGATAAGGCCTTTATGTTCGAGGCATATGAGCTGCAGATTACACACTTTTGCATAGATCGCCATCTGGTGTTGGGCCCGGATGTTTGCAGTTTGTTTTTCCTCTTGGAAAGTCTTTGGAAGTCATGAGGTTGGGTGACTCCTCCCTTGGTTCGTATTGCGCATGGGCTTCGGCTCCATCCTCAGATTGTTTTTTTCCGCCATCGGGCTCGGATGTAATACTTCGCGCTCCGGTTTCAAACATTCCAGTTCGACGATCGAAGCGGAATCCTCGCTCTCCGCGGTATTGTTTAGATACTGATCTCCTCAATCACGATCTATGCAAAAGTGTGTAGATCTGCAGCTCTACATGCCAAGAACAGATGCATACTGGTAAGTAGCATATTCCTTTTCAATACTTATTCAGGTGGAACACAATGACTCTGGGAAGGGCAGTTTGTATGTAGCCTTTGTATATCTGCGGGCTGTGTGTGATATGGTCCCTTGGGCTAAATTATAGCAAACCCTTGCAGACTTGTGTATTCCTTTTGAACTGTTAACCATCATCGAACGCCTACACTCCAATAACTATACCCGAGTCTACAGGGGCCCCAATGGGGATCTCATGGAGAAGATAGAAGTTAAGAGGTCCGCCAAGGCTGTTTGCTAGCCCCTACACTATTTCTCTTGTTTATCAATGGCTGTCATGAATATTTATCTAAATGCAAGAGTGATTCTCCCACCTTGGCAGACCAAAACGTTCTGGCATTCCTTTTTGCCGCTGATACCCTGTTAATCTCTAAAACTCAGAATGGCCTCCTGGCTCTAATAGAGCAGTTTGGCCTGTTCTGCAGTACAAATGATCTAGAAATAAACACCAAAAAGACCAAACTAATAGTATTTAATACCAGAAGACCATGTAGATGCAAATTAAGCATAGGATCATTGTAGGAAAGTAGCTCTGTATATACTGCACCAAAGTAAAGTTCAGTGTGCACAGAGTCCCCAGAGGTTTGGCAGAGGCTAAAGTTGGATATAACCTTACTCTCTAAAGTGGTAGCTTGGTCGACCAGTAAGGCAGTATCGGAGGACAGTGTAAAGCATTTGTTGTACACACTCAGCCAGCAAATGGTCTCCCACACTCAAGAACTGAACTCTAGGCCAATTGTTTGTATATAAAAATATATAGTTTTATTTTAGAACTAACAATAGGTATCAAAATATACCTTCTCAGAATGAGATGCTTTAATTAAATACTTTCAATTGGTAATAGACTTTTGAATGCAATAGTTACAAATGTTGCAATAGGCAACACAATTCAAACACAATTCTAACATTGAGCTCAATGGGACTTTTTAAGTAAATGCAATTTCAATTACTTTGCGTATGATTTTCTTACTCCGGTTTAGATCCTGGATTCAACCCTGGTGCATTTCCTGTAAACAGTTGAAAGAAATTGGTTTTGTTACTCAGGCGATTTTTAAGGAATATTTGTAAGTTTCAAAAATCGACTCTTGGTAGAATTCCTGGCAAAAACCAGGCAATGTTATCCTATGGAGGAAAATCAAGTTATCGGTAATTACTGTTGAAATTACTTTTCGGGGTTAGTGCTGGGCACCAAGATCCAGCACTGGGATCTCTCTTGATAACAGGTGAGTAATCTCGTTTTCGTTGATCGGCTAGATTTTTACTGAATATTTTAAAGTTTCAAAACTAGATACTTTGACTGGTTTCGCTCGAAATTTCTTCTATGGTACCCTATGGAGAAAAAGTGAGTTATCGGCTTTGAGGTAAGTACTCGACTGGGAAAGTTAAGGTTCTCGGCATAGACTCAGGGGTCACCCAGGGTCAGGAACGTACAGTTGCTACACCCTCAGCGGCACAGGGGCAGCCGAGTGCAGAGAGTTAGGCCCAATGTTAGCCTATGGCGGGCAGGGGGCCTTTGGCTGGTGGCTGCTAGAAGACAGGTCACGCGGCTTTGGGAGCTGGGCTCCTGGTCAATTGCTCAGGGCAAGTGGAGAAGAAAAATAGGACAGAGGTTGCACTCCCAGGGGCACTCGGGCGACTGGGTGCAGGGTGCTTTTGAGCCATCGGGCATTCAATGGAGAAGCTCTATGACAAACAAAGGCTGCAAGCTGGGGGACGAAGATTCTTCAGGTGTGACCACCACCTCGAGAGGTAAGTTGGGAAGCTGTAGGTTAGGTAGGCACCCAGGAGCTGGGCACAGGTGGCCGCAGGGCGCCGGTGCAGGGGTGTGTCTTCGCGTTGGGAACTCTTACCCTCAACTGGTCGCGGTTGGAGGGGTCCCTGGGTCCGAGGCTGTAGGCGTCCGGAGCGTTGAGGTGGGTCCTTGGGTGTTGGATTCGGGGTCACAGTTGCTGGGGGGACGTCCTCGTGGTCTTTGTCCACTCCGGCACAGGCCGGGCTTGGCGGGTGCTGTGTGTGCAGGAGTCGCAGTTCCTGGTTGACACCAGGGGCTTGTTACTTGCTTTGAGCAGAACCACTGCTCGTGGGAGTCCCAGTCTTTTAAAGTCACAAGGCAGTCAGGCCCTTCGGGGTTTTTGAGGTTGCTGACCACTGGAGACGCTGGGTTTTAGCAGGAGCAGGTTCGAGGGTCGACAGGCCTGTATGGCTGGGGCCAAGTCAGTTGGTGTCTTCCTCCTTGTTAGCAGCTGCACAGCAGGTCTTCGTTCTTCTTGTTCTTCTTGCTTGTTTCGTATTCGGGATCTGAGGAAGGTAGGTTCAGGGTGCCTCTAAATACTACATTTAGGGACGTTAAAGGTAGGTAAGGGGCAGGGACCAATTGGTCCAGTCCCTGGGGTGGGTACACCTCCTATCCTGCCACTCTCCTGTGGGAGGGGGGCAGCAGCCTAGTCCCGATTGGGGTAGGGCTTCCCATCTTCAAGATGGCGAGAGCCCAGAGATGTGCTTCACTTCGCCTCCCCCACCTGAGGGGTGGGGTTGGCAGAGGCTGGCATACCCCCTTTCCTCACTTGGGGTTTCCCGCCAGTCTTCCCGCCAGAGTGCGGGCTAGAACCGGTGGGGACCAGTTGCTGAGTACAGCAAGTGGTCTGGGGAGGCTCACAAAGGCGGCATGCCTTTGAAGCTTCCCCCTGCCCATCCTGGGGGAGGAGACCTAGCACCTCGCCCAGGACGTGCATTGTTGCAGGCCGAGGAGAGCGGACGGCTCTACCCAGGGGTCCAGCGACATGTCTGCTGGGTGGCAGCCTCTCAGACAGGACGTGGATTGTAGGTTAGGTTCAGGGAGCAACTCTAATTGCCCTGTCGTTCATCTTACTTTAAATCCCACACTGGCATCCGTGTGGGTTTAATGTGCTGAGAAGTTTGATACCAAACTTCTCAGTCTTCAGTGTAGCCATCATGGTGCTGTGGAGTTCGTGTTGATGACCTCCCAGCACCATATACTCTTAATGGCAGCACTGCACTTAGTGCCCAGGAATGGCCCTGGGTCCTGTAGGGGCAAAGGGCACAGGGCTCATGCACCTGTACCCTCACCACTGGCATAGTGCACCCAGCTAGAGGGGTGACTGAGGTATGGCAGGGCAGTGGGTTTGTGGGCATGACACACAGGGATGTGTGCCATGTCGACTCCCTGTCTTGTTCTGCACCAAGACACTCAGCCTGCAAAGGCAGTGTGTGTGTGTGTGTGTGTGTGTGTGTGTGTGTGTGTGTCAGGGTACAGTGCCTCGAAGGGTGGCACAATAAGTGCTGCAGCCCTTAGGGGCCTTCTCTGGTCACAGGGCCCTGGGTACCTAGGGTACCATTTACCAGGGGCTGACATGTGGCCAGAGATGCCAATTGGGTTTAGGCTTCATGCAGTTTTAGGGAAGGAACACAGGCCCTGGGCACCTGATTGGCAGGAGGCCAGGGCACACTCAAAGTACATCAGCAATTCAGCAAAAAGTGGGGGCATACCATGCAAGAAAGATGACACTTTCTCACAATCGTATGTTTTGGAAAGGGTTAAGGATTCGATTATCTGGGTATTAAGTTATCAGTCGGACACATGGGGTGACCGAATCGAAAAGAGTAAGCTTTTGTTAAATAATGGAGCATGTGCAATACGCAATTTTTTAAAAAGGTTTCATGATTTACCCAATCTCCACCGTAATGGAGTTTTATAGAGCCCAGGCTGTTAGTGCAGCAAACTATTGGAGCTGAACTCTGGGGGTCATTGAAATGTTGAAGACCTTGCACCTTCCAGGATTTCTTTTATAAGAAACTTATTGAAGCTGCCACTAAGTATCCCTTTGCTACCCTTGCTGATAGATCAAGCCCTGCGACCAATAGACTAGCGCGCTGTCCTAAAACCATAGACTAGCGCGCTGTCCTAAAACCATTTTTGTACTGGGTAAGAGTCTAGCCGATTAAAGAGCTTATGCATTTTAGAGCAGGACTCCAAGATATTACTAGACAGCATGTGTTAAAAATCCAATGGATGAAGTACATCCGAGTCTCTTACCAATCTTGGACTGGAAGACTTTTGGTTTAACTGAACCTGTATGCTGTGCAATGCGCCTCTCATTGTGAAGAACTGCTTTTGGTTCCAAGCTTAGCTCAAGAGTGAATTCATCCTCCCTGGGGAGTTTAACTGCATCTTCTTTAAATTTAAGGTTTCTTTAAACTTTGAGGAGTTTTTAAATTACCTGCAAAGCCTTCTCCTTAGAAAATTGTCTATACAACTCCGATTAGGTGCTCTTCCTTTAGCATCTTTCCTGGAAAATTGGTCCGAACCAAACTCTGAGCGTGACCAATATACCTCATGATGTACTCTTAATAAGGAAAGTGTTGAGCATGTTTTCTTTTTACGCTCTGTGTATAGGCTGGAGCGATTAAAGTGGATTAGAACTCTCTGCTTATCTCTGGGACTTGGACATTAATGGTACGCAGTAAAGATTTATAAAACAGACCCCAAAACCAATGTGGTGCTCGCTGTGACTGAATTCCTTCAATCAAAGTTGTATAAAAGATCAAAATTACTTAAGCATTGATTAGGAAACGGCATTTTCTGCCACTGTATGCATTACCTTGCACTGACTCTTTTTAGTTTGATAAATGTCTTACTAGCTGCTGCTTGCTTTTAAAACCCTCAGGCATTATTGTCCCAAAAAATATTTGCTTTCCATGTATGCTTATCTCGTAAAAAATAGCACTTTTTCCTCAGCACATGCACTAATTTTGCACTGATTACTTTTTGACCAATTGATTTTTTTAAATCTGATGTGCTATTTTTACACAAGGCTTTTATTTTACATTTATGTATTATCATCAATGTTTTCCCATTGTTCTATTAATGTTTTGTACGTTGATGAATTTAAACAATTCAAACTGACACAAATGGAGAATTGATCGGAGGCTACATGGACCCCTGTCCTTGTGCATGCACTTCATCCCGAACACCAAATAGCATATGAGAACCCTGCAGTGCAGCCTCAGATCCTAGTGAGCAAAGCATCATGGCCGCCTCCCTGATTCCTTTCAGATTTCACAGGAGATGGGTCTGCATCTGCAATTATGGTTGACCGGAACTATACTGACCTGCAGTATCCCACTCTTCTCTACCTCATCGAGATTTCATGGTTGTAACAAATAGATCACTGCTTACGGACCTCAAGTGGTGTCTCCTTCCAGTGGTGGTGAACGGTATCTTTAATCAGTGAGGTATGCCCTGGATTACATCTATTTGCCACTGTCCGACACCCAGTAGGAAAATATTAGTGCATTTGGAGGAGTTTAATCCTAAGCACTCACTAGGGGATGCATTCAGTCTGAGATGGGTCACAGGGCTTCTGTATGCATTTCTGTCTCTACCTCTCCGGCCTCAAGCTCTGAGGAAAATCAAGATGGACTGGACCCGAATCTTCTTAATCACCCTGGACTAGGCCAGGAGAGTCTGGAACCCAGAGTTTGAGTATTTTCTCGCTTATCCGGCTACCAATTCAGGAGGACCCCCCTGTCTCTGTATCAGGACAGAGCGTGCAACCAAGCGTCACCAAACTTCATCTCCATGCGTAGAGAAAGAGAGGCAGCAATGAGATGCATTAGACTTGCCAACTAACTAGAAGCACTTCCACAGAGTCAATTTACACTGGAAGAAATTTGTTGCCTGGTGTGTGGTGCTTGACAGACCTCTGCTCTGCAGGCCAAGATTTCGGTTATGTTCATTTTTATGCTTTTGTTCACCAACAAGATCTTGCAGTGGGCACATCAATGGGTTATTTATCAGCCCTTTTAGTTTTTTTTGTGCTTAGCTGACCAACCCTCTCTATTCAGAGCGCCAGTTGCGATGCAATATATGAAAGGCCTAACTCGAATGTCTCCTGAAACCATTCACGTCCAAACCGGGTTTAAATCTAGCCCTAACTTTTCTCTTGTGCACTCCCTTTGAGCCAATGCACAGCTGCTTATTGTGACGCTCAAGACTATCTTCATCATTTGTATCATCTCAGTGCAATGTGTTGGTGACTGCAGTCTCTTTCGGACCAACTGCTGTATGCCAATTCATCTCCCAAAAATCAACTAGGTGACCTTTTTAAACAAAATTTGTGACAACTTTTCACTTTGACCAAGATAATACTCTTCCAATGTTTTTTGCTCTACCTCACCCTGCAAAAAAAGGAGAGGCTCCTTTGGCTTAACCGTAAGAGCGTTAAGCTTCTGAATTTGTGCACAAAAGAGCATTGTATGGATGACCAACATTTTGTAAAGAAAGCAAAGGCAATGGTGTACAGTGCTTTGCATCACAATCTGATGTAAACTGGCCAAGAAGCAACCAGCTGAAGGCTCATTCTACCAGTGCCAAAACTGCTAGGATTGCATTGGTAGGATAAAGTTGAATTAAACATCTGCTAGTCTACAACGTGGGCACTTGTGCACATGTTCATGAAGAACTACTGCCTTGGCAGTTTGGTTGAGCAGGAAGTCCATTTTGACTGCTCATTCCTGAAGGATTTGTGTGTCTCAGTCCACTTCTCAAACCCTCTGCGTTTTAAGGTACTGCTATGGTATCTAATCAAAAGGTGAGGAAGAATCTGCGGTCAAAAGTATCCATGGAACGAAAATGTTATTTACCTTCAGTAATGCGATTTCTGTTGGATACTCTATCTACAGATTTTTCACAGCTTTCTCTTCTCTCCCATTCTGTGGAGTGGACTCCTGACCATCATCATAGGTCTCACATTAGAGCTCAGCACACACTCATCGACAATTTGTTTGAAGTGCTCAATATCTGAAGGCATGAAAGGAGAATGATAAAGGAACTGATGTCAACATGCAGGTGCAGTGCTTATATGCATCTTGCCTTTGTCACTTCTGGGGTGGTGGGGAGTCATTGAAGAGCCATGCAGCATTATCTGCCACATGGCAGCATTATTGGAAAATTTGTCTATGAAGTCTGGTGCCTGGGTGTATTTAAAAAAAAAAAAAAGCGAGGTTACTGAAAATAATTAACTTGTTCTTCACAACTCTTCAGAACATTGCGACTAGTCACTCATACACATAGGGATTAGGGTTGCGTTATGTGTTAGACATGAATAGATATGTGGTACCATCCTGTACAGTTATGTAAAGCTCTGAATTTAACAGCTTTTGAAGCTTTCTGGTCTTTCTAACTAGGTTGCAGGCCTATTTACAGACTGAAAAAGTAATAAGAGCCTACAGATAATGAGTAATAGTCACCATTCTATTTTTCCTCCTGTTTTGCAGTGTATTTTAAGCCTCCTGAGCTGGTATGGATCACACAGTGGGCCATCTGAAACTTTGCCACACTTTCTTGCAATATGTTAACTACATCTCAGAAGCACCTCAAAGTAGCTAGATGTACATATTAACTTTATCACAGGTTTAATGCTGCTGAAAAATGTGAATTTTTAGAATGTGTAAGCTTGTGAGGTGTACTACATCAATATACATTATATCAATATACATCAGTATACCGGTGGTTGCGTTTTTTTAAAATTAATTTACTTTATTTTTTCTTTTCAAGTAGTAGTTGAATTAAAATTTGAACCTATTTTGCACAGTGTTGCTCATGGTTTATCATTCCCTGTGTTCTATTGATCGGTTTTTCAAAATGGCCATCAACTATATGTGTTGGTATGAAAGATATCTTTCACTTGAAAGTTTCTCCTATCAGGTATGTTAAAGATTGGATCCAACATTAATGGGGGTCTGGGGAAGGGCTGAGCTGACCGCATTGAGGATACCTGTTACTAAGATTACTCTTCATCCTTTGCAGATAGCCGTCTTTCCTATGAAAATAATGGGCCTTTAAACCTCCACAAAGGAAGTTAAGCTCAGTTCAATTCTACATAAGTTTCCACTATCATATATTTGAATTGGTTGTCCACTTGAAGATTTATATTGGTTACTCTAGGTGCTAGAAACTATTTAGAATTGGAAATTTGTATTCTAATGGGTGTCCTCACTTTATCATGGACTACTTCACTTACTGTTAATTAATATCAAACCAGCCCAGCCACAATCTACTCTTGCTTTTCTCTGTTCTGTGTAAGCCTGCAAACACCTACCCATCTTAGGTTCTTGTGATTTGCAGCAGTCTGCTTCTGATGTGCATCACCATCTTTGCCCTCTATTCAGTCCTTTCACAACTGATCAATTTTACTGTATTTCCTCAACTTCAACAAATGAATGTAGATCGATTTGTCTTGAGTTTGGATTGGAACTGGACAGGGTTTCTCATGCTCCTCCCAATAGGCCCAGTTTAAGCTTGAAGGCCACTGTCCATACAGACAGTAAGTAAGAATTGCTAGAGCAGGCTGTATGTTACTTGCCCATTTTGTGTTAATTGGAGATGCAGACCGAACAAATACTAGTGACTGTCTTGTGGAATAGATTACTGTCCTTATGAAAAATTGATCTGGAAAATAAAATCTGGCGTGCAGGTGAAGAAGGAAATGTGCCTGCATTTAGTTGAATGTTTTGTCCACATGGAGTTTTGCATTTTGTCTTTCACTTGAGCACGTACAGCAGGTAAGATTCATTTATTATCTGTAGAAGATAAATTGTGGTTTTGATGCGAAAGTAGTATTAAAGTAACACCTAAACTTTTAAAACACTTTTTGGGTTATTATTTTAAATACATATTGAATTGTAAATTTTCTTTAAATATACACCACCAGGAGAAGAAAATAAATAAACATTCCATATTAGAAATAGACACTCAGATTATGTAGACGGAGATTTCAGGAAAACAAGACCATTATCTGTCACGTTCTAATTAGCTTCGAATTAAAAGCGGCAAGTCATCAGCGAAGAGAGAAAATACACTGTTTCTTTAGGCACTTAATGCACATTTTAGGAGCAATATTTTGTTGATGGTGCAGTAGAACTGAAGTTCACCTACGTCAAGCTCCTTCATGGTATTCTAACAGGATTTTTTTCATTTAAAATCAAGGCAGGATGCAACAGTGGTTTGTCTATATGTTAACATTATTTAGTGCCTAATTTGTAAAAGAATGAATGCTGGTGACCAAAGCTCTGCTCAGATGCTCACTGTCAGCGCTACTAAATGCCGGTGTTCCAAATACCAAGCCTGTATAGTCTTGAATCCACCCCATAACACTTTAATCCACTAGCAGACATTCCCTGCCACTTCCTTGCAGGTTTCTGCTCTCTCGCTTTGATACGTTTTTTGTCTTTCATAACCCTGTTCTGTTTCTCCCCACTCTCCTGGTAAATGATGATGAAAAATAAGTCAAACACAAGGAGCTGGACGGAGCGCTGAAACTTTTCAGACATTCACCCTGTCACAGATCTGGGTCGAATCCATCATCGTTCTTTAGCTCACTTCGCCACCCCAGTTCAGACCCAGCCATGTGCAAATCAGTCTTGACCCTGTTATTCATGGGAACAGTCCAACCTGAACTGCCAAGCCAGGTTGGGTATGAACTGGGGTTGCGAAGCAAGCTAAAGAACGATGATGGATTCAACCCAGATCGATAGTGACTGGGGGTGAGTATCTGGAAAGTTTCAGTGCTCCGTCTATCATCTCCTTGTGTTTGCTTTGCTTGCCCTTAGTTGGCAGGGTATGCCCAGACATGGGTCCCTTTCTCACTTTGCCACTGGATTCAAGCTAGCCTGGCTGACGAAGGGTGTTATCCTGAAACCGGTCCCAGAATGCTTGTTTCTGGTCCAGGGAAGATCTGGCTTGGCATTTCGGGCTGGACTGTTCCTATGAGGCACAGGGTCAAGACTGATTAACATGACTGGGTCTGAACTGGGGGAGCGACGTGATGATGGATTTAAACCAGATCTAATAGTGACTGGGGGCGAGTGTCTGAAAAGTTTTAGTGCTCCGTTCATCTTATTGTTTTTGCGATGAAAAATAAATGCCTTTCCCTAACAAGCATTTGCAATGCAATATGTCACGCATTACTGATTGTATGAGGTATTGATATTGCAATTAATATTGCAACGCCAATAGCTCCTACTTTCAGCAATGCAAGACCTAGTGCATTGGAAGGGAGAAAGCGAGTGAGGGGCGAACGGGAATACGTGTGGTAAGGCGCCAGAAATTAGCTTGCGGCACAATAAAAGTGCTAAAGGGCATGTGCGTGGGCTGCGAAAACTATGTATAGCTAAATGATGTATTAAGGGTAGAATTAAAAGTGCAATAGTCTGAGCAAATTGGGAAGGCTACCTTGTGGGCTAATGCAGTGTTTGGAAAAAAAATGTGTAGCACTGCGGCTACGCTAAAAATGCTTGTTTGTACAGTAAGAGCGCGTGCTATAAACAGTTTATTGTTGTGGTAGAAGCTTGTAAATTGTACAGCGTACGTTCATAGGCACGCTCTGTTCTAACCAGCAGCAACATATAATGGAAGGAGGAGAGGCCTGACGGGGGAGGGATGGAGCGAGGTGCGAACGGGAGTCAGTGTATGAGCGCTACAAATTAACCTGAAAGGTAGGCAAAGCACTTTGGGGCATGTGTCTGGCCTGTGCAAAGTATGTAGGGCAAAATTATTTATTAATGGCCAAGGTAAACGGCGCAGAAGCATATTAGATGTGGTTAATGGTACCTGCGAAGTAATGCTCAGTTTGGATCAGAGGCATGGAACCAGTACAGCGTTTGTGTATATGGATGCTGCGCTCTGACCAGCAGAGAATGTAAAGGGAGGGAGGAAACTAGCGAAGGGCGAACAGGAATCCATGTGTTAAGGCACTACAAGATGGTGCGATAGATAAAATTAGGAAATTGGCCTTTGAGACAGTAGAAGAGGGCTGTAGGGCATGTGTTTAAGCCGACTGTTTATAACTACGTTGGAGTGTGACTAGCACTGGTCTGAAGTGGAGGAAGGAGGGGCTGTACCGAGAGGAGGAAGTGAGCGTGCAAGAGGCAAAGAAAATCTGTATCTTAAGGCCCCCCAAATCAAACTGAGATGTTGAAAAAAAGTACTTTAGGGCATATGTATGGGCGCTGAACAGTATGTAAGGCAAATTATTTAGTAAGGGCAAATACTAGGTGTAGGAGCGTATTAGAATGGGCAGTACTATGCTGTGGGATAAAGCTTTGTTGCAACATTACTGTGGTAGGCACTGTGGCTAGACGCAAAACTGAGCGTGTGCTATGTATAGGAATGTATTGTTTTTCGGTAGCCGGCTTGAAACCCATACACCGTTTGTCAATAGCCATGTTGAAATCTGACGAGCATGGGTACAGAATGGAGGGTGGAAGGACTGGATACAAAATAAAGTGGAAGCAGGGAGTAAAGAAAGTGAAAGCGCGCCATGCACATGTTCTGCTAAGACGCTGTAATTAAAAGATGGCAAAGCACACCATACGCGTGCACATCTGTCCAGGCGTGTGCCCATCTCCTGTCCCGGCAAGCACGCCGAACAGGAGACTGGGAGGAAACAAAACATGCCTCCCTCCCAATAAAAAGCACGCATTTAGGAGCCATGCCAATAAGAAGCATGGGTGGAGCTTCCACCCCCGCTTTGGAAGCTAACTCGACAACAAAAGATCTTGCCAAAGCGAGCAGCGCATGCTCTGTCGCTAACCGAGACCTAAAAGTGTGGCCCCCACTCCCAAGCACCATCTCAAATTAACCACTGAAAGTATTCAAGACTGCTTCACCCTCTAACCTGCCTCAAGCCCACAGAAGCTCCCAAAGACATGTTATGCTCAGCATGTTGATAGACCGACTTGTGTTGTAAAAGCAACACATTTCTTCTTGTAGGAATAGTTTTGCTGTTTGGTTCATGCAACTTACCCAACCTTCCATAAACGTGACTGGTTCCGTGAAAACATTCGAGTTGTTGAAGGAGGCTGCTCTTAATATAACAATAATCTAAAGATGATCTTTAATATTGTGGCATGGCTGGTTTTTTTTTTGACAGCTTCACAAGTCTTGTTCAGCATGTCCAGAGTCTACATGAATTATTTTTAATTTCGGATGCAAATAACTATTCTTGATCTAAACAGCTATCCAGATTAAGCATAGCTTGAGAAGTAGTAACTTAACTCAAGGTTCAAAACTATTGTTACAGGTAAGTAACTGGTTTGTCTTTCCATTGCCTTAGTTGGCTCATTGTCTTTGATTATTAACAGCTATTAATAGTGAATACTGTATGTAACATTTGTATTGTGCAGAATTTTAGAAATGATTTGAATATTTGATGTCATGTTTATGTTGTCATAAGAGTACTTTTTTGTTTAGCCACCACGTACATCGCATCCTATAGTGAAGTTTTCCTGCACTGACTGTGAGCCAATGGTAATTGACAAACTTCCTTTTGACAAGTATGAGTTGGAACCTTCACCACTAACACAATATATCCTTGAAAGAAAAGCGCCCCACACTTGCTGGCAGGTAAATATTTTTAGAAATTATGTTGCTAGAAGGATGGTCTGTAATAATAAAAAATTGTTTGGCACAAAATCACACTTTTTCCTGAATTACAGGTGTTGCAAGTTTTAATGAAAATGTGGTCTCCCTCTCTTTGGTAAAATTACTTTTTGAAAGTGTCAATATTAGCCTATTTATTGCATGTACCAAGATAGTGGTAAATTGCACACTTGGTTTGATAAGCATGAAAACTTTACCACAGTAGCTATTAGGTTGCATTTTTGTAGTTGGGTTTATTAGGAAGATTGTAGTTGTTAATAATTTTAAAGTTACTTTACTTTTTAGGAAAACAAGTTTTTTTTTTTTTCTTATATTAATCAGTATCTTTTTGATGTACTGCAGTAATTTATCTGTTAGACTAGTATTTCCCGAACTGTGGGAGCTGATTTTTGGTGGGTCATGAAAGTTCAAGAAATACATAAAGATGCCTTTAAATTCTGTATTTATCTTGCCAAAGTTTCTTTGCTTCAAAGACAGAGGTTAGATGTCAGGCTATGTGTTCTGACCGATTACTGCTTATTTTTTAACATGGTTTGCACAAACCCCTCTCACTTTGCAGTCAGGGAAAGGAAAATGAATTATGTGACCATCTTGCTGGGGTACAGAGATTGAATGGAAAGGCTGTAGAATGCCATTTTTGTAATACAAAACCTAATGTTAAATACCTGTAAATGAACTGTACACATTCAGTAGTTATGAAAGCACACATGAAGCACACTTTTTAAAATGTTTTATTATGCATATTGTCTTATAACAGTGTTTGAACTATTACAGCTGTCTCTTCGGAAATATTCAGTTTGTATCACAGACTAAACCACAACCCTTCCCCCAGCACCCATTCTGTTTTTCGTCCCCGAGTTTACCCTTCTATGCCTAATCCATCCAGGGTGGCTACACTGTACCTGCTGGCACCCGGGATTGCTATGCCGTAGTTCAGCCATTCTCCACCTCTCGCCAAGGTCCCAAAACCTTGGTGACTTTGTGGGCTTCCCCTAGCTTTGTATTCTTCAGCTTGCTGACACCAGTCCATATTGTCTACCCACTGCCATGCTGTCGGCACCTCAGCCCTCCCAAGCAATGTACCACATGTCTGGCAACCACCAGTGCCATATTACACAGGAGGGTGGTGTATTGATTGAGGGTTAAGTGTCCGCATGTGCTTAGCCTCATTAGTGGGGAGGTAAGTGTAATAGACTCACTCAGCACCAGTGAGTTTGTGCTTTATCCTCATCTAGAAGTGAGGGACCCCCAGGCAGTCCCAGACTATGCATTAGCGTAACCCGTTAACACCTCTCAAACATCTATCTGTAGGTATTATCCCCATGGCAACAGCCAGGTCCTGTTATAGTAGGATCTGTGGAACAATTTCAGCTGGATCAGTGGGAAGCTGGCACAGATTGCAACCTTACTGGGATACCTATAGGTGTAACCCACCAGTCTTCGTCATCCAGTCTGCCCAGATCCCGCTCTCATTTCTCTGAGCGTTTAATGGGGGTTAACTTTTATTAAACAATGTGTGGTGTAAATGTGGGGTACTACATGTTTAATCAGGGGGACACCCAGGGCCCTACATTCCAAGGCCTATCACATTTAACAAAATGTCTCGAAGATGGAGGTATTGTAAGAACTGGCTACCAGCTAGCTGATCTTGATTTGCAAGGCTGCAAAGTACATTACCCCCCTTCAGCCCATATATCCCCTAGTTTGGGGATATGTTGCATGCCACATTTCCTGTGGCCTTCCATCTGTCGCCGCAGTCCCTCTGGCGCTGCTGTGTCCCACAGTAGTGTTTAAAAAAGGTATCTTGCACAGTTTGCGGATTATCTTCTTCCATGTCCTATTCGCCATTATGGTTGGGATTGGGATGGTTACAGGCTGTTCTCTGTCATATAAGTACCTTAGGTAACCTACGGATCCATTCCCCCTCTCTTCGCCATTAGGAATGGTTTGCGTCGGCCCGCAAATGCCCAGTTCTTAACTATCAGCAATTGTATTGCCCAGTACTAGAGGCGCAGGTTCGGGAGAGCAATACCCACTTGGTGCTTTTTCCAAGTCATAGTGGATAGAGCTATCTTCACCGTCCCTCCACCCCAAAGCAACAACCTAACTTCAGCCTCCTCCTCTGTGAATAGGTGGTCTGGTCTGGTGCTTCAAAATGTGAATTATACAAGATATAGAAGAACTTTGCGAGATGTATCATTTCATAGTGTGCCTCTCTCCCCATCAGCGATAAGGGAACCCTGCACCATTACCCCACGTCCTGTTTAAATTCTACCAGTATCTGCTCCAGATTGTGTTCATGGAACAACTTTGGATCAGTGGTAAACATAAATCCCCAAGTGCTTAAAGTCTTTCTCCTCCCAGATGAAGGGCACTGCTGTGTCTATTCGGCCACTATGCATTTTGTTCAGTTTATGTGAATGCCCTCAAAGTATCCAAAAACCTTGAACATCTCAAGAGTTCTCGGAATGGATGTCAGCAGGTCCGCGAGGTATAACAAGATTTCAGCATACAGCAAGATTATATCCTCCTATTCAAAGTCTCACCGTAGTCTTCAGACCAGTGCGTCGCAGAAAAACCAATTAGCCAGTGGAAACACTGCTAAGTCAAAAAGCATGGGGTATAAAGGACTTCTGACGGTAGCCCCCTCCCTAGTTTATACGCCGGATGTACTGTTGACCCAAACCCAGTCAGTTGTGTCTGGTATAGAAACCAAATCCAGGCAAAACAGGAGGGGCTAAAGCCCATCCGACTGAGCAGTGCCAAGAGATATTGCCACTCTAGGGAGTCAAATGCCTTAACATCTAATGCCAGAAGCACGGTGGATTCCTGCAGTCATTCTCTCCATGCCAGACAACCAAATCAAGAACCTGTAAGAACCTGTATAACAGACTGGTCTGATACGATCAAATCCTCAATCACTTGCAGTAGGTGGTTTGCCAAGATCTTGGCCAGTATTTGAGTGATAGTGGCCTATTAAGAGGTGCGATCTACCTTCGGTTTTCCCGTTTTATGATTTGGGACAATGGTCGCCTGACAGATCGCATGGGAGCATTTCCTTAGCTCATGATTCATACAACATAGTACAAATTGGCTTCGCCGTCCTTGTCTTCACACATTTAAAGAACTCCAGAGAGAAACCACTCTTAAACTGGGTAAGGGCCTCTGCTATCTCTCCCTCCTACAGTTTTTCGTTTAAACTTTTCCTGGCATCCCTCTCCAGTGGGTGATCGGGATGTTATTTATAAAGTTCTCTAAATCTCCGTGTTCAGTCCACTGTACAGGACGTGTTCAACTTCCACAGGAATTGAGCAAAAAATGAGAAATATGCCCTACGGTCTACACCAAAGTGCCATCTTCAGCACGCACTTTGCACTCTCCTCTTTCTGTGCCAGCCAGACGCACATTTTCCATTCTTTATTCCTTACTTGTATATTCTACTCTGTGCTCTATAGAGTGTCCTAGCCTTGTTATATTAAATGCTTTTATACTCCTCCTGATCTGTTCTATACTTTATGTTCGGAGTCTGTTTCAGCCACATATCGTGTTTCCAGGGTTTGGAGTTTCACAAAAAAGACTTGGGTTCTTTTTTCCTTTTCTCTGCAACATGGGCAATCAACTGGCTTCTAGTCCTCACTTTATATGCCTTCCAGAGGACCACCCCGGAAGTCACTGTACCCTTGTTTCTATTAAAGTACAGTTTTGTCACTCCCTGGGTCTGTTTCCGCCTGGTCCAGTCTGTTAGTTCCCAGAGATCTAGCTGCCATCCTGAATCAACGAAAGGCAGTACCCACTGCAAATGTGTCAACAGTGGAAAGTTGTCTGAAATAACCCCAGGCATATATGGTGTTCTGATACCTCCCTTCCAGTGTCACTGGTACTAGGGAGTAGTCTAGATTGGAGAGTGATTGGGATGAATTTGATGCAAAGGAGTACTGGTGGGTCTCTGGTTGTTTGGCATGCCATAAATGAATCTGCCCCATTGCCTTCGTGAAGGACCTCAGTTTCACGTCTTCTTGTAGCCTTAACCTGCTTTTAACTATGCTATCCAGCTCACCTGGCAGGGTGAAAATTGAATCCCCTCCCACTATCAAGAGAACATCAGGAAGTTCTGCTATCTAGTCTCCCAATTCTTCCAACCCTTATCCCTGCACACCTGGTGAATTTACCAAGAAGCCATTACCAGTTCCTCTCTTTCATGTACCCCTCACTGCCACCTGGACCCAGAGGGTAAGCCCACGCCTGCATCACCTGAAATGATGGGTATCTACAAACTAATATTCCCTCAAACCCTCTGTGAAGCCTGCATGTACCAGTGTTTTATATCTATCCGTCCCCTGAAAGACACAGTTGTTGCCCAACAAGTGGATCTCCTGTCAAAGAAACAAATCTGGGGACTGGCGTATCGGGTACCTTGTTACCATCCCTCGGTTCACTTTATTACCCAGGCCATTCACATTCT
Source organism: Triturus cristatus (assembly GCF_964204655.1). Classification (NCBI taxonomy): domain Eukaryota; kingdom Metazoa; phylum Chordata; class Amphibia; order Caudata; family Salamandridae; genus Triturus; species Triturus cristatus. The sequence continues at coordinate 405,668,836 of NC_140591.1, forward strand.
AAGAGTAGCTTCATGGACATGCCCCCCTCCCTACTGCTTGTGTACCCCTGCAACATCTTTGGGAACCCTCTGGTCCCTCCCCAGGGAATTAGTGTTTCACCATGCTTGTTGTAACATCTCATGAAACCGCCCCCCCGTCCGTCTCCTTGTGCTGCATGCTTACAGCTACCTGCCACCCCAATGCTTGAGGTGCTCCCACTTTGTGCCCTATACATTGCCAACTGTTGTAGGGAACTATTACTGTATGATGTGAGGGTTAATTGTGCCTGCAGGTGGAATCTCGTGAGATAAATGCTCACCATACTATAAGCTCTAGCCCTCGCCCCTTGTAAACAGGTTTTTGCTATTCGTCCCCCATCGGTAATTATTTGTTGAAGTCCTCTGCTGTCAACTTACTACTGGCAGGACGGCTTTGTCTGCGTCGTCACCCGATGTGATGGTACCAGTGTCTGATTCTTCGAAGTCCGTATCCAGGGCCCCCTATTTGTTGTCTGAGGTCCAGAGTTGTCACCGTTGTACCTCCTCCACTACTTTTGGTAATTCGTGTTCTGCTTGGTTTTTGGAGTGGGTTGTCTTGGAGCGTTGGCATCTTGGTGTCTGTTTTTGCCATTCTGTTGTTCCATCCTCCCGTCTGTCAGCATGGGGTAGCTTTCTCTTTCCAGCCAATTCCACACTGCCGCTGGAGTTGTGAGATTTGCTGCTTCCGGTATTAACATGAAGCTGAGCCGGGAAGAGCGAGGCGTGTTTCATGTGGAGGTGTTGCAAGTGTTTTTTTTTTTTTTATATAACTGCAGGGAACATACTATAAACAGGATACCTTTCCTGTGTCTGTTGTGCATCCTTGCTGCTATGGGATGCAGAGCTGCTCCAGGCACAGGGTGGGCGTCCTGGGACCCTGAGGGCACTCTCTCCACAGTATACAGATTTGAGACTTTGCTGCTCAGCACTGTAGAAAACAGCCATTGCTCCACAAACTGCCCCATACAGGGACCTCTGCCTTAATTGGGATCCCTACTAGACATACATTGTTTCACCTTGAACGTCCTTTTGCATCATCTAGTTTGACTGTAAGGAAGATAACTACCTGTTGCAACTTTTAAATTGTCAGTGTTCTTGACTGTGGGGCAGACCAGAGCAAGTGTTGACTCCGTGCCCGCTACCCTGTCCTCCAGCTTCTTGTGATCAGCTCTTACCAACATCCTACGCCACTGATTCAATTTTAATTTACGATTTTTCCTTAGTGTCTCGAATCGCTGCCAGTATTTTGCCGGTGTGGGTCTCTAGATCCATGGCTTTTTTTCTGTTAAACTCCTGCCTGACTACTCTCCAGGTGACCGGAATCCTCTTTGGTGAGCAGGTGTTAATCTGTTTGGGGCACACCATTATCCCTTCTTTGGGGCCCTGCTAGCCCCCTCCAGACTTCGAATCATCGCCTGGCCTCCATCAGCCCTCTTTGGTCCAGATGGCCTATGTTGTGGTGCCACCTGCTTATCTCCGACAGCCCCTCTTGGGCCACGTCAGCCCTATTTTGGGCATTCCTCTTCCATAGGTTTCAGTCACTGGGCTTGTGGAATCCCAGCTCCTCTGCCTTATTTGTTCAGACCCAGGCTCGCATTTGGTGTCCCTCTCCGCAGGGGGGGGGAAGGGGGGGAGGGGGCTAAATGGTAGCGATCAAATGTAAGGGCGTCCCTGCACTGGGAGGCACCCCTTTGCGTGACGGGCTCCTGAAGTCATTTCCCCAGTGGACCAGCTGTCCAGCAGGCACACCACCCTCCCTCTCATCTGGAACTGCACCATGTTCAGCTTTCCACCACCTCAGTGTGCCGCCATCTTGGTCATAAATTCTGAACAAAAATTCAGAATGGTGTCTGTGCAGGAAATCCATCAGCTGTTGGAAGGTGCCCCTTCTCTGGATATTAACATCACCTCAGAAAACAAATGAGCGGCAAATGTACTTGAAAGTCTCCCCTTCAGACAACCAATTCCCCAAACACTGCTTGCATATCATCATGATCTGTATGTCCAGCGTTTAACTGAAGCTCACCCGAGCAAGACAGAATTCCTAAAAGTTGCCAAAAAAAAAAAAAAAGTACAAGCCTGGCATAATGACTTAAACCTTGACAACTTCGAACCCAAACTCTAACCGGATGCCATATCACTTGGATTCACCATGTACACCAACCTCTCCTTCAAGGAACACATCACAAAAAAACCCACTGCCTAGTAACAGCTCTCGCATCTAATGAGACAAAGAGGGACTTGAGAGCTGATTTTCAAGCCCTTGTACTCTCACATCTGAATGAACAAGAGGTTCATTGGCATCTGTTATTCCTTCACAAGGGTGCTACATGAAATCTGAAGGATGGTGGCCTTTCAGGATTGTCTCCAATTGGTTGAAGTTTAATGACATATCTAGGTTACTAAAAAGCCACTGTTTTTTAGACTTTGGGTTATGCTTAATATAGAACTACTATTGTGTTGTTGCCATTTGATTCCAAGCTCGACAACAGATGATTTAAACATGGGAATCTATGAAAAATATCAATATGGAGGACCTCCATACAGGGTAAGTAATGTTTTTCATCATGGAGGTACTCTAAAGCATGGATTCCCAAAGTTCGGCCCGGTAGCTGCATGCGGCCCTCCTGACCTTTACATGCGGCACCCTTGACTGCTGTTTATTTGACTTACCAGTGACCTGCACAAACCTTAAACTGTAACTATTTATTTTTACATTAACTGAAGTAAAAGGAAAAGAAGCAAAGAAGGTGGCCTAAACCACTTATCTTTAGGAACACATTAATTTTAAAGACATTGTGCAGCAAACATGCACAAATATGGTAAAGGCTCTTCAATATTCAAAAAAATGTACATCGCATTTAAAGGTGTTTTTTTATTTAAGTGATAGTTTTCAAAATCAACAAGCAAACATTCATGCCTTCCCAGGCCTGACAACAATTCCATTAGTGAGCCAAAAGGAAAGTCAGTTGTCTTGTGCACGTTCGATATGGTCTAGCTTAATATTTTACATGTAACATAATAGTTTATTCAATCGAACACAAAAGGTTTTGTACAGCACAAATCCTGAACTCCTATTTCAGGGTGCTCTCACATGCGATAATGAAGAAAAACCAAGTGAAATGAAACCATTGCCTAGGATTATACAATTTGTCAAGCAAGTAGAGAAGCCTGTATTGATCCCAGGTTTGATCCCTGCTTCGAAGCACTCCTAATGTTTATAAATAAGAGACTACTGGCACAAATAGATTGTGAGTCTAAAATTAAATTTTCTTTTCTATTTCATTCCAATTCAATAATCAAGCTCCTTCCTTTGTACATATGACTCGCCAAAGGTAATGATAGCAAGCAAAGAAGGCCCTCCCAGGGGTGTGGTAGAGGGCTAGCGGCTTAGATACAGCATGATGTTTTGTTTTTTTGTATTCCATCTATTTGCCAAGTCAGATTCATTCCAGCAGAAATGTTGGAGATGAAAGCTAACTTCTAAAGCTTGAAAGCTTTGGTACAAGTGGTGAGATCCACAATGCTGGGCCTTCACACCGCACTCTTCTATGTTATAAATCCACCCGCTGCAGCTCTACTGGCTAGAAGTGGCCACATAAGAAAGCGCTCTTGCAAAACGTCATGTTCTGCCAAGTTTTGCACATTTTGTGGCCCAACAACATCTGAGAAAATTGCCTGAAGTTGTCTCCACCATTCAGATGAGTATGAAATTCTCCATGAAAAACTCAACCTCCACTTTAAAACCTGGAGTTAGCCATCTAACTTTCCAACTTCTTTGTACACAAATTGTGACCAGTTTACTTCTTAGATGAGCAGGGTGCCTAGATGCGTAGGGAACAATCTGATGCTGGACTCCACTGTTTTCTTTTTACGTCATTTGACCCCCACCCCCCTCCCAAAAGTCCTTCTGAATAGAAGGATCATCACACAGTGCTAGGTTAACCCAGTGGCTCCGGTTTGAGCACCTAAGTTTGGGTCTCGGATTTGATCAATTTCTTTTTTCTAAGGGACCACATCTACTTCGACTAGAAGAGCGAAATGAGAAATAGAGGTGAATGTGAACACCCAAGACTTATCGAAACAGGCCTGCTTAGACCTTCTCCAAAGCCAGCGAGGACACCAAAAGAAGCAGGACAGTCCTAATGCACCTGTTTCCAGGAGCTTTTCAGCCTATTGTAACCTCACTTTTGCACAAACGAGGTTTATTCTTAATCCTTTTTGACTCCGATGTCTCTTATGACATCAAATAGTTTTGGTAAAAGACTTCTTTCTTGGTGACCACAACAAGCTGCACAATTTTTTTTAAGTCTCTGCAAGGACACGGCGGTTTTTCCAACTCGGTTTTTTTCTCCAAAGAGTTATTTTAAATGTGTCTTCCCATCATTCTGGCTGTGTCCCAGTGCTTTCTCTCTGAGACATGGAACAGTCTCATGTTTTCCTCTTACAGTAATGCAAGGTTTAGCCAAGAAATTCTTCAAGACATTGTTTGCCTATGCAGTGTGATGCTGCGTTTTCATACTGCCTTTTTCATTCTTAATTGCTCTAAAATTGTTTGTTACATGATGGAGAATAGGTGAGAACCAGGAAATGATAGGGTAAAGTTATTTATGCGGACTGTTGGTTTTAGCACAGATATTGGGAAAGAAATTAGACTATCCTGCTGAACATTCAACCACTGGTGTAAACCTCATAGATTTGGCTTGATTTAAAACTTAAAATAAATGTAACCGAGGTGTTCTAGCGAATTTACAATGGTTCATATAAAGACTTGGGTGCTGCTGCCACTAGAGGGATTTGGGCTGTATGATTTACACTCTATAATAGGCAGTACAGAGACATACATCTGAACCAAGAAATAGTTTGGCTGAGCCTGGCAAACTAATATCTTTGGGATTGTAGCTTGAATTAAACAGGACTTTTTGGCATTAAAATTTCCTACTAGAACCAAAAACAATCCTTCCGGAAAGAAGATGCCAAACCATGGGAGTTGATGCTCAAAAAAGGTGAAAAATCAAGAGAAGTTCTCTACATTTTGCTAATGGTTGGGAAAGCAGAAAGTTGGCTGAGATGGGTGATGTGCCTGTAAGAGGTGGGGCCTGTGCGTGTTATGGAAGGGGTTCGCACATGCTGGGTGCCTTTGCAAACGTTTAAAAGTTGCACCTTCATTTAGAGAACCATATTTGGTTGTGTTTCACAATATTGTGATGGAGGGGAGAGTAAGAAGTCAGTGTTAGAATAGCCATAGATTTAATGTGTCTATTTTGTGTAACAGCCAGGTTTTTTAACATGTATGCGTTGCCTCCAAGTCACCAGTTGCCTATTTTGAACAAGAAATCATCCACATTGAAAACCAGAGTTGGATTTATGAAAATGTTCTACATGAACTCTTTCTTTGTGTTTTTTTATGGGTGGGGTTTGTTACTCTGCGCCTAGTGAGGGAGTCGTTGAAAGCCACCATAGCAATAAAGTCGCTATGGAGCAGCTTAGCACTTGTCCCATATTTTTTCTATATACTGTGACCCCCGCCATCCCCCCTCTCCTCCAAGGACCATTGCCTTCAAAAGGCCAATAATGCTAAATGGGCGTAGGTATCTCACGTCATGAAGATGTGGAGATAATCAAGTTGTCAAGAACACTATGAAGTTGAATGACCCATGACAACATTTTTTTTTGTAAGCTTAATTATGAAAATTCTCTACAAGACTTGTGTCCCATCACTTCTAGAGGATCATACTTCTTAATTTGTTACAACTCGTAGATAGGCTCCCTCTGTAACTTAATATCTTTCTCGGACATGCCCTCCCTTGAGATTTATGGCCAGCATACTTTTTACCTTCTTGGTAGGAGAAATCAATGTCTTTGCTTTGACATCCGTATATACATTTGCTTAAACAATTTCTTAATTATCTGATATGTGGAATATGTGGCTCTGTAAATCCAAAGTGGTTGCATTATTAGGCCAACACAGGAAATCCAGTACTTGACAGCTGGGATGAGCTTGAAGTGTTGAATATGAAGGAAGTCAAACCTGTGATTCAATTCACAATTATCCTGTTTTCATAGACTAGTTATTCTTTATCTTTCAATGGTAGCCTTATAAGACATATAGAAATATATACAAGAGCACTGGTGTCAAAGTAGGCATGGGTCCTGTCTCCCTTTGGCTATGGTAGTATCTCGACTGCAAAATGTTAAGGAGGGGGGGTTATCCTTTGTGTTATTTTATTCCGATGAAAACTTAGATGAGTCTGTAGAAGGATTTAGTGTCGAAGAGGGCTCTGCATTGACATATTTGTCAGTCTTTTCTGAATTTTAAAGGTACTTCTCTACAAAGTCTGCCATTAACTCCGGCAAATGCTCCAGCATGCAAGGTTATACAACCTCCCTAAAACAATTCCCCTAAAGGAGACAAATGTTGTGTTGCTGGTTCATAGCTCGCTGTCTGATGATCACTATGATCCACTCTAAAAGGGTCTGAAATCTGCAAGTAAATAATCTGTACAGTTCCTCATCAATAATATAAAGGGAAATAATGAACTTAAGAAATATTTTAAAAGGGCAGTTCACTCTGTTGTCTTTGCACTAACCAGCAGTAAACAAGATATCAAGACTTGAGCCTTTATAGAGAAATTATATCTCATATAAATGCTGTATCTTCCAAGCGGGTGCATTTTTTTCTACGTTGGCCTGGTTTTGGAAGGTTCCACTCAAACTGCAATACTTTGTTGAGAGAGATCCTCATGGCTCCAGCAGGTCAAAGTTCAGCAGTGGTTTCTAGACCTCTGTCGATTTTAGAGCAACACATAGGGTTCATGAAGTCTGGATGTCTTGTATCAGCCACTCACTGTACAATTTGTGCAAAGTTGTGCAAAAATCCATTCAGTTTTACAATTTAGCTTTTGAATTTTGCTAGGTTAGACCGATACACCCCCTTAGCCCTTGTAAGCACTGTAGAATAAGAAAATTTCAGCTGCCAGATTACTTACATGCTACTTTTTTGGCGACCTATTATCTGTATAACATTCCATTAGAAGAAGCCCTTCTTAATTAAGAAATGTATGTCCTTTCCGGGGCGTGTCTTCGGAGCCAAGCATGGCGGGCGCGGCTCTGTAGAGCTCCGCTAGCTCGTACCTGCTCGGAGCCATTATCCTGCTGAAATCCTGACCTCAGATTCAGCATTGCGGAGCACACAGAGACCTCCTGGGCACAATTTGGGGGAAGGTGGTGTGCCCGGACAGTCTAGATCCAGCAACGATGCGCCGGCGGACTTCATCTGGTGCTGCAAGACGGCGTGCTGCTTAGGCTGGGGCCGAGATCCCTTGAAGGCCGATTGCGTGGCCCTCGCCTCGGCAGCTGCCCTCGCTCTTTGGGACCCCAGGTCAGTGTTCGTGGAGATCCTGGGGCGGGGTGGGGGACTGCCTCCGTGTGGCTTCGGCCGGTTGCCTGGGCAATGCCTCCGGTGCTGCTGCGGCGAGCCCATCATCTCCCGCCTCCTGAGGGGTGTGTACAGGCCGTGGAGACCCGGAGGAGTTCCTGGTGGGGCCTGGAACCTCTGTGCCTCGTGGAGCGGGCTGCCCTGCCCCATTACAGACCCATCCACTGCTGAGGGTCGGGGCCGCGGATGGACATGCCGGGAAGCCGGAGCCGCCGCCACAGTGGCGAGTAGCGGAGTGATTTGGAGACACTGCGCATTTCTGTGGAGCTGAGACTGAGCAGGTAAGATCCGGAGACTGTGGGGCAAGTTGGTGCATGCTTCCTGCTTGCGGCCGGCCCTTAGTGTGGCACATCTGCTGTAAACCCCCCACCGATATCCTGGACGACGCAGTGTGGGGACCCCATTGTTAGTGGCTCCTCTGCCGGCTGTGTGCAGTTCACCTCTACCACCTGGCACCCCGGTGAGCCTCTCCCACCCGCCTGTCTTGTGTGGTGAGTTGTGGGGACTGGGGTCTTGGCCTGGCTGCATCCCCGTCCAAGCTGCGTTCATCTGCAGGGCCGGGGACATACTCCAGGGACACTACCAGTGCTGCGCGGTCCATCGTCCTTCGCTGAAGTCTGCCGCTCTCCCATGGGGCCCACCCTCCTACACTCACCTGCTGCGGCTACTGGCCTGGGGCTGCCCCCTGCTCTGCTTCTCCGTTCCACGATGGGTAAAGACAAGCACTGCACGGCGGCCCCCAAGCAGAACACCATGGACCACTATCCCACTGCCCCTGCGGGGAGGGAGGGTGTGGAGAGTCAGTCTTCTGACACCACGACGCTGCTCGCAGCCATCAACCAGTCACGGACTGCACTTGAGGCCCAGATTTGGGCCGTTGGCTCTGAGGTGTCATTCCTTCACCAGGACCATCGGAAGGCGGTAGACCGGAGGCAGAGACCAGGGTCTCCACGGTGGAAGACACAGTATCCGACCTCCAGAAGCAAGTGGGAAAACTCACTATGGTCTCAGAGCTCGCGCCAAGGGTCGAAGATGCTGCGGGGTGGCCCCGGTTCAATAACATCCGCCTGGTGGGCTTCCCGGGGGCTTGTGATGGCACTTGCATGGACGATTTTCTCTCTGGCTGGCTCAAGACACTGCTACCACCCGAGGCCATGTCTTCCTGCTTCATGGTCGAGCGGGCCCACCGGGCTCTGGCTAAGAAGCCTCCTTCCGGAGAGCGTCTGAGGCCAGTGATTGCCCGGCTTCTCAACTACGCTGTCAGGGATGCGATCCTCTGCTATGCCCGTCTCCACAAGGACAAAATAATCTTACACTCTCATCCAATCATAGTCTTCCCTGATTATACCCGGCTGGTGCAGCAGCAGCGACAGTCCTTTGTTGCGGTCAAGCGGCGACTTCGTGAATTGAACATATCCTACGCGCTGCTTTTCCCTGCCCGGATGAAGGTGATCAGTAATGCCAAGACTCTTTTCTTTGACTCCCCGGAGGAGATCTTTGCTTAGACTGATGAGACGTAATCTTAAGCCATACTCTGACTCCTCGCAGGGTTATCATCGGAGTGGCCGACAGGACAGACACTACACCAATGCGCCACAGGTCCCGTTCTAATTGGCGTGCCAAGGGTCAGTCAGAGACTGCTGACTGAACTTGCCATGGCTTTAGGTCTTCTTCCCTCTCTCCTTTCCCATAGAGCACTGTCTTGCAGCTGAAGTTTCATGGTGGGCCGTGTTGGATCCTAGTGTGCTGTGGTCTGCTTCACCTGCTCTGAGGGGTATCTGACATTGTCCACCCCGGACGTTTTGGGTATGTTGGGTTGGGGGAGGGAATCCATTGGGGGAACTGCTTGGGTCATCATGTTGGGGGCCTGGGTCAGGATTCCACTGCGACTGATACTCCTAGTTACTGGAAGTATGGGGGTGGGGGATGCGGGGGGGGGGCTATGTGGGGTTTCAGTTTGTTGTTGTTGCTCTTTGTTCTCCGCACCGGACACACGACTCCATACTAGGTCACTACTGTACCTTCGGATGCTGCGCACACTAAACTATAGGGTTGTCCCGTTGTACGCACTATGCACGCACTTCTATGCTCCGTCATTCTCATATCGTTTATCACTATACACTTTGAGGACTAGGAATGGCCCACACAGCAGGTGATTCTCCTTTGGGGAACTCAACATTCTTTCATAGAGTGTGCGGGGTTTACTGAACAAGGTCAAATGGGAGGCGGTGCTTCATCTAGCGAAGCGTCATTCGGCCGACATCCTACTATTACAGGAGATGCATCTTCTGGGCACTAAAGCCCCTTGCCTCTCCCGATATGGGTTCGCCACGGTATACTACTCTGGCTTTACGAGGGGGGCGCGTGGCACAGCAGTGCTTATTCACCGCAGAGTGACGCTCCTGGTTACACAGCACTGGTTAGATCCGGGTGGCTGTTTTATGGTCTTCTCTGGCATCATAGCCAGTGAACAGATCACAATTGGGAGTGTCTGTGCCCCTCCACTTTTGGGCCAGACATTCATAGACAGACTGACACAGCTATGGGGAGATCTACCGGAGGCCTGATGATACTGGGTGGTGATTGGAATGACATCATGGACCCCTTGAATAGGTGGCGCGCTAGACCTTCAGATGTTCCCCCTTCTAGGTCCAAACTGAGCGTACTGGCACATACATTGGGCTGGGCGGTCTCGTAGCAGGCCTTCCACCTTTCTGAAGCCGGGTTCTCATATGCATAGTCAGTCCACCCCACTCTTTCACGGACTATCTGTTCCTCCCACACAGCTACATACATAGGGTGACGCATGCCTCCATCATGCCCTGGGGTCTCTCCGATCATTCGCCGGTCCAACTCAAGCTGTGCCTGCAGTCCTGTCGAGCCCCCTATCAGTGGCACATGCCCCACTGGCTGCTCCGAGGTGCCGAATATCAGGAGATGCTACATCGGACAATTGCCGATTATCTTCGCTTTAATGTCAGTACCTCCCGTCCCCGGTCACCCTCTGAGCGGCTTTCAAGCCCACGATTAGAGGGGCTGACGCAAGTTATCGCACGGGGGAAAAACAGCGCCGCCTGGCACAGATACAGGAACTGGAAGACAGACCGGTCCAACTGCAATCCCTAATAGTGGAGGTTTCTGACTCCAATGGCTGTCGCAATATGCTGCATGTTCAACAGCAGCTACATCAGCTGCAAACGGATAGCGCCAAAGAGGCATGGTTAGCAACCCAATGTAGGGTTTATGAGTGGGGTGATAAGTTCAGCCAGATGCTCCATAGGCTATGCCAGGCCAGAGCGTCTCCGACGCAGGTTCCCTATTGAGGTCCCCGGATGACGACCTATGCGCCTCCCCTGCAGCGGTGGTTTAGGCCTTTGCCAATTTCTATGTGGCGCTCTATGAAGAACGCGAGATGATAGCCGAACCCCTTATAGATTACTTCTTCACAGATATTCCTCCTCGCCGCCTCTCAGATGAGCAACTCAACGCCCTGGACGAGCCCATTTCCCTGGATGAGCTGCAGACGGCGCTGTCCAATACTCACCCGGGACCTGCACCAGGTTCAAACGGGTTCTCGTGCGACTTCATGCGCTACCATATGGGGACTCTCTGACCTAATCTGCTCAAGGTGCTACACGAGGCCTTGGAGCAGCGCATTCTGCCTAGGGATTGGCGACACGCCGAAATCTTAATCTTTCTCAAGCCGGGCCGCCCTCCTGAAGATCCGGGTTCGTATCGCCCCATTTCCCTGTTGAATTTCGAGCCTAAATGGTTGGGGAAGGTCCTGGCCAACCGTCTCCGCACGTGTATCCAGGATCTGGTTCATCCAGATCAGTCTGGTTTCATGCCACAGCGCTCCACCAGACAACATCAGACGTGCCCACAACGCCGTGGCGGAAGCTCATCGTCTGGGTGACCCCGCGGTGGTCTTGTTGACAGATATAGATAAGGCGATTGATTCGCTGAGCTGGACCTACCTTTTTAAGCTCTTCGAGGCTGTCAACCTGGGACCATGCTTTCAGCCTTATGTTCGTTTATTATATACAAATCTGACCGCATCGGTTCGCGTGGCCGGATATTGCTCAGCTCCCTTCCCCATACACATTGGAACAAGACTGGGGTGTCTCCATTCCCCACTGTTATTCACCTTAGCTATCGAGCCATTAGCCACGTGGGTGCGCCTGGACTCTTTCTTCCGTGGGCTGGACTGGTCGCCGGAGTGCTCTGACAGGATCGCGCTATATGCCGATGACGCTCTGTTCTTCATATCCGATCCTTGGACCTCTGGGCCACAGGTGCTCCAGACTCTGCGGATCTTTGGGAAGACTTCCGGGCTCTGCGCTAATCCGTCCGAATCTATCCTGTTCCCCATATGCGGCGAGCAGACTAGTCAGACTTGGGCCTCGCAGCTGATCGTTGCGGACGCGGGTTTCAAGTACCTAGGGGTATATATCACGCAGTGTCCTAACGAAGCTTGGTCACGCAATATTGCTCTGTTGCTCCCCGCTGTGCGTGACGAAACAACAGTGTGGTCTCACCTGCCCCTTTCGCTATATGGCCAGTCCGCCAATTTCAAAATGGTGCCTTTACCACGCTTGCTTTATTGGCTGCAGAATTACCCATATTCTATCCCCCTCCGTCGTGGTTTCTCCAAATAAATGCGCTCCTGAATAGGTTCCTCTGGGGGGAGGAGGGGTTGCGGTCCGGGTGGTGCTTGCAACATGTATCCAGTCTATGTACTGTGGTGGGATTGCGGCGGCCGACGTTCGGGTGTTTTATTGGTCTTCCCACCTCCTGGTGATCAATGAATGGTAGTATGGCTCTTAGGTGGACCCGGCCTATGCGATGGAGAGGCTCTTCATGGCGGATATCCCGCTGCACCACCTCTTGTACAGTTGCTCGTCATTGGAGGCGCTTCCCCCGGCCTGTTGGGCAGTTATCCAGATATGGAGGCGGGTGGCCCAGTCTATGGGTTGGTGGGGCATGCTGACCAGTGCTACTCCCCTCTAGCAGGGATCACACCTTCGGCCTGTATCGTCATTGGTCGGGTTTCGTAGGTGGGAAGATATAGGGATATCCACGCTTGGAGATATAATGCAGGGGCCCACGCTTAAGTCCTTCCAGCGGTTGCAGAAGGATTTCGACCTTCACAAATCAGTTCCATAGGTACCTGAGGCGCCGTCATTCTTTGTCCCCCCTGATACGGCATCTCCCGTATTTACCCGAGTTTCACCCATTGGACAGTCGGTTGCTGATGGGGGATCTGGGGGCCTACAAAATCTGGCAAATCTATCAAACCCTCGCTACACACTCCAAAACCACTATACATCGGACCCGAGCGGCGTGGGAGGCGGACTTGCCTGCCCAGACGGACGACGATTGGGCCGAGGCGCTGGCTAGCCCCAGGTACTCTGCTGTTTCCACTAAATACAGGCTGATCCAATTTAAATACCTCCACAGAATATATTACACACGCCTCCGCCTCTGGAAGATGGGGGCTATTCAGTCACCCGTATGTCTCCGCTGTGACTCAAATGAGGGGTCGTTTCTCCATACGGTGTGGAGTTGTGGGGCACTGGTCAGGCATTTTGGCTTGCATGGGGCGGGTATTACCATGGGACATTCCAGCAGACCCTAGATTGACACTCCTACACAGCACGGAAGATATTGGGGGGGGAACAGATGTAAAAGGTATCTTCTGTTCTTGGGCCTCACATTGGCTAAGCGAGATATTGCACAGCACTGGAAGGCTACTGCCCCCCCCCCCCCCCCCTCCTCTCCCCCCTCTGCTATTGCAAATTGGAAAAAGGCCATGGATAGTTGCATATCTGCTGAAATTGCGGTGTTTCAGGCAAGGGGCTATCCACGGAAAGATATGGGCCAGGTGGGCCAAATACCGCGGCATTGACTTGTCCCTCTTAACGCAGCCGGTACACCGGGACCCTCTTGAACGGCTTGTAGTGAATGACTCGCCAGTTTAATGTGATAGTTACACAGATGTGGACGGAACCTCATTCGAGGTGTTTGTCATGTTATTTATGGTGTGCATGGTTGGGGTAGGAGGGTGGGGGGGGGGGGCAGTTTTTGCTCTGATGTTCCGCAGACCTCTAGGGTGTACGCTTTTCAGTACCTAAAGCTTTTACAATATGCCTCTCAAATGTACGTTATTTGCCGGGCTTGGCCCATCTGGTACTACAGAAAATCAATAAAATCTGTTGTTAAAAAATGTTATGTCCTTTCCAATTTCAGATTGGTGTTCAACCTACACATGCTATTTTTGTCTATCTTATGTTCAATTTGCCAATCTCCAGCTGCGGTATCTCTTTATACATTTGACGTGGGAAGGGGATTAAAGGCATTGCCTGAACTAATATATCCGGAATAGGGCCAACATATCCAAGTGGATATTGCTAAAACTGACGGTCTTAACAGGCTTGGCAGCTCTCAAATGTTACTTGACGAACTAGACTATATATTGTTTACATATCAACGAATGTTCAGCTAACAGTTTTGCACCTGGATGACGGACTTGTAAAGGGGAAAAGTAGAGGTTAATGCCTTTCTCGCATTCAACAAGTAATTCTACTCCTTCCTCAGTCAGGGTTCACCATCAATGCAAAACAATCTCTTCAAAAATAGATTGCCTTTGGGATGATAATCAAGGCAGTGACATTGAAAGACTGTCCCAGCCCAGAGAGAGGTAATACCTTGCTGAGGGTACTTTCCTTTTACCAGACGTCACAATCTGGCAGAACGATTATGAATATTTTGGGGGTCATGGCTTCTTGCATATTTTGTTTGAAATGCAGAAGCTCACTCCAATAGTGGCCTTGGTTGCAAATGAATGGAGACTTGTAGTATCTACTATTGGTGGAACTCGGAGTTCAGCACAAACTGCAGTGGTGGAATGCCAAAAAAGATACTGGACAGGTTGTTTCTCGACCTACAGACGCAAGTGGCCATCGGCACAGATGCCTCCCTTCTCACATGTTAGACCTCATATTCCAAGAACGGTGGCCAACACAGCAAGGCCTTCTGCACACCAGTGTCCTGGAACTTGTAGCAATACAAATAGCCCCCAGCACTTTCTTGCTGCAGATTTGTCACCGGGTTGAGCTAATTTGCACTGTAAACATGACTGAAATGGATTAAATACAGAGACTGATGGGAATTCACTCACTGCATCTATGGCAGTTTGCATGCTAGTCTTGGCACTGGGCCATAAGTCATTGGGTCTGTCTACTGGCGGAATATTTCCAAGGAGTAGACATTGACTTCCAAATCTCCCGAGGATGAGTTCTTAGCAATACATGAATGTAAGATGAATCCTTAAGTACTACAGGAATACCCCTGCCTCTGTGGCACACCACCATTCGAGCTATTGACCATCTACAAGATTGTAAAATGGCAAAGCTTTGGTCCAGGATCCCTTGCCCTGTGGGTGAACTGGTCAAACACAGTTGCATATGTTTTTCCACGCTACCACTGATTTGTGATCAGGAAAATACATCTGGCACCTATAATGCTCCCCAACCCCCCCCCCCCCCCCCTCCCCCCCCCCTTGGTGGAAACAACTGGTACTTCCCATTCCTCAAGTCTACCAATCCATTCGAAGTTGCAGCTGCTTCCAACTTTTCTAATGCAACACAAAGGTCAGCTGCTCTCTGCAGAGTCAGTCAATGATGCAAACAATTTCACCCGTGAGATCCAAGAATGGGGATGTTCACAGCTTTACACAGGACAGCAGGCTAATAGTAAGAGAAGCAAGAACACTTGACTACTCCAGCATGTTATGCTGTCGAATGGAAATACTTTGTTTATTGCTGTTTTGAAATTAGCATCTAGCCCTTGCAGGCCTCGAACATTGTTTGCTGCACTTCACACTTAAAAACGTTGGGCCATGCAAAAGTCGAGACTTGCAAAAGTCAGGGCTTGCTTACAGTTCCATTAAACTTCATTTAGAGACAGTCACTCTAATAATTCCAATCTATTGTTAAAATACCTATGATCAAAGCCTCCATGGAAGGCCTTAAAAATGTTTTTCTTCATGGGTTACCACCTATTCTTTCATGCAACCTTAATATCTTTCTTACCAGAGTAAGCTTATGTGTTTCAGTTCTTTTTTTAAATTATTATTATTTTTTTAATTTATTTTATTCCAGTGGGCCTGTTTCTAGCTAAACCTGTAAACATCAGATAGGCTCAGTCTTACCAACTCTTTAAAGTCCACATGCATTCCTCCCTGTCCTCCTGGATTCATGAAATATCGGCTTTCACATGTACGTTGACAGTGCACAACTCCACCTCTAGCTCGATGCAATGCAACTTTCTCAGCTTGCTTTGATGCATTTCATGAGTTTACCCTTTGGATGTAGAAATCTGACTATGCCTCAGTGGTTACAAAAACGAATTATCCTGGGCCCTATCAACACTACATGTTTATTTTATTTTGCCTATGGAACTGGTAATTCCTATAATTCTGGTGATTAAACTTGCAATTTTGGAGCTGTCCTTAATAAGTATCTATACATCTGTTTCCTAATTGAATGAGAAATGTGTGACAAACTATGTCTGTTAAAACAGGTACTGCCATTGCTCCACTGCTTGAAGAAAATTGCTTTACTTCTGCGGTCATGTCCTGCCTATAATTATTGTAACAATTTATGAAAAGCACTTTCCAACACATCTATTGCAAAAGAGT
Organism: Triturus cristatus; assembly: GCF_964204655.1. Classification (NCBI taxonomy): domain Eukaryota; kingdom Metazoa; phylum Chordata; class Amphibia; order Caudata; family Salamandridae; genus Triturus; species Triturus cristatus. Next base: position 405,684,993 of record NC_140591.1, read on the forward strand.
ACAGTTCAGAATTGAGCAGCCCATGCTTCGTTGGAAATGACATGCCCATATTGCACCAGATAGGAAATCTATCTGTTTCCTAGTAATGGAAAAAATACCTTTCAAAACACTCTCCCTTGCGTCGTTTTTTTTTTTTAATGGTTTCCTCCTGTGAAATTATCTATATTATGTAGGGGCAAAGTGGGAATGTGTATGCTTATGTACCAAAATGACTGACAGATATTATAGAAAATCGTCTAAAAATCAAACCTAGGGATAACTTGAGAATAGCCCACTGTAGATGGACTTATAAACAGGTCCTGAAACAAAGGAAGACTGCTCTTCAAAATGAAGCATGGGCAGACTTAAGAGAGGCGGGAGAAAGAAGGGACATGAGTCAATTCTGGAGGATAATTAATAATCCATGTTTCCAGGATAGTTATACCCCAGAGATGGGAACAAACATCCTACCGGAACAGTGGGTTTCTCATTTCCAGGGTCTGTATAATCATAACCAGGAGCTTGATCAGGGAAGAGGGTGGGAAGAACAACAAGGGCCTATTACTGAGTTTTCCCTAGTGGAAATCACACAAGGGATAGAGGGCCTAGCACGAAACAAAGCTCCAGGTCCTCATGGTACACCACCAGATTTATATTTAAGTAATGTAGACCTCTGGGCCCCTATTCTTACTAGAGTGTTAAATGCTGCTATCCAGTCGGGTCTACCACGTTCATGGTCCACAGCAGTCATTATACCCATTTTCAAGAAGGGTAATAGGGACAACCCGCAATGCTTTAGACCAATTTCCCTAATAGATGTTTCGGCCAAAATCCTGGGCAGGGTAATTTTGCAGCGACTGATGGAATGGACAGAGGACAATCGTATAATCACAGACATCCAAAATGGCTTTAGAACAGGAAGGTCAACGAGCGAGCAATGTCTGAATCTTTATATGTTGGTTGCAAAGTACACTAAAGCTAGTAATGAAGCCATGTATCTGGGATTTATGGACTTAGCAACCGCCTTTGATAATGTTAATAGGAACAAGCTATGGTGTCTGATGAGAGATATGGGTATCGATTTGGGCCTGATTAAAATCCTTAGGGAGCTACATCGGGACACAACAGCCAAAGTTCCCTATAATTTGGAGGGAGGGAATACGAAATCGTTCCCCTGTACGAGTGGGGTGAGGCAGGGGTGCATTCTTGCCCCCTTTCTGTTCTCGCTATACATTAACGACTTAGAACAGGCTCTGCTAAATCTAAAGACAGATTGCCCGAGAATAGGATTGCGCGTAATACCGGTGCTTCTATACGCAGATGATGCGGTTCTGCTCGCCCGTACACCAAGGGGCCTGCAAAGCCTGATAGATGGGTTTGTAAAATTCATGGATTCCCTGGGATTGTCAGTAAATCTGAATAAGTCCTTCGTAATGCTGGCAGGTGCTAAACCATGCAAGAGTTTTGCATATAAAATAGGGAACCACCAACTGGAGATAACTCCCTCTTTTTCTTACCTGGGGCTACTTTTTGATGGGGCACTTAAATTTAGATCCCTAGTGGAGGATCGATGCACAAAATTAATCTCCACAAATGGGGCCATATTAAATTATGGCCGAAGGTTGGGCCGATGGTCCCCAGAACAAGTGATGAACCTTTATGGTTCGATTGGCTGAGCCAAAGCTACGTATGGCTCAGAAGTCTGGGGTTATGTCAACGTAGAGCAACTGCAACTGGTGGAAAACAAATTTATGCGTAGGATCCTGAGGGTCCCCCAGAGTTCCCCAGCTGTAATTGCTCACAAGGAATTAGGGAGACCTTTTCTAGAAGATTAACTTGAGATAAGACCCATCATAGCCTGGTTAAAAATATGGGCTAACCCTGAGGCAGATTTTACAAGACAAATCTTGAGGGATTGCCTGACAAGGGATAAAGGATTACAAATTCCTTGGTTAAATTATGCCAAGACCACCCTGGAGGGCATTGATCAGAGGGATCTCTTCACCGATCCCAGTTCTATTCTATCGTCTGATAAACGGAAAATTAAAACTCTGTTGGCTGCTTAACTCGCCGAAATAAGAACAAAACTCGAGTTGTTAAAGCACACTGTACTCACCTATAGCTATATTAAGAACACGGAGGGCATGGAGCCATATCTCTATGTAATGTATAATGCCCAGGATAGGTTTTTAATGACCCATTTTAGGCTCAATCTTCTACCTCATATACTGGCAGAGCCGCCAGGTTTTACACAGTCGATTGAGCAGAAGGGTGCCTGCGGCTGCGACAACTTGTCTCCGCAGGACACCCTTCATTTTGTACTTCTGTATCCTCTTTTTAAGTACCCTAGACGTAAGTTCCTGGTTGAGATTTAAAAAAAGAGAAGTTTCGTCAATCCAAAATGGCTTTATTGTTCTTGCAAAGAGCTCATGACCCATGGTCACTGTGTTGCATTATGAATTTTATTAAGACTGCTGTAAAGCTAAGAAACACTAGAGGGGTGGGTGCTTGAAGGGCCCCGTGTTGAGCATTGTGTTAATTGTTTTTATATTTTAATTAATGAAATGCTGGAATTCTTAGTAATGTAATTCTTTTTTTAAAATTGTTGATGTGTACTTCTATGATGTTTTTAACTATCGAATAAAGAATTACTGAACACTGACTGACATATTAGAACAGCAGTCGTAGAGACATGATCATAACCTATGTTATCTTTTAAACAGGTGTGTGTGTTTTGTTAAAATAGCATTGAAAGAAAGTGCAGGTGGGAGATATAACTGAAAATAGTCAGTGCTACGATTGCTCATACAGGCAGATATATTACTATTTATAAACTTAATAAAGGTACCAATGATGAACTAGTTGCATGTTACTCTTTGCTTACACGTCCTACACAATATTAACTAAATTCTGATTTGAAAGTAAACCCTGCCTCGGGTCTTGGTGTGATCTTGTGTTTAAGTAGAACACGCTTGCTAGTAGAGCAGTGATGGTAAAGTTAAGAGCCACTGTTTATTTTTGGCAGTATTAAGAATGCTACTATGTTCTTATTGCACATATTTGTTACTTGTATGTACTTTGAAGAATTATCAATTTTTGTTTATTGAAAATTAATAATATAAATATTGTTTTAGGTGTATGTGAGCAACAGTGCAAAGTATAGTGAACTTGGCCACCCCTTTGGTTACTTGAAGGCCAGCACAGCACTGAATTGTGTAAATCTATTTGTGATGCCTTACAATTATACTGTTCTTCTTCCCCTTCTTGGTAAGTACAAATGTAGTTTTGAAGGCAGCAATTAAAATAAAGCTGCATTAAATATTATTAATTTGAAATGTTGAACTTTTCTGGTTTATCTCTTTATATATATTGTTGATGGGTTTGCCCTAACTTTTTTTTATCAGTTCTCACCACCTTTAGAAGAATGTTAAAGATATAAGGCTAGGACTTAGGCTGACTGACCCAGTTGTTATTGTGGCTTATTCAATACAATCTATCTTGCTGAATACCACTTCTTTCTGTTTATTAAGTAGTTTGTCACCTTAAGTCATAGGTTTCAATTGCGTTCCTCTCTGATAGAAAGGAGGGCTTATTGAGCGGTCTGTCAGAATGGTATTTACCTACGAGTGTACTAGTAGAGGAAGTAGGGACTGCTTAAAGTGTTTTATCATTGAACATAGCTGTACCAATTATAATAGCTGCTTGTTTTCGTCAAAGTATATTCATTGAGCACAAATCACAATTTTCCTCATGCACAGGTCTATTGGCAATTATGACTAGGGTCAGTAGCATGTCTTCACCTTAAAACGCAGGTCCTGCACAGCTCAATCACATTCCTGAGTTGCCGTTAGTTGCATAACAGTTTGTTTTTACTGTGCTATGCCCTTTACCCCGAATGATTTCAGCAGGGATTTCTGTGAAACCCATGATTCATTCATTTATATGTTATTCTGTTAGTTTTGGTGACTGGGTTTAATATATGGAAAAACCACTATTTTGCTGTGGCAAATTAGTTTGCGACTCGATGGGTTTGCAACCGCAAAATGGTTTCTTACTGGTTAAGCCTTTGATAAAATGCATTCTATGATCCACACATTCCAAATCGCAACTGGCAGTAGCTGTAAAATGCAGTTAAATTCTTAATGGATTTTATCCTTTAAGGAGATTGCTGCAAATCGTTTGAGAAGGTATTAGCATAGAGTCCCAATGGTTTAGGGCAACTGCAGATTTGTCTGACATCTTTGGATCACCTTCTCATGTTCCTCATGGCACGGCGACTTTGGCACCCATTTCTTGTTCTCTTTAGAAGATATTGTGCTAGAGTGAAGAGTGTCTGCAAAGGTGTACTGCTCCCAGTTGGCACTTAAACAGATCCATTATTCTCTAAATGACAGTCAGCCTCACCTTTATGCTAAAGGAGCAAATTTACTGCTTTCCAGCTGGTGCTGCCCTTCTGCTATTGACAAGATTGCCTGCTCACCCAGCGCTTTCCTGAGCCAGTTGCTGTGGTTTGTGTCTGGTGTTTTTCCAGGTAAAAGTAAGGCCAGAAAAATGTATGCAGAGCCAAGCATTTTTTTCCAGCCCGCTTGCAGGGAACGTCTATCCTAAGCATCAGCACCTCTCTGCTACCATCGTGGACATGCTTCGCAGGTGATGATGATTGAGACATTACCTTGAGAGTGTTGGAGTCCCAGCTTCTCTTTGATAGTAGGAGGTTAATCATCACTATAAACATTCTCTATCTGCTTTCTAAGGCCAATTGCTGTTAATTCCACTTCAAGACCCCTTATGCAGCCATGAAAAGTGAGACATGCTGGAGGTCCTGTGAATGATGGCTTGTTCGACATGTGGCTGGCTCTATTATCGTCTGTCACAGGGGGTAAATTTGAGACAATGTTTTAATAGTTCTGTCCAAAGTGAAATTAAGTATTACAATTATTTGTAAAAGCCACTCCATCTCCAACTATGGGAGACTTGTGGCTAAGTCTGAGTGGAACATCTGAAAATGGCCGCTTCAGCTATGGCTGAGCCCTATGTTCTCCTTAAAATGTGGGACATGATGAGCTAATTAAAAATGTACTAGGCTGGGTTGCTCCTTTGTATAGCAACTATCTTCATTACTCAAAGGAGTTTCTTGTAAACCTGAGATTAGTACATTTTGTTGCAGTGGATGAAGACCCTTTACAGACACTACCTGACTTGCTTCAACATTGGGGTGCTCCTTCGCTAGCACCAGGCAGTTGTAGGCAGGCTGATCCAGAGCTCTTTATTATGAGCAAGAATTTGTTAGGATATTAGAAAGATTGAGGGTAAAGGTAAACTTGTATTAAGAATAGGACAAGTCCTAATATTTATTAAATTTGGCTCTAACTTCTGCAAGGTTAAACGCTAAAAGAAAGGGGGTGAAAAGGAATATTTAGACATCGCCCTTAAAATGCCCCATCAGCTAAGGATTTCTTGTACTCCAAATGCTATCCTAAAAGAGAAATGTCTCAATTGTCGTAATCTGAGAATGAGAGGTGTTTCCTTTTTGCGGAGTTTGCCATATTACTGAGCCTACCTTGGAAACATCCAGCAGGTTGGTGGCTTCCATCTCCAGATACCAGTAGATTAAGACATTTCCCTTTTAGTGTCCAGAGTACAAGAAATCATTGGCTGGCATGTCATTTTTTTCATTACCTCCTACATTATACAAGATAGGGTAAGTTAGGTTGGACATGCTTAAGAGGGCACAAACCTGTTATCCCTTTTAGAGTGATTAGAGGTTTCCCAATATCACTTTCCACCACACTTAGTTTTTAACCTTGTAGAATATGGGATCCCAATTTAATAAAATAAGTTTTTACTATTTTTAATACAATGGTAACTTTACCTTAAACCCTTCTCATATCTAAACCAGTACTTGTTCATAATAAGAACTCTGGATAAGCCTGCCTAGCGCCATTTGGTGCTAGAGAAGGAGCACCCCTATGATGAAATGTGCCACCTAGTCTGGGTGAGGGGTCTGTGTCCCTTCTATACAAAATTTACTAGTTGTTTGTATGCTACTCCTTTGAGTAAAGAATAGTGTTGCTCTACGAAAGAGCAACCCAACCGAATTAGCGTGCAAGTTCATAAGAATAGGGACATTGTGCGGGGACTTTTAAGATGATGAGTTACTTATCTGCAATTTTAAGATTTCTTAGTCTGTAGTCTACAAGTTACTTACCACTTCTCCAGCTTGGTATGCCCAGATGTGGGTCACCGTGCCACTGGGTTCGAGCTGGCCTGGCTGATGAGGGGTGATGCCCGGAAACCGGTCACAGGATGCTTGTTTCCTGTCCAGGGAGGACCTGGCTTGGCAGTTCAGGCTGTACTGTTCCCATGAGGCACAGGGTCAAGAATGATTTGCATTTGGCTGGGTCTAAAGCGGGGTGGCATGGTGAGCAAAAGAACGATGGGTTTAACTCAGATCTCTTGACTGGGGGGTGAATGTTTGATTTGCTCTGCTTTCCGTGCATCATCTGTCTTTTGCTTTCTTGCCCTAAGTGGTCCGGGTATGCCCAGATGTGGGTCCCGAGCTCACCGTGCCACTGGATTCAAGACACCCTGACTGATATGGGGTGATGCCCTGCAACCGGTCCCAGGATGCTTGTTTCCGGTACAGGGAGGACCTGGCTTGGTAGTTCGGGCTGTACTGTTCCCATGAGGCACAGGGTCAAGACTGATTTGCATATGGCTGGGTCTAAACTGGGGTGGCATGGTGAGCAAAAGAAAGATGGGTTTAACCCAGATCTCTTGACTGGGGGTGCATATTTGATTTGGTCTGCATTCCGTCCATCATCTATGTGTCTTTTATTTAATGACTAGAAAGGCAAAATTCCTGAGGGTAGGCACAATTATGATAGTTGGAACTGGCTGCTTCAACCCAGAAGTTAAAGACAAAGATATACTGATGTTAATAGAGTAGTTGTTGGCCATTACTGTACAGATTGAAGTGCATTACCGCCAAAGGCAGTTGAATGACTCACTTATGTCTCAATGTGTTAAAAAAATTGAAGGCATCAATATTATCCAGCCATCGATATAATCCTTGCCTCATCAAACTCCCCTTACCTTATCAAACTCCCCTTACCTTGTGCAGTTTTAGGCCTATGTGGGGTTTTAAGAAAACACCTTGGAAGTATTCGGGTGTGGACACTGGTTGCTGTTATTTTTGCAGAAGGAAAAAAAGTGTGGCCATTCACTTTCCACCTTGTTTTTCATCCAGGATGAAAAGAGGAGAGGTGGGTCCGTATGCGCTAGCTCCACCAGAGATCATTTAGGAACTGCTATGGTTTGTGCAATGCCTGCCATAAAGTAGTTTCATGATGTTTTCATGACGAGATTGTTGAAGCAGAGTATTTGATATTTAAAACAAAAATGCAGCTAGAGTACCCTTTAAGATCTCCAGTAAGTACTAGCTATTTTGTAAGTACAATCTGAGGCAGTTTCTTAACTGCCAAGTTTCTTAATGTCTCACTCCACATATATGACCAGATCCCAACTGCCATTTTTTAATAGGGGGCAGTGTCTTGGGCGCACAATAGGACATCGATGTGTTTCAGAAAGTTAACCATGTTGATAGCTGCATTCATTCTAGTAATGATATCAGTAAGGGCACATCTGGCCTGCATCTTTGTAATTTGTTACTGATATGCAGTTTAGGGTAGTTGTCTTCAACACTCCTTTCAGTGAACCATTGACTGGGTCTATTCTGCCCTAGTCTGTCATGAACAATTATATGAAATGACCTAATCTGGAAGAGAAGCTTTGCGGTCTGTCTCGTAGAAGTGTTCACTCAAGTGCCTAAATGTTTCATTAGATTGGTTGGTGCTAGAGTCTGAACTGATGTCGCTGTGCAAAAAAGTTGCTGAAACTATCAAGGAGCTGCATGAAATATATATATGTATATATTTTTTTTGCGTAGTTTTATATAGTGTGAACTTGACCCGAGGGTATCGGAGCGCTTTTATCTGCACACTTTACATGAGCACCAGTTGTGTTACATGGGGACACATTCATTTTTGTTAGATATGGGGAGGTTAAGTGATTTGCCCAGAATCACAGGATGTTGCGCGTCCTTGCCGAGACTCGAACCCGGTTCTCCAGCTTCGAGGTCAACCGCCCTAGCTGTTAGGCGAACTCCTCTCCCCAAGAAGATTTGATCTCCTGAAAAATGTCCAATAGCATTTGTGTGATAGAAGATTGCTTTCCTGATATATGCTTGGGTCTCTAAAATATGCGCAACCTAAGGGTTGACTATTGGAAGCTTGCGTCCTTTAGATCTATGTAACGTGTAATGGAACTACACTACCAAATCAGAGCTGTCTAATTTACGTGCGCCTACCAACAGCTCAAAAGCCGCTCCATTGTATCACTTTCTTTATCTTTCATTGCCATTGGGCATTTACAGTGCTTTAAATCCCGGTTTTGCTTTGTATGTGCCCGGAAAGAGCCATCAAGTGAATAACTTGATTTGAAGCATTTGAAAACAGATGCATCATTTAAAACAGGATTCTCCAAAGTCGATCTTGGAGGGCCTGGGTCCATGCCAGATTTTTAAGATAACTACATTTATCTAAATGGGGCTATGCTAAATATATGGCATGGATCCGGCCCTCCAGGATAGACTTTGGTGAACCCTGATTTAAAACAAGGACTTCTGTTCTGCTGTGAGTCACGTATGCAAAATGTAGCCTTGCATCTCCATATCCTTCCCCCCTCCTTCAAATTAAATGGACATTTTTAGCAGGAACTTAACTGGGTTTCTTCGGAAAATTTGAGGTTTGTGTGCTCATTTAACTCATTGTGACTACAGACTTCATACATTTGTTAGACAGTTGAATATTCAGTGTTTGTCTGATGGTGATTTGCTTTCCAATGAGATATGTTGTGAAAGAGCTTGAAGTGACTTTTACTTATAAGTGGGCAAAGACAGATTGATCCTTACATGGTAAGTAATTTATTAAATTTATGTTTATACATTTTTTATAAGCTGATATTTTACATCCGTGCACAGACTGACTCAGTCGAGCAAATTCCATTATAATACTGTTATTTATCTGTTTGACTTTGTAATCTTGCAAAAATAACATTAACCCACTCAAATGCTTTGTAAGTTGTCAGGGTAGTTGGTATAGGGCATCATTTATATGCCAAACCACTGTAGGTACACTACACAAAATGTTTGCATTGCTGATGGGCACTGTTCATGCAAGCGTGCCCCTTAAATAAGTGACCCATTTCATACATTTAATTTAGGTGTAACAGTTTCAAGTGACTTTACGCTCTGATCGCTTGCTGCAGTTTGTAATCATTTGAATATCAAATTTCTAAGTTTACTTATGTTCATTAATTTGGTTCCATCTAATTACTTGTCTGATATATTTTAATTTTGTTTCAAATCTTATCAGCCCAATACAAAGCTGCATTACAAATCTTTATGTTGCATCTTCTACAATTAAAAAAAGTTGGACAGCAGTCCACTCAATGTGCCCTGCCCACTTTGATATCTAAACCGGTTTTGGGATTCACCCCACATTTCTTGCCACTTCATGGAACCTCACCTACTATTTTTGCTGAACCTAGTGGTCTATCAAATGTTTTTTGTGATATTCCACTATTGCATCAGCTAGAAGTGCACCTTATTATTCTCAAGATTTCTGCCATGTTTCCATTCCCTTGTCACTTGTAGGTTACAGTGGTTGAAGGGCAAAACAGTCCTCATGCTGCAACATGTTTCAGTTCTGCTTTGATTGCAGTACTTTGTCCTTGGGAAGAGCTCTTGTCATGTTGGCGAGTGCAGTCTCAACCATGTGCACCGTTTCTGCCACTGGCCTCCAAGGCACCAGGTCTTGATTCCTTGTGGTTGTGGTCCACCAGGGGTAAACAGTTTATCCCGAAACCGGAACACCGCATGCCATTACAACGCGGTTGTTACAACGACCACGTTGTTACAACACATGCCATTACTCCGCAAGTCGGAACAATGACTTGTTCTAGGGGTCAGAAGGTGTTGGATCGTAAATCCAACACCTTCTCTACTGTTGCACAGACTACAGTTGGACTAGTAAATTATACTATTCCAACATCCTCTCCCCCCCCCCCCCCCCCCCCCCCCATCCACCCCAGAGCAAGTTGTTCCAACTTACGGAGTAATGACATGCGTTGTTGCAACGTGGTCGTTGTAATGGCATGCGGGGAAAAACGCATGCCTGAAAACGAGGCATATTCTCCACCAGGGCTCTGTCATTATACCCATATTTCCCCTCTTTTGATTTAACGTGGACTACTGCCATGAGCCACCCCATCACCTGCTTGGGCACCTAGGTTTGTAACTAAGATGTTGGTGCCATCTTGGCTAAATACCAGAGATCATTCCTTGGTCAAGTCAAGTAAAACATTACTGCAGAAGCAAATTGCAATAACAATTCAAAACGATCAAGAAGCACCTCACATTTTAACAACTTAGTGTGGTCATACAAATGAAAATACTATCTGGGTGACCTCGCTAAAATCCACCAAGCAGGACAGACAATCTATTTGTTCATATCTAGCCAACTAATTTATCATTCTAGTATGACCCAGACAGCATTTAGATACTAGTACACAGAATAAAATGTCAAAGCAGTTTTTAAAATTGGCAACTATTGAAGCAAATTAATAATAGCTAAACATGTAAATTGAATAAAAAATATTACAAGCTGAAGGATTCAGCCAATGCAGATCCTATACCAATAAGCTGTAAGCATTGATAAAGCGCATGTGCAAACTTTAAACCTAAACTAAGGAGGCTCAATGTACAAGATGTCTGCCTTGGCTTTGTTTGCAGCATGAATCCAGAGTAAAGTGCCTGTGCAATTTAATATTAGCAACCAGTAAACGTCTTGAAAATAATGGCTATGTGCACAAATTAAATAAGGATAATCTTACAAGCTGATAGATCCTGTATCTATGAACTATTCATATTGGTACAGTGCATGCACAAACATTAAACAAGATATAATAAAGCTGGACTTGGAGTCGGCTGCAGTTTTACAACACAAGTCCAGAATAAAGTGCCTGTGCGGAATGGTGGTGATAACTCATCATAAACTTTAGTGGAAATTATGCTTGCAAGTTAAAAAGGCCGACTCGATTGATTCGTTTGCCATGGTCTGGTTGCCTAAATTACATGCCTAAGCCCGTTGAGAGCAGCACGGATTCCTTATGCATGATTGTGCCCTCATTCCAACTGACTGCCCTGTGCACTGCTTATATGCGGGCTTATGTAAGCATCCTTCTGTGTTAGAGTACTAACATTGGTTAGGCTGCTCAGGCAGGATGTAACCTATTTGCATCCTGCTTATTGTAATCCTTGCTCATGACATTCATCTCAGGCTTATCGGATCTTGTGATCTTCCATGCAACGTATATGTACGAAACCACTACCTGGTAAATTTCTTACTGATCTATAGCAGAATGTTAATGCAACTGTGTAGTTCCTCATATTAGGTTTTAGAAACCGGAGGTACCTTCGAAGTTTCAATGAAATGTCACTTATAAGGTTCCTAATTTAAGCAAAATATATAAGACCCTTTTCTCCGGCGGGGGGAGGGGGTGGGGGGGGTTAAGGATAGCAGGTCAAGAAATGACTATCAGCAGGGATTGGGTTTTAATGCCAAATTTATTAGGAGGAAACTTTTCCTAGCCTTCTGCTTCTGCCGCACATAGGCCCAGTATCTCTTTTTTACCGTTTGCAGCATAGCTTTGGCCATCTTCTCTGGTTTGACTGTTGCGTTTCTGGCTTCTCAGAAGATCCTGCAAGGTTTTCGGATTGACCGCAAGGGCTGGGGTGGACCGAACTGGAATCCAATAGCTTATACGACGAAAAGTAATGCAGTCCTCCAGATTTACAATCCCAGCTCTGCTATTAGTATTTCAATTGTTGTTTGCGGGCCGAAGTGTGATATGTCTCTTAAAAGAGTATTTTCCAGGTTTTGCAAGACCTGCGCATTTATGAAGCTCCAAATTCTGCACCATTGAAACCATCATGCCTTGTTAAGATATTGGTATGGTTAGTTCATGTCCCTGCAAGTTTAGTATTTAGTTGCAGACAAAGTGGTGAATTAGTACTAAGTTTGATGCACACAAACTGAATTGACAACAGGCCTCAAAACCGTGCAAGTAAACTGCATTTGTTAAAGTAAAACAGACATATACTCTCTCCTACTTGAGCCTTAAAGCTCTGTTAAATTCCTTCCACTTGCGTGTTTTTTTTTTTTTTTAGTATGCCCATTCAACGCCATTTATTAATGCACTTAGTCAAGAGTTGTGAAATACTGTATCTGTTGAAAGACCTGAATTCTTCGTTATTCCCAACTAGGCAGTTAGAGGAGAACATCTTTGTTTTAATGTGGCGCTATGCAGTATGTTCTATAAAATAAAACAATTACGAAAGACCGGTTGCCAGGTTGATTTCAGGCTTTACTTTAATTGGATTCTTATTTTTCTTGTAACTTTAGAGCACATCCATATCTTTGTAAATCTGTATAGTGTGGATATCAGGAAAGCTTTCTAGCTCTACCGCAATCCTAAAATGCAGAGTAGAAAATTCCCTGATTTATTTGATGACGGTTTCTGGTCCTTATTATCCCAAAGAAAGGATTTCTATTTTCTTATATTTGTTTTTGAATGCACTATATGAGCGCTCCACCATATTAGAGGTAGTAAATGGCTGTAAATGTGGAAGTGTGTGTAGTATTTCTCAGGCAAGTTTCCATATAAAACCTTTGCATTGCTGCACTAAATTGCATGTCAAATACGGCAGTAAATATGAGTTCGAGGCATGTGGGCTGCTGAATTCATATCTGTGCATAGATCGCCGCCTAGTGTTGGGTCCGGATGTTTGCACGTTGTTGTCCTGGAAGAGTCTTCGAAGTATCCTTGGATAGGTGACTCCTCCCCTGGACTACAGTGCGCATGGGCATCCTCTCCATCCTCAGATTGTTTTTTTCCGCCATTGGGTTCGGATGTGCTATCTTAGCTCAAGTTAGGAAAATATTTTTTCGAGGCCAAAAGGCCTTTAGTTCGCGTCGGTACAGTTTATCGATCGGGTTTCGATAGAATTTGTTAGTTTACTAACTTTCAGCACCGACTGCTTTCGCATTTACCTGTCCATCGACTACTTCGACGATGGAATCCAGGACGCCATTCAAAAGGTGTCCGGTATGCAATGCGAAGTACCCACACATCGACGTCCATCCGGTGTGCAACAAATGCCTTTCGCCGGACCACGACGAATCAACATGCATGGCCTGTGCCCGGTTCCGCTCGAAGAAGACTCTGCGGGAGCGGCGAGACTCGAGGCGCGGCACCGGCCCCAACAGACATCTTCGGCGAGGCCGAAGACGTCGAGGAATTGGAAGTCTTGCCCTCCAGTCCCGTTTCCGAACACGAACCCGGATCGGACGAGGAAGACGAGTCACTCTTCCACAGAGGTGAAGACGACACCGAGGTAGGAGACGACGAGGAGGCCTTCGGGGCCGAAGAAAGTAGCTCCAATGATGAACAAGGCCTACCTGTTCAAACCGTTCAAACACCAGTGCCACAGCCTATGGCTCCGGTCGAGGGATCGCCTTCGGGCCTTACCCGAGACCCATCCCGCAGTTCTTCGGCCCCGCCCTCGGGCCCGGCCTCGGACGTTCAGCGGCAGCCATTACTACATAAACAGGCTGGTTTCCCTACCACAAAACCGAAACCGAAAGCTGCTCAGGTTCCACCGAAACCGAAACTGAAAGTAGCGCTGGTCGGATCGAGGCCTTCGACGCCAGCGCACCGCGTCGGCACCGACCGCACCAAGAGGGACTTCGGTGCCGAACTTGAAGCGGGCGACGTTGGAGTCGACAAACGGAAAAAAGCCATCGGCACCGACAAACCTGCTCGGCTACCGGCACCGACGACACCAAGGCCCGTACCGCCTGCTGTGTCTCACATCGCTCCCTCGACGACACCTAAGCCTCAGGTATCGAAGACTTCGGCGGTGATCTCTTCACCCCGACTCGATGACCCGCCGGCACCGAAAAAATCTACGGCCGCCTCTACGAGCCTGGCCGGTGCCAAAGCCTCGAAGGCGCCCCAAGTACGACCTGGTGTGATGCAAGGCAGCAAAACCACACCTGTCCTCCAGGACACGTCGGGCTCCGGTTCGGTCGGAGCTCCCGCAGCCTCTTCGGTGCCGACCAATATTACCTTCGGCTTGCCTCCGTCAACAATCCCAAAAATGTTCCAACTCAGGACACGGGTCACCCAACCTACGGTCACACCTGCTGAGACGTCTCCGGCACGTATCATCGACGCCGGCACTGGCAGGATGATTCTCCAGGACCGAAGGATAACTTCGGAGCCGCCATTGGACCCTTTCAGGATCCCACTAAAAAGGAAGTTGCCTGCAGAATCGGAACCTCTCCTTTATGAACCCTTCCATTCATCCTACCAGGATCCACACCGGTTCTCCCCCACACGCTCCGATACAGACGCATTGGAGGACTACATGGCTGACCAAGTCCCCTACCATGTAGACACGGACCCTGATGACCAGCAGGACCCTGATCAAACTTGGGGCGACCCTGCAGACCCCAGTGCACCTCTCGATGCACAGGATCCACAACTCTATGGGGCAAAGACATCTCCTACGGAGGATACTGCGGCGTTCAATGCTCTTATCGAACGTGCTGCCAATAACCATGGGGTGCAGCTTCACTCTGATACCATCGAAGATGACTTTCTAATGGACACCTTTGCATCCTCAGAAAGACATGTAAAGACTCTGCCAATGTTGAAGGGGGTCCTCAAACCAGCCAAGGACATTTTCAAAGAACCCACCAGGGCACGAGTGATAAACCCCAGGATTGATAAAAAATACAGATCAGCACCTGGGGATCCTACTTACATCAGAGGACAATTACCACTCGACTCCATCGTCGTAGCGAATGCACGCAAGAGGGCACACTCGCAAACAACAGGTGACGCTCCTCCCCCGGACAAAGAGTCCAAGGTGTTGGAAACCTCTGGCAAGCGCGTTGCCGCCCAAGCTGCCAACATATGGCGCATAGCCAACACTCAGGCGCTCCTTGCTCGCTATGATAGAGCGCACTATGACACACTTGAGCAAATATTCCAACATCTCCCTGACCAGTTCAAGGAAGGCGCAGAAATGCTCATCAGAGAAGGACAGCTACTAACGAACGCTTCCATCAAATGCGCACTAGATGCTGCAGACACGGCTGCCAGAGCCATAAACACAAGCGTCATGTTGCGACGACATGCCTGGCTACGGATCTCAGGATTCAAGCCTGAGGTACAAAACAATATACTGAACCAGCCCGTCAACCCCGACTATTTATTCGGGCCAGAGGTTGACACCACCCTCGAAAAGATAAAAAAGGATACGGACACTGCAAAGTCCATGGGCGCACTACAAACTCAGTCCTTTCGGAGCGGCTCCTTTCGTCGCCCCGGAAACAAGGGAGCAGGTAGAGGACAGGGGTCACAACAAACATATAACAAAGGCAATACACAGACCACCTATGATAAAAACACCCGAGGTGGATATCGTGGCTCCAGCACAAAGGGCAGAGGACGCGGCTACGGCAACACCAGGTCCTCCCCCAAGAACAAGCAGTGACGCCCTCTCCCTTCCTCCCGACCACATAACACCTGTCGGGGGAAGGCTACAAAGGTTCCTGTCCACGTGGAATTCCATCACCACGGACAGGTGGGTCAAAGATATTATAAAATACGGTTACTGTCTGGAGTTAACCTCCACTCCACCCACAATACCACCAAGAAGCCGTCCTATGTCCTCAGAGCACTTAACGCTCTTACAGCGAGAAGTGCAAAGTATGCTTCTAAAAGGCGCTATAGAGGTCGTACCCATCCACGAGCAGGGTGCGGGAGTGTACTCCCTCTACTTCTTAATTCCAAAAAAGGACGGGTCGCTCAGACCTATCTTGGACCTGAGACCCCTGAACCAGTACATTCTTTCAGAGCACTTTCATATGCTCACTCTACAGCAAGTCCTTCCGCTTCTCAAGCAGGGAGACTTCCTAGCCACACTGGACCTCAAGGATGCGTACTTTCACATACCCATCCACCCCTCACACAAAAAATACCTCAGGTTCACTGTTCAGGGGCAGCACTATCAGTTCAAAGTCCTTCCCTTCGGCGTGACAACAGCGCCCAGGGTTTTCACGAAGTGCCTAGCTACGGTGGCAGCACATCTACGGAGGCAGCATATACACGTCTACCCCTACCTAGACGACTGGCTCGTTCAAGCGAAGTCAGCCCAGCAATGTGCAAGCCACATGTCCCGCACCATTCACCTTCTTCACAGTCTGGGATTCTCACTGAATTATCCAAAGTCCCATCTCCAGCCCGCACACGTACAACAGTACCTAGGTGCGACTATAGACACTCTGGCGGCCACAGCTCAGCCAAATTTAGTGAGGATCAACAGCATACAACTGCTGATCTCCAAATTCAAACCCAATCACTCACTTCCAGCGCGAGTGTTTATGCAGTTGATAGGCATGATGGCCTCCTGCATCTTCATAGTCCCGCACGCGAGATTACATATGCGCCCACTTCAGGAGTGCCTAGCACGTCAGTGGAATCAGGCTCAAGGACAGTTAAAGGACCTAGTGTTGGTGAGCGGTCGGGCATACAACTCTCTGCATTGGTGGAATCCACAAAACCTTTGCAAGGGCCGACCGTTCCAAGAGCCTGTCCCACAAATAGTACTGACAGCGGACGCGTCTCTCCAGGGATGGGGAGCTCATGTACTCCACTACACAGTGCAAGGACTATGGACAACACAACAAAAGAAGTTGCACATCAACCTTCTGGAATTGATGGCAATCTTCCTAGCCATGAAGGCATTCAAAGTACATCTATGCAACAAGGTCGTGTTGATCCGGACGGACAACATGACCGCAATGTACTACATACAGAAACAGGGAGGCACACACTCTCCACAGTTGTCTCATCTGGCTCAGAGCATGTGGAAGTGGGCCATTCAAAGGAACATGTTCCTCATGGCGGAACACCTCCCTGGCAAGGACAACCAGATGGCGGATCTGCTCAGCAGACACAGCCACCAAATGCACGAGTGGGAGTTACACCCATCAGTACTCCAACCGTACTTTCAGCAGTGGGGTCATCCGGAGATAGACCTATTCGCGACAAGCGAAAACGCAAAATGCCCAAGCTTCGCCGCCAGATTCCCACATCCGCAGTCGCAGGGCAATGCGATATGGATGAACTGGTCCGGCAGATTTGCGTACGCTTTTCCCCCAGCGCCATTGATACCGCTAGTGGCCCGCAAACTCCGACAACACTCCCTGACACTCGTCCTAGTTGCTCCCACGTGGGCACGCCAGCCGTGGTACACCACCTTCCTCGAACTTTCCGTGGTGCCGCATCAAAGGCTGCGGATCAAACCCGCGCATTTGACGCAGAACCATGGAGAGGTTCAGCACCCAGATCCGCAACAGCTGAATCTGGCGATCTGGCTCCTGAAGTCCTAGAGTTTGGCTATCTCAACCTGCCACCTGACTGTATGGACATCATCAAGGAGGCCAGGAGACCCACTACCAGAGCTTGCTATGCAGCCAAATGGAAAAGGTTCGTCATTTATTGCGGTAATAATGACATCAACCCGCTGGACGCATCCATCCAAAACATCATCTGTTATCTCTTACACCTATATCGATGCAATCTGGCGTACACCTCTATACGTGTCCATTTGACCGCAATATCAGCCTATCTGCAAACCAGGCAGCACCTCTCTCTATTCAGAGTGCCTGCCATCAAAGCATTCTTGGAAGGGCTCAAACGAGTCATTCCACCTAGTCACCCACCGGCTCCAATGTGGAACCTCAACTTGGTCCTCACACGCCTGATGGGTCCACCCTTTGAACCTCTACACTCATGCGAGATTCAATTCCTTACCTGGAAAGTGGCCTTCCTAGTAGCGATCACTTCCCTCAGAAGAGTTAGTGAACTCCAGGCACTAACCGTTCAAGAGCCATTTATTCAGGTTCACGCCAACAGGGTCGTACTACGTACCAACCCCAAGTTCATGCCCAAGGTAATATCGCAGTTCCACATGAACCAGACTATTGAACTGCCCGTTTTCTTCCAAAACCCACAAACTGTTGCAGAAAGGGCACTACATACACTAGATGTACGGAGGGCCCTCATGTACTACATCGACAGGACTAAACCATTCAGGAAGACAAAACAACTGTTCGTTGCCTTTGCCCCACACCACAAAGATAACGCCATCTCCAAAGCAGGGATAGCCAGATGGATAGTTAAGTGTATTCAAATCTGTTATCAAAAGGCAAAACGCACATTAACTATTCCACCACGAGCCCACTCAACACGTAAGTTGGGGGCTTCCATGGCCTTCCTAGGAAATATTCCCCTGCATGATATATGCAGAGCAGCCACATGGTCCACTACACACACATTTACAAAACACTATTGCGTAGATGTGCAGTCAAAACAGCAGGCAGCTGTAGGACAGGCTGTTCTCAAAACACTTTTTCAGACCGCTGCAGCTGGCACGGGTAGCCGCCGCTAATAGAGGGCACTGCTATGTATTCTATGCACAGATATGAATTCAGCAGCCCACATGCCTCGAACTGAATATGCTACTTACCAGTATGCATCTGTTCTTGGCATGTAGGGCTGCTGACATTCATATCGCCCTCCCTCCTCCCCGGCGCCTGTCGCAGCTGCAGCTCTCAGAATTACTGCAAGCATGGTCATCACTTTCTGTATCTACTCCATCACTGCCACAATGGCGAAAAACAATCTGAGGATGGAGAGGATGCCCATGCGCACTGTAGTCCAGGGGAGGAGTCACCTATCCAAGGATACTTCGAAGACTCTTCCAGGACAACAACGTGCAAACATCCGGACCCAACACTAGGCGGCGATCTATGCACAGATATGAATGTCAGCAGCCCTACATGCCAAGAACAGATGCATACTGGTAAGTAGCATATTCAATCTTGCTTACCCAGTGCAACGTCCAGCTAGTTGGAAGTATGGGCATGGTTAGATGTAGTGTATAAATATTTGATTGCATTTTACCCCAAAACATCTATTGTTCCCTAAACGTATCAGAATCTTCTATATTTACCTCCCAAGAACTAATGATCTGTTTTGGCATACTACATTACATTTATGTGGGATTCTACCAATCAGACAAAATAAGCTGTGCAGGCTGCTTCAGGGCAATTTGTGTGCCATTTTAAAGCTTAGAAAATTAGTATTGCATTAAGGACATTCCATTATATGATATTTTAGACCTAGGTTTACTTGTAGTGTGGCATTATTTTTCTTGTGTATGTTTGCCACCGTATTGAACTTTTGGTTAATTACCTCCCTTTATGCTTTCTAGTGCATTGAACTTTAATATAAAACAATGCATGTATTGGTTAGAGCGTATAAGAAAGTCATAACAATGACTTTGGCTTTTGCATAAATGTGAAACAGCATGGAAAAAAATAGCTCTACAATCAACGTAATTTAGGCCTAACCCTCCCATAAACATTGGGCTCTTGACTTAAATAAGGTTCCAAACAAATGTACTGTGGCTCATATCAGAGTACTGTTGAGCCATATGTTTAATCTTCTAAATAATTCCTCTCCCCCCAAGAAAAAATTGCAGAAATTAATTTCAGAAGTGCTAATGCCAACAATGACTATTGTTGGAATTTGTTTGAGTCTAATCTCTTTTCCGATTTGTAATTTAAAATGCACACAAGTGCTGCTTAGTGAAACAGTGGGACACTCTGTTATTGTCTGCTTAAATGGGTTGGCAACCTTACAGAACTTTATGATTAAACTCTCTACCATATTCTACACTGCCACCAGTTAGCTACACTCTGCATTATAGAGTTTCAGTAAATTCATTTTAAGTTCATTACTGGTTCTCTTGTTATTGACCATTTTTGTCCTAAATCATTTATCCGGTTCATGGTTTAGTTGTAAATATTTTAGTGTAGGGGCTCTCATTCTTAAACCTTTTTCTCTCATAACAAATCTTTTAGATGAGTTGTTCAAAGTACATAAGGGGAAACCAACTTTGAAATGGAGACAGTCATTTGAAAACTATTTGAAGATTATGCCACCATATTATCTTAAGGTAAGTTGTGTTTTTCATAAACCCAAATTGATGTTGAATACAATTTTTGATAAGTCTTTTTCTGTGTTAAACAGACAAATATGATCATTAATTACCTTGGACTAAAATTTTTGTTACTTAATTCTTCAAACATGTAGGTGATTCTTGATTTTTCACCACGTCTGTGATCTCTTGACAATACCTTGAAGTAGCTCACCACTTCCATGGGGACATTTACCTGTTGAAATATGACTGAATTTGTTTTCATGTCCCGGTGCATGCTCTTAAGTGTTTTTCCCATCACTGGAGAATTTTCTCTATTTCCAGTCTTATACTTAGTCAACTTTTTTTTCTTTTTTTAAATTAAAATGTATAAATCATTTTGGATTAAGATAATGACGTGAAATTTATGATTCACAAGTTACACAAACCTAGAGTAATATTTGAAATGACATGTTCGGTTTCTGAACAAGGTATGACGCCTTATTTTCAGTCTTATTTGAATGAGTTTTCTTGCAATATTAGTGTACCATTTAAGTCTTTAAAACCCATTACATTTATTTCACTTTTTCAAAGCAATTTTCTAATTATTTATTAACAAGAGGTTGGACTTTCTGATCCGCTTCCGATCTAGTGGTGTCTTCGGATTTATATTTATGTAGTCTATGATCGCATCATTCGAAGGTGAAATGGTTTGTTTTGCAACTACATATGTACACCTCTGTCACTACACAATTCATTCTCGCACAAACAGTTTTTGGCAGAAGGCACTTTCTACCCCTGTCCCCTTCTTGTACTCACAAGTTTATCTCAATTCCCTGTTCTGCTCCTGGATAGTAAATTCAACTTCTCCAACACACCAGGGTCTGTTTATTCCTCAATATTATGGTTTATAAATATATTTTATGTTTGCAAAAAAACAAAAGGTCACCAGAACTGAACCTTTGTTTTAAGCAGATATGTAAATTGCTATGACTTCACTCTGCTTGTATGATCAATACAGATCAGATGTAAATCAGATAATTACTTGTTTCAGTTCTCTCATGCAGTTAATTCAAAACTAAGTATTACAAGGCATGCCTCTTGATGGTCATAGCTGTGTGTATGGCATCAAATGTAGTCGGTCACATCTCTAATTTGCTGTCACCCTGGCAGTGTTAAAGTACCCCCATTCTAGGCAATTTGTCAACTGGTATATTTCTGCAGCTGCTTGGCCTGGAACATGAAGAGCTTATGAGGAGTCTCCTAGAATACTTAACCATGCTCCAGCAGTTTAGCTTTCAGATGGCCAGCATCATGGCATCAATCTCTCCCAGGGTCCTGACCCATAGACATTTTTGCGCTAGATATGTTCGCAAATGACTTTCTAGAACTACTAATTAGGAAATATAACAATAAAGATAACAAATTATGCTGGTAATATCACTGAATTCCAGCAGAAGTCTTCATGCCTTCTATTGTAAATCAGTCTGTGCTCTAAGACCATGGACGTTATAATATAAAAATAGGCAAACTGTGGCTTTCCTAAGCACAACTTGGTGTTTAGGGATATCATTTGACAAATGCTGATTGGTTACATCATTACTAAAATATTCCTTTTGAGTGATTTGACAAATTGTTACATTTCCGACTTACTGTTCCATGCTTAATGTTTTAGAATAAAAAAAATCACTAACTGCAGGCTACTCTGAAGAATTGCAACTTAATGTTGCACTTAAGAGCGTCCGAGAGTTCCTTTGTAATTAGAGTTTACTGTACTTGGGTGCCATCCTTGAATAGTTTATGTATAGCAGCATTTAAACATATAGAATTAATGCAAGTGAGGTTTACTTATTTTTGTTTGAATCTGTTTTTTTAAATATTTTCTGTTTTGTTCTGTTCTGAGAGAGGTATACAGTCAAAACATTGTCAAATGCATGGTCACTTGTTACACAGCAGAATGAGGAATTTAAATTCAAATAGAACAGTATATTAACTATATGACTGTCACTGTGTGTACAGCACATGCCAATAAAGGGTGCCCTATGGAACCCAATTGACAGGGTGTATGCAAAATCAGATACAACAGAGCAGGGGTCTACCAGTCATAACTTGAAACACTTAGTGACACTACAATAAGACATTCCCCATAATGAGTCGTCTCATATGATGTAGCATATAGATCAGTTTTTTTTTTTAAACAGTTCAAACTAGTTTGTAACACACCAGGCAACACATCTGCACTACCAGTACTGCCCCCCCCCACACACACACACACACACACACACACACCATGTGGTGTGTCCAGAAATAGGTATATCAGTCAGGACACAGGTGTATGGATGGGGCGCCGTGACAAAGAACTAAAGATGCCAGTCTATAACCGTGTTGGACAGGTCTGTGGCATTTGTTGCAGTGTCTACACTAACTTCAGATACGAATGTGCAAATCTGTAAATCAGTGAAAATTGTGTCCCAGTAAGTGGCAATAGGATATTTTCGCAGCCAGAGTGTATCTTCCCTGTGTAGGGCTGTGCTTTCATCTTGTGCCCAGTTAATCATTAAGTACTGCCAGGCGATAAATGGCGGACTTCCGTCTTCGAGTATTGAGACTTTTAGCCATTGCAAACCCTAGGTCAAGGAAGCAGGAAGGGACCCTTCATTTATTGTGTCTGCTATGCAATCCTAGGAGACATACTCCCCATCTATGTAGGTTGGGAAGTTCTGTGCAATTGCATAATGCTGGTGTGACGTTCTGCCAATAGGCATGTAAGTGGGGGCAAGCCATAGCATATGTAGTCATAGCATGTGTAGGAAAAGCCATAGCATGTGTAGGAGATCAGTATTTAGGACGCGGTTTTCCACGCTTTGCGAAGCGTGGAAAACCGCGTCCTAACTGTGGTAGAATCAGTTAATATTAGCAGGGGTAAGGTAAGCTCTGTGTATTTTATAAAGCTGAATAATTGCACTGCACATGCCTGGTTCCCTTCAACTTCAACCCATTCCTAGTCCGTGCATGGGCGTGACAGTTCTGCCTCCCATAGTTGTAGAGAGAGAAGCTGTGGGACAGTGTTGAAGTGAAGAGTCCGCAAACCAGCGTATGAGGTGACTGCCTCGCCCCATAACTTGTAAATATTGGATCAAGAGGTGGGTCGGCAGTTCAGTGGTGAAGTCTCCCAAGCGTTGCACTAGTGTAGCAATCAGTGAATTATGGAACAGGAACTGACCAGGTGGCAGCCCTTCTTTGTCCATCATTTTCTCATACAAGAGCAGGACCCTGTCTCTATATAGGTCCCCCATTGTGTGTGCCTGCAGCATGCCATGTCGTCAGTTCCACTGAAGTTATTGGTCCAATGGCCCTAGGTGTGCCCAGTAGTGTCAACCCTGATGCGTAGGGGAGTATATGTCTAGTAATGCGGGGACATCCAATATAGCATCTACGTGCAACCCTCCGTAAAACTAATTTGGGCTGTCGCGTTTTCGTGCAAGGGTGATAAAAACACGTTATGGATTGTGAAGTCCAGCCGGATAAGGACGTAGCTGTGTCAAATGCAGCCCTTCTAGCCATTTTCCAATTTATTGGATTCGGGCAGCAAGGTAGTAGTGCTCAAAATGAGGGACAGCTAGACCCCTCCCTGTCCGTGGGCAAGCAGAGTTTTGATAGCGCTACACTACATCTCGATTAATTCCACATAAAGTCCCTGCCCGGTCGCTCGAACGTTTGAAAGAAAGCGGCTGGGATGTATACAGGAAGATTTGTGAAGAAATGGAGGAGGTGGGGAAGGATCACAATTTTCAATAGAGCCACCCTCTCTTCTGCCGCCAGTGGCAATGTATGCCAGATGGTCATTTGGGATTGCAAGGACGTGACTGCCGGAATTACATTCCCATTGAACAGATCTGTAATGGAGTGGTATATACTCACCCAGGTATCTAAAGGTATGCTTTTGCCAATCTACACATGCCTTTCCTATAGTGAAGCATCGGTTGGCGGCATCTGGAAGAAAAGGATACAGGCATGATTTCATCCAGTTACCCGCAGCCCGGATATAATGGCAAAGATCGATAAAGTGGAGGCAATAATGGCCAGAATGTTAGGAGTGTTTCTGATGTATAACATATCATGTGCGTATAATGATAGTATATGTGTCCCTTCGCCTAAAGGGATACCCCAGTGAGCGCCCTGGCATCGCAGCTCCAATGCTAGCTGTTCAATCGCCAGAGAGATC
This sequence comes from Triturus cristatus, assembly GCF_964204655.1. Classification (NCBI taxonomy): domain Eukaryota; kingdom Metazoa; phylum Chordata; class Amphibia; order Caudata; family Salamandridae; genus Triturus; species Triturus cristatus. Next base: position 405,709,376 of record NC_140591.1, read on the forward strand.
AGCAGAGGTGTCCACAGGACATCTGTCTCTTACTACTGTAAATGGGAATGGCCTCTGATATGAGGGGGTCCTGTCTTGACCCTAATTATGGGATCAATATATAATAGTTTAACCAGGCAAATTAAGCGTCTGCTTATACTGAAGTGGGATAGAACATTGAACAGGTAGCCCCACTCCAGCAAGTCAAAGGCCTTGTCAAGATCCAAGACCAGAAATCCTGAACACGGCCAGGTAGAAGGGGTGTAATGTAGGACCCGGAAGAAGCAACATAAATTTAGGGATGTACTTTGAGCAGGGACAAAACCATTTTGATCTGGATGGGCCAGTGATGGGAACCAATGGGCACAGCACATCATTGAATTTATGGGATCAAATGGGCTAAGTGGACTGCAAGTACCTTCGCTTATACTTGCAGTCAGTGTTGAGTAATGCCAGTGATCTATATGAGCCAACCACTTCAGAGTCTCTGTTGGGCTTGGGTAGGTTGATGACGGTCGCGTCTCTTTAGAAGCTAGATAGCACGCCAAGGGACAGGGCCTCTTCATACACAGCCACCAACTGCAGGGTAATTTGAGTCCTATACGCCTTAGACAGTTCAGCCGGCAGGCCATCGGGTCCCAGGGATTTGCGATTAGCTAGCGCCTTGATTGCATTTGTAACTTCACTTAACGTCATGGGTTCTACTAATTCTGTCTGCTGGTCTAGTGGAATGCGGGGTATAGGGAGGTTGATTAAGAATGCAGCATATGCATCAGTTTATCGTAGTAGACTGGTACACCCTTGTGTAATGTTTTCATCTCGTCATGGTTAGTGCACTGTGTGTAGTGAAGGGAGCCTGTTTCTGAATGCAGTGCCATTATGGTCCTTTGCGGTTGATCCAGGCGAATTGGCTATGCCAAGAGTCTAGGTCTGTCCACTGTGGCATGTGTGCGTACTGAGGGAGTAGCATAATTAAGGCAGTGCAGTCTTTCCGACAGCATAATATGATAGCGACGCGCCCGTGCCCCAGAGTCAGTGGAATGTATGTTCCAGCTTATAGCTGTCCCTGGTGAGTGTTTGCCTCGTGTTCCCCCTCTATGCTCAGGCAGTGGCCAAGTAACGTCACTTTAAAGGCATCCCTTTCCACCAATTTAGTGGATGCTGTGTTGACACGGGGTCTTCTAATAAAGCTTTCTGAAAGCGCCTGGTGGGTATGGGGTAGTAACTCAACTGCACATTGTAAATGTAATTCTTGGGGATTGTGATCAAAGTGGGTGTGTCCCAAGTAGTCTACATGTGTAATGAAGAGTAGCAATGTGGGTGTGGCCACCTACCTGTCTATGCGGTTATGGAGGTCATGAAGGGTTGAATAGAAGGAATAAACCCTTACCCCTGGGTTCCGAAAATGCCACGTATCCACCAACTGCCATTGCTGTAGCTTATCAGTTAGCATTTGTGCATTTAGGTTGTAGTTGTGCGGGGGAAAGGAGCGATCCAGGGCAGTATCGAGCATGCTATTGAAGTCTCCTCCAATGAGTCACGGCACTCCGCTCCACTTAGAAAGCGTGCTCGATAGCCCCCCCCCCCCCCCCCTTCCACCCCCCCCCCCACACAATGAGGCATCTCTCTTCTTGGTGGTCTAGCAACACGCCTTTGATACAAATGGGGTCTCGGGTCTGACCCACAGTAATAGCCCTTGTGCATAGCTAGAGTAGTTTGTGGCAAACACATGACCACACCATTGTCTCTGCAGCCTGATGCTTTTTGTATTTGTAAGGAGAGTTTCCTGCAGCAGTGCAATGTGTGGAGTGACGCTTTTAGTAGGTGTAAACTGAGTAACTGCGCGAGGGAGTGTGCATGCCCCTCACATTTCATGTTAGTATATTAAAATGGGTCCTGATTGGTGGGGCATATTATCTAGTGAGACCTGCATAGGCATCAGAGAGGGTGCGGTGGCATTTGTTGAACAGAGTGGTAGTGTGCGAAGGAAGTGTGTAGTCAGTGCTGGCTGTGTGTCGGAACAAAGAAATGCAAATCACCAACAGCCTTACAAAATACCAGTTCGAGTCATGTGAGCTGTAGATCGCATGCTTTGCTTACTCCTGCCCGCTAGGATTGGGTCCGGATGTTTGCAAGTTCTTTTTTTTTTTCTAAGAAGTCTTTACAGTCACGAGGTAAGGTGACTCCTCCTTTCGGTGATAGTGGGCATGGGCATCAACTCCATTGTTAGAGTGTTTTTGTTCTGATGTGTATTGCTGCGCTCAGTTTCAGAATCTGTCCTCTGGTTCCCCTCGGTGCGCAGTCCACACTACCCTCGACAGTTTTGTTTTCGAACGAGTTTTCTTTTCTCCGCGGTTCGATTCGACCATCACTATATCTCCGTTTTGATTGGAATTTCGTGGCTACCTTCCGGCCTATCCGCATCGGTCCGGCTCTTTGTTGATAGAACGTACTCCATTTAAATTCTGCCCCCTGTGCCACGCGAAGTATCCGTGTATGCATGTACTTCACCTTGTGCTTGTCCCCAGAGAGCAAAGCACTAAACTGCAACGCATGCTGATCCTACACATCGAAGAATACTCTGTCATCGTCTTGCTCGATGCTAGAGAGATGCAGTGGCAGCAGTTAGACGACACACTGGATCCGCCGAGCAAGAGGAAGTCTCAGCGGCCGAAGAACAGGCTTCAGCAGCGTATGACTGAATCCGGAAGAAGATGTGCCTCCGGGACAAGGGGACGTGAGTACAGAAGACCCTTCCACCCCCCCCCCCCCCCAAAAAAAATCTACGGCTTAGGCACCACCACTGCCTTCAGGCCAAGGTCAGCATCAAGAAGAGGTTTCTAATGTTCCACCTTCCGGCTCAGCACCAAAACACTATGACAAGCCTTCTGGCTCTGAACCGTCCAAAACCCACTTCCGAGCAGAAACCTTCGGCTCTAAGCACAAGATTGGCTCGGAGCTGAAACCTTCCACACCGAAACCAAAGAAATATTCCTCGCTGAAAGGACATTCAAGCTCTGCACCAAAAGCTTTAGTGTCAAACTAAAGAGCTGCCCGTACTGCAACCGGATCCAAACATAGATGTTGTACCACCGAAGTCATTTCCGAAACAAACAGAAAAAACTCTGTATCAATCCTGATAAAGGGCATATTCACGCTACACCGCCATCCTAACACAAGCTTCTTGATTAAGACAGTTCTTATAAGATGTGAAGAGGAAAGGTGTGGCTACTAGTCTTTTCCACACACTACCATGTCCTCCTCTTCCCTCTCCACCTCAGCTTGATCCTTTACACATTATACCTAGTCCGTCTCATCTACCTCACCCTGATGCAGGTGATACTGATGATGATGACTCAGTTACCAATAGATCCTTGGACGGATTATACAATGGATCCTCCACAGGATACAGACTCAGATCTTTACTCTGCCAGACCATCTCCACCTGATGACAATCTGTCATATCAGGAACTCATTGCTAGAGCTGCACAGTACCATGGAGCAGAGCTCCATGAAGAATCCTTAGAGGAGGATTTTCTTTTTGAAACTCTAGGATCACACAAGTCATGTCAAACACTGGCTATGCTTAAGGGCACCCAGACAAGATCTTTAAAGATCTTATACATGCTAGAATCCTCACTCCTAGAGTAGATCATAAATACAAACCTTCTCCATCTGACCATATTGTCATTAAGGGTCAGTTACCACTTGACACTGTAGTAGTATCCAGTACTCAAAAGTGAGCTAATTCTCAAACGTCTGGAGATGCTCCTCCCTTAGATAGTCAAAACGGATTGATGCTTCTGGCAAACACGTAGCTGCGCAAGCAGCTAATCATTGGCGTATTGCTATCACCCAAGGTCTCCTAGCAAGATATGATTGGCCCCGCTGGGATGAAATAGAGCAATTACTACAGTTTCTCCCAGATGAGCATAAGGCCAAAGCTCAGGATTTAGTTCAAGAAGGTAAACTAATTTCCAACACTTCCATTAGATGTTATCTAGATGCAGATGACACCGCAGCTAGAGAGGTAAATACTAGCGTCCTACTCGGGAGCCATACCTGGTTACTTATTTCAGGGTTTAAGCCTGAAGTCCAGCAATCCATTCTCAGCATACCTTTTGACAAAAAACCTCTTTTTGGCCCTTAAGTTGATCAAGCGCTCAAAAAAGTGAAAAAAGACACCGATGTAGTAAAATCTATGGGTGTGCTTCAATCTTCCTCAAACAGAGGTTCCTTTCGGCACTCCTTTTACAGGGGAGGGTCCAAGTCCACAGGGACAGACCAAAATACTTCCTCTTACGAAAATAATTCCCAATCATCTTTTACAAGAGGATTTTTCAGAGGAGGCTATAGGGGAAATGGTCCCAGGGGCAAAGGTAAAAACACCACACCCCGAAATTCCCCTTCCCCCAAATAAGCAGTGACTTCCCCACACTTCCCTCAGACTATTTCACACCCGTCGGAGGAAGACCTCAAGACTTTTTCCCCATTTGGGAATCGATAACAACGGACAAATGGGTGATTGGAATTATCCAACATGGTTATTACCTGGAGCTTACCAACAACCCTCCAAACATTCCACCTCAATATTGCAAATTGTCACCAGGCCACCAGCACTTGCTTCAACAAGAAGTGCTATCTCTATTACTCAAAGGGGCTATAGAACCAGTCCCAGTTTGGTACCAAGGGTCGGGGGTTTATTCCCTTTACTTTCTAATTCCCAAAAAGGATGGCTCATTAAGACCTAGTCTAGATCGCAGAGTTAAACAAATGCATACTATCTGAAAGAGACACGTTAGTGATAGATTCCTTACCTTCGAATATCCCCAGGCGTCAGACTGGATCCGGAAAGTTTTGCTAGCAGTACCCCTGCGCGACAGTAGGTGGTGTTGTGTGGCTCTGCGTCCGTCGCTGGTGTCGTAAGCGCCGAGATGACGTCACGGAGAGTACTTGGGCGGCACCCATGCGCGCTGACGTCAGTCCTTTATTTTTCCATGCCAGCAAGCGCAGATCCTGTTAGAGCACGTACTTTAGGCACTTTTTGACTACCCTTTTTGAGACTTTGTCTCCTTTTCTCCTTGGTGCACGTAGGGATGCCTGGATGTGTCTTGTGGGGCCTGCCATCTTAATATGTTGGTGGCGGACCCCCACGATGTTTGCCTCTACTTCCTGGAGACCGACCACGGCTCCCGGTCCTGTCAGGCCATGGCCCTGAAGGTCTTGCGGGAGCGGCGCCGGAAGCGGCACTCGTCCCAGAGCCATCCCAGGGACCGTTCCCGGGAACGCTCGCGGGGCCACAGTCGTTGCTCCTCGGGCTCTTCACCCTCAGATTCGAGACGACACAAAAAGAAGTCGAAGAAGCGAGTTCGCTCTCCGACGTCGGTCCTCTGATGCGGACGAGGGGGACAGAGGTGCTGCCCCTGCGGCTCCTTTGGAGCCTGAGAGTCCCGCGGCCTACCCGCCTTACCCGGGTCCATCGACTCCTGAACGGGTGCAAGAATTTCTTGCTAACATGGACCGCCCGTTTAGGCTGCCGGTGGATCCAGCTTCGGTGCCACAGGATCCTGCGCCGTTGGTTCCGGCCCCGGCGCCACTTGGTCCAGCGCTGCCGGCCCCGGCGCCTCTGTGGGTGCCCTTCGTCCTGCCCTTTCCCACGTTCCAGGACCATTTTGTTCCGGCCTGGGATCCGCACTGGGACGCGGCGCCGGCTCGACCCTGGCTGGCGCCATTTCTGACGCTGTTTGTTCCTTCTCCGGCCCCAGCTCTGCCGCCGCGTTCTGTTCCCTGTGTGACAGAGGTGGGCGACGACTGGCAGGGTCAGTGTGACTCCGAGCAGGACTGGGTGGACGACTTGGAGGACGCCGGCGACCTCAACGTCTCCTCTGACCCGGGGTTTGCCTCGTCCCCCGCCTACCATGGGGGAGGGCGCCTCCTACACGATGGTTCTCCGTCGGGCAGCTGAGGTTCTAAACCTTGATCTCCCTACGGTGGCCCTTAAAACTAATCTCCTCACTGAGGTGCTCCAGATAGCGTCCACTTCGTCAGAGCCCCTGCTTCCATTTGACGCCCTCACTGATGTCTTGTTGGGCACTTGGTCGTGCCAGCCACAGGAGCCCCTGTGGATAAGAATGTCGCCAGGCGTCACTGCCCGGCGCCTGGTGACCCCGCTTTTCTGACCACTCATCCTGAGCCTGAAAGCCTGGTTATCCAAGCCTCGACGTCCGAGTGCCTTTCCCACAGCTCTGCTGGATAAGGACTCTAAGAAGCTGGAACAGTTTGGTAAGCGGTTGTTCTCTTCGTCCAGCTTGGGGCTGCGGTCCGTGAACACCGCCTACTTATTGGGCCGCTATTCCCACGCGTGTGGGATACAGTTGCACAGGTGTTGCCTCAGTGTCCTGAGGAGACCCACGCTATGCTGTCCCAAGCTGTTGCTGAGGGTAAGGATGCGGTTAAGTTCGTCATTCGGTGTGGTTTGGATACCGCGGACTCACTGGGTAGGGCGATTTATACGACACTGGCGCTTCGTTGCCATGCCTGGTTGCGATCTACCGGGTTCTCTCCAGATGTCCAAAGCTCACTCATGGACATGCCCTTTGATGGCACTCGCCTGTTTGGTGATAAGGCTGACAGTGCACTGGAGCGTTTTAAGGACTCGCGGGCCAAGTCCGTGGGTTTTTCTGCAAAAAGCCTGGCCACTCTTGGTTTTCGTTCCTTTCGTGGCCATGGCAGAGGCGCCCAGGCATGTTCCTTCAGCAAGCCTGTGCAGAACCAGCCTCCGCGCGGCCGTGGCTTCTGCAGGGGTGGGTCTGGGAATACGCGTGAGGGTCAGTCCACCTCCGCCCGGCTGCTTCTGCCTCCAAAGCTTCCTAATCCGAGCTTTGTTGAGCACCCCACGCCGGTGGGTGGCAGGATCCGCCACCACCTCCCCCACTTGCACGATATCACATCGGACAAGTGGGTGTTGCAGATCATCCGCAAGGGTTACTCCCTTCCATTTCAGTCCTCCCCTCCAGCCATGCCACCTCGGTGCCACCGCATGTCTGGGGAACACTTGGTACTTCTCCAGCAGGAAGTCACAGCCCTCTAGGCCAAGGGGGCCACCGAGTGAGTTCCTGGGCCGGAAGTAGGAAGTGGTTGTTATTCCCACTACTTTCTGGTCCCCACGAAGGACAAAGGGGGCCTGCGCCCCATCTTGGACCTCATGAACGTCAGTTGCTTCCTCCGGAAGGAGAAGTTCAAAATGCTGACTCTGGCTCAGGTCTTGGCTGCCCTGGAAACTGGATGGAAGCTTTGGACTTGCAGGATGCATATTTTCACATCCCCGTCCTGCCGGCCCACCGGCGTTGCCTGCGGTTCGCGGTAGGCCTGGAGCATTTTCAGTTTGCTGTGCTCCCCTTCGGCCTTACAAGCGCCCCTCGGGTGTTCACGAAAGTGATGGCGGTGGTCGCAGCCCATCTGCACAGGTCAGGGGTGTCAGTCTTCCCCTACCTCGACGACTGCTTGTTGAAGGCGGGCTCGCCCCAGGCAGTCGTCTCCCACCTTCAGACTACGGCTGACCTGCATTTGCTGGGGTTCTCCAACGTGCCGATGTTGCACCTGAGTCCCTCTCAGAAGCTCCCCTTCATCGGAGCGGTTCTGGATTCGATGCGGTTTCAGGGTTATCCTCCCGAGCAGCGAGTCCGGGATATTCCGGCTATGATTACGATCTTTCAGCCTATATCTTGGGTTTCAGTCAGGAAAACACTCCGGCTCCTGGGCCTGATGGCCTCCTGCATCCTGCTCATGCAACATGCCAGATGGCATTTGTGGGCTCTGCAGTGGGACCTGAAGTTCCAGTGGGCACAGCATCGGGGCAACCTGTCCAATCATGTCCAGATCTTGGAGGGCACTGCACGACAATTGCAGTGGTGGCTCACGAATCTCGATTGGGTCAATGGCAGATCCCTCTCCCTTCCCCTACCGGAGCACACAGTGGTGACGGATGCGACTTTCTGGTCTCCGGCGGAGTCCCGGCTCCATATCAATCTTTTGGAGCTTCGGGCGATCCGACTTGCACTGAAGGCATTCCTTCCCTCTGTCCGGGGAAGTGTAGTGCAGGTGTTAACGGACAACACCACCGCCATGTGGTATTGCAACAAGCAGGGCGGGTGGGGTCGTGGACCCTGTGTCAGGAGGCTCTGCGCCTCTGGACGTGGCTGGAACATCAAGGCATCACCTTGGTGGTTCAACATCTCGCAGGTTCTCTGAACGCCAGGGCGGACAAACTCTGCCGCTGGTGCTTGATGGATCACGAATGGCGTCTGCACTTGGACGTGGCGCTAGGTCTCTTTCTGCAGTGGGGAGAGCCTTGATTAGATCTATTCGCCACCGAAGAGAACGTGCAATATCATCAGTTCTGCGCGTTGGAATATCCAAGGCGGCACTCGCTCGACGACGCTTTTCGTCGCGAGTGGAGTTGCAGTTTGTTTTCCGCCTTTCCGCCTATACCACGTCTGCCCAGAGTGCTGAAGATTAGGCGCGACCGGGCCCAAGTCATCCTTGTGGCTCCGGATTGGGCACGAAGATACTGGTATTCTGAGCTACTCAGTATGGCGATTGACTGCCTCTTCGGGAGGATCTTCTGGCATAGCAGCAGGGGACGGTTCTCCACCCGAACCTGTCCAGCCTCCACCTCCATGAGTGGAGATTGAGCGGCGACAGTTGACAGCTTCCGATCTTCCTCTCGAAGTCTGATGTCATTTTGGCAGCCAGGCGTCCCTCCACTAAAATGGTATACACCTGCAGGTGGAACAAGTTTGTGGCATGGTGCAAAGCTAAGGCTGTGGATCCTCTTTCTGCCCCTCTTTCCGAAGTCCTTCTGTTCCTGCTTTCATTTGCCCAGCAGGGCTCTGCTCTGGACACTATCAAAGGTTATCTTTCGGCCATCTCCGCCTTTCTAATCCAGATCAGCCTTCTCTCTTTAAGTCCCTGGTTGTTAACCGTTTCCTGAAAGGCATTATGCACACGTTTCCTCCTGTGCCGTTCATAATGCCTCAATGGGACTTGAATCTTGTCTTGCCCTATCTGATGTGTGCTCCTTTGGAGCCCCTTCATAACTGTCTTTTACGTCTTCTCACTCTGAAGACTGCTTTCCTGGTAGCTATCACCTCTGCCAGAAGAGTGAGTGAGCTCCAGGCTCTTTCTTCCAAAACCTTCCTTTCCGTTCATCCGGACAAGGTGGTTTTAAGGACCTGTCCTTCTTTTTTGCCAAAGGTTGTCACGCCCTTCCACATCGGCCAGACCATCACTTTGCACACCTTCTTTCCGCCTCAACATCCTTCGAAAGAGGAAAGGAGGCTCCACTGTCTGGACCAAAAACGTGCGCTCTCGTTCTACCTGCAGCACACACGACCGTTCCGGGTGGATGACCAGCTCTAGGTTGGCTACGTGGGCGCCAAAAGAGGTCGGGCTGTGCACAAGCGGACCATCTCTCGGTGGGTCGTTCTCTGCATCAAGACAGGTTACTCGTTTGCTAAGAAGGAGCCTCCTGTGGGGCTGCATGCCCATTCTACCAGGGCGACTGCAGCCACTACTGCCTTGGGACGCGGTGTCCCCTTGCAGGACATTTGTCAGGCAGCTACGTGGGCCTTGCTGGACACGTTTACCAAGCATTGCTGCCTTGACAGACCGGTCCGGAGAGACTGCTTCTTTGGCCGTTCTGTTCTCCGTGACTTTCTGGTGTAATCTATTCGCAGACCCACCACCGAGGTTGGTATTGCTGAGGTATCTATTCTAAGGTAAGGAATCTATCACTAAGGTGTCTCTTTCAGATGCACAAATTACTACTTGTGTAACGATACATCTGTAAGAGACATTAGTTAGTGATAGATTCCTTACTGCCCCACCCATCCTCCCCGTTCTGCGAACTTATTTCTGGGGTTAAGGTCATCCCTTTCAGGGCCCTAGTTTATTGGCACCAGTGGTCAGTTTTTTCATGGCTCTGCTTTCCTGGTGCAGAAAGTGGTGTACAGAAGTGACGTCAGCACGCATGGGTGGCGCCTAAGTAGTCTCCGTGACGTCATCTCGGCGCTTACGACGCCAGCGACGGACGCAGAGCCGCACGACGCCACCTACTGTCACGCAGAGGTACTGCTAGCAAAACTTTCCAGATCCAGTCTGACGCCTGGGGATATTCGAAGGTAAGAAATCGATCACTAACTAATGTCTTGTACAGATATATCGTTACACAAGTAGTAACTTGTGCGTCAAAGCACTTTCACATGGTGTGTCTTCAACAAGTACTTCCTCTTTTACAGCAAGGCGACTTTGTCTACTCTAGATCTGAAAGACGCCAACTTTGACATTCCAATTCATCCAGCTCATCGCAAATACCTCAGATTTGTGATAGCAGGCAAACATTACCAGTTCAAGGTACTTCCATTTGGAGTCACCACGGCCCCGTGAGTATTCACCAAATGTCTAGCAGTAGTAGCCGCTCCTGTCAGGAGACAGTGTATCCTTGTCTTCCCTTACCTAGACCACTGGATTATCAAAGTGAGCACTTATCAGAACTGTATACTACACACTCGGGCTACAGTACACTTACTTCATCAGTTGGGTTTCACAATCCATGCACAGAAATCTGATCTGTGCCCTGCGCAAGTGCAGTCTTAACTAGGAGCTTCCCTCAACACACTCAAAGCTCTAGCCTCTCCCAATATAGCCAGGATTCACAATATTCAGTCCACAATACTACTATTTCAACCCACTCAAACATTACCAGCCAGAGTTTTTATGCAACTGCTGGGAATGATGGCATCCTGCGTTGCAATCGTACCTCTTACAAGGCTTCAAGTGTATCCTCTTCAGGAATGTTTAGCGCGTCAGTGGAATCAGTCACAGGGTCAATTAACCGATCTAGTGCTAGTGTTGGTAGATGGACGCACCCATAGCTCTCTGCAGTGGCGATACTCTCAAAACCCTTGCACTGAGCCTACGACAGACCCAAAACCTGCTGACCTTCAGGAGGCTACTCAAGACCTGGCTGTTCGACCAGTAGCGCCCCCCCCCCTCTATCCCTCCCAGCGCCTTGAGACCCTCGCGGGTATGTAGTGCGCTCTACAAATGACTGATTGATTGATTGAAAAGGTGCCCCTTCATAGAACCAGATTCCACAGACGGTACTGACAGCAGACGCATCTTTAACTGGTTGGGGTGCCCAGCTCAAACATCACACAGTACAAGGGCTGTGGTCAAACAATCACAAACTTCTCTACATCAACTACCTGGAACTTCTAGCGGTGTTCCTAGCACTCCAAGCTTTCCACACTCCCCTTCTAGGCAAAATTATCCAAAATTATCGCACAGACAACATGACAGCTATGTACTATCTGCAGAAACAGGGAGGGACACACACTCTCCAGCTGTCGCACCTGGCACAAAGCATGAATATTCTCAAAGAAGCTAGAAAACCTACTACTTGAGCATGTTTTGCAGCAAAATGGAAATGGTTTATTTATTGTAACAACATCAATCCACTTGATGCTTCTGTACAGAACATAATTTGTTATCTGTTGCATTTACAGTAATCTGCATTGGCCTACACATCTATTTGTTTACACCTAGCAGCAGTTGCAGCATGCATGCAAAATAGACAACACTTATCTCTATTCAGTGTACCAGTGATCAAAGCCTTCAAGGAAGGATTAAAAAGGGTGATACCACCAAGAGTTCCACCTGCACCAGAATGGAACTTAAACGTAGTCCTTACAAGACCAATGGGTCCACCTATCGAACCAATGCGCAAATGTCAGTTACAATTCCTCTTATGGAAGGTTGCCTTCCTCATAGCAGTAACCTCACTAAGGAGAGTTGGTGAACTTCAGGCATTAACTATACAAGATCCTTTCTTTCAACTTCTCCAAAGATAGGGTGGTTCTTCGAACCAATCCTAAATTTCTCCCTAAAGTAGTTCTGCCTTTCATATCAATCAGTTGAGTTACCAGTGTTCTTCCTCAGCCTGATTCTGTAGCAGAAAGAGCTCTGCAAACACTTGATGTTAGACGAGCTATACTATATTGCGTAGAAAGAACCAAAGACTTTTGAAAAACAAAGCCACTATTTGTTGTTTTTTGGCCACCACACAAAGGCAATCCCATATCTAAGTAAGGTATTGCTAGATGGATTGTAAAATTTATCCAAACATGTTATGCCAAAGCAAAAAGAACTTTGATAATACCCCCTAGAGCACATTCCTCTTGCAAAAAAGGGGCTACTATGGCCGCCTTAGGGAATATTCCTCTAGCAGACATCTGTAAGGCAGCAACATGGTCTACACCGCACACATTCACCAAACACTATTGTGTAGATGTGTTAGCGAGACAAAAGGCAAATGTAGGCCAAGCAGTACTTAAAACAATGTTTCAGTCAACTACAACCACTACAGGTTATCCACCGCTTTGGGAGTATACTGCTATATAGTCTATGCAAATCATGTGATCTACAGTTCACATGCCTTGAACGGACTATGTTACTTACCCAGTAAGCATCTGTTCTTGGCATGTAGAGCTGTAGATTCACATGTGCCCACCTGCCTCCCTGGTCTCCTTTAGTTGTTGTATTTCTCAATTTACATTCATATGCATGGCCATCTCTATTCTACACTCACTAACTCCATTCTCACCCTCTGCGGCAAAACAATCTAACAATGAAGTCGATGCCCATGCGCACAATCACCGAAAGGAGGAGTCACCTTACCTCGTGACTGTAAAGACTTCTTCGAAGACAAACAACTTGCAAACATCTGGACCTAACACTTGATGGCAGGAGTATGCAAAGCATGTGAATCTACAGCTCTACATGCCAAGAAGAGATGCTTACTGGGTAAGTAACATTATCCTTATAGCAGTGGCACATGTTTCCATTCAAACAAGTGAAGAGAGAACCTCAACAACAATAAAGCAGTCGTAGAACTGATGGGGGAGAGCCAAGTAGCCAATAGTAGCACACCCCACATAGCGGAAAGGAATGCTACACGAACCTATGTCTGCCTCTGATACCGGTTTGCTGCAAGTAATTAAAGCCGAACAATCAATGTTCACATCCAGATCCGATGACAGTCCCTAGACTCAGAGTCCACACCCCTTTAAAACAAGCACAATGCCCACCGCTACCACTGGCAGTTGCTAGCAGATAGTTGTTGCAGGTATCAAATAATGTTTTGAATGTCTGCGGCGTAACTTGTGGTAGGGCGGAAAAGTTCGCTGTGGAGGTCCACGTGGCTGAGGAGCCCTCATTGCTAAATGACCAGACAAATTCAACTTTTGCCTCCCAAGTTCCAACCATGCTCACTTATCTTAGCTACGTTTTGGAAGGCCATACGGCACTCCTGTATAACTTGCTCCAAGTTCGTCACATTTTTTAGTTTAGAGCTCTGCATTTGTTACCGTCTGGTGTGTCGGGACTTCCCTAGTCTGTCTTGGGACGTTGCTTTGTGCCGAGCCTGTCCAGTCGTGGCGTGTCCTATCGCCTCCAGCCAGTCCCATGCATCTTTGGGGGGGGGGGGGGGGGGGGGGGTCGAAGAAATGTGTCCTTCCCTCTGCTGTTACTCTCGGGCATGCGTGGAAGAGGAGAGCATAATGGACGTCGAGTTCCAGCATCTGGCATTTGACTGCAAGAAAGGAATTGCGTAACCTCTGCACCTCTACCGTGTAATCCTGGAAACACGCTATCTTGGCGTTGTCTACTGTGATCTCCCGTAGCTTGTACATTTCGTTCAAAATAGCGTCTCTATAATGTAGCTCGTGAAACAAAAATGGCCTGGGTTTACAGCCTGGTATTGGGCGCCGCACAAGTACACAGTGTGCACACTCCACTGTCAAGTACTGTGCGAAGGTATTCTGGGTAGCAGCCACCAGAGCCATTGCTCTACATAGCCAGCATTATCAGATCCCTTTATCCCCTCTGGCAGACCCACCTCGAGCACATTGTCGGTCGAACGGCCCTCAGCATCTTCTCGCCTCTCCAGGGCCCCTTAATGTTTTGAGAGTAGTCTTATCGAGGAGGCCATGTCGCTGTACTTTGGCGCAAGGTCTATTATGGTCCTTTCAGTAGTCTGGACCCTATCTGGAAGCTTGTGGTGATCCGCATGAAGCAGCATGAGATCTGTTAACGCATCAATCTTATTTTTCAGGAATGCCTATGTTGATGCCAGCATACTACCAATTTTCTCAACCGCTGCAAGGACCGAGCGCATCTCGTCTCTGACATGGCCGGGTAGCGGTGTCTCTTGGTGTGCCGGTGTTGTCCATCAGCCGATCATGTTCAGCAGTGGGTTTTGAAGTTCCACCCTGTTGAGGTTGTGCGTGGGCAACCCATGGCGTTACAATGAGATCTCACAAGTCAGTACGATGTCTTCCCTCTCCTCAGGGCCCGCTTATCTATTCTGTGGAAGTCAAGAAGAATGACGGCACGAACCACGCCCCTGACCTCCAATGTCTCAGAAAAAGCGTGCGGGTGTCAGACTGATTGAAGGAGCAACGAAGCGCTCATTGGGAAAGCATCTTTCAATCCCCTCTGTGGGAGTTCCACTAGATTGGTAGTGTCTCAGAGGGCCTGTTTGCCTGCATCTCCCAGATTCACCCAGACTAGGCAGCATGAGCATCCCTAACCTTGCAACTATGGACCAATTATGTGTTACGCAACCTGCAGAACAGCAGATATGGGCAGCAGCATCGGCAGTGAGAAACACTCCTCGTACTCTTTAGGGTGAAAAGATTAGATGCAGGGGCGTGTATCTGGAGATAGGATAATCAATAAGTAGGTAATCGTGGGCTAGGTTCCAGGTTTGTAAGCCGACAGAACTAAGGTCTCACCGTTGCTCAAATCCAGTCGACAGCACCTGGATAGTAATAGCCCCTAATCAGCAGTTGTGAGAAAGTGGCTCTGTTTATACTGTTCCCTAATAGGTACAGGGTGTACAGAGTCCACAGTCCCCCAGAGGCTGATAGAGGTCAAAGTTAGGTATGACCTTACTCTCAAAAGTGGTAGCTTGGTCGAGCAGTAAGGCAGTACCAGAGGACAGTGTAAAGCATTTATTGTACACACTCAGTCAGCAAATGGTTTCACACACTCAATAACTGAACTCTAGGCCAATGGTTTATATATATAAAATATATGCTTGTTTTATTTTTAGAACCACAAAGGGGGTAAAAATATACTTTCTCAGAATGAGAGGTTGAATATAAATACTTTTGTCTTAGGCAATAAATTTGTGTAAACAGTCACAGTTGGTTGCAATAAACAATCCTATTTCCTTAACATAACAATGCATTGAGCTCAATGGTAAATTCAGGTTATTTGTAATAAATTACTTTTCAGATTACTTTTGGAATTCCAGGTCTGGCTCCTAGAACCAGCCTGGGGTCAGTATTCAGAATCAAGTGATGAAAGTCGACTTAATAACTGTAATGATTTTTAAATAATATTTAGCTATTTCAAAAGTTAGCACTTAGAAAATATTTCACAGAAAACATTCAATGGATCTCTATGGCAAGAAATTCAAATTGCAGGTAGAGTACTTTGTTACTTTAGTAATCCAGGACTGGGTGCCTAGACCCAGGACTGGGGTCCTTATCAAAAGCAGGTAAGTAATTTCGTTTGCAGAAATGGTACGATTTTAAAAGAATATTTCAAATTTGCAAAAGTAGACACTTCGAAGAAATTTCACAGAAAAGCAGACAAAGGTTTCCTATGGGAGAAAAATGAGTTAGAGGTAAGTATAGTTGTGAACACTTTTCAGAGTCAGGGCTGGGCACCAAGATCCAGCACTGGGAGCTCACCTAGGAACAGGTGAGTAAATTCGTTTTTGTCACTTGGCTGATTTTTGGTGAATTTTTGCAGTTTTGAAAAGTTCACACTTAGAAGATTTTTGAAGAAAAATCAGTCAATGTTACCCTATGAGGAAAACGAAGTTAGCGGTTTAAGGGTAAGTACTCGACTGGTAGTGTTGAAATTCCGGGCATGGACTCAGGGGTCCCCCAGTGTCAGGTAGGTACAGTTGGTTCACCCTCAGCGGTTTCAGGACGGCCGGGTGCAGAGAGAGTTGGGCCCAATGTTATCCTATGCGGGATAGGGGGGCCTTGGTTGGTGGCTGCTGTCTGGCAAGCCACGCGGCTGTGGGAGCTGGGCTCCTGGTCACTTACTCAGGGCAAGTGGGGAAGTAGGTTAGTGTAGAGAGGGCACTGCCAGGGCCACTCGGGCGGCTGGGTGCAGGGTGCTTTTGAGCCTTAGGGCGCTCAATGAAAATCAATGGGAATGTTCCGGTTTGGAAAGAGGCTGCAGGCTCGGGGACGAGGATGTTTCAGGTGCCACCACCACTTCGAGAGGTAAGTTGGGTAGTTGTAGGTTAGGTGGGTACCCCGGGATTGGGCACAGGGGGTCGCAGGGCGCCGGGTGCAGGGGTGCCTTTTGACGTCGGGAATCTTACCCTCTGGTTGATCGCGGCTGGGGTGGCACTTGGTTCTGAGGCTGCAGGCTTCTTCCGGGATGTCGAGGGGGGTCCTTGGGTGCCGGACTCTGGGTCACAGTCGCCGTGGGGTCGTCCTCTGGGTCTTTGTCCACTCCGGCACTGGCCAGGCTTGGCTGGTGCAGAGTGTGTTGGGTCCGCGGTCCCGGGCTGGTGCCAGGGATAGCAAATAGGTTTCTTGAGTAGAGCCTCTACTCGTGGGAGTCCCAGGGGCTTAGAGCTAAAAGGTAGCCAGGTCCTCCGGGGTTGGTGAGGTTGCTGGCCACGTGGGATGCCGCGCTGGTGCAGGTTCGAGAGTCGACAGGCCGGTAGGGCTGGGGCCAAAGCAGTTGGTGTCTTCTCTTTTTAGCAGCTGCAGGGCAGGTCTTTGTTCTTCTTGTCGTTTTCTATCTGGAATCTAAGGAAGGAAGGTTCAGGGTGCCCCTAAATACTAGATTTAGGGGCGTTACAGGTAGGTGAAGGCCAGGGACCAATGGGTCCTTGTCCTGGGGTGGGTACACCCCCTATCCTGCCTCTCTCCTGTGGGAGGGGGGCAGTAGCCTAATCCTGATAGGGTAGGGCCTCCCATCTTCAAGATGGCGAGAGCCCGGAGATGTGCTTCACCTCGCCTCCCCCACCTGAGGGGTCGGGTGGGCAGGCTGGCACATCCCCTGTCCTTGTATGGGGTTTCCGGCCAAGCTTCCCGCCGGAGTGGGGGGTTGCAGTGGCCTGGGGAAACTCCAAATGGCGGCATGCCTTTGAAGCTTCCCTTTGCTCATCCTGGGGGAGGAGATTTCTCACCTCACCCAGGATGTGCATTGTTGCAGGCCCGGGAGAGCAGGGGCTCTCCCACCCAGGGGTCCAGCAACGTGTCTGCTGTGTGGCAGCCTGGGCAGCCTCAGAGCAGACGTGGATTGTAAGTTAGCTGTAAGGGGGCATCTTCTAAGATGCCCTCTGGGGTGCTTAGTACATTAAATCCTACACTGGCATCAGTGTGGGTTCAATGTGCTGAGAAGTTTGATACCAAACTTCCCAGGCTTCATTGTTGCCAATATGGTGCTGTGGAGCTCGTGTTTGACAAGCTCTCAGCACCATGTATTCTTAAATGACAGCACTGCACTTACAGTGCCCAGGAATGGACCCGGGTACTGTAGGGGCACAGGGCTCCTGCTCCTGTGCCCACACCATAGGCGTAATGCACCCAGCCAGAGGGGTGGCTGACATATGCCTTGGCAGTGTAGGTGATGGGCATGGTACACAGTGATGTGTGCCATGTCGACTCTTTGTTTTGTCCTGCACCCAGACACTCAGCCTGCAAGGGCAGTGTGTGTGTAAGGGTACAGGGCCTCTGAGGGTGGCACAATGAGTGCTGCAGCCCTTAGAGGCCTTCCCTGGTCAAAAGGCCCTGGGTACCTAGGGTACCATTTACTAGGGGCTGACATGTGGCTAGGGTTTGCCAATTTGGAGTTTGTGTGGTTTAAGGAAGGAACATAGGCCCTGGGCACCTGATTGGCAGGAACCCAGGGTACACTCAATCGAAGTACATTCAGCAATTTAGCAAAACGTGGGGGCATACCATGCAAGAAAGATGGCACTTTCTCACAGCAGTGCAGTGCCACATGGGGTCCTTCCACCTCCCGTGCAGCACCGGCACCCCAGAGGCCTCTGTCCAGCCAACACGAGGGCACTTAGGCCGCAGTGGCGCACGATATGCGGAAGGGCGTCCTCCGAATGTCAGCCCAACTAGGCCCCAGGCAGCAACACATGTGGGGCAGTAGCGTCTGCCACCCGCCCCCTCCCCCCCTTCACTGCCCCACGCGCAGATGGTGGCAGCAGCCCTCACCAGAGCCGCAGCGTCGTTCAGTTAAGTGTATGTCCCGCACGACTCTGTGCAGTCTCTCGGTGTTTGCCGCCCCTCCCAGTCCTCACCACTCCAGATGCCGTCGTCTACCAGCTCTGACAAGTCCGTTCCTCCCGCAGTGCCCCACCGTGCAGTGCGTTCCATTTTTGCCCACCAGCCGGATCCAGGTATCCCAGAGTGTAGTCCCGGTCAGATTTCCCCCATCTTGGGACTGCTCCTCCGGCAAACCTGCTGCGTGGATTGTAGCCCCAAAGCCTGGGCGCCAGCACACAAACACCTCCAAGCTGCACCCCTGTTGCCTGCATCGGCAAGCACGAGCACAGGGGCCACAACGATGAATGGGTGGGGGAAGACGGGCCCGGGGCCAAATATTGTGGGTTCCCAGCAAGGTAAGTGCCAGATAATTAGTGTGAGTGGCGGAACTCGCTCCAAGTGTGTCCACCATGAAGGCCTCCTTAGCCAAGTTAGGTTTACTTATTATTAAATATGATGTTTTGTAATGTAATTTTTTTTATATAAAAATATTGTACAAGATAAGATCATACGTTAGACATCGAAAATATTTATTCTTGCAAATGATTGTTGTGACTCCTCTTTCCTTAATAAACAAGCATTTACAATGCAACTGTCTCGGCATTGTTAAAGTTAGAGCTATTGGCATTGCTCATGACATTATTTTTGTTTGTTTTTGTTTTTAAAACATTTAAAGAAACGATAGTTTAAACATAATAGTATTAAAACGTGTCATCAAGCGCTATGCTAGCAGCAACACCAAAAACCATAAAAAGAAAATTCACATTTTACAGAGACACGCACACACCAGTTCATAATCCACCCTCCTGCGGGTGTGGTAGTCAGTGAACAGGACCAGTGTTTGCAAGCCTGTGACGCTTAGAATGGTAACTAAATGCCTACGGATGATAGGGTTGTGGGTAAAGGGATCCAGGTGTAATAGAAATGTGGTTCCCTGGTGGCATGCGACTTCGCTGAATGAGGGGGTGTTGCAGGAAGACAAGAGTCCGAGAAAGGTGATCGGGAGCAGACGCGGATGCTCAGATACTCAAGCAGAGAATGTCCTCATACTGGAAGATCAACCACGGTCCCAAGTACCGAAGGAAGATAATTGAAGCCTACCACTGCGTGCTGAACAGACCGCAGGATAGGACTAGTCTGCTGGCTCGTGTACAGAAGATCGAACAAGTACCAGGATTGTTAATTATACTGGTGCAGTCACCAGTGCACAGGCCAAGAAGTGCCTTGTAGTACAAACTCACCGAACACGGAAAGGTTCCGTGTACAAGAAAGAGATTAAGAAGGGAAAACGAAAGCACGCCAAGAACAGAGGGCGTCATTTCGAAACACCAACTATGCATTCCCTGACGAAAAATTACCGTAAAAAATCACCCCTCCTGCTCCGTCATGAGGAGATTGTTAGTAGCCGTCAGGTCAAAAAAACGAACCACAACAACTTTTTATATTTCTGAGCAACAGAACTGGATGCGTCAGAAAAACGAAATTAGGCATTTACCTTCTGACTTAATTACATTTTGATATCCACAAGAAGGGAGGCACCACACTGACAAAAGAGGGCACTGACATGGAACAGGCAACTATTGTGCTGCCCGCATCCTCGCTGCAAGCGGGGGATAAGAACGGAGCCTTGTTTCCTCACTAGCATAAGAAGGGTTCTCGGCAGTGCTTAATTAGTAAAAAATTAAGTGCCAGGGCTCTCGTCAGGAGTCTGCTGCAGCTTGCACCACAGATTGCCCCTTCCAGCACTGCCAGTGATGGTAACAACTCAACTATTAACCATCACACTTCTACAAGTGTGACAATTTGGACTATTTTAGGCCCCCAAATCTATAAGAACGACTTGGGCGGCAGGTAATAGTAATTTTTTAAATATATTTAATTAATACTTAACTGTTGTTGTGAGCATCTCTAATATGGCCAGACAGCTCCATCTGTCACAAGCACTGGTGCTGACAATTAAGTGCCGGTGCCGAGCACCGGAAAGCACCGGCTCAAATTAAGCACCGGTTCTCGGTGTCTGTTGCCTTACCTGGCGAGAGCCATGAACACCGCCGCCTTTCTGCTTGACCTCGGAGAAACGCAGCAGCATTTTCTGATTCGGGGGCGTGTTTTTCTTTCTCTCCTCTTGCCATTGGCTGGAATGTTTACATTCCAGAGGAGAGAAAGAAAGTAAAAAACACGCCCCCGAATCCGAAAAAGACGGGGCTTGTTTAGAGAGACAAAGCTCTTCTCCAATGGCTGACCAGCATTTAAGAGGCCTGCCAATGGAGAAGAGGGAAGAAGAGGGGCGGGTTCAAGCCCCACTTCTGGATATCATTAAATCTCGCGAGCGAGACTGCGCAAGCGCAGCCTTTGCTAGCCGAGACCTAAAAATGCATTCTCCTTACATTACTCATAGGTAGCTCGTCCTCCTCTTTTAACCTCTTCCATGCTCATAACGTCTCCCAGCTGTCATGAGTCACAATGGGCGTGTGCGAACGACGGCCGGGAGACGTCATGACCACGCCCGCGATTGGAATGTCCAGCACTGCGGCGGAATTTGCGCCGCAGTGAAGAGGTTAATATAAATCTACTAAAATTCATGACATTATTCAATTGTTTGCCTTCTAATTTTGCCTTTAATAATGGTTATATTTTCCTGGATATGTTCCTCCTTGATATAAAACTAATGATCATTGGAAGGTTACAGGGTCCAAATAGCCCAATTAGACATTGTCCCAATACAAAAATAAAAACTTTCTTTAGTAGACAAACCTAGGTTTGCTACCAGATGTGCTGGTGTATTATATAACTTAAACCGTTGCTTCTAGAAGCTGGTTCTACAGTCCCTCAAATAATCGTGTAAACCTTCCACTTCTCCACATTAGTGATGAACCATACAGGGCAAATGTAACAATGAATGATATGTTAAATTGGCTGAATACCTTTAGTTTCAGTTTGATTTTATTTTTACACTCTGTTGAGGAAAGGCCTGATTAGAACACAAGTTCAGGATTAATTCATACCTGGAAAACAGTTGCGACAGTTGTTTTTTGGAAATTTTAAAATCCGCTTGCTTTTCCTGCCTCACTCCATTCCATTTGTTACTTCTAACATAATTGGTCCATAGTTTCACAAAAAGTTTCCATTGGTAATTGCCGAGAATCACATTAATGCTAACTCTATAAGTGGCAAAGTGCTTATCTTCGAAGTCTTAATGTTGTTCAAATTCTGCCCTTAGAAATGGTTAACCTCCAGGGAGCAGCTTCAAAAATTACTTGTGCCATATGTTATTGTCCGCAGTACTTTTCTCTCAAATACTTTAAAGGCACTGATAATTGTGGAAATATCAGCCTTGCTTAAATTTGTGGGTGTAAGTACCAGTGAAGACTTCAGACAAAGCTTGTATCCAAGATATTTGGATGTGTTGACTATCCAAAAGATTTAATTCAATACACCATCTATATGTTGTGCTGTGGCTTTTTGTCCCCAGTGTCATAATTTTGCATTAGTAATTTTTATTAGCATGAAGTGCTAAGGAGTTTAACCAAGTCTGATTTTCTTTGCCAGACCGCTGTTGAATGAAGCATGCCACATTGTGTGCGAGGATCTTAGTCACCTGTTATTCAAAGTTCTTTCTAAGTTGGGTGAAAAAGTTTCCTACTGTTGAGGATAGAATATTGGACAAGGCAGGCTATATTTTAAAGGGTGTATAGCAGGAAAGGTAAAAATCTATATCACACACACCCCTTTTAATCAGTAATTATTGTCCTCCATTGAGCCATGATCTCGAAATAAAACGATGATGTTGGTATTAATGAGGACACAGTGAAGAAAATAAGCAAAAAGATTATGGGATGCTCATTATATATTTTTTTATGTAATGGAATTATCCTGCTTAAATCTATTGTTTAGTAAAAAAGTTACCAGTTAGGCAATCGTGACACGAGTGACCTTTACTGTTTTTTTGTTTTCTTCATGATTATATAGTTTGCACTGTTCCTGCTTTGGTGAAAGAAGGTTGTGATTGAACTTACTGGTATATTCCTTTCTTTTTAAAAGTATGTTAAAACAAAAAAACATTTCTTGTCTGAAATTGAGTCCAACTTTCCTGGACCGAGGGAAATGCTTCCTTAGTAACCAATGCTCAGACATTTAGAGAGTTCTCTCCTTTGATAACTTGAATCCATCCTAAACTATTGATTTTTGTTTAAAAACTTTTTTAACCCTTAAATGTATAATCTTTTTTTCTATTTTTGTACTTTCTCATATACCACAATCTTAATATGCAATTCGTGAAATGATCTTTCATAATCAAAACATACCTTATCGGACTATCCATGAGGCTTCTTCCTAGAATTCACGTACCCCTTTGCAAACAGTACACTGTGTTCTTCACATCCCTAATAATGTTCACTAGTGCAGTAATTTGACCGTAGAAATCTTTTTCTGATTATATTAATATATTAGAACATTGGAATGTTGCGAGCTCCATTGAAGACAGTGTGTTACGGCTAACAAAAATAAGCCTTCTGCACCAACATTCCAATGTATGTATTACTGTTTCTATCTTTTTACATCCTCAGTGAGGGGTATGTTCTAATAGCCTCAGAACTCTTCTGCCTTGGGCTATACTGGTTAACGGCTCTCTCCCTCGTTATAGTCCCCTGCTTGTGACTCAGACCTAGAACTCTAGTTCAGGGCCTTTAAAAACCAGTACACCCTTCGGCAGTGGGCTATATGTGTCTAGAGCCTTTTCAAGGGAGTGATGATTTTGACCACATGCTGTTAGACGCTGATTTGCATCCTTTTCTCACGATACAATAACTTCAAGAATTTTTTTTAATGTGATAAATGCTTGCTTCTCTGGTTTACAATTCTCAGGTTTCATATATTGACGTAAATGCAGATCAACTCAGTAGCTGAACTATCCAATGTGGAGCTGAAGATGAAAGCTGGAAGATCATCACCTAGAAATGAGCCACTGAGTAGAAGTACAAGTTCGAGGCATGTGTGCTGTAGATACACATGCTTTGCATACTCCTGCCATTTGGTGTTGGGCCAGTATGTTTGCAAGTTGTTTTTCTTCAAAGAAGTCCTTTCCAGTCATGAGGCAAGGTGACCCCTCCTTTTGGTGATTGTGCACAAGGGCATTGAGTTCATTGTTAGATTGTTTTCTTTCCACCATCTGGTTCAGGCGTGGTTTGTGTTCCGGTTTGAGACCGTTCGTCGGGATCCCTTCCTTTTGCAACCCACTGTACCCTCGTCTGTATTATTCCAAACGTGTTTCCAATCCTCCGCGTGTCTAAAATTGGAAAACTTTCACAGTTGGATCGACAAAACTCCAACTTCGCCGTCAGGCCTAGCCTGTTTTTTTCACTTTCACTCGAGAGAACAACATTGAGTAAATCTGCCGATGGAACGGAATCTGTTCCAATTCTGCCCTCTGTGCCTTTCCAAATATCTGCTCAGTCTTTCACAAAGTTTGTAACTTGTGCTTGTCTCTAGAGCACAAGGAAGAAGACTGCAACGCCTGTCGCTCATTCAGCTCAAAGAAGGCCCTCCGAGACTGCCGGAATTGAAGGAAAGAAATGCAGTGACAAAACATCAGAGACCCCTGACCTCTTCAGAGAAGATACTGAACAGGAAGAAATGGAAGCCTCGGCAGCGGAGGAAGAAGAGGCCTTCTCCTTCCAAGATTCATATTCAGAGCTGGATATAGAACTGGAGTCCAAGGCTGTTCCAGCCAGTCAAGGTGCTGTGAGTATCCAAGCCCCTTTACCCACAAAACCCGCTTCCATCAAATATAAGGCTTCCGGGCCACTACTACCATCAGGCAAGTGCAGGCACTGAGACTCTGCTTCCAACGCACCGCCTTCTGGCTCTGCACCGAAAGCACCTCAAGCCTTCCTGCTCAAGTCGAGACAACACAGTTTCGGCACCTAAAGCTTCAACTCCGAAAGGCAAAGACAAATCCAGCTCTGTACCGAAAATGTCGGCACCCAAACAAAGATACTCTTCAAAACCCTCCAGAGCCAATTTTGGAAACCATGCAACAAAAGCTGGATCCAAAACAGAAAAAAACTGTATATAAATCCGGACACTGGACATATCACAGCAAAACCTCCCAAAGAAAGATACACTGGATATATAATCCCTCTTAAAAAGGACGTGGCGACCAGCCCTCTTCACCCTATTTCTCCGACCCCTCCACCCAAGTACCTATTGTACCACCATAAAACCCTCAAGACATAACACCACAGGGCTCCTCATGTACAGATCCCGATACAGTGGATGGGGATCACACTTCTGGACAACCACCACCAGATCCATGGAATGATTACAATATAGATCCTCGTACAGATACAGACCCAGCACTATGATGACACACAATACCAGGAATTAATTGCCAGGGCAGCTACATACCACGTAATCTTTAGAAGATTTCTTGTTTGAAACATTAGGGATCACACATAGGACATAGGACATGCTGAGGATACTTTTTAAGATCCACTGAGGACCCGTATTATAACATCTAGGGTGGATAAGAAATATAAACCACCACCATCTGACCCAATTTTTATAAGAGCCCCCTGCTTCCTTTAGATTCCTTGGTTGTCTCCAATACTCATAAAAGAGCAAATTCACAAACTACAAGGGCTGCACCACCTCCCGACAATGAGTCCAAACTAATAGATGCCTCGGGTAAGAGTGACTGCACAATCAGTCAACCACTGGCATATAGCTAATACACATGGTCTTTTGGCTAGATACGATAGTGGCCACTGGGACGAAATGGAAGACTTACTCCAATATCTCCAGAGGAGCATAGAAAAAGGGAGCAGGAACTATTATAGGAGGGAAAACTAATTTCTAATTCCTCTTATTAGGTGTGTGTTAGATGCTGCAGATACTGCAGCCAAAGGATTCAACACTAGTATTCTCCTCAGGAGACACACATGGTTGTGAATCTCTGGTTTTAAACCAGAAGTACAACAAACCATACTAAATGCCCCCTTTGACAAGGAACATCTTTTTGGTCCTCAAGTGGATGAATCGCTTGAAAAAATGAAGAAAGATACAGATGTAGCAAAATCTATGGGGGCATTACAGACACCCTCTAACGACTCCTTTTGCTGCTCATTTTATAGGGAAGGCTCCACAAGTACCTCCACCGATGCCAGAACATCTTTTTATAAAACACAAAATCAATCCTCCCCTCCAGAAGATTTTCCGAAGGCGGTTACAGAGGGAACTATTTTAAAGGCAGCTGTAGATGCACTCCAACACGTACCTCTCCATCTCCCAACAAACAGTGACTTAATAACAATTCACCCCCAATCATCATACACTTGTCGGGGGAAGACATCATACATTTCTTCCCATTTGGCAGTCAAAAACATAACATTATTCAACATGTTTATTGTCTGGAGCTCACCAGCAATCCTCTCAATATTCCACCTCGCATTCACAATCTCTCTCTAGAACCCCAACAACTGCTCAAACAAGAGGTACAAGCTGCTCTTCTAACAAAAGGAGCTATGGAACCAGTTCCAATAAAACACCACGGCTTGGGGGTTTCACTCACTTCAATTCCTAATTCCGAAAAAGGACAGTTCTCTAAGACCAATATTAGATATCAGACCTCCAAATTTATACATACTGTCAGAACACTTCCATGTGGTCACACTTCAACAAGAGCTTCACCTCTTACAACAAAGGGCTGTATTTGGATTAACTGCTGTACTCGGAGTATTCACCAAATGTCTAGCAGTAGTAGCAGCTCATCTAAGAAGACAACAAATTAATGTCTTCCCATATCTAGACAATTGGCTCATCAAAGCCAACACACATCTCGAGTGTTTACAACATACTCAAATTACAATAAATCTTCTTCATCAATTGGGATTCACAATCCGTGTGCAAAAAATCTCATCTTCAATCTACACAACTGCAACCCTATCTAGGAGCTATCCTAAACACTCAAACCGGTTTAGCCCAATGCAGCCAGAATTCACTTTCTTCAGACATTGCTGCTACTATTCCAGAGCAACCAATATCTGACAGTAAGAAATTTCATACACCTTTTAGGGATGATTTCATCATGCATTTCCATGCAATATTAAACATGCATCCTCTATAGGAATGCTTAGCACACAAATGGAATTAATCGCAGGGTCAACTAAAAGATCTAGTGTTGGTAGACAACTGCATCCATCGCTCTCTGCAGTGGTGGAACACCCAAAACTTGTCAAAATGGTGGCCATTTATCGACCCTGTTCCACAAGTCGTGCTCCCAGTGGATGCATCCCTTGCAAGGGGGGGTGGGGGGTCTCCATCTTCAACATCTAACAGTTCAGGGTCTCTGAGACACCAAACACAAAATTCTCCACATCAACTACCTAGAGCTCCTAGCTGTTCACCTAGCGCTCAAAGCATTTTTACCTCCCCTAATAGGGAAAGTTGTCTTTGTCCGGACGGACAATATGACATCTATGTCCTATGTACAAAAACAGGGGAGAGCACAATCTCTACAGTTATCATGCCTCTTTAGGACCATTTAGGGTTGGGCAATACATCACAAAATCCAATTACTTGCAGAACTCCTTCCAGGGACTGACCACAAATTTGCCGACCTCCTTGGCAGGATGCAGCAACAAGTCCACAAGTGGGAACTCCACCTCAAGTTCTCCTCCCATACTTTCACAAATGGGGGTTTCCACA
This sequence comes from Triturus cristatus, assembly GCF_964204655.1. NCBI lineage: Eukaryota > Metazoa > Chordata > Amphibia > Caudata > Salamandridae > Triturus > Triturus cristatus. Next base: position 405,736,438 of record NC_140591.1, read on the forward strand.
GGGATCTTTTCGCAACAGTAGAGAACTCAAAATGCCAAGACTTCACCTCCAGGTTTCCACACCCTCTATCCAAAGACAATGCCCTATGGATGAATTGGTCAGGGATATTTGCTTGTGCTTTTCTGCCTTCCTCTTCTTCCATGTTTGGGGTGAGCGGCTCGAACAATTATCCCTCACCTTTTATTCTAGTTGCTCCCACATGGGCCTGTCAAGTATGGTTCACCACACTTCTAGAACTCTCAGTAGTCCCACATCAGAAGCTTCACCTCATCTTAGACCTTCCTACTCCGAACCATGGAGAAATCAAACATTCAAACCCCAGGGAGCTCTAACGAACGACTTGGCTCCTGAAGTCATACAGTTTAGATACCTAAATTTACCACCAGATCGCATGACAATTCTTAAAGAAGCAAGAAAGCCTACTACTGGAGAATTCTATGCCACAAAATGGAAACTGTTTTTTATATATCGTAATAACCAAACGATTGATTCATTAGATGCTTCTATGCACAAATCATTTATTTATTGCATCAACAACGTGCAGGCCTAGCCTACAGATCTATATGTCTACACCTTGACGCAGTAACTGCTTATCTTCAAAACAGACATTTTCTTTATTCAAAGTACCAGTGATTAAAGCATTTATTGAAGGACTTAAAAGAGTAATACCACTAAAAGTGCCACTGGCACCTGCATGGAACCTTAATATTGTTCTAACAAGACTTATGGGTCCACCTTTTGAACCATTGCACAATTGTCCACTGTAATTCCTTTCCTGGAAAGTTGCTATCTTGATTGCTATCACTTCACTAAGACAGGTCTGTGAGCTTTATGCACTACCTTTAGAAGAACCATTCTTCCAACTCCATAAAGATAGTGGTTCTTTGAACTAACCCAAAGTACCTTCCAGAAGTAGTCTACTTTTCATATATACAATCAGTTAAGTTACCCGTTTTCTTCCCTCAACCTGATTCAGTGGAAGAAAGAGCACTACATACTTAAGATGTCAAGAGCATTATTGTATTATATTGATAGAACAAAAGATTTTCACAAAACAACTGTTTGTTGCCTTTGCTCCCCCTCATAAAGCCTATTTCTAAATCTGGTATTTCGAGATGGATTGTTAAATGTATACAAACATGCGATGTTAAAGCCAAAAGAACTTTTCTATCCCTCCTAGAACACGTTCTACTCGTAAAATGGGAGCATCTATGACCTTTTTAGGTAACATTCCTATTGCTGACATTTGCAAAGCATACATGGTCTACACCACACACATTTACTAAACATTATTGCGTGTATGTAGTAGCACGTCAGAAAAGCCAATGTAAGACAAGAAGTGCTAAAAACACTTTTTCAAACCACTGCAATGCCCACTGGTTAGCCACCACTTTTGGAGCGTATTGCTGTACAGTCTATGCAAAGCATGTGCATCTACAGCACACATGCCTCAAACGGATTATGTTGCTTACCTTGTAAGAATCTGTTCTTGGCATGCAGAGCTGTAGATTCACATGCGCCTTCCCTCCTCCCCGGACACCTATGGTTGTTGCAGTTCTTATTTACGTTATACATGCATGGATATCTCTATACTACACTTACTCCATTCTCACGCTCTTGTTGCGGGAAAACAATCTAACAATGGAGTTGATGCCCATGCACACTACTACCGAAAGGAGGAGTCACCTTGCCCTGTGACTCACAGAGGCTCTTAACTGAATGTGAGAACACACTTGTGGGAAATCCATGAAATAACGAAGTGTGATGTGATGGCCTCAGTAAGTAAATATATTGTGTTTTGAGCTGGCCATTCGGATTAGGAATGAGTGTACTCCTCTACCTGATTTACCCCTTCTCAATCTCAGACAATATAGACTTAGATTTATTGTTTGGCTTGATTTGTTTGGGAAATCTTAGTTCAGTGATAAATATCTGTCAGAAATGTTACACATCTTATCAGAAAATTATTTTTGGATTCTGTGCTGCTCAGTCCTCCTTTGACATTTGTCTCTCTGCAGACCGGTCCAGAGTAACGTAGGGTTGAAGCTAGTACATTCCAGTTACTTACACCGCACCTATATCACCCCAGTCTTTTCACATAGAATAGACCCCATTGAAAGAGATGGATGTCATCGGTGTCGGAGCAGGCCCGCAACCTTCCTTCACCTAGCTTGATACTGTTCCCCGGTACGTGTTTTCTGCGACTTAGTGGTCCGAAGATTGGAGTGTTTTGAAGGTGTGATAATGGAAGTAGACCCTGCCACATGTCTATTGGGGAATGTCAAGAAACAAAAGGGGAGGAAAATGGAGTGGAAATTTATGCAACTGGCCCTGATACTAGCAAAAAGGCGGGTTGCTGATTTCATGAATGACCCCTTCAGGTCCTAATTAACCGGGATGGATGAAAGATGTTACAGGGCAGTAGCAGAAGAGATGCACCTCCATCCGTGTAGAAGGCACAAACGTGTGGTGTAAGATTTGCAAACCTGGGGGTTACTCCTTACAAGGTCGAAGAGTATGTCTCTGAAGACGATATGCAGGAGGCTGAGGGTTGAGGGAATGCCAACAACCTTGGGAAGTGGTGCACATATCTGGGGAGAAGGATGACTGGTGCTTTCAAATGTAATGCTTTGGAATCAATGGTACCTTTGTAAGGAATTATTGCTGTTGAATGACAAGTGTGGGAAGATGGCTAAACTGTTTGAAAATGTTACTGGTACAGAGCTTATAATGTATTGAATGATTTAATATAATAATTCTTTAAAAAAAAAACCCTCCAGCTGTCTGCCGCAGACAGAGAATTGTCTACAATAGGCCACAGAGCCAATCCTTGCTCAGGATTGGATTGCTTTCATGTCGGTCTCTGTTGCATTGCTCCTATTAGTGGCGTCACTTCCTTTCTGTGCCTGATCCGCCCACAGGAGCTTTTTAGGTCTCGCTGAGTCAGCACGCACGCGCTGCTCGGAGAGACTTTAGTAGGTGAGTTTTCAAAGTGCTGCTGGCTGGCGACAAGCTTGCGTTCATGCGCGAACCACCAGCCTTCAGCAGCACTTTGAAAACTCACCTACTAGTCTCTGAGAAGCAGCGCATGCGCGCTGACTTAGCGAAACTAGTCGTGCACTCACGTTAAGTCTTTCTTTCACCTTTTTTACCCACACGCGCACTTGGGTCGAATTCCGGTTTCGGAAAGATATAACTTCCGGGTCTTCCTCCCGTCTCGAAATCAACACTCTCCAGATACGCTCTGGCAACTGGATTCACTCGTCTCCACATACATTTTGCAGGTATGAGGGCACCTTCCACTATACTGGGATTTTTAGTTATTTACACGTGATTTGGTGTACAAATTGGGAACCACTTTCCTGTACTTTTTTGTCACCACTCAAAATTAAGGGCATCGTTTGTGATTCCAGTCATTCACACACCACTCTGCATCATGTAATCCATTAAGATCTGCATTCTTGCACTTTTGTTGTCACCGTTTATGAATGTTCACGGGTATTACTTGCTATTACTTATGCACCTAGTACGAGTATGAGAGACACTACGTGTGAAAGACACGCCTCATTTTTGTTTTACGTTGCTGGTCTAACATCTTCCTCGTGCTACAGCATGTGTTTTCCGCCACTTGTTGGATAAATGGGATTTTGTTTCTTTTGAGCATACTACAATTACACACATTTAATCTGGTTCCGAACACTATGGCGAGTTGCTCTGTTTTAAACAAATTTCACGGGGATTGAACATACTGAAGATTAAATTGAGTTTTCTGTGTATTATAATTTGGTACATAGGTCTTGGATTAGACAGGTAATTGAGCGCTACTTTTCTGTTCTAGGAGAAAACCCCATGAAGAAGGGCAAATGCCTGAAATGCATTGGGGACCCTGTTAATCATGTGAATATCAATGGCTATAAAAAAATGAAGATAATTTGATATTAACATTATAAAAAGAAGAAAATTAAATGGATTGATTAAACAAGCATTGGCATAGCCAATAGGTCTCGCCTTGGGGACCTTATAAGTGTTTAGCCATGCAACGGTTGATGTTCTTGCACCAAGGATATTGTGCTACATAACTAAATACTTATAAGGTCCCAAAAGCGAGACCTATTGGCTATGCCAGTGCTTGTTGGTTTCGTCAGCGGTACAGTAGTCATTCATCCTGCTACGAAAGCAACATTCAATCTAAGAAATCAGAGCTACGTTTAAACACCAGTTTGCTGCGTTTCAGTACCATCTAGTGGTCACTGGGAAAACTGCATATGAAATGTGGACGATTCAACATCGATCTTGACACAGCTGCAATGCCGATTGGTCTGGTCTCTCTTGTAAGTAAAAGTTAGCAAGACCAATTGGCATTTCCAATGCTTGTCCACTTAGCTGTGTTTTCCCCTTCCTCGGCACCTATCACTTAAAGCCCTTGGATATTTGAGCATTAAAACAGATATAACTACTTATGTATTCTGTTGTCTAAGCCCAGTTCTAAAGAACTTGGATTCTTTCAAATGTTCAGAAGCTCTACACACATGCATACGCGCACAGTAAACAAATTCATTCTCTGTTTGAGATGGAACATTGTACTTCATTGTAATTCATCTTGTTCAGTATTTGAATCGGCTTAACCCTGGTTACCTTAGGTAGCATTTCTATGTATGCATATAAAGACATCTTGGGTCTAACATTTTTAATTTCAGGTATTCTGTGAAAGATTTACTTTGTAGTTTTGCTCCTTCTCCTCCGCAGGAGTGGCCTGAGAGGTGTCTAAACGGAAATGTTATCACTATACAAAATGTATGCCTTGTGAGTGTCCCTTACAGAGCAGCTGTTTGGGAGGGAGAGCCCCACCCATGTGCTACAAACCATTCTCGCACGGGTTCCATTTACGACAGTGAACATGGCTTCATTGGTACTTGCTCTTTGACTGCTAAGTAATAGGCTGTTTAGATAATATAAGGAGAACATTGAACCTTTTAAAATTCATGACTAGCTTCCAGCAGATCTTCTCTCCGACCCTCACACGCGTTGTGTTTCACTTTGGGTAACCTCCATCTGGTGAATCTGTGAGCATTCTCCCACATTTGGTCTTTAATAGATTTGCTTTCTTGAACTATTCCCCGCTGTGAATCTTGGAATCATTGTTTAAAGAGCAGGATTCGTGAGCATTTATTTAACTTTGCTGCCAGTCTGTCCACTTGTTTATATGGTCTGAACTGTAGCTAATGAGGCAAAGAGAACTCACAGGCTTCTATAGCTCAGATTTCTTTTCTTTCTTTACCGCACTTCAGGTTTAACGAGGGAATACTCTTTGTGCAGCGCTTTACCTCAGATTTACTGTTTGTACTCCAACAGAATTCTCCCATTTTTAATTCACAGAAGGACATGATGCAAGACCTTTACAACCCTCGAGGTGGCCATCTGATGTGTCAATACATTGTTATGCACCTTAAATAGCACCTTGGATCTTCCATGTCCCCCGCACACAAGTGCTATGGGACTCAGTAGCCCAACCTCCATAAAGATGCTCCTTTCAAAATTCTGCTGCTTGTTTTATAGAAAAAGAAGAAAAACTGGTGGGACATGGATAAAGATGAAGACTGGGGGGATGGCGTGTCTAGTCAGGATTTGATAAAGTGCTCATGACAATTATAAAGCCTCTGATATGGGGCAGGCAGTGCCTCTTCTGCATGATGCAGCCAGATTTCCCTCTAATTGACCTAGCTTTTCAGAAGTTGTTTATTAGTGCCCATAGCAGATATCTGCCAATCCTAATGGTCCATTTGATGCATTCCTATACTTCATTACTTTTTGGTAAAAGGGTCTGTTGTGCATGAAGAACAAAGATACTGGTTCTACAGGCATTACAAAATACAAGGGCCCAGAGATGTCACCTGCATGCATTCTAAACCTAGAAGAAAAGGATTCAGTTAGCTCTGCCACACATTGTGGAGGTCCCAAAATTAATTCTCACCATGCACAGTGGTTCCATATTGCATAGAAAGAAAGTCTAAACATAGCTGCGTACTTTTGAAGCCACATCAGTGAAAGTGGCCAGTGCAATTGTCCTTTCGTGACAATGTGACGAACAACGGTCGCAACATAGTGCCTTTTATAGACTAGCAGCGAGAATATAGTTGAACCTAAGCCACTTCAGTCCTAAGTGTAGTATGTAGCTTGCGGTGCGTTTTGGAGCACACTTTCGTAAATATATCACTAAAGCATTGTGGAGTAGCACACTATCATTTACGGACAGCACATTTTGCATTGAAATAGCTATTACATATTCAGACACACAGTTTTTATTTTTAAAACTATATAGCATACAAATGATGTATGGAAATCGGGGTTCAGTATCTTGTGCATCATCAAGTAAAAGTATCTTTTTTTTGTTTAGATCCAATTAAAATTCTTGCTACCATCACACTTCAGAATTAAAAGCAAAAGTGCTTCATTGTTGCCTTCCTGACTGCTAATATATTCTGAATTGTGTACAGTTCATTTGCAGATATTTGAATGTTCTTGCGTCTTCCAAAATAATACCGTACAGCCTTTTCTTTCACAGCTACAAATGGGGGTGCACCAGGCGAAGTCCAAGACACTAATGCAGTATCAAACGTCTTTATTTCAACGTAATTCCTTCTATAGGTTAATAACCTAAACCGCGCCGCACACGCGTTTCGTTCTCACAAGGAGAATTTCATCAGGGCTTGGTAACACGAAAGCGCAGAGCCCAATCGGGCTATACTCCACAGTCGATGATCCATTTATTGAGCTGGCCATCGGGGGAAAGTTCCCAGGGCTTAATGTTGCCCGTAGACGTAAATCAAGTATCTTTAGTTCCTCTGTCCATGTCCCAGTAGGTGACATGGACTGAGTAAGTGTCTTGGACTTCATTTGCCTGGTGCACCTCCATTTGTAGCTGTCCTTTCAGGATCTGGAATACAGAGCTGCCACACAACAGCTGGTGCTGGGGTATCAGTGCACAGGACTATCAATTAAGGAAACTTTCGTGAGGTGCAGAACTATAAGTCCACTGTTGAAACTTTTCTCTCATGTTAGCCTTTTCTTACTCAATTGATGTACCCCTGCATGATTGTCACACAGTTCGCTTGAAAACTCCTCTCTTTGCACTCAGAGAAGGAAAGGGAAACATCAATCCCATGTTAAAAAAACAAAAAATAAGTAGCAATTTGTCAGAAGACATAGCCTTGTGCTTGACCTCTTTCTTTGAAGCACCGCAAATGTGACAAGAAAAATACAAAATGTAAAGGCATCTTTATTTATTGATCTTTCACGACACCAGAAATCGCCTGGCAACCACAGTTTGGTAAATGCTACTTTATTGGATGTTGTAGCTCAAGGCTCATCTCATTACTAACCAGGGTTCGGTACACATGGTAAGGTGGAGAGACTGTGCATAGTGCATTTCTCAGGCAATGTTAAATGAGTGCGCACTGCCGCGGAGTATTTGGGATTCCCAATGACTGGATTAGGGCTTCCAAATGAATTTGTAAAAGATACCCAAGTTGGATAACAGTGATTACAAAGAAGCATCATGTTTATTCTGCATTGAAATTCATACTTGGTCACTGAGGAATTGTCTCCAATCTGTAAATAATGGGACTGCTGATGAAAGAAACCTCAGGCTTTATATCCAGATAGTTTATTTCATCTAGATATGCCGTTCGCCATGCTAAATACAACCTGGTGGAGGATCGCCTTCCCCGTTCTGGTAGATATCTACCACGGGCATGCATTTGATTGTTTCATCGTTTCAAAGCATAGTTGGATGTTTGGGATGCTGTGCTGTGCACAATCTCCTGTTTTGTAACTCCACCAAACCAGGTTGGAGCAACAGCTACTTGAATCCAATTTAGATCAACCTGGCCTTCTGCACACAGGGTGCTTTTAAAGTGGAAAGAGAAATGATTATTTGATAGATATCTAGTTGCAGATTCCTTACTTGAGAATCCTCCCCAGGTGTGAGACTGGATCCAGAAATATTTCCCCACAGCTCTGTATCAACATTGTACACTGGATGTGACATAGACGTAGTCCATAAAACTCCCTCGCTGACGTCAGTTCCTTTTTTTCCGCGCTTGCAAAGCAGGTCCGGAGAGGTTATGGGCTGTTTTTTCAGGCCCATCTCGATGTCTTGTCGAGAGAACAGTGTGCTATTTTCAGACTATTTCTTTTGGGGTTAAATCCTGCGGAACTTGTGATAGACAGATGTCGTTCATGAAGCTGCATACTGTATGTTGATGGTGCCTTGGAGAACACCATGACAAGGAGTGCGGTTCCTGCCAACTTCTTTGTCCGAAGGCATTAAAAGAGTGCTGTATGAAACTCCTGGCAATGCCCTTTTATGAGAAACTGCAGCTTTGTCACACCTCACCGAAGTCCAGAGACCGATCGGAGTCGTTCGGATGAGGGGTTGCCTCTGTCAACGTCAGGGAAGGCTCAGAGAGCCCAACGGTCAAAACGGAAGTCTGGCGCCGTCCCCCAACCTTTGGTTGAGGAGCAAGAGTGTTCCCTGTGCCCCCCTATGTATTCTAGAGCCAGGGCGAGACTAGCCCAAATGCTGGAATATTATTGTTCGAGGCATATGAGCTGCAGATTACACACTTTAGCGTAGATCGCCATCTGGTGTTGGGCCCGGATGTTTGCAGTTTGTTTTTCCTCTTGGAAAGTGTTTTGAAGTCGCAAGGTCGGCGACTCCTCCCTTGGATCGTATTGCGCATGGGCTTCGGCTCCATCCTCAGATTGTTTTTTTCCGCCATCGGGCTCGGATGTAATACTTCGCGCTCCGGTTCCGAACATTCCAGTTCGACGATCGAAGCGGAATCCTCGCTCTTCGCGGTATTGTTCAGATCCTGATCTCCTCAATCACCTTCTCTTCGACACACCTTCGATTCCAGTCATCGACGGCCTTCGTGCCTATCCAAACTCCGGTCCCGGCTGATGGAAAGAACTCCATTCAAGAAGTGCCCTCGATGTGGGTCCAAATTCCTAGACACCGATCTTCATGAGGTGTGCAACCTCTGCCTCTCCCCTGAACACGAGGCTCGAGACTGTCCCGCCTGCAAGTCTTTCAGATCCAAAAAGACTATTAGAGATCGAAGGGCCAGACGAAAAATGGCGCACTCCTCGACTTCCGTTCCAGTCGACATCTTCGGGGACGACGTCGAAGCTCCGGGACAGCAGCACACCGAAAAGGACCTAGTCAGTGCTTCCGAAGCCGACGACTCGGACGTGGAGGCCATCACCCCGGCGCAGAGGGTCGTGAGTAAAATACCCCCTCCCACACCCGCGCCGACACCCAAAAAGGCTTCGGTCACGCCTTCGCCTCCGGGCCTAGGCAAGACCAAAGACACTGCTTCGAACACCCCACCTTCGGGCCCGGTGAAGAAGCCTAATAAGCCTTCCGGCAGCTCGGGCTCGAGCCAGCCTGCCAGCGGTGCCGATGAACACACTTCGGCACCGAAGAAGAGATCGGCCTCTACCTAGACACCGAGCTCTGCACCAAAGTCCTCAATGTCGAAACCCAGCCTCTCGGTGCCGACCAAACATCATAAGGCCCTCGGCACCGACACTCCCGCGCCGAAGCCTGTCTCGGCGCCGACCCAAAAAATCGGAGGTTCCAAAAAAGCACGGCACAGACAAGCCTAAAAAGCCCTCGGGCCCCGAAAACTTCGGCGCCGACCGAACAGCCATTGTCTCAAAAACTATTTACACATGGATCCTTTGCAAAAGACACTTACTAAGGATCCAAAAACTGGACATTTGGCACGGTCTTCTAAAAAGAGACATTTGGACAAACCAGCTCCACCTCCACCTCCAAAGAGGAAAGACTGTGCTACCTCCCCTTGCAGAGTGCCTTCCCCACTTCCTCCACCCTCTCCACCTCTGCCCCCTCCGCCTTCTCCACCCCTGCCTCATTGCTCTCCGACCCCGTCTCCAGACCATGATGATCAGGGGGACCCATACTACGATCCAGCAGATGTGCCACAAGACCCCACCCCTACAGGATCCCCAGACCCATGGGCCGATGATAATAATCCAGGCATTCCAGATGTCCCACAAGATGACCTTTATCCATCCAGGCCATCTCCACCAGAAGACTCATTAGGTTTTCACCACCTACTTCAGAGGGCGGCACATTATCACGGGGTAGAGCTACACACTGACCCGGTAGAGGAAGATTTCCTCCTTGACACCTTTGATACCGCACCTAGGTCTACTTCTATACTACCTATGCTCAAGGGGGTAATAAAACATGCGCCAGAGGTTTTTAAAAACCCAGTCAGGGCTAGGGTCCTAAACCCACGCATAGAGAAAATATAAAGCTGCCCCCACAGATCCTGCCTACATCAAAGGGCCAGCGCCACTGGATTCCCTAGTGGTATCCACTGCACGGAAAAGGTCAAATTCCCAGGCGTCAGGCGAAGCACCACCACCTGACAAAGAGTCAAAGCTACTGGACGCGTAGGGAAAGCGCACTGCGTCACAGGCAGCCAATATATGGCGTATCGCCAACACTCAAGCGCTATTGGCCAGCTACGACAGAGCGCATTATGATGAATTAGAAACCATCATGCACCATCTCCCAGAAAAATACAGAAATAGGGCCAATGAATTAATTCAAGAGGGTAAAACCATAACTAACACCTCTATAAGCTGTGCCTTTGACGCAGCAGACACAGCCTCCAGGGCCATCAACACTAGCGTCCTCCTCCGTCGCCATGTATGGCTCAGAGTTTCAGGTTTTAAACCTGAGGTACAAGCCTCCATATTAAATCATCCATTTGATCAAGACCATTTATTCGGTCCAAAAGTAGATGAGGCCCTTGAAGATGAAGGAAGACACAGATACGGCGAAATCTATGGGAGCCCTACAGTCACACCCTCCTAGACGCTCCTTTCGCCGCTCTTCCTTTCGGGGCACGGGCAGAGGCTACTCAGCGCGTCCACTTCCTACAAATCCCCTGTTCAATCCACCTACACAAGGGGTTATCAAAGAGGCGGCTATAGAGGCAATAACAATAAAGGCAGAGGCAAAACAAATACCGCACGCTCTGCCACACTGCCTACCCAATGACTTCCCTCTGCTCCCTCCAGACCATCACACTCCGGTCGGGGCAGACTACAAAATTTCCTTCACGTCTGGGAGTCCATCACATCAGACAGATGGGTGACCCAAATTATTCGCTGAGGGTACTGCCTAGAATTGACATCTACCCCCCCCCCCCCCCCCCCCCGCCCCCCCCAACATTCCACCCAGGCAACTCCCAATGTCACAAGAACATTCCACGCTACTAAAACAGGAGGTAATCTCCCTCCTACAAAAGGAGGCGATAGAACAAGTCCCCGCCAATCAGCAAAATTTAGGGGTCTACTCCCTATATTTCCTGATACCAAAAAGAGACGAGACTCTACAACCTATCTTAGATATCTTAGATCTCCGACCTCTAAACACTTACATACATTCGGACCATTTTCACATGGTAACACTTCAGCAAGTACTTCCGCTCCTCTCCCAGAACGACTTTCTCACCACACTGGACTTGAAAGACGCCTACTTTCACATTCCGGTACACCATGCCCACAGAAAATACCTCTGATTTGTAGTGGACACTACCAGTTCAAGGTGCTCCCATTCGGGGTCACAACAGCACCAAGGGTATTCACCAAGTGCCTAGCGGTAGTGGCGGCACACCTCAGAAGACAGCACATTCACGTCTTCCCATATTTGGACAACTGGCTAATAAAAGCCTCGTCCTACAATCAATGTGTACATCACTCCGCTACTACAATCCAATTACTTCACCAGCTAGGTTTCACGGTGAACAATCCAAAGTCCCAGCTAATACCATCCCACACAAAGCAATACCTCGGTGCCACCATAGACACCTCAAAAGCCATAGCCTACCCATATCCTGCCAAGATTGCAAGCATTCAGGCTTTGCGTCCAAGATTCATGCCTCAACACTCTCTCCCAGCAAGAGTGTTTATGCAACTGATAGGGATGATGGCCTCTTGCATTTTCATAGTACCTCATGCAAGGCTCCAGATGCGTCCACTCCAAGAGTGCTTAGCGCGCCAATGGAACCAGACCCAGGGGCAACTGACAGATCTGGTGTTGGTAGACGGTCGCACCCATCGCTCTCTGCAGTGGTGGAACACCACAAATCTTTCCAGAGGTCGACCGTTCCTGGACCCGGTTCCACAAATAATCCTGACAACAGTCGCATCGCTCTCCGGCTGGGGAGCTCATCTACTACACCTCACAGGGCAGGGCACATGGACGCAGCAACAAAAGTTACTCCACATCAACCATCTGGAGTTACTGGCAATCTTTCTAGCCCTAAAATCCTTTCACACACAGATTTTAGGCAAGGCAGTCCTTATTCGCACAGACAACAAGACGGCCATGTACTACATTCAAAAACTAGGCGGCACACACTCTCCACAGCTCTCAACTAGAACAGAGCATATGGAGATGGGCAATTCCACACAAAATCTTTCTCCTAGCCCAGCATGTCCCAGGAGTCCAAAACACCATGGCAGATCTGCTCAGCAGACAGACGCAGCAGATCCACGAGTGGGAACTTCACCCGCAGGTTCTTCACCCGTTCTTTCAGATGTGGGGGCATCCACAGATAGACCAATTTGCCACCCACGAAAACAAAAAATGCCCAAGCTTCGCCGCCAGATACCCACACCCATTGTCCAAAGGCAATGCGATATGGATGAACTGGTCAGGCAAATTTGCGTACGCTTTTCCACCTCTCCCACTAATTCCATTAGGGGTGCGAAAGCTACAACAGCCCTCCCTCACACTGATTCTAGTAGCTCCAACATGGGCCAGACAACCGTGGTACACCACGCTGCTGGAACTCTCGATAGTGCCACACCAAAAGTTACACCTCTCACCATGCCTCCTAACCCAGAACCATGGAGAGATCAGACACCCGGACCCAGCTCAGCTCAACCTTGCGATCTGGCTCCTGAGATCCTAGAATTCGGATACCTTAACCTTCCCCCCCCCCTCCCCTTCCCCTCCCCCCCCCCCAACTGTATGAACGTTATCGGAGAAGCTAGACGCCCTACCACTAGAGCCTGCTACGCTGCCAAGTGGAAAAGATTTGTTGCTTATTGCCATAACACAATCGATCCTCTAGATGCATCTATACAGCACATCATATGCTACTTGCTCCATCTACAAAGATGTAACCTAGCATATACATCCATTCGGCTACACCTCGCAGCAATTGCCGCTTACCTACAAAACAGACAGCACCTATCACTTTTCAGAGTGCCTGCCATTAAAGCCTTCATGGAAGGCCGAAAACAAATAATTCCCCCCAGAGTGCCACCCTCACCTGTGTGGAACTTAAATATAGTTCTCACAAGGCTAATGGGACCGCCTATCGAACCTTTGCATAAATGCGAACTGCAATTCCTCACATGGAAAACAGCTTTCCTTGTAGCCATCACCTCCCTTAGAAGGGTCAGTGAGATACAAGCACTTACTATACAAGAACCTTTTCTCCAAATGCACCCGAACAAGGTTGTCCTCCGTACCAACCCAAAATTCCTACCCAAAGTCATCTCGCCCTTTCATCTAAACCAATCGGTAGAATTACCGGTTTTTTTCTCGCAACCTCAAACTGTTGCAGAAAGGGCTGTACACACACTGGATGTTAAAAGGGCCTTGCTTTACTATATCCAGAGAACACAACCTTTCAGAAAGACAAAGCAACTGTTTGTCTCTTTCTCTCCACCTCATAAAGGCAACCCCATCTCTAAATCAGGGATAGCTAGGTGGATTGTAAAATGCATACAGATTTGCTACCACAAAGCAAAACACACGCTATCTGTTCCCCCTAAAGCCCACTCTACAAAAAAGATAGGGGCTTCTATGGCTTTTCTAGGGAACATCCCATTAGATGATATCTGCAAGGCAGCTACATGGTCAACACCGCACACTTTCACTAAACATTACTGTGTAGATGTGCAAACCAAGCAACAAGCTAGTGTGGGCCAGGCTGTACTAAAAACACTATTTCAAACCACTGCAACAGATACCGGTGGTCGCCGCTAAGGTTGGGAACTGCTATATAGTCTATGCAAAAGTGTGTAATCTGCAGCTCATATGCCTCGAACGGAATATGCTACTTACCAGTATGCATCTGTTCTTGGCATGTAGAGCTGCAGATCTACACACGCCCACCCGCCTCCCCGGCTACCTGTATCTGTTCCAGTCTATCTTATTTAGATACAACACACATGGGTTTCTTCACTGTTATTACTACGCTCCATCTTTCCCTGCTGGCGAAAAACAATCTGAGGATGGAGCCGAAGCCCATACGCAATACAATCCAAGGGTGGAGTGACCGACCTCGTGACTTCCAAACACTTTCCAAGAGGAAAAACAAACTGCAAACATCCGGGCCCAACACCAGATGGCGATCTATGCAAAAGTGTGTAGATCTGCAGCTCTACATGCCAAGAACAGATGCATACTGGTAAGTAGCATATTCCTTTCCCTTTTTGGGCTTCCGTCTCCCTCTGGTACGCCCTCTGGTCCCAAGGAGGTAGGAGGAACTCTGGCTGGGTCTTTACAAGGCGGGGTCGCCCTTGATGAGTTGGGGTCTCTGAATCTGTTGTCTGATTCAAGCCGGTGCACAAGCCTTTAAGCTTCACACCTTCGCCGTCCATTCAACCGCTGAAGTCTGCAATTTCAGTCGACGCCGACCCTGGCACTTCAGTGCCCATTCAGCTGGCAGCATTGGCGGCATCAGTAGACTTTAATCCTATTCCTGTTTACTACGTCGATGCCGCAGCTGCGTCAAATGGTGTTGGGCGCTGTGCTGACATTGCCAGCTTCTTTTGGCTCTCCTTCTGGTGTATTCTGCCCTTGTCTATGGGAATGCACAGTTTAGAAACTGAAGGGGAGAATGTTGATGGTAAAAACTCTGTGCATGATGTTGTCCAGCATCCTGTGGTTGGGAATTGGTTGACTGAACTGGGGGAGATAAGTGCCTTATAGGTCTCTCCAGTTTCAGTTTTACTTTCCCTACCTGGTATAGCAATGGAGTAAAGTGCCTTGTTGGCTGAAGTATTGAAAAGAACAGCTGTGGTGTTGGACTGCCAATTCCCTTAGTGGAGTTATCCACGGATCCCTTGGTGAATATTCTTCATCAGGGCGAAATGGGGGTGGAATCTGTGGTCCTTTTTAATGAGTGTTTGATTTTCTTTTGGGAGCTTGGGCAAAGGCTGTATCAGGAGCTCCACTCCAGTTGACCGATCTGTGGGCCATGGGCATCGTCCTGCCCTGGGAGACCCTCGTTGTCGCCTGCGTCATCCTAGTACAAAAGGACTGGTGTTTCAAGCTGCTACTGCTTCTTCGCACCCTAATGCCCTTCCTTTAGTTCCATCTGGCAAGGAATCCATATAGTTAGAGTTGTGGAAGGAATATATTTTCTTCTGCAAGCTAGTCTTTGAGATCTCTTAGCACTACTTGTGTTATAGGTAGCTTTTCGCATGCTTTATGGGAATCCGTGGCACAGAGGCGGCCTTCTCTATCGGAGGAAGCCAGGAATGAGTAATTGCAGGTGGTGCAAGATGGCCAGGAGGTTGCAAAATTCATTATCAAATGTAGTATGGACACCACAGATTCTGTGAGTAGAGCCTCAGCGCAGTTGGCTGCATTGTGCAGGCATGCATGGCAGCATCAGTCTGGATTTTCAGAGCCTGTGCAGGAGAGCTTTAAAGATATGCTATTTGATGGTGTCTACTTATTTGGTTAACAGACTGATTTGGTTAACAGACTGATTTGGCCTTAATGTGATTCAGAGCTGGGCAATCTGACAAACCCACTTGGTGTAGATCTTGTGTAGAGAGGCATCTACACGACTGAGTTATGTTGTATTTCAGCTGGTACATCCATGTTAGTGTTTTGCTTGATTCAAAGGTTATTGATACCTAGTGTTTTGATCCCGGTTTGTTGGGATTAGAGGTTTTATTCCACAATAAGTGATTTTCTAGGTTATTATGCTAGGTACAGAAGTGCTGGACTCTGTCATTGATAGTATTTCAGTGTTTAATTTAGGATATGTTTATCTGAGCCCTGTTATACAGGTCTTGGTTTGAATTATTCTGGAGAAGAGTTTAGGCTCGAGTGATACTCTTGTGATTTATACTTTACCCTAAGTGTGGTATTGCTTGTATGCTGTGGAGCATCTTCAAATGGTGGTGTGTGTGCGTGTGTATGTATGTATATATATATATATATATATATATATATATCAGAGAACTCTGGTTAGTTCTCGAGTTTAGGTGGAAAGCAGCTTCTGTATAGAGCACTCTGGACCCCGCAGACCTTTGCCGAATCTATCACGGACATCATCTGCCCGCAGGCCATCGCATCCACCAACTACACCCTGCTGGGAGACCTCAACTTCCACCTCGACAACCAACTGGACCCCAGCACCACATCCCTCCTGGACAACCTCCACAATATTGCACTCCGCCAGATTGTGACCGAACCCACGCACTCAGCAGGACACACCCTCGACCCCCCCCTATTCACAACAGGAAACTTCATCACCTTCAGCCACACCACCGAACTCCTAGTGACCGACCATCGATGTGTCCGCTTCACCTTCAGAACACCCACCATCCACAGACACCAGCACCTGCTCCCACGAAGAAATTGGACCAGAATCACTGACGACCAGCTAACCTCCTCACTCAGCAACTCCACCCCTAGCGTCGCGGAAAACGACGACCCCAACTCCGCAGTCCGAACCCTGCACAGAAGGATCCCCGACAGCGCTAACACCTTAGCCCCCCTTAAGAAAAACAAACACCCACGCCAAGAAAGCTAGATGGTTTATCACCGAACTTAGAGAGTCCAGACGCACTTGCCGCAGCCTCGAAAAGGACTAGAGGAACACCAAATCCACAGAAGCCCACAACAACTTCAGAGCCGCCAGCAATGTCCACCACCAACTCATCAGAAAAACGTGAAAAAAAGCGATTGAAGACAGAATTTCCACCCACGCACACGTTAGCAAAGAACTCTTCAACATCATCAAAGAGTTTGCCCAACCTACCAGCGAGACCCACATCCCACCCTCCCAAAACCTCTGCGACAAACTCAGCACCTTTTTCCACCACAAAATCAAGAGCATCTACGACAACTTAGATGAAGACAACCAACACACTGAACCCTCACATAACCACCCCCGACACCATGAAGCCAACTATCAACAACTGGACAGCCCTCACCACTGAAGACACTGAACACTATGAACTCAATCTACTCCGGGGCCCCCACGGACCCCTGCCCCCACCACATTTTCAACAGAGCCGCCGACACCATCGCACCCATGCTCCGCCACACAATCCACCGCTCCCCGGCAACCGCACCGTTTCCCTGGAAACACGCCGAGATCAACCCCCTCCTCAAGAAACCCTCGGCGGACCCCGCCGACCTCAAAAACTACAGACCTATCTCCCTGCTCCCATTCCCAGCGAAAGTCATTGAGAAAGCCATCAACAGCCAACTCACCACATTCATTGAAGAGCACAACATCCTCGACTCCTCCCAATCTGGCTTCAGAGAAAACCACAGCACGGAAACCGCCCTCCTCGCTGCAACAGACAACCTCCACACCCTACTGGACAAAGGAGAAACAGCAGCCTTCCTCCTCCTCGACCTCTCAGCGGCGTTGGACAGTCTCTCACCGCTCCCTAATACGCAGACTCCACGACACAAAGATTCAAGACCAGGCCCTTGACTGGATCTGCTCCATCCTCTCTGGCAGAACGCAGAGGGTCAGACTCTCTCTCCTCCCCCCTCCCCCCCCCCCCACCCCCCCTCCCCTTTTCCTCTTGGACCCTACACCAACCACCTGCGGAGTCTCCTAGGGGTCATCCCTAGGCTCTTCAACGTCTACATGGCTCGCCCCCATCGTCAGAACCTACAGACTCAAAATTGTCATACGCAGACGACACCCAATGCATCCTCTCCCTATCCAGCGAACCAAACACCGCCAGACACAATTTTGGAGAAGGCATGGAAGCAGTCGCCAAATGGATGAAAAACAGCTGCCTTCAACTAAACACCAACAAAACAGAAGTACTTCTCATGGGCCCACACCCCGATGCCTGTATCAACATCTGGTGGCCCCCCCTGCCCTCGGAAGCCCACCCACCCCCACGGACCACGCACGCATCCTGGGAATCATCCTGAACTCAAAATAGATCGTCAGATCAACGCCGTCTCGTCGTCCTGCTTCCACACCCTCTGCCTCCTACGCAAGGCCTTCAAATGGATCCCCCTCTAACACACTGTCACTCACGCCCTGGTCACCAGCAGACTCGAAAATGTCAACGCACTCTACGCCGGAATAAACAAAAACCTCACACGCAAGCTACAAAACGTCCAGAACGCCAACGCAAGACTGGTCCTCAACATGCCAAGACACTGCCACATCTCCCAGCACCTGCGCACACTCCACTGGCTCCCCATCGAAGCTAGAGTCACCTTCAAGATGCTCACCCATGCTCACATGGCCCTCCATGACACCGGACCAGCATACCTGAACAGCCGACTCAAATTCCACGCACCCTATGATCGGCCCAGCTCTCCTACGACGTGGTCTCCCGCACCAGAAAGACCAGATAAGGCGGCCGCTCCTTCCTCGTGGCCAGAGCCTGGAACGCCCTCTCTCTCTCCACCTCAGACAGACGACATCTCTCCCCATCTTCACAAGAAACCTCAAAACCTGGCTCTTTGACAGACCCCCTCCTTGATGGACTGGAACCCTCTCCCCCAGCGCCTTGAGACCCTCATGGGGGAGTAGTAGCGCTTAACAAACACGTAATTGATTGATTGATTGAGCACTCTCAACACCAGCAACACTCTAGATCTGCTTGGCTCAAATGTCTGCTTTTCTATCAAAGTTTTTAAGCATAAGATTAGCACGGTGCCATCCACGCCAAGATAGTAAGGGACAAAGTCTTTTGACATTTCTACAGCAAAGTCTTTAAGCATAGGACTAGCACAGTGCTGTCCATGCTGAGCTGTAAAATGACAAACCAATTACCACTCCAGGCACAGTATTACAGCTTTGAATTGGTAAAATACCAACCAAGCAACCTGAAATGAGAAAAAGCAACCCCTGACAGTGTCTCTCTGTACTTTGAGCTCTTCAGAGAGATATAGCTTTGTCCAGACACAAGGGAGAATATATATATTTACACGCATCTATTTGTTTATATATGGACTGAGCGGGGTCTGTTCAACTTATGCACTGTTTGTTTAATGTAGAGTGCTCGGAGTTCCACCCTATGTATATAGTAGTTTTCAGTGGTATTTTTTGAATTTGTCGCCAATGGAGTCATAGGCTGTACAATTTGACCCTTTAATAAGTTTAGGTGCTAAGGCCCTCTTGATTGTCTTGGCCTAATGTGTTTTGTAGGGTACGGCACTAGTGTGTCTACCTTAAGATTCCTTCTGATATTGTCTCAGAAGGTACTGCATTGTAATGTGGCTTTGACTTGCACCATGGTAAGGGTCTTGATGGGTGAGGTTATCTGTCTGTTGGAAGTAGAACACTGTTAGCAAACACTAGTCTTGTGAAGTTGTCTGGTATTATATTACTGTTCTTGTTTGGTCTTATGGCAGTGTTGTTGAACATGTTCATGTTCTCTCAACATTATTGGTTGCTGACTTTCCTGTTGTGATATCAGGATATTGTAGGCCTTCAGGAAGATATAGTATCTTAAGTGATTCTATTCCCTCTTTTGGAAAGGGTTGTTTGAGAACATTTCCCTCTATGGTGTACCATTTCTTGTCTACCTAGAATTAATCTACATTGGTCCTTTAAGGGAGAGGCGTGAGTCTTGTAGTTCTACCTTTTGTAGAAGACTGTTATTATTGATATTCAGGATTATGGCTCTTTTACAGGGTGAGTCCCTTCATGATCTACCTGTCTTAGTTGCGGGTAGATGACTCTTTGTCTTATTTTTTACCTGCAGGGGCTGTAGGTTGGGTTTTCACTTGGAGAAGAGTGGTTCCTAGAAGGTTAGGTATTCTTTTTCAACTTTTACCAGTCCATCCATGCAGGTCTCAATTTATAAGGCAAGGTCTTCTGCCGATCGTGTCGGTTAGGCTATCCATATTTCTTTGACTTATCCATCTTATTCGATTTTATGTTGCCATAGTTTAATGTTGTTCTTTTAGGCAACTTGCATTGCTCTGATGAGTTGGATGCTGTTGCGTTTCTATGAGTAGGATTTGTCACTGTTGTCTGCAGGTTATTTCTCTTTCAGCTATCTGTTTGAATAACTTTTTTTTATTGATACATAAGCGTTTGAATATTTTGCTCCTACATTTCCATGTATATCTGTATTTTTGTATACTTAGAATGTTCTAGAGGTCCTTTTAAGTCTCACGTTCTTTTTTTCTATGGAAAGACTGCTTCTATGTCAATAGAAGGTTAAAGTTGTCTTTGACCTTTCTATTATATGAACATTTGATCTCACCATAGAGGGTGGATTTTCTCTGTTATTTAAAGAGCAACCCTGTCCATAGGTGGTTTACAGGTGTCGGTCAACGGCACAGCTGTCTGTTCTTGGTTCATAGGCTTGAACATGCTGTCCAGATTTGAATATATAACCATTTGGCTGATGTCAAAGTCTCATTGACATGGGCGATATCTTGTCCATGTGGTTATTGCCTTAACATTTTTTTGTTAATGTGGTTCTGTCCACAGTTATTGTGAAAATAGAATTTAATATGTTCTTGTCTTTCTTGACATGGGTATGTTAAGTGGTTTAAGAGTATTGCGCCTTTATTTACCTATGGCTCTCGCTGGAGACTCTCTAGGGTAGGGTGTGTATCTACGCACCAGTGTTATTATAAATTTATGGGCTTCTCCCTTTCTCATTTTGGGCTGGGTTGCTCTTAGCAAGAGACTTCATATTTAATGTTCGCAGACCCTCCGGTGAGCATGGTATAACTTTGGCATTTGATTCTAAATTAAGGAATCTGCGGCTAGGTGTCTTATCAGATGAACAAGTTACTTACCTTCAGTAACTCATTACCTGGTTGAAACAGGATCTAGCCGCAGGTTCCTTAATGACCCGCCCATCCTCCCCGCCTTGCGAAATGAGTCCCTTTGGGTCTCCATTATTTTGGTTTTAAAAAAAAGAGGAGGTGAGGGAGTACCTGGTTTTTATTACATATGTGTTCCCTTTCGTCTCGAGGTGGTTAGGATATTCATATACTGAATTATGGTTGCAACTTTAATCGTTATTTAACACTTTGTGTCTTTTGTTTGCTTATGGTGCACTGTTCAGTTCACAGCTTCTATAGGAGGCTCTGCGTTTCGAGTGGGGAAAATGGGCATGGAAGAAACTGACGTCAGTGCCTCAGCGGGGGAGTTATATGGACTCCGTCAATACGGAATGTGCCACGCCCTCTGCTGGTGTGCAGACATGCTGTGGGAAAAAATTCAAGATCCAGTCTTGCGCCTGGAGAAGATTCAAAAGTAAGGAATCTGCAGTTAGATCCTGTCTCTACCAGATAATGCGTTACTGAAGGTAAGTAACTTGTTCAACAAATGAAATCCATACTAGAACATTCACTGGGCATTGTTCCGTAATACAAACACAAGAAACAGAATAAGATACATAATGATAACTGGACCTGAATATGTATTGTTTGCAGCACTAGTTATCCGACTTGGGTGCCAATACCTTATCGAATGTTATGTTCACTGACATCCAGCCTGTACTCAAAAACATTACCATCTTTCTTTGGCTCTCTAGTGAGGTGAGAAAAACACATCACCTTTCTTTACGATTGCACCTCACTTAAGCCAGAGATATAAACAAACCTCTTGCCATGGTTCATCTTTTAGTCCGTGTTCACTATAACTCGTCTGAACCTTGACTTTAAACATGTTTCATGACACTTCATAAAGGTTTTTCTGTTTTCTTTGTGCCCTTACAGAGAAATTGCCTTCTTTCAAAGTAGGGTGGAACATTGCTTAACTGCACTATGGATTTGTAAAAATAAAATAACAAACCATGATTTATTTATTTGTCACAGTTTTTCTTAATGACATTCAAAACTATATTCAGGGCGAAATTCCCTTGTATTTCACAGCTTGGGGCCTTTCTCAGCTCGTTAAGGAAGGGTGCACTTTCACAAGACCTATTTGCAATTGAGCCTGAGCCCTCTGTTCCTACTCCAGTGTAATGTAACCCAGTGCAGTTACAGTTCCTCATTTTCATAGTGAACCTTTCCAAAAAATAATTCTGTAATGTCTAGTGCATTGAAGGCATTGAACCACCACCTCCTTTCCTAACGCAAGCTTTAGATTCTGTTTTCATGATTACCATCTCCTATCCTGTAACACCCTTGGAGCAATCCATTCTTACTTGAAATGTGCATCATTTTGAGACTTCTTATACAAAATAATTGGATACTAAATATTAAAGGCCAACGCTGACTCTATATGCACTCATCTTGTTATTTACTGGCTCTGTGTTGTTTTTACTACAAGCTTGGGATATAAAGGGTCCAGCTGTACCCCCACCTGTTCTGGAAAAATAGGGGAAACCATTGGAAGCAAGACATGAAAAAACTGCTTGCTCGAATTAAATTTTAAAACAATTTCATTTGAATTCTCTCCTTTTGTAACATTTAAATGAACTGTGAAGAGGTGCTCCTTTAAAAAAAAAAAATACATGGTGATTTATAATCAATTGCAAAAGTATATATTCGTAGCATGTGTTGGCTGCAGATAGATATGCTATGTACACTCCTGCTTTCTAGTGTTGTGCCCGGACTCAAGTTGTTTTTCTCAAGGACGTTTTATGGTAGGCCTCGTAGCTTCTCCTCCTCAAGGTATTGCGTGTGTTGAGCGGCTCTGGTTAGAATATTTTTTTCCGCCTTTGGGCTCAGATGGCCTGCGTCAGAGCTCTGCAGTTTAGACATCCACGTGGCCTACGGATGAGAAAGAAGATCCACACGATAGAAAAATCGTCAACAGAGAATAGTACACGGCTCTGACATATGGTGGAACCGTGTACAGCTCGAGTACATGCACCAGACATACACACGTTTCAAGAATGGTTGTATCCGGGTAAAGGAGGCGAAAAAAGAAAGCTCATTTCGATGGTGCCTTTGGTCCGGGGCCAAATAGACCTATTAGGACACTCTCAAGGTCTGTAACTTGTGCTTAACGCTAGAACACACGAAACAGGACTGCGCAGCTTGCAACCTCTTCAAAAAATAAAAAGCTGTGAAGCAGAAGAGATTGGCGCCTAGCACTTCACATGGAGATGGCAGCAGCAACCAGTTTCTTGCACGGAGAATCATACAGCGAGGGTAAGATCCACATTGAGATACCAATGTAAGGTGGGGTCATTGCCAGCTCCCACTATGTCGTCTCTGACAAATCCAGTGAGGAAGAACAGCTGGCGATGCAGGTGGAGGAAGCCAAGTAGAAGACTCTGGTGCCTGGGTCTGGACTGAAAACTAAGACAATACCAAGGACTGGGTGTACGGTTGACCAGTAACGGATATATTACATACACCTCCTCCTCCACACCACAATGCGCGACAGCCCTCTGGCTCTGGTTCACATTGCGAATATGCCTCGGAGCTGAGAAGGGACCAAACTGTTCTTGATGCCAATAAGGCAACGAGGCCAAAACATGGGGATGGCACAGACACCACCTTGGTACCGAAGCACACGTCATCGATACATGCATTGGCGTCAATGAAGACCAGCCCAGCTTCTACGCTGGAGAAGTCCTCGGATTAGAGGAAACTCTGCACATCGAGCCAATTTGAATCCTGACATTCATTGGCACTGTTAAAAGAAAAGGAACAAGGTCACTCAACGATGCTGAATAAAACCTAAGTTCTGACCATAACAAAGACAAAGGCACCTTCCTCGGCCATATCAACCGTTCCAGAGAAGCTGGCAAAAACAAGTGCCACAAAAAAGAAGGCAATGTTTTTCAAGGATTACACAAATATATGCAAAAGAAACTGCATAAAGACTCTTCCAAATGACCTCATAAGATTTGGAAGTCCCAGAAACACCACCAAAGAGTGGCTACCAAAAATAAGGCGACCAGCCCCATGACATTCAACCAACTACAATCCCCACAATAAAGATCACCCTAATCTACACAAAGAGGAGGGTGGGGATAACCCTCAACAGCACTATGACTCAGATTCACAGGGGGATACCCACCACAGCCTAGACCTATGGGACTATTACGACGTGGTACTGCCTGACATCAATACAGAACCACCAATTCCTACAAAAGCCTCACCACCTGATGACACTTTATCTTACCATAGTGTCAAACAAAGGGTTGAAGAATATAATCAATTACCTGTGCCTACCACAGAGGAAGAAGCCGATTATTTGGTGGGGACACTTTTGCGCACTGAGCGCACCGTACAATATTTTGCTATGATTGGCTCTATATTAAATGTCTTGAAGGACCAGTGAAATTCAGGGTGCTTATGCCAATCATTGAAAGAAAATCAAGGCCTTTACCTTCAGACCCAATATGTCAGGGGTCACCCTACAGCAGACTCCCTAGTGGCCACAATTACACAATAGGAGCTATAGGGGGAAGAAAGGCCACACCACCCCCCCACTCAGTACATTATAAACAACAATTGGCCTGGCCCACAATACACCTAGTACTAGAACTAAGACACTGGCAGGGTTTCCAATCCTTTCTAATCCCCTAGAATGTGTTCACTATCACTACTCTAAGTGTCCTGGTGTATCAATTTAAGAATGTCATCAAACCATCATAATAAATCCCACCCAGAGATAACCCAAAAAAGTGTGAGAAAGGAGAGAAAGCACCTCACGGTAGTAACACCGAGGGGGGTTTCTGACTAATGCTCGCCAGCATACCCACTTATCATAGGCTACTCTCTCTCCATATAGAAAATAGAAGTGTGTGTATTTTTTTTTAAAGGAAACTCAAACCAAGTGAAGTAAGGAAAGATAGCAAAGCTCAAATGTAGGTAAACTATCAGTGCCTAATGTTTTCATAAGTGCCCATTGGACCCCTGTGAGAATATAGAAATGTAATCCTCACCATTAAAAACCGGTGACGCTTACTGGTTCAACTTAGCTTTATTAGGTGCTGTAAGCTTCCCTAATTAAAAATGGTTTCATTCAAACCATAATCAATTCTTTAAAGCCAACATGTTTCGTTGCTAAACCATCATGCAACTTCTTCAGGGCTGTTGGGGTTCCAAATATCAACTTCACGTGAGATTCACCTAAAACCTATGATGGTATGACGAAGAACACAAAGAAAGCCATATGTAAAAGCCAACTGTCTTCCATAGAGACCTACTGTAATGAAAAGCTTGCTTTGAACAGAATACATAAAAAACCATCTTTACCAATTAGTTGCGAAGTCTCCCCGTACCTGCAACCATCTCAGATAGGTACACGCGTCCTCCGATCACGTGTCCATAGGGTGACTGCCCAATGTCTAGTCCCCTACAAGGATATGAAGTACAGCATTACACCATACACTGATTCCCTTTTTTTTATCCTCAATAGCATTATGGCCTTTTCCTTAATAGGATATTTCTCAGTAAGCCTTCTCCCATTTTCATTCTGATCAGCATAATGCACTTATAGCCCCCAAATTTCCTGTGAGCCCAATTCTCAAAGTGCAATCCAATTCAGCGCATTTGTTTCATCAAATACTGCCCCACCAAAAGGAGTTCGCAACAGGCGGGGCGCAATGCAAACTCACGCCGAGTAACTTAACATGTTCCGCATTTTTTTCAAGGAAAAAAGTCCAGATACAGACGTTTGTCTTAAATCTACTCCACACACCTCTAAAGTGCTACATTTCAAAGCCAGCGTCTCTGTGCGGATAGAAACTCACAGGCTGCTTGCTCGCATACATCTTACCCCTGCAGAGTCCCTCCGGCGTGTGTGAAGCTCCGTTATTGAGGTCGCATCCCCGCGCGGCATAAATACATCACTGACCCCGCCCTCACTACACAAAGGCGCCCCACATCATCAATGAGCATTTCCTTTGTAAACGGCGGCAATCTTAACAGGGGGAAAAGAACACGAAAATGACCATTAATAACGGGTTGAATGCCACTTATTCAAACATTGAGTGCGAACCCGGGGAGCATTCAGCCGGTAAAAACGAACTTTCAGTTCGCAAAAAAGCCACCTTCGATTGCACGGCATGATTTTAAACAAAAAGCATTGCGCTCATTTCAGCAACTGTATATCGAAAAACGGGGGGGGGGGGGGTATTAACCCCCATCCCTCAAAATTAGAAATTGAAATTTAAAAATAAGAGAGAGGGGTTACTCAATCTTATCTTTATTTTTAATAATAAACCCCACTCTTATTTTTCTTAATCATCATTTATAATGAGTTACATATTGTTGCTCCTCAAATGGTGCTCCCAGTATTTTAATTCAACCCATCACAGAAGGGGGAACGGTGACCCAATAAAATGGGCCCCTTACTTGTTTGTATAGTGTCATGTTCACTTTAAACACCCCAATTGCATAATTGAAACAAGCAATGGCCTGATGTTTTCAACTAGTGCCCAAAGATCGAAATCCAGGATATTCCAATGTGCATATCAAGCCATTTCATACAGATACACATTTATCCTGAAGTCGTCTGGGTGACCGAAATCCAAACACATTTACCAGCAGCCAATGCCTGTATCACTTATTATTAAGGCCTGATGGATCAGAACGGGGGCATTAAAGATATCGAAATGGAAATCTACATGGTCGAGGAATGGACAAATGAATTTCAGCATCTACTCTCTATTCCATTCGATAGAATCATTCAGTCCCAATTGATCTGCCTTTTCAGAAAAAATCTATTTTGCTTCTTTCCTTGCCAAAATGGATTCAATATTGTGTCTCTCACCAAACAATCTCTCGAACAGTCCATCTCAAATCCCTGGGGTCATGTTTCTCATTGAAGTGTTGCACCAGTCGTGTCGTCAATTTTTTAGCCTTGAGGGTGCTCAAATGCTCTTGTACACGTACTTTCACCTTCCGTGAAGTAAGACCAATATAATGCAACCCACAACTACACGTCAGCCTGTAAATGACGTTGGTTGTGTTGCAATTATTAAACTTGTTCAAAAACCATATTTTACCATTTTGCAACATTACACTTCTAGTCACCTGTGTAAGGCCACACACAGAGCAGCCACCACACGGGAAATGACCAGATGGAAGATTGGATGACTCTGTTGTTGTCAGGGTGCATGTATGAACAAGTTTGTCCTTCAAGTTGGGCGCTCTCGTAAATGCAAACCATGGGGGTGGCATTTTATTCGTGGCTGTATCAAGAAGGGACCAGTGTTTCCTCACTATCTGTCTCTCTTTCGTGGAAAGTGGGTCAAATGTTGTCACTACAGGAAGGCATTCATTTTTCTGCCTCTTACTCCTAAGGCACGCTTGCGTGCTTGCTTAATGATCTTAATGGGATATTCCCTTTCTTTCAACTTAGTCATCAGTTGTTCCGATTGCTCAACAAACTTGCCAGTTGTGGAGCGATTGTGGCGATACCACAAAAACTGGCCTACCGGGAGATTATCCCTCAGGGCTCTAGGATGGAACGAGCGATAGTGAAGAAGGGAATTCCTGTCCGTAGGTTTTTGATGGACATTAATAGCCAACCCCTGGTCCATGGCTGTAATATCTACATCTAGATATACAGCAGGTGTGTTACTAATCGACCAGGTAAACCGTAGACATTCATCAGCCAGGCTAGAAGGCGGACAGGCGGTCCTCTGTACCTGTCCAGATACAGAGGACATCGTCAATATATCTCCTCCATAGGGAAATATTCCCTTTGAAGGGATTGGAGGCATGATCTGACATTTACTCAAACTGGCCTACATAAATGCAGGCCAGACTGGGGGCGAATGTAGCCCTCATTGAAGTCCCCGATATTTGCAGGTACAGCTGATTTTTATATTCAAAAAAATTCCTGGTGAGTGCCAGTTCAATACATTGCAGGACAAACGACTGGGGGGTGTCATAAAACCATTCCAAAGCCTCAAGGGCACGCGCTGCTGCTACCAGCATGGCACCTTGGGGTATGCTGGTATATAATGATTCAATATCGATAGTAACCAGCAATTGGTTCTCCGGATCAAACTCCATGGTCTTAACAATGTTTAATATGTCAGTAGTGTCCTGCACGTATGATCGCTGTGTAACAACTGACTCCCTTACCATAGTGTCAAACAAAGGGCTGAAGAATATAATCAATTTCCTGTGCCTACCACAGAGGAATAAGCAGATTATTTGGTGGGGACACTTTCGCGCATTGAGCGCACCGTACAATATTTTACTATGATTGGCTCTATATGAAATGTCTGGAAGGACCAGTGAAATTCAGGGTGCTTATGCCAATCATTGAAAGAAAATAAAGGCCTTTACCGTCAGACCCAATATGTCAGGGGTCACCCTACAGCAGACTCGCTAGTGGCCACAACAGCAAGGAAAATATCTTCCCAGGAAAGCAGAGAACCCTCTTGTACAAGTTGGCCCCAACTCGGTATACCAGCAGTTTTTAGGGGTGTTGCTAGGGAGTCTTTAGTCCATTCTGGAGAACCGAGAGCATCCCAGATAGGAGACAGTGCACTTATAGTAGGGGATTTTTAATGCTTTCCTAATTTTGTGCCATCTAGAACCTAGCCCATGCAAAGTCTTGAGACGTACCTTTTTTAAAAATCTGGGATCTCTAAATTTGTATATAAAACCTTGGTCTCCTCCCTTCTGATCTAACAACCTCGCCTTCAAAATGTTCCCAATAGCTGAGCCATCCGGTTCATTCAGGAGCATTTTCCATCCCCTCATGAGAAATACCCATGCATAGAAAACTGTCAGGCAAACCTAAACCTCCCTTATTTTTTTTCCTACCAAGTTTTTTTCAGGAAATTCGAATGCCTTCGAATGTCCATAAAAAAACTTGTACAAAAGGGTTCTCTGCTTTCCTGGGAAGATCTGGGGAGCATTACAGGTAACGAGTTGTCCAAACTCAAATATCTTAAGAGCTGGCATCAAGCAGTCGGAACAACTATTGGCATACCAAATGAACTGGAGTCCGCCTTAAGGAGAAAAGTCGGGAGGAAAAAAGAGGTGGCAAACTTGTATTGACTTTTGATCGATCTAGCAGAGGGCGATTTCAAACTTCCATCGGATCTCTGGGGGAGAGAGCTTGCCTGGGATCCATCCAGAAGAACTATGGCAAGTATCATATAACACCTTGAATTCCACAGTCCAAGCTGCAAACCTAAGGAGAAATCAATTGTTTGGTCTCCACAGGGTGTATTGGTCTCCTTTAAAGCTCAACATACCAACAAAAAAGGGGACACTGTTCCAAAGCAGGGTCAAGAAAGATACCCAAAAGAGCCTAACAGTACAAAGAAAAAAAGAATCATAAAAAGAAGTCCTAAGTAGGGTGGGCCCATAAAATGAGGGAAGGAACATGTCTTGCCTCTTGTTGCCCTCACACACCCCGAGAGGTGTCATGCTTCATCATCGGGCATGTGCTCCTCGTTGGGCCGGCGCTGCAATTCCCAACGGGTCCCCCGAATGGTCACTTTATCGGAGATCTTTTGAGGCATGCCGGATGGTGCATGAGGGTGTGCGGGGTGGGTCCTATGTAGGGGTAACAAAAATTATTACGTGCAAAGTGAGTTAAAACTGGCAAGGGGTAACCTTCTAGAGGTTAAAATGATTGAATGACCCTCTTGGCAGTATAAAAACTCTAAATAAGAGTATCCTCCCAAATGGCATCATATGCCTAAGTATCAAAAAACGGCCAACATGTTTCGCGCCTCTGTCGCCGCTAAGGTAATTGGCGCTTCTTCAGGACCAGGATATAGGAAAAATAGTGAAGTGCACGTGATATTTAAAAAATCAAAGATAAATACCCAGAATGCATTTCAGGGCGGGCCTTTGTGCTGCTCCTGATCAATACCTAGGACAAAGAAATGAAATAAATGATAAAAAGAATACATAGGACGAGCATTAGACTTGCTTAATGCAACGTAGTGTGCCACAATCGTGTGCACAACCTGCCAATGTCAAAAGACAAGAGGAAATAAAGAGACACAATAAGGAATAGGGAACTACCTCTTTACACTCCACCCCAGCAGAGGTATAGTGGCGGATCTACTAATAATAGTTATATTATAGAAAGGTGTAGGACACTCCTATAGGTAAAACTACTACACAACCACGTGTGAGGACACCCTGTACTTACTATAAATCAGAAGGATCAGGGTCCAGCGTGTGACACGTGATGGTAGAAATCCAGCAAAGTGTTCTTGCCTCCCGTAAAAACGAGAGGAGGTCCAATGGTGATAAATATTAAACGCCCGCACCTTTTCGGGCTAATAATACAAAACATGGACATTGCCAAAATGAACGCAAGTTAAGGACTGGAAACAGTCATTACAAAATATACAGGAAAAGTCCCGTTTCCTGCCACCCAATATCTGTAAAAATGCTCACTTTTAACAAGACAGCTGACAAGGCCATACCGTCCGCCGTGTCCAACGGCCAGGCCAGGACTGAACTCGAGGCAGCGGGACGGCGGCTTAAAAAATGCTGATAGGTGCCAGAGACAATCCTCCATCAAGGGCGTGCCAAAGGATACAATACAACCGCGCATGCGTGCAAGAAATGGCCGCAAATGCGCAAGCGCCAACAAGGGACAACTGATCCCCAGCGCATGGGCGTCCCGTTTAGAGGTGGAGCCTCATAGAGTGAAACAGAGCCAAAGCCCAGATTGGCGTTCACAGTCTACAAAGGGATGACATGTTCTGTTGTGAAGCTCTCCAAATTTGTGAAGGGAGCCATACCGAAATGGTTTAAGTGCTTTCTAGAAAAATCTGATGTCCATATGTTCCTAAGCTGCCCAATGTTGCATCATTTCTGGGCTGGTGTAAGTAAAGACATCATTGCCATGCTTGGGGTGGACTTGCAGGTAAACGTAAGGCTGGTATTTTTCGGGGTTATGCCAAATTATGAATTTATGCCCTCAGATAAAAATAAGCTATTTTATCTGATTTTACTTGCACGGAGAGAAATTTGTAAATGTTGGATTAAAAACTCATCTCCAACTGTTTTATATTGGATTAACTCTGTTCAATATACGATGAAGTTTGATAGGGCATCACTGAATAAGAGAAGTAAGAAAAAAGATTTTTGGCTCCCATGTATAGATTGGCTAGATAGGCTAGATAGGCTTGAAAATGGCGTGAATACAGTCCAATGATTATGCCTCTACACTAGGATATTTCACCCCTCTGGTTGTTTTGTGGGTTACTCAGACAGAGGGCCAGAACGAACCCAGTACGCAAAAAGTGCATCCATCTGGATACAGAGCTCTCTAGCTGGCGCCAATCAAGAGGGGGCCCACGGAGAAACACAAAAACAGCTCTGTGTACATCCAATGGCGAATGAGGACCAAAAAAAAGAAGAGCCTCTCAGGGCACTTGGGAAGCTCGACCTCCTTACAAGTGCATCGGCACTGCAGGTAAAAGGGCGGCTACAGGACACACCAACCCCTGGTGAATCTTTGCCTCGCTACAACAGGGCTACTTGGGACAAAATGCAAGACCTAATGCAAAATCTCGCTGAAAAATATAGAAAGAGAGGAGAAGAGTTAGTGGCTGAAGGAAAACATATCTCCAGTGCAACCACCGGGTGTGCATTGGAGAGTTCAGTCACCGTGGCAAGAGGCATTAACAGCGGTTATGCTTTGTAGACATGCATGGCTACGCATATCTGGCTATAAGCCAGAAGTGCAACAGTACATTCTCAACATTCCTTTCAATGGAGAACATCTCTTTGGGCCAGAGGTAGACATACAATGAGAAAATATTTAAAAGACGGACTGCTAAATCAATTGGGACTTTGCATTCTACCTCACAAACGTATCAGCCCTTTCGCCGCTACCAAGGGGCCTCAAACACTACCACCACAGAGAGCCCCACCTACCAATGCCAACAACAGTCCCACCACCAACAAACAGGACAGGGGTGTTATAGAGGTGGCTATAAATCCAGAGGAAAGGGTAGAGGCACACGCTCTAAGGAATCCTCTGCTAACAAACCTTGATTTCAACACTTCCCCCGATCACAAATCACCTATTGGGGAAAGGCTACAACACTTCATCAGTTGTGGACAGAAATAACATCAAATCAATAGGTGTTTGATATCCTCAGTCAGGAATGTTGCCTGAAGCTAAAGCAACCTCCAAATATTGCACCAAAGAGATGCATACTAAATCCACAGTATCCACATCTGCTAATGGAAGAAGTAAAAGGATTGTTACAAAAAGAGGTAATAGAACCTGTCGCATTCAAACATCACAACAATGAGGTATGCATTGTGCTCCCTATATGAACGAATGCCCATAATGGATGGTTCACTATGTCCCATACTGGACTTACGCCCTCTCAATCAGTACATTATGTCCGAATACTTCCACATGGTAACAATTTCAAGATGTAATGCCATTACTAAAAGAAGGCAACTTCATGATTGCATTAGATATGAATGTCGCATAGTTTCATATCCCAATCCACCCGGCACATCGCAGATATCTCCGGTTTGTGTTAAGTAGATGCCACTATCAATTCAAAGTACTACCATTCGGGGTAACGACAGCTCCACAGGTATTCACAATATATCTAGCTGTAGCAGCTGCAGAACTAAGAAGGAAAATCATACATGTGTTTCCCTCTCTGGACAATAGGCTGATCAAGAGTTCAGCAAACCAAAACGTCTACAGGACACTCAAGCCACAGTGAACCTTTTACACAAGTTGGGATTTACAGTAAATGCCACCAAATCCCATCTACAACCTCACCAGATACCGCCTGATCTTGGAGCCATACTCCAATTGATCACAGGAAAAGCATAGCCCAATACGCAGAGGGTTCTCAGTCTCCAGAACCCACTGGCTCTTTTTGAGCCCATCGTTGCCCAACAGTCAAAACATTGATGCGCCTTCTATGTTTGATGGCTTCTTGCATTGCAATAGTTCCACATGCAAGACTACTTATGAGACCCCTACGGGAGTGCCTAGCGTAACAATGGTCACAAGCAGGGGGCAACATGGAGGATCTAGTGTTGGTTTCACCCAATGTCCATCAGGCACTACAGTGGTGGAACTCTTAGAACAGACAAACGGGAAGAGCCTTCAGGGAACCAATCCCACAGGTAACAATAACAATGGGTGCATCATTCATGGGTTAGGGTGCTCATATGGAGGACATTTTGGTACAGGGACATTGGTCTCCACAACAATAAACATTGCACATCAATATGTTAGAGTTGCTAGCCATTCAAATGGCTCTTAGTGTTCCTACCCAACATATCGGGGAAAAATATCCTTCTACGAATAGACAATATGGCAGCAATGTAGTACATTCAGAAACCAGGATGGATCCATTCACTACAACTATCTCACCTAGCACAAGTCATATGGAAATTGGCCAACACACGCAGTCCACCTCCTAGCACAGTATATACCAGGAGCAGACCACTCAATAGCAGACCTAGTAAGCAGAATGCAACATCAACTACAAGTGGGAAATCCACACTCAGACCCTACAAACATGCTTCCAACGATGGGGGACACCAACAGTAGATCTCTTCGCCAGCGTAGAAAACGCAAAATGCCAAGATTTTGCACCCAGGCACCCACACCCACAAGCCAATGTTTTTCCACCTCTCCCACTCATTCCTTTTTGTGGTCGGGGTAACTCAGATTTCGCTAACTATGATACTCCTAGCTCCAACATGGTGCACAGCTCCGCTGGAACTCTGTCCCTAGTACCACACGAGAAGCTACCCAACATTCCAGATCTTCTCACTCGCAGTGGGGGCAGAGTCAGACACCCCAGTGTTCAACAACTTAATTTGGCTCCTGAGTACATAGACTTCGGGTATCTAGAATTGCCTCAAGAATGCATGAACATTCTAAAGGAAGCCAGAAACCCAACCACAAGAGCATGTTGTGCAGCAAAATAGAAACATTTTGTCCACTACTGGGCTGCAAACCACAAAACTCCATCCTCCCCATCTGAACCACAACTGGTATGTTACTTGTTAAATCTGCAAAAAGCATATTTAGCATACACATCTATATGCCTGCATTTGGCAGCAATTGCAGCGTACCTACAAAACAGAAAACTCTAATTTCTTTTACGTATAACGGTCATAAAAGCATTCATGGAGGAACTTAAGAGTCGTTCCACTATGTACACCTCCTGTACCAACTTGGAACCTAACAAGGCTAATGTCTACACCATTTGAACCAATGCACAAATGCAAAATACAGTTCCTCAAAATGGAAAGTGGCCACAACAAATGCCATTACATCGCTACGAAGAGTCAGCGAAGTACATGCACTCAATATTGGGAACCTTACTTACAAGTATTCTAAGAACAAATTCGCCTATGCACAAATCCAAAGTTTCTGCCAAAGATCAGATCCCCTTTCTATTTAAATCAAACATAGGATTTACCTGTTTTCTTTCCCAAAGCAGAAATAATTGCAGAAACAGCGTTACATACACGAAATGTTGACTGTGCCATTGTGTACCATGTGAGAAGAACAGACACCTTCAGAAAAACACAACTATTTGTAGCTTTATCTAACCCATGAAAAGGCAATCCAATCTCAAAAGCTCGAATCGCTAGATGGATAGTAAAATGTATTCAAGTTTGCTACATCAAAGCAAGACTAACACGACCTACAAAGTCAAGACTTCATTCAACACGAAATAAAGGCACCATCAATGGCATTTTAACGAAATATCCCGCTAACACATTTGTAAAGCGGCAACATGGACAAACCCACACACTTTTACCAAATACTGTTGTGTAAATGTGCAAGCCAGATAACAGGCTTTGGTAGGACAAACAATTCTACACGTTATTTCAAGCAAATGCACCATCTGATTCTTAAAGCCACAGTGAGAGGAGTACTGCTTTACAGTCTATGCATAGCATGTGTATCTACAGCCAACACATACTACGAATGGAGTATGTTACCCTGTAAGCATCTGTTCATAGCGTGTAGTGCTGCAGATTCACATGTACCCTCCCGCCTCCCCAGCAGGTATTCGATGGTGATACAATTACACAGAATTTCAGTTTGTTCAACAGCACACGCTAATTTAGCAGACTAGATCCTCACTTCACGTATGGCAGGGAAAAACATTGCAATTTGACAAAGGAGCCGTTTGTCATGCTCACTACCTTGATGAGGAGGAGATGCGACGCACAACGCCAACCACAAAACTTCCTCAAGTAAAACAACTTGCAGAGTCTGGGACCATCACTAGATTACAGGAGTCTGCATAGCATGTGAATCTGCAGCATTACACACTACGAATAGATGCTTACAGGGTAAGTAACACACTCCTTTCATCATTAAACAAAAATCAGTATAAAAATAAACCATCGTTCTGTGAAATGTCAAATTCATCATAAACTCCACCCTTAATCTTTAAAATACGCGATTTTCATTCCTGCCTTCTTTGCTATGGGATTCCCTCCTTTTTTGAAACAGAAAACATTGGAAAGCCAGGGTGTACAAACCTGTTACTTCACTTCCTTACTTTGCCTTTGATTAACACCGTTTCGGTTGATGGCTTACAGCCTCCATAATTGATGCATTTGCTAGGCTTCTTTTCTCAGATGCTCATTGTTCAATCAATTAGAAAAATATAATGGTACGCATATTAAAAGTTCCCCCGAGTGCGGGCAGCTTCTACAGAATACTCCAGGCAGTTCTGAAACTGTAGACTCGGCTGTGTGATAAAACGTTTCAGGAGACCACGGGGTTGAAGGATTTATGTATTCGGTCAATCGTGTTTAAATACTAGTCCAGTGATCCGCTTAAGTGTCAAGAAGAACTCCCTTGGTCTGTTTGTGAAGGTCCTAATGGTCATCATGGAGGTTTTACAGGATACCTGATTTGCTAGGATGTCTAAATAAAGAACTTGTCCTTGTTCACCACGAAGGGGAGAGGGTTTATATGCTTTGCACTGCTTGATAAAGGAGCCTAGCTATGCGTCTGCAGTATGCTTAGTTTGAACATTTCCTGGAACCTGTCAGGGCATCCGAGTTCTCTGAATGTAGGAAGATGAAGCCTTGCCCTTCTGGAAACTGCGACTACAACACATTGAGCTGAGTAGCTTCCTTGAAAGAAAGATGGAACTTTCTTTAGGTGCCTACTATTTGTTGTCCAGTGACTCCAAGGTGGCTGTTTCGCAGTGTAGCTCCTTCAATACGGCCTGAATCTGCTTGTGTGTTTGGGTCTCAATGAGGTGAGAGACTTTGGCAGGAGGGTTGAGACTGCCACAAACACAGATAATGTTCGAGCTGGTGTCTCAATTATTAATTTGCGGGGTCTTGGCTAGAGCTGAATTGTGTCTCTTTGTTATCCACCAGTGTGCTAGTGCTTCAGTTTTCTCTTTTTGTATTTAAAGTAACTGGATAACATACTGTCATGTTAACCTTCTGCCCCAGAGACTGCAGAATAATCTCTTTGCAGCATTTCCTTCTGTGTGGTTAATTCTTCTTGGCTGTGAAACTCATGTTTCGAGAGGAATAGTAAGTATAGGTTGTTCTGCAAATATCCCCATCTCCCCCATGCATTTTCCCCAGTTAAAGTCAAGCCTGCCAAAATGTATTGGGGTGAAAAAAGTGCAAATTTATATACTTGTGGCATTATATGTGAAAGACCTCGAATCTGCATGTAATTGGAGGTATCTGGTGCTAATATTATTTTTTGGGGTGTGGTAAATACCCCACCATGTTCCACTACACTTTCAATCGAGCCTAAGCTTAAATCTCATTCATTGCAACACAGGCTTCATCAAAAGCTTGTGGGTGCTTTATACTCAAGTGTTTCCAGTTAGGATGCCAGGACCTCAGTTTGATTTCACTCAAGGGAATGCTTCAGCTTCATATGATCATAATAGGATATTTATCCTCATTCTCCCTGGAATAAGTAAGCAGTTGTGCCCAGATCCTGGGGATCTCAATCATCCATATGAACTATGATCTTTCTTTGCTTCTTCTGCCAAGATCAGAGATCTACACTAGAGTTTTTGAGCAGTTTTTCAAACCTCTCTCTGAAGTACTGAAAGTGTTTTCCTGGGTAAGCTCATTCAGATAGTTTTCCCCCTTACACTTCGTAGTTTAAAAATAGCCTGAAATGTAATTAATAGCATACACTTTTCTTACTTGTTGTCTGTTCGGGCATTTACCATTCACATCTTGGTGATATTGGAGCTGGTGGCACTGGATGGCTGCGGTCAGTTTTAGAGATTCTTAATGCCAGCCTCAAAGTAAAGCATGACACTATTTTTAAAGTGGCCAAAGGAAGGCATTTAACCAGAACAGTTGTCTTTCGATTTTACTTAATGGAGCATTGAGGTTTTTTTTTTCTTTACCCAAAATGATACTTTATCGTGGCTGTTGATTTTCGCCTCCAGAAGGTTTCGGTTTCTTTACTTTGATGTCTGGCTGATTGGTGCATGTTTTTGTTCATTTTTCACTTTCAGCTCATATGAAAGAAACAAGTTTCTCCCTCTCCTTCCTGGGTTTTCGTTAGTACGAGTTCTCATTCCTGTATCCCTCCTGTCATCCACCGAACTTGGTTCCTGTTCATCTTAGTTTCAAAGAAAAATGACTTGTTTTCTTTTATAGTTTTTTCCCCGTACGTAGTGGCAGAAAAACTGGTTGTAATTTGTCTCTGGAGTGAAACATAAATCCTTTTCGCTTATGTGAATTTGAATGTTAAGGGTGTTTGGATGGAATCCTTTAAGAATCTTTCCACCACTGTGAGTTAATTAAAGCAGTTGATGCATTCATATTTGAATATTGGGTCAATGGCCCTTTTCAAGGTTTGTATCATCCAACGACTCGAGTAGTGATGCATTAAGCACCATTATGCACAAATATTACTTGTAGCAGATTTTCTTTCTTCAATGGTACTAATCAACTCTTGAGAAAGTGAATTACAATTGGCTCTTGCTAAAGAGGAGCTCTGCTGTGCTTTTCGTATAAAAAACATTTCTCTTTGCAGTCTCTCTCATACCTCTTGAACAGAAGAGACTATACATAATACATGAATTTCCCAGGTGCTCATTTGTTTATGTATTGCAGCTTGCGCTACCAATTACAAAATGGGTCTAGATCCTTTGAGAGTCAAAGGATTTGTGATCTTTAAAGACTTCATACTCTTTCTTCTGTAACGAAGGCAGAATTGTGGCCTTGGAAATTTGCATAGTTTCCACATGTGTCATAAATTGTTTTAAGTATTAAAAATGTGCTGAATCAATGAGAGGGTGTTTTGGCAGAGGTTCTTTGCCATATTT
This sequence comes from Triturus cristatus, assembly GCF_964204655.1. Taxonomy (NCBI): domain Eukaryota; kingdom Metazoa; phylum Chordata; class Amphibia; order Caudata; family Salamandridae; genus Triturus; species Triturus cristatus. The sequence continues at coordinate 405,774,937 of NC_140591.1, forward strand.
TGCTTGATGACTGATCAGTGTATGCACTTTTACCTTCCCAGTGTTTATTCCTTGGTCTCTCTCTCTACCACAACAATCACACTCTAAGCATGTGTGTTGCTTTAAATAGGACTTCTGGGGAAGAAATAGGCAAGTTTTCCGGTGAAAAGTTGTTAACTTAAGATGTGGGTGTATGTAGATGTAGGGGAAGGATGGCACACAGAGGTAGACACTAATCAATGATTTTAAAGTGACAGTTTCTATTTTGCAACTTCTTCCCAACCTATTTATGCACTTTTTCCCACCCAGATATAAAAGACAACAACCAAGTTTAGCACAGGTGCACCACATAGGTTGTGTTGCCGTATGTTGCTGTAGTTCAAGCACAGCAGGCTTATTTTATTTAGGTTTGTTTACTTCATGGCACATACTTTATTTTACAGTGTTGCATAAAATAAGCAAAAATATCTGGTCTTTGTGAAAAGAATGGGATTTATATCTGCCATTTATTTTCTTCTCATTCATTTGGTTTATTGCAAAATGCTGCAATAATGCTTCCATTTTCTAGTTACTTATTTAGATGTAGAAGGCTTCATGTTGCTCGCCCTTCCTATAAGGACTATCTCTTAGGCACATGCTTAGCAAAGCATTAATGCCAAATAGAATATCATGGAGATCATGGGTACTTTCCCGGTCTGTAGTGTTTAGCGGTCTATCTAGGTCCGGAGTCTCCAACCTTTTCTGCAATAAGAGCTACTTAAGTTAAATGAAGATCATACCGAGCAACTAAAATTATTAGTGTTGTGATAGTGACCACGTAAAACAAGATTACATTATTATCCACAGTATGCAAGATTACCAGCAGTGATCACTTTAGTTCATTAAGCATGGCTGCCAGAATTGTTGTAAAGGCTTTGTCAATGTGAAATGACTCTATGTAGATAATACATTACAGCCATAGCTACAATACTCCTGGCACCAATGTCATAATATGTGTAATAAGTCTTCCCAAAGCTGCATGTTGTATCACTGATCTATCAGCTTTAAATATATTTTGGAAATTCAACCATTTTTTCCAAACATCAGCTGAGGCTTTCTTAAAATACACACATTTTTGTCTCCTTCAGTACACGTTTAATTCTTGCAATACATATATCAGTTCAACCAAAAGCTTTTAATTTAGTATGTTAACCTGTACACAGAGAGCTACATTTAGGTAGCTGAAGAGCTACCAGTAGCCCACAAGCTACTCTTTGAAGAAGCCCGATCAAGTTTAATGTCTGCTTAAGGCAGTTTAGTTAAATCTGTACTGCAAAAATCCTTTCATAGCCTGTCTTGGTCTCTGAATACTCTTGAGCAGTGGCAGTGTGTCCATTAGGGCGCTGGGGCGTTGAACCACAAGCCGCGCCTGCCGACTCCCGAGGCATTTAGCAGACAGGCTGAGGCTCAGCTCCCTCAGCGGCTGTCTGAAGGGGTGGGCGGGGCAGCCAGCAGGTTGACTCCCTGCGTCATGCTGACTGAGTCTGACAAGTCATTGTCAGACTCAGCAGGCCAGGGGGTGGCGCGGAGCACACAGCAGGCGGCAGCAGTGTGCATGTTGGGTTTAGGTTCAGAGAATTTTTCCGACCAGTCCAGTCATGCTGTGAGAAAGTGGCTCTGTATATACTGTTCCTTAATAGGTACAGGGTGTACAGAGTCCACAGACCCCAAGGGTTTAACAGAGGTTAAAGTTAGATATAACCTTACTCTCCAAAGTGGTAGCTTGATCGAGCAGTAAGGCAGTATCAGAGGACAGTGTAAAGCATTTGTTGTACACACTCAGTCAGCAAATGGTTCCACACACTCAATAACTGAACTCTAGGCCAATGGTTTGTATATAAAAAATATATGCTTATTTTATTTTAGAACCAACACTTGGAATTAAAATATACTTTCTCGACAGGAGATGTTTCATCAAAAAACTTTTGTATATGCAATAGACTTTTTAGTAAACAGTTACAAATAGTTGCAGTAGGCAACTCTATTTCTAAACACAATACATTGAGCTCAATGATAAATTCAAATGATATGCAACAGATTACTTTTTAGATTACTTCTGTAATTCCAGGCCTGGATCCTAGATCCAGTCCTGGGTCAGTTCTCAGAATCAGCTGTTGAAAGTAGACTTTGGTACTGTAATGATTTTTAACTAATATTTAGCTATTTCAAAAGTTAGCACTTAGAAAATATTTCAGAGCAAACAATCAATGATTTCCTATGGAAGGAAATGTAGGTTACAGGTACAGTAGGTTATCGTTACTTTTGTAATCCAGTACTGGGTGTCTAGACTCAGTACTGGGACCTTTATCCAAAACAGGTAAGTAATTACTTTTTCAGATGTTATACGATTTTTGATGAATATTTAGAAATTGCAGAAATCAACACTTAGAAGAAATTTCACAGAAAAGCAGTCAATGGTTTCCTATGGAAGAAAAATGAGTTAAAGGTAAGTATAGTTGTGGGTACTTTTCAGAGTCAGTGCTGGGCACCAAGATCCAGCACTGGGAGCTCACCTAAGAGCAGGTGAGTAAATTAGTTTTTGGTACTCGGCTGATTTTTGGTGATTATTTGAAGATTTGAAAAGTCCACACTTAAAAGAATTTTCAAGAAAAAGCCAGTCAATGTTACCCTATGAGGAAAATGAAGTTAGCGGTTTAAGGTTAAGTACTCGACTGGCAGAGTTGAAGTTCTGGGCATAGACTCAGGGGTCCCCCAGTGTCAGGTAGGTACAGTTAGTTCACCCTGGGTAGTTGAAGGATAGGTAGGTACCCCGGGATTGGGCACAGAGGGCCGTGGGGCGCCGGGTGCAGGGGTGCCTTTTGGTGTCGGGAAATCTTACCCTTTGTTGATCGCGGTTGGGGTGGCACTCTGTTCTGAGGCTGCAGGCTTCTCCAGGATTGTCGTGGGGGGTCCTTGGGTGCCGGACTCGGGGTCACAGTCGCCGTGGGGTCGTCCTCGTGGGTTTAGTTCACTCCGGCACCGGCCAGGCTTGGCGAGTGCAGAGTGGGCTGGGATCGCGGTTCCGGGCTGCTGCCAGGGGTGAAAGGTAGGTTCTGAGTAGAGCCTCTACTCATGGGAGTTCCAGGGAATCGGAGTTCAAAGGTAGCCAGGTCCTCCGGGGTTTCTGAGGTTGCTGGCCACAAGAGATGCCGCGCTGGAGCAGGAGCAGGTTCGAGGGTCGACAGGCCGGTAGGGCTGGGGCCAAAGCAGTTTGTGTCTTCCTCTTTTTATCAGCTGCAGGGCAGGTCTTTGTTCTTCTTGTAGTTTCGAATCTGGGATCTGGGGAAGGAAGGTTCAGGGTGCCCTTATATACTAGATTTAGGGGCGTTACAGGTAGGTGAAGACCAGGGACCAATGGGTCCTTGTCCTGGGGTGGGTACACCCCCTATCCTGCGCCTCTCCTGTGGGAGGGGGGCAGTAGCCTATTCCCAATAGGGTAGGGCCTCCCATCTTCGAGATGGCGAGAGCCCGGAGATGTGCTTCACCGCGCCTCCCCCACCTGAGGGGTGGGGTGGGCAGGCTGGCACATCCCCTGTCCTTGTATGGTTGTATGGGGTTTCCGGCCAAGCTTCCCGCCAGAGTGGGGGGGTTGCAGTGGCCTGGGAAACCTCCTAGAGGCGGCAGGCCTTTGAAGCTTCCCTTTGCTCATCCTGGGGGAGGAGATTTATCACCTCACCCAGGATGTGCATTGTTGCAGGCCCGGGAGAGCAGGGGCTCTCCCACCCAGGGGTCCAGCAACGTGTCTGCTGTGTGGCAGCCTCAGAGCAGACGTGGATTGTAGGTTAGTTGTAAGGGGGCATCTCTAAGATGCCCTCTGGGGTGCTTGGTACATTAAATCCCACACTGGCATCAGTGTGGGTTTAATGTGCTGAGAAGTTTGATACCAAACTTCCCAGTCTTCAGTGTTGCCATTATGGTGCTGTGGAGCTCGTGTTTGACGAGCTCTCAGCACCATGTATTCTTAAATGGCAGCACTGCACTTACAGTGCCCGGGAATGGACCTGGGTACTGTAGGGGCACAGGGCTCCTGCTCCTGTGCCCACACCATGGGCATAAGGCACCCAGCCAGAGGGGTGGCTGGCATATGCCTTGGCAGTGTAGGTAATGGGCATGGCACACAGAGATGTGTCATAATTCGTTTATTTATCCATCCGGCACTCTTATTAACGTTTTCTGGTAATTTCGTCTTATTTATGGTGTGCTGCTCCCTCTTTTAGTGTTTTGTCTAGGAACACTATTTATGAAACATGAAATCAGGGGAAAGTGACATCTCTCACTTCCAAGTAGCAGGTGCGCACAATTATCCTTAGACCCGTTAAGGTCTAGTCATATTTAATCTGTTTTATAAAGAAATCCATTTAATCCATTGTGTTTATGTTCATTTCATTTATTATTCTTATTCTTCAAATTGTCACGTTTACTCATTTCTTTAGTAAAGCAACTAAATCTTTTTACATATTCACATGTTCACACTACCCAATGCATTTCGGGTCAATGAAAAAGACCCTTCTTCAGGGGTCTGTAACAGAAAAATAAAGGAAATATAATGAGCAATTCAGTCGTCTAATCATACTCTTTCAGTATTTGACTCTATCTAATATACAAAAATTGTCAATGTATCTCGTTTATAATAAGGTTTTCATTATTCTGTCAGTTGGCGAAGTCTAAAAATCTTTACAACTCTATACCTTGAAAATCCAGTGCCTGTATTACCCCTGTCAATGTTTAAATAAAACACCTGAAAAGATAATCCTAATGAAATAAAGTTCGTGCTAACTACAATTCATTAACATTCAAATTGCAAAAAATATATCTGAAAAATGAAGACTAAAAGCTAACATATCTAAAAGATGAAGGCTGAAAGCTAGCGTAACTATTCTTTGCAAGTCTGCCGGTTACTTACTTCCATGTGCAACACGAAGTTCCCAACTCTCCTTCAATGCGAGTTCAGTTTACAAAACAGCCCTAGTGTGTGATATTTATACATGACTTAATTGGTTGAAAGCATGATGACACATCGTGCCTACAGCCAATCATATGTAGTTGCACATGGAAGTAAGTAACCGGCAGACTTGCAAAGAATAGTTACGCTAGCTTTCAGCCTTCATCTTTTAGATATGTTAGCTTTTAGTCTTCATTTTTCAGATATATTTTTTGCAATTTGAATGTTAATGAATTGTAGTTAGCACGAACTTTATTTCATTAGGATTATCTTTTCAGGTGTTTTATTTAAACATTGACAGGGGTAATACAGGCACTGGATTTTCAAGGTATAGAGTTGTAAAGATTTTTAGACTTCGCCAACTGACAGAATAATGAAAACCTTATTATAAACGAGATACATTGACAATTTTTGTATATTAGATAGAGTCAAATACTGAAAGAGTATGATTAGACGACTGAATTGCTCATTATATTTCCTTTATTTTTCTGTTACAGACCCCTGAAGAAGGGTCTTTTTCATTGACCCGAAATGCATTGGGTAGTGTGAACATGTGAATATGTAAAAAGATTTAGTTGCTTTACTAAAGAAATGAGTAAACGTGACAATTTGAAGAATAAGAATAATAAATGAAATGAACATAAACACAATGGATTAAATGGATTTCTTTATAAAACAGATTAAATATGACTAGACCTTAACGGGTCTAAGGATAATTGTGCGCACCTGCTACTTGGAAGTGAGAGATGTCACTTTCCCCTGATTTCACACAGAGATGTGTGCCATGTCGACTCTTCATTTTTGTCCTGCACCCAGACACTCAGCCTGCAAAGGCAGTGTGTGTGTGTGTGTAAGGGTACAGGGCCTCTAAGGGTGGCACAATGAGTGCTGCAGCCCTTAGGGGCCTTCCCTGGTCACAAGGCCCTGGGTACCTACGGTACCATTTACCAGGGGCTGACATATGGCCAGGGTTTGCCAATTTGGAGTTTGTGTGTTTTAAGGAAGGAACATTGGGCCTGGGCACCTGATTGGCAGGAGTCCAGGGTACACTCATTCAAAGTACATTCAGCAATTTAGAAAAAAGTGGGGGCATACCATGCAAGAAAGATGGCACTTTCTCACACATGCGCACTAGTGTTTGCTGTGGCTGGCCGCTGCGTATTAGGAGAGCGAGGGTCGATCAATGCCGCAGCCCTCCTCGGTCTCTTAATGGGCGGCGAGTATCCCTGCTAAGCCAATCCTGGCGCTGCTGGAGCAGTGTCTGTATTGGCTGAGAGGGGTTGTCCTACTCACGCCAGCAGCCTCTCGCAGTCCGCCAACAAGGGATTGGGACCTGAGCTGCCATTTGCTGAGGGAGGTTGGTGGTTGGGGGAAGAGGCCTGGCTCGGCTGGCACTGATTGAGCCCACGCGCAGTTGAGAAAGGAACCTTGCGTGGGCTGTGCTGCTGCTGCTGGAGCGAACCGCTGCAGTTCCCAGTGCCTGGTGGCTCGCGCATGCCCTCCCTCTTCCTTTCCCCACAGAGTGTTTGGTTGGAGCGGCACAGATGGGCTTGGCAGATCCAGACGGCTTGCATGGACCACCGAGGCGCTCCAATCCAGGGGAGACGTGACCATCCTTCACCCCACCCTGCCCCCGAAGGTCTCTGGGAGCAGGAGTGAGGCGTTTCCACTGCTGAGATTTCGGTAAGGGGATAATTCACAAACCTATCTTCACTGAAGTTTGCTGCAAAGTTTACGTTTGTTGGAGAATTTAGTAATTCTGTCAGAAAAGTTATTCATGTAGGGAGGGGGCGGGGCTGGGTGCGTAGAGATTGGTACCCGCACTCAGGAGGCGTACAGATAAGCGAACCCGGTCTCTCTTGGAACTTTCATCGAGTGAGCTACTTTGCGCAAGTTGTCCATTTATTTATATAGCGCCTCACTTTCCCCCTTCTGTGCACCCCCTTTTTTGACAGTTGAGAACTGATCTTTAGGCAGATTAGGTGATTCGTCTAGGCACACATAATGCGGTCAAGTGCATCTTTGCTTAAATGTTAATCTATTTATATAGCACTTAACTACGCATTTTAACACGGTTTTCTTCACTCCCTGTGTTGACATTTGATGCTTGGGGAGGTTTGGGGATTTGTCCATGAGCACACAGTGCGGTCACGTATATAACCCATGTCGCCTACTACAGCCATAGTCATAGTCTTACATGATTAGGCACTCGTGAGTGGCACAGCACTGTCAGTATGGCTATTGTTTTAGGCCAACCACTGTCAAATGTCACCAGCCACCACTGCTCTTGAGTTTACTCCCCACACACAGGCTAGCACAGGGCATAATTGTGGCACCCACAGTACCCACTTCGAATCTCTTCTGGACCTGTGTAAGAGCAAGGGGACTGGACCTGCTGTGTGAAACCTGTGAAGAGCCTTGAATACTGGGCCTGCTCTCCCTTTTGTGACCAGGAAAAAGAAGTAGACTCCAAGGGTCATAGGCCTGACCTCCGGTTTGAGCTACCAGGATACAGAAAGCTTCAAGAGGGCTTTTCCTCCATTTCCAGCTTGTCCAACTGCTGACCTCTGCAGGAGTGAATTGTGATTTCCTCCACCCGCCCACCCCACCCAAGGTCCTGGTGTCAAGGTTTACTCCTCTTAACATATCCTGAAACCCAGGACTTAAACATTTTAGCAAAACTTTGTTCTGAGGACCAACCTACCCAGCCGATAAAACGAAGATGCATCACCGCTGGAGCAAAGATTTACGTTGCTCCCACTGTGTTCTTCTCTGAACCAACACATCTGAGCAAGACCTCGCGAAGAAGGTATCTGTCCTCGTGGAGCTTCCTCCAGCCTTTAGCCTTGCCGTGCTTGGAGAATCCGAGCTTTAAATAAGTGACTAATCCCGAAGGTAGAAATCTCAAATTTCTCCTGCTGGAGCTTTCCTACCAAAAGTCTACAGCTTCACTGAGACATTGTCAGTCAGCTATCCGATGAAATTGAGCCCTTGTCGGCAACAGCCTGCTTCCTTGTCTACAAATATTTTTTTACTTCTATTCCAAAGACTACGTTCGAAAGTAAAACTCTATTGCTGTTGACCTGACACCTTACCCTTGTCTCGATCAAGCACAAACAGATAACGGCAGTTGGCATTTAATGTTTTTTCCAACTAACTTTAAAAATTCATAACTCTTATACTGCTACTTATTGGATTCATGTTGTTTTGGTATCATTTTATTTATTAAAATGTACTCTATTTTTCTAAATTGGTTGGGATGTTTCTTGTGTTGTGACTTTGTGTTTGAGTACTGATTAACTAATTTACACATTGTCTACAAGTTAATCCTTCCTACTCTGTGACTTTAGTGGTTCACCCTGACAAAGATTCTGATTATAATTTGAGTTGGATAACTTACCTCCCTCAACAAAGAACCCAACTTCGTACAGTGAGTTTGAGAGATTTATAGTTCTTAGTGTTTTGTTTGGGCCAGCTGTCAATTGCTGCTGTGTCTGTTTCATTAGTCAGATGGAGAAATTTTATATTGATAGTTTTTCCTAACATCGCTGTTGGTAACTCCATCTTATGCACATTGGGGTGGTTTGTGAGCTCTCAAAAAGTTGAGAGTTAAATTTCATCCCACAAGATATTGTATACAGAAGATCAACAAGCACATCATGAAGGTTAGTCTGTTATTAAGCGCCAAGATACCCTTCGCGGTTAACATGTGCTTTACAAATACACATTTTTATATATACACATACGTGTATATATACACATTATATACATTAATTTTATTTACATTCTTAATGCCTCACCTAGGCACCTGTGGGTGTCTGTGTATGGAATGGAGTTAAGAATATTAAACCTATATGTACGAGTACCTCCGTGATATCATGTAATTGGTATTCTGGATATGAAATTGTGGCGGATGTTTTTTTGTTACTTGATATTGTGACCGAAGTCTCAGCGGTCACTACTATAATCCTACAAGGTTTTGTCACGATTATAGTTTTATTTGTGAGGGCACAATGCAATAACTATCAAAAGTCATTTGTAGCTCAGGACTATGTCCATTGAGATGAAGTGGCACTCGTTAAAGAAAGTATTAGAGACCCCATTCTATACAAATGCCATAAATCAAGCCCAAACAGGAGTAGAATGGTCTTCAAGGCAATAAATCACTGCATCAACCTCTTTACTGATCCTTCAATCCTTCATTCCACAGACAAGGGCAGTGCCATCACCCTGTTCAGTGAAAAAATACAGAAAGTCAGCAGACCTTCTGCTTCTCATACACCCACACCTCAGTGCGATATCCCTCACTGGTCATCATTCTGGCGCCTGAATGTAGCAGACCATGCCAAAGTCCACAAAGATAGATCTTATGAATATGTCTTACTCTTGTATTTCTACGGTCCCTTCCTGGAGAAGACCTCTCACCCATACACACAGCATTAACACCTCACTCAAGGCCTTCCCTTTCCTTAAGAAACCTGCGTTAGACTCTAATGGCCTTTCCACATACCAGTTCTTCCCTAAACTACCCTTCATCAGCTTCAGATCACACTGCAGCATAGAGACTGCTACATTTCAGATAATAGATTATGCTCTCCTGACTACAGAAAGAGGCAACCTCTGCCTCTGGATTTTGCTTGACCACTCAGCTGCCTTCAGCACAGTCGATCATCCTGCCCTCATCCACACCCTGAAGTTTCAAATAGGGTGTTCGAGGCATATGAGCTGCAGATTGTACACTTAGCATAGGTCGCCATCTGGTGTTGGGCCCGGATGTTTGCAGTTTGTTTTTCTTCTTGGACCGTCTTTGGAAGTCACGAGTTTGGTGACTCCTCCTTCGGTCCGTACTGCGCATGGGCTTCGGCTCCATCCTCAGATTGTTTTTTTCCGCCATCGGGCTCGGATGTGATCCTTCGTACTCCGGCTTCGAACTTCTACGGTTCCAGCCTCGACGGAAAATCCTCGATTCTTCGAGTTCCATCTTCATCTCTCGAAGCGGCACTTTTTCCATCCCGTACATCGACACCGGCCTTCGGGCCCTCTGCGACTCCGGTCCCGGCCGATGGAAAGGACTCCGTTTAAAAAGTGCCCAAAATGTGGGTCTAAATTTCCCCACACCGACCTCCATCAGGTGTGTAACCTTTGCCTCTCTCCGGAACACGAGGCTCGAGACTGCCCCGCCTGCAAGTCTTTTCGATCGAAGAAAACGATCCGAGATCGAAAGGCTCGACGCACCATGGCGCACTCATCCTCGACAGTTCCACCGGACATCTTCGGAGACGACGCCAAAGCTTCGGGGCAGACACACACCGAACTGGGAGAAGACATCGTCAGCGCTTCCGAGGCCGACGACTCCGACCTGGAGGACGTAACACCAGGACAGCGGGCCGTGAGTACAATGCCCCCTCCCAGCCCCGCACCGAAAACCAAAGAGACTCCGGTTACTCCCTCGCCTGCCGGCCTGGGCAAAACCAAAACCAAAGCCTCGATCACCCCACCTTCGGGCCCGGTGTCGAAGCACTCAAAGTCTCACGGCAGCTCGGGATCGAGCCAGCCGACGCCCGGTGCCGATAAACACCACTCGGCACCGAAGCCTGCAAAATCCAGCTCGACTCCGAAACCACCGGTGCCGAAGCCTGGACACTCGGCGCCGACCAAACACAAACAGAAATCGGTCGGCACCGACGCTCCGGCGCCGAAACAGCATTCGACGCCGAAACACACGGAGACCTCCAAAAAGCAGGGCGTACACAGAACATCGAAACCTCCGGTTCCGAAATCGCCGGTGCCGACAGACGACTCGGCGCCATTGGCTCTGTTTACACCAGACCCTTTACAAAAGACTTTGTCCAGAGATCCAAAGACTGGCCTTTTGACTGTGATTACTAAGAAGCGTCGCCTTGAGGCTCCGGCTCCTCCTCCTCCACCCAAAAAGAGGGACTCAGCTACTTCTCCCCTTAGAGTACCCTCCCCACTGCCACCCCCCCTCCCACCACCACCCCCTCCACCTTTACCTCACTACGATCCGGCCCCATCCCCAGACCCGGATGACGGGGACCCGGACAATGACCCAGGGGACGCCCCAATGGATCCCACTCCACCAGGGACCCCAGATCCATGGGAGGATTATAATAACCCTGATGTACCCAATGTACCTCAAGACGACCTATACCCATCAAGGCCGTCTCCTCCAGAGGACTCTTTAGGGTTTCACCATTTAGTGCAGAGAGCAGCACACTACCATGGGGTGGACATGCACACGGAACCAGTGGAAGAAGACTTCCTACTGGATACATTTGATTTACAAGATCGTTCCACTGCTATTTTACCCATGCTTAAGGGTGTCACCAAGCACGCTACAGAGGTTTTCAAAGACCCTGTCAGAGCCAGAGTACTAAACCCTAGAATAGAGAAGAAGTACAAGGCGGCACCCACAGACCCTGCATACATCAAGGGCCCTGCTCCTCTAGATTCCCTAGTTGTCTCCACAGCTAGAAAGAGGGCTAACTCCCAATCCTCAGGAGATGCCCCACCACCAGACAAGGAATCTAAACTTCTGGACGAGTCTGGTAAACGCACCGCCTACCAGGCTGCAAACATGTGGCGCATTGCAAATACACAAGCACTGCTTGCGCGATATGATAGAGCACACTATGATGAATTAGAGGCTCTTATGCAGCACCTTCCAGAGAAATACAAACGCCAAGCTCATGACCTGATACAGGAGGGCAAACTAATCACAAACACCTCCATTAAGTGTGCCCTCGATGCAGCAGACACTGCTTCTAGAGCCATAAACACCAGTGTCCTGCTTCGACGCCATGCCTGGCTCAGGATATCAGGGTTCAAGCCTGAGGTCCAGACATCAATACTTAATCACACCTTTGACCAGCAAACACTCTTTGGCCCAAAGGTAGACGAAGCGCTCGAAAAAATGAAGAAAGATACAGACACAGCGAAGTCTATGGGAGCGCTCCAGACCCAAGCCTCTAAGCGTTCCTTTCGACGCTCGTCCTTTCGTGGCACAGGTAGAGGCTCCTCCACCGATAATGCCTCTACCTCCTACAAATCCCCTCCTCAAAATACCTTTTCAAAGGGCAACCAAAGAGGTGGTTACAGAGGCAACAACAATAAGGGCAGGGGCAAAACCAACAATACCCGTTCTGCCACCCCACCCGCACAATGACTCCCCTTCGCTCCCCCCAGACCATTCCACTCCGGTCGGGGGCAGACTACAAGATTTTATCCACGTATGGGAGTCCATAACATCGGACAAATGGGTGACCCAAATCATTCGGTCAGGGTACTGCCTCGAGCTAACATCTACCCCACCCAATATCCCACCAAGGCACCGTCCAATGTCCCAAGAGCATTCCACACTGCTCAAACAAGAGGTACTCTCGCTCCTCCAGAAACACGCCATAGAGCAGGTACCCGACAATCAACGAAATCTAGGGGTCTACTCCCTATATTTCTTAATCCCAAAGAAAGACGAGACCCTCAGACCCATTCTGGATCTCCGGCCTCTAAATGCCTACATACATTCAGACCACTTTCACATGGTCACCTTACAACAAGTCCTCCCACTCCTCTGCCAGGGAGACTTTCTCACAACACTGGATCTGAAAGACGCGTACTTTCACATTCCAATACACCCCTCTCACAGAAAATACCTCAGGTTCGTGGTGGACGGGCAACATTACCAATTCAAGGTTCTCCCCTTCGGGGTCACCACTGCACCACGGGTGTTTACCAAATGCCTAGCAGTAGTAGCAGCACACCTCAGACGTCAACATGTTCACGTCTTCCCTTACTTAGACGACTGGCTCATAAAAGCCGCGTCCTACCACCAATGCGTGCAACATACAAACAGCACCATCCATCTGCTTCATCAGCTAGGCTTCACGGTGAACTACCAAAAGTCCCACCTCATACCATCTCACACAAAGCAATATCTCGGGGCCACCATAGACACCTCAAAAGGTATTGCCTATCCAAACTCAGCCAGAATCACAAGCATTCTAGCCTTACGCAAAATATTCCTTCCTCAACACTCTCTACCAGCAAGAGTGTTTATGAAGCTCATAGGGATGATGGCGTCTTGCATCTTCATAGTGCCCCATGCAAGACTCCACATGCGTCCACTTCAGGAGTGCCTAGCACAACAGTGGAACCAGGCCCAGGGTCAGCTGACGGATCTGGTGTTGGTGTGTGGTAAATAAAATAAATATTACCTGACTGAATTTCGTACGGAGTCTTAAAATAAAGTAAAATAGCTCAAAATAACAAGAGGCAGAATCCGTGGTATAAGAGGTTTTCTAATGGGCTTTATTCCATTCAAAATGGCCGACTCGAGTGGCGGCCTTCAGGTTCCGTCACCACGAGGGTTCAGGAAGTGAAGTACAATAACTTATTAACAGACATACATTTTTATAATAAGTGCATTACAATGAAACGAATGTAGAAGGCGTAACATTTGATAAGAAAAATGACGTAACAGTGACATAATCGAAACTAGGCGTAATAAGGAATAAAAGAAACATAATTGGCTTGCATTATCAGACATAGGTGGATCTATAAGATAATACTTGGCATAGATGCGCGCGCAGCAGCATGACGTGTAATTGACGTGTAACTAGGGGGTGAAGGGGACTTGACATTTAGCTCTACATGTGGAGACGAGAAGTCTGGGGTCAAGTCATCCTAATCCCAAATCATATCTAACATCCTATGTTTAAAGAACTATGTTATCCACAAGGAAGAGACTCTCGGACAGAATCTATTCTATACTGACTATGTGCGTGTACAAGCGTCTAAGTGTCTATATGAGATGCGAGGGGCAGAAAACTTTCCATAGCAACAGGGCTATGAATCACTTGCATGAAGACAGAGAAGCCTGGCCTTTTGCTTGGTAACTGGAGGAATGTTTACTTAAACTACTAGGCAAGAATGCATCGGCTGAAGAGCAAAATAGATAATTCGAAGGTGAAATACAACTTCTTGGCAGACAGGCGAAAACTGGCCGAGGCAGGCACCGTTAGCTGCACAGAGAGTAGGACAAAGTTCATGGATACAGATGCGAGCTCAAGCTGAAGCTGTCAGAGACAGAGAGCAGGGAAAGGCTTTGAGGACAGAATCGGGCCTACTCGCCTGAACTGTAAAAATGGAGTAACTTGGCCATATAAAGTCGGTGGCCTTTTATACTTAGGAATCGAATATCCAGCCCATTGATGGCGGATCTGACAGAGAACATGTTGACGGTAGACACACATATGTTTGCGTCTTAGAAACTGGAACTGGAGGGAACATACATGTACTTGTAACATGCATATAGAACCGTTGGGGTCCAAGATAGGGGACATAACTGACCAGGAAAATCCACATTTCCACATTCCCTCCTTGTCCCCTTCTTGCCCTTCACGAGACATCAATCTTCATCATTCCATCGATTTGCTCATGGAGCATCATTTCTTCTTCCTTCTTCTTCCGGGATCTTGAGCGAAAACCTTGATGTGGAATACACGATGTGGCACACAGACCACAAATCGCTGGTCCACATTGCAAACATATGCAACAACTGAAAAGCATAAGAAGGCCAATACCTAGGAAGGATAGAACTCTCCATCCCCAGGCTGATATCACACTCCAAAACCACCCGGACCACGTCCAAGTGCCTGGATTCTCGTGTATCTGGCTTACAATCTTATGAAGGCGTGTTATAGCTTTATATACAGATGGCGAATTTTCTGGTATGAAAATGCAGCAGCTGGATCCGATGACCCTGCAAGCTCCGCCCCTATCGGCCAGGATGACGTCAAGGACAAGACGATTCTGGAGAACAACAATTCTCATCACTGATTGTTCCTCTGTCAGATTGCCTAGGGCGGCTATAGTCTCGTTTACTACAGCTTCAAGAGTCTTGGTGAGTCTGCGTATCAGCTTACTATTTGATATTGTACCTATATAGGGAAAGATACCTTTATTGAAATCTACATACTTGTCCCATGCCGTCTCAGTATAATCGACAACTGGGAGATCTCTTCGCTCTCTATTGTGTACTAAATGAACATTTCGATAATAATCAGGAGGAGCTAGGAAAACAGGTGGCAGAAGGAATGCTATGTAACAGGTACCATCCCAATCTAGAGGCAGACGCATATATGCCGTCTGACCACATATGAAGTAAGAATGGCGAGAAGCTCTAAATGAAGATTTGCCTTGATCACTATATTCTACTGTAGTAACGCATTGGCTATGGCCCATATGTATGGAACCAACTTTTCTCACACATAATTCACCCTTTACTGGAAATACTGA
The DNA here is from genome assembly GCF_964204655.1 of Triturus cristatus. Taxonomy (NCBI): domain Eukaryota; kingdom Metazoa; phylum Chordata; class Amphibia; order Caudata; family Salamandridae; genus Triturus; species Triturus cristatus. The sequence goes on from NC_140591.1 coordinate 405,790,214, forward strand.
CATAGTGGGCAGAATTAGTTCAACTTCGGATTTGACATTCAAAATCATAAGATTAGGCGTAAAATTACCTAATTTATACACTTCATTTTCTAAATCAGTTCCTGTTCTACTGGGGTGACCCTCCTTATTAGGGTGACAGACTTTGAATAAAACTAGATTTAGATTTCCCCATATCCAATGTTGTTGATAAACTGCTGTGTCTGGGTCTATGGAATTTAATAAACTAAACCATGCTCCACAGGAGCCATTGCGTGTAAATGGATGTGGAAAGAAAGGCAGAACTCCTTTGTTATTCTGATAGGGAGGGAGTCGGCCACACACCCAACAATTTGTCGCATTACTAGTCTGATGGGAATGATGTAACATACTAATGAATGTGTTATTGCGCAGCGCAAGTCTATAGGACAACTCATGTGGCGGTAGGTCACTAAAAGAATGTTCATCAGTTATATTGAAAACACGTTTAGAAACAGGATGATATATGTGCAAAATCATACTCGTAATAATTACTAAAATACTCAATAAAAACAAAATTAATAATGTCACAATACAGTGGTTACGCAGTAATTTACAATAAGCATGTCGTTTCATTATGATTCTGGACTCTGCATCATTCAGACCTAAGGGATACATGTCGGGACAGATTCAACCGCTTCACCTTGGAGAGGACTTAAACAATCAAATCGTCCGACAGTTTAGATCTGGACCTGAGTTTCTGTTTATAGCACTGAGAGTCATTTTGTTCAACAAAAGGAAGTTTTGAATCAGTCTGTGAGGGAGTGCAGGGCACAGTGTCTATATCTGAAGGTAGTCCATGAAATTTTTTTATATGGGTGGAATGCACCCATCCTTTCCGTCCTTCGATCTTCACAGCTGTTCTGGTCGTCAGCAGGACCTGCTTAGGCAACTTCCACCTAGGATCCAATTGGCTTTTCCTATCAAAATTCCGAACCAGGACAAAGTCCCCGGGGACCACGTCATGGGGTTTCACCTCAGTGTTGTCAGGAAAAGCTGCGACCACCTGTGAACGAGAAGATTGTAGTGCAGACATCAAGGAAGCCAGGTAATCTGTCAGCATATTACAGTCAACATCAGTTATTTTACGGGGTATAGGCGTCCCCCACATATTCGGTGGTCTACCAAAGATCACCTCATACGGGGATAGCCCTGTTCGAGAGTGTGCTACCATTCTCATGTAGAATAGCGCAACTGGTAAGGCTACTATCCAGTCCACACCTTTTTCCTGACATATTTTGGACAATCTGATTTTTAAAAGTTGATTATGTCGTTCCACGAGACCTGCTGCCTCGGGGTGTCGAACACAGTGGAATTTCCACTGATATCCCAACAAAAGTGAGACATGTTTCATTAATTCGGATGAGAAAGGCTGGCCGTTATCTGAATATACAACACGTGGTAAACCGTACCGTGGGAAGAATTCTCGAACTAGCTGCTTGGCAGTAGTCGGGGCAGTGTAATCTGATACGGGATACGCCTCTGTCCAACGGGAGAGAGCGCAGACAACTACGAGGACATATTTGAATCCTCGACAACGTTCCATCTGAATATAATCCATCTGGAGGACTTCAAAAGGATGGTCAGGAGGCTGAAATCCACCCTGCTCTACGGGAACACTCTTTCCTGGATTAAACTGACAACATATCATACAGGTACGAACTTTTTGTTTAGCTGCTGCTCGTAAATGTTTATTGAACCAAATGTGCTGAATGCTGTCTAGCATAGCCTTCTCTCCTAAATGTGCTGGACTGTGAACTGTAGCTATAATGGCTTGAACCATGGAATCAGGGAGAAACCATACAGATTTCTCTTTCGTCATCCATCCTTGATCTGTCTGGATCCCTCCTAGTTCAGTCCACTTCTTTATTTCTTCTGCTGTGGCATGTGTCTGTATGTCAATTACATCAAGTGTGGGATCCTTAATTGTCATACACTGTGTTGGTGTCTGAACTATTGGCTTTGTCATGTCGGATGTGCGATTCTGAGCAGTCTGTTTGGCTGTTCTGTCAGCTAAATCATTGCCTTGAGAAATGATATCAGTAACCTTCGTGTGTGCTTTACATTTCATAATTGATATTGCAGTCGGTAAATGAATCGCGTCTAACAGAGCATGAATGAGGGACCCGTGTTGAATATGTGTTCCATGAGAAGTTAAATAACCCCTCTCCCGCCAAAGCACTCCGAAGTCATGTACGACTCCAAATGCATAACGTGAATCAGTATATATGTTGACTTTCTTGTCCGTGGCTTGAATACAGGCTTGTGTTAGAGCAACAAGTTCTGCTGCTTGGGCTGACAAAGTATCTATACAATTTGTCTCAATAACTTCAGTGTCTGTTGTGACTGCATATGCGGCAACTAAATTTCCTGTACTTGTCCTCATACACGAACCATCTACATATAACGTCAGGTCTGGATCTAGCAATGGAACGTCTGTCAAGTCTTGTCTAGGTTTCGTCTTTATTTCAATGATTTCAACACAATCATGAGCTAGTGGGTCTGTTCCAATTACAGGTAATAGTGTAGCAGGATTCAATGTATTACACCGTCGGATCTCTATGTGTGGTTGAAACAATGTCAGTTCATAACCAGTAAGTCTTGCTATGGTCAAGTGTTGTGTTTGTGTTCGGTTCACAAGAACCTCTACTGCATGTGGTACTTGTACTGTCAATGGGTGTCCTAATACTATGGCATCGCTTTGTCTAATTGCTAAAGCTGTCGCTGCCACTGATTTCAGGCATGCAGGCAAAGCCTGAGCTACGGGATCTAATGTACTGGAAAAATAAGCACATGGCTTGCGTGATCCTGCTTGATCCTGAGTGAGTACTGATAAGGCAGTACCTTCGCGTTCTGTAACAAAGAGTGTAAAATGTTTGCTATAACATGGTGTTGCTAAAACAGGTGCTTGACATAAAGCTTCCTTTAGGCTTTCAAAAGCTTGTGTATGTTCCTGAGTCCAAGGGAGAACAGTCGATGTGGCTGCCTCCTGTGTGGTTAACTGAATGAGTGGTTTTGCTAGAAATGCGTACTGAGGGATCCACTGTCTACAATATGAAGTGAGGCCTATAAAAGCCCGCACCTCCTTTTGTGTCTGGGGTATTGACATGTTAGCAATTAACTGGATGCGATCTGGTGTAAGCTGCCTTCCCTCCTTGGACAGCGAGTGACCAAGATAAATAACTCGCTGAACACAGAATTGCAGCTTAGAAGGGGACACCTTGTGCCCCTTGTCGGCTAGGAAATGTAAAACTGTCAGAGAAGCTTTTTCACATTCTGGCTCGCTTCTCGCGGTGATCAGCAGATCGACATATTGAAGCAGTGCTGTATTGACTGGCATGTGGATACTGTCAAGTTCTCGTTTCAGTGCTTGGCTGTAGATGCTGGGGCTTTCTGTAAATCCTTGGGGAGCGCGTGAGAATTTAAAGCTGCGCCCATTTAAACTGAATCCGAACAAGTATTGGCTTTCCGGATCTATTGGGACGCTGAAAAAGGCATTCTTGAGATCAATTACAGTAAAGAATGTTGCTTCGGAATCAATTGCTGTCAATAACGATGATATATCAGGGACCACAGGGAATTGTGGTACAATACACTTGTTTAGTTCACGCAAATCAATAACCAATCGGTACACTGGTGGAGCAGTAGGATCAGTTCGTTTAAGAATCGGAATTATCGGTGAATTACATACATTGGAGTCTGTTTCTACAACTACTCCCTGGGCAATTAGCTCATCAATGATTTTCAGCAAAGCCACTACAGCATCATGCGGTAACTTGTATTGTCGCATTCGTGGTAGTACCACTCCTGCTTTCAGTGTGACTCGATAGGGTGTAATGTTCATGCAGCCAACATCCGTAGGGCCTTGTGCCCATAGATGTACTGGTAAAGTCTGTAGTCGGGGATCCATGTCTCTAGACACATAGTGACCTTTAAAATCACGTAAAAACAACCTTACTCCTTCCGGAGAACAACATATTATGGCTCCTAGTGCTTTCAGAGTTTTAATTCCTAACAGATTTTCTGGGCATGATTTAGTAAGCAATAAATCTGTAGTTCGTGTCAAAGGTCCTATCGTAAGTGGTAGAGGCTTTGATACTTCATTAACAATAGGTTTTCCTGAAAAACCAAGGGAAACATTTTGAGAGCCTGAGAGGGGTGCCCCTGGAACTTCACTACGTTTTATAGTTGTTCGACTTGCCCCTGTATCGAGTAAGAATTTTCTATCTTGACCTAATAATTCACTATGTACATAAGGTCCTTCTTGATCTACAGGAATCTCGATAAGTGGTAAGTCAACTTCCCTCTCTAGGCTGGTTCATGCGTAACGCTGGTATTCAGGGTATTCATACTGTGCAGTCTGATACAGTTGTCGTGTTGCGGTTTGTGTGGCAGTAGCAGGCAACGGTGGTGCAGCTGGCACAAACTGTATGGGTTGCTGTGAGGCTGGCATGGACTGTTGCTGAACTGGCACGGACTGTCCATGCAGCATAGCTCCTTGTTCATTCTGATCTTGTCTAACTAATCGTGGTCTCTCCTTTGTAATGCCTGTAGCTATATTACGTTTCAGGACTGGACAATCGTGTACATGATGGCCCAGTTGTTTACAGTAATTGCAGGTTCCTTTTACAGGAACTGCAGAATCACCAGAATGTGTCACACTCTTTTTGTGACCATCTGCTGGTACTGTCTGAGAAACTAGCATTTTCATTTTTGTATCCTTCATGCGTCTATGCTCGTGTTCTTGTTCATCCCTAATTCTATTGTGATGATACTGTAACATTTGTAGCATTTGCGACGGAGTGTTACTTTGCCAGGTACTCTCGAATTTCAATATTCTATTCTTTACTGGAGGTAATGCATTTTCCACTAATTTTGTCACAAATAAATGTGGATATGAGTCACTACTTGCTTTTATACCACTATTTATACCAAAACATTTTTCAAATCGAGCATAATAATCGCTTGTGTCTTCATCTTGCTTTTGTTTGCAGGCTGTGATTGCACCCCAATCTTCCTTTTTTGTAGTTAATAAACGTGGCAGTACCTGTACTAGTAAACCTGGTAATAGTTTAACTTTATCCCCGAGCCCCGAACCTGCAGTTCGGCCCCTTTCTTCCTCTGCTAATGCTGTCCAGTCTATCTTTTGGTCTCCCACTTCCCACTCTTTTTCTTTCAGTTTTTCATAAATGCCAGCAGGCAAAAGCACCTTTAATATCGTCATAATATCAGGAAAGGTGTACTCTCCCATCAGTAACATGTCTTTAATTTCTCGGTGGAAACCCGCTGGGTCTTTATCATGGCTAGGTACTACTTTCTTCATTTCTAATAATTCCATTTTTGATATGGGTGTGTAAACAAATACACGGTGAAACTCATTGTCTTCGCCTTTTATTGGGTGCACTTCTCGTAAAGGATTTTGTCTATCCATATAGTACGGCGTTCTTTCTCTATGGGGCAGCGAGAGAGAATCCGGACTTACAAAAAGGACATACTGTTTACGTGACACTAATATCTCTTTAATTAACTTGTTACTAGAACCTCTCCATCTGTTCGTGAGTAGTTCCGTTAATATATCAGGTAAAGGACCAGGATCAGCATGTTGGCTCTTATATAATATGAGGAGTTGCTGAATCATATAGATTCCAGCTAAACGTTGTTCATCTGTACTGAGATTGAGAAACGTGTGTGCTACGGTCTCATCACCATATTTTTCAGGACTAACGATCCAGTGAACGGCTGATCTGGCTAATTCTTGCTCATCCATGGAATCGAGGAGGTGGTAACCCCTTCGTTCTCGTAGTATTTTATCTGCGGCTTGAAACGAATGTTCAGGAGACTTCAGATTTATTACAGGCGTTGGATACGTTCTGCTATTATTTGGACATACAGAATGTATGGGATCAGAAAAACATCTAGTATTTTCACAGGATCTTCCTCTGCCTACATAGGCTATGGTCTCTGACTGTCTTGCAGAGTCCCCTGATTCGGACACTTCATCTTGCTCAAACTCGTCTGTTCCCAATCTTTCTGCATGAATACGTTCTATTTCTTTACGGATTTTTCGGCACATGGCTATTATACAATTTTGCTTATCGTGTCTCCCTTCTGATATATTCTGACTCCATCTTGTAAGAGTAAGCATTACGTTCATGTCTACCCCCGGACGATCTTGATTTCTGATCACACAGTTTATGAGGAAACGTAACAGTTCCCCCTGTATTTCTACTTTCTGGAATTCCATAGCTCTGTTAATACATCCTGGATCTCGTCCTGTTTGAACAAAATGATATATGTTATCCAGATGCGTAGTCATCCCTGGTAACCTTGCTAAATACTCTGCGGCTCGCCTAATACGTAATGATGCCAGGACCATTTCATCCTCTTTACCAACCACCGGGTCATATCTACAATTTACAAGGAGTTCCTTAAGCGCACGTTCACTTACGAACTTAGGTGTACGTGAATGTGCTGACTCTTGAAAGACAAGTTTATTTATTCTAGGTGGTGTAAAAGTACTGCTAGCACCTCCCGTGGCCCCATCTGGGGCGTCGGGTGTGAAAGGGTTCGTTGAACGTGACACAGCAACTATGGGTGTCGATACCCCTGTAGAGTCGACTGCGGAAACAGATGCGGAAACAGATGTGCTTGCCGAAACTTGCGTCGGGACTTGCTGTTGCACGGGGACAGATACCTGATCCTGACGTTGAACCCCTCCGCCAGACGGTCTATGTGGTGTGGCGTTAGCATACTCGGGGGCTGCATCATCTAGATATGAGGAAAGGAAAACGTCTTCTGCGGTTCTGGGACGCCCTTTTGGATGTACCTTAATTGGAAATAATGGGGGTGGCAAGTCTTTTGGTATCTCTGGAGCAGCCTTAGGTAATCCTTTGGCTAGAAGGGGATACATACCATTCATAAGAGCATTACTTTGTCTATTTACTTGTTCTGATTTCACTCGGATACCTTCCTCAATTAATAGATTTTCTTGAACTTTATTTGAACTTTCTTTACTCCTCTCTTCTTGTCTACGTGCCTTTTCTGTTCGTCTATGAGATTCTTTACGCCATAACTCGATAGCGTCTTTCTGTGACTGTCTGACCTTTCTTTTCCATAACTCTTCCTCCACTTTCATGATGCACTCTGCATCCCAGGTTCCCGCTATGGGCCACCTTTGACTTTCCGGTAATCCCTTGGTATAATCTACCCATAGATCAAGAAACAATATGGCATCTATGCCATGTTTATGGTACATGAAATGTCCTGGAGTGTCTCTAGGAGGAATAGGAGCTGCTTCTTCAAGCACCCCTTTTCTGGTGGTAATCTGTCTTAACTTCGAGAAGAGCGGCATATTAACAACTGATCTGATACTTACTCTTGAACTTACTTAATACGAGAAACACAATAATGAACAGTGAACAATGAACAGTCATTCATACCACAATATGCAAGACATTTTCTGAATACTTTAAACATTAAACCTTAAACATTTAATAATGGTCGACAATGATGACAGTCTGCTTAACTAATCACCACGCTGAATTCTTGACAATAACTGAATACTTCGGAATACTTGATATACTGCTAAACAGTACATATACACTGCTAAACAGTGCAGACCGGATTTGTGTACCCAAACCCGTCTTGACCGGCACAACCTATGTGCACGTCAACATGCCTCCCCGGCGATGGTACTCACCGAGTAGCTCCTTGAAACGGAAGGCCTCAGAGAATGGACAGGACTCGATAACTGCGGACATCGGACCCTCTGGACGTCGGAATTTCGGAAAACCTGGTGGGCCTCTGTATACCTCGGATCTTGCTCTCTCAGCTAGGCTCTGGTCGGGATACTTCGCACTTCTCACCGCCTCGTCTGGGTTGATCGCAGCCTCAGTCGCCCCCGCTTGACCGGAGGGAGCTTACAGGAAATCCTGCTGGTACGCGTTTATGGTCCGTCCAGCTGTGGCAGGAGACCGGGCCTGCAACGCACCGCCGGCGCGTGAGATGAGAAAGTGTCCCTGTTCGGGCGCCATTATGTGGTAAATAAAATAAATATTACCTGACTGAATTTCGTACGGAGTCTTAAAATAAAGTAAAATAGCTCAAAATAACAAGAGGCAGAATCCGTGGTATAAGAGGTTTTCTAATGGGCTTTATTCCATTCAAAATGGCCGACTCGAGTGGCGGCCTTCAGGTTCCGTCACCACGAGGGTTCAGGAAGTGAAGTACAATAACTTATTAACAGACATACATTTTTATAATAAGTGCATTACAATGAAACGAATGTAGAAGGCGTAACATTTGATAAGAAAAATGACGTAACAGTGACATAATCGAAACTAGGCGTAATAAGGAATAAAAGAAACATAATTGGCTTGCATTATCAGACATAGGTGGATCTATAAGATAATACTTGGCATAGATGCGCGCGCAGCAGCATGACGTGTAATTGACGTGTAACTAGGGGGTGAAGGGGACTTGACATTTAGCTCTACATGTGGAGACGAGAAGTCTGGGGTCAAGTCATCCTAATCCCAAATCATATCTAACATCCTATGTTTAAAGAACTATGTTATCCACAAGGAAGAGACTCTCGGACAGAATCTATTCTATACTGACTATGTGCGTGTACAAGCGTCTAAGTGTCTATATGAGATGCGAGGGGCAGAAAACTTTCCATAGCAACAGGGCTATGAATCACTTGCATGAAGACAGAGAAGCCTGGCCTTTTGCTTGGTAACTGGAGGAATGTTTACTTAAACTACTAGGCAAGAATGCATCGGCTGAAGAGCAAAATAGATAATTCGAAGGTGAAATACAACTTCTTGGCAGACAGGCGAAAACTGGCCGAGGCAGGCACCGTTAGCTGCACAGAGAGTAGGACAAAGTTCATGGATACAGATGCGAGCTCAAGCTGAAGCTGTCAGAGACAGAGAGCAGGGAAAGGCTTTGAGGACAGAATCGGGCCTACTCGCCTGAACTGTAAAAATGGAGTAACTTGGCCATATAAAGTCGGTGGCCTTTTATACTTAGGAATCGAATATCCAGCCCATTGATGGCGGATCTGACAGAGAACATGTTGACGGTAGACACACATATGTTTGCGTCTTAGAAACTGGAACTGGAGGGAACATACATGTACTTGTAACATGCATATAGAACCGTTGGGGTCCAAGATAGGGGACATAACTGACCAGGAAAATCCACATTTCCACAGGTGGACGGCCGCACACATCACTCTCTGCAGTGGTGGAACACCACAAACCTTTCCAAGGGACGGCCGTTCCTGGACCCGGTTCCCCAAGTGACTCTAACAGCGGACGCATCGCTCTCCGGCTGGGGAGCGCACCTCTTACACCTCACAATGCAAGGTCTATGGACGCCACAGCAAAAAACGCTCCACATCAACCATCTGGAGCTTTTGGCGATCTTTCTAGCCCTAAAATCTTTCCAAAAGCAGATTTCAGGCAAAGCAGTCCTCATTCGCACAGACAACATGACTGCGATGTATTATATACAGAAACAGGGGGGGACACACTCTCCCCAGCTCTCCCGCTTAGCCCAGAGCATATGGAGATGGGCAATTCCCCAAAACATTTTTCTCCTGGCACAACATGTTCCAGGCGTACAAAACACCATAGCAGATCTGCTCAGCAGACAGACTCAACAACTACACGAATGGGAACTGCATCCACAAGTTCTTCACCCATTCTTCCGACAGTGGGGGCATCCTCAAATAGACCTCTTCGCCACCCACGAAAACAAAAAATGCCCAAGCTTCGCCGCCAGATACCCACACCCATTGTCCAAGGGCAATGCGATATGGATGAACTGGTCAGGCAGATTTGCATACGCCTTTCCACCTCTCCCACTAATTCCATTAGTGGTCAGGAAACTACAACAGCACTCCCTCACACTCATTCTGGTAGCTCCGACGTGGGCCAGACAGCCGTGGTACACCACGCTACTACAACTATCAGTGGTACCACATCAAAAACTGCACCTTTCCCCATGCCTCCTAACCCAGAACCATGGAGAAATCAGGCACCCGGACCCAGCTCAGCTCAACCTGGCGATCTGGCTCCTGAAATCTTAGAATTCGGGTACCTTAACCTTCCCCCTGATTGCATGAACATCATCATGGAAGCCAGACGTCCTACCACTAGAGCATGCTATGCCGCAAAGTGGAAAAGATTTGTAATGTACTGCCGTAACAATACAATCAACCCTCTAGATGCATCCATACAACACATCATATGCTATCTGCTCCATCTTCACAGGTGTAACCTGGCGTATTCATCCATACGCCTACACCTAGCAGCGATCGCTGCCTATCTACAAAACAGACAGCATTTGTCACTCTTCAGAGTGCCCGCTATTAAAGCCTTCATGGAAGGCCTCAAACGAGTAATTCCTCCCAGGGCACCACCCTCCCCTGTATGGAATCTAAATTTGGTCCTTACACGACTAATGGGTCCGCCCTTCGAACCAATGCACAAATGTGAGCTACAATTTCTCACCTGGAAAACAGCTTTCCTTGTAGCTATCACTTCCCTTAGAAGGGTTGGTGAAATACAAGCGTTCACCATACAGGAACCTTACATACAAATGCATCACAGCAAGGTCATACTTCGAACTAATCCGAAGTTCCTGCCCAAAGTCATTACCCCCTTCCACCTCAATCAATCAGTGGAATTACCTGTCTTCTTTTCGCAACCCCAATCTGTTGCGGAAAGGGCCTTACACACACTAGATGTGAAAAGAGCGTTGCTATATTACATACAAAGAACGCAACCCTTCAGGAAGACCAAACAGTTGTTCGTTTCCTTTTCTCCACCACATAAAGGCAACCCCATCTCAAAATCAGGGATAGCTAGGTGGATTGTAAAATGCATACAAATTTGCTATCAGAAGGCAAAGAGAACATTATCTGTTCCCCCTAAAGCCCACTCTACAAGAAAGTTAGGGGCTTCTATGGCTTTTCTAGGGAATATACCCTTAGATGACATATGCAAGGCAGCCACATGGTCTACACCGCACACATTCACAAAACACTACTGTGTAGATGTGCATTCCCAGCAGCAAGCTAGGGTGGGCCAGGCTGTACTAAAAACACTCTTTCAAACAGCTGCAACGGATACCGGTGGTCGCCGCTAAGGTTGGGTACTGCTATATAATCTATGCTAAGTGTACAATCTGCAGCTCATATGCCTCGAACGGAATATGCTACTTACCAGTATGCATCTGTTCTTGGCATGTAGAGCTGCAGAGTTGTACACGCCCACCCGCCTCCCCGGCTACCTGTATCCGTTCCAGTCCATCTTATTTAGATACAACACACATGGGTTTCTCACTGTTATTACTACGCTCCATCATTTCCCTGTTGGCGAAAAACAATCTGAGGATGGAGCCGAAGCCCATGCGCAGTACGGACCGAAGGAGGAGTCACCAAACTCGTGACTTCCAAAGACGGTCCAAGAAGAAAAACAAACTGCAAACATCCGGGCCCAACACCAGATGGCGACCTATGCTAAGTGTACAACTCTGCAGCTCTACATGCCAAGAACAGATGCATACTGGTAAGTAGCATATTCCTTCCTGGCAGCGTCCTAGACTCTCTCTCCTCCTGCTTATTTAACACACACTACTTCGTTCACACCAGCATCGCAAGTTTCCAGAAGATCCCGTTCGTTAGTGGGCATCTGTAGGTTTCCATCTTGTCTCCTGTATTCTTCATCCTCAACTTTCAGTCCCTTGACTCTGTATACCAATATACAGCATCAAAATTAATGACTACGCCTATGATACACAACCCTACTTGAAAGTTGCCTCCAGACAGCTAACACTTCAAACACTGTCCACATTTAATCTAGACCTGGAAGATAAAACTGATACTAGATCCTTCAATTTATGTTGCAACTGACCTTTGACTGTTTTCTCTGTTTCTACGTTGCACACGCCTCATTGTTCCCACTTTGCTCTCATTTGTGACCAGGTTTATTGACAGTTCAAGTGTCTTGACCTTTTTACCGGACTAAGTAACAGCCAATTTAAGACTGGTAGTGCGCCTGTGAACTTTTTGAAATTCTGTGAGCTGAAATATTCAAGAGCCTACTGTCCCGTGACTTGTTTCTGACACCTGTCTGTTTATTGTTCATATGCTTAGAAGGGTTCAAAGCACTTTATTGAAATTTGCAGTGTTCATTTTTAGAACTTCCCTGCTTTTACGTAAGCAATACTTTGTTGCTAATATTTTTTTATTCCATGTATAACTGTCTCTACCTAATCTTCTTCAGAGAGTTTGGTAGCGAAGTCGGTCACAAACCTTCTTCATATTAACTGTGATACCTGTAGCAAGTTCTGTTGCATTGTTGAACAATAATCCACATTAAGAGATTTAAGAGCCCACACTAAACTACAATAAGTGGGGTGCTGTTGGCTAAAACACACACTACAACTAAGTGTCACACATGGCATATGTCAGGATTACTTGTAAAAGGGCAGTAGGGTTGGGTGTAAGGCGGTCACATGACTGATGTGCCTCTGAATGGCTGGTAGCTCTGGTTCAGATTCAGAATGCTAGTTACTGAATGAGTAGTGGTGGGTACAGGCCTGCTAGACTGGGGCAATATCATATTATATTTTATTGTATATGCAGTTGTCTAGCAGTTGGTCGCTGGGACAAGGTGCTAAATTACATTTGCAGATGGGTATCTATCTTTAAAGTGGGGGTGCTTAGTTAGTGTATGAATTGCCAGGGGCCCTTATGGTAAGCATTTTGGTGTCATCAATGAGTCACTAGTGTGGTATTCTTGTCTTAGCGTGCTGCACCTATGCATATGATGGGAGTGAGGGATGAGTTTTAAATTAATTTGCTGTTGGGTCTGCTTAATTATGTCAGATTATTCCTGCCTATGTGGGTCTCAAATGATTCACTCATAAAAGGGAGTCCACAGAGCACACTAGATACATACAGGCATGCTATAGAAATCCAAAATGGACCTTTCAGCATGGGAATAATGCAAACTTTTAAGGTTGGATTTTTTAAAACGGTTCATGATTTGGGCTGGATACATCTATAGGATCTATGCATGCCTGGGCTGAAGGCTGTCAACTTGCAGGAGTGGGCTGTATAAGTCTATTTTAGTGAAGTCCTTCAAATAAGTACCAGGAACCTCTCCCAGGCATATGCACATTTGACAGGAGCACAGCCATATTAAGTGTTCCTGGATACGGTTAACCCTTCAAAAATTGAAGAAGTAGTTGGTTATGGTTGTAACCCATAGGTATATGTGCCAGAGGTGCCACTATAGAGGGTGCTCTTTTAGCATCAACCCAGGACCAACTAGTGTTTTATACACTAGCTTGTATTGGCTGTAGACAGTCAGAATCCCTAAATCCAACCAATACTATGGGCCAGAGCTTTCCAAACTGTCGCGACACAGGTCTGTGTCGCCTGCCATGTGTGGATTTGTCGCGCGACGAAGTCTGCGGGCAGATAAGCCACTGGGCGAATGCTCATGGATGTTTGTTTTTCCATTGAAAGGTACTAAGTTTAGCGTGAATTCACTTTATGAGCAGGATGGTCTGCGCATGTCTGTGACGCAGTACGCGGAGGAAGGAGAGGGCGACCGTTAGGCGAGTGTGTGCACGCGGCCTTGTTCCCTTTGCCGCACGTGTTGAATGCGCAGTCAGTCCACGGAGCTGCCTCTGCTCCCATTCCCGGTGCTCGGTATGGCGCAGTTTTGACAGGAGAGGCAGCCCGGAGACTAGGAGTTACGGCAGGGGGAGTACAGCCCGGAGACTGCTGAGGGGAGCCGGGCTACGCTGTCTGAGCCCCGGGGCACAGACACGCCCGGGCGCTCCTGCCACCATGAGCTCCAGACTTGCCTGCACGACCTGCTGTAGGTGGGCTATATACACCGTGGAGGGGCTGTGCCAGCGGTCGCCGGACCTGCGCCATAGGTAAAGATTTTCAAATTACCTTTCTCCCACGCGACAGACCACACACATCTCATCCCAAACAGACGCAGACACACACACACTTGGCTGTCCTCCTTAAATAGTTGTTCCATCGTGCATTATGCCGCAGGATAGGGCTCCCCTGACTGACACTACTACGCCTTGTTGGAACTGGAGCGAGAGTTCTGCCATTTACTCCTTGTTAAGCTTCTGGCTACACAGGCAGCTTTAGAGGTCTTTCGTGAGCGCTAATGTGATCAATAGACTGTCCTGGCATTTCGCTAATGGACTCTATTGGCTTTATATTATGGCTTTGGTGGTGTGAAAAAAGTAGTTCCCTTTTGCAAACACAGCCAGCGCGTGTCTGTCAGCAGCAGAAGCACCTTCTCCAGCTCTGACTGGGCACTTCCACCGAACCTCGCAGCCCCACTGGCTGCGCTCAAGTAGCCCACTCCAGCTGAATGTAACTCTTCACACACCCCAGGCCAGAAGCATTAGCTTTGCCAGTGTTTGTTTTATAACATTGACACAACTGCACTGAAAACAGGATCCTTCTGCTAATTAAAGTTTTTGCCCTACTACAGGATAATAACAGACCTCAACAGCAGATTCTACTGTGCACTACTAACTATTCTGGCAGCTCTAGAGCTTCCCCTCTGGGCCATCCTTCACCTGCAGCAGCGTACCTCCACATCCATGTCTACTGGCATGGTCTCTCAGTCTATCAATCCAGCAATGAAACCTCAATCCACTTAATCCCCATCCACAGGGCCCACTATTTCAATGCACGTTGAATACGTTGTCTGCCATCTTCCCGGCCTTTGCCCATGCTATCTAGGGCGGCTATACTGCTTCTCTCATTGGTGCAGCAAAGGTGCTATGGACCCTAATGTGAGCTTTGAAATACCCCTTGTTGAGCAGTAAAAGACAACAGTATTTGGGGTGCAGCGAGTCCTTGACACTGCTGGCCACTGTGTTTTCTGCCCTAATAATAGCTGTGCCCCTGGGCCCTTTCTCACCCAAAACATGCTCATTTTTAGTTGCCTTCCATTCTGCCGATGTTGATAATCTCCAATCTACCTCTGGATTTTAACTCCCCAAACCCATCCTTATAGTATGGTATACAATGGTCAAATGTTTTTTATGTCTCTCAGTGCATACTGAAGATTGTTGAAGCTGGTACCGAAATGTTTTCCGAAACTGCTGAGTGCCAGCTGAAATGTTATATCAGCCTGCTGACTGTTGACCATATAACATTGCTCGGAGAGAACCTTCATCATTACTTCCCAAATGTTGAAATCTAAAGACTACGATTGGATCAGAAATCCATTTCTTTCAACTGCAACTGGGAACGTTTCACTTACTGAAAAGAATTAGCTGAAATAAAAAATGACACTGAAACATAGAAGCTTGAAAATGCTTGATGACGAAATGCGAGTATCTTTATCTAATCCACCAAATATTGACCAGCTGTGTTCATCCTATCAACCTCATTCATCTCAATGAAATAGTAAGTGCTGTTGTTTTTATTCAATTATTTTTTTAATTCTTGTGCTTTGAGAGACAAAATAGCCATTTGGAAAAGCAAAGTGAAAGAAGGACATTTTGAAATGTTTTCCAAAACTGCTGAGTGCCAGCTGAAATTAGATATCAGCATTCTGATTGTTGACCATTTAACATTGCTGGGAGTGAACCTTTATCATTACTTCCCAAATGTTGAAATCTAAAGACTATGATTGGATCAGAAATCCATTTCTAACTGCAACTGGGAACTTTTCACTTACTGAAGAAAAAGAATTAGCTGAAATAAAGACACAAACGTGGAAGCTTGAAAATGCTTAATGACTAAATGCGAGTGTCTTTATCTAATATTCCACCAAATAGTGACCCGCTGTGTTTATCCTATCAACCTCATTCATCTCAATAAAATAGTGCTGTTTTCATTCAAATTTTTTAATTCTTTCACATATTAACATATTGTTACTCATAAAGGACAACATGTTTCGAAATGTGTTACATTACAAATCGTATATTTTTTTTTAAAAAATCAATGAAAGGTTTTCGTGAGATGTTGTGTCCCCATACATTTTAATAGTTACAATTTCTATGACATATGTATTTGTCTGTATTGCTTATATGCAGTGAATTTAACCTCCGGTTTTCTAGTAAAACTGCATTACCGAGTCGCGAAATGATGCATGTCTAAAAAGTGTCACCAACATGAAAAGTTAGGAAAGCTGTGCTATAGGCAGATGGGACAGGGCAAGTCAGATGATGCCAACAAATGTGATGAGATTCACATTGAAATGATGGCACTGCCCATCTTGTATAATAACCCTCCCAGATAAAGACAGAGCTCTGGAATAACAAGGATCATGGGTTCATTGGTCATCTGCACGCACTTCCACAAGTGACATGCCAGTTTTGCATCTGTAAGAGTGATCAAGTTAGGGCAGAGTTGGTCATATCTCATGCACCACCATATGGTGATTCTGCCTCCGCATTACATGATGAAAAATGAGCAAACCTAAAAAAAAAAACAGAACACTGAGCTGCATGCTTCACATAGGGAACCATTCTGGTTCCCTTTGTGAAACTTTTAACCCCTATGTAACTTAAGAACCAATACTTACCCATTCTACAAAGTGTATATCTGTGAGGAAGAAAAAATTTCAAAATGCCAGCAGCAGTTACTCATAGAATAGAAATATAGTTTCAATCTTTACTGCTCTGTCTAAGTTACATTTAAGATGTGACAACTGCATACATGAGATCTGCAAGTCTCTATAGGCCAGCCACCCATGAATTGATTCAACATTTGCCAGAATAAAAGAAGAAATTGTTCGTAACTATAGACCCGAAAGAAACAGTTATAGATTCCTTACCTTAGAATTACTCCCAGGCGTCAAACTGGATCCGGAAAGTTTTTCGTCAGCAGTACCCCTCCGCGTCCGTCGTCGTGGTCGCCAGAATGACGTAGCGGTAGCTACATAGACGCCGCCTTCGAGTGCTGACGTCAGTTCTTGCTTTTTTAGCCCCAGCAAGCGCAGATCTGGAGAGAGCGGTACCCCCAGTCACTTTTTGACTGACTTTTTTGTGACTTTTGTTGACTTCGTTTTTGAGTCTTCTATCGACTCCTGGTGCACGAGGGATGCCCGGCTTCAAGGCATGCGGTTCCTGTACCGCACCGCATGTGCCTCTACTGCCTGGAGCGCGACCATGACTCTAAGTCGTACTCCGACTGCCGAACCATGGCCCGAAGTCTTTGCGGGAGCGGTCCTGAAAGCTCCTCTAGGCCTGGCAGTCAGCCCCACGTCGCTCAAGATCCCAGTCACGTGGGAGGTCGAGGGACCGATCGCGGAGTCATCACCATCACTGCTTTTCTAAGTCTTCGCACTCGGGGTCAGGTAAGTCAAAACACAAAAAGACGTTGAAGAAGCATTGTCGCTCTTAGACTTCCCCTAGCCCGTTGGCCGACACAACAAAGGGTGCAGGTGGTGCCCCTCCTGCGGCTCTGCGTGCAGAGCCTTCAAGGTCGACTCTAGCCTGACTGGGAGCGACCCCTGCCCAGCTTTGTCAATTTTACAAAGCGATGCATGCCATAATTGGGCAGCCTGACTCTGCCGGCGTGTCTTCGGGCACCGCGGACTTGGCTGGGGGCCGTAGGCCTTCGGCACCGGCACAGCAGGACCCCCTTGGATCCAGGCCTGGATCCGGATCGGCGCCGGTCGACCTCGTTACACCTCTGGCGCCAACTCCACAGGCACCACGTCTGCAGCTGATGCCGGCTGGACCCCCACTCAACTCAACTCCTGGAGATTGGTCTTATAAGTCACTACACTATACCTGTTTCCAGAACTTGTTCTTCCTTCCATAGGATAACATTGCAGAACTCAGAAATTGCACTGTGTCCGCTTTTTAAAGTGAAAAGAATTTATATATTTTTTAAAGTACTTACCTGAACGATTTTTCTATGATGCCTAAACACATATAAAGATACTTGCTTTTTTTAATAAATTGGTGTGAATCCTCCTCTTGAGTTATTTATTGATCATTGTGTGTATCTGCAAATGTCCTGCACTCCTTTGTGTTCAGCCTAAGGCTGCTAGACCACACTACCCCCTAATAAAGCACTTTGGGAGCAACCCCCTGTCCACTCATAAGGGAACCCTTGGACACACTACACGTTCTATCAGATTCTTGATATATCACATAAAGAGCCCCCTTCCTACAAGCCCAAACACAGATAAAAGGACCTTTGCTGTTTTCTTTGAATGTGTCCACTCTGGGAGCTGGCAAAGGATTTGGGCACAACCCCTTTTTGGAGTGCATGGAGATCAGGAGGGATGGGCAGCTCCTACATACAGTGACATCAGGGAAAAAACTGTCAGGAAGTGCTTAATTTTGAGTCCCCAGAGTGCTTTACAATAAGGGATATTAGAATAGGTTTGAAATGCTCACAAAGTAAATATTCGGTAAAATATAGAAAGAAAAATGTTGGGACGTGAATGTCCTCCACATGGTAAAGTGACTTTCACTATTGACCTAAGTATCTTGACTGCATGTGAAACTGATATTTTTTCACAAAGAAATTCTGTGTGTGTGATGAGACTTAGGCCCAAAATTAACCATGAAGTCCAGTGCCTGGCTCTGAGGTCAGGAGGGGCACCAAAAGCATATTCTCTAACTGACATGAGACCACCCTCTGTTTAATTTAGAACATGTACTGTTATCCTGGGTGGCAGCAGATTGTTTTTTAAATCCATGCTATTGGATATGCCTTTTTACCCGATTCAAGATGAGTGCACAATGCTAACATGCCCGCTTGTGTACACTTCCCCATACATGTCCTGCCTAGACCCTGCATTGGCAACCCTGCATGTAGGTCTAGTGCATGCGTACACGCATAGAATGTTAGGAGGACTCTGTTTTAGTGTATGAATACTGAAACCAGTGGGATCTATTTTAGATTGCCCCAGGTTTAGCATGGCACCAGATGGATGTTTCCAATAGTTTCCCAAGAAAGTGCTAGTGAATTGCCTGCAATTTTGAAGTGGAGGGTTTGGCCTTAGACACGGAGGTTCCAAACTTCTTAACTGACCTAGGATGGGGGTACTTGGCAGAGTACTCTAAGAGCTGCTGTGATTTAGGACTGGTATAGCTGATCGCCAGTCTCCCAGAGGCGAGAGGATATCACCTCAAGTCAGCTCCTTGTGCTGGAGACTTAGACATAGGAGCCTGCCTTCCTCACTGCCTGTTGAGAGCAGAGAATGATGCATGTTCTGTAGGAGCTGTCTGCCTGAGAAGCTCGGGTGCTGAATCCAGAGAGGAGCCACACAGGACAAGCAGACTGCTGTATGAGTGTGGAGTCGCCCTAAGTGTGCCCCAGGGTCTGTCGGGCTCTCTCTGTGCCCACGATAAGACCATGTGAACCACGACTAAACGGCCTGCCCACTCCGTCAGAGTGCTGCAGTGGAAGACTAGAGTACCCATGCTGATTCTTTTGCTGCCCCGTGAGGACCGTGATCTGTAACCATGGCCTGATGGAAGGAATCCCTTGGGTGTGATTCTCATATCTGTCAGATCAGTGTCTTTAGTGTGTTGTTGCAGCTTTTATCAGCCTGATCTGGAAAGAAGGCTGTGGGACTGCCTAAACGAGCCTCTTCAAGTTGGATTCTTTGCACTCTGCCCTTAAAGACTGCACACCAGTGCTTGGAGATCTTGGGTGCGCATCACCGCAAGACACGCTAACAGAACATTGATTTATAACTTGGCTATTAGATTGTGATGGGATTTTGTTGGGATTATTGCAAGCCGCTTAAGAGAACTGCCTGGTTAAAGCATATGGACTGCCCTACGGGTCACAGAACTTTGGAAGGCTGCTCCATTTCACCACAGTGAAGCCTGCACCTGTGCTTAAATCTAAAGCTTCTTTTTGTCTGTGTAGTAGCCAGCCCATAGCACCTTTGGAATACCTTCTATGTAAGGCTGCATAGTGTTTATATATAGTATTCAATTGTGGTGTGAATAAAGTACTTCGTGTTTCTTAAATGAAAAGTACTGGACTGACAGTCACATTTTATCTTATGTGAGACTATTTAATTTAGGAGTCTCAACCAACCCACACCACTTTATCTTAATGCACCTTGGCCTCCTTGCCACAAGGAGTCCAGTGTGGTAGGGGTGTATTAGTACCAGTTTGCAGCTCCAAAGTAGTACAGGTGCCAGGACACCATAGGCAAAAAGACTTCAATCCCTGCGGTTTTGGCCAGTAGCCTGCCTAACAGGGTCTAATACCCAAACCAGGAAGAAGAAACCAAGGTGACAACAAATAAGATAAAGATTGTTCCCAGCAGTCAAAAAATGATATGTTAAAAAGTAAACTCTTTTACGCTACTACAAACCCTCAAAATGTGCAAGGGAGAGAATAAGCAGCACCAATACTTCACTCACAGACCCTTTAGTGCAGATGGATTCTACAGTTTCGGCAACTTATCGTCAATTAGTCTCACTGATGCAGTGACCGGAACCTAGAAAACATGCTTTGCTGATGACTGCATGAAATGTTACAACCTTCCTAGAGTGGCAGTCTTCAGAGGCTCAAGACTAAAAACTTCATGTGTCCTTTAAATGGTTCTAGTCTAGATTTCCAAGCTCCAGAAGCAGCAAGCTCCTGGCACCATAGGGCAAGGGGCTCCTGCAATCACCCCACATCCTAAGGTTTGAATAGAAAAGGGAAGAGCAGTATGATAAAACAGAGGAGAAAATGTCACCCTTGCTATCTTGTTATCCATTACATATTTTTTACATTGTAAAAATCTTACTTTAATTTTTTTGTATGAAGAGTTTTACTACTTTATCCTGGGTCTCATATATTTTTACTTGGTTTTCATTCTCTTTTAATTGTTCTTGAAAGGTATTCAGTTTAGAGCTTTGTGTGGCTGGTTCCACAAATGGGATTGGTGCTATGCTCCAGCGATAGTGCACCCCCTCCTGCATTTTTGCTGTTTCATGTGGAATGAAAACTACTTCTCTCTTGCGAAGCGATTCCTTACACAGAACCACTAGCCTGATGTTTTTCTTTTTCAAGATTTTTTTCCTTCTCCGTGCTAGCTTGTGCATCTTATGTCTCAATATTTCGGTTTCATACCAGGCTTGAGGTGTGACACCAGCTGTTATGTCTGCTGTATGTCCTAAATGTTGAATAAAAATCTAATTTTAATTTGTTTTATTGCTTTTAGATTTTGGCATTCTTAATATACTAGTTAAACATCGGATGTACGCTTGCGCTGACATTCCAGCGTTCAGAATGAGATCACTCTAAAACTCTAGTGTGCGTGCTGATAAAGGTGGCCTCATCCCACTCGAGCCTTTCACCTTTGTTTGAGCAGAGGAGAAGTTTGTAGGCAGATGGTTTCAAGTGCCTATTCAATTGGAGAACGAGCATGCTGATTCCCAGGATCCACATAGGCTGTGTCCCTCTCTGGAAACGTTGACTCCCCAATGGAGGACGAATAGCTGTCCTCTCCAGATGGAGGTCATTCACTCTGCCAGTTGTTGAAAATGCAACCTACTTCTAATATCGCCCTTTTTTCCCCCCCAGAAGCCATTGCATGGTGGTGTTAAAGCCCATCTGCCTTAATAGATGCTCTGAACCCTAGTCAGCTGTTAAACTGTGGACTTGTGCTTGTCTCTTGTTGCATCACAGCAATGCACTGGGAGGTTGAGAACTTCCTTCCTTCGTCATGTTTCGTGGGAACTCTTCTCCAAGCTAACCTTCTGGGAACACCCATATGTTCTTGCCTAAGTTGACATTCTCCGGATTCTTCCTCCATAGTGGTAGAGTTGCCCTCTGCAGCACAGCCCCACAGTTCTGGGGTCAAAAGGAAAAAGGGCAAACATCAAGAGGCACTTGACACTGATCCTTGCTGAATCCTCCTCTTCAACAGACACAAGAGGCAGTCCAAGTGAGTTACTTCTCCAGTGTCCGACTCCGTACATCATTCTCGCCATCATTTCTCTCATCAGATCATGGATGATAAAGCTATCTTAGGATTTACTCTTCCTTTGTGGAGGGCTGCCCAAAACCCCTGCGATGCTGGCAGCCCACCTCCACTGGACTTTGGTCCTCACAGGACATCCATTTCTGGAATGGTTGGCCCCCATGGAAAACAGGTTGTTCCAAACAGTCTCTGCACCATCCAGCGCATGAGACTGATCCCAACACATGGGATCAATCTTGAATAGGGAAATAGCTTTGCTACCTTCATGTCTTTCCTCTTAGTGGCAGACTGCTTGGATGCCTTGAAAATCAAGCTATGAGTAAGAAAGTTGGCCCTGGCTACTTCATATTGAGGCTTGCTTCGGCCGAGGCTGAACTGGTACAAGTGTCTGCAATGTCGGAAGTGTAACTGGAGTAGTAGTTGCAAGTGACCCTGGTGACATTGCGTACATTGTAAATCTTTCTGCCACTGCCCTCAGATCGGTGCCTGATCCCATTCTAACTAAATGGAAGGGCCATTGCACATTGCCAGTGTTCATGTTGAACTATCCTCTGTTACTTCCTCTAGAGACCTATCTGGATACGGATTTGGGCAACAATAATCAAAGCATAAAACGCATTCATTGTATATGGGGCTATTTTGTGCCCCTAACACAGATCCAGCCTCTAGAAATTGAAGACATTGATACAGTACTCAAATTATTCACTAAAACCTTTGCTCCAGATAGCACCAGGTACTAAAGCAGGCTCAAGAGTTGCTTAGGTAAAAAGCGTGCTTATGAGTCCTAATCTTTAAATTGCTTGGCATCCACTAAATGGCCCCGCATGGGTCACCATATTTGTCTCTGGGAACCCTGTAGCTTAGTCTGTAGTGGCGTTTATGATCTCTTGGAAAGATAAGATTTTGTCCTCCCACTTGGACTGCAAGGCCAAGAATCTAGGGTAAGAAATTCTAGTATATCTGGCGGTTTGCACTGAAACAAGCTAATTTCAGTGAAAAGGATAGCAACAGCCTCCAACTCTCAGATTTCGTTCAGCACACCTCCCTTCTTCCTTCATATATTCAAGAAAAGTATAAATGTGCTCAGAGTCCTGGGGAAAAAGGCTTGCAGAAGAAACATGGATGATGTCCTTAGACTGCGTTGACACTGTTATTTGGGCAAACTTAACTAGTCTTTTTCTGTGCACAGACGAGTTGACATTTTCAGATTCTCACTGACACCCAGGATAAAGTTATACATATGCACTTCGATGGGAAGAATCAATTCAATCTTCCAGCGGGTGAGGTCCTGCAGCAAGTTGCAGCCAGTTCATGGGAAACTATCCAATCTGAAGCTCCCAGGGTTACTTTCCTCTGACCAAGTCCTTCCATTGTTTCAGTGCTATGATTTACTTTTCCCAATGGCCTCTGGCCCATGCTTGTCCTCCCCTTATCAGCCTACAGAAGTAAATGATCACATTAACATGTCTCCAGGGAGCACAAATCTGACCATGCCATCATTGGAGATGCACTGCTTTTGGAGGGTGGTGATGGGCAATTGCCACCATTGGGCTGAAATCACTAACTCCTGGGTTCCTTTTTAGTGATTTGACCTCTGGGCTTTCGAAACTGTTAATCGATGCTGTTTCTACCCCAGTCAGTCACCAAAGTAATGCTGTAGAAAGTAGATATGTTTCTCACACTGGATGGTTCCCAGTTTTCTTGTACAAATGAATGGAGGTGGGCTTCATGTGATACAGGATTTATACCAGCTGCACTAGTTTCTCTCCCTCTTGAAGATAGAAATGCTGATTTTGGTGCAAAAACAACAATTGATGGACAGAATGCAGAACAATGTGATACATTCACCCCAGTACAGAGATCTGGGCCTAAATCCATTGTTTTTTTTGCTCACCATGCCATGCCAGTTTGAACCCAGCCATATGCAAATCAGTCACAGGCTCACTGTGCCACTGGATTCATGCTATCCTGGCTGAGGGGTGAAACCCTGAAACCGGTCCTAGGATGCTTGTTTCCGGTACAGGGAGGACCTGGCTTGGCAGTTCGGGCTGGACTGTTCCCATGAGGCACAGGGTCAAGACTGATTTGCATATAGCCAGGTCTAAACTGGGGTGGCATGGTGATAGGGTATACAGGTGCTTGGGCTATTGTGTAGGTGTGTGGTCCCCATGATGCTTATACAATGAGCCAGGTCTACAGCTTCTTGCGGAACTCAAGAACTAAGGAGGAGGCGCTGATGTATGAAGGGAGTTTGTTCCATGTCTTGGGTACAATTTAGGAGAATGAGCGACCTCCAGTTTTTCTTTTGTGGATACGGTGTGTGTGTGCGCGAGAGAGAGTGAGGCAGTGCGTAGGTGTCTGGTGAAAGTGGTATGCGGAAGATCAGGTATTCTGGTCCTGTGTTGAGTAGGGCTTTGTATTTGTGCGTGAAAAAATTGAATTGGCTGCATTTGTGAATGGGGAGCCACTGAAGCTTCCTAATGTGGGTGCGGCATGGGAGGCAGAGTATGAGTCTTGTGGCGGGGGTCTGTAGTCTGTGTAGGATTTGTTTGGAGATTCCGGTGTAGTGCGTTTCCTGCCTGCTGCTAATGAGCGCTTGCGTGATGGTCCGTCTATTACCAAGGCAACCATTAAAAAAAAATATACATCTTTTATTGATTTTTATGCAATTAAACATACAGTTGCACATGTATCATACAAATCAGAAGAGACGCTTTTACGATCCTGTAGACATAAAGACAGGCATTTCCATCATTTGATCATAGCAGTATATACGGCGATAGCATGTGTACTTGTACAAAATATTATTCTCCTTTGTTAGGCGTACGTTGTTACCTCCATTGACAAACTGTGTTTGCATACCATGAGTGCATATTCCTGCCAATTGTTTCAATTCTTCAAACTCACCCGTTAACTTACAATTACCAAGGCAACCATTTGAAGATCTTTCACAGCATGTGTAGGATGTGGACGCAGGAGACTGAATTAACTTGAGCCATCAGGTTGAGCTTGTTGTCTAGGATGATCCCTGGATTTCTTGCGTTATCTGTGGGTGGGGGGTCTTGGTCCTAGCTCAGACTGCCACCAGATCGAGCCCCATGTGGAAGTCTTCTTGCTGAAGACCAGTATTTCCGCCTTGTCAGAGATTAGTTTTAGGCAGTTGTTTCACATCCATTCTACTATCAATTAATCATGGGTTTGTAAAGCGTAGCTACTCACCCGGGAGGGTCTCAAGGCGCTGGGGGGGGGCAGACCCAGGATGTTGAAGGAGATCTGTCAAAGAACCAGGTTTTGAGGTCCTTCGTGAACTTGGAGTGTTGGCGTTTGTCTGAGGTGGAGCGGGAGGGTGTTCCATGCCTTGGCAGCGAGGAAGGAGAAGGAACGTCCTCCTGTTCGGGACTTATTGACATGAGGCACCGTTGCAAGGGAGAGCTGGGCTGAGAGGAGGGATCTTTGGGGTGCATGAAATGTGAGGCAATGGTTCAAGTATGCAGGTCCGGTGTTGTGGAGGGCTTTGTGGTCATGCAGTTGGTGAAGTTGGTTTTGGTAGTGGTTGTCGTGTCTGTCGGGGAGAGGATGAGTTGGGTGTCTGACGGTGATGTTTTGCGATCGGATGATGTTTGTGAGCTGTCATATGTATGTTGAAAAGGATGAGGCTGAGGGACGATCCCTGTGGGACTTCGCATATCAGTTTCTTCGAGTCTAATGTGAAAGGTGGCAGCCTGCACCTTTTGGGTTCTTTCCGTAAGGAAGGTACTGATGCATTTGAGAGCACATCCTTGCATGCCAATCTTATGGCGCCTTCTTGTGATCTTTCTGAATCCTGATTGTTTTCTAGAAGATGGTGGAGTTGACGTAGGTTGTGAAGTACTTGCTGATGGCCTTCTCAATCACTTTGACTAGATAGGGGAGCAGGGAGATGGGTCGGAAGTTGCTCAGTTGATTCAGATCAGCTATGAGTTTCTTTATTAGAGAATTGATATCGGCAAGTTTACATTCATCTTGAGAAAATGGCGGACATGGTGGAGGGGTTGATGTGAGTCAGGGTGGTGCGGATTGATAATGTTCCCAGGTTGTAGATGTGGAGTCATGGGTATATTTGGACCCCTAAGGTGGATGTTTTATACAGGGGTATGAGAGGCAATATTCAAGGAAATTGTTTACAATGAAAGCATCAATTCGGGAGAAACAAAAAAAAATTCACGTCGTTGTTAAGGTTCCTTTGATTTTTATTCACAATGTGCTCTTGATACAGAACAGCCAACGCATTTTGCCCAAACAAACAAGGGCTTCTTCAGGGCTGCAAGGATCATACAACAAATAAGAGCTGTCAGTATTGTATCTCTGTAGTAAAGTCATTATTAAGACTGGTGCAGCTAACGGGTGACATCCTAATGTGATTAAAAAAAAGTGGAAGATAGTGGGGTGAAGCCTTGTCCAGGAAGGAAGGGAACCCATAAAACGGTGAGGAGAATACTTAATTGCTTTTGTGGAACAAAAGAGTGAACCAAAGAGCCCGAAACCGGTGAGTTGAAAGCTGGAAAAAGGTGGATGGTTTGCATGGTTGGCCCAGTCACGTTTCTCGTGAGGGTTGTCTATTCAGTCAGGTGGCCATCTTGGTTGGTGGTGGGTAGGTTAGCAATGAGTTCTCTGGGGTTGGGTTGATGTGCAAAGTTGCTGTAGATGTTCGTGATTTTCCTGTGGAAGAAATTAGATAGGTTGTTGCAGAGTTGGTGTGAGGCAGCAATATTGTTGACAGTGGCGGAGGGCGAGGTGAAATCCTTGATGATCAAGATCTCCTTGCAGCTGTTGGAGCTTCCTTCGATGTGGTCCACTGGTGCTTTTTTTCTAGTTGTCCTATTTGCTGGTGATAGCATCTGAGTGCAGCCTTGTAGGTAGTTCTGTTGGTTGTGTGGCTGGCTTTGTGTCCTTCCTAGCCATTTACAGTGTCGTTTGGCGTCTCAGAGGTCTTCTGTGTACCAGCTAGCCTGCTTGTTTGAACCAATATGCCTGTTGGGTTTGATGAGTTAGAGGGAGTCTATGCAGTTCTTGATCTAGTTGATGTCCTTGTCAAGGTTGTCTGTGGGGCTAGGTTGATCTGCGCGAAGGGTTTTGAGCCAGTCTGCTGCTGTGATTTTGCCTCCGCTGCGGCTTGGATTTCTGAGCTTGGTAGGAGTGTTGATTTGGAAGTGGGTGATGGAGTTGTCGGTGTGGTGGAGTTGTATATGATGCGGTCGCTTGTGATGAAGATGGGGTCAAGTGCATGTCCTGCGGGGTGTGTTGTTTCTGAGACGAGCTGGGTGAATCCGATCTTGCTCAAGCTTTCAAGGAGTGATGTGGAGCAGGGGTAGTTTTGGTCTTCAACGTAAAGGTTGAGGTCACCAAGGAGAATGTAGGCTCTCAAGTCTATTGTGAGCAGAACGATGTAGTTGGTGATGAGGTTGGTAAATGCGGCTTGTGGTCCCGGTGGTAGGTAGGTGAGGGTTCCGTTCAGGGTGAAGTTTTTGGAGATTTGTATCTTGAAGTGCAGGTGTTACATGAATGGGGTGCCATTCTCTGTGGATGGGCATTTCAAGGATTCCTTGTAGATAATCGCCTTCCTCCTGGCTATGAAGGCGGTCCTGTTGAGCAATCTTGTAGCCCGCTGGCATTCCGGTGGCAATGTCAGGAGCCGATGAAGGGCTAAGCCAGGTCTCTGATGAACCGGATGCCCGGTGTCGCTGCTCAGCAAGTCCCATATTTAGGTTGTGTGTTTGCTGAGATATCGTGTGGTGAGAAGCATGCATGCGAGTGGGTGTTGACATGCGGGTTTGATGTGATGTGTAGGTTGGAGGTGTAGATTTTGTTGGTGCTTATGTAACGTGTGTGCTGGGTGGGGGTGTGTGTGTGTGTGTGTGGCGGGCTGCTGGAGAACTGGCAGTGGGTGTAGATGAAGGCTCCTACTGGTGAGGTGCGGCAGCAGTTAAGGTAACGATTTCCAGGGTCTAGCGACCTAAGAAGTGCTCCGAAGTATTGCTTGGTGGTGATCGGACTATGGTTCCGGGCGATGGGCATGGATCAGGTGCAGACGGGCTTGCCTTTGGTGCGCCCGTCCACTGGACTTCCGTGTTGCAGCTGCTATTAAGTACGTATTGAAATTGGGGGTGGAGGGGGAGTGCAGATCAAACACAAGGAGATGATGGACGGAGCGCTGAAACTTTTCAGACACTGGCCCCCAGTCACAGATCTGGATTGAAACCATCATCGTTCTTTAGCTCACTTCGCCACCCCAGTTCAGACACAGCTATATGTAAATCAGTCTTGACCCTGTACCTAATGGGAACTGTCCAGCCCGAACTGCCAAGCTATGTCTTCCCTGGACCGGAAACCAGCATCCTGGGACCGGTTTCGGGCTAACAGCCCTCATCAGCCAGGCTAGTTTGTATCCAGTGGCAAAGGGAGCAAGGAGCTCATGTCTGGGCATACCCTGCCTTGAGGTCATTTCCTGTGCAGATAGTTAATGAAGTCCTCTTGCTTGGCTTCCTTTAAAGACAGTTTTGGCAGGAAAACCAGTAATGTAATTTCCTGTTCAGGTGAATAATGGGAGATCCAGTAATGTCCCTTGTTCTGATGGGGGATGGGATGTGATGGCGATGGTAAGGTTTCCCTTGATTTGCCTCGGATAGAGCAAGTAAACTAACTTTACATGATATATTAGTTGTTTGTGTGAGTTAATTGAACATAATAGTATAGAAGCAACCATTGCAGCAGGATTAGCAGCTGAAATAAATCATGATTTGTTTAATCTAAATTTCAGAAAAGATTATTTTGAAATTATTATAATCTTTTAAATTCTTGGTAAAAAAATATCGCTCTTCTTTTCTTTTTGTTAGCCCCTGAAAAAAGCTGTAGGAATGATGGGAGCACCAAACCTTATTGCAGACACTGGCGAATATGGACTTAGCTACAGTGTAATTTCATACTTGAAGAAGTTGAGCCAACAGGTAACGTGAAAATACTGATTGCACCGTCTCACTAGGATTGCACGTTCACAACCACCTGTTATGCAGCAGGAGGTTTTCATTATTGCTGCCATATATTGTAGAAAGGAAGTGTTTGGCAATAGGGACTTAGCCTGATGTTGACTTTGCCATTGTACCTGAAAGTAAACTTTTTCTGAGAAATTCAGTCTGTCCTGGTGCCTTCCAATGGCTACGAGTGTGAAACCACTAGTCCTTGAGCTCATACTTATTCATTTTTTTTATATATACTTTTTATTGAACATCAAAAGAGGGTCATGTCATACGAATAATCAGTTTCACATTTCAGGGTACTGTCGTTTACAAGCAGTGGTATTGTGTATCGTGTTATCGTACTTTACAACAATGTAACATATAATTGGTTTCAGATCATCAATTGTTCGTCGAGGGAAGGAACATTAGGGGGTTCGCACACCCCTCCCCGATACACATTCCATTTAGTCCAGATTGCTATCCCTTTCTGGGGGCACCCACGGGCAACGTACACTGTTTTCTCCCTTGCAATGCACCAATCCATATCCTCTTTCCACCCTTTTACTGTCGGCGGTGCTGCCGCCCCCCAGAGTCTAGCTATATTTCGCTTAGCGACCATCTGCCCAAGTGTCACCCAGAGCCTACCTTTTAAATTCAAGTCTGTGGGCTCCCAGATGTTCAAGAGACATCTTTTAACCTCAAGCCGAAGGGTAACCCCCCAGACCGCACTAGAGGACTTTTCTCCAGTAGTTTTGAATCAGCGGACACTCCCAGATTATGTGTAGGAAGGTACCTTCCAGTCTGCACCGCCTCCTACACATCCCATCTTCACTTCTACCCATGAGCACTAGTTGCCGCCCCAAGAGGTAAACCCTGTGTATAATTTTTAGCTGTATCAGCCTCAATTTCGCCAAAATGGTGACTTCTCTAGGGGAGGAGAGCGCTTCTTGCCATTCCTCATTGTCAATTTCCAAACTGTCCCTCCCCCATTTCTCCCCAAGTGCTCGCAAAGGGTCTGGAGTATGGTGAACGAGTTTTTTGTATGTGAGGGATATGCTTCTGTCTGGTAAGTGTCCGTCAAGCAATCTATCCTCAAGAGGGGAGGATTCTGGTAGCGACGTTCCAACTGGAATGTTAGCCTGAATGGAGTGTCGGACTTGCGCGTATCTAAAATATTCCGAGTCAGCCATCTTGTGCGTCTGTCGTAGCGAGGTGAAGGACACCACCCCATTTTGCCCCCAGAGGTCCCTGATATGGGAGATACCTATGAGGTCCCACTTGTCGAACCCTTTAGTCCGCCCTAGTGTTCCCAGCTGTTCAGAGTCCCAGAGTGGAGTCACAAGCGTGAGTCTGTTGGCCCGTCCCAGGTTATGGTTGACCACATGCCATAATTGCACCGTGTGTCTGGTAGGTCCCGTAAGCGGATACTTAGCCGGCCTAGAATAGAGTGCTCTCGTAAAGTCTCCCCCCGGTAGCAGCCATCTGTCCATACAGTAGGCTGGATCGTCCCCGCTTCCGTACATACATTGGTTTATGGCGGATAAGTGCGCTGCCCAATAGTACTTTTTGATGTCAGGAAGGGCAATACCCCCGTCATACCATCCAAGAGTGAACTTCTGGAGTGCTATGCGCGGTTTCCCGTCCCATAATAAATCCCTTTGTAGGGCTTCAACGTCTTTAAAGAAAGCGTGTGGGACTGGGTCAGGGTAGTTCTGGAGGGCGTAAAGAAAGCGGGGCAGTGCAATAATTTTGAAAAGCGCTGCCTGTCCAAGGAGAGACCGGGGTAGTGTTTTCCACGTGTTGGTGTCCCGTCTGAGCCGCTGCAGGGGCGGGATAAGGTTCCACTCATATCGTGTCCTGGCATCTGTGGTGACGAATACGCCAAGGTATTTGAATCCCTCGGCAGCTATCCGGATTGGGCAGTTCCAGGGCAAGGATGGGGCCTTCCCATGGAGGACATATAGCAACGACTTGCTCCAGTTAATTTTAAAGCCAGAGTTTCTCCCAAAGCTGGCAAAGATGTCTAACACCACCCTCAGTGATCGCGAAGGGGAAGCAAGATAAAGAAGGATGTCGTCGGCATATAAGGAGATCCGGTCCTCCCATCCCTCTGTCCATCTAAGTCCCCGGATTGAAGGATCCCTTCGTATCCAGGCTGCGATTGGTTCTAGGGAGAGTGCGAATAAAAGTGGCGAAAGTGGACACCCCTGCCTTGTCCCCCTTCCAAGTGTGAACACGTCCGAGATTTTGTTTTTGACTGCCACTTGGGCCAAGGGTTCCGCATATAGAAGCTGCACCCACCCTATAAAATTAGGGCCGAAGCCCATCTTTTTAAGAACCGCAATGAGGTACGCCCATTCCAAAGTATCAAACGCCATAGTTGCGTCCAATGAGACCACTATTGCGTCGTCCTGGATACTTGAGCAGCGCCCCAGCACTCCATGGAGACGCCGCAGATTAAGGGCCGTATTTCGGTGTGGCATAAAGCCCGATTGGTCTGGATGTACCAGCTTAGATATTACTAGCTGAAGTCTGTTGGCCAGGAGATTGGCGAGTATCTTGGGTTCAGCGTTTAAAAGGGAAATCGGTCTGTACGAGGCGCCGTCGTCTTTTGGCTTTCCTTCCTTGGGAATGGTCACCAGTGTGGCTATACGTTGGTCTCTTGGCAGTTTCCCTATTTTTCTGCTGTCCTCGTACATACTTTTAAGGTAGGGCGACACTTTTTCTGGCTTGAGCTTGTATAATTCAATGGGGAGGCCATTGGGGCCCAGCGCCTTGCCCGTGCGGAGGTCTCTTATCGCTTTGGCTAACTCGTCATTTGTGAGCGCACTCTAAGGCTTCCCGATCGTGTTCAGAGAGGACAGGTAGACGAATATCTGCGAAGAAGTTAGTCTTCTTGAGTGAGTTCCGAGCCCCTCTGGTACACTTTCTCGAAGTGCGCCGCGAACTCTGACTATGTCGTGTGGCTCAGTGAGAACCCCCCCCCCCCCCGTACTGCTTTTTAGTTCCGATACCGCTCTTTGCGCCCTTCTTCTCTTTTTTTTTTTTTTTTTTTTTTTTTTTTTTTTTTTTTTTTTTTATCCAACCATGCGATCATTTTACCCGCCTTGTCACCCTGGTCAGATAGCCGCCCATCTCTCTCTTGCGAGGGCTTTCGCAGCATCAGTCGCCATTGCTTATTATTCGGACGCTTTTATTTGCATTTGGTGAGAAATGGCTGGGCCCGCACCGTGTCCCGCCATTTCCTCAAGACTGAGGAGGTCATGCTCAATCTCAACCAGTTGCTTTTCTTTGTCTTTGCGCACTCCCGCTATGGCTGAAAGGGCGTGCCCCCGTAGAACCGTCATGAACGCTTACCACAGAGTGGTGGGGGGAGTCCACTGTACCTTTGTTGTCTAAAAAGTATTGGTCAATTGCACGCATCAGCGTGGATTTGGTATCGTTATCATTTAGGTATCTGGGATTTATCAGCGCGACACAGCCGACTCTCTTCTCTCCTATAGTAAGGTGGACCCATATGGGGAGTGGTCCAAGACACCCCACGCTAAGTGCTTGATTTCCTCTGTGGTTACGTCATCTTGAAGGGGCGCAAGGATGTAGTCAATCCTTGAGAGGCTATGGTGCGGTCCCAAAAAAACGTGTATTCCTGCAAATTAGGGTGGCGCCGCCTCCAAAGGTCAGTGAGGCCAAACGCCTCAAAGTTGGGAAGCCATTGTAGCCCCGCGCCGATGTCTCGCGGTGGGTGTCTGTCCATCACCCTGGATCTCCCCCAATCACGAGGTGCCCCTCAGGCAGGGAGAGCAGAAGTGCACCAAAATCCTTATAGGATTGTGTTTGGAGACCTGGAGGGATGTAAACCGCCACTAGTGTGAGTGTGCGCACCTCCCCGAGACCGCTACAAAGCATCCCAACGGGTCGGCCCATGTGTGCTGTATACTGAAGCCTGAGAAGGATACCCACCCCTTGGGACCCTGATGTGAAGCCGGCGTGTGCTGCCATTACGTAACCCCATCTATTAAGTGCTTTACATGAGTTACCAATTAGATGTGTCTCCTGGAGCAGTGCGGCATCCGGCAAGTCTCTTAAGTTGTTGTAGCACTATACTCCTTTTTATTTTGTCACCCAACCCATTGACGTTCCAACTCATGAGTTTCAGACTTTTATCCCAGTGCATACCAATTACGACAGTGAAATTCTCTGGACAACCCACAACACCTGCGACACTGCCCCCTTGCTAAAGACTGTAAATTGCATGACCACCATGGAACTCCCCCCGTTCCCCCCCCTCCCACACAACCAACAATAAAACATTTTAAAACCCGCAACCTTTCAATCTCCCCTGTTACACCCACCCCCCCCCCGCTACCCTGCCACGTAGGTTTGAAACTGCCCACATCCCCAACTAGCAGAGTGCCTATCGCCCTAGTAACTAGTCAACTGTGATGTGGGGAAGTGGGCTAGAGCCAACTCCAGCCGCCTGAGGTTCCCCCCCCTTTATTGCACAAAAATGTACCAAGTTGGAGATCCCAGGATAGTGGCTAATCATACGAAGCAATCATGGTATGCCTCCCTGGAATGTACTTTTGCATATTGCATTTGATAGTTTAGGGTCAGGCTCATGTTCAGTTACATTCCCATTGTCGCAAAGAGTTACTTCAACTTCGAAAGAGCCGTCTTTCAGTTCAACCGGGCCCCAATGGCCGCCACCCCACATTTTAGCGATAAGGCAATTTATACATTACGGGTTGACAGCATTGTCCCCCGGCTTCAGTACTGGAACCCATGTTCCATCCGTCTCTCTGCGCCGCTGGCAGACCCGGACTGCTTGACCTTGATCTCCAGGAGCGCATGCTGCGCCTTTGTGTGTCAGACCGTTCCTCCGCCGATCCCGGTCCGCGCATATTGGGCTCCTTTCGGTCTTTCCCAGCCCCAGATGTATTCTTCTGCTCCGCTTTCCCATCCAGCCAGTCCTGTACTTCAAGTGGAGTGGTGAAGAAGAGCGACTTTCCATCTGCGATTATTTTGAGCTTCGCTGGAAAGAACATCATATATTTAAGTCCTTGTTGCCGTAGAACCGCCTTCGCCCCTTCGAAGGATCGTCGTTCCTGCTGGACCTTGAGTGTGAAGTCTGGGAAGAACCGGATGTTGGCGTTGTCGTAGTGTAGGTCCCCCTGGACCCGTGCTGCCTGCAGTATAGCATCGCGGTCTCTGTAATTTAGGATCTTTGCAATAATTGTCCTGGGGGCCGCGCCCGGCTTGGGGATCGGTGCTTGGTGTGCCCTCCACCGTGAAGAGTGAGGAGAGCCGTTTTGGCTTGAGGTGGTTTAGGATTAGGTCTTCAAGAAAGAGGTCAACGCTCGGTCCCTCCGCGACCCTTACCACTCTAATATTACTTCGGCGGGCCCGCCCTTCCTGATCCTCAAGCTTCAGGGCCATTTGACGGTGTTGGTGAGTCAGGGCATTGATTCGCTCTTCGAGTTTTTGGGTAGTTGTCTGGAGTTCCAATACGCTGGTCTTGTTCGCTTTGACTTTGTCCGCCGTTTTGCTCATGTCTGCTCACACCAAATTCATTTCGATGGACACCTTGTCCATTTTTGTTTCGAGGGTGGTTCCCAGTCCCTTGATGGCTGCCATTATAGATTGGAGAGATGGTTCGTTTCACCCGGCTGCTCCCCCTGCGCCCCTTCATCCTGTGGCGCCGATTTCGGGACTGCATATTTGTCCAATTTATTAGATTGCACTGTTGTGGCATTCTTGGGTTTCATGATGGCGTTCCTCAGACAGTATGCGCACCCCTCCAGAGGGTACCCTTCCTCCCGAGACGTTATTCTCCGCGCAGGCGACTATAACCACCTTGATCTCGTCTACCGCCTTCCGCTGTTTCAACTGCAGGCCGTGTGGCCAGCCGGGCGGTCCCGCCGTGATATCAAGAGAGATCCTGACTTAGAGCCCATGTGACAGCAGCGACCAGTGACTCGGTTATGAGTGTATGGGGCCAGATATTCCCCCTGGCGCCCACCGTACCCCGGTGATGAGGAGGACTCACTGTTGCAGGCAGTAGTCTATTGACTCGTTGTTCCTCCATCCGGTGGGAGGGTGGCACACCGCACACCTCGGCCGCTCCAGGCGCAGCTCGTGCATTCAATGCGATGTTTCAGCAATATTCACCTTTGTCGCCTCTGGTTGTAGTGTCTCCACTGCCGGCGGGTGATTGGGCCCCCGGTCTAATTGGTATGTGGGCGTCCCGCACCTCCGGCCGCGCACTTCTCCGTGCAATTTCACTTCCTGGATATTTGGTCAACAAGTATCAATGCAGCATGTAGAGGGCCCGCTCCCGTCTGGTCTTGCCCCAGGGGCAGTTCAGTATCCCTTTTCCTGCTCCAGCTTCAGCAGATACCAACCAGCGAGGTCCACCACCTCTCCCCCACACTATGGTGCTCCCTGATCTATACCCTGTGGCACTGTCAGGGTTCCGGTCAGTCCACTTGTGCTTGTTTGCCCTGGAAGGGGGGGGGGGGGAGGAGGAATGTCCCCAGCCGCAGTACAGGAGCTCCCCAACAACGCGGGAGGCGTGGAACCGCGGGCCCGTGCAGCTCGTCGACCGTGCGCTGCGCCTCTTGCTTCTATGGTGCCGCCTCGTACACTGTATCCCCCACGAATGGGGCCGCTGGACCCCGGGGTGTGCGCAAATGGGGGATGCTCACCAGTCGTTGGAAGGAGCCACAGTCTCTCCCACCCGCCGATCGCCTTCTGCTCCCGTCCCTTGTAATTACCGGGCATCGGCCAGCAATGGGAGGGATGTCGCCGCTCCTCCGTCTCGCAACGGATGCCGGTGTTTCTCCAGGCTTCACGCCGGCTTATAATCGATCGCACCAGGGAGGGGGCGCGGGCCGGGTCACTAAGCAGTTTCCACCCATATCGAGGTCCGAGCGTGCGGCACGGAGGCCAGACGCCGCCTTGGTCTTCCACCGGCCGCGCTCTCACCCGCTGCCGGCACCGCGCCCTCCGGGGCTCAGCGTGTCTCATGGCAATGATTTGGTCAGCGATTTTGCAGGTTTCGGATCTGTCCTGCCTCCTCCAGTGTCCGGCGCAGTTTGGATCTCGTCCTGCCGGATTTTGAATGGCGATTTGAGGGGATTTGGGCCTCCGCTCCGGTGGAACCCTTCGGTTAGGCAGCCATTGCTGTTGGCGCCAAGCCACGCCCCCTCATACTTATTATTGAAGTTGTTACTGTGCTGCTGGAGGAAGTATGCTGTAATAAGTACCTCTATTGTGACTTCAGTGTCTCATGTCTTTATTTCCAGAACATTAGTAATTGGTTATGTTAAGTGTTTATAGACTGGTGAAACTATAAATATTTTAAAGCAATAAGATGAACATTTCTTTTCAGCAGTTGTCTTTTATAAGGCAAAGAAAATGAAAATATTTTCAGACTGCTCATTATAAAGGGTTACATTTGAAAAGGGGTTTGTAATAACATTGGTTTCTAATGTGCTATCTAACTTACATTAAATTGTGGTATTGTTGAGGGGGCGTGGCTTGGCGCCGATGGAGTAGGGAGCTCAGATCTGTGCTCCGGTGGCGAACCTCCATCTAATGCCATCCTGAACAAATCGTCAGACCCCGGGGGCCACAGTAGGCAAACTCGGCCCTGTAATATTGAGCAGTTGGGTAAATGGACAAGATGGCGCCCTCGACCGCATATAAGAATCCCCTGGAGAAACTGGGGCCTCGAGCCCACTGAAGTTACCTGCGAGTTGGGGGATCTAACTCCGCAGGACCCATGCAGCCTGAGAGATGTGGAAAGTACAGGTGGAAGACCGGAGCTGGAATGCAAACGGTTGCAGAGTGTATTGCATACTAAACTGCGGGCGGCCGAGAAGGAAATGGCGCCTGCGGCTTGTGTACAGGCTGTGGCCGGCTAGCCCCTGCAGAGCGTGAAGGGCCCGGAGACGTCCCCTGAGCCCCATCAACCAGAGGACGGCGCCGATGTGAATCAGCCCCCACGAGGGAGAGCTGGAGGGGAGAGACAGACAGAGCCAAGGCTCGAGGAGTGGCTGCGGAGAACAACACAAGCCTGACTGCTGGCTGAGGCGAGCCCCTGAGGAGACCTGGGCTGCCCTGGTGAGACAAGCGGCCGCTGAAGCACAAAGGGGATACCAAGAATAAGGGGAAGCGGAGCCCCCCCCGACTACATAAACTATGCACTAGGGCTGGAAATGCCCTACACAGCTGACTGCACCTAAAGGCCTCAGGGAACGAACTCACCAGAGGGGCCTGCCTGTGTCCTAACCTACGACTTGCAGAGGTGAGCGGAGTAAGGATCCCTGCGGTAGATGGGAGTAGCGGAGCAGTAGCAGAGCTAGGCCACTGAGAGGGACCGCCTGCCGAAGGGGGGGGGAGTAAGTAAGGTGGAAACCTTACCCTCTTACAGGCCAATAAAGTGAGACACTCTGAGTGAGGAGGCCGTACGGGGGGGGGAGGGGGGTGGAATGGGGGAGGGGGGTGGCAGCAGACCGAACCCCACCGCTTCCAGCCACACTTGCCGGATCTGGAGGCCTACGAGAACTGGGACGGCGATACAATTTGAAACCCCAGAGGCAAGACTGACTGACACTGGGACTCAGAGGAGCAGATTAAGCAATAAAGACACAGAGGAACGTGAGGGGGACAGAGCAGATATTGAGAGAAATGAACGCCTATAGAGGGGAAAAAATAAATAAAAAAGAGGTCCTGAACCACAGGATCTGGCGGCAGACAACCCAGGGGGACCAGAGAAACAAGGTGACTGACATACAGCTCAGCGAGAGCCCCCTGCCAGTCCAACACTCCAAGATGTTCTCCAAGCTATAGAGACTTCAAGGCAGGCTGTGAAAACTAAAATAGACACACTCAAGGAGGGTTTAGGACTCCTCGGAGCAGACCACCAACTTATGGCAGAACGGGTTACCACCAATGAGAGCGACATAAGGGAAGTGAGACCGACACAGTCTACTACAGTAGACAAACTGACGGAGATGGAAGCACGGGTGCACACTCTTGAACTTGGAGCGGAAGACGGGGGAAATAGACTGCGCCGCAATAACCGGAGAATCCTGGGCCTCCCTGAAAAAAATGAAGGTACCGAAATGATTGGGTACATAGAGAAATGGATCCGAGAAAGCGTAGCTGTGGAGGGCCTTTCCCCTTATTTCGTCCTGGTAAGCGCCCACAGAGTACCAGCAAGGTCCCCTCCACCGGGGGAGCCCCCACACCCGTTGGTGGCGCAACTCTTGTTCTATAAAGACCGGTACTATGTGCTTCAGCAAGCCCGACAGAGGCCAAATAGTGGTGGACTATAGCACAGTCAAAATATACCTACATTTCTCAAGAGAGTTACAAAAAAGTGCATCATTCATGGCGGCGATAAGGAAACTACGGCAGATGGGGGACTCAATACTCTGATATTCCTTGCCAAGTTGAGAGTGGCAAAGGCAACAGGAACACGGTTCTTGACTACGCAGGCATGGGAATCGATTGATAATCAGGCGCCCCGCAGGCAAGACCGGATCACACATGAAAGGTGTCAGAGGAGAGGAAAACAGACCGAGAGAGAGAGGAGGGAAAACCCTGGCAGTCCCTTCACACGCGGAGACACAGCGGGAATGGGACAGGGCGGTGGCGGCGATTGCCTCGCTAAGTGCCTCTGCGGCTGGTGAAACATTCTCACTGACTGGGGAGGAGTCCTGGGACTCTGACTCAGACCACAGCTCCAGCATGATGAGGGGCCCTAGTCAGTAGCTTCCGGTGATGACCCCCTGAACGGCGGACACCATCATTTGAACAATATCCGGCACACAAATATGGGAGGGGGTTGTGGGGCCACTGGCGAAACTGCAATGAATAGGCCCCTGGGACTGACATGCAACACGGGCAAATAGTTCACTGAATTGGGGGGAGGCCCGGGGGGTCGGGAGGACATTGCTTGCCCTCCGATTACACGTCTTGCATGGTCCCTCAAGTGTTATTTTGATTGCACAACTGCACAAAGTTTAGATGAGGGAGAACCACTCATGTGTCTTGGGGTGTGGGAGTTTGGGGGTTATAAAGTTATTAGTTGGGTAAACTGCAGGGAACTTATGCCAGGCACTAAGGGGCTGGAAGGTAGTAGGGGTCACACAGATTTTCTCTCTGAGCATCTGCAAACGGGAAGTGGGGGGGGGGGGGGTGTTCACATTGGATATGAATTATATCAATGGATAACAGTACAACATAAAATTATGACATGGAATGTCAGGGGAATGCACACAAAGAGGAAGCAACATAAAAAATTCTCCTATCTGAACAGAAGGGGGGTTCATTTTGCCGTGCTTCAGGAAACTCATATCCTAGCCCCTGAGGGGGCTGCACTCCATCGTAGATGACGGGGACAGGTATATTGCACCTCATTTTCAGCATTTGCCAGAGGGATGCTGATCTGGATAAGAGCAGGTGTCCCCTTGCAGCACACTAGAGACTGGACCGACATAGTGAGTTGCTGCCTTGTGGTCACGGGCATATTGAACGGCCAAGAAGTGACGATAATAAATATTATTGGGGCCTAATACAGACCACATTTCATTCCTGGACAGTATGTCTGGCATACTGTCCCCCTATGTGCTGCATTCCACCATCCTGCGGGGAGATTTCAACTGCGTAGCGGACCCGGCACTGGATCGCTCCCATTCCCCACTAACAGGACAGCAAGAGCCTTCACAGAATGGCAGACCAGATGGGGGCTAGTAAACACATGGAGGCGCATGCACTTGACGATTAGGGACTACTCATTTCTCACATGTACATGACCTGCATGTTCGACTCGATACCTTTTTGTGCTCCCCTAATACAAGAGGTGGAATACGTGACTTGCGCGATATCTGACCATAACACTGCTGTCAGCCCATCCCCACCTGGCAGCTTAAACCAGAGGCTCTGGAGAACCAGGTCTTCCTAGAGGACATTAGAGGCCACATATTACACTATTTCT
This sequence comes from Triturus cristatus, assembly GCF_964204655.1. Lineage (NCBI taxonomy): Eukaryota > Metazoa > Chordata > Amphibia > Caudata > Salamandridae > Triturus > Triturus cristatus. Next base: position 405,830,191 of record NC_140591.1, read on the forward strand.
TCGAAAATGTAGACACCGCATTGTCCAGACTGACCGAATGGGACGCCTTTAAGGCAGTGACCCGGGTCCGGTGCATGGCGACATCCATTGGCATGCGCCAAACGCTAGTGACTAACGTGGAAAGAGCAGACCAGGAGTTATGCGACTTAGAGAAACGGAGGCCTGGGCGTTCAGAGATCCAACAGGAGCTCCTAGATGTGAAAGAGAAGGTAGCTGCCCAGGAGGAACGTCTGAGATGCTTTGACTACAAAAAATACATGGCGCACACTCACTCGGAAGGAGACAAGGCAGCTAGTCTACTGGCCTGGCCTGGCTGGCCAACTCGACCCGCAGAGGGAACACTATTGTGGAAATAGCAGATCATGCTGGACACCACCTATATAGCCAGGAAGAGATAACTGCAGGTTTATGACTTTACACAAGAGCATCGGGTGATGTGTGGAGGGGGAAATGCTCGACTACCTTACCCCGCTCCCCCTCCCCACCCTGACAATAGAAAATGCGGAGGTACTAGGGTCAGGCATTACCGAGCATGAAGTAACGGCGTCCATTAAAGGCCTTACCAGGTTCAAAACCCCAGGAACGGACGGGCTCCCCGCTGAGTTCTATGCCTCCTATGTGGCGGAACTAGCCCCAAGGCTGGTGAAGTTGTATGGAGCGGGGGGGGGGGGGGGGGGGGGGGCAGGTGGCGCAATGATAATCCCACTGCTTAAACTGGGAAATTGCCTCTAGACTGCATGGCCTATTGACCATTATCTATGCTTGATTTTACAATACTGAGTAAGATCCTGTCTGAGACTTTAACCATTTATGGCTACTTTTGTCCACCCAGATCATGCCGGGTTTATCCTGGGCAGAAAAACGGCCCTTAACATCAGATGACTAATCTATACTGGAGGCGAGCAGACAAGGAGGAGGAGACCGAGTGGTCTTCGCTATTGACATAGAGAAGGCCTTTGATACCCTTGAATGGGTTTTTTATATGCAGGATTGGAGCGAATGCAAGTGGGGCGGGACTTCGTGCGATGGGTAAAGCGGATATATGCGGAACCCCTGGCATGGGTACGAAAGATCTGGACAATATCGTAGCAGTATCGGGTGGAGGGGGAGACACGACAGGGGTGTCATCTATTCCCCTTGCAGTTCGCTTTGGCCATGGAGCCAATGGCATGCCTTGCTCGGACTGGCGGTAGATACAGAGGTCTGCAGATGCACCACATTGCAGTAAATGTGGATGACCCCCTATTGTTATTGAATGACCTGGAAGGAGAACTGTGAGGAACCAGGGAAATGATGGCAGAGTTTGGGGCGCTGTCGAGGCTTAAGGTAAATTGGCAGAAGTCCAGGCTCTTCCCATTTGACTGAGGGCAGAAACCCACCAGATAGATTGGGAGACCTCATATGGGATACTTGGGGGTACAAATCTACCATTCCCACTCTGATGTTCAGGAGGTGAATATAGGAGGAATCGGGAGATCCTTAAAAGATAGCATGACCTTCTGGTAGACTCTTCCATTATCAGTTACCGGCAGGGTGGCATCTTTAAAGATGGTAGCTCTTCTGCGGATATTGTATTTCTTCCCCACACTGCCTGTATGGATACTGAGCGCACAGTTCAGAGTTCGACTCGTACATGATATAGTTCACATGGGGGACAAGCCGTCGACGGGTGGCCTTAGAGAAACTGAAAAGACAGACCGAAGAGGGGAGACTCTCAGTCCCTGACTTCGAACCGTACTATCTAGCTGGGCAGCTGCAGTAGTTAACACAATGGATAGCAGGGAGACTGACACAAGGAAGGTACATGGGACCTTTTGCCCCCCGAGTGGGTAGAGCTCCTGCGGACTCTTCTGAGGATCAGAGGGGCACCACGGGAGTGTACAAAGGAACTAAAAGTGGTACAGCGATGCTGGGGTAGATGCTTTTCGAAGACACTGGAAGATAGGTACTCTGTAACCCAAACACCATTCCACATGTGGCTATTTGGGAACAACGGGCGTTCAAGGCGGTAACGTGCCTCTATAGAGCGATTGGCGTGAACTCTCTCCAATCCCTGATAGCATTGAGAGACCGGTGGGCGACTGATTCGAACGTCTATATGGAAGATAAGGATTGGGAGAATACACTGGCCAGGATCCCTAAGATTTCTAGGAATGCCCGATTTAAACTGATTCATTTTTATGTTCCACACCAGGCGTACCTCACTCCAGAACGCATTAACAGATAATTTCACAGAGCGGACGTGGGATGCCCACGGAGTGGGGAAACGGGGTGGATATGCTGTACATGATCTGGGGCTTCCCAACTCTACACACACATTGGCAGGAGGTAACGGCTGAAGTGACGAAAATAATTGAACGTGAGGTCCCCTGGTAACCGTCGCACTGTTTCCTGAGCCTGTATCTCCCCCCCCCCCCCCCCCCCCCACCCCCACACCTAAATCACGGGTCACTGATCGATTCCAGGACCTTGCTTACATACCGGCCAACCGTGAAATCACAAAATGTGCTGGAAAACACCTGGGGGGCCAAGAATAGCAGGATTGAAAAAGGAAATGGAAGCTTGGGCGGGATGTGAGAGCAGGATACTACTCAGGAACGCACGTAGGGGAATAGTAAATATTGAAAGAGCCAGAGCATGGAAAGCACTACTAGAAATCATGAGACCCCGAATCAGGCGGGTCGTCTCCCTCAGCGCGGTCCTGGCAGGGAAGCCTGTTACTCCAAGAACATAAAAGGACATATGTGGAGATGGTAAGACATGAATATAGTAAGAGGAAAAGGAGCTAGCGACTTTCCGGAGAAGTGACACCCTACATAGATAAACTAATTGTGACTTGCAGTAGGGGTTTGGGGGGGGGGGGTTGTTGTGGGAGAAGTTCAATATAAGAGAAACAGTACGCTGATGGCCTAAATACTAATGTATACAAACATGTGAAAGAAGTATGATGCAAGACGAGTGAACTGGTATTTATGTAGATGAATGTTAAAACTGAAAAGGAAATAAAATCTGTTTTAAAAATGTTTTTTAATGTTTTGCCTTTTCTTCATATGAACTCCAGTCTGGTTACTTTAGAGGCAGATACCGCTAGTTTTCACTTAAAATGAATATCCCATTTCAGTGAATTCCAACTGTGAAAATGACCCCTTCAACTTTGTCCTTTTATAACAGACTTTTTTGTGCTTTGACATTATCCCGTTCATTTATTTTCACAGTCTTAACATTAGGGAGCCTATTATAATCCTACTAATGTGTGAGCGTGAGCACTAGATACTTATTGGTAAATGAAAGCTAACTAGTTTTCAACATAAGCATAGTTACGCCTGTGTCTAACTCTTGTATTCTCAGAATAGGCTAGTTGTGGTGCGGTCACTGTTCAATTAACTTTCCTTGTAAGTGATATAGAGGTATGTCATGCATAGGTTCAACTCCTGGCCAGTACTTTGTGCACATTCAGCTTTTTCCTACATGGAGCCCTGCCTCAAGCTTTCCTCTGAATATTTTGGATGCTTTGTCACAATAAATGCCACTACAGTTCAGGTGTAAGTCATGCATATAGTGTCACAGGCTGTTTTCTGCAGCTGAGCAGCAAACCTCTGCATCTGCTCCATGTAGAAGAATCAATCCGGTGGTGCACACCTTTGCTATGGGTGCTCCCTTCGGACAAGAGTGCTCTTGAACTCTGGTGTGCATGCAGTGCAAGTGCCGCCCTTCCCTGTTAGAGATGTTGAATTTCATCATTAGTAAAGCGGGATTATGTGGAATCTCACACCAGGTGTACCAGGAGCATCCTTCAGGTACGGAGGGAACAAGTTATCCCTTTCATGGGCTGCTGTGCCCTGTGTGTCCATGTTGGTCACAAAGGAAGGTTTAATTAATCTTATCTTCAATGGCTCCTAGCAGGTGGTGCCAGAAACTCAGTGGAGTTTGAAAGTTTAATCCGAACCCTGTAGTGAATTTCCTGGAAAGGGTTTCCAAACTATTACTAGTCCGTGATCAAACTATTTATTTCTGTAGTGATCTTGTCTTATCGTTTCCTGCTCCTGGGCTAGGTTTGGACATCCTGACCCCAGTTTGCACCATGGAATTGCACCACTCTGCCAGATACTGCTGAATTATTTCACAGACATTTTGAGCATACTTCCCAGGGATCCCTTCAGAGTTCCCTGTGGTGATTCTTTGGCGATTGGACTAGAAGGTATAGCCTACCTCATATACTGGGCGATATAGCATAGCCCCAGCCTGCCAAGACCTGTAGAGATTTTAACTTCTCCACCCTTTAAGTATGATCCTAGATCAGGCTCTATTAATTGGGCTGCTGTGAGTGAAAGGTTGCAGAGTTGAACACTGAGAAGCCTCTTTGCAAGTTGAGCCTAACTCCTCCATGTTACTCACACAAACATTCCTCCACCTGAGACAAGGAGCAGTATAGGCAAGTAATCAGCTGCATCCAGCTGCCAATTTTACCAGCCATCAACTTCTTGTTTTTGAGAGGGTATTGTGACGCTGAAACAGCATATGTGACACTCTTTGCAGACTCCCGTTTCAGACATTAGAAAAAGCATTCACAAAGTTTCTGGTATAGTCCCAGGCAATTTGGGGTCGTCACTAGTAAAGCCGTCTCTGTTCTTGGGACTCAATCACTTCAGGATTTCTCATGGATTGTCAACTTCTTAGGATAATTGGACTTTGTGGTTATCAGGGTTGACATCTCTGACCTATTGGATCAGGAACAGCAGCATATTGATTTTGACTGTGCTACAGCCTTCCAATTAAAGCTCAAAGCTCTAAACCAGACTTTGAACTTCAGTTTGGACATTCCTGGATTCTTTGAACACAAATGTCAAAACTTGGACGATCAGTTATGCTGCTCCTTTCCAGTTTACACTGCCTCTGGTGCAATGCACTTGCAGTGTTTACTGGCACAAAGAATTCAGTGTACATACCTTTTTGTACACTGCCAACACATGTCCATCTCCCCATTAGAGTCCACTCTCAAAACTCCCAAGCTAGCCCAGCAGAATTTTGAGTCAGTCTCCTCTCCTAAAGAGGCCATGCTTGAGGACATAGACCATGACCTCTGGCCTGGTTCCACTGAGCTTGACCTGCACCCATTTACGTGGTACCTCACCGTGTAGGTCAAGGCTCTTAAGGTTCTGTCAGTCAAGACCTCAATACCTTGGATGGGGAATGTAGCATTGTAGGCACTTGAGGTGGCCCCTGCTCCACCCACCAAAACCAACAATCATCATTGAACACTCTCACTGTCGACTAAAAGGGCCATAATCTGAATCGGTTGCTTCAAAGTCTAGAAATACCCAAAGACATATTTATATTTAGAAACTCAAAAGCTCTGTCATGTTCAATGACATTTACTTGAAGGGAAAAGGCTTGCCCTGCCTCGCTAGTCAGCAAAGTATAATGTTTGGAGTTGTCTGCGATTTTCAACTCGGGCAAATGTCAGTGCTGTCATGATGAACTATGAGGCATGATTGGAGCACAAATGTGACAGCTACACAACTATGCCCAGGAGGAGTTTTATCCTCAACCTATACAGAGAAGTAGTATAACAGAAACTAATATACTGGGACCTCATTTGCACTGTCTCGTGCGCTCTGAGCTCTGATGAGGTTCTCCAGTATTGCAAGACTGACAAGATCATTTTGAAATCGCCAAGTGCCATTCAAGCTATAATTGCCAGAACAGAGTCTAGCATTCAAAAACTCTTAAGTTGTTCAAGTTTAGAGGCTCCTTTTAATACAAATCTCTAGCAACTTCTTCCTTCACCTCAACATTAGCTAAGAGTAGGTCCTCTAGTTGAAAGACCAAGCTTGATCGCAGTCCTTAATAGAGGTTAGCAAGTCCCAGTGATTTTTCACAGGTTCCAACTATTCATCTCTGCTTCAACCTATGAGATTCACTTCATTCGGCAAGGGGTTAGGGTGGGGAGGCAATTGTAAACCCAAATTCTCCTTATGTTTAGGACAATCTTTCTACATCTCCAGAAAGCCCACCGCTACTCTTACCTAGTGGGACGGTTAATAAGAGTTTCTTTCTGGGGATAAGAGTCCAACCTAAATCCTGTCCCTTGCAACACTATTTCATCTTGGGTGCTTGGTGAACTACCTGAAATCCTTCTTGGTGCCTTTAATGAGGATTCAATTAAATAGAGCCATTCTGAGCTCTAGATTTACAAAGGTTTTCACTTTCCTAAAGAGATTATTGGCTATTTGCTTGTACACCCCCTCCTGGGAAAAAATATTCTGGCTCGTGATCCTAAAGGACAAGAATCTTGCATCAGCTCGTCTCTAATGCCAAGCTGGACCTGGTAGAGCACTAGTTAGAGAATTTGTTGTCCCATGCACTACTCATTCTGGTCGGGTGCCCCAACTGCAGTCACAGCCCACTCACCCGTTCTGGGTTGGGAGATGGAAGGCAATCACTGAAGGGATCTCTCTCACTATCTTGTGGGACAAATCATATTTCCCCCTTCAAATAACTGCCTTTAAAGAAGTCTTTCTTGCCCCAAAAGCCAGAAGGACTGCTATAAAGGCAGGCCCAGAGTGGCGACAGACTGCTTAAACAATACTGCATCCCACTTCTGTATTTGAAAGGAATATTGGAATGGGCTGTTACCCAGGACATGTCCCTACTGCTGTCGTGAGTAGTACATCCATTGAAGTTCTTGATTCCATCTTCTAAGTATGACGTTGGAGAGCCATTGATGTGTTTCTGATCCAAGGTGATTCAAAGTGTTTCAAGGTGATTAAAAAAAAACTATAGAGTATTTAAAGGCACGCAGCCAGAATCCGCTTTCACCTTTGACCCAGATTTGCCACCACTGATGAACCTGCATTGGCTACTAGTACAACACAAAGTAAAGTTAAAAATATGTATGCATCTATTATGCATAAAGCCTTACTCAAATCTATCCCTGACTGTCTCCAACCATTGGCTACTGTATTAGCCTACACGACATTTCAGAGCTACCAGCTCTTATCAATAGAACCCAGATACCTCCCGTAACACTCGTTGACACTATGCTTGTCTTTGACCCTACACAGCGGTCTGCTGCCTTTTGGGCTTGTTTGCACTATACAAAAGCTACATAAGTACATAAACCTATATATCAACTATTTCAGTTTGTGCAAAAACCTGCACTAAAATGCAAATGTCTCCACCTTTGCATATCATAGCCCCTGCACTGAGAAAGCAATGTCCGTTTAGGAAAGACCTGAAAACCGTTCTGTTGGCAGAAATGTTCATCTCACCATCTTACTGTAAGGCCACTGACCTTCACTGTTTCCTTGTTTCGACATTGCATAATTGAATTGAATTTACCCCTCTCTTTCATCTTTCAATTTCATTTACACTTCCTTCCCTGATATCTTTCTGTGCTCTCACATACTTCCTGCTCTCAGCGCCCTAAAGTGGGCAGTTGCGGACATGGGAGTGCTTTATACAACACCTTGAAATAATGATTGAATAAATAAGTGCAGTGACCTTTCACTGTTTTACCTTCCTTCTCTCTTCACATTTTGCGGATTCAGTTTCTTCTTTTAAATCTTAGAATTCCCAGAATATACCATAATCCTGCTACTCCAGCTTTGCCTCCCCGGTTCGAATACTTCTTATGCCATCTGCAGCTGGCCCTCATTCATGACATCCAGAGTGGGGGGACCTGCTTCCCATGGATCAAGACGGCTGTGATCAGGTCCATCTCAGCATCCCATAGCCTTTTGAAATCAAAATCGGGTTTTAGTCTGATTGATATATAAAGCCTTCTTTTACAGAAGGGAACTAGTGGGCATGCACAAATACAGACCAGCAGATGTGCCACGTATGACACATTCCCTTGGGGGGGGGGGGTCTCCTAGCTTTATTGTACAGCTTTATTGAATCCCTTTCCCAGAGCAGATTGCGAGGTGATGCTGTAACTCAAAGGTTGGTAGTGGGACAGGGGCTGGGGACTCAGTGTATCCCCATGAAGTTTCTACCTTCAGATCCTTTTTAGTACATGTTTTATTTATGTATTGTATGTTTTTTATCCTTTTGTTCAGGCTAAAATTGAATGTGATCGAGTAATTGGCTCTGTTGGGAAAAAAGTTGTGCAAGAAATGGGGATTAAGGTGAGAAGCAGATCACATGCTCTATCACTTTCCCAACGAAAAGATTTTAAGGAATTGCTGCAAGGAATAACTGGTGAAATCCCACATCGGCTGCTAGACCTCAACATGAAGGAGTATGCTGGCTTTCAGATTGCTTTGCTTAATAAGGTGAGTGCTACTTTGTCTATCATAGTATCTTAAATCTTCACTTGTTTAATCAAATGCGTCCCCATCATGTATGCTCTTGTAATATAATATTTGTATTGCGAGTAACTGTCACAAAGTGCTTCTGGCACTGTTCCGTTGTCCAGTAGATTTCAAGCCTTCGTGTTTGTGATTGGTTGAAAGATATATGGTGGATGGTCTCATCTGCGAGAAGAGGTGGCTGCTGTGCATCAGGATGAAATCTACTAAGACATAACTGGAGAACATCTGTACTGTGTTTAGGTGGACAGTTGTTTTAGAGTTTTTCTAGATTATATTCTATTCATTTCATGTGGCCCTTTTCGGATTATCGATATATACACCGAAGTTAGGAGAATATAAGGGATCACCCAAGTGTGATTTGAGAAACCGAGATATTTCAGTTTAAACCTTGGCCTTTGAGGGAAGACTACGTCTCTGCAGTAGCAATACAGCTTACATTGTAAGGAATTTCTTCTATTCCTTGGAAGTTTCATAATTCAAGGCAGAGAGTGGAGAAGTGAGAGTCTTTAAGGTGACGAGTGTACCTGCTAAGTCTTTGTAGAAGGTATTTAAATGTTCCCTTGGTATAGCTCAGACAGGAGAATACAAGTGCTAAGGAGGTTCCACCTTATGCAGGAAATGAGATGTATCAGTTGACCTGTGACACCAAAGTGACGTTTGTGCCAAAGGTAAACTTTCTGAGCTGCAACTATGCCATTCATCCAGTGAGCTTTGATCTGAAGTGTCCATTTTCGTTTGTAATTGTTTGGGTCATTAATGTCAAGTCCAGACTTATTAAGTAAAGTTTAGGTATAAGATTTTTTTTGTTTGGAAGTTGTGTTTATTAAAGTTTCAAACAGTGACGAGTACAGTATTACATCATTAGCAGGCTTGTGGTAAAGTGATAGCACTGACATGCGATGCAGAAACTAGTAGTCATACACTTCAGCCTCCAGCAGGCCCCCCAACTTCTGCAAGTCTGTCTGGTCAACACGATAGCAATATCGACATTCCGTTTCACGATTTTCCCTCTAGAGGGGTTTGGGGTCTGGAGAATGAAGTTGATCAAAAAACAATCTGGCAGCAATATAGGCATCTATATTCTGGGCTTTTACCTTCATGTTTGGCGGCAGTTTTTCAACACTTCTCAGAAAAGGCTGTTACTTTGGGACAAACTGCTGGATTTCTGAAGTCATAAATGATCCTGAAGAGTTCACTGGAGAGGCAAAAAGCATAGATGAAATGGGAGTAGTATTAGTGCTGCGTGGATTTCAGTGTTCTTTCCCTGAATATGCAAGGTGCTGTAATTAACTTTGCCCCGGTTTGTTTAATTACGCCATGTGTTACAGTGCTTTGTTTGCAGCTTTGAGGGTAGGTGGCTCTGTCAAACCTCTTGGCTGGTCTGGATTTCCTAGAGAACATCAGGACATTGAGCAGGGCTGAGAAACTAAAATCCCCTGTGAAACATTGATTTAAGATTGAAATGATATATGTCGGGCAGATGAGCAAATTTACTTTTATGTACTAATCGAGGATTAGAATACATCAGTTCTTAAAGGCATGTGATTGTACGGATTGTGAGGCAAAACAGAGCTGTGTCTGTGCCATATACTCAACGTCATACAACGGCTGCATTACAGATGTCCATAGTTTTCACAAAGAACTGGAGACTAGATTGGGGGCAAATGGCCAACATTTGAATTTCTTCATTCTTAAGGTGCAAAACTATGGTTACATGTAAATAACAAACTTCTTTATTAATTTACATTGGCCGTCCGGTACGGATAGTGAATGGGACGGGGTGGGGTTCACACTTAAGAAGTGACATCAGGCCATTGAGCTTTGTAATATTTTCTGTCCCATGGGCTTCAAAGCAGCGTCAAGGGTTTGTCCCACCCGAGTGGGCAGGACAGATGAAATGTTGATGTATGGGTCTGGTGGCTTAGTGGATTAATGCATCCACTGTAATGGTATGTTCGACCTCATGGTCACAGGTTAAAATCCCGGATGGTCCACTCAGCCTTTCATCCTCCTGAAGTCGATAAAATTAGTACAATTGATTTGGGTAACAATAGACAGCACCAAGATACCCTTGGGTCAATGTGTGCTTTACAAATGCACGTTGTTGTATAGCTTCCAGAGGGTTTTACCATAAGCAACGGCAAGCCTGCAACCAAGTATTTAAATTGCAGGAAAATGGTAACACACGGAGATTTAGGATGTTGATTGTTGTGGCGTTCAGAACGATTTCTGCTAGCTGCCGTGGGGAAACAGCCTTTACCACGAAGCATTTTCTACGCATTACGTTTACAATGGTACACTTACCTCGTAAACGTCTTCACAACGCGTAATGCTTCAACGACCATCTTTACCACGCTAGCAACGTCATCACGGAACAACGTCTTCCTAATCCAAAAAAATGTCAATCCGTTTTCAGTGTTGGCAGAGACCAGCGAAAAAGGCAAAAAAAAAGAAGAAAGGGGGCTTGGGGGGGTCCTCCTCCCGCGCCCCCCCCCCCCCCCCCCCCCCCAAAAAAAAAAGAAAAAGCGGGGTAAAGGTAAAATCGGGGTGTAAAGTCAAAGCATAGAAAAAACATTCCGTTGTAACGCATGCGTGGTAAAGGCATGCGTTGCAACGGAATGCGTAGTCACGACATATATTCGCTGCCGTTGTGTTGAGTAGAGAAGGTACGTAAATGAGTCAGATGTTACTTCTGGCAAGGAAGGGTTTTCATTCAATTGCAACAAAAATGAGAATGGTTTGTGAGAAGGGGTGCGATGTAGATGGCTATGTTTCAATGTACGCTTCGTGCTCTCCTGTTTGTGTGGTTCTTGAAAATGTTTTTGTTCCTGGAGAAATTATGTAATGAAAGATAGGGCTGACATCTGTCATGAATAGCCAGTTTGGGATCTTGTGAGATCTTGCGTTGTGGGTGTGATCCAGTTTCCTTGACTGATCTTGTATTGATGAGTGTGCATTTATTTCATTTGATGGATTATTAGGCATGCGATAAGGGTTGATAAAGATCAGCGTGGAGCAGGGGAAGAAAAGAGGGAAAGGTTCTTGGGAGAAGAGGTGTGACAGGATGGGGAGGGGGGTAGAGCATTGCTAGAAGGCTGTATTTAGAAAAATTGGGAATTTGGGGAGGGCTTTGTGGCGAGAGAGAACGAGGGTAAGATGTTGGTATGGGTTGTGAAGGGGGGCATCGAAGTGAGGTTTTATTAACTGTGATTTGACTTGTATGAAGACTGAAAGGGTGATGGAAGTGTTTTGTGTGAGAAGAAAGGGGACTGCTGGCAGTGGTAGAGGTGGTGAAAGAGTGCAGAAAGCGAATGTGCGAAAGGTGTGCTGCAGGTGAAGGGCAGTTTGTGGTGGTAAAGGGGAGTAGTGTTTTAGAGAGATGTGAGAGAGGTTCCTTAGGGATTATTGACTGACTTGGGACAATCCTTACCCCTATGACCGCTCATCGAACTGACTGCTATTGTTTGTTTAGTACCTTGTAATGAAAACCGAGGGTTGCTGATGCTATTGGGCTGATTCCACCCAGATGAGAAATGAACGGCAGCGTCTACAGTTTTTTATCTAGAGGTCTTCCCTTTTTAATCTTAACTCGTTTGTTTTATTATTTTGTTAATATTAATATGTGATAAACATATCCAGCAAAGAATGATTTGCCTGAATGTGAAGGACTGATTTGATTCTGAAAGTGCAACTCAGAATTCCGTCTGCATCTGTTCCTTTGTCAAAACCCACCCAGCTATGCTACAGATCTTTGGCAAGGCCTTCCCTTACGGGAAAGGACACGCATAGTAGATGTGCATTTTTCTGGCCTCCGTTCTGAAATGAAGTAACCAATCAGAGTTATTAACTTAAAGAATGGAGGGCTGAGCTGGAACATAGCTGTGGTCCAGGAAACTCAGACAGGTAGAGGTAGAATATTTGGCACGCAATGATGTACATGTTAAACTACTAAACATTTCTATTGGAGTACTTTATGATGCATGCAATGCTGTTTGGCACATGTTAACAAATGTATGCAAAATGCAGATTATCAAGCACTGAATAGTTCAGTCTAGGTATGGATATTAGTCAAAGTCAAGTGTTTGTGTCTAGCAATCTTTGGAGGGGAAAGCCTTAAATCAGTATTACCAATGAATTTTTTCATAGTGTTTTTATCCAAAGCATACAATTCAAATTATAAGATACACTTGGAATGAGTCGCTGTTTTGTCACTGATTAATCAGTTATTACATCCTAGTTCAGTAACTAGTTCTGTTAGTTTCGAGGAAGGCTTGAAAAGGAAAATGTCGCTCAAAGAAATTCAAGGTGGGCTGCAAACCTCTAGAGGGAGGGAATTCCATAGTTTGATTTCCAGAAGTACAAATGGCTGAAACCTGGCATGAGCCCAGGATGATTAAATGCACAAGAGCATGGCGAGAGAGGCACAGAGAAGATTGTGGGCTAGTTGATAGTAGGTTTGCAATATCTGTAGAAGGAAGAGAATCAAGCCTTTGAAAGGTAATGGAAGTGAAACTAAAATTGATGGCACACAAGGAGCCAATGAGGACGGTGTAAACATCCTATGTATAGAAAAATTAGTGCAAAGAATAACCCCTACATTTGCATGTAGTAGAGTGCCATAGGTGGAAATGGCAATAATGCAAAACGGAGTAATTCAATAAAAATGGAACAGTTCTAATGCCACCAGAATAAAAGACATTTTTGAAGCATGAAAGTAACAGCTCAAATGTTTAAAATGTTGTCTGATTAGTTAAGTGTAAAGTAACTGAAATCTGCAAGTAGTAGTAACAGCAGCAGATTGTCTATGTACATAGTGTACATGTAAATTACTCTATTTACACTTAGCACTGGTCATTTTACCTGATATTGGTTTCTTAAGAACTGGGGGGCATACTAGGAGTGAAGCATTAGTGGCACATGGCCATCTAGTCATGAACAAGGCCAAACAAGGTAGTTGCCACCAAAGCAAGTCACTCTTTACCTCTGACACCATTTACTTCAGAGGCCCTGCATTGGAGGATAGCTTCTAAGCATGGTCAGGTCATGTGATCATACTATCCAGTTTGCGTTTTTCAGTGGGACGGCCATCTTGGTAGGATATTTTAAAACATCTGCTTACCTCGAAATGACTTTATTCCTATGCTATGAGCATTGAAAGAGTTCAGGAGCTTACTGAGGGTGTGGGCGGAGGCTGTCAAGTTCAAAAACGATCTCAATTTTAATCCCTCCTACTGTAACCGAATATTATTTAAGTGCTATAACCTTAAAAACCACCATTTACACATTGTGACTGTTGTGAAATAAAATGTTTTGTTTTTCGTTTGTATTCCTGTAGGATTTAAAACCTCAGACCTTCAGAAATGCCTACGACATCCCCAGAACAAATCTGTTGGATCACCTGACAAGAATGCGATCTAATCTTCTAAAATGTACACGCAGATTTCTCAAAGGACAAGATGAAGGTTGGAAATATTCTTTTATCTTCAGGCAGTTTCGACTGCTACACAGCTTAACTTAAATACCAGAAGGTGTAAGCTACAGTTTGTGATATGAAATAATATTAATGGGTACAAAGTATAGTTTAAATGCGTATTTAAAAAAAGACTATAGCAGAGGCCTGCATTTCATAAGTATTGTCTTTACAATCCTACATTTCCCTGTTTCATCCACTGTAGGGGCCTGTGTTCGACCTCGTGGTCACAGGTTCAAGTACCGGCGGGTCCACTCAGCCTTTCATCCACATGAGGTCGATAAAATGAGTACCATTGAGTTGGGTAACAATAAACCTGTTATTCAGTGCCTTGAGACCCTAGCTTGGGTGATGTGTGCTTTACAAATGCACATGTTATGTTATGGTATTGTTGACATTGCAGGGTTTAGACATTTATCTTTAATAAGCGTCCCCCTTCCTGAGTGAGTGTATTGACTGCAAGAAATGTAATTCCTCACCTTATAAATATCCTCCCGGTGCCAGACTGGATCCGGTATTTTTTGCACAAATAAAGCTCTCCAGCATCACCAGGTGGTGACTGGCAGACACAGGCACAACTATTGTTGCAAATGTGATGGCATCGGAGCATATAGAGTGCCAACCGATGCACTGGATTCCGTTCCACTTTTCTCTGCCTGATCTAGACAGTTCTGGAGCTCTTCTTAGTACATCACTGTAACATTTCTTCAGCTTCTCAGTGGAATCTAGGTAAAATGAATCCTCCTAAAAGTTTATGGTTTGAACCTGGTCAAAGCTGCTGTAAGATGTCCTTGTCGGACACACAAGACATCTGCGTGTGTCTCTAACTCCAGTTACTTAATGCACTTAAATGCCATCATAAATCAGGAAGCCAACTATTTTGGGCCAAGGTCTGTGGGGATACGTTAAAGCATTTCTCTTATGTAAGTTCCCTGTTTGAGAACGATCTCCCTTAAGATCTTCCCAAAGAAGAAACAAATTGTCACAAGTAGATGATCCTCTTCTTCTTGTGGGCTGTCCTGCTTCTGGAAATGTGCAGACACCTGACACTGTTCTAAGATGCTTGGGTCTTCCTTGTCATTGGAGCAGAATCCCACCTTAAAGATGAAGCCGAAATTTCCAACTCTGTTGGTCGAGGCCTTCCAAGTTGCTGTGCTGCATATTTTCAAGACTGCTCCATTCCCCACTGGCCTCCCCCTTTATGGTAGGCCTCGTTCTCTGGTTTTTGGACTCTAATCCTTGCGCTTCTTGACTGTGCTGCAACACCGGAATCACTTTTTACCCATCTTTCAAAGCCCGTAAAGTCAGCAGACATGATTTTAGTGGTAGTTAATGCTTGTTTTGATAAATTCACTCGTCCTTTGCTGAAACCCTTTCAAGGGCCGCAGCTTTACTCGGATGGAAGAACTTTGTGGGTCCGAGTTCTGTGCTCTTGTCATGACTGATAAAGATTTTGTCAGTAAAGATGATGATTCGGAAGCAAGCTGAGAATCTCCTCTCAGAACACCAACACTCGCCTCTACTCCATTTACAAAATGTAAGGGTTTTTCATGTCTCTCCAGAAGGGTTAGCCCATTCCCCTCTGTTTTTCATTTTCATGTGGAATCTTCTCCAGCAAATTTATACTTGGGCTTTGTTCTGAATTGGATCAAATGTCCTGTGGTACCATGTTGCCCAGATCTGTGCCCCAGCCCAACGAGGAGGCATCTGACTATGGTAGCCAGCACCTCTGGAGAACTGAAATGACACGCAAAGTGATTGGGGAGACACATTCAACAGTTCAGATCTGGATGCACTGACTTGAAGATCTTCGCATAAGCCTAGAGGCACCCCTGGTGATGGAGCCATTGCTTTCTCAGGCACCGCTGGCTTTTAATCCACCAATTGGCATTCACTGTCAGCAGGATGCGCAAGGTCAGCACACCTAGCAGATTGTAGTTCATATTGAACCGGAAGCCATGTCTTAGTCAAACACCAGAATGGTCTCCCAAATATCTGCATTTCTCTGAGGAGTGAAAGTCCTCATGGGGGCTGTCTCTGGTACCACCCTTAAGAAGGTCAACATTTTCATGGATATGAGATGAGACGTCTGGGCCTTGAGCGTAAAAGTCATGGAGAATGGTCCTAGTGCTCCTATGTTCCTTGACCAGAGCTGGAGATATGCCTTCACAGACTCTCCAACTACTGGCAGTTTTGTGGAAACTTGTTGTGTGCTACTCTAGCCAAAGCGCAGGATGTGAGCTGATGGTGCTGGGACAACACAACCAACCTCAGGTAATGTCTGTGATGAAGCATTGGCAGATAAAAATAGACCTCCTGAAGGTTCAGGTATGCTAGTAATCCCCTGCATTGGAGACTAACAGGACTTGGTTCAAGGATACCATTTTGAACTTGTCCTGCCTAATGAACAGATTCAAGAGACAGAGGTTCCAGATGATTTTGCACTTAAGTCCTTCTTACCCCAGTATTGGAACTTTCATAGATTCGGGACTAAGAAGTAAGGGTAGTAGAATCCTGTGTCCCTTCTTCCCACAGGCACCACCATTAGACCTGGATCAAGATTGTTCATTGGTGTTGGAAGGTCTGTACTCATTTCAGTCAGGCATTTCATATCTTCAGCGATTCATACTCTATTGCCTAGCAAGGCATGACAGTGGCTACTGTAAAAGGTTCTTTTTGTCAAGCTGATCCCCCTTCATGAGTCTCCCTGACGTGCCTTATCTATTTAGGTTTCCAGTATTGATGTGTTTTTTGAAAGGCTCACTGTATATGTTCTTTCCCCCTCCAATTATTGATCCTCAATGGGATCTGAATATTATGTTGACTTTTCTTACAGCATTCTAGTCACGCCAATGCACAGTTGCCTGGTTCGACTTCTCACTTTGAAGACTTTTGTATTGGTGGCAATGTCTTCAGCCCATAGTCCGTGAACATTAGGCCTTTTGGTTTGAGCACCTTTCACGGTATTCTTCCCAGATAAACTGGTTCTTCTGTCCTGCTCCTTTCTACCAAAAGTTATCTGCCTTTTCCATGGGCGAGCCCATCACTCTTCCACTCTTCTTCCCGCTTATTAATCTCCCCAAAGGAGGAGGAGCTGTTGTATTGACTGCTTCACTGGATTCAAGAAGGGCAAAGGGGTGACCACATAAAAAATTTCACATTAGGTTATCCTTTGTATTAAAATATGCTACTCCTTGGTGAAAAAAGACTCTTTGGCTGGCATTTGTAACGTAGCTTCATGGAGTGGGCACATGTTTTATTTGTTGCTGTTGTAGAAGGTTTTGTTTAGAGTCCTCTCTGCATTCCTCAATGCAGCACAGAAAAAGAAGCCTACATGATGTGACATACTCTCATCCAGAACAGGTGGAGTCACAGTTGATCCTCATGGTACCAGTTGGTCACACTGAAGATATATTGCTGAAGAAAATATTTCTGGATCTCGAATGATTCATGAGTTGAGCATTCTGCAGGAAGAAAATGTATCCACCAGCAATACAGAAGTTAATTAACTTTCATTTTGAAAAAGATGAGGGAATACTGGAAGTATTTTAGAGCAGTAGATGACCCTTTGCAGCAGTTGATTGGGAAACAAAAGTATGATAGCATAGACAACTAAGAGTAAATGATAGTACCAGCCAGAGCTAGTAGAACAGTAGTGCACAATTGTTTGTGTGAGATGTGAATATAAATAGAAAACATGTCTGTTTTAAAGGAGACCATTACTGTTTATGTACATTGACACAAAGTATTGTACGCCTTAAGGGTCCATGCTTTTACATGTTATTAAGTCGCATCTTTATTTAGTTCTCACTAAATCCTAACAGTAAAGAAATCTAACCCCATGACCTTCTAGCACACGTTTACTTTTATCTGCATTTAATCAATAAAACAAAATTGAGAGGCTTGTCCTAAAAATAAAAAAAGTGCACTCCGTAATTCAATAGTGAGGGAAAGTCCATTTGATAGCAGTATCTTCTAGACTTCTAGCCACAGATTCCTTACCTTTTGGATTTCCCAGGCGTCCGACTGGATCCGGAAGTTATTTTATGAGCAGTATCCCTGCGTGCCTGTAGTTTGCACCAACTGGCTCTGGGTGCGGTGTCCACGCTGAAAGTGACGTCCGCAGTACCTATATAGGTACCACCATATGCGTGCTGACATCAGTTATTTTCATTCCGTGCCAGCGCTGATCTGGAGAAAAGCTACCCTTCAGTCACTGTTTGACTGGATTTTTTCAATGTTTTGTCAATTTCTTTTGAGGTGTTTTCCTCCTTGAGTGTTAGTGATGTCAGCTAGGAATACAGGATCCAAGCCCTGCGACAGCTGTAACCCGCCAATGTCGATGACGGACCAGTACCTTGTCTTCCTGTGGGGTTTGGAGTGCGGCCACAACACTAAGTTGTAGTCCGATTGCCACGCCATGAATCCGAAGGCTTTGAGGGAGCAGTCCCTGAACCTCATGATGGCATGGCATGCAGCTCCATGAAAATCTAAGTCCTGGTGGTGCGGAAGGTCCCGGGAGCGTTCGTGGAGTCCAGAGTCTGCTTCGTCTCACTCCAAGTCCTCGGGACGTTCAGGTAAGAGAAGATTAAGAAGTCGAAGAGTCTTCGACTTCTCCCTGTCCTTCTGCCAACGAGATGAGGGAGTGTTTGAGGCCTGGCTTTGCGGTAGAGCCTGCACTTGGGTCGAGATTGCACCTCCCTGACTTTCCGGGAGCCAGAGCGACCACCACCCAACTTAGTTTTATGAGGCCATGCACCTAATTTTTGGGAGGCCTGACCCCTCTGGTGTGCCTTCAGGCCACAGTGGGTTGAAGGAGGGCCCATCTGGCTCCATCTCTAATGGGCCCCCTTGGATTCCTGTATCCTGACCGGCACCGGTTGCACCATCTTGACCTTCCCTGATGCCGGTCCTGATGCTGGCAACGCCGGCCCCATCCTGATCCTAGACTCTGACATGGAGCTGGAGGGATGTCGCCTGACTCTGCATCGGATGCCGGCAGGATTTGCGCTTCCTAGATTGAAGCTTGAGCCCTCTTCTCTTTGGTTAGGACTCGAGGAGGGATGAGAGGGGTCGCTGGACCCTGAAGAGGACTCTGAAGAATCCCAGCCATAGGAAGAGAACCCTAATAGGACTGGTGTGAGGAACTGGATGAAGCGAGTGGACTGGATACTTCTCCAGATATTGGTATGCTTTCTCCCCTTGCCATGGCTACGGAGGAGAGGTTTCCTACACAATGGTGGTGCGTAGGGCAGCTAAGGTCCTTGACCTTCAATTGCCCTCAATGGCAGTCAAGACTAACATCTTGACACAGGTGTTACAACTGAGTCTCATCATCTGAACCCTTACTCCTGTTCAGTGATGCCCTCACTGATGTCATATTGAGGACCTGGTCCAAACCTATTACAGGGGCTCCTGTGATTAGAAAGATTGCTCGTCGCCATCGCCGCATGCTAAGGGCCCACACTTCCTCACCCTACCCTGGAGAGCTTGGTGGTCCCAGACTCAACTTCCCAGGGCACATCCCTACTTCTCCCCTGGACAGAGAATTCAAAAGGCTGGACTCTGGGGAAGAAAATGTTTTCTTCTGCCCGCCTAGCATTGTGGTCTCTGACCTCTGCATGGCTTTTGGGCCGCTACTCCCACGCTCTGAAGGGACAATGTTGTGCATGTGCTGCAACAGGTCCCGGAGGAGGCACTCTACCAAGTCACTAGGCAGAGCAGTTTCATGGACCGTGGCCCTGAGGCGCTACACCAGGTTGAGCACGACTGGCTATTTGGGGATGTCAAAGCTTCCCTTATGGACATGCCTTTCAATGGCACCCATCTCTTTGGAGACTAGGCAGATTTGGCGTGGAGCACTCTTAAGGACTCATGGGCTACGGCCAAGTCCTTGGGCCTCTAAGCAGCCCCACGTCACCCCCAATCTGCTTTTCCCTCCTTTCATGGCTATGGAAGAGGCTTCCAACCATGCCAATTTCCTCCCAGTCACAGAGCCAGTTATGCTTCCCATCCTTGGCATGGATGAGGGCGCGGAACCTACAGAGCTCATGGGTCACTTAGCCAGCAGTCTGGTCAGACTTCCACCCCCTGGCAGCTGCAGCCTCCAAGTCCTCCTAACTTGCCCCTTTATGTAGGAAAGTGGCTCTGTATATACTGTTCCCAAATAGGTACAGTGTGCACAGAGTCCACAGTCCCCAGAGGTTTGACAGAGGCTACAGCTATATATAGCCTTACTCTCTAAAGTGGTAGCTTGGTCAAGCAGTAAGGCAGTATCAGAGGACAGTGTAAAGCATTTGTTGTACACACTCAGTCAGCAAATGGTCTCACACACTCAAGAACTGAACTCTAGGCCAATGGTTTGTATATAAAAATATATTGTGGTTTTATTTTAGAACCAACAATAAGTATCAAAATATACTTTCTCAGAATGAGATGCTTTAGTTAAATACTTTGCAATAGGCAATTGACTTTTGAATGCAATAGTTAGTTTGTTGCAATAGACAACACAATTTCAAACAATAATACATTGAGCTCAATAGGGATTTCAAGTTAAATGCAATTGATTACTTTTAGGATTACTTTTCTAACTCCAGGACTGGATCCTAGAATCAGTCCTTGGAAAGTTCTTCGAAACAGGTGAGTAAATACGATTTAGTTACTGTTGTGATTTATAAGCAATATTTTGGTATTTTAAAAGCTGACACTTAAAAACTTTTTCTAATAGAATCACCAATGTTATCCTATGGGAGGAAATTCACTTAGCAGGTAAGTAGGGTTATTGTTACTTTTTCTAGTTCAGTGTTGGATCCTGGATCCAGCACTAGTGTACCACCTGTAAGCAGTTGAGAGAATGCGTTTAGGTTATACAGGCGATTTTTAACGAATATTTATAAGTTTGCAAAATCGACACTTAAAAGAAATTTCACAGAAAAACAGTCAATGGTTTTCTATGGAAGAAAATTGAGTTGACGGTAAGTAAGGTTGTAATTACTTTTCAGGGTCAGTGCTGGGCACTAAGATCCAGCACTGGGATCTCTCCTAATAGCAGATGAGTATTTCCGTTTTCGTTACTCGGTTGATTTTAGGTGAATATTTTAAAGTTTAGAAACTCCATACTTAGAAACATTTTCAAGTGAAACCAGCCAATGTTACCCTATGGAAGAAAAGTGAGTTATCGGCTTTTGGGTAAGTACTGGACTGGCAGAGTTAACGTTCTGGGCATACTCAGGGGTCTCCCAGGTTCAGGTAAGTACAGTTTTTCCACCCTCAGCGGCACAGGGGCAGCCGGGTGCAGGGTGAGTTAGGCCCAATGTTATCCTATGGAAGGCAGGGGGCCCTTGGTTGGTGGCTACTGGCTAGTAGGCCACGCGGCTGCGGGAGCTGGGCTCCTGGCCACTTGCTCAGGGCAAATGGGGAAGTAGATAGGAGTAGAGGTTGCACTGCCAGGCGCACTCGGGCGGCTGGGTGCTTTTGAGCCGTCGGGCGCTCAATGGAGTGCAATGGAGAAGCTCAAGAACGAACAAAGGCTGCAAGCTCGGGGACGAAGATTCTTCAGGTGCAACCACCACTTCGAGAAGTAAGTTGGGAAGTTGGAGGATAGGTAGGTACCCAGGAGTTGGGCACAGGGGGCCGCAGGGCGCCGGGTGCAGTGGTGCCTTTTGGTGTCAGGAAATCTTGATGCGACTTGATTGCGGTTGGGGGTTACCTAGTTCTGAGGCTGCAGGCGTCGTCAGGAGCGTCGAGGTGGGTCCTTGGGTGCTTGATTTGGGGTCAGTCGCCGGGGGGATGTCCTCGTGGTCTTTGTCCACTCCAGCACACGCCAGGCTTGGCGGGAGCAGTGTGTGCAGGGTTTGTGGTTCCTGGCTAATGCCAGGGGTCAGTTACTTGCTTTGAGCAGTACCACTGCTCGTGGGAGTCCCAGATGCTTAGAGTCACAAGGTAGCCAGGTCCTCCGGGGTTTGTGAGGTTGCTGGCCACGGGAGATGCCGGAATTTAGCAGGAGCAGGTTCGAGGGTAGACAGGCCGGTAGGGCTGAGGCCAAAGCAGTTGGTGTCTTCCTCTTGTTAGCAGCTGCATGGCAGGTCTTCTTTCTTATTGATGTTCTTTGCTGTTTCGGAATCTGGATCTAAGGAAGGAAGGTTCAGGGTGCCCCTAAATACTACATTTAGGGGCGTTACAGGTAGGTAAAGGGCAGGGACCACTGGGTCCCTGCCCAGGGGTGTGTACACCCCCTATCCTACCACTCTCCTGTGGGAGGGGGGCAGTGGCCTAGTCCTGATTGGGCAGGGCTCCCCATCTTCAAGATGGCGAGAGCCCGGAGATGTGCTTCACCTCGCCTCCCCCACCTGAGGGGTGGGGTTGGCAGAGGCTGGCACTCCCCCTGTCCTTCCTTGGGGTTTCCGGCCAGTCTTCCCACCAGAGTTGGGGTTTAGAGCCGGTAGGGGCCAGTTGCTCAGTACAGCAAGTGGCCTGGAGAAGCTCACAAAGGCGGCATGCCTTTGAAGCTTCCGCTGCCCATCCTGGGGGAGGAGACCTTGCACCTCGCCCAGGATGTGCATTGTTGCAGGCCCAGGAAAGCGGATGGCTCTATACCCAGGGGTCCAGCAACATGTCTGCTGTGTGGCAGCTAGGCAGCCCCTCAGACCAGACGTGGATTGTAGGTTAGGTTTAGGGGTAATCTCTAAGATGCCCTCTGTCGTGCATTGTACATTAAATTCTGCACTGGCATCAGTGCGGGTTTAATGTGCTGAGAAGTTTGATACCAAACTTCAGTCTTCAGTGAAGCCATCATGGTGATGTGGAGTTCGTGTTGACGATCTCCCAGTACCATATACTCTTAAATGGCAGCACTGCACTTACAGTGCCCAGGAATGGACCTGGGTACGGTAGGGGCACAGGGCTCATGCTCCTGTACCCACACCACTGGCATAGGGCACCCAGCTAGAGGGGTGGCTGATGTATGCCAGGGCAGTGTATGTGGTGGGCATGGCAGATGTGTGCTATGTCGACTCTATTTTCTTCTATACCCAGACACTCAGCCTGCAAGGGCAGTGTGTTTGTGTCAGGGTGCAGGGCCTCTAAGGGTGGCACAATCAGTGCTGCAGCCCTTAGGGTCCTTCCTTGGTCACAAGGCCCTGGATACCTAGTGTACCATTTACCAGGGGCTGACATGTGGCCAGGGTTTGCCAATTTGGGTTTTAGGTTTCAGCACAGTCTTTAGGGAAGGAACATAGGCCCTGGGCACCTGATTGGCCGGAGCCCAGGGCACACTCAGTCAAAGTACATTCAGTAATTCAGCAAAAAGTGGGGCATACCATGCAAAAAGATGGCACTTTCTCAAACTTTACGATCATGGGCATCTAGTTGGCAGCAGGATTCACCACCACCTGCCACACTGGCAGTCCATAACATCGGCCAAGTGGGTCTTGCAGATTGTCCGAAGGGGCTACTCCCTCCCCTTCAAGACTACCCATCCCTTTATGCCACCATCTCATGACCGGCTGATGGAGGATCATTTGCCCCACAAGAAAGGTATGATTCTCTTGCCCCAAGTGAGCCATAGAGAAGGTTCCGGTGCCAGAAGTATTCCCATTACTTTCTGGTTCCCACAAAGGACAGAGGCATTCATCCTATCCTAGATTTAAAAGTCCTCAACTTCTTCCTCAAGAAGAAGAAATTCAAGATGCTCATGCTAGCTCAGGTCTCGTCTGCCCTGGACCCAGGAGACTGGATGGTAGCGTTGTGCTTGCCATATGCCGATTTCCACATTCCCGTTCTGTCTGTCCACCAGCGCTATCTGTGGTTTACGGTAGACCACGAGCACTTTCAATTCACCACGTTCCCATTTGGCCTTACCAGAGCACCTCGTGTGTTGTAGGAAAGTGCCCTTTTATTGCATTGTTACCCCCCACCCCCTTTTTGCTTGATATCTGATGCATCCAGACTTGATGTGCCCTGGATCCCTGCTAATCAGGTTCCCAGGGCCTGTGTTCTTTCCCTAGACTGTACTTTTGTATCCACAATTGGCACCTCCATGGCCACGGGTAAGCCCCTTGTAAAAGGTACAGTGGGTACCAAGGGCACTGTGACCACTGAAGACCTCTAAGGGCTGCATCACCTATGGTGCCACCCTTAAGGACCCTGCTCCTTAACACACACTGCAGACTCCGTGTTTTTGTTGGAGAGTATAGTGAAGTCGAAATGGCACACATCCCTGGGTGCCGTGCCTGCAATCCACTGCCTAAGGCCTCTGTAATTCACCCCTCTAGCAGGGTGCACTAGCCAGAAGGTGAGGGTACAGAGGCATGAGCCCTGTATCCCTACTGTGTCTAAGTCCATTCTTAGACATTGTAAGCGTAGTAAAGCCATAAAGAGTATATGGTCTACGAGTGTTGGCCACTAAGAGCTCCACAGCTCCATAATGGCTTTACTAAAAACTTGGACATTTGGTAGCAAACTTCTCAGCACATTAAACCCACACTGATGCCAGTGTGGGATGTAATGTAAAAAGCACTCGGAGGACATCTTAGAGATGCCCCCTGAAGATCGACCAGCCCTGGTGGGGTTCCTGAATGGCTGCTCACCATTTTCTACCACCAGACAGGTTTCTGGACCTCTGGGTAGAGAGCCTCCGCGCTTTGGGTCCAGAAACAAAGCCCATCCTGGGCAGAAGTGTCATGCCTCCTCCCCCAGGATGGGCTGGGTACACGAAAGGGGAAGCTTAAGAGGCCTGCCGCTTTTGGACGCTCTCTGTGCCTGTTGCTGCCCTCAGCAACTGGCTCCCACCGGTTCTGACCCTCATTTGGGCAGGAGAATCGGCGGCCTTTGACAATTCTCATCATCTCAGTATTAGCTGCGTGAAAAGGGTTGTGACAATATTTTGAGACATAAATACTAAGCATCATATCAGTTGCTTGTTTTTATATAGTGAAACAATCATGGTTCACTATAGTCATTATTACAAGCTCCAGTGGAAGTGCTGCGGTCAAGAGGACACTCTGGTATAAGGTATCTCCTAGTGACTATTCATCTATGTAAGTAGCATTGTCAAATCCCATCTAGCCTGTGAGTAACGATTATCCCTTGGGCATGAACCCATGTTGCATACTGATCTATGTAAATTTAGATCCTGCATAGACAGCTTATGATTGAAGTAAGGGCATTGATGCATCGTTCTCTCAGATCTAAAGCACAATGTAGGCTAGCTCAGAGGTGTCTCTTTCGTTCACCTTATGATAATCACATCTATATGACCGCCCTCAATACAATAGTGTTTCAAAAGACCCCTGTCTCCATCAGTCGTCTGTTAGCAATGTTCCATTCAGTTTTGAGCATTGTAATTTGCTGCCTATCAGCCTTGTCACTTAAATAATGTCACTAATGCAAAGTTGGAATGGGGATGCAGTACTAAGAACTAGCTGCAAGCTGAGACAAAGTAAAGTAATTTGACTGTATTTTATCATTTTAAAAGCACTTTCTTGGCGTTAAGTAAACAAAAAAAGAATTGTAATGTAGTAACTTGCTACTGCTTTCTAAGGTGAAGGGGCTTCATATACAGCCTGTGATCAAGAGATGGGGCAAAGTACTTTAGGTTTTCCTTTTCACAAAAACTAACTCCAGTGTCTCCTTGTTTGTTTTGAAATCCTTTCAAGTGTATAAAACATACTTTGAAATGATCCCCGTGCTCGGAATTGCTTCTTGTGATACAATACTTTTTACTTGATTCTCATCCAGGGGATACTCATCAGTCATAATCTATGGATAATCCCCGCCCATATGCGGGATCCCGGAGCATATAGAAAATACATATATATACATATATATGCATATGTGAAAACATATACATGCAGCCTAAAATGTTTCAAACATGGCAAAAATGCTGAAATTACATAGATTTGCATTGTAGTACCCATAAGGAAAAAAGGAAGCACTAAACCAATTGTCTCACAACAATGCTTTATTGCCATAAAGCAAACTTGTAATTGTAGGCATTTGCCTATAGGCTGCAGCAGAGTATCAAGAAAACAAAGAAAGCTGACACCTTGCCTTTAAGGCATTAGAGTAGGGGGACCGTGCCTTTTAAGACCTGTAGGAGACCCCCTGCTCCCATGATGCACCACAGGTGACAGTTAGGTCAGTTCTTTTTCCAGCTCCTATGAGGATCCTTGAGCTTGAGCTCTTCGTTTTTTTTTTTGTTTTTTTTTCTGAGTGATTTTTCTTCAGATTTTCTCAAAAAACCCGACATTTTCTGACTCCTTAAAGCTTATTCTGCTGGTTTTTTGGTTTACTACAAATTTCTATCCAGTCAGAATGCCTGCCTTATTCAGGAAATGCCCTTCCTGTGGCAATAAGATGGCACTGGCAGATCCACTCTGTGTGTATTGTCTTCCATCCTCACACAATCCTGACCAGTGCCCCCACTGCCAGAAATTTTCCAGGCAGACTCTACGTGATAGAGAGCGCATAAAGCTTCATGGCCAGCTGGAGAAGGAAAGAAGCAGTCATGAAGGCGACCATGGACCCTTCAAACCACCTTCTGTAGTAGGGGATCTCTGTGTATAGTCATAATCTATGAATAATCCCCGCCCATGTGCGGGGACCCCGGAGCAATCAAAAATATCTCTTAAGCTGTCCCGCATTTGCAAACCTGCAAAGACACTTAAGAGACAGACAAAATAATACAGCCTAATCACAACAAGGCTGCACTGGCCAGCACTTCCTCTGAAGTGAACACAAAAGCCAAAATAAAGTTGAAATGTCATTTTTATTCACATCTGACATGTTCCTTTATTATCACACACTCCCTTCACCAAAATCCCTTTAAACAATAGAGAGGAAGGGGTGGACAGACAAGCCCTATAGGCTGTCATTATGTGTCTGCTAAAGGGATACCGTGCCTTTAAGAAACTCTCCAGAGACCCCCGGTATCCCAGGATGCACAGCCAACACAAGTTACTTTCAGTTCTTTTTTCCGGCTCCTGCTAGCAGGACCCTGGAGCTTGAGCTCTACCCTTTTGGGTGGTTTACTTGATTAAAATTGGATTTTTTGGATAAATAGTGTTTTCATTCGACGTCTAGAGCCTTTGTCTACTACTGCCTGCAATCTGGAGCAGTTTTGGCCCAATCTTAGCATGGCTTTGTTCGATAACTGCCCTGAGTGTGGGAGGAAAAAGGCCAAGACGGACCCACATGATGTGTGTATCCTCTGCTTGTCGCCCTCACATGTCCCAGCTACATGTGCCATCTGTAAAACCTTTTCAAAGAGGACCCTGAGGGACAGGGAGAAGATTCGCCTTCAGAGACAGGAGCAGCAGAGGACCGGTGGGACTTCGGGGCATGGAGGATCTCATTCTCCCTCCTCCGCCCATGCTTCAGCCCCTGGAGGGACCTCCGGGCAGAGCAGGGAGCAGAAACGGCACCTACCGGCTGGTAGGTCGCGTTCGACGTCGAAGGCGACGACGTCGACGGCGAGAGAGAAGGCACCGGTATGTTCGCCGTCGATCCAGGGCTCTGGGTCGCGGCAGCCTCGGCGTTCGATGTCGAGGGAGGGGCCGGCGAGACCCGGGACCGGGTCGCAGTCGCAGGTGTCACGGTCGACATCCCATCGACGTCGTACCGAGCCCCATGGAAGACTTCACTCGCCGTCGACCCACGGCTCGACGCTGACTGAGTCGACACCGAGATCCCGGCGCCCGCCGTCCAGGCGGAGACTATCGCCGTCGAGGCACAGGTTGCCGTCGAGGCACAGGTTGCCGTCGAGGCACAGGTTGCCGTCGAGGCACAGGTTGCCGTCGAGGCACAGGTTGCCGTCGAGGCACAGGTTGCCGTCGAGGCACAGGTTGCCGTCGAGGCACCGGTCGCCGTCGAGGCACTCGACTTCGAGACACCAGCATTCGACGTCGGAGCACCAGAAGTCGACGTCGAGGCAGAAGTCGACACCGCGGCGACGGACGTCGAGGAGGCGTGGTTCGACGTCGAGGAGGCGTGGTTCGACGTCGAGGAGGCGTGGTTCGACGTCGAGGAGGCGTGGTTCGACGTCGAGGAGGCGTGGTTCGACGTCGAGGAGGCGTGGTTCGACGTCGAGGAGGCGTGGTTCGACGTCGAGGAGGCGTGGTTCGACGTCGAGGAGGCCTCGTTCCAGAGGCTCGAGGGGCACGAACTCTTCTGGGACTGGACGGTTTTCGCCCTCGCTGTCGGAGACGCCTCCTACCCGCGTCTCGCCGGTGGATGACATTGCCACGTTCCAGGAGGTGCTGATGAGAGGGGCGGCGAAGTTGGGGATATCAGTCACTACCCCTATTCCCACTACTTCTGTGATCTTTGAAACTTTGCATAAGGCTCATCTGTCGCGCCCCCTCCTCCCGTTGGTTCCGGGGTTGGAGGAACCTGCAATGGAGGTGTTCTTGACGCCGGCCGTGGTGAAACCGGCGCCCTCGAGACTGCTAAAAAAGTACAGGGCTCCTGACTCGGACCCGGCGCTCCTCAGAGTGGATCCTCCACCGGATTCTGTTATCGTGGCGGCGGCTCGTAAACAACACTCTACGACGCCTTCATCCACGGCTCCTCCGGATAAGGAGAGTCGCAAAATGGACTCCTTGGGGAGAAGGATGTGCTCCACGTCGGCCACTACGATGAAGGCCGCTAGCGCCTCCGCTCTGTTGTGGCGCTATGACAGGTCTCTTTGGGACTCCCTGCAACAGTTCGCTGCCTCCCTGCATAGAGACAAGAGGGAGGACTTTCAGGAGGTGCTGAACGAGGGCATGATGGTCTCTAATCAGATCATCAGTGCGGCGGGGGATGTGTCGCTGCTGGCGGCCCATGGGTACTGCCACGGCATACACATGAGGAGGCATTCCTGGCTGCGGCTGACCCCGCTCAAGCCTGAAGCACAGCAGAAGATCGCCAATTTACCATTCTCTGGCACGACGCTGTTCGGGCAACATGCGGATGACGAGATGGCCCGCATGAAGGCTGAGGCGGAAACTCTGAAGGCGGTGGGGCTGGAGAGACCCAAGGAGCAGAGGAGGTCCTTCCGATCCTCGGGCAGGCGCTACGCCAAGCAGAGAGGTCAAGGGCGTCAGTCGGGCCACCAACAGCCCCAGCAACAGCAGCAGTTCCCGAGGCAGTCCTTTCAGAAGCGCCAGAGGGGCAGAGGACAGCATCAGTCCTCGTCGGGGAACAAAGGCCCGGCCGGGTCGAAGCCCTGAAAAGTTACTTCCCCCTCATCCGTTACCCGCTCCGGTGGGGGGAAGTATTCAACACTACCTGGCAGAGTGGAGGACAATAACGCAGGACAAGTGGGTGCTGAATATTGTTTGCAATGGGTACTGTCTTCGTTTCACCAGCCAGCCTCCACAGATTCCACCAGTGCGCTCCCCCTACATGGTAAGGGAGCTCCAGCGGGAGGCAGACATTCTGTTAAAAAAGAGGGCGATAGCGGTTCCTTTGCAGCAAAATGGAAGAGGTCTCTACTCACGGTTCTTTCTCGTAAGGAAAAAGGACAAGAACGAGTTCAGGCCTATTGTAGATCTGCGTCAAGCCAACAAGTGGATCCGCAGAGAAAAGTTCCGTATGTTGTCCCTGCATCAGATTTACCCTCAGTTGCATCGAGGAGACTGGCTGTGCGCCATAGATCTGCAGGACGCTTACTTTCATGTGCCGATCGCACCAAAGCATCGCAAGTTCCTGAGGTTTCTGGTAGGCAACAACCATTACCAGTATTCAGTACTCCCGTTTGGCCTGAAGTCTGCACCACGGACGTTCTCCAAGTGCATGGCGGTGGTCGCGGCACACCTGCGGAAGACCAAGGTGTTTGTGTATCCTTACCTGGACGATTGGTTGATCAAAGCGTCCACTTACCAGGAAGCCCAGTGCCATTTCAACAGGACAGCTGCCTTGCTGCATCGCCTGGGCCTGCACATCAACATGTCGAAGTCCGTGCCGATCCCTGTGCAGGGTCTCCAGTACTTGGGGGCCTCAGTCAATACCTTGACCGCAAGCGTGTGTCCTTCGGAGGAGAGACGCTTATCGATCCGTGGGAAGGCGCGGCATCTCATCTCAGCCCGCTCTCCTACGGTGAGGACGGTGTCTTCCTTACTGGGGTCGATGGCTTCTTGCATCTTTCTCACCCCCAATGCACGTCTGCATATGAGGCCCCTACAGGAATGTCTGGAGGATCAATGGGACCAGAGGCGGGGGTGTTGGGAGGACAAGATCCAGCTGTCTCAACACGCTCGGCAGTCTCTGAAATGGTGGTGTGCCCCAGAGAATGTCTGCAAGGGGACTCCTTTTCACAAGGATATTCCGGTCCAGACCATAGTGACCGATGCGTCTCTCCAGGGCTGGGGAGCGCATTCGTGCCCTCTTCAGATTCAGGGGATATGGTCGCAGATGGAGACGACTTACCATATCAACTTTGTGGAACTCAGAGCGGTACACTTGGCCTTGAAGGCGTTCCATCCCTCCTTCAGGACGAACTCACTGCTGGTTCAGACGGACAATACTACGACCATGTATTACCTCAACAAGCAGGGGGGCTCACGTTCACGCACCCTGTCTCGGGAGGCACAGGCGATCTGGAACTGGCTGGTGGCCAGGAACCTGACGATCACAGCGACCCATCTGCCGGGGGTGCAGAATGCACAAGCAGACGCGCTCAGCAGGCTCGTTCAAGAGAACCACGTGTGGGTGCTAAACGACGACGTGCTAAGAGACGTCTTCGCAGAGTGGGGCACTCCGGATATAGATCTGTTCGCTACGGCAGAAAACAGCAAATGCCGTGACTTCGCATCCAGGTACTACCAACCAGGGACGCTGGGGAATGCCCTATGGATCAGCTGGTCCAACAGCTTTCTCTACGCCTTTTCACCTTTCCCCTGATCCCGGCGGTGCTGATCAAGCTGTCGCAATCCAGAGCCAGAATGATCCTGATTGCTCTGGAGTGGCCGAGGCAATGGTGGTTCACCGACCTTCTTCACCGGTCTGTTCTGCCACACAGACGCCTGCCGTGTCGGCCGGACCTTCTCACGAAGTTCGGAGGACAGATGGTTCACCCCAATCTCTCGTCCTTGAGTTTGGCAGCATGGCTCCTGAGCTAGTAAAGTATGGACACTTGAACCTACCTCAGGACTGTATGGAAATCTTGAAAGAGGCGAAGAGACCGTCTACGAGGACTTCTTACGCATATAAGTGGAAGAGATTCTGCTTATGGTGCAAGGCAAATGACTTTGACCCTACATCCTGTAAAGAAGATGTTATTTTGCCTTATCTGTTGCAGTTAGCTCAATCTGGGCTTAATTTTCAGTCTATTAAGGTTCATCTCGCAGCTCTGACTGCGTATAGGAAGGGCCCTTCTCAAACCTCATTTTTTCAAATCCCTGTGATTAAGGATTTTTTGGAGGGTTTGCGTAAGGTGTTTCCCCCTGTTCGAAGACCTTCTCCACCATGGGAATTGAATGTGGTGTTATCTAGATTGATGAGGGAGCCTTTTGAGCCTATCCATAAGGCTTCGTTGCAGCATTTGTCTTGGAAGGCTGCCTTCCTTGTGGCCATTACATCGGCCAGGAGGGTGAGTGAGATTCAGGCTCTGTGTTGTCAAGAGCCGTATACTGTTTTCCATGCTTCTAAAGTAGTGATGCGTACCCATCCTAAATTTTTGCCTAAGGTGATATCAGATTTCCATGTAAATCAGATGATAACTTTGCCTACGTTTTTTCAGCATCCTTCCTCTCCGGCGGAGAGGTCTCTGCATTCACTTGATGTACGTAGGGTGTTGAAATTCTACCTGGATAAGACAAAAGATATCCGCAGGTCGGATCAACTGTTTGTTAATTATGGTTCGGTAAGAACTGGTTTAGCTACCTCAAAGCAGTCCATTTCCAGATGGATTGTTTCCTGTATTCAGCTTTGTTACCAAAAAGCTAATAAAACATTGGGGGGTAAGCCTACAGCACATTCGACTAGAGGCAAGGCTGCTACTACCGCTTTGCTCAGGAATGTTCCCATTGCGGACATTTGTAAGGCTGCCACCTGGAAGTCAGTCCATACGTTTACAAAGCATTACAGCCTGGATTCTGATGCTAGGGCAGATGCGCAGGTTGGACAGGCTTCGCTGAGGAATTTGTTTGCACAGTGATTTGTTGGTGTTTGGTTCTTACTCCACCGCTGTTTGTTGGTTGGGATGGGCTTGCCATTCTATTCATAGATTATGACTATACACAGAGATCCCCTACTACAGAAGGAGTAGTTTCTTACCTGTAACTCCAGTTCTGTAGTAGGGGTATCTCTGTTATAGTCATAAGCGACCCTCCCTCCTCCCCGGTGGAGTAACCTGACAGTATCAGGCCTGTTGTTATACACCTTCAAAAAGAACTGAAAGTAACTTGTGTTGGCTGTGCATCCTGGGATACCGGGGGTCTCTGGAGAGTTTCTTAAAGGCACGGTATCCCTTTAGCAGACACATAATGACAGCCTATATAGGGCTTGTCTGTCCACCCCTTCCTCTCTATTGTTTAAAGGGATTTTGGTGAAGGGAGTGTGTGATAATAAAGGAACATGTCAGATGTGAATAAAAATGACATTTCAACTTTATTTTGGCTTTTGTGTTCACTTCAGAGGAAGTGCTGGCCAGTGCAGCCTTGTTGTGATTAGGCTGTATTATTTTGTCTGTCTCTTAAGTGTCTTTGCAGGTTTGCAAATGCGGGACAGCTTAAGAGATATTTTTGATTGCTCCGGGGTCCCCGCACATGGGCGGGGATAATTCATAGATTATGACTATAACAGAGATACCCCTACTACAGAACTGGAGTTACAGGTAAGAAACTACTCCTTCTTCAGCCAAACAACACCGAAAACGGCGACATACCACCTCTCCCGAGTCCAGGAAGAAGAAGGCTACAGGAGAGTCGCTGTCAAAGACCCAGGCAAATTTTTCGGCGTCAAGAGACCAAACATATCGATGTCGAGATTCTCTGCCGCATGCAATTAAGTCGGCGTCTAGGCACAGCACTTCGGGCTCGAAGGCGGTTGGTCCTATGAGACCCAGAAAGTCTCTGTCGACGTCGAGGCTTCTGTCGATGTCGAGCCACTCTCCGCCACCCTCGAGGGGGTCGGCGTCGAGAGTTACGACGGCGAACATCTCGCCGCAAGTGGGCTTGTCGACGTCGAGAGCTTCGTCGAAGTCCCATCACTCGACGTCAAGAAGATCGACGCCGACTCGACGTCATGGGAGGTAGACGCCGAGATCACCAGCCCGACGGCGACAGTCGAGGTCTCCACATCGCCGTAGGCGATCGACGTCGAGACCACCGTCGAGAGCGGAACGGCGTTCCCAGAGCAGATCTCCTCGATCGACGACTATGGTGATGCAGACATCGACGTCGAGGCGTTCGACGTCTAGGGATAAAACGGCAGCGGCCACAGAGGAGACCCGGCGTAAAGTGATGTCCAGGTCCAGATCGTCATCTGGGAACCAGTAATCATCCCCTGGACTGCATATTGTGCAAATTTCTCCGGAGAAATCTCCTAAAGCTGCAGAAAAGTACGGTCTCTCGCCTCGCTGCTGGAGGATGTGGGTACAGGTGACTGCAGAAGTCCGGGCTCGGACTACTCTTGCATGTACTCTCCCTCTAGGATCTCCCAGCGGAGAAGCAAGTCTCCTCCCAGTAGACCAAGATCGCCTTCCACATGCCGATCACGGTCCAGAGATCGTCCATCTCCTCCCAAAAGACCAAGATAACCTTCTAGACACCGATGAAGGTCCAGGGTTCATCACAGCGACCGTCCCCACAAGAGACGACGCACCAGATCACCCACATGGTCTTCCTCCACGAGGTCCTCGGTCCGGGACTATTCTCTGACCTTCTCCTCGACTCCTCCATCGCGGGTGTCTCTCATCGATGACATCGCGACCTTCTCCGATGTCCTGGGTAGGGGTGCGCAGAAACTGAACATCACATTGCACACCCCTGTGGTTCCCACATCAATCATATTTGACACCTTACACCATCGCACAGCTCCCAGACCACTGCTTCCTTTGGTGCCAGGACTCTTGGAACCAGCTATGACCACATTTCTCACCCCTGCTACGGTGGGCTCCGTGCCTTCCAGGATCGCCAAAAAGTATAAGGCCCCAGCCGAGGATCCCTTATTCCTCAGAGCTGATCCACCAGTGGACTCCGTCATTGTGGCGGCTGCCATGAGGTCGCACTCTGCGTCGGTGTCATCTTCTGTCCCCCCAGAGAAGGACAGTAAGCAGATGGACTCCTATGGCAGGAAAATGTGCAATACGTCTGCTTCCTACATGAAAATTGCAAGTGCCTCACCCCTTCTCGGGCGATATGACTGATCTCTTTGGGACTCCCTCTCAAGGTTCACTGAAAAGCTCCCTAAAGAAGACCGGCAGGACTTCAATGAAACACTTCTTGAAGGTGGGCTTGTAGCCAATCAAATCATTAGTGCGGCAGCGGATGCCTCAGACCACGCCGCTCATGGTTACTCCCATGGCGTCTGTTCTCGGCGCTCAGCCTGGCTGCGACTAACAGGCCTTAAACCTGATGCGCAGAAGAAGATTTTAAACGTACCTTTTAACGGCTCTTCCTTGTAAGGGGCTCACGCCGAAGACCAAATGAATAAAATGAAGACAGAAATGGATACTGTCAAGACTTTTGGGCTGGAGAAGCGCAAAGAATATCGGAAGCGCTTTCTTCAGGGCGACGAACGTTCCTTTCAGCAGAGGGTTCAAACCCCTCAATGGTCCTCCCAGAGCCAGCAGAGGCCCCAATTCCAACAGAGGGGTCGTGGCAGAGGATGAGGGAACACCAAGCAGCAGCAGTCCATCACGAAGCAGCCTCCCAAACAGTGAGGCCTTTCTTCCTCCGCGCCCGTTCTCCACTCCGGTAGGAGGAAGTATCGTTTTTCACCTGGAAGATTGGGAAACCATAACAAGAGACAAATGGGTGCTGAATATTGTACAGCATGGTTACTTGCTAAGGTTCAAGTCTCCACCTCCGCAAGTGCCCCCGCAATTGAAGCACCTTCCTCAACTTCAAAATCGGCTTTTACAGGACGAAGTAGCTATTCTCCTCTCCAAGAAGGCCATAGAGGAAGTCCCACCTCTCCAAAGATATCAGGGAGTATACTCCCGCTACTTTATAGTTAAAAAGCGAGGAGTAACCAAAGAGTACAGACCTATCCTCGACCTGCGCCTGCTGAACAGGTTTATCAGAAAGGAAAATTTCAGAATGCTAGCCTTGCATCAAATCTTTCCGCACCTTCACCAGGGAGAGTGGATGTGTGCCATCGAACTGCAGGACGCCTACTTCCACATTCCTGTCTCAGTGAAACATCAAATTCCTCAGGTTTCAGGTCTCTCGTCACCACTACCAGTACAGAGTGCTTCCGTTCGGCCTCAAATCCGCCCCACGGACATTCTCCAAGTGCATGGCGGTGGTAGCTGCCTTCCTCTGCAGGCGGAAGATCTTCGTCTATCCGCATCTAGACGACTGGCTCCTGAAAAGTTAAACACCTGTGCTACTCCAGAGCCATCTCTTGTACTGCCTCAACCTGCTGCAGTCCTTGGGGTTGCAAGTCAACTACACTAAGTCGGTCCTCAACCCCACTCAGCGGATACACTATCTGGGTGTCTACCTGGACTCCACAGAGGCAAGGGTGTGTCCTTCGGAGGAGCCGTTATCAATGCTTCTCAAGTGCCACACTCTTCTCGACACTGCATTTTCCCACAGCCAGGCAAGTGTCTGAACTACTGGGATCGATGGCCTCGTGCATCTACATTGTACCCAATGCACGCCTTCACATGCGACCTTTACAACAGGCGCTAGAGGATCAATGGTCTCAGAGGTCAGGTCGCTGGGAAGATCGTATCTCTCTCCACCAAGCTGCCAGGGACTCGATCAAGGTGGATGAAACGTCCTCACCTGCTCCAAGGAGTCCTTTTTCATCAGATGCCTCCAACGCAGACAGTGATCACAGATGCCTCAATGCAAGGCTGGGGGGCTCATATGGACCAGCTTCAGGTACAAGGTCTCTGGTCCGAGACAGAAAGAAGTTATCACATCAACTTCTTGGAACTACGGGCGGTCCATCTGGCGCTCAAATCCCTGTACCAGTCTCTTCAATCCAACCACATTCAGATTCAGACAGACAATACAACTATGTTCTATCTGAACAAGCAAGGAGGTACCAGGTCACAAGTCCGGTCTCTGGAAGCCCAATCCATTTGGCATTGGCTGCTGGCGAGAGGCCTTTCAATCATCGCAGTCCACCTGCCAGGAACCCTGAACGTGCAGGCAGACGGCCTCAGCAGAGACTTCGTAGAAGCGCATGACTGGGTGCTCAACGACGACGTCGCTCAGGAGGTCTTGCCGGACATCGATTTGTTCGCGGACGTGGAAAACAAGAAATGCCCCGTCTTCGCCTCCAGGTTCCCCCAGCAGGGATCACCGGGGAATGTACTTTTGATCAGCTGGTCGCAGACACTGCTGTATGCTTTTCCTCCTCTCCCTCTCATCCCGGCGGTCATACAGACGTTCTACAGGACCAACACCAGAATGATCCTGATAGCACCGGAGTGGCCATGCCAGTGGTGGTACCCGGATCGCCTTCAACTGTCAGAGGTGCCACACCGGAGGTTGCCCTTCCTCCCGGACTTACTGACCAAGAACCAGGGGAGAGTGTTCCATCCCAATCTCCCCTATCTCCGGCTGCATGGCTCCTGAAGTCATCCAGTACGGACATCTAGACCTTTTGGCTGATGGTATGAATGTTCTTCGAGAAGCAAAGTGGCCCTCCACTAGAAAGTCTTATGCCTTCAAGTGGAAGAGGTTTTACATTTGGTGTAGGGACAATGCTCTTGATCCGACTCAAGGTCAAGAGCAAGTGATCCTTCCATACTTACTGCACTTGGCAAGGTCTGGTCTAAAGTACTCCTCCATCAGGGTCCACTTAGCTGCTATCACAGCTTACAGAAAGTCCCCTACCCAGACCTCATTCTTTCAACTGCCTGTAGTCAAATACTTCCTAGAGGGGCTTAAAGTGTTTCCACCAGTGAGGTCTCCTTCTCCTCCAAGTTGATGGGTGCTCCTTTTGAGCCTATCCATAAGGCATCTTTACAGCATTTGACTTGGAAG
This sequence comes from Triturus cristatus, assembly GCF_964204655.1. Classification (NCBI taxonomy): domain Eukaryota; kingdom Metazoa; phylum Chordata; class Amphibia; order Caudata; family Salamandridae; genus Triturus; species Triturus cristatus. The sequence goes on from NC_140591.1 coordinate 405,867,123, forward strand.
GCTGCTTTCTTAGTAGCCATCACTTCAGCTCGCAGGGTAAGTGAGATTCAGGCCCTGTGCTGCAAGAAGCCTTACACTGTTTTCCACGCCAATAGAGTGGTGCTGCGGACTCATCCGAGCTTCCTGCCCAAGGTGGTCTCGGATTTTCACATAAATCAGGTTATCACGTTGCCCGCTTTCTTTCCTCAACCAACCACTCCCCCGGAGAGAGCCTTTCATTCTCTAGACCTCCAGAGGGTATTGAAGTTTTACCTTGCTAAAACCTTTTCGCTTAGTCTGACCGGCTCTTTGCCAATTATGGTTTAACAAATACGGGGCTGGCTGCTTCCAGAATATCTATTTCTAGATGGATTGTTTCCTGTATAGCCTTGTCTTACCAACTAGCCCACAAGGTTCTGCCGGGCAGACCAAGAGCACACTCTACCAGAGGGAAAGCTTCTACTACAGCTCTCCTTCGCAACGTTCCTATATCTGAAATTTGCAAACGCGGCTACATGGCGCTCGATTCATACCTTTACACGCCATTACTGCCTAGATTCAGATGCACAGGCCGATGCCCAGGTGGGGCAGGCCTCTTTGAGGAATTTATTTGCATAACTGCTGTTTGAATGTGTTTTTACTTCATGTTCTATATGCTCTTTGGGTATGGGCTTGCTACTCTATTCATAGATTGACTATTGAGTATCCCCTGGATGAGGAGAATTAGTTACCTGTAATCCTAGTTCTCATCCATGGGTATACTCTTCAAAGCCATAAGCGACCCACCCACCTCCCCGGACGAGCATTCTCTTCAAGTTATTGTTTATTGATTGCAGAACTACTCAGGTGCATGTGCACCGTCAAAAAGAACTGACCTAACTGTCACCTGTGGTGCATCATGGGAGCACGGTGTCTCCTACAGGTCTTAAAGGCATGGTACCCCTACTCTAATGCCTTAGAGGCAAGGTGTCAGTTTTCTTTGTTTTCTTGATACTCTGCTGCAGCCTATAGGCAAATGCCTGCAGTTACAAGTTTGCTTTATGGCAATAAAGCATTGTTGTGAGACAATTGGTTTAGTGCTTCCTTTTTTCCTTATGGGTTAGGGGTACTACAATGCAAACCTATGTAATTTCAGCATTTTTTGCCATGTTTGAAACATTTTAGGCTGCATGTATATGTTTTCACATATGTATATATATGTATTTTCTATATGCTCCGGGATCCCGCACATGGGCGGGGATTATTCATAGATTATGACATTGATGAGCATACCCCTGGATGAGAACTAGGATTACAGGTTCGTAACTAATCCTTCTGCTCACTTCAGCAGACCGCATTCAGTGTCTGGGAAATATTCTGCAGCACTGCAGCTTCAGATCTCACAGGCTCTAAATCGGTGGCCCCAGAGGCCATGTCTGATTTTGTTTTTGTTTTTTACTGCCTCGCTTGAGAAAGTGAGAGAGATTTGTGTAAGCACTGCTCCCTTATGTCTTGCAATATGCATATTTTTATCTTTTCCGACAGCAACTGCTATTTTTGGGTGCATATGTATTTACTGTTCTTGATCTTCTGGAGGACATGGCTGTCTCTGTATGTAGCCGTGCTTTATCATCAGCCTTTTAGGCCTTGTGAGAAGTACAATCCACACAAGATGATGGACGGAATGTTGCACAATGGCAAAACATTCACCCCCAGTCACAGATCTGGGTTTAATCCATCGTTATTTTGCTCACCACGCCACCCCAGTTCAGACATGGCCATATGCAAATCAGTCTTGACCCTGTGCCTCATGGGAACAGTCCAGCCCGAACTGCCAAGCCAGGTCTTCCCTGGACCCGAACCAAGCATCCTAGGACCGGTTTCGGGGTTTCACCCCTCTTCAGCCAAGGTAGCTTGACTCCAGTGGCGTAGTGAGCACGGGACCCACGTCTGGGCAAACCCTTCCCACATAGGGCGAACAGCAAAACACACAAGATGATGGACGGAATGTTGCAGAATGGCAAAACCGTGCTCTCCATGCCACTGGAATCAAGCTATCCTGGCTGAAGAGGGGTGAAACCCCGAAACCGGTCCTAGGATGCTTGTTTCCAGTCCAGGGAGAACCTGGTTTGGCGGTTCGGGCTGGACTGTTCCCATGAGGCACAGGGTCAAGACTGATTTGCATATGGCTGGGTTCAAACTGGAACGGCATGGTGAGCAAAAAAACGATGGATTTAGGCCCAGATCTCTGTAATGGGGTGAATGTATGACATTGTTCTACATTCTGTCCATCAACTGTTGTTTTTTCAGAAGTACAATCCAACCATTTTTTTTTTTTTATAGAAAAAAATTGTTCTGGCCATCTCCTTTCTCCATCCAGAGTATGTGAGGTGAGTGGTGTAGATATTAAGGTGAATATGTAGTTAATTGAAAGACTTTCTACCATTAGCACCTAGGAAGAAGATGGAGGATGCTATAACTATTTTAACAGGGGGCTTATCTCAGCAAACCAGAACAAGTAAAAAGTGCATTTAGAGCACAATTTCGGCAAAAAGGCTGTGTGGTGAAATAAAGCTAATCTATGATTACGTGATTTGGGCAAGCAAGGTAGCTGTGTTTGACCTCAGGTGACTCTCAGGATTCACTCTGTGCCATTAAGTCAGAATGATTAGATTAGTATCTCTTTCTGACATCAAGTCTTAATGCTTTTCCCTTAGTTCATATCGGATAAGATTAGAGCAGAGGTGACAAGCAGAACCCGTATTTTATTTCTGGCAGCTTTACATGGTGTGATGAGATCCCAGAATGAGGGCAGAAAAGCACTGCTCAACAATTGTTTTTATGTAAAGGGAGATTTATCGGTTTCACAATGTGTTGAGCCAAGGGATTCCGACCAGGTTCCCTGTGATTCCTGGTGGGCAGCTGCAGTCATTAGGCCACGTGATCACCTCTCCTGAAAACTCACTTTGTTTTGCGTGGGGCATGGGACTCGAGTTTTGAATAAATGAAGGAAAAAAACACCCTTGTACAATCTAAGCAGAAAAATTACACAGAGCCCTTTGCCATGACAAACGTTTGTAAAAGTTGAATTTATTCGGAAATCCATCTGTTGTGGCTCAGATTTCTATATTTTAAACAAAAAATGATTCTAGAGAATGCAGCAACTATGTGGAATTCATATGCAAAAATACTTCACTGCTATTACTAACCTCCTTCCGCCCATTAAAATTAAAAAGTGTTTCCATTTCTTTCTGAATGGTGGGTGCCGTTTTTAAAAGCTTTCTCTTCTGATTCTCATCACCCCCATCAGCCCGTCTCTTTATTTCAATAAAGTTAAAAGCAACTGGAACATTAGAAACTGCCTTCTCATACAGATATCTGCTATTCCTAATAAATGTGATTTTGTACCCTTGCAATCCTGTTTCCCCACATGAGGTCAGCAGACAGTGTGAACTGGTAAAAGGCGCGAGGAAACTAAAACCCTACAAAAATGCACAGTCCTTTTTTTCACGGCCAAGGCAAAAACGCATACATACATATGACACAAACATCCACCCCAACCGCCTTCCGCCCAGCGCCAACAATGATTTCCTCCACTTTCCTGATCCATGAGGGTGATTGCTGATCACAGTGGGCCACCGGATGGGTGCTCCAATTAGCTTGTGCAGGCCAGGCGGGAGTTTGCAGTTCAAAATGCCCTGCAGTGCCTCCGGCCCAGCTGCTTCCAGTAATGCTGGGCCGCTCGTGACTGGCAGTTATGTGTACAGAGGAACACGTCCACACCTTCTGACAATGCTTGAAGTTGGTAGTGGCCCGACCACGACACAAGCGCGTCAAATGCAGGACTTCAGTTCAGTGCGAGGTCGTTGAAGAAAGGCTGCTACGCACTTATCTGCTCTACGACATTATGGGAAGTTTGTTCTGAACTTTCCCAGCCTGCCTCAGCCATGAGCCCTCCCTCAGCCACGATTATCCAATAGAAATGGCACGTGAAGGGCAAGCATGCACTGCTGACATCAAGAACGTGATGATGATTCACGTTCAACATGCCTGGACCAGGGTGAGCCAGCGTGGGAAGACATTTCAAGCAGAGGCCAAGTGGGACAGGTAAACTTTTGTTAATAATTATCGGGCCTGCCGCCCAGGGGACAAACAATCTTATAGACCCGGCCCTGTAAAATAAGTGCCGGTGCTGAGCACCGGAAAGCACCGGCACAAATTAAGCACTGCAAGTACGGGATTGGATCGCTCTCTTCAGGACACAACCACTAAAAATCCTCTAACGGAGGAAGTCTAGTTTCTGGGGTTTTCTGAAAACAAACAACCAAAACAGTATGACTTTCAGAGACCATGTCCCATCCCCTTTTTTAGACCATCTGTGAGGAAAGATAGATCACTTGTGAGCTGAATGTGAAACCTTAACAATGCTCTACATCTTTTAAGTCACTTTCTAGAATTGAGCAAAAATCCCGACTCTTCCATTTAAAAAAAAAAAAAAAAAAAACTGACAAGTCAAAACAGTAGGGAGTTCCATGGAAGAAAGTTTAGCAACACCTTTTCAAAATGTTGATGGAGTAGGTAACAAAAAATCAAGAACTTGGTGTTAGATTCTGATCTCAGATTGAACAAATACACCCAAGCATTTTACTATTTGGGTAATCATTCTTTGCTGGAGGGGGGATACATGCTTTGTGCACGGGATTTGGGAGATTACATTTTTTGTGTCCCAATTCACAACTGACCTTACATGAGGATAATGTTTAGAAGCAATAAATTCAACCTTTGCATGCCACTCTTGGTATTTGCCTAGCCTCCCTGACATTCATCTTGCATCATTGCCATTTGGATGGTGTTCAAATGAGTACATTACTAAGACAGTCATTAGAACAATAGCACAGAACAAGAGCCACACTTTTTATCCATACCAACTAGGAGCGGGAATAAAATATTGGCTCACTAGCTAGGTATTTTTAATATATTTTCACCACTCCACTAACACTGCACTACACATTTCTTCACAAAAAAAGTGCTCCTACGTAGTTCTGCAAGTCGCAGCACGCCCCAAACAACAGCTGGGTGAGTGAGGGGACTCAAAAAAAGAATGTTCTTTTCTTTGGACAGGGGTCTTGTTTTTTTGCGCATTCAGCGGAATCCCCATTCCCTTGGTTAGGTTTTTGGATCTGACACTTAGATTTTTCGTGAATCTACATGTACATTGGAGGGTGAACCTAACCAGTACCTCCATCCCCCATTTTTTGATTGTTTTAATATATATATGTTCGAGGCATATGAGCTGCAGATTATACACTGGACATAGATCGCCATCTGGTGTTGGGCCCGGATGTTTGCAGTTTGTTTTTCCTCTTGGAAAGTCTTTGGAAGTCACGAGTTCGGTGACGACTCCTCTGGTTGGTATTGCGCATGGGCTTCGGCTCCATCCTCAGATAGTTTTTTTCGCCATCGGGCTCGGATGTAAAACTTCGCGCTCCGGTTCCGAACTTCCCAGTTCACCGATCGACGCACAAATCCTCGCTCATCGAGTTTCTTCAAAGACATAAATCCTCTTATTCATCTTCTCTTCGGCACTTCTTCGATTCCGGTGGTCGGCGGCCTTTGGGCCTATTCCGGCTCCGGTCTCGGCTGATGGAAAGAACTCCCTTCAAGAAGTGCCCTCGATGTGGGTCCAAGTTTCCCCACACCGATCTTCATGAGGTGTGCAACCTCTGCCTCTCCCCAGAACACGAGGCCCGAAACTGTCCCACCTGCAAGTCTTTTCGCTCAAAAAAGACCATTCGAGATCGACGGGCTAGACGCAACATGGCGCACTCCTCGACCTCCGCTCTAGTCGACATCTTCGGGGACGACGTCGGAGCTCCGGGACAGCAGGACATCGAACAGGAGGACGACTACCTCGTCAGCGCTTTCGAGGCTGACGACTCCGATGTGGAGGACATCACTCCGGCGCAGCGGGTCGTGAGTACAATTCCCCCTCCCACGCCGATACCGAAAAAGGCTTCGGTCACACCTTCGCCTCCGGGCCTAGGCAAGACCAAGGACACTGCTTCTCACACCCCACCTTCGGGCACGGTAAAGAAGCCTAGTAAGCCTTCCGGCAGCTCGGGCTTGAGCCAGCCGACCACAGGTGCCGAGAAACACCCTTCGGCACCGAAGAAAAAATCGGCCTCCACACCGAATCCGACACCGAAGCCTTCGGGGTCGAAACCTGCCACTCCGGTGCCGACAAAACATCACAAGACCCTCGACACCGACACTCCCGTGCCGAGAACTTCTTTGGCACCGACCAAGAAAACAGAGGTTCCAAGGAAGCACGGCTTCGATAAACCTAAAAAAACCGTCGGCACCGAAACCTTCGGCGCCGGCCGAACAACCAGTGTCACGGGAGCTTTTCACACCGGATCCTTTGCAAAAAACTCTCACCAAAGATCCAAAGACTGGACACTTGACATTGTCTTCAAAAAAGAGACACTTGGACAAGCCAGCTCCACCTCCAAAGAGAAAGGACATTGCTACCTCTCCTTTCAGGGTGCCCTCCACCTCCACCCTCTCCACCTCCACCCCCTCCACCTCATCGTTCCCCCACCTTGTCCCCTGTCCCAGACGATTTGGGGGACCCTTACTATGATCCAGCAGATGTGCCACAAGATCCCACTCCTACTGGATCCCCAGACCCATGGGATGATTATAACAATCTGGACATCCCAGATGTCCCACAGGATGACCTTTACCCATCTAGGCCATCCCCTCCTGAAGATTCCTTGGGTTTTCACCACTTGTTACAACGGGCGGCACACTACCACGCGGTGGAGCTACACACCGATCCAGTGGAGGAAGACTTCCTCCTAGACACCTTCGATGATACACATAGGTCTACTGCCATTCTGCCTATGTTAAAGGGCGTAATTAAACATGCCCCTGAGGTTTTCAAGGACCCACTCAGGGCCAGGGTCCTCAACCCTCGACTAGAAAAGAAGTACAAAGCCGCCCCTACAGACCCTTCTTACATTAAGGGCCCTGCACCATTGGATTCCCTAGTGGTATCTACAGCCAGGAAGCGCTCAAATTCTCAGGCGTCAGGCGAAGTGCCCCCGCCAGACAAAGAGTCCAAGCTCCTAGATGCGTCGGGGAAGCGCACTGCGTCACAAGCGGCCAATATATGGCGTATTGCCAATACGCAAGCACTCTTGGCCCGGTACGACAGGGTGCACTATGAGGAGCTAGAATCCATCATGCACCATCTCCCTGAAAAGTACAAGACTAGGGCTAATGAACTTATTCAGGAGGGGAAAACAATAACCAATACCTCAATACGATGTGCCCTAGATGCGGCAGATACGGCCTCCAGGGCCATAAACACCAGTGTCCTTCTCAGTCGCCATGCCTGGCTCAGGGTTTCCGGGTTTAAACCAGAGGTTCAAGCCTCTACTAAATCACCCGTTCGACCAAGATCATCTATTTGGCCCTAAAGTAGATGAAGCCCTGGAAAAAATGAAGAAGGATACGGACATGGCGAAATCTATGGGAGCCCTACAAACAGACTCCCAGACGCTCCTTTCGCCGCTCTTCCTTTCGGGGCACGGGTAGAGGCTACTCATCAGACTGTGCATCCACGTCCTATAAATCCCCCCCTCAGTCTACCTTCAATAAAGGTTATCAAAGAGGCCGATACAGAGGCAATAATAATAAGGGCAGAGGCAAAACAAATACCGCCCGCTCTGCCACACCTCCCGCCCAATGACTTTCCCCCGCTCCCTCCAGACCATTCCACTCCGGTCGGAGGCAGACTACAGCATTTCCTTCACGTCTGGGAGACAATCACCTCAGACAAATGGGTGACGCAAATTATTCAGTCAGGGTATTGCCTGGAATTAACATCAACACCCCCCAACATTCCACCCAGGCACCGCCCTATGTCGCAAGAACATACGGTGCTACTAACACAAGAGGTAATCTCCCTCCTACAAAAAGGAGCAATAGAGCAGGTCCCCATAAATCAACTAAATGTAGGGGTCTACTCACTGTACTTTCTGATTCCAAAAACAGACGAGACCTTAAGACCTATCTTAGATCTCAGACCTCTAAACACTTACATTTATTTGGACCATTTTCACATGGTAACCCTCCAACAGGTTCTTCCACTTCTCTCCCAGAACGATTTTCTCACCACTCTGGACTTGAAAGACGCATACTTTCACATCCCAGTACACCGCTCTCACAGAAAGTACCTCAGGTTTGTGGTAGACGGACAACACTACCAGTTCAAGGTTCTCCCGTTCGGGGTAACAACAGCACCAAGGGTGTTCACCAAGTGCCTCGCAGTAGTGGCTGCACACCTTAGAAGACAGCACATTCACGTCTTTCCTTATCTAGACGATTGGCTGATAAAAGCCACGTCCTACCAACAATGTGTGCGACATACCGCCGCTACGGTACAACTCCTTCACCAGCTAGGTTTCACGGTGAACCATCAAAAATCCCACCTGGTACCCTCGCACACAAAACAGTATCTCGGTGCCATCATAGACACCTCCAAAGCCATAGCCTATCCCAATCCTGCCAGGATTGCAAAAATACAGGCGCTGCGTCAAAAATTCCTATCTCAACACTCTCTCCCAGCAAGAGTGTTTATGCAGCTCATAGGGATGATGGCCTCTTGCATCTTTATAGTGCCGCATGCAAGACTCCAAATGCGTCCACTCCAAGAGTGCTTGGCGCGCCAATGGAACCAGGCCCAGGGAAAACTGACGGATCTGGTGTTGGTAGACGGTCGCACCCATCGCTCCAAACCTTTCCAGAGGTTGACCGTTCCTGGACCCGGTCCCACAAATAATCCTAACAGCAGATGCATCGCTCTCCGGCTGGGGAGCTCATCTGTTACATCTCACAGCACAGGGCACGTGGACGCCGCAACAGAAGTTACTCTACATCAACCATCTGGAGTTACTGGCGATCTTCCTCGCCCTGAAATCCTTCCAGGCGCAGATCTCAGGCAAGGCAGTCCTCATTGGCACAGACCACATGACTGCCATGTACTACATTCAAAAACAGGGAGGCACACACTCTCCACAGCTCTCTGTTAGCACAGAGCATATGGAGATGGGCAATTCCGCAAAAGATTTTCCTCCTAGCCCAACACGTCCCAGGAGTACAAAACGCCGTGGCAGATCTGCTGAGCAGGCAGACACAGCAGATCCACGAGTGGGAACTTCACCCACAAGTTCATCACCCGTTCTTTCAGAAGTGGGGGCATCCACACATAGACCTATTCGCCACCCACGAAAACAAAAAATGCCCAAGCTTCGCCGCCAGATATCCACACCGTTGTCCGAAGGTAATGCGATATGGATGAACTGGTCAAACAAATTTGCATACGCTTTTCCACCTCTCCCACTAATTCCATTAGTGGTGCGAAAGCTACAGCAGCATTCCCTAACTCTGATCCTGGTAGCTCCAACATGGGCCAGACAACCGTGGTACACCACACTGCTGGAACTCTCAGTAGTACCACACCAAAAGCTACGCCTCTCACCATGCCTCCTAACCCAGAACCATGGAGAGATCAGGCACCCGGACCCAGCTCAACTCAACCTTGCGATCTGGCTCCTGAGGTCCTAGAATTTGGATATCTTAACCTTCCCCCTGATAGCATGGACATTATCAGGGAAGCTAGGCGCCCTACTACTAGGGTGTGCTACGCAGCAAAGTGGAAAAGATTTGTTGTTTACTACCACAACAACACAATCAATCCTTTAAATGTATCCATACAACACATTATATGTTATTTACTCCATTTGCAAAGGTGTAACCTAGCATATACTTCCATTCGGTTACACCTCGCGGCAATTGCGGCCTATTTACAAAATAGGCAGCACCTCTCACTTTTCAAAGTACCTGCCATCAAGGCCTTTATGGAAGGCCTCAAAAGAGTGATTCCACCCAGAGTGCCACCCTCACCTGTTTGGAACTTGAATGTAGTTCTCACACGGTTAATGGGACCCCCTTTCGAACCATTACATAAGTGTGAGCTGCAATTTCTCACATGGAAAACAGCTGTTCGAGGCATATGAGCTGCAGATTGTACACTTAGCATAGGTCGCCATCTGGTGTTGGGCCCGGATGTTTGCAGTTTGTTTTTCTTCTTGGACCGTCTTTGGAAGTCACGAGTTTGGTGACTCCTCCTTCGGTCCGTACTGCGCATGGGCTTCGGCTCCATCCTCAGATTGTTTTTTTCCGCCATCGGGCTCGGATGTGATCCTTCGTACTCCGGCTTCGAACTTCTACGGTTCCAGCCTCGACGGAAAATCCTCGATTCTTCGAGTTCCTTCATCATCTTCATCTCTCGAAGCGGCACTTTTTCCATCCCGTACATCGACACCGGCCTTCGGGCCCTCCGCGACTCCGGTCCCGGCCGATGGAAAGGACTCCGTTTAAAAAGTGCCCAAAATGTGGGTCTAAATTTCCCCACACCGACCTCCATCAGGTGTGTAACCTTTGCCTCTCTCCGGAACACGAGGCTCGAGACTGCCCCGCCTGCAAGTCTTTTCGATCGAAGAAAACGATCCGAGATCGAAAGGCTCGACGCACCATGGCGCACTCATCCTCGACAGTTCCACCGGACATCTTCGGAGACGACGCCAAAGCTTCGGGGCAGACACACACCGAACTGGGAGAAGACATCGTCAGCGCTTCCGAGGCCGACGACTCCGACCTGGAGGACGTAACACCAGGACAGCGGGCCGTGAGTACAATGCCCCCTCCCAGCCCCGCACCGAAAACCAAAGAGACTCCGGTTACTCCCTCGCCTGCCGGCCTGGGCAAAACCAAAACCAAAGCCTCGATCACCCCACCTTCGGGCCCGGTGTCGAAGCACTCAAAGTCTCACGGCAGCTCGGGATCGAGCCAGCCGACGCCCGGTGCCGATAAACACCACTCGGCACCGAAGCCTGCAAAATCCAGCTCGACTCCGAAACCACCGGTGCCGAAGCCTGGACACTCGGCGCCGACCAAACACAAACAGAAATCGGTCGGCACCGACGCTCCGGCGCCGAAACAGCATTCGACGCCGAAACACACGGAGACCTCCAAAAAGCAGGGCGTACACAGAACATCGAAACCTCCGGTTCCGAAATCGCCGGTGCCGACAGACGACTCGGCGCCATTGGCTCTGTTTACACCAGACCCTTTACAAAAGACTTTGTCCAGAGATCCAAAGACTGGCCTTTTGACTGTGATTACTAAGAAGCGTCGCCTTGAGGCTCCGGCTCCTCCTCCTCCACCCAAAAAGAGGGACTCAGCTACTTCTCCCCTTAGAGTACCCTCCCCACTGCCACCCCCCCCTCCCACCACCACCCCCTCCACCTTTACCTCACTACGATCCGGCCCCATCCCCAGACCCGGATGACGGGGACCCGGACAATGACCCAGGGGACGCCCCAATGGATCCCACTCCACCAGGGACCCCAGATCCATGGGAGGATTATAATAACCCTGATGTACCCAATGTACCTCAAGACGACCTATACCCATCAAGGCCGTCTCCTCCAGAGGACTCTTTAGGGTTTCACCATTTAGTGCAGAGAGCAGCACACTACCATGGGGTGGACATGCACACGGAACCAGTGGAAGAAGACTTCCTACTGGATACATTTGATTTACAAGATCGTTCCACTGCTATTTTACCCATGCTTAAGGGTGTCACCAAGCACGCTACAGAGGTATTCAAAGACCCTGTCAGAGCCAGAGTACTAAACCCTAGAATAGAGAAGAAGTACAAGGCGGCACCCACAGACCCTGCATACATCAAGGGCCCTGCTCCTCTAGATTCCCTAGTTGTCTCCACAGCTAGAAAGAGGGCTAACTCCCAATCCTCAGGAGATGCCCCACCACCAGACAAGGAATCTAAACTTCTGGACGCGTCTGGTAAACGCACCGCCTACCAGGCTGCAAACATGTGGCGCATTGCAAATACACAAGCACTGCTTGCGCGATATGATAGAGCACACTATGATGAATTAGAGGCTCTTATGCAGCACCTTCCAGAGAAATACAAACGCCAAGCTCATGACCTGATACAGGAGGGCAAACTAATCACAAACACCTCCATTAAGTGTGCCCTCGATGCAGCAGACACTGCTTCTAGAGCCATAAACACCAGTGTCCTGCTTCGACGCCATGCCTGGCTCAGGATATCAGGGTTCAAGCCTGAGGTCCAGACATCAATACTTAATCACACCTTTGACCAGCAAACACTCTTTGGCCCAAAGGTAGACGAAGCGCTCGAAAAAATGAAGAAAGATACAGACACAGCGAAGTCTATGGGAGCGCTCCAGACCCAAGCCTCTAAGCGTTCCTTTCGACGCTCGTCCTTTCGTGGCACAGGTAGAGGCTCCTCCACCGATAATGCCTCTACCTCCTACAAATCCCCTCCTCAAAATACCTTTTCAAAGGGCAACCAAAGAGGTGGTTACAGAGGCAACAACAATAAGGGCAGGGGCAAAACCAACAATACCCGTTCTGCCACCCCACCCGCACAATGACTCCCCTTCGCTCCCCCCAGACCATTCCACTCCGGTCGGGGGCAGACTACAAGATTTTATCCACGTATGGGAGTCCATAACATCGGACAAATGGGTGACCCAAATCATTCGGTCAGGGTACTGCCTCGAGCTAACATCTACCCCACCCAATATCCCACCAAGGCACCGTCCAATGTCCCAAGAGCATTCCACACTGCTCAAACAAGAGGTACTCTCGCTCCTCCAGAAACACGCCATAGAGCAGGTACCCGACAATCAACGAAATCTAGGGGTCTACTCCCTATATTTCTTAATCCCAAAGAAAGACGAGACCCTCAGACCCATTCTGGATCTCCGGCCTCTAAATGCCTACATACATTCAGACCACTTTCACATGGTCACCTTACAACAAGTCCTCCCACTCCTCTGCCAGGGAGACTTTCTCACAACACTGGATCTGAAAGACGCGTACTTTCACATTCCAATACACCCCTCTCACAGAAAATACCTCAGGTTCGTGGTGGACGGGCAACATTACCAATTCAAGGTTCTCCCCTTCGGGGTCACCACTGCACCACGGGTGTTTACCAAATGCCTAGCAGTAGTAGCAGCACACCTCAGACGTCAACATGTTCACGTCTTCCCTTACTTAGACGACTGGCTCATAAAAGCCGCGTCCTACCACCAATGCGTGCAACATACAAACAGCACCATCCAACTGCTTCATCAGCTAGGCTTCACGGTGAACTACCAAAAGTCCCACCTCATACCATCTCACACAAAGCAATATCTCGGGGCCACCATAGACACCTCAAAAGGTATTGCCTATCCAAACTCAGCCAGAATCACAAGCATTCTAGCCTTACGCAAAATATTCCTTCCTCAACACTCTCTACCAGCAAGAGTGTTTATGAAGCTCATAGGGATGATGGCGTCTTGCATCTTCATAGTGCCCCATGCAAGACTCCACATGCGTCCACTTCAGGAGTGCCTAGCACAACAGTGGAACCAGGCCCAGGGTCAGCTGACGGATCTGGTGTTGGTGGACGGCCGCACACATCACTCTCTGCAGTGGTGGAACACCACAAACCTTTCCAAGGGACGGCCGTTCCTGGACCCGGTTCCCCAAGTGACTCTAACAGCGGACGCATCGCTCTCCGGCTGGGGAGCGCACCTCTTACACCTCACAATGCAAGGTCTATGGACGCCACAGCAAAAAACGCTCCACATCAACCATCTGGAGCTTTTGGCGATCTTTCTAGCCCTAAAATCTTTCCAAAAGCAGATTTCAGGCAAAGCAGTCCTCATTCGCACAGACAACATGACTGCGATGTATTATATACAGAAACAGGGGGGGACACACCCTCCCCAGCTCTCCCGCTTAGCCCAGAGCATATGGAGATGGGCAATTCCCCAAAACATTTTTCTCCTGGCACAACATGTTCCAGGCGTACAAAACACCATAGCAGATCTGCTCAGCAGACAGACTCAACAACTACACGAATGGGAACTGCATCCACAAGTTCTTCACCCATTCTTCCGACAGTGGGGGCATCCTCAAATAGACCTCTTCGCCACCCACGAAAACAAAAAATGCCCAAGCTTCGCCGCCAGATACCCACACCCATTGTCCAAGGGCAATGCGATATGGATGAACTGGTCAGGCAGATTTGCATACGCCTTTCCACCTCTCCCACTAATTCCATTAGTGGTCAGGAAACTACAACAGCACTCCCTCACACTCATTCTGGTAGCTCCGACGTGGGCCAGACAGCCGTGGTACACCACGCTACTACAACTATCAGTGGTACCACATCAAAAACTGCACCTTTCCCCATGCCTCCTAACCCAGAACCATGGAGAAATCAGGCACCCGGACCCAGCTCAGCTCAACCTGGCGATCTGGCTCCTGAAATCTTAGAATTCGGGTACCTTAACCTTCCCCCTGATTGCATGAACATCATCATGGAAGCCAGACGTCCTACCACTAGAGCATGCTATGCCGCAAAGTGGAAAAGATTTGTAATGTACTGCCGTAACAATACAATCAACCCTCTAGATGCATCCATACAACACATCATATGCTATCTGCTCCATCTTCACAGGTGTAACCTGGCGTATTCATCCATACGCCTACACCTAGCAGCGATCGCTGCCTATCTACAAAACAGACAGCATTTGTCACTCTTCAGAGTGCCCGCTATTAAAGCCTTCATGGAAGGCCTCAAACGAGTAATTCCTCCCAGGGCACCACCCTCCCCTGTATGGAATCTAAATTTGGTCCTTACACGACTAATGGGTCCGCCCTTCGAACCAATGCACAAATGTGAGCTACAATTTCTCACCTGGAAAACAGCTTTCCTTGTAGCTATCACTTCCCTTAGAAGGGTTGGTGAAATACAAGCGTTCACCATACAGGAACCTTACATACAAATGCATCACAGCAAGGTCATACTTCGAACTAATCCGAAGTTCCTGCCCAAAGTCATTACCCCCTTCCACCTCAATCAATCAGTGGAATTACCTGTCTTCTTTTCGCAACCCCAATCTGTTGCGGAAAGGGCCTTACACACACTAGATGTGAAAAGAGCGTTGCTATATTACATACAAAGAACGCAACCCTTCAGGAAGACCAAACAGTTGTTCGTCTCCTTTTCTCCACCACATAAAGGCAACCCCATCTCAAAATCAGGGATAGCTAGGTGGATTGTAAAATGCATACAAATTTGCTATCAGAAGGCAAAGAGAACATTATCTGTTCCCCCTAAAGCCCACTCTACAAGAAAGTTAGGGGCTTCTATGGCTTTTCTAGGGAATATACCCTTAGATGACATATGCAAGGCAGCCACATGGTCTACACTGCACACATTCACAAAACACTACTGTGTAGATGTGCATTCCCAGCAGCAAGCTAGGGTGGGCCAGGCTGTACTAAAAACACTCTTTCAAACAGCTGCAACGGATACCGGTGGTCGCCGCTAAGGTTGGGTACTGCTATATAATCTATGCTAAGTGTACAATCTGCAGCTCATATGCCTCGAACGGAATATGCTACTTACCAGTATGCATCTGTTCTTGGCATGTAGAGCTGCAGAGTTGTACACGCCCACCCGCCTCCCCGGCTACCTGTATCCGTTCCAGTCCATCTTATTTAGATACAACACACATGGGTTTCTCACTGTTATTACTACGCTCCATCATTTCCCTGTTGGCGAAAAACAATCTGAGGATGGAGCCGAAGCCCATGCGCAGTACGGACCGAAGGAGGAGTCACCAAACTCGTGACTTCCAAAGACGGTCCAAGAAGAAAAACAAACTGCAAACATCCGGGCCCAACACCAGATGGCGACCTATGCTAAGTGTACAACTCTGCAGCTCTACATGCCAAGAACAGATGCATACTGGTAAGTAGCATATTCCTTTCTAGTGGCTATCACTTCCCTCAGAAGAGTTAGTGAAATACAGGCACTCACTATACAAGAACCTTTTCTTCAGATGCATCACAACAAGGTTGTACTCCGCACCAATCCCAAATTTCTACCCAAGGTCATTTCTCCATTCCATTTAAACCAATCGGTAGAATTACCAGTCTTTTTCTCGCAACCCCAAACAGTTGCGGAAAGAGCCTTACACACACTGGACGTTAAAAGGGCTTTACTTTATTACATCCAGAGAACACAACCTTTCAGGAAAACCAAACCGCTATTTGTTTCCTTCTCCCCACCACATAAAGGCAATCCTATTTCCAAATCAGGGATAGCTAGGTGGATAGTAAAATGCATACAAATTTTCTACCACAAATCAAAACGAACGCTATCGGTTCCCCCTAAAGCACACTCTACAAGGAAGATAGGGGCTTCTATGGCTTTCCTAGGGAACATACCACTAGATGACATCTGCAAGGCAGCCACATGGTCAACACCGCACACCTTCACAAAACATTACTGTGTAGATGTGCAAACCAAGCAACAAGCTAGTGTGGGCCAAGCTGTACTAAAAACACGGTTTCAAACAACTGCAACGGATACCGGTGGTCGCCGCTAGGGTTGGGTACTGCTATGTAATCTATGCACAGTGTATAATCTGCAGCTCATATGCCTCGAACGAATATGCTACTTACCAGTATGCATCTGTTCTTGGCATGTAGAGCTGCAGATCTATACACGCCCACCCGGCTACCTGTATCCGTTCCAGACTTATCTTATTTAGATACAATACACATGGGTTTCTTTACTGTTATCACTACGCTCCATCTTTCCCTGCTGGCGAAAAACAATCTGAGGATGGAGCCGAAACCCATGCGCAATACCAACCAGAGGAGGAGTCACCGAACTCGTGACTTCCAAAGACTTTCCAAGAGGAAAAACAAACTGCAAACATCCGGGCCCAACACCAGATGGCGATCTATGCACAGTGTATAGATCTGCAGCTCTACATGCTAAGAACAGATGCATACTGGTAAGTAGCATATTCCTTTTTATTTATTTATGCTTTTCACAATGCATCACAAAATACATATCGACGATAATGCAATACAAGGACAATGTGGACAAATAAAGGCTAATAAAAAGGCAATGATACTAACAAAAAAAGAAATAAAAGGGCCGTATTAAATATGCATAGCTGGGTAGATTCCACTTGTTTCAGCATAGCATAGCTACAACAATAGTACATCATATTCATTGACCACATCAGTAGTTATACCGACTCCGTATCAGAGGTATCGTGTGTAGCAATGGAGCGTAAATAAATCAGTAGGGGTTCCCAAATATCTTTTGATCGAGAGGCTATGGTTAGCTCTTCCGCATATAGTACCAAATTCTCCCTACAATATGCTAAGTCCTTAAGCCATTGCGCCTCTGTGGGGCTTCGTTTACTGTCCCATCCCATCGCCACTCGCCTTTTTGCAATGAGCAATGCCACTCTGGCTAGTTTGCCTATAGCACCTTTTAAAAAGGGGAGCAGGCCCAATAAGCACACATGGGGTGAACAAAACCAAGTAACACCAATGATTTTTGATAATGTAGTGGTCATTGTGGCCCAGTATTTCCTCACCTTGCCACAGGACCAGGCCAGGTGCCAAAAATCCGCCCCAGATAGTACACCTATCGGACTCTGAGACCATAGCTAAAAAGCCGATGCGGTGTGTGATAGATTTGATGGAGAAACGTGAAATGTATAATGCGGAGATTCCCATTAGATGTAAGGGCCCCAGTTCATGCACAGCAGTGTTCCCAATCTTCATTAGAGAGTGGCGGGTCTAAGTTCTCATTCCATTTATTCAGACTCTTATCCTCAGGGAGTGTCCTATCTGCTCTGGCGGCCCGATATAATTTAGTAACAAGCTTGTGCCTAGTGGGGCTAATTAGCAAGGTGTGTAAGGCCATAGACGATGGAGGTTCCGCAGGAAAGGTAGGAAAGTGAGCCTGCGATGCCCCTCTCAATCTATGCAACGTAAAAGTAAACAGTAGGGTTTTATGTTGGCTATATTTAGTATCTGCAGAGGTCAGAAACGAGCCGTTAGAGACTAGATCCTGCATCTTGTCCATGCCCGTCCGAGCCAAAACACGCATAAGTCCCTCCTCATGCGTTACCGAGATGTCCGCATGATAAGCAACGGGGAGCAGTGGTGAATATAAGGGTCATTTCCTGGCTAGATGGCCTAGTGCTTGCCACGCCGCAATCGTCGAGTTGACAGTATTTATTTTGTCACTGGGGGTGAGGCGGCGACTATGTGTAAGAATAGAGTTCAGCGGAATGGGATGTGCATCCCAGTGCTCCACCGCCACATGAGGAAGTCATGGTGTGAAAACTAAAAATGTGCATAGTGTGCCTGAGCACATAAGTAGTACAGATGGAGATCAGGCGCGTTAAAGCCCCCATGTCTGTACTCAAGAAGAGTCTGGGGGCGTGGCCTAGCGGCAAGCAAAATGGCCGCAAGTTAGATTCTTGCGGACTCTCCTTCCCCCTCCGCATGAATCCGCAACCTGGTGCCAGAAACAGTCACCGGAGGTACTGGGGAGCAGAAAGAGCTCTCGGCCGACGGATTCTGACCCGCGGGGCCGGAGATGTGAGCATGCCCGAGTGACGGCCTCCGGAGGTGAAGGAACTGGGACCTAGAGTGTTGGTGTGCCCCGGGCAGCGATTCCATTGGGCGGCCTTGAATTGCGGTGCCTCCCGGGCGGGGGCCGGAGAGTTGTTCTCGTGAGCCAGGGGTCAGCCCGCTGAGCCTGCCGGCCCCGGACCCCCCCACCCCCCCAAAACCCCTCCATCAAACGCCTGCTGGCTGTGCTAGGGGCAGAGGCCCCCCCGGGGGAAAAAAACGTGGCGCGGCAGGATGGGCCTCGCCTGGACCGCGCTGCGCAGAAAAGGTGAACCGAATTTGCTGCGGGGAGCGGTGGCTATGGAATAGAGGCCCGCACGGAGGGGCGGAGTACCAGAGGGCGGCAGGCGAAGAACAAGCATCGTGGTGGGCCCGGACAGCGGAGGGAGGAGGGCGCGCCAGGCCACAACCAGACTATCGCGCAAACTACGGCGCTGATCCCAGGCACCCCCCCGGACCCGAGGGGTGAACGCCGATCGGGAGGAACAGGCGACAGGTGCATAATTCACTTCGTGGAGGGCAGCATACAGACGGCAGAGGGGTGCGGAAGGGCGTATTTTGGTGAAACGCGCCCCGGGGGAGCCCTAAAAGATCGTTCCGTCGGGACAACAACATAGGCCTCTGGTGTTGGTAGCGGACCCCCTGGGGGGAGTAGCAGCGTCGAATACCGGGGGGGACGGAAAGGAAGATCCAGTCAGCAACTTGACCCCTTCGGAGTGCAAGAGGGGTGACCTTCCAGCCCCCCCCCAAGGGTGCGGCCGAATTTCTTTGACCTGCATTACAGACAGAAGCGGAGGTCCGTCGCTGTGGTGGCAAAGTCGTATGCCGAAACTCACTGATCGGCCATAACCGGACAGCCGCGCATATCACTGCGCTGCACCCGGGTGCCCCCCGGGACCCGAGGGGTGAACACTGAACGTGAGACATCGGCAGGCAGCTGAAGGGCGCTTTAGAGACTTGCACAGAGTCAGGCGAGCAGGCCTGTAGACCCCGGGGGCTCGAAACGCACCTCCCCTATACTCTGGGGTGGCGACTCATCGAAGGCAATGTCCGGCTCACGAGGTCCAAAGACTACTCAGACCAATAAATTGGACAAATACACGTGCCCCAAGCCAGCCATGGCAGCGCAGCCTCCACCTAAAGCGGGAGAGGTCCCGGAGACAGGAGCCACGGAGCACACCTTGAAGGACGTGCTGGACGCCATAGGAGGGATCCGAACATCACTGGAGCAAGGAATGGACGCACTCTCCTCAGAAGTCATGCTTATCAGGGCGGACTTGGCCACGAACAGGGAGAAAGTCACGCAATTGGAGATCACCACAGCGAGTCTCGTAGATTACACCAACAAGCACCAGACGGAAATACGTGAATTACAAGCATTTAGGAAGTATGCAGAGGGAAAGCTGAACGACTGAGGGCCGTAGGAGATGCAACAACGTGCGTATCCTTGGTGTTCCTGAAGGGGCGGAGGGACAAGCTACAGACCTGTTTGTCGAGAGTCTGATCACCAATCACCTCCAACCCAAAGGCTTGTCCAATATCTTCGTCGTCGAGAGGGCCCATCGGGTGCCGGGGGGGAGACCAAGGCCTGGGGTCCCCCCTCGCCCCATATTAGCCAGACTCCTAAACTATAGGAACAGGGACCTCCTATTACAAACGGCCAGAATAGCACCTCCAATAAGACTTGAAAATTCGGAAATCAGCTTTTTTCCAGATTTTACACAAGCGGTTCAACAACAGCATAGATCTTTCCTGGGAGTTAAACGTCTGAGAGACAAAAGGCCTAAAGTACGCCATGCGGTTTCCGGCACGGCTCCGAGTGGAGGCCGGAGGTAAGACCCGGTTTTTCAAAACACCGGAGGACGCTGATACCTGGTTGGATGAATGGAGAAATCCGGTGGGTCATGGCCCTCAACGAGAATAGGAGGTACAGGGGCTCTGCCAATAGATACAATTCAAGAAAAGAAAAATAAACAAATGATAACTAACGAAATTCTTTGATCTGTTTGTGGACTTCAAAATTCTCTTTTGACTTTGGGCTATATAAAAAAAATTTTTGTAGGACTAATACCTATAAAGTGCCTCAACTGATGTGCTATTAGTGTGTGACCTTAGTGGAATATCCTTTGGGCTTATCTACGGGTCTGTTTTTTCCTTCTACGAGCAGAGGAGGAAGTTAGGTTTGAGAGCACTATAGGCTAAATAGAAAGGAAACTATACAGAGAACATATTGTTAATTATCGTGTACCTAAAATTGACAAAAAAACTTATGTGGATGTGCATGTAAACTCTGACAAATTGCTGCTTAGGTGCGTGTGTGTCAAAAGCTCTGCCAATAGACTCTGCGGGTATCGAAGTGCTGGCCGAGTCCCTGGTTTTTATCGTCCCCCAGTAATGGGGTCCCCGGGGTATGGAACAAATGGCATGGTGATATAATAGAATGGCACAGGTTGACCCTATATAAGGGTCATGGGAGGGAGGGGAGAGATCGATGAGGGTGTCCCCCAATTTTCTTCAGTTAGACTAGGTTAACGGGCGACAGGCACTCTGCATAGTTGTAATTATGGGCAGTTTCAAGCCCAGAGTGCAGGGGAGCAGGGAGGGGGCTGTTGGGTGGGGTTTATGTTTGGTTGTTTGTTTTTAAGGAATCATTCAGGCATCACAACTCGGCGGCTCAAACGCTTAGGTGAGGCGTGAATGGCAATTAACATGCAATGGGATAAAGGGTTCAGATTGATTAGCCGGAATGTAAATGGCCTAGGGGACAAAGTCAAGAGGACGGTGGTGCTACAATATATTAAGAGACATGCCCCCGACGTGATACTCTTACAGGAGATGCACCTGGTGGGTAACTCCTGTAAAGCCCTTAATAGGTCGGGGTACAATTTGGCAGCACATTCGGGCTTCACTTCGGGATCGAGGGGAACAGGCATACTGCTGATGAACTCCTTTCCCCTCACGATCAAATCTACATGGGTGGACACCGGGGGGAAATCACTGGCCAATGGGAGGGCAGGGTGCTGACACTCCTGTCTATGTGCCGCCGGCCCTCCAGGAGCCGGCCTTTAAGGATCTAGGAGTCATCCTGATGACTGTCCCAGAGGGACTCCTAATATTGGGTGGGGACCTAAATGCGGTGGCAGATGGCACAAACGACAGAAACCCACCAAGACCACTTCGTCCCTCCAACAGCTGGTTGCCGAGTTTCCTGGGGGCCCTGGGGTTATAGGATGCATGGCGCTCGCTTCACCCAAACACCACCTAGTATACTTTCTACTCCCAGTAGTACACAAAGCAGTCCATACCACAATGGAGCATTACTTCCTAGAAAATGACGGATCGGTAAGCTCACACCAGACACTGTGGGAAGCATTCAAGACAATGGTTAGGGGCCAGGCCCTCTCCCAAATAGCGGGGGTCAAGGTAAAAAAAGGTTAGGGAGGAGGAAGCGTTGGAGAAGGAAATCTCCAGTCTAGAAGAACTGGCGGAGCGGCCTAATCCAGACACCCTACACACGCTACACTTAAAACAAGATAATTATATGGCCCTAGTGACAAATGGGGCCAAAGAACTGGGAAGGGACACATTGGGCAGGATCTATGACCAGGGAGATAAAGCAGGGAAGTTAATCGCATGGCTAGACAAAAAAGAACTGGCAAGTCGACTGGTTCCGGAACTAATCGACAAAGATGCACACACAATCACGGACCCCCAAGCTATAGGTAACGTATTTGCCCTTCACTTCCAACAGGTCTATACATCCCAGAACCTTTACGCGAAACAGGACTCTCGACCTCCTGAGACAACTAACGCGTCCTAAACTCGCAGAGTCCGAGTTTGAATATCTTGAGGGGGCACTCACACCAGAGGAAGTGGCGCTGGCAATCAGGGGACTTAACTCGGTTAAGGCATCGGGGCCCAATGGGCTGCCGATAGAACTCTATAAACTTGGGGCAGATGTCATTGCCCCCCGCTTATGCAACATGTTCAGGGAGAGCAGGGAGGTCGGGGACCTTCCCCAGGACCAAAGACTGGCCACCCTAGTAATGATCCACAAGGAAGGCAAAAGCCGGACAGATTGTTCCTCCTATAGGCCGATCTCTTTATTGAACGCCGAACCAAAGATTTTAGCCAAACTCCTTGCTAACAGACTAATTAAAGTCATTAATATTCTCGTACATCCGGACCAATCTGGCTTTATGCCTCAGCGCAACATGGCACTAATTCTACGCAGGGCGCACGGAGTGATGGGGAGGGCGTCCACAATACAGGAGGAGGCAGTCCTGGTATCCTTGGACGCCTCAATGGCATTCGATATGGTCGAATGGAAATATTTGTTTGCGGTACTTGAGAAAATAGGCTTTGGGACCCAATTCCTCAGGTGGGTGCAACTCCTTTACTCAAAACCACTAGCCCAGATAGTGGTCAACAATAAAAAATCAGATGTGTTTGAGCTAGGCAGAGGCACAAGGCAGGGGTGCCCACTCTCCCCCTCCTGTTCGCCCTGGCCCTGGAGCCTCTGGTGTCGTGGATACGGAGGGATCCGATCTGTGGATTTCGGTGGGCGGAATCCTGGGAGGACCGCATCTCACTGTATGCAGATGACATATTACTATTTCTCACTTCCCCAAAGGTCTCGCTAACAGCAGTGCTCGACATCTTCGCCATCTTTGGTAGATACTCAGGGTATACCATAAACTGGTATAAACCCGTGCTGTACTTCCTCAGGTGACCTCTTACGGGACTCCCCAGAGATTGCCCGATTCAGGTCACCTCACAGGGCTTCAAATACCTTGGCATTTACATAACGGCCAACCCTACAGATAGATTTGCACGGAACATGCTCCCTCCCTTGCAGAGACTCAAGAGACTCTGAACGCTGGATGACACTCCCATTTTCGCTGCTAGGTAGAACTTCCTTGTTCAAAATGATGTCCTTACCCTGATTCTTATACGTCCTGCAAAACTCGCTGCATCTGGTAACTGCCAGTTATTTTAAGGAGATTGAAACCTTACAACGCCGCCTGCTATGGAATGGGAAGCCACGCATAGCACTATCCAAACTCAACCTCTCCTGGTATGACGGCAGGATCGCCCTCCCCGACCTTAAAAAAATACTATTGGGCAGCGCATCAGGCAGCAATCAACCAAGGCACATGTAGGCTATGCAATGGACCGGTGGATGCTGCCCGGGGGGGGGGGGGGGGGGGGGGCTTTGTATAGCCCTGAAGAAGGGCTATACAGAGTCCGAAATGCATTGGGAAATCCATGAGTTGCATCTGAGAATGTTTTAAGTTTATGCACATGCCCAGGCAAAGGCTCGGATGGGCATACCTGAGGCATATGAAGCTGCTGAAACTGTAATTGTCTCGTGTGTGAATTAAAAAAACTAAGAAAATAAATGAAGCTGAATTAACGTTCCGGAATACACCAAGTTTGTTTGAATTTGGAAAGTTGATGGCAAAAAAGGTGTAAAACTTGCACGTTAAGCTGTGCGCCTGGTGTAGGAGTGGAACCTTGCTCCGATCTTAGTAATGATGCCATGGCTCAGGCGGTGTTTGATTTTTTTGGGCTAGGTGATGTCCGGGGCGTCCCCCCTCACCGTAAGAGCGAGCCACATAGCGCTTGGATATATATCGTATTTCTTCTTCTGCCAATTTCGTATGCTCAAGTATGATTTCTTTAAGAGACGCCAGAGTCGATTCAGTGGGCGCACATTCGTAGTCATGCTCAAGTCGGGTGAGCGTAGCTTGTAACTGGGCAATCTGATCCCGAATATCCTTTAATATACCAGCTGTTGTGCTGATGCATGTGCCCCGAATGGTAGCTTTAAAACCCTCCCATAATACTCAAACACTATCTACCTTCCCCACATTCTCAGCAAAGTAGTGTGTGATAGCTTCACGGATGGTTTCTAAATAGAGAGGATCTAACAGTGACTCGGAGCGGAAGCGCCAAGTGAAGGGCTGTGCGGTTATTGTAGGAATGCATAGGGTGAGTTGTGACAGGGCAGTGATCAGAAAGCGTGCGCGGCAGATTTTCTACCTCCATTACCCAGCCCGCCACCCCGTCCGCCACCAGCCAGTAGCCGAGGCGTGACCAGCTGCCATGTATACTAAATGTGTGTGCCAGCCAATGTGTCCATATGTCTGTCTCCAGATGTCTATCCGACCAAACTCTTCCAGTCTGTAATTTAACACCTGTGCTGCTCGCTGTGAATGCCCATCCCTGCCGCTAGACTTATCTTTCCTGGGGTCTAGATGTGTCTTTAGGTTCCCCCCGCCCACACAAGATCGCATCAGGCCAGCTGTGCAGTAGTGCTAAGAGGTTCTCGTATAGCCCAGGGTCATCTATATTTGGACCATAGCAGTTAACTATGGTGACCAGTTTACCAGCCAGTGTAGCATGAGCGATAGCATATCGCCCCTCAGAGTCCATATTTGTGCGATGAGCTGTAAAAGAAAGACCTTTCCGTATCAATGTAAGAACCACCCCAACTATAAGAGGAATAGGAGGAAGCAAGACTAAAGCTAGCCCAGCGGGCCCCTACTAGCTGATCAGTGTGTTGCATCAAGTGAGTTTCTTGCAGTAGGGCAATGCTGATATTGTCGATCTAAGTGAGTCAGCACCTGACGGATCTTCTTTGGTGAGTTCAACCCCCTCACATTCCATGTTAAACAGCGGACAGTCACACCAGTACCATGCATTTTAAAAATGAAGCATAGTTATTACGGAATCTACCACTTGTCCTGAATGCATATAGAAAACATAAGCAGTACCTGACGGAACGAATATTTGTCCGGTCACATGATCATCCCATAAGCCCTTCCCACCCACCACACTACCCCCCTCGCACTTAGCAACCCCAACATGCCAAAGCCATCCCGAACACCCACAAACACATCCTCAGTAAAATACTGAGGAAGTAACCAATGACTGGGAAGACCCATATAGGGGGGGCGCCGAGCGCAAACTCCCTCCCGGTGTACAGAGGAGGTGGCCGAGCTATCGCGATCAATTGGCCTCAAGTGTACCAATTACATAAGAACCTAGTACGTGTAGAATAGCCATCCCAACACAATATAAACAAAAGCCACCAAAACATTTGTTGCCAATTCCGGAGCCACCACCGCCCCCCAGAAGTCCCGGCAATCCTGTACTCAAATCAACAACAAAGAGGAGAGATCAGAAACAAAGTGCCCTTGTAGATTAGTTGCGTCAGCGTCTGCCTTGTTCAGCAGCTGTATCATCAGGATCCCCAGCGTCTGCACCACCCGTGGCCCTGATTGCGACTGGATATAGTCTTTGCAAAGTCTAGAGCCGATTTCGGGCAGGTGAAGATCTTGTATTTCCCGTTGTCTTCCACACGTAACCTGGCAGGGTAGAGCATAGCATACGGGATGTGCGCAGCCAGGAGTAGTTTCTTTACAGGCTGGTACTCCTGACGGGCTTCCTGTACTGCCACTGTAAAATCGGGATAGAAGGCAAGGGTGTTGCCTTCATGCGTTATGGTACCCCTCTCCCTGGCAAAGCGAAGAATCTCATCTCTATCTCTATAATTTAATAGGCGGCCAATAATGGGATGAGGCAGGGCACCGGGCGGGGGTCTTGCAGCCAACGAGCGATGGGCACGCTCCACGATGAAGACCTGCGAGAGCTGTTCCGGGCCAAAGATATCACGTATGAGCTTCTCCATGTAGGTCTCTGGGCGCCCCGTGTTTGTGGACTCTGGCAGGCTCGTAATGCGCACGGTATTACGACGCGATCTAGCTTCCAAATCCTCATTACGGGCCTGGATGACCGCAAGGACCTTCCTCATAGAAGTCGCCTTCTGAGTAACCTGTTGCAGCCCATCTTCCGCATCTGAGATGCGCGACTCAGCCTTCCCCAGTCGTTGCGCATGCTTGTCCAGCTTGGATGACATGTGATCCATACGGGTGTTGAGGTGGTCGATCTTGCCATTGATAGATTGTAGGCTGGCCTGTACCGCGATGAGTGTCTTGTCTGTCAAATGATCGGTGGGAGTGTCTGCCTCCGAGGCCGCATGCTGAGTTGCTCTTCCGGGGCACGAAAGTGAGGCGCGGTTGCTTTTTCACCATGGTGCACACCCAGAATAGCACGCCCTACAGGTTGGAGTAGTGAGGCTGCCCAGGTCGTCAGTGTCCAAAGTGTGCTGATGCCCCAGTAAGCAGCTGTGTTATAGCAACCGTAGCACTAAAGCACTGCAAGGAGCCAGGGAGGTCGTATATGTAGCAGCGTAGGTGGAGCGTCTGATCCCCAACAGTCCAATTCACAGTGGTCCCCAAGCAACCTCAAGTTTTCAGCCAGCAGAGTAGCCACGCCGCAGCCGCGTGCAGGCGAGGAAGACTTAAGCCAGTGTTTATAGCACTACCGAAACAAACGGCCAGCCCTTCAGGTCAGTGCCAAGCCTGAGGAATTGATAGAGTACCAGGCAGCAAAGTACCGCAGCGCCGGTCTGCGTCCCTGAGCTGATGCCTCTATCTGTAGTGCCGGTATGGAGGGCAGGCCCAGGCGTGGAAGGATGTATATGGGCCGGTAGGGTGCCGTCTGGACAGCGCCGACGAGGCAGACACAGTGGGTAGTGAGCTGCAGGCAGGCACCACAGGATCATGTAGCTCGGCAGTGGACTAACGGGGTGCACCGCGACCAGAGCTGACTCAATGCGGTCGCCCGCTCAAGACAGCACGATATCCTCCGCAGTCGCAGAATGCCCTGGGGCCAATAATAATTGTAAAGAAAAGGGCCCCCTACTTTAAGGATATGGTTCCTAAATGTAGGGAATACACAATAATTGTACAGAATTTAGGGAACCAATTAACAAAAGAACAATGTAAAAATTATATTACATACTGTCAATGAGAACCCAGAGACAACATTAATTATAGAAAAAATGCAAAAAAATGTATACATTGAAAGTATATAAAAACAATTTAATCATTCATACAAGAGCTAACGTGTCAATCATGCACACTATCAATCATACACTCAAAGATATAGAAACAAGTGAAGATATATAGACAATAACGAACGGATAATGATTGATATAACACAAATTACATAAAAATAATGTGGCACAAAATTTTTGATTGACTGGAATGTATTCAAATACAGAATATAGAGTGTATGATTGATAGTGTGCATGATTGACACGTTAGCTCTTGTATGAATTGTTACATTTTTTTTTTATACTTTCAATGTATAATAATTGTTTTGCATTTTTTTCTATAACTAATGTTGCCTCTGGGTTCTCATTGACAGTATGTAATATCATTTTTACATTGTTCTTTTGTTAATTGGTCCCCTAAATTCTGTACAATTATTGCTCTGGGGCCAATGGCAGCAAGGAGGCCCACCAGCAGACTATAGGGCAGTGCGTCATTCAAACTCAAGCACTAAGCAGCGGCAGCCCGGGGCACGAACCGGCTCACCGAGCAGCCTGCAGCATGCCCGCAACCCTGCACTGGTGGGCCACGAAGTCCAGAGACGCGGTACAGACCAACGCTAGCCCCGCCACCCGCGGCTGCGTAGTCAAGGCCCCTGAGGCAGCATGGAGCACCAGCGCACAAAATGCAGGCAGCTGGGCGTTGTCGCCCTAAACTCCCCCCCCCCCCCCCGAAGCTGTCCTTGTTTTTGTGGGGATCCACTTGAAGATCCTGCGAAGCATGCGGAGGGTGTTGGAGGAGGAGACAACGTTGACCTGCTTCGTCATGGAGAGGGTGGAGTCGAGGATGACCCCTAGGTTGCGTGTGTGGTCGGTGGGTGTTGGGGGTGTTCCTAGTGCAGTTGGCCACCAGGAGTCGTCCCAGGCCGAGGGGGTGGATCCAAGGATGAGGACCTCCGTCTTGTCAGAGTTCAGCTTCAGTCGGCTGTTCCTCATCCAGTCGGCGACTGCCTTTATTCCTTCGTGGTGGTTGGTTTTGGCGATGTGGGAGTCCTTGGTGAGGGAGAGGATCAGCTGGATGTCGTCGGCGTAGGAGATGTTGAGGTCATGCCGTCGTGCGATGTGGGCGAGTGGTGCCATGTAGACGTTGAACAACGTTGGGCTATGGGATGAGCCTTGGTGTACGCCGCAGATGAGCTTGGTGGCTTCAGAGTGGAATGGGGGAGGCGGACGCTCTGTGTTCTGCCGGAGAGGGATGAGGTCCAGTCCAGGGCCTTCTCTTGGATTCGGTGGCAGACCGTGTCGAAGGCGGCTGACCGGTCCAGGAAGCTGACTGGTCCAGGAGGATGAGGGCCGCGGTGTCTCCATTGTCTAGCAGGGTCCGGATGTCATCGGTAGCTGCAATGAGGGCAGTTTTGGTGCTGTGGTTGCTGCGGAAACCGGACTGGGACGGGTCCAGGATGCTGTTCTCCTCGAGGAAGCTGGTCAGTTGTTTGTTGACTGCCTTTTCGATCTTCGCCGGGAACGGGAGCAGGGAGATGGGTCGGAAGTTCTTGAGGTCCTTGGGGTCCGCCTTGGGTTTCTTGAGTAATGCGTTGATCTGTGTGTGCTACCAGCTCTCCGGGAAGGTCGCTGTCTCGAAGGAGATGTTGGTTTTCTGGAGATGGGGTGCGATGGTGCTGCTGGCTTTGATGAAGATGTGGTGTGGGCAACGGGTCTTCCAGGGATCCGGAGTGGACGGTGTTCATGATCTTGATGGTGTCGCTGTTGATGTTGGTCCAGACGATCAGGCGGTTGGTGCGGGTGGTGGTCGTGGGAGCGGGGTCTCAGTGACTGCGTTGAAGCTGTCGTGGATGTCTGCGATCTTGCGATGGAAGAAGGTGGCCAGCGAGTCGCACAGGTCTTGTGAAGGTGGGATGTCGTTGATGTTGGAGCTGGGGTTGGAGAGTTCCTTCACGATGTTGAGCTCTTTGCTGTTGTGTGCGTTGTCTAGGTGGCCTTTGAAGGAGGGCTTTTTGGCGGATCTGATGAGATGGGCTGTCTGTGGGTGGCGTTCTTGTGGGCTGTGTAGCTTTTCGGTGTTTGTTCACGGATCCATTTTTTTTCGAGTTTTCGGCAGGTTCGCTTGGAGGCCTGGAGGTCTTCGGTGAACCAGCTGGCTTTCTTGCTAGTGTGGGTGTTGGAGAGCTTCTTGAGCGGGGCGAGGGTGTTGGCGCAGTAGTCGTTGATCCACTGTTTGAGGTTGCGGGCGGCGGTGGCGGGGTCTGTTGGATCTGCAGCTGGGCTCCGGGCGAGGGTGGTGGAAAACTGGTCTTTGGTGACTTTGCTCCTGCAGCGGCGCGGAATCTGTTGGGTGCGGTGGTGCGTGGTGGGTTTCCGGAAGGTGAAGTGGATGCAGCGGTGATAGTTCCAGTGGAGCTCGGTGGTGTGGTTGAAGGAGACGTGGGAGCTTGCGGAGAGGATGGGGTCAAGCGTGTGGCCGGCGGAGTGGGTGGGTGTAGTGACGAGCTGTCGGAGTCCGTGGTTGTCGATCAGGGTGGAGAAGTTGGTGGTGTTGTTGTTCTCGAGGTGGAAGTTCAGGTCCCCGAGGAGGATGTAGTCCGTGGAGGCGAGGGCGTGTGTGCTGATGAGGTCGGTGATGGAGTCGCTGAACAGTGCTCGTGGTCCGGGGGGTCTGTAGATGAGGGTTCCTCTGAGGGTGGTGTTGGGATCGGTGTGGTTCTGGAAGTGCAGGTGTTTGCTGAGGGTGTAGTCGGTGTTGGTTGAGACTTTGAGAGAGTTCCTGTGGACGATGGCGATTCATACTCCATTGGTGCTGTCCCTGCAGGTGATCTTATAGCCTTCTGGGATGGCTATGGCGATGTCTGGTGCAGTGGAGGTGTTCAGCCAGGTCTCCGTCAGGAAGGCGACGTCTGGGGTGTTGGAGTCCAGTAGGTCCCAGAGTTTCCACGGCACAGAGGGCAAGGGCACGGATTATGGGTGTCACAGAAGGAGAAAAACGGGCACAGATCATGGGGGTCACAGAAGGAGGAAACTGGCACAGATCACGGGGGTCACAGAAGGAGAAAACGGGCACAGATCACGGGGGTCACAGAGGGGAAAACGGGCACAGATCACGGGGGTCACAGAAGGGAAAACGGGCACAGATCACGGGGGTCACAGAAAGAGAAAACGGGCACAGATCACGGGGGTCACAGAAGGAGAAAACGGGCACAGATCACGGGTGTGATGATGGGAACAGAAGGAAAGAAGGGTACAGGGGAAAATACAGGCACAGGGGGAAGACAGACAACAGCAGTCAGACAGCAAAAGAGAGACAGCAAAAGAGAAATCTGAAAGAAACGCGTTAGATTCCTTACCTTAGAATATCCCCAGGCGTCAGGCTGGATCCGGAAAGATTTTTCGTCAGCAGTACCCTTGCGCGTCGTTAGGCGTCGTCTGCGACTCCGCGTTTGTCGTCGTGATCACCGGGATGACGTCGTCTGAGTACTTGGACGCCGCCCTCACGCGCTGACGTCCGTTCTTCTTTTTTCCGCACCAGTAAGCGCAGATCCGAGAAGAGCATACCCGTAGTCACCTTTTTTAATAACTTTTTGGACTTTTTTGGTCTATTCTTTCGAGTCGACCTAGACTCCTGGTGCCGGTAGGGATGCCCGGGCTCAAGCCGTGTGACGCCTGTCACCGACTGATGTCAGTTACCGACCCCCACTGTCGGGGTCTCTACTAACTTGGGGCCGACCATGATGACAAGTCGTGCCCCGACTGCCGGGCCTTGACCTCGAAGGCTAGGCGGGAGCGGTCCCGCAAGCTCCTCGAGATCCGGCAGTCGGCTCCGCGCCGCTCGAGGTCCTGGTTGAGAAGGAGGTCGAGGGACCGGTCACAGAGCCGAAGTCATCACCACTCGTCTGGTTCGAAGTCCTCGCATTCAGGTAAGTCGAGGCACAGTAAGAAGTCGAAGCAACACAGCTCTTCTGACTCCCCTTGCCGGTCGCGCGACTCTGCCGAGGGTTTGGGTGGCACCACTCCGCAGGAGTTGCGTCCGGCCCCATACCCTCCAGTCCCTGGGTCTAATGTGACTCCGGGCGAGATTCGGGACTTCCTCGTGGCCATGAGGAGTCTCTCTCTGCTGTCGAGGCCTGCCGGCGCGCCTCTGGGCCCTTCAGGTCCAACTGGGGGGGGGGCCTAGCGAGCCGGCGGCTTCGGCGCTGTCGTCAACTAAGGTCCCGACGCCGCAGGTCCCCGTGGGATCCAGACCTGGATCCCGGTCGACGCCGGTTGACCTTACGACCCCTCTGCCGGAGCCGACCCCTATGGTGCCGCCCCCGGCGCCGTCTTCGGCGCCGATGGATGAGCATTTCATCTATATCCCGGCTCTGTCCTTTCTACCTGTATACCAGGAGACGGATGAAGGGGAGGACTGGGAGGGGTCTGAGGATCCTCTGGCACAGCAGTGCCAGTTAAGTCAGGACTGCGCAGACGAGCTGGGGGATGCCAGTGGTCTCGACACTTTGCCTGACACTGGCTTCAGCTCTCCTCCTTCTGTGGCTACGGAGGAGGGTGCAACTTATTCTGTGGTGCTGCGCAGGGCTGCCGAGGCCCTTCACCTGGAGCTCCCTGCAGCCCCTGTGAGGACTAACCACCTCACTGAGGTGCTTCAACCGCCAGTAAGCTCTTCAGAGCCTCTACTGCAGTTCAATGAGGCCCTCACTGACGTTCTGATGGGCACTTGGTCCAAGCCCTCCACAGTCACTCCTGTGGATCGGAACGTGGCCCGGCGCCACCGCCCTCCTCCGGGCGACCCCAGCTTTGTCGGTACACCCCACCCCTGATAGTCTGGTTATCCAGGCCTCTACGTCCCAGACCGCCTTCCCGTCCGCTCCTCCGGATCGGGAATCCAAAAGGTTGGAGCAGTTTGGGAAGAAACTGTTTTCCTTCCTCAGTTTGGTGTTGCGGTCCATTAATACTACATGCCTTTTGGGCCGTTATACCCACTCCTTGTGGGATACGGTGGCGGACGTGCTGCCCCAGTGTCCGGAGGAGGCCAGGACACGGCTCGCCCAGGCTCTTGCTGAGGGGCGGGATGCAGCACGGCACTCCATTCGATGTGGACTTGACACCACGGACTCGCTGGGTAGAGCGATTGCGATGACTGGCGATTCGTCGTCACGCCTGGCTGAGGTCCACAAATTTTTCAGGGGATGTCCAGAGCACCCTCATGGAGATGTCTTTCGATGGCTGTCGCCGATAGTGCGCTGGAGCGCTTTAAGGACTCCCGGTCTACGGCCAAGTTCTTGGGCCTCTCTGCCCCGTGCCCGCAAACTTCTGCTTTTCGCCCCTTTCGTGGCCAGGGAAAGGGGCGCCACCGCACATCCGCCCAGCCACAGGCCGTAGAACCAGCCTCAACGCGGTCGCGGACGTGGATTCCACCGTGGCGGAGCTGGGGGACAGAGACCCGGTCAGTTCACATCTGCTCCCACAGCATCTGCCTCAAAGCCTTCCAAGTCTGAGCTTTCAGGCCCATTCCATGTCTGTAGGAGGCAGAGTTCGCCATCACCTGCTCCACTGGCGTACCATCACATCGGACAGGTGGGTGCTGCAAATCGTCCGAAGGGGCTACTCCCTCCCCTTCTAGGCGACCCCTCCAGCCATGCCACCGCAGTACCACAGCATGTCGGGGGATCACTTGAAAATTCTGCAGGAGGAAGTTACGGCCCTCTTGTCCAAGGGGGCCATCGAGCGCGTTCCTGGCCCAGAAGTAGGACGGGTTGTTACTCCCACTACTTTCCAGTGCTCAAGAAGGGCAAAGGGGGCCTACGCCCTATCTTGGACCTCAGGAGCGTCAACGCCTTCCTCCGGAAGGAGAAGTTCAAGATGCTCACTTTAGCTCAGGTTCTGGCTGCCCTAGACCCTGGAGACTGGATGGTAGCATTGGACTTGCAGGACGCATATTTCCACATCCCCGTCCTGCTGGCCCACCGGCGTTACCTGCGTTTCACGGTAGGCCACGAGCACTTTCAGTTTACCGTGCTCCCCTTCGGCCTCACCAGTGCCCCTCTGGTGTTCACGAAAGTGGCGGTGGTTGCAGCTCATCTGCGCAGATTAGGGGTTCCAGTCTTCCCCCTATCTCTACGACTGGTTGTTGAAGGCGAGCTCGCCCTGGGAGGTCGTCTCCCACCTCCAGACTACGACCGAACTCCTGCATTTGCTGGGGTTCTCCATCAACGTGCCGAAGTCACATCTGAGTCCCTCCCAGAAGCTCCTTTTCATCGGAGTGGTTCTGGACTCGGCGCAGTTTCCAGTCTATCCTCCTGAACAGCGGGTTCGGGATATTCAGGCTCTGATTCCGATCTTACAGGCTTTATCCCGAGTTTCGGTCTGAATGGTCATACGGCTGCTGGGTCGGATGGCCTCCTGCATCCTGCTGGTACATCACGCCAGGTGGCGGATGCAGGCTCTGCAGTGGGACCTGAAGTTCCAGTGGGCTCAACATCGGGGTAACCTGTCCGACCACGTCCTGATCTCAGAGGGCACTGCAAGACAGTTGTAGTGGTGGCTCACAGACCACGATTGGGTCTGCGGCAGATCCCTCTCCATACCCCAACCGGAGCACTTAGTGGTGACGGATGCATCCCTCCAGGGATGGGGAAGCCACATGGGAGAGGTGGAGATCAGAGGCCTCTGGTCTCCGGCGGAGTCCTGGCTCCATATCAACCTATTGGAGCTGGGGGCGATCCGGCTCGCACTGAAGGCATTCCTTCCCTCTGTCCGGGGAAGTGTAGTGCAGGTGTTCACGGACAACACCACCGCCATGTGGTATTGCCACAAACAGGGCGGGGTGGGGTCTTGGACCCTTAGTCAGGAGGCTCTGCACCTCTGGACATGGCTGAAACATCAGGGCATCACCCTGGTGGTTCAACACCTGTGGGGCTCTCTGAACACCAGGGCGGACGAACTCAGCTGCCGGTGCATGATGGATCACGAATGGCGTCTGAACTCTGACGTTGCACAAGGACTCTTTTGGCAATGGGGAGAGCCTTGGTTAGATCTATTCGCCACCGAAGAGATCGCGCAATGTCATCAGTTCTGCGCGTTGGAATTTCCAAGGCGGCACTTGCTCAGACGCTTTTCGTCGTGAGTGGAGTTGCGGTCTGTTGTACGCCTTTCCGCTTGTACCACTTCTGCCCAGAGTGCTGAAGAAGATCAGGCGCGACCGAGTCCAAGTCATCCTTGTGGCTCCGGATTGGGCACGAAGATACTG
Organism: Triturus cristatus; assembly: GCF_964204655.1. Taxonomy (NCBI): domain Eukaryota; kingdom Metazoa; phylum Chordata; class Amphibia; order Caudata; family Salamandridae; genus Triturus; species Triturus cristatus. Next base: position 405,901,877 of record NC_140591.1, read on the forward strand.
GTATCCCAAGCTACTTAGTCTGTCAATCGATCCCCCGATTAGAGTGCCTCTTCAGGAGGACCTTCTGTCGCAGCAGCAGGGGACGGTCCTCCACCCGAACCTGTCCAGCCACCACCTCCATGCGTGGAGATTGAGCGGCAGCTGTTGATGCCATTTGACTTGCCTCCTGAAGTCTGTGATGTCATTCTGGCAGCCAGGCGTCCCTCCACTAAAACGGTATATGCCTGCAGGTGGAACAAATTTGTGGTATGGTGCACAGCAAAGGCTGTGGATCCCCTTTCCGCTCCTCTTTCTGAGGTTCTCCTCTTTCTTCTTTCCCTGGCCCAGCAGGGCTCTGCTTTGGGCACCATCAAGGGATACCTTTCAGCTGTTTCTGCCTTCTTACGGCTTCCTGATCAGCATTCTCTTTTCAAGTCCCCTGTTGTGAATAGATTCTTAAAAGGCATTACTCACATGTTTCCTCCTGTCCCCTTTGTAATTCCTCAGTGGGACTTGAATCTGGTGTTAACCTATCTGATGTGCGCTCCTTTTGAGCCACTTCATAACTGTCCTCTCGGTCTTCTGACTCTCAAGACTGCTTTCCTGGTTGCCATCACCTCTCCCAGAAGAGTGAGTGACCTCCAGGCTCTTTCTTCTAAGCCTCCTTTCTGCTCTGTCCATCCGGACAAGGTTATTCTGAGGACTCGCCATTCTTTTCTTCCTAAGGTGGTTACTGCCTTTCACATCGGGCAGTCTGTTACCTTGCCCACCTTCTTTCCGCATCCCTCGAAAGAGGAAGAGAGGCTCCACCGTCGGAACCCAAAACGTGTGCTCTCCTATCTGGACCGCACAAAACCGTTCCGGGTGGACGACCAACTCTTTGTTGGCTACGTGTGCGCTAAGAAGGGACGGGCAGTGCACAAGCGGACCATCTCTCGATGGGTCGGTTTGTGCATTAAGGCCTGTTACTCCTTGGCTAAGAAGGATCCTCCTGTGGGGCTGAGGGCCCATTCCACTCGGGCCACACCGGCTACTACTGCCTTGGGACGGGGAGTCCCTCTGCAGAACATTTGTCAGGCAGCAACGTGGTCCTCGTTGCACACGTTTGCCAAACATTACTGCCTGGACAGCCAAGTCCGGAGAGACTGCTTCTTTGGCCGGTCCGTTCTCCAGGACTTCCTGGTGTGATCTTAGTTCGCAGACCCACCACCGGGGTTGGTATTGCTGGGGTATCTATTCTAAGGTAAGGAATCTAACTAACGCGTTTCTTTCAGATGAACAAGTTACTTACCTTCGGTAACGATATATCTGTAAGAAACATTAGTTAATTGGATTCCTTACTGCCCCACCCATCCTCCCCGTTCTGCGAACTGATATCTAGGGTTAAGGTCATCCCTTTCAGGTCCCTTGTTTCATTGCACCAGTGTCTGTTTCTTGCATGGCTCTGCGTTCCTGGCGCGGAAAGCTATGTACAGAACTGACGTCGGCACGCGAGGGCGGCGTCTAAGTACTCCGACGTCAACCCGGCGATCACGACGACGGACGTGGAGTCGCAGACAACGCCTACCGACGCGCAAGGGTACTGCTGACCCAAAATCTATCCGGATCCAGCCTGACGCCTGGGGATTTTCTAAGGTAAGGAATCTAACTAACTAAAGTTTCTTACAGATAGATCGGTACCGAAGAACAGACCTCAACTACCTCAGCAGCGGCAGCTGAGGCAAGGACAGGACGCACAGGCGGTGCTGTGCGGAGGTGGAGCGACCTACCGGTCAAGGGTCTCTTTAATTATTAATTTAATAATTGATAGTAAGTTCGAAAAATGGGTCCTAAGGACCTCTCTCCCCTCTTGTTTTGTAGTAAGGTGAACTATGTATCACATTTGTAACATGAGGCAATATCTCTGTACTGTTGGGGTGTGCTGAGGACTAAAGGAAGGTTAGGTGTGTATGTTGAAGCTTAGAACTTTAAGACTGCAGGCCTTGTGTCACTATGCATTTCTTCATGGACACAGAATGGGTAAAACCCCTTGATACATCAGACCCTGTGCAAGTGATTTTTCACATGTGTATGTGTGTTTGTGTGTGTGTATGTGTGATGAGAATGTGCATTGGCGCACAAAAGAAAAGGTGCATGTTTGAATGGCTTAAGTTTACCAGTACTGTGCGTAGACCGTCTCAATTATTTCAGATAGTTTTTTTTATTTAATAAAAAAAGTCCTACATTAGCTACAAAAAGATTAAGGGCATGTTTATTATTTCATTACATTCTGCTACAGTGGTATGTTGCATAATGGTCATTTCTAATGTTACTGTTTAACAGATCAGGTTCATAGCATTCCTATTGCCCAAATGGGTAATTACCAGGAGTACCTCAAGCATATACCTTCCCCTCTCCGAGAACTGGACTCCGATCAGCCGCGACGGTTACATACGTTTGGGAACCCCTTCAAAATGGATAAAAAGGTAACTTCAACATATATTGTAAAGAATGTTTTTAAAATGGAGAAATTCATTTTCTAGTGTACATGGGTAAAACATATTGCTTAATACTGGTCCGTGTTTTGAGTTCCCCAGATAGCTTGACTTTTTTTATTGAAAGAAACCTTGTTTTGCTCCTACGGCATTATCGTTTAAGACTCCCATCCAACCCCCTTTTTCATGCTTTCTGTTAGCAACACGAGCACTTGAACATGAGGGGATTGTCTTCATCTAGCCTTTCCGTCTACTGAATGTTGAAAATTAGGTCTTCCTTAAATTGTGTAAGGCAGATAAGTTGTGATATACATCTGGATTTGTCCGGTTGATTTTAGTGCATATTTCTTTACTTCGCTGACATTTGTAGGTATATATTTAAAGATCTTTCTAGTTGGTTTCAAATTCACATAATTGTGTACTCTAAAGAGACTTCCTAATATATATTGTTTTGTTGCAGGGGATGATGATTGATGAAGCAGATGAATTTGTGTCGGGCCCACAAAATAAACACAAACGACCAGGGGAACCAAACATGCAAGGGGTTCCAAAAAGACGACGGTGTATGTCCCCCCTATTGAGAGGTTGGCCGCAGACTCCTGCAGTATTAAACAACCACATAGGAGGAAAAGGGCCTCCAACACCTGTAAATCAAGTTCAACCAGATGTTATAAAACCTATTCCCATTCATAAAAGTAAGTTTCCTTTATTATTTTGTAATTTGTATGTTAAAGCGTTAATATCAATGTGTCCATTCAGCCATAAAAACTTTGTTGCCATCATAGTGTTATCAGGGAACTGACACATGTCTGTTTTCCTCTTTTCTGTTGCAAGCTGGTTAGGACTTAAACACATAGTTGTGGAGATAGACTAATTAACATGTTTTAAAATACTGTGCATCCAGTATCAAGTAGGTGTATCCTTGCACGTGTGGGTTTTCTCCCTCCTATACTCTTTATGCTTATGTCCTTAATCGCCTGTTTCTCATCACCTGATTCTTATTCAAACTTTGGATCAGGTGTGCTCTTGCATATTTCTTATTGTAATGGGTTTCGTTCTTGGCTTCTTCATGAATGTCGGGCCTTGCCCATGCTTATTTCTTTGTTTTGTTTTCATCCCTTTCTCTTATTCCTTGGTGTCTGCTCAGCTTATATCTGCGTTAGTTGATCGTCAACGTATGTGTCATCTGTTTTGCCAACTGCAGTGATCTGCCTCTGCGAATTGAATTGTAACCTGTCCACAGATAGAGAAACCGATCGAAAAACCTAAAAAATGAAAGTGATATGGACAGGGCACAATCATGGTGCCACATCTGAAGCAAGATAGTGAGAGGACCATAAATTATAAACCTACTGTTCTTTAACCCACTTTGGCTAATTATAGCAAAACTATAGGGTCCTTTATGTTTTTGAGTGGCTCCTATGGGAGGGAAAAGGCTGCATCAAAAAGTTAGCTTTCCTTGGCACCTTGCAACCTGTTGATGCCTGAACAATTCTGTTTTAGTAAGAGATTGATACTGGTTTCACAGTCAGCCTTCCATTGGTTGGGAAATCTTTGGCCATTTTTAACAAGTGGGTGTATCATGTTCCAGCCAAATGCTCGCTTAGGACTCTGACATTGGTTGATACCAAAAGACTAAATAGTCATGGCCCTAGTTTCAAATTTGTGGCAGTTCTTCTTTACTGGTTGTTCCTGGTGTGGATCTGACTAGCACCAAATCTCTTAAAAGGTTTTGTCCTTTGTATTTGTATTGTTCACACCAAGCTCAAGAAGTGTGAGTTAAAGTTCGTTTTTTGTACTACTTTCAGTACTAGCTCTTCACTTTTCTTACTGTCCGGACAAATGTGAAAGGGTGGTGGTCTATAGATATCTGTACAAAGTTTAAAGTAGTCTTTGCAACCCAATATAAGAGCCAGTTGCCGTCCACAGTCTTATGGTTCTCAATATTGAGCTAGACTTCATGAGCAAAGGCCTAATCGCTTTTTTTTCATGTTGCCCCTCACCGATTTCTGAGTTTCCATTAATCCTCCATAACCAATACCTTAGAGATACTGACTAAAGTCTGTAATAATTGCATATACAATCCTGTTCCCACTTTGCCTCCTTGAAATGTTGGCTTCTCCCTGCATTCCATTTGTGTTACAGCACAGTTTGGTGACAAATGTAATCTAAGAGTCAAGCATGCTTCTGCTTTCTTAAATCTATTGATTCTGTGTAGAATGCATTCTCCGGTACGCCTGTCTCAATGAATTGAATGGCTGACACCTCTATTTTTTCTAAAATGGTACACAAACTGATTTGTTTTAGTCTCCTAAAGATTTTCTTATCCATGTAGCATATCTTGAGCCAAACGCCTGGTATCTTTAATACTAATTTGAAAAATATTATGTTCCATCACTGTAAAAAAATAGTGTAAAAGAATTTATGCAGTTCGTATGTGTCTATGAAGAAACTCAGAACAGGGTAAATTCAGGGCAGCAATGAGACACTTGACAATTCTCCAGCTCGCTCAAGAACAGTTAGACTGAGCAGTGGGAGCCTTGAGCACCTCTTTTTGTTAGACCAAGGAGTTACTTTAACAGAACCTACTATGCTAGAACCTGAGCTCTGCAAAACAAAAATTGGGCAGTGAAATTTTGCAAAGTTCACTAACTTTTGCTAGATTTTAAACTTTGCCTTTGGCTGCAAAATCTAACATTCTGCAGAAAAGTTACTATTACATGTTTTTTGTTTTTAAATTCATTTGTTTTGTGTGACAGCAATACAACAAAAACAGCTTTCCCAAAGTAGTGATCCCCATATCCATCGCCATCATACAAGATATCAAAAAGCTTTCCAAATCCATACAATAATACACTCCTATGTACCCCACTCTAATTCTCCCCCACTCCATTTACATGTTGGTTTTTGATATTTGGTTTTGCAAAATCTACATTACTGAACTAATTTGGAGTCTGATTATCATATCTACCCTTCTACACACCCACATCACTCAAAGCTTGTTTTTGATTAGATTTGTTTGCAAAATCAGCTTTGACAGATTTCTTTTTTACCTAGTTTTGATCCTGCAAAAGAGGATGATCAACAGACCCTTTTAGTCAATGTAGATTAAATGTATTTGTGTTCAGTAAAGAAATATGCAGGCCCCATTGTTCCACTTCATTCAGTCAAGCAGCCCTTTGTCTGCGGGCCAGTTCCTTTTTGCCATGGTTTGGGCTCAGTCATTCGCACAGAGATCCTAGACTTGGATTCCTTCTGTGCTACACCATAATTTGAAGATGTATAACCAGTTTTATCTGTCGTTTATTGTTAAACTCAAGCCTATGTTCGAATCTGGGAATAGTGACAGCAGCGTCACAAGAAAGTTGTTCATCCACGTTGCACATCCTTTATAAGGACTCAAAAAAGAGGGTCCTCTTATTTTTCAAAAGGTGTTGCAAAGGTGGCTGGATACAACCTATACTTATTGCATTAGATGGACAGTTATACAGACCTCTTATACCCCCTTTCCCCAAGGGTAATATGTATGCCTTTGACAAATGTAAGTAGGAGATCTCACCAAAGTTGGCATCAGTACTTGGATTATCACCAGGTCCACATGGTTCTTCACTTGCACCAAGTCATGTTCCTTGCAACACAAGATGCCAAAAAGTTATGTCTCATTCCTATGAGGAATTAATCTCCCTTGTTGGAGAAGCTTGATCAGCAATGAAAAGTGGGGCCACAACTTTTTAAAGCGCCAGACCGCCCCCTCAATCTCACTGGGTTTCTTCCCAGCTTGCACACAAATGCAAAACCTGCACTATTAGGCTGTTACAGCTATCAAGAAGTCACCTTGACCTATTTCATAATATGAGAACTCCTGTTCCTATTCCATATTTCCCCTGTGGGAGAAAACTTCAGGCTTTAAAAGTAGGCAGTTAGTATCAAATCCATAATTATGCTGTAGGAGGAGGTTTTAACCATTTTGTATATATGCAGCCAATAGTAACTTCTGAACTTTTTTGTGAGGTGTGAGTACCATTATGTCTAGGATCATTACAATTAGTCCTTTTTACTGTGGAAAAGGGAGCAGAACATCTTTATTCTATACCTGACTTCCACAGTTTCTCACCGATTATTTTCCTAGGGAAGAATTATGGCCTTTCTCCAGTCTTTCAGGTTAGCTGTGTACTACAAATATTAGGTCTATTTCTTAGACATTCATGATGCTTAGTTTAATGTCACACATGAGTGTCTTTTTCCTAGATGTAGAGAAAAGTACAATAATTTGTCACATCATGTAATTTGATTTGAATGTAAATCTCTTCAAATGCAATGTTTACTTGCCACCTTTGAGTAGCCTTCTGATCATATGTGGATGCCTTACTCTTCATGGAACACTCCTCCAAACACTAATTCATCAACTGCCATTGATGAAGTTTCCCAGTTCCTGTTTATTCCTTATGAAGATTCAATTTAATTAAAGTATTTGACTGAAAAGCAGGAGCCAGTAATTTGTTTTTTTGCACATAGGCAGACTCATGATTACAGCAAGTGCGGGAAGTTACAACAGTTTGCTTTTTAATCCATAGAACTGTTGGAGAGATGTTTTACCAAATAGTCACGTTTTTTTTTATTAACAGCAAGATTATTTAAGCAATTATTTTACCTTCTGCACTATTGATCTCGTAGCACTGATCAACATAGTAAGAATGAAACCATTTTACGGTCTACACCAAACTGTTGCTATAAGCTGGGAGCAAACCTAATGATGATCTAAAAAAGTGACTTTGGCTTAACATGTTTTGATTCGAACTGTTTGTATGTTTTATTTTCTTTAAGCTCCTGATGTAAACACGGATACTGTAAGTAGCGATACTGTGGAGAATCATGTTGCTGACCAGCTACTGACGGAGGATTTTACAAGCATATCTACTGAAACAGACTTTTTACCATCACCTTCTCCTTTTAGCACGTTGGAACAAATGACCAACCACATAGAGGACCTAAACCATGATCATTCAGAAGCTGATGACCTTAGTGATGATGAACTTATAGAAAATCATGAGCATTTAGAAGACACTGAATGTTTAGAGAATGATCATTCGTCAGTAATGCCCACAAACAAAGCAAGGAGACTATTATATTCTAGGAGCTACGAAGAGGTCAATACAGAACTAAAGGCACAAATTATGAAGGAGATTCGAAAACCAGGCAGAAGTAAGTATGAATGTAAAACTTCTTGGTATATATTACACTGTAGCGATTGATTCTGGTGTGCATGTTCTGTTTCTAAATGTCATGTATTTTTGCACACCGATAAATGTCACATTAAACTGATATCACAGAGAATTCAAATTACAAACATCCGCTTACTTTAGGCATACCTCTACCAAATGTAGTTTTATACCTTGCCGGCAGAGATTTCCTCCCATGCGATCTAGATCTACGAATTGAAAAGATTCTGACCTGACAAATATTTATGCTGGGAGCACTATAATAGACCCCACACCCTCGGCTCTGTTCCCTTCCGCTTGTGTTGCGAGATGATGTGGAGCTAGACACAAGCTTCAGTTGTGTCATCCGTGTGGGACATGCATTATGTCTGTGTGTGCATACATTTTGGTAGATGTGACAAATTTTGCATTTTTTTCTTTTCAGTTCATTAACAATTTAAATATTTGAACTTTTCTGTCATTTGTCTGTTGTATTTATAATTATACCACTATTATACAACTATTTTTTACATTCATTTTATTTTTAAAGAAAATATTTTCATCATGTGACTCATGGCTACATTGTTTACATGAATTGTAATATTCATATTTGTGTGTGTGTGTATATATATATATATATATATATATATATATATATATATATATATATATTCATTCACTTAAAAAAACCACAGGTTTCACACAGGTTATAGTTGGGTGGACATTTCACTCGTAAAAAACCAGTGAAATTCCCCCGTTATAGTTAGTTCAGATAACTATAACTCGCGCGCCCGCAATCCACTGCTCATGACGTCGCATATTACATCACTCATGACATGGTCAGTGGCATCACTCATGACATCATCCTTGTGATAGAGTGGCGGTCGCGCGAGTTAGTTATCTGAACTAACTATAACGGGGGAATTTCATTGTTTTTTTACGAGTGAAATGTCCACCTAACTATAACCTGTGTGAAACCTATGGTTTTTTAAGTGAATTTGCAATGTTTTTTAAATGCTAATTCCTAACTATAACGTGTGTGAAACCTATGGTTTTTTAAGTGAATTTGTACGTTTTTTTAAATGCTAAGTTATGTATTTATTAATATATATATATTTTTTTAAGGTTTTTCACCGTGCCCGCGCGTTGGGCGCACGGTGCGCTGCACACACCGTGCGCGCGCGTTGGGCGGAGGGTGCGCTGCACACACCGTGCGCGCACTCCACGATTTTTATAACAAAAAGATACAATGTTTATTTCACCCATGGGGGTCCTTCTGTGACCCCCTGACAAAGGCTAGGGGGTCAGGAACTCTCTTCCCTGCCCCCTTTTCACGTTTTCCACCTTTTTTCCCCCTTTCCACGTTTTCCACCTTTTTTCCCCCTTTCCTTTTCAGTGCGAGAGACAAAAGGGCGGCCGACACTTCCTGATTTCGACCGATTCGAATGTTGACTGACATCTAACAACCAATCAGAATTGCGCACGGCAGCGTGCGCGCACGGTGCGCGCTTATAGATATTTATATGCTTTTAAATGCTATTTTCTCAGGAAATACTTAACAGATTGACACCAGACCTGCAAAAGGCACTTCCCTGACCTGAGGACTACCTCTCTGCCAAATTTCAAGTAATTCTGTTCAGCCGTTCGGGCTGTACCTTCGACTAAAGTTCCTATGGAAAAATGCATGGGGAAAACACGTTTTGGGACCCCCCCTTTTTTCTCGGCCCCCGCTTGACGAATCACCCCGAGACTTTCAGGGTAGGAGCTGAGCGGAGCGCCCCATTAGTTTTGAAAATTTCGCGAAAATTCGTCAACCGTCGCCAAAGTTATTCAAAATAGAATTTTGAGATTTCCTATGGAAACACGGTCCTAACTATAACTATCTACTGGCGACCGCCAGTAGATTATATATATATATATATATATATATATATATATATATATATATATATATATATATATATATATAATCTACTGGCGGTCGCCAGTAGATAGTTATAGTTAGGACCCTCTTACCATAGGAAATCTGCAACATTCTATTTTGAATAACTTTGGCGCCGGTCGACGAATCCTCGCAAAATTTTCAAAATAGGTGGGGCGTTGAGCTCCGCTCCTACCCTGAAAGTCTCGGGGGGGATTCGTCAAGCGGGGGCTGAGATAAAAGGGGGGTCCCAAAACGCGTTATTCCCATGCATTTTTCCATAGGACCTTTAGACAGAGCTACAGCCCGAACGGCTGAACAGAATTTAATGAAATTTGGCAGAGAGGTAGTCCTCAGGTCAAGGAAGTGCCTTTTGTAGGTTTGGTGTAAATCTGTTCAGTAGATTCTGAGAAAATAGCCTTTAAATCAATATATATATCTGAGCCAGCTTACGGTGCGCTTACCGTACGCGTACGGTGACGTGCGCGAGCGCGATTCTGATTGGCCGTTAGATCTTAGTAAACATTCGAATCGGTCGAAACCAGGAAGCGGCGGCCGCCATTTTCTCTCTCGCACTCTGACAGGGGGTTGAAAAACAAAGTGCAAAAACATGTAAAGGGGCTGTTTAGACAGCTCCCAAGCACCTAGCCATGTCGAGGGAGTCCCCAACGATCCCCCAAGTGAAAAAAGGCAATTTTAATTTTTTCGAAAATTTCGCCGATTACGCTTACCGTACGCGTACGGTAATAAATAATAATAAAAAAAAAAATATCCACATTCTCCCCACCCCGTGTGCAAATGGTGCCCGAAGAGCACCATTTGTGCATGGCTTATTACAGCAAAACAAAACATATATTTTACCTGTCACAACGATGCTCATCATATGTCCTCCATGTGCGCACGGTGCGCGAAGCGCATCGTGCGTTCATGGCCCATCTAGCGTAACGTGGGCACACGGTGCGCGAAGCGCACCGTGCGCGCACGGAACGAACTGCGTTAAGTTGGCGCGCACGCCACAAATGGCGTAAAGTAACTTAGCATTTAAAAAACCGTACAAATTCACTGAAAAAACCATAGGTTTTACACACGTTATAGTTAGGAATTAGCATTTAAAAAACCTTGCAAATTCACTGAAAAAACCATAGGTTTCACACATGTTATAGTTAGCTGGACATTTTACTGATAAAAAACCAATGAAATTCCCCCGTTATAGTTACTGTAGGCAACTATAACTCACGCGACCGTAATCCTCTGCTGATGACATATGTGTCTTTATGAAAAAAAAATATTTGTAATATATGTATAGCTAAAATTTAATGGAAGAAGACATGGGCAAATAAGTGTCTAAATACAGTATTAGCATCAGCAGAGGATTACGGTCGCGTGAGTTATAGTTGCCTACAGTAACTATAACGGGGGAATTTCATTGTTTTTTTATCAGTAAAATGTCCAGCTAACTATAACATGTGTGAAACCTATGGTTTTTTCAGTGAATATATATATATATATATATATATTTTTTATTTTTTTATTTTTTTTTACATTAGTACCTTATGTACCATGGCATGTGCAATATCTAAAGTTATGTTACACATTTTTTAAATGTATTATTTTAGGCGTTTCCCTTTGTGCTTTTAGTGTTATTTCCTGCCTTCATAATTTGTGATTCCCTTGCAGTACCTGCGAGTGGCCAAAAGGGATGTGTGACTAACTCCAAGGCTAGGTAGAAATGTAGTTCATCCTGTTCTGGCTGTAGTGCTACTGAAGTAGATGTTGGGTACAAGTTTGGTGAATTGTGACTGATTAATGTTTTGTAAGTGTGTTTTTGTATTTGCATGTCACTCCCTATGCCACTCCTTAGTTTTATGATTTCTCCTACTTGGTAGTCGATATTTCCCCAATTGGTAATTGATATTCCTAGTTTTCCACCAAGTGCTGCTTGCCACTCCCGCTTTTACACTTAAAATAGAGCTATGTGTGTAGAATTCTACCTGCTCTCAGTGGAGTACTCACACATAGGAGAAAGGGCAATTAGAGATCTACGCCCTTCTCTATGTAAATTGCATTTAAGAGGACATGCTATAGTGCTATAGGAGTACTAGTACAAATATTGGTAAATATATGTGGGAACTGTGACTTGATATCTAGTTACATGACCTTTTGCTGCCAGATATGTTTCAACAAATAAATACGTTAGGGGTGTTGCCATTGTTCTGAAGAGTGCTGGGTTGTTTATGGTGTATGTGTAATAAACCTATATGTAAAACACTGTTGCAGATCGGCAAATTGTCAGTCACTCTGCGGGCATGCTCTTGCAGATTCCATTTGCATGAGCACTTGCTGTCTACTCTGGGCTCCACTACAAAGCCCACTGGTAAAGTCTGGCCTCCTGCCACCAGCATGTCTGGTACAAGCCAGGAAAGGACAATAGTCAACCACTATCCATTATCTTTCGTTTTCCGAATTGCCACATGCACCACACTCCAATTTATACAGGCAAGGATCACCATCACTGTGTTGCCTGCTGCATTATTTGCAGTGTCTGCTTCTCCAACTTCTGAAAGGCAGGCTATATGCTTATTTCACTAGCAACAGTGGTTTCTCTTTGTGCAGCACAGCTCCATACAGTTGTGCAGCGTTTCCTAATGTTTACGGACTGTGGACTTTGTATCTGTGAAATTCATGCATATATAAATAAATCTTGCATACGACATCTACCATACATCTATCTGCTCAGTTTATTTAGTCATGTTTGATTAATTAAAATCATTACATGTATATAGTCATGCAGTGAAATTACACATAGATACTGTAACCAATGATAATTAAGAGCTTGTAAGAGGATATAAAGTACAACCAGTAATATTTCTAAGAAGAAAACTGCCTTGTAAGGAAAGTTTAAAATTATTAGGAATAATAAGATAAAAATAAGTCCAGAGTTTTTTTATTGAACATGGGTCAGTGTCAATATTACAAAAGCAATGGTTAAAAGTACATATTTGTCATCATACTTCACATTTCTTCGACATATGGATGTTTGAAAACAATCAACAGTGCCAGGCGATTCCCTGCTCAAGATACCCTCTGTCAACCACCCCCTCCCACTCTGGCAGTCAGATATCACCCAATTACCCCTGTACAGTTCCCGCTGTTTCCACACTTTCTCTCATTTTTTTGGAGCAACCCCAGCTCTCCTAGATTGTCTTTTCAGCAGCGCAGCACCAGTCCATATACCTTTCCCTTTGTGTCGCTGTCGGCGGTTGGATGGCCCCCAAGTCCATAGAGTTTTGACAGTTTTGTGCTATGGACGTAGAGTCCAGGGTTATGGAAAAAGAAATTGCAAAGTGCAGGTTAGTTGGCCCTTGTGCGGTTTTGGAACTCAAGGTGCTTAACAATTGGGGGCATCTGGGTGTTGGTATGGGCTGGTTTGACGTCCCGGCCCCACTGGGTAAAGCCCACAAAGATGGTGCGGGGAGATAGAAGATACGAAACAATCATCTTGTGGTGCGCAAATCATCATGGACTAGTGGGGCTTCTCATGCGCCCCTGCAATAGTCAGTGGGGGCGGACTGTGACAGTTGGGGGATAGAAAGAGAGCATGCAACGCTCTGCAACAAAGCCAGTATCACCCTGTAGGGGCGTTGGGTGTGGATCGGATGGAATCTGTGAATTTGACCAATCTAGCTAGGGCCTTTGGTGTGTTATCAGAAAAGCACAGATCCGAGGCCTCCCTGCACAATCTGATGACGTTGGCCCAGAACAGAGACAGTAGCAGTCGATGGCAATCATCAATAAGTTTAGGACAGCAGCTGAAGCCAAGATTCTCTGCTGTGATTACATAACCTGCATGTAGTTGCTTCTGCCCACCGCGCCCAGGCAGAGTTAAAGTCTGAAATTGAAGAGGCGATGAGCCTCGTAGAAGATTTTCCTATGTGCATGTTAAAGTAAGGCTGGGCCTTTCCTGGGGTATAGGTTGCGTCCAATGACATGGTGGTGAAGCTAAGCCATAACCTTTCAATGTCCCATTCAAATGAGGTTTGCATTAACTGCCTGTTCACTGCTTTTTTCCAGGCTGAGCATGGTATTTCTTCGGTGTGCAAGTTGGCAGTCACAGTGTTGAGACTGATTGCCTTTGCTAACAGGGTTTGCCATGGGGTGCCCTCCCCTTCAAAGATTGAATCTGATAGACATCTAGCCATCGATTCCTTACCTTTTAACTTTCAGGCGGTATCCAGAAGAGTTTTCTTAGCAGTAGCCCTTTGTTTTGGTAGGTGGCATCTGTCGACTCCACGTGACATCGTAGTGTTCGTCGCGGTGAAGTCTGCATCGTCAATATAACTGCCACTCCGGTGCGCTGACATCAGTTCTTTTCTTTCCGTGCCAGCCAGTGCAGATCCGTAGAAGAGAGCTTACCCGTGGTCATTTTGTACAGACTTTTTTCGACTTTGTCAACTTCTTTTGGTGTGCTAAGGATGTTAAGCAAGAAGAGCTCGGGGTTCAAGCCGTGCGGTGCCTTTTAACGCACCAAGTCTGCCATGGACCCCCACTTAGTGGGTCTCTGGAGCGCAACCACGACATGGGCATGCTCCGATTGCCGGGCCATGGTGCTGAAAGCTCTGAAGGAGCAGCCACTTATGCTAATTGCGGCTCTGCAGTCGGCGCTTCTGAAGTCGCCAGTCTGTCTCGATCCCAGTCTTAATCGAGAGGAAGGTCTGAGTAATGCTCCGGATGATCGAAGTCCTCTTCTTCCAAGTCGTCTGGTAAGAGGCATCACAAAAAGCACAAGAAGTCAAAGCGTGCTTCGACTCAGCTTGTTTGTCGCGTGACGAGAGGCAGGAACCTCAGCTATCAAGGCCACGTTCTGTGGAGCGGCTGCCTGGGTCAGCTCTGCTTTTCCCCCCCCCTTCTGGGGCCGGGAGCAACCCCCGCCCACCTTAAGGAGTTCTGTGACGCCATATTTGGGCAGCCAGACCCTGTCAGTGCGCCTTATGGCTCTGCAGGCTCGGATGAAGGGGTCCTCGTGGGTTCCGCGCCTTCAGCTCTGGCACCAGTGCCACAGCCTCCTACTGGACCAGTTTCCGGACCGGCGACGGTCGCACCTCAAGCCCAACCTTCCCCTTCCCTGACACCCACAACCAAGGTCCTCAGCGGCGCCTCTCCAATCCTCATTCTTGACGACACGAAGCCGGTCGTGCGTCCTTTGATGCCGGCTGAGCCGTATAGCTCCATGTCATTTAACCTACCCTATTCTGAAAAGTTGGGAATGGATGAGGAGGATTGGGAGGCGGAGCAGGTTCCATTCGAAATCCCGCAACCACAAGATATGGACTGATATGAGGAACTGGGTGATGCCAGTGGTGTGGACACCTCCACAGATTCTGGCATGGTGTCTCCCCCTAACCTGGCTACTAACGAGGGTCATCATTCGCTATGGTAGTGCTTAGGGCTGCTGAGGTCTTGGACCTGCAGCTCCCTAAGGTGGCAGTCAAGACTAACATCTTGACAGAGGTCCTGAAGCCTTGTGACCCCCAGCTCGGAACCCTTGCTGCTTTTCAATGAGGCCTTGACGGATGTTCTTCTGGGCACCTGGTCCAAGCCCAGCAAAGGGTCATGTGAACAGCAAGATAGCATGCTGCCATCGCCCTGCACCGAGCAACCCAGCTTTCCTCACCGCCCACCCCACAAAGCATGGTGGTTGAAGCTTCCACTTCCTGTGGTGTGTTCTGTTTTCACCCCAAGAAGACAAGCAGGTAGAGGTAACCACCAACCTACTACCTCACATCAAACATATCAGCAAAAATACCAAGGAGCAAGCCAGGGTCAACAGCAAGGGCAACAGCAGAACTGGCAGTATCAGCAAGGAAGGCAATCCTTTCCTATGGCTCCAGTGTGGCAGAGGCCAGGCTCAAAGAGGCGGACCACAAGCCACAACTAATTGACTTCATTCATAAGCTAGCACACTCACCGAGAACACCACTGAGTGTGCCCACAAGGCCTAAACAAAAACAACATCCTGTAAGTTCACAGTTCCTCCAGCATACTACACCAGTAGGAGGCAAACTCAGTTTTCCTTAAATATAAAGACATCACTTCAGACACATGAATATTAAACATACTGCATAGATCTAAGCAAGCAACCTCCAAACAGGAGACCAAACAAAAAGATGCATTCAAAAAGGGAATTATCTCAACTACTCCAGGAGGTGCAGGAACTTCATAGAAAACATGCAATAGAGCATGTACCACACAAGGAAAAGAACAGCAGCATTTACACCACGTACTTTTTAATTCCAAAAGTAGACTGAACATTGCACCCAATATTAGACCCAAGGTTTCTGAACAAATCCATAAAAACACAAAAATTCAAAATGACTACTCTGCAAGAGGTGATACCACAATTGCGCAAAGGAGATTACATGGCAACCATAGACTTAAAGGATGCATACTTACATATCCCTATGAACAGAAGACACAACAACCCTATTACGATTTGTTGACAACAAGACGCACTACCAATTCAAAGTGCTGGCATTCGGCCTAAAATCAGCACAGGAGTGTTAAAGTGCCTAGCAGCAGTGGCCACTCAACTGAGAAGACAAGGAATTCCATTTTTACCCATACCTAGACGATTGGTTAGTAAGGGCAAGCTCCTACGGTCTCTGCAAACCACATATACAACAGGTGATAGAGACACTAGTTCAGCTCGGTTTTTCAATACATTGGGAAAAATCTTCACCAGAGCCGGAACAAATAAAGGTGTTCTTAGGCGCAGAAATAAATACAGTGTTAGGAAAGGCATTCCCAAGCAAAAAGAGGTTAGCCTTACTGAAGGAGACTCCTCTATACCAGAAGGGGCAACCTCTGACCGTGAGAACACTACTAGGAATGCTGGCTTCATGCATTCATTTAATTTTCAACATTCGATTACACATGAGACAATTCAGGAATGGCTCCAAGAACAATGGTCAAAAGCAACAGGGAGTTGGGAGGATCTCGTGGTTGTGACGCGGACAGTTCATCAGGAGATAGCATGGTGGAACAACATTTTTCTTCACTTATGTGGTCAAAAGGTTCCTAGAAGGAGCTAAAAGAATCGGACCTCCAAAAATAGTGCCAGCACCTACATGGAACCTAAATATAGTTCTTGAACAGATGAGGAAAGCACCATTCGAACCACTGCACAAAGCAACACCACAAATGCTCACACTAAAGACAGTCTTTAGTGGCAATAACCTCTCTACGTAGAGTTAGTGAACTACAGGCGGTAACGCTACAGGAACATTACTTCCAAATACATAATGACAGCATTGTCATGAGAACAGATCCACATTTTGTCAAAGGTGGTATCAAAAATCCACCTAAACCAGACTATACAAATACCAAGTTTCTTTAAAAACTCAAAATCGCAAGCTGAGAAAGCTTTGCACATGCTTGACGCTAGAAGAGCGATCATCTATTACATTGAAAGAACCAAGGAATACAGGCAGACAAAGCAATTCTTGATATATTTTGCTAATAGCTTTATGGGAAGACCTGTAACCAAAAACACCATTGCAAGATGGATCGTGCAAGCCATACAGTTATGCCACAAGCAAGCGGGACAAACATTACAAGGTGCCCCACAGGCTTACTCAACAAGAAAGAAAGGAGCTTCTGTCGCTTTTCTATCAAATACTCCAATTCAAGACATTTGCATGGCTGCAACATGGTCTTCAGTGCACACATTCACAAGACATTACTGTGTGGACATTCAAATGAATAAAGAAGCGCAAGTAGGACAAAAGGTCTTACACATCTATCCACAAACCAACGCACATCTTCCACCCAGCCACCCCAAGACTAACAAACTGCTACAAAGTCTATGCACAGCATGTGAATCTAGAAAAGATTCACGCTGCAAAACAAATAGTTTATTACCTGTTGGTGTAGTTATGCAGCTTGAAGAATTTTCTGGATTCAGTACTGAACCCACCCTCCTCCGCCAGGAAGGATGAGCGAAAAAGAAGAAATCAAGAATCCGAAGATGGCGACCAAAGGTGGGAGCTTTCAGAGGAAGCCCGTCGACGTCACAAGAGGACACCAAATGTTGGTATGTCGACGCCCACCAACAACAAAAAGCGAAAAACAAATACAATAATTCTGGGCCCAACCACTAGATGGCGGAATAATGCACAGCATGTGAATCCAGAAAATTCTTCAAGCTGCAGAACTACACCGACAGGTAAACTATTTGTTATGCGTTGGCTGTCCCACTCTTTCTGCACTATTGACCAACGTCGCACACTTTCACATTTTGAATAACACACTATCTAATAGTGCTTGCACTTATTTCAATGCACAAATCTGAAATAACTTTTTTGAGTTGAAAAATTGCTGTCGAGGCATATGAGCTGTAGATCACACACTTATGCGTAGATCGCCATCTGGTGTTAGGCCCGGATGTTTGCACTTTGTTGTCCTGGAAAGTCTTTGGAAGTCATGGAATAGGTGACTCCTCCTTTGGACAATAGTGCGCATGGGGATTGACTCCATCTTTGGATTGTTTTTTTTCCGCCATCGGGCTCAGATGTGTTAATCACGCTCCAGTTCGTTGCTGTTACTGATCATCTTTTTGACGCAAAATCCTCACCCATATTTCGGTATTGTTTCGATCGCGTTCCCCTTTGATGTGCATCCCTACCAGACCTTCAAATCTTCGATTCCGGTCATCGACGCAGGCCTTCGGGCCTACCTGAGCCATTGGGCCTTAGGCTCATGGAAAGGACTCCTTTTTAAAAGTGACCTAAATGTGGATCCAAGTTTCCACACGCAGATCTTCATGAGGTGTGTAACCTCTGCCTTTCACCCGAGCACGAGGCCAAAGATTGTCCAGCTTGTGCCTCCTTCCGCTCCAAGAAGACAATCCAGGACCGTCGAGCTCGAAGAACAATGGCTCGATCATCGAGATCCATCCCGACGACATCTTCCATGAAGGCATTAATGTGCAGGAGCAGATCCAACACAGCGCTCCGTCGAAGACATCACTCTGTGGTACAGGGTCGTAAGTACTGACGTCGAACCCCTCCCCACCCCCCCTTCCCAAAAAGGCTTCGTATACACCTTCGCTCTCGGGCCTAGGTGTACACCAGGACAAAACTTCCCATGCCCCGCCTTCGGGCTCGGCACAGAAGCCTTCAGGCCACTCTGGATCGAGCCAGCCTGCCGTCAGTACGGAAACTCCATCCCCGGCTCCAAAAAAGAAACCGATGCCTTCCTCCGTGCCAAAGCCTACCTCCACGTCGACGCCTTCGGCGCTGAAACCCACTGGCACGGACGCCCTGGCTCCGAAAAAATCCTCGGAACCGAGCAAACATCCGGCTCCAAAAACCTCGGGCTCTCAGCCTTCGGATCCTAGGCCTACGGATCCGAAAAAACCGCCTGAACTGAAAAAAGTCTGTACCAAAACCACTATCCGGATCGAAGAAAATCCCAGATTCCAGGCCTGAAGAACACAAAAAGCCTCAAAGTACACACCGGCACCCAAAAAGTCGGCGCCAAAAGAACACATGCCTGAGGAGGAACTTTTTCGACCAGATCCTACCCAAACAACACTTGAGATCCTAAAACAGGGCAACTCATACTTAGCCCTTCAAAACAACAGAAAATGGACAAACCTACACCAGCTCCACTTCCCTTGAAAAGAGACATTGCTACTTCTCCATTAAGGATTCCTTCTCCTTCTCCCCCTCCACACCACTCTGCTATCCCATATTCACCTACCCCACCATGTTCTTCACCTTCAGATGATCATGACACCTCTGACGATATGGGGGATGATCACCCTTTGGGGGAACCCAGTCCTCCTCGTCCCCCAAAGGATCCATGGGAAGATTACGACACACCAGATGTCCCAGACACACCTCAGGACAACATCTACCCATCTAGGCCATCCCCTCCTGAGGACACTATAGTGTTCACTAAACAGATACACAGGGCAGCAGAATACCATGGGGTAAACCTACATACAGACCCTATAGAGGAAGATTTCCTCATGGACACTTTTGAACCATCCCAAAGGTTCAGCGCCATTCTCCCCATGTTAAAAGTGGTAATCAAACATGCTCCCGAGGTGGTCAAAGATCCTGTACGGGCCAGTCATTAACCCCAGGGTAGAAAAGAAATACAAAACTGCCCCATCTGACTCTGTTTATATTAAAGGGCAAATACCCCTAGATTCTTTGGTGGTCTCCAGCGCCAGGAAAAGGGCTAATTAGCAAACCACAGGAGATGCCCCACCTCCTGATAAAGAATCAAAACTGCTAGACGCGTCTGGAAAAAGAACAGCGTCCGAAGCAGCTAACGTGGAGGATTGTCAACACACAGGCCTTGCTCGCAAGATATGATGGGGCACATTACGATGAGCTAGAGACCCTACTGCAACACCTTCCAGATCAATACAAGACACAAGCTAATGATCTCATCCAGGAAGGCAAGGTCATTACAAATACCTCCAGTCGTTGTGCTCTCGATGCTGCAGACAGCATCCCAGGCTATTAACACCAGCGTCCTTTTACGCAGACATGCATGGCTACGCATTTCCGGCTCCAAGCCGAAGGTCCAAACCACTATATTAAATCAGCCTTTTGATCAGGAACACCTTTTTGGACCCAACTTAGACTCATCTTTAGAAAAGATGAAAAAGGACACGGACACCGCCAAGTCAATGGGAGCCTTGCAATCGCAAGCTCCCAGAAGTTCTTTTCGTCGCTCCTCTTACAGAGGTGCCTCTATAGGCTTTTCCACAGAAAACCCCTCCTCTTCATACAAAAGTCCAACACCAACCTCATCTACAAGAGGCTATTTCAGAGGAGGCTACAGGGGCAATAACAATGAGGGTAGAGGCAAAACTACCAACATTCGTACCGCCTCCACATCTAAACAATGACTTCCCTCCACTCCCCCGTACCACTCTACTCCGGTCAGGGGAAGATTGCTACAGTTCCTACCTGTCTGGAACACCATTACCACAGAGAGGTGGGTGAGACAAATCTTCCAATCCGGTTACTGCCTGGAGCTCACTTCCAATCACCCGTACATTCCACCCAGACAGCGTCTAATGTCCACAGAACACTTAACGCTTCTAAAACAGGAAGTACTTTCCCTCCTACAAAAACATGCCATAGAGCCCGTTCCCCTTCACCAGAACGCAGGGGTTTACTCCCTGTATTTCCTCATTTAAAAAAAGGACGGAACCCTGAGACCCATCTTGGGTCTCAGACCATTAAACCTCTACATGCAACCAGACCATTTCCATATGGTCACTCATCAGCAGGTCCTCCCGTTACTCAAACAAGGTGACTTCCTTAGCACATTAGATCTCAAGGACGCCTACTTCCACATTCCCATTCACCCTGCTCACAGGAAATACCTTCGGTTTGTGGTAGACGGCCAGCATTACCAGTTCAAGATCCTCCCGTTTGGAGTGACCATGGCACCCAGGGTCTTCACAAAATGTCTGGTAGTGGTAGCAGCCCACTTAAGAAGACAATAGATTCACGTCTTCCCATATTTAGACGACTGGCTCATTAAAGCAAAGTCGCATATCCAGTACGTAAATCACACACACGCCACAATACAACTACTTCACGACTTGGGGTTTACCATAAACCTCCCAAAGTCTCAACTCCAACCATCCCACATCCATCAATTTCTGGGTGCAACAATACACCTCAAAAAGCCTTGCATATCCCAGTCCAGCCAGGATAGCAAGCATGCAAGCTCTTATAGCAAGATTCCAACCGCAACACTCACTTCCAGCTAGAGTGTTCATGCAACTAATAGGTGTGATGGCCTCTTGCATATTCATAGTACCTCATGCAAGACTCCAGATGCACCCTTTACAGGAATGCTTAGCATGTCAGTGGAACCAAGCTCAAGGTCAGCTGACACATCTGGTGTTGGTGGACGGCAGCACACATCGCTCTCTGCGGTGGTGGAACACCCAAAACCTTTCCAAAGGACGACCGTTCACAGAGCCGGTTCCACAGATTGTGCTAACAGCAGACGCATCGCTCACCGGATGGGGAGCTAATCTATTTCATCACACCATACAGGGTACATGGACACCTCCGCAAAGGCTACTCCACATCAATCATTTGGAGTTACTGGCAATCTTTCTGGCATTAAAATCATTCCAGCAACAGATATCGGGCAAAGCTGTCTTAGTCCGTACGAACAATATGACAGCAATGTACTATTTACAAAAACAGTGGGGACGCACTCTCTCCAGCTCTCTCAACTAGCACAGAGCATTTGTAGATTGGCCATTCCTCAGAACATTTTTCTATTAGCACAACATCTGCCAGGAACTCAATCATATGGCAGATCTGTTAAGTCGACAGACACAACAGATTCACGAGTGGGAACTTCACCCACAAGTTCTCCAACCTTTTCTTCCAAATGTGGGGGCAGACAGAGATAGATCTCTTTGCCACACATTACAACACACAATGCCCAAGCTTCCCCGCCAGATATCCACACCCATTGTCCAAAGGCAATGCAATATGGATGAATTGGTCAGGCAGATTTGCGTACGCTTGTCCGCCTCTCCCGCTCATTCCATTAGTGGTACGCAAGCTGCAACAACAGTCGCTCACACTTATCCTAGTTGCTCCAACGTGGACCAGACAACCCTGGTACACAACATTGCTGGAACTATCAGTAGTCCTGCACCAAAAGCGATGCCTCTCCCCACATCTCTTAACACAGAACCATGGAGAGATCAGACACCCAGATCCAGCACAGCTCGACCTAGCGATCTGGCTCCTGAAGTCGTAGAGCCTGGTTACCTCAATCTTCCCCCTGATTGCATGAACGTTATCAAAGAGGCTAGACGCCCCACCACTAGAGCCTGCTATGCAGCCAAGTGGAAAAGATTTGTTATATACTGTAACGACAACATCAACCCTCTAGATGCCTCCACTCAGCACATCATATGTTATCTTCTGCATCTTCAGAGATGTAATGTAGCATACATGTCAATTAGGTTACATCTCGCTGCCATTGCAGCTTACTTACAAAATAGACAGCACCTATCACTGTTCAGGGTGCCCGGCATTTATGGAAGGCCTCAAAAGAATAATACCTCCCAGGGTACCTCCTTCCCCCGTGTGGAATCTAAACATCGTCCTTACAAGACTAATGGGTCCTCTATTCGAACCTCTGCATAAATGCGAACTAAAAATCCTCACATGGAAAGTCGCTTTCCTTGTGGCCATTACATCTCTTAGAGTCAGTGAGCTACAGGCACTAACCATTCAAGAATCATTTTTACAACTCCATCATAACAAATTGGTTCTCAGAACAAATCCCAAATTTCTTCCTAAAGTTCTCTCTTCCATCTGAACCAGTCTGTTGAGTTGCCAGTAGTGTTCTCGCAATCACAAACAGTAGCAGAAAGGGCTCTTCATACACTAGATGTAAAGAGAGCACTCCTTTGCTATATAGACAGAACAAAACCTTTTCGTAAAACAAAACAACTTTTTGTATCCTTCTCACCGCCACATAAAGGCAATCCCAAAATCTGGCATTGAAAGGTGGATTGTCAAATGTATACACATTTGCTACCACAAGGCCAAACAAACACTATTACCCATAAAGCCAACTCTACCTGAAAGATAGGGGCTTCAATGGCATTCTTAGGGAACATTCCCCTAGATGACATCTGCAAAGCAGCTACATTGTCTACACCGCACACATTCATAAAACACTATTGTGTAGATGTGCAGGCAAAACAACAAGCTGGTGTGGGCCAAGCTGTACTTAAAACACTATTTCAATGTACCGCAGCAGACACTGGTGGTCGCCGCTAAGGAGTAGTACTGCTATGCAATCTATGCACAAGTGTGTGATCTACAGCTCATATGCCTCGAACAGAAAATGCTACTTACCAGTATGCATCTGTTCTTGGCATGTAGAGCTGTAGATCCACACACGCCCACCCACCTCCCCGGCTACCTTTATCTGTTTCAGTATTATCTTATTTAGATACCACATACATGAACATCTAGTCTGTAACTTACAAAACTCCATTTCCATTCTTGGCGGAAAAAACAATCCGACGATGGAGTCGATGCCCATACGCACTATTGTCCAAAGGAGGAGCCACCCATCCCGTGACTTCCAAAGACTTTCCAGGACAACAACAAAGTTCAAACATCCGGGCCCAACACCAGATGGCGATCTATGCATAAGTGTGTGGATCTACAGCTCTACATGCCAAGAACAGATGCATACCGGTAAGTAGCATTTTCCTTCCGAATGATTAAATCAAACAGACCTGTAGAGAAGGTTTGCATATTCTCAACTAATAAGCTTCTTTTTAAGTTTCTCAAGGAAAGAACAATGTTGCTAACTAACCCTCGATTCATACTGAAGGTCATATCGGAATTCTATCAATTTGCCTTTAACTTATGAACATTGTCAAAATTCTGTTTTGGCGGCCAAAAATTAATCTTTACTTGATCTCAGAAGATGTTTGAAATGTTATTGAGAATGAATCCGAGACTTTGAATCCATAAACAGTTTTTCACATCCTTTGGTCAGGAGGAAACCAGAAGCTAGCTACTTCCAGTCAATTAGGCTTTTAGCTTGAAATAGGAGGAAGAAAAGTTGATCAAAATAGCCATGTGAGGTTTCAAGCAATCAGAGGAGCAACAGTCTCAGTTAGGTACGATTAATGCGTTGTAGGACTAGATGCTCACTAGACAACAAGAGCCATCCTCTACTAAGAGAACCTTGGGGCAGATCTGACCTCACTTTAGTCCTGTACATGCTAGATACAGGATTCTATCAAATCAGAAAAGGTGGGTCTTCTGCCGACGGACATGGATTTCCATGCCTGGCTCACCATCTTAAAAACCAGTTATCATTTACAAAGCTATTACAACCTGCACCCCCACTTATCTTGCAGATATGCTCACCAGCTCTGGTGGTTCTCTGCACACCCGCAGCCGAGACCCTGAATAAGTCAGACTACTTACTAAGTATTAAAAAAATTACAAACATGGCAGCAGGCCTTTTTCATCTATGTGCACTGGATCTGGAAATACATGCCTATATCCATCAGGACTGTCCCAACGCTGCTCCAATGTAGGAAAGAGTTGAAGACATAACTCTTTAAAGACTCCTTCACAGTGCACTAACCATCTACAACCCAGCTACCTCTCATATCACTAGTTGAAATGCGTGTATTTTACCCTGTGCAGAGCTATGCTGCCTTTTGGGTAGGTTCATACTATAAAAATACCATATATATAAAGACAGAATGTCTAGATAAAATTGGCATGCTATTCAAATGACATTAGGTTACAAACAAAACCATTTATGATGCTACTTAGCCGTTGGTTTGCTGAACTCAAATGCCCTTTTACTCAGATCTAATGGCAGATGCCAGCCATACATAAACCCCCAACCATACTAGCTCCTGCATCCAGGCGAATATGCCACCATACATGCTTTTTTACCGCATGCAATTACAACTCGTCGTTACAACGACCGCGTTGTAACAACGCGGTCGTTACAACGACCGCGTTGTTACAACGCATGCCATTACTCTGCAAGTCGGAACAACGACTTGCTCTAGGGAGGGCGCTGGATGTTGGAATAGTATAATTTTCTAGTCCAACTCCAGTCTGTGCAACAGTAGGAAAGGTGTTGAATGTTAAATCCAACACCTTCTGCCCCCTCCATAAGTCATTGTAACAACCGCATTGTAATTCCATGCTATATTCCGGATTCGGGATAAACAGTGTTTACCCATCCGGTCAACTATGAACGACCATGTCTTTCCATCCAAGACTTATGTCCGAATTGAATTTTGAGGCCATTATTGCCCCTCTGCATGTCTACAAAGCGCATAAGTTGAGCTAAGAATCATTGCCCCTCTCATCGTATGCAGCTATGATATCAAAGAAAGAAAGAAGTAACTGAGCACAACCTCAAATTCACCAAAAGGTTGCTTTCTGTGTCACCTGTGCAAAGCAAGGTTGTGCCCCATGACTTCTAGTACAGGACTTGGTATCACTGGGATTCCCAGCGTCTACCAAATATTTCAAAAAGTTATGTCATCTCCCTGAGGTGCTTGGCTAAAGTATTTAGACTTGAAGCAGAAGGCACAGGACCAGGAAAACCTCATTTTTGTCCTTCTTAAAGCAAACCCAAGCACATTCAAAATGCACCCTTGCACCAGTCTAGCTCAAGGCGTTCAACTTGAAGAGCAAATCATTGAGGTCCTATCTTAGTGTGATTTCTGCTTAGTTTCCGCCTCTCCTTTTGCTTTCTGTAACTTGCTCTCGCATGTCAAAAACTGGTGCTTCAAAACCAAAAGTGAAGTCTGGCACCCTGGCTAATGAAAAGGACTTCCTTGTAGCTCAGGAAGGATATAGCTTTCTACATCTAGGCATGCTTACCACTCCATTAGGCAAGCAGGTTTTAGTGTTCCCTGAAGGAGGTGTGACCTCAAATCATGCTTGGCCCCTGGGTGCTGTGGCTATACTCAACAACTGCCAACATAAAATAACTTGTATTTGTAAAGGGCACGTTCACGCCGGGTATCTTGGCGCTGAATAACAGATGTTACCCAACTCAATGGTACTCATTTTATCGACCTCAGAAGTATGAAAGGCTGAGTGGACCCTCCGGGATTTGAATTTGTGACCATGAGGTCGAACACAGGCCCCTATAGTGGACTAATTTGTCCACTAAACCACCAGACCTGGCTAGATCAACCAGATCACTTCAGTCACATCCACAACATCTGGTAGAAATTCATATGCTCCTCCTATATGCCTGAGAAGGGGGACAAAGCTATTCCTTATAAGTCATAGTGACATAAAGGGTTTTGTGTGTTTTCACTTCCTTATCCTAAAAATGGTAATGGTCCTAGAACTTGTGCAAACTGGCTGGAAGTGCTTGGTGTGCTTATAGAGGACTTATACTTTACTGTCTCAATGTCAAAATCACTTAATTTTTTGGGTTCAGAGACTAAGTATTTTCACTCCATAAGCTCCACTTTGGCCTGCAAACAGCTCCCCAAGTATTTACTGACTATTCATTATGGCTTCAGCCTTTCTGTAGTGCCAGATAATCCACTGTTATCCTTACCTGGATGATTGTCTAGGTATATCACCTTCTCTGAATCTGGCTGTTGTCACATTTTCTCTATTTTAGACATTTTGCAATCGGATTATTCTGTGACCTTTCCAAAATCATCTGTTCCAATAGAAAAGATGAAGCCATTGAAGTTTTTTATTTTTTTATTTACTGAGTTTTTTATAGCGCGAATTTGACCCGAAAGTATCAGGTATCAGAGCACTTTACACGAGTACCAGTTGCGTTACATGAGGACACATTCACTTTTTGTTAGGCACGGGGAGATTAAGTGATTTGCCCAGAATCACAGGATGTTGCACGTCCTTGCCGAGACTCGAACCCTGTTCCCCAGATTTGAGGTCGACCGCCCTTGCCGTTAGGCCAACTCCTCTCCCTTTCAAGATTCTTGTTTAGTGTGAGTCTTTCTTCTCTGGAATAAGTATTGGTTCTAATGAAATAAGTACGTCTGTCCCTCAATCAGTTTATACACATTCTAGGGGTTTCAGTGGCTTCTGGGACCTAGTGGATGGTTTGCACACCTAACTGCATATGAGTGAGTGATAGATTTATAAAGCACACAGCTACTCATAGGAGAAGTAACTTGACTGCTTCGTTTTTAACCACCTGCAGGCACCTCATCTGGGCTTTGGCAGCTCCAGAGAACAAGACCTTTGCTTAGTCAAGATGCGAGGTGATCATGGGATGGATCACTACTCTTCTTGCCTCCAGAGGCAGAAGGGGAAGAAATGTTATGGTAAATGCTTTGCGCTGCTCTGTACCTACTACTACAGAAATCTGAGCCTTCATAGAGAGGGTATTATCCAGTTTTACTCCAAGTTTTTTACCACTGGAGAAGGGGGTGTGGGGCTGGCAATGCAGCGGGCCAGAGATCTTCCCACCAGTTGGGCACGTGACCTGAAAGAGATAATTTGCCTTTTCTGCATTGCATTTCAGTTGGCTGCTCTCCATCCAATCAAAGGCAGCATGCATGCAGTCCGATAAAGGGGCTGCGATGGAGGCAAGCGAACCCTCGAAGGCAAAGAGCAGCTGCATGTCATCGGCGTAATAAATGATTTTGCAACCAAAAGGCTCGACATCAGAAGTCAAGGGGGCCATGAAGATGTTAAAGAGGGTAAGGTTGAGAAGAGCCCTGCGGGACCGTCCAAGGAAAAAGGAGCAAGCCAAACCGATTGGCCTCTGTCAATCAAAAATGACTTGCACCTGCCCCACACAGAACCCTCCGCACCCAAGATGGAAAGACTGTGCAGGAGGATAGAGTGGGGGACGGTGTCTAAGGCGGCAGACAAGTTCAGAAGAATCAGGGCTGCATTTTGTCCTGGATCCAATGCCCATGTGAGATTGTCCGAGATTTCCAGCACTTCCGCAAGATAGTCTGATAGCTCGATGTAAACAGCTTTTCCAGCATTTTTTTCAAGGCAGACAACAAAGAGATGGACCTTTAGTTGAAGAAAATGCTGAGGTCCAATGCAGGCTTTTTAAGCAGAGGGACTATTTTGGTGATCTTCCAAATGTCAGGCACAACCCCTGAAGAAAGAGCAAGATTATAAACAGAGTTAATCACAGTGTTGATAATGTCCACAGCTTCTGCAAGTAATGTCAGAGTCACGCATCAAGAGGAGACCCAGACTTGCATTTTAAGATTACATCCCTGGACTGTTCCAAAGATTTAAGCCTGAACTGATTGAACCTGTGACTGAGCTGACTCAAATGCCCGACAGGCGGGGAGAGAGCAACCACAACGGGCAGTAATTTTAGAATATCCAAGATTTTTGTTTCAAAGAATGTTGCCAACTCATTGGAGAGCTCTTGAGAGGCCACAGTAGCTTGATGGCAAGACTGTGGAGAAGCAAAAGACATCTCAATATGGAAGACCTAGCTGAAGCTATGCTTGGCAGCGATGATTTTCTCCATAAAGAAATGGCGACAACCATGTTTAAGAGAAACATAAGCTCGAAGCGCTACTTTGTATACAGCCTTGCTGTCGGAAGAGTAGTCTTTACGCCAGATGTGTTTTTGCTTTTTACAGGCTTTACATTTCTCAGCTAAGTGTAGAGAGAACCATAAGGCAGAGGGTCTGCCCTTGCCTTTCTGCTCCCGTAGAGGGGCTAGCACGTCTGCTGCCCCTAGAAGCCATCTATTGAAGGCCTCAATAGTAAGATTGACATCATTAGTAAGCTGGGAACATGTTGGCAAGGAGGTCTTCCCAATCTGAAGGCTTCACCCTCTTCCATGCCCTACAGATAGTGCGGTCTGATAGCCTATTCTGCTGACCGAAGACCGTATAGGACCAGCTGAAAAAAAAATCAGGTGGTGATCGCACCTCAAGGAAGATTTTGGAGGACAGATGGATAATAAGCAGTTTGTGAAAATCAGATCGATAGTGTTACCTGCCAAATGCGTAGGTCCCAAAACCAGCTGGGGCAAATTTAATGCATGCATGCGTTTAGACAACGAAGCGGCTGACTGGGCCTGAGGGTCAACAGCATGTAAATTGAAATCACCTAATATGGTAAAATTGGCCCACTTAAGGAGGTGGGGGCCGAGTGCTTCTACAATAGAATCAATAAAATCCCCTGCCGTGCCCGGGGGCTGATAGATGAGTGCTTCTGAGAAACCGGTTTGGGCAGTGTGTGAGAGGTGGTAACCAAGACTTCCACTCCCTTAAGGTCACTGAGCTCAAAAGTAGAGCTGAACTCAAATATACATATGACAAAGCACATGGATAGTCTACTGGACTGTCTCTACTTGTTTCTTGTATAATCTGTGAAATTATGCCTTTATATTCCTTATCTTCTATTTGTGTGTCCCTTATTTCTGCCCAAAACACAGATGTTAATCACAATAGTTTCCTATATGTTTTAATACTGGAAGGCAACAGAAGGGGAATTTTACTGTAATGACCCCTCCATAAGTGCTTTATCATACACATTTGATGTATCCCTCCAAATAAGCATATTATATACACTCTTTCAATACTATAATTAGGACTGATGCAGTAACAAATTGTGTTAAGTGGGTTGTGGTGCACATTCTGCTGATCTGCTGCTGCCTGTTACAGAAGCAAAATAAGACCGAATGAAAGGGTAATCTTGCAGTGAACCACAGCAAGATGACCAGGCTGATGAGCCTGTCATACATGCAGTTGTTTGAAACATATTGGTGGGCAGCTACATAGCAGATCTGAATCATTTGATGGATAGCTATGAACCAATCTGAAAAGCGTCACCACAAAGACCTGTCATGATCTGATGGCCGCCAATCATAATTGCTGAATCAGCAGACTCTTTCAGCAATTCTCAGTGAATGTCATCAGGCAATATGAACGAGTCCATTCCTGAAGTCTGCTAATGAGGGTGCTGTTCAAAGGTGGTGTTGAAGGGAGTTCCAGGATTTGGCGGCGAGGTGAATGCACGATGTCTTTGCGGGTGTGATGTGAGCCGAGCTGAGGTTTCTGAATGGTTGGTGAAAAAATCAGGTGGCGGTTCATGTATGGTAGTCCTTGGTTGTGGAGGGCTTTGTAGACGTGGGTCAGGAGCTTGAAGTGGCATCTTTTCCGGATGGGAAGCCAGTGGAGGTCTCAGGTGTTGGGAGAGGTGGGTCATTTTGGGCAGGTTGAGGATCAGTCAGGCTGCTGCGTTCTGTATTGTCTGGAGTCTTCATGAATTATCTCATGGAGCCTACATAGAGCACATTGCTGTAGTCTAGATGGCGGGTGATGAGGGCCTGCATCACTGGTTTCCTGGTGTCGGTGGGTAGCAACTTGAAAATTCAGCGGAGCATTCGTTGCGTGTGGAAACCGCTGCGGCAATGGTGTTAACCTATCATTTCATGGATAATTTGCTGTCCGGTATGATACCAAGGTTTCAGACATGATCTTTCGGAATGGGGGTGGGTCCGAGTTCCGATGGCCACCAGGAGTCGTTCAAGATGGAGGTGTGGCTGCTGGAAATCAGCACTTCGGTGTTGTCCGTGACAAACTTCAGGCAGTTGTCTCATCGAGGCTGAGGCGTTCTTCACGGAGTTGTGAAAGTTGGTTTTTGTCATAGTGTGGTCCGCTAAGAGGACGAGCTGGGTGTTGTCAGCGTAGGAGATTATGTTGTGGTTTCTGACGATGTCTGCTAGCGGCGTCATGTAGATTTTGAAGAGGGTGGGACTAATGGATGACCCTTTTGGGACTTCACAGATGGTGTGCTTGGGTTGTGAAGTGAAGGGAGGGAGACTAATCCTCTGTGTGCACGACATAAGGAAGGATGCCCTCCATCTAAAAGCGTCCTCCTTCCTGCAGATCTGGTGCAGACGGTTGATGTGTGTGGTGGGAGACTGTGTCAAAGGCAGTGGAGAGGTCGAGAAGGATCAGGGCAGCTGCTTCTCTGTTGAGTAGGGTACGGGTGGAGTCTGTCTCAGTGATATGGGCTGTCCCGGTGCTTTGATTGGCTCTGAATCCAGATTGGGAGGGGTCTAGGAGGTTGTTTCTCTCCAGGTGTTCGGTGAGTTGGAGGTTGATGGCCTTCTCCAGGACTTTGGCAGGCAGTGGGAGCACCGAGATGCGGCGATAGTTCTGGAGGTAGTTGATGTCTGTAATTGGTTTCATAGGTTTAAATCTTTTTATTAATATTTGATTTATGCATAAAACAGTGCCGCTACTGATGAACTAAATAGTTCATACATGTACAACAGGGCGCACAACGAAAAACCCCAACTCTCTCCCCTCCTGAATCCCCCCTGTGGCCCACCCCAACCCAGTCTCCGACTCAATCCCCCCCCGGGCAAACTTGGTGTGGAGCCAATGAAGCAGAATAGAAATTCCCCATATATTCTACCTGGTAATGTAGGTTAAGTGTTATCATGCGGGGCGCTATGAGTCGTAAAAGACTCAAATATTTGTGACAGCTAGGTTCCCGCATTTCTGTGCTAAGTAGGGAGAGGAATGGGTGCCAGAGATCCGCAAAGGTGGCACAGTCTCCCCAAGGGATATACGCTTCATGCCCAGTACATGCCACATTTTGTGTAACCGCCCCTGATAGGAATCCGATCTGTGCCCCAGTGTGATAGTATGTTTTGCAAGGCCGCGTCCAAGGCTATACTCATTTCTGACTTAGCACGATTTGTGGGGGAACGTGAGTGCGTTGGGCAGACCCAGGATGACATACGCCGGAAAGCATGGTATCTGTGTATCAGTGTTTGTTTATATCGTCAAGGATTTGTCCCCAGTAGTAGAAAGGGTGGGGCAGTCCCATAGTAGGTGCGTTAGCGTGCCTTCAGACCTGCCGTTTCTCCAGCAGTCTGATTTGCGGGTTGGGTTGCTTCAGTGTAGTCTAGGGGGTTTGAGGTACCAATATGCAGTAATCTTGTTCTACGTTTCAATGCTGGCAAGGACCTGCTCACTGGAGCCACGCTGTGGCCTCTATTAAATCGGTCCTGGGAGAGGCGCTGAGGAGGCAGGAAGCATGAGCGGGAAACAGGCGCGGGGTAAAACGGCGGCAGGAAAACTGGTGAGGGCGCAGCCTGGGACACTGAAGACCGGAGTACTTTTGCAAGCAGGCAGGAGGGATATGCTGTCTGGTGAAGACTGTCTCGTAGGAGCAGCCTGCCTGTCGGTGAGGAGCAACTGAGTGAGGAACATATGTCTGGCATATGTCTAACTGCTGATTTTTCACATTCACGGTGTACTTAATGTACAGCAGTGCTTGCCAAAAGCACCAGTCTGATATTTTGATGCCCATGAGGGGGTCATGCAGTGAGCCCCAACCTGTACAATGCCCAGGGCTTTAAGTGGGGGGTCTGCAGTTTTTTTTGGGGGGGCCTCGAAACGGGTCTCTAGGGGGCTCTATTTTCGGGCCTCAAAGGTAGGGTGATCAGACGTCCTGGTTTTTGTTGGTGTTTCGGGTGAGCATGCCCGTGCCCTGCTTAAGGCGTGACGTCATTGTAGTAGGAAGGGAAATCTTTTGAAGAGACACTTTCTCTTGGGATTTCTCTTCCCTTTGAACACGCAGCGCCACCTACGTCATCGTGCCAGCCATCGGCACAACAGCTGGTTAGAACCGGCACGACTCTGCTTTTACAGCCTGCAGCAAGATTTCTCCAGCAACCAGTGTGACCCTGCTCTGCCTTAAAGCAAGCGAGGGAAGAGGGTCTACAACATAATCCAGCAGCAGTGAAAAGGAAACACCTTCATGACGCCTCTCCAGCCCTGCCAGCACCGTCGGGACCCTGCCTCCGCATCAGAGCTGCCTCAGCCAGGATCCTTCTGAAGCCACACAAGACTTGCCCTCCCAGCCTGCAAGCCCGCAACGTGAGTATTTTAATGGGCTGTTTTTTTAATCCCCTTCCCCGCAGCTTTCTCATTCCGCTGCAAAGCGCCATTCATCTTTTTCAAAGCACTCACTGCCAATGCTGACTTTTTCTGTTTATTGATTTATATATGTGGTGGTAAAGCACCCCCATAGAAAGCACTGCGTATGCATAGAAAAGATTGAACAGCCCTCCGAAGGGAAATCAAGGCAAATATTGAGCGCCACTGGTTCCCCCGAATTCGAAAAGATTGTTACAATGGAGAATTTTGGTTTTGCTTGTGGCTGCATTGAAAATGTTCAGGCACAATTCAGAAGTAGATATCTCAAATCAATAGTAAAGCCAACCCAGACGGACCCCTCCGAGTTTAATTTTAATCTACTTTCACATTGCTCTGCTCTTCCAATGTTTACTAACACTGATGTAATTAAGTCCTGTGTGACACTCTACACCGGCGGTTCACATAGTACGGCCCGCGGGCCACTTGCGGCCCGCCAGACCTTCCCTTGCGGCCCCCATGGAAAACAGCAGTCAGGGACTCGGCGCCATTACTGCTGTTGTAATTCCTCGGTGGCCGCATTTGCCGAGAAAAGTTCAAAGGGGCATGCGCAGACAAGTAGTGTCTTGCATGCTCACCTGCGGCCCCCGCCCTCATCTGCCACTGTGAGGTCATAGGCTTGCGTCACGGCAGGTGAGGCTTTTAAAAGAAGGGACGCAAGTTGCTGCCTTTATTTGCCTTTATTTATTGTGAGTGGTTTTTCATATTAATTTAAGTGAATGCGACAGTAGATGGCACTAATGCCGCATTCTGTGACCAATTGTGAGTTAATCGGCAGCTTAAATTGACTTTTTATGCGAGTTTGTTCTCCCAGAGTTAACAGGCAGGGCGTTTAGGGGGCCAGGTGCTTCAAAGCAGGTGCTGAGACGGGTAGCTATCGGGGGCTCCATTTTTGCCTGCTCAGAAAGCCTTTGTCAGTTCAAATCGACATTCTTTGTCTCATCATTTCAGACCTGAAGCATTTTCAATATTATATACAACAAAGCCATAGTTTTTGCTTATTTATCTTATGCAACTAACAACCACTTGGGTCTCCATTTTCGTCCTTCGATAAATCTCAACTCAACAGCAGCACAAAGCATTTGATGTAATTCCAAATCGGGTGGGACACTATGCTAAGCACAGATTTTTGTTTACATGTTTTTAAGCCATGCCCTTAACTTTATTGGTCATGGCCCTTTGAGAGAACCCCCAGGTTTTTGATCCCACTAAAAGCCCTGTAACCAGGCGATCTATGTCAGTTATGTGTATATATCGCCGTAAAAATCTATTTTTAGATTCAGTTGCGTGTCTGTTTATAGTAGAGAAATACTGTTATTTAGAGAATGAGACTTACTGACTGACCGAGAGACTGACTGACCGAGAGACTGACTGACCCACCGAGAGACTGACTGACCCACCGAGAGACTGACTGACTGACCCACCGAGAGACTGACTGACTGACCCACCGAGAGACTGACTGACTGACCCACCGAGAGACTGACTGACTGACCCACCGAGAGACTGACTGACTGACCCACCGAGAGACTGACTGACTGACCCACCGAGAGACTGACTGGCTGGCAAAAAGGTAGGTCTGCTGAAGAAAATTGTTGTGAGAAACCCCAGCAAAATACACCGAGAATATCTTCAAGGGTTTTGGGAAATCCTGCAATAGATTTCGAAGTAATGTAAATATTTTTTACTTGTTTTTTAAAGTGTTTGGTATTTTATGGCCTATACTTAATAACTATACCTTTTTCCTATTTTATTATCCTTTGCTGGATGCGACTTCATGATTTTCTTAAGCACACAATGCTAGTTATCTTGATTTAGACCATGCCCCTACTCGGATAGGCCACACCCATTTACTAGAATTACCACGCCCCTTTTAGAGCCCCCCAGGGTTTTTTCCCCACTTAAAGCCCTGACACTGCCTGCTCTATTTCTTGCATACCAGGTTTGAAATACTCGTCTAACAATCTCCCGGACTGTAGGTTCCCAAATAGTCCAAAAAAGCTACTTATGCACTTAGAAACTGGTCACTTTTCCATAAATAGTTTTTTTAGTGTTTGTTTCAGAGGAAGTTGGTTAGATCATCTTCTGTCACTATGGCACCAGAATTGTAACGCGGGTAGGATAGTCAGCCTGTACAGAACCACTATTGTTCCCAACAATTAAGGGAAGGTCTCGCTTGTTCACCCTGCGTGTTTTGTCAAAACCTATTATGTTAGAATTTAGTACATTTTTGCTCTCCGGCTATGCTGTTCATGATATTTCAGACTTGACACTTTCGTTTATTTACTAGGTAAGTTTTTGTGACATTTGTTTGGACGATCAACAAGGTTTGCTGTGATGTAACCCTTATCATTGTTGAACCTTGTTTGTATAATAAGCTGACTACTTTGTTACTGTGACAATTTGTCAATGAAAGAAGAGATTCTCTCGCCATCTAAGCTAGTTGTTTGTCTCTAAGAAATAAATGTTTTTAATCTTCATTGGTAGCGTGGCATTGCAGAATCACTGCTATAAAAAGAGGGCATGTGGAATTGTCAACACCAAAGCAGGATGGATTTAGTCTTATTGAGTAGTATAACTACTTAGGAGGCTTATTCATTATTTTAGGACCCATAATCATGACAAGGACCACTTACTTAATGTAGTGGTAAGTGTGATATTCTTTTCTACTGGTTGCATAGGTATTGCTCCTTTTGCAGTTGTGCAGACTATACATGTTTGTGTAAAAACTGTTACATTTTTACTGAAACATTTTTTGGCTTAAGTATTTTTAAACAATACTAAGCCTTTATTGGATCCTTCATGTGGAGAATTCTCTGTATGTGACGCAGATTTAGAATGCTGATAAAATTTACCATGCCTAAACACAGAAGTGATTATGGAAATGTTTTTTTTTTTTTTTACATTTAGAATATGAAAATATCTTCTCCTTATTGAAGCATGTCCAAGGAAGTTTACAGATTCGACTGATATTCTTGCAGAATGTTATCAAAGAAGCTTCAAGGTATGTAATTTGCCATATAGAGCTTTGTTGCATTTTAACATTGGCTTTTCTCACCAGAGATTGCTCATCATAAGCATGAAGTTTATGCAAAGGTATTTTGAATGACGACACTAGGAGAAAGGTTTTAGAATAGTTGAAAGAAGAATCTAAATCCTTATGGATTCATTTTGATTTGCAGATTCATAGACTCATGAAATATCCTCAAGGTTCTGTCTGATTTAAACTAATTTAAACAGTAGTGATAATTCCCTGGCGTCTGCCCAGACATCTTCGACCCTGTTAGAAGTGATCATGTTCAAATTCAAAAGAATCCTTCAAATTATAAAGGTTCCTGCACACTGACAATACTGTTAGTTTCAGTTTTTTCTATGCCAGTAACTTCAGAACTTTGTGTGGGTATCTCGAATTTTTAACAAGTTCTATCTTTTTTCTAGTAATAGGTCTTTCCAAATTTTCAGTGTATAAGTGATTACCAGACTTGCCAGGATTTGTATAGTGGGTTCCATAAATATCCAGCCTAAAGCTCATATTTGGGAGACTCAAATACCTGCGTGAAGCAACGCAGAAACCTAGTACTGTCCCGTAACAGATTTTGCTTTGACCATCTTTAGCGGGAATCTTTTGTTACTTTCATGTCTGTCTGTGTCTGTTCCTTTCATCTTTGAATCATTTCCAATTGTGAGTATGGGTGATGGCAAAGAAGGTATCTAGTAGAAAAACTCCAAACTTGCGTGTGAAATCTGTTTTTATTCATTGACTGTTCATTCATTCAACTCTCTTCTGTTAAAGTAAGACGATAGAAAAACAAATTTATCTCAGGAAGAAAATGTTGTCTTTTGACTTCAGATATTGACGTTGTATGTAAAACCTCCCTTTTATCCTCATGACTCATACATTCCTTGTAACTGATTCAAGGTGAAATATATTTATGTTGAGAAGATGGATGCTGGCATCTGAATTAGTTCTTGAATTGAATGACGGATAGTGGACTTTGTCTTCTTACAGTACCCAATTGACCCCAAGTCCATTTTATTTTCTGGTCTGCCAGTGGTTTTAATGGCTGTGATAAACTTTTGTAAGTGCTGACTGTCGCAGTATGTTTTTTTCACTATATTGCCACACCATTGTGCTCTATGTAACCGTAGGAGAGTAGGATCTGCACTTATGTTGCCCCCACTTTTTTTCTGATGTATACACTGGTTTCTGGCTATAGTCCGGCTGGGTCCCTGCTAATCAGGGCCCCAGTCTCTCTGTTCTCTCTAAACGACTTTAGATGCACTAGTGATTGGTTACTGTGGTGCCTTATGAGCCCCTAGTATATGGTACCTTAGGTACTAAGGGCATAGGTACTTTACAGGCCTACCAGGAGCTGAAGCGTGTATTATGCCACACCTGGGAAGAAGACTAAATCTGACACCTCAGGCCTGCTACTGCAGCCTGGGTGAGGTAGTGTTAGCACTCCTCACAGAGGTATAGGTTCCTATATCTCACCATACACACACATATAAGCCACCCCTATGGCAGGCCCTGTCAATCCTGAGGGCAGGGTGCTTGGTTTACAATGTGAGGGGGTGCCTCTGCCTGAGCAGGGCCCCTCTGCAGCTGGCAGGGTCTATTCCCTGTAGCTGTTTGTGGGTGCGGTTAAACCATATTCTCAAGTGCATTATAGCCTCCCGGTTAATGCTAACTTTGGAATGACTGCATCAAAACATGTTGTGTTTGGTGTCAAACAACTTGGACTCGTACCCCCACACCAGTAAGGGGTGTGGGAGTATGATCCCACCCTTCTAGAGGGGATGACATGTACCTACTGTGGTAACACGGTAGAAATCTGAAAGAGCCCTGGCATCACAAAATGGATGCCACCAGCACAAACACTGGGCTGCCCTCCTGCTGCTGACCGAAACTCACAATGGAGGAAGCCCAACAATAGGCATCCTGTCACAGGGAGGTGTCACCACCTTCCAGACAAGATTTAGTGTATTGGAGCTGGGTGGGTGCACTCCTAGAGTGCTTTGAAGTCCTGCACTGGGGGAGCAGTAGGCCCCTCTGTGCATATGCCAGCTCAAACCGGTTCAGGGGCTACCAGCCCCTGCTCTGGCGCAAAAAACTGGACAAAGGGAAGTGGGTGTGACCACCCACCCCCCTGACCCACTTAGAGGAGTGGTCATAGAGCAAGTCCCTCCCTTTCTTTTACTATAAGATAGGAAAACCTTGCCATTGCAAGTTAGATAACGCTGGACGAATCTTTACAAGAAGAATCCTGGCCCTTCGACGTTCCACTACCTTTGGAAGAATCTCCCTTGGAGTCAAGGAGTGACTCCCCTGCTTGGCAGGCACCACAACTTGAACCAACGGTCGCAAACTTAACTGCTCCTGCCGGAGTCAGAAGTCCCTGCAGCCCCAAAAGCGGATTTCCTGACCCCTCGTCGGCCATTTTGAGTCCCCAGCAAACCTGTGGCGTCTGGGTCCCACGAGTGACGAGGAACTGCAATACCTGGGAACCATGCACTATTGTCGAGTGCAACCCCTTCACGACATTCAATGAACTTGTGCTTTGGACCATTTGTGGCCCAAGCCTCCAGCAGGTTTTACAGCGAAAATCAGAGGCCTACCCCGTCCCGAGTGACCGTGGGCTCCTGTGAAGCATTTCCTCAAGAGGCGTCTTCGCGATCCCTTGCCCGTTGGCTTGTGGGTCCCCCGAAGACTTTCCAATCGACTAAAAGGGCTCCCCTGGTTGCCCCAGGCCTGCCCTCACTCACCCTCGCTGGGTGAGTCCCTCAGACTTTGCTGGTCTGCACCATCGACTTTCTTCACTCTACACGAGACTTGCTGTTGCCAAGGCTTGTTGGCTCCAATCTGGTTGCCGACACCGCAGTCCGCTGCAGACGTCGTGGGACACTCCAAATCCAGCTGCTGGTCATCGTCGATCCCTCCTGGACCTCGTGAGCAAAGAGTCAAAACACCATCGACGACCTGAAATCACCCGACATCCGTGGGCATCCATCTTCCTGGCCCCGGGTCACTGGCAAGTGACTGTGAACACTGTCCCTTCAATTTTCAGGTCTTCTACATCTTGAATCCAGCCTTGGATTCCACCGGACACTTCTTCAGTCGCCGCAAGCAGCAAGTCGTCTTTGGTCTCCATAGAAAACAGCGACGCGACCCGACACCAAAAGACACCTATGCACCCGGCTTCCCTGGGTGACGTAACTCGTGCACTCCGGTGCCCTAGTGTGTGTTGGCCCTCAAATTACTTACCTTGTAAGTGGCTTGCTTGTAGACTTCCTCGAAGTACCCTAAAACTTTAGAAATCAAACCGCGGCTTTCTCCATTGTAATCAATAGGGAACCCGCGGCTGTGTTCTCACACTGCATGCGTCTCCCGTGGGTCTGTTACTTACCTGCTTTCACTGCAGTCGTGAAGCCCCAGCGATTCTACAGGCCCTAGGCCTTGTCATTCTGCAAGTCGACTTTTCTAAACCTCTTTTTTAGTATATGGTCTGGTACGCCCCTAGGGCCCGAGCCATATTTGTGCTTAACTTATTGTGAAACGTTGATATTTGAATGTGTTCCTGGCTTCTAATCTCATAAAGAGATTAGTAGAGTGTGTCTAGAAATAAATACATATATATTTGATATATATACCTGTGTGGTGTCCTTTCATTTGGTAATTAAAGAGATTATAAGGTAAAACAAGCTGCTTTACATTCCTCTGAGAC
Organism: Triturus cristatus; assembly: GCF_964204655.1. Taxonomy (NCBI): domain Eukaryota; kingdom Metazoa; phylum Chordata; class Amphibia; order Caudata; family Salamandridae; genus Triturus; species Triturus cristatus. The sequence goes on from NC_140591.1 coordinate 405,941,671, forward strand.
TTAGCCTGAAGGCTGCTCTCCACAGCTACCACTAGGATAGCTTTCTTTAAAAGGTTGTCTTAAACCTATCTACCATAAGAGTCGAATTGGACTGGTGCAAGGTGGCCACTATAACTAGTGACCAGCATATGCCAGGCCAACGTCTCACAGTAACATTCCCCAATAACATCAAAATAGGTTTCCACTCTATTTATGGTTTCTAGCTTTTTTTCTTTTTCAAATCGTGCACCATTTTTGCACCTTTCTTTGTACAGGGAATTAGCTCAGTTCAGGTTTTTGATCATCTGTTCATATTATCTAATCATTTATTTTTATAGAATGCTGTGCATGGCAGCTTGTACTGAGCATTTTTTCAGGTTAAGTAGATGTTGTGAATACTTGGTTGTAAAGCAGCTTTCTTTTTCTTGATGCCACCAGGGCATGATTTTCAAAAAGAACAGTCTAATATGTATCTTAACAACGATTTCTGTCATAAAGATGTTCTATTTTGGGATGAGGTGGTGGCAAAGCTGCTGCTGACCACTTTGTATCAGAACAAGCTAAAAGGGTTGTTCTGAAGATGCTCCTTTGACGTTTGGTAAGATCATTTATTAAATAAGTTTAAGGGCACAGTTAACAAAACGGGTGGTTTAAACTCTTGTATTGCTGAATTATGATATATCACAATGTTTTCTGCAATATGGTAGTTTAGAAATCACAAATTACTATTGTGGGGATTCTGATGGTTGCATAGCTATGCAAATGGTCCTAATTATCAATCTTTTAACTAATCTTATTTTGCCCATGTCATGCCTTTTCATTGTTCATAGTACCCTGTGCTCTGTCTTCGAGACTTATCTGTCATGCGGGCTTCAGTAAAATCAATAGGCATCAAATATCTCTGCCTATGACTGAGATTCCAGAACACCGTAATATAAACATTAAAAAATAAAAATCGCAGTAATTGTGTCTTTACTAATTGAAAAAAAAAAGTGCTTGTTTGCCAATCCCTTATTAAAACAAGTGTTTGCAAAGCCAAAAGGATCTCACTCGTGACCCCCAGGGCCATAGCCGGTTGGCTTGGTCAATGATTTGCAAATGTGTTCTTTTTTTAGCACATATACAAAATTTCGTCCCCATACGTTCTGCTTAATCCCTTTTTAGCCATCCTTCTATCTTTGCAGGTATTACTAGCAGTGGCGGCCGGCACACATCTAGAGTGGCGGGATGGGAGAGTAAGGGGGTCATAAAAAAACAAAATACACTTACCTCCTGCTGCATCTCGCCCACGTCGTCTCTCAGTTGGGCTTAAGTCAACAAACAGGAAGCAAATCCAGGCTCCCCTGAGCCAATCACAATGCTGCAATGCAGCGGTGTGATTGGTCTGAGCGCCGGGGTTTGGTGCTCAGACTGGGACTTGGGGCCTGGGAATGTTCTCCACCCAGGCTGTAATGCAGCCCTGGTGGTGACCATGCTAAGTGTGCATGACTGATTGACCGGCCCGAGAGGGCCTGTCAAAGCTTCATGCGCACTTCAGTGTGCCCACTACTCATCCCCTGCTCTGCCAGCAGAGCAGTCCCACCCCGCCTTTGAACCAGGACAAAATAAAATAACAGCAAGTTATTATCATTTTATTTTTCCTTTCTTTCACTGCTTCAAAGCAGTGGAGTAACACTCCTCCACCTTAGCGGGGGAGCCGCCACTGATTTACTAGCGTTTCTCTATGCGTTCCTAGAGCAATTTCTGGCAAAGATATCAATTCTTCTGCTCTAGATGCATTTTACCACAAATTTCTCACTTTGTTTATACTCCTTTCAAGCTTCAGATTGATCTGGGTTACTTCTACCTAGCAATGTCTCTGCAGTGCTGCCATGTGGTGTCACATAGCTCCAGACATGTCACCAAAGTATATTATGTTCCAACCTGCGCGTTGAAATTGGTTGCCTTTTTAATGTTCCTCATCAAGGCGGGCTGAAGCTTGTTTTCTCGCTCAAGGTCTTACCTAAAAATTCCTCAACTCAGAGTAGGTGAAATTTCTCCACAAAGGGCCTCAGGATGTAAGCCTTGCAGGCAGTGCCTCAAGATGATTTCCCTTTCAGACACCCTCCATGACTACGTGTTGTCTGGGGTCAGGACAAGACGCTGCAGCCTTCAACTCTTGCTCATCCATTTCCCAAACGCCTTTACAAAGCAGGAGGCTACGATATTAGCTCTTCGGCATGACGTCCGAGCTGGCTCACTCTCCCAAAGAAGTTATTTTCCATGGAACTTTCTCCTAAAGGGACTTCCAACAACAACAAAATGCCATTGGAAGGTGTAGTAGTCTACCTCAAGGAAGCTGTCCCAAGTCTCAAAGTTGCATTCTTCCTTGATGACTAGAGACCCCTCACTTCAGTCCCTAAGAAGACGAGAAAAGAGTTTGCCGGTCCTTCAGCAGACCACACAGAAATTGAGGCGGTTTATGATTGCTCCACAACCTCTTGGCTACTTCCCACGGTGGCGTCGTTCTTGTGGGCTTGGTGAGTTGGCCAGTTGGCCAGATGTGACTCAGATGCCTCCTGAAGTCATGCTGCCAGCTTTGGCCCCGGTGCCTATGGCAAAGGCGAAAAAATTTCCAGGCACCAAACCCATTTTCTCTCTGACCTTTCTTCAGTGCTGATTTCAAATCCTACTAAGATGCTGGCCAAGGGGTAGATATGGGAAGTAACACCTATCTGGCAAAGGAGCAAGTCAAAGCTAGTTTCAATGATGAACCCTTTTGTGAACACCTGCTCAAGGCACAAATGTTTACTCTTTTGGAGGAAATGTTCGATTCAGATGCCTTTGCTTTGGAAGATCAGGACTATGGCCAGAGAAAGGATTACGGTTTCCGTTTTTTAAATAAAGAGATAACCAGTAAAACACCACAAAAAGTCATATTTGCTTTTCAATATGAACCAAAAAACACAGGATTTGGCTGCCCTTTTACTGGCTTGGTGCAATCTGGTTTCAAACTCTTTAAGTGTGTCCCCTAACTCTAAGCTGTTGTCTGTGATCGATGTTCCCACTCAGGCCATATGACCTTGTGACTATCTTCAAGGTCCTTGGAGCCCTGCCCCGCTTAATTCCTGTTTTGGTAGCCTGGGTCATCTCATGTGGCTAAAGCTCACTGGTCACTTCATGTTTTGTAGTGGCTAGCAGGTTCACAACTGAGCTATGAGCAAGATATGTATGACGCAAACAAGAGTAAACAACATACCACAGATTTTTACAGTTTTTGAAAGCATTGTAAAACACACAAACACTGGAATTGATAACAAATAGAAACTGAAAACAGGAGAGCCTAATAATGACTTAAAAGCGGATCACTTCCTGCCACCTTGCATTACTGCTGCTGACCTCTACTTGGATTTAAAGCCCATGTCCTAGATACTTCCCCAGATGTTGACATTTCCTACCTCCATGGCCCTGGTTCAGAAGAGATATCTTTTATAAGTCATTTGGAAAGCAACAAGCCTTCAAATTGATTTTATCCTTTGCAAGATAACTGAACCCTTGCCCCCATTTAATCAGGCTTTCCTGCACCCTATCTTGAATGCATGAAAGGAATCCTCTTTGGGCTCAGCAGTCCACAGGGAGATGGCCACATGCCATAGACCTATTCATCTTTTGTTACTCAAATAGTCATAGAGTTAGAATCCCAGTGTAATTTTTTTGGCTCCTTAAATCGAAGAAAATTAGTAACTTGTGCTTCAAATCTTTAGCCACCGGCAGTTTTGACCTAATGCATGGCTAATGCCAGATGCATTTTAACTGATACATCCATGCCTTAAGAGAACTGACTAAACTTAAACATATCAACCCACCAGACTATATGAAATAGTCTTTCGCTTACTTTGAGATTGATGGCCTGGATGCCTCTAAACCAATCGTAAAGTGTGCTCTAGATTATGCAGACACTGTTGCTCAACCTATAGATACAGCTGACGCACTGCATCAGTATGCTTGGGTGCATTCCACTGGATTTTCTAGAGCCGACCAGATTAAGTTCATGGACATGCCTTTTAATGGTGTGAGGAAGTTCTGAGAGAAGGCAGACTTCTTCCTAGAACACTTCAAGAAAAGCAGGACTACTGCTCACATACTCTGTCTGGCCTCCCCTGCAGGGCAGTTCCACCAAAAGTATTGAAAGTTCCCTTCATTATTCAAGGGCTAGCTTGGCAAAGGCAGCCATCTCAGTGTGTTCAAACTCTGCCATAACAATAGGACTGCTTTCAGTGCAGGGGTGTCTTTGGGGAATGTCACATACTGCAGCTGCTGATTTAGTCCCCATCATCCTCTTGAGACTTTCTGCTCCTAAACCCCTGTTACCCCTCTTCTTATTACCTCACCTTCCTGTGGGATGGAGTGTCTCCCATTTTGCCACTTGTTGAAATTAAACCAAAATGGATACAGCTGATCCGGCAGGGCCACTCTCTTCCTTTCCTATCCTCCCCTCCAGACCACCTCCCTTCCTTCAGAGTGTGCGCACTGCTGACTCACCTCGATTAAAGAGGCAAAAGTCCTTGCCTTCTTGAATGAAGGTACAAGGGAGCACAGGAGCCTGATAGCTAGCCTTGATTGCCTCCTTCTGAAACTCTGTGTAACAGGACTAATTCAAAATGCTTCCCCTATCCATGTCATGCTGACCTTGATATCTGGAGAATAGTTGGTGTTCATGGACTTCAAGGACGCCTACTTGCAATGCTTTATGCCCACTGGTGCTACTTTAGGTTTGTGGTCCTTATTTTCGGACTGACAACAGCGTCATGTGTCTTTACGAAGGTGGGGGTGGCAGCTTCCTGGCAGCAATCTGTAGTCCAAGTATTTCCATACTTGAGTGACTGGCTGGTGAAAGCTTATTGCCCAGCACTACTCCATTGGATGATGACACCCCCAGGACTTCTGCTTTACCATAAACTTCCAGAATGCTCACTTCAATCCTACGCAGAGGCTGACCCTATTCAAACAGTGCTTGGTACAACTCTTATGCAGACCCTTTCTTCTCTACAGAGGATCATGGCTATTCAGACGGTGATTTTGTTGTGTCTGAATCAAACTCTGATCCCAGTCCTGCTGGTCTTGCACCAGTTAGGCCTCATGACCTTGTGCATTGTGTTGGTATTTCACACCAGGTGGCAGGTGATGGCCCTTCACTTGTGTCTTGAGGAGGCAGTGGCTGTCACACCAAGTAAGTCTCTTGGATCAGGTGTGAATCTGCAGGTCACTGAATCAGGATCTGCAATGGTGTATGGACTCCTTCAACCTTCTGATGGGTCTTCCCATTCAGCTCTCTGCAAACTCAGGCTACTGGGGTCACAAATGCCTTCTCGCTGGGATGGGGTGCCAATCTGGGCGACATGACAGCACAGGGCCTCTGGTCCATTTTAGAGTAGCCCCTACGTCTAAATGTGCTTGAGCTCTGGGTATTCCATCTTTGCCTGAAGGCATTTCTCCCTTCCTTCTAGGGAAGCAATATCCAGATTATGTTGGACAACCACTACTATCTACTAGGCCAACAGAGTAGTGTCCGGTTGTGACCCCTATGTTTGAACATCAATTCACCACTGAATATGGGCATTGCAGTGAGGAGTCTGGCCAGTGGAGTGGCTATGTGCGCATGAGGCACTATTATGAAGTCCATTTGGATTTTGCTGGTTAATATCCTGTGTGCTCTCCATTATTGATCTAGCGCTGTCTATTGAGACTGTTCCCAGTTTGTTTTAAGTGGTGGCGACCCTCTCCTTCCATAAAACCCAACTAATGAGCTCTGGGCAAATTTAGATTTTGACATCTGCTTGTGTCCTCTCTTACTTGTGAAATCACACGTCATCAAAAGGAGTTCATGGTAAAGATCTAGTCTCTTATCACTCCATTTATCTGGTTCTTGCTTTTCCCAATGACATTAGACAGCAAAGTAACCTGGATTTTTGTGGTAATGCCACGGTACCGCCCTTTCCTACATGACGGTGTTAAGGAGATGTATCTTTCTGCTGCATTTTAAAATAGTGAAAATATTCTTGCCACAGAAATTGAATAATGAAGCTGTAGATTTGCGTGTGATAAAACTAGTACTCATGCTAACATCTAACCATTAAATTATGAATATTTTCTACCAGTTTGATGTCAAATGTTTAGTTTCCCTTTTATATGGTATTGTCTAGAAAAAGTCCATTCTGTAGAAAATCACTTATAACATTAGCATATGTATCTTATCTGAAACTTTTAAACGTACTTTGTTTTCTTTTAGATTTAAAAAACGAGTGCTTATAGAACAGTTGGAAGGGTTTTTGGAAGAAATCCATCGGCAGCCCAACCAGGTGAACCACATTAACAGCATCTAGAAGAGCCACTGAAAGGACCACGTTAGCCCACTACTGTAATTGTTGTGCACATTGTACAGGGACTGTTGTGCTGCTCTAAAATTAAGATCTCTACCAAGAAAGAAAAAAAATAGAAAATGTAGTATGGCAAGAGGTATAAATAATATTCTTCCTTTTTGATAATGTAAAAAGTATAACTATAAAGCTATTTAACAACTAAGTGAAAGTTTTAGAAGATGTTTCTTGTCATTGACTGAGTTTGTCAGTTTCCCTCAGGTTCTATTTTCTTAACCAGACCTTTAATGTTCACCTATATTCAGGTTGAACTTTGCCAAAAAGTGATTTACAGTAAAGCACAATGGCAATGTTTTGTATATAGTTATTTTTGAAAATGTTGTAAGTTGTACAGATGTATTTTGAAAAAAATATTTAAACAGAGGCACTTTTGTTATTCCATCAATAAAAATCTCTATTTTATATTTTCCTGCAGCAATCCATACTCATTGACCATTTTGTTTACTTTTCATATGAAATTGGCCGATCTGGCAAATGTTCATTCTGCCAACTAAATGTTTTATGGTGTATAGGACAAAACAGACGTTGCTTTTCAGGTGCCACTGAACCTCAGTCAAGGAAATCCACAAGTGTCCTGTTTCCTCTGTAGGAGTTATACCTATTCCATCGGTCAACTAAGTGATGAAATATGTGCTATGTGTAATAACAATCGGTTGATATTGGCATCTTTATTTGTTGAGGTTTCAGTCTGGCAAAAAATGAATTCATGTGAACCATTCAGCTTGCTCTGTGAAAGGCTGAAATGCAACCAAATGTAGGTTTCACAAAGCACCTGTTAAGTTTAGTGAACAAGTGCCTCTAGGTATCAGAGGAAGTGGACTGTTTTCCAAAATCAATTTGTCAGCAGTCATGTGTGCTGTGACCAGTAGTTAAACAGATTTCTTGTAGTCGTTGGAGTCCTAGCCACTCTACCACCACATCCTCCAGTTTCTACTATAGGTCAGTTCCCCTGAACTCCTTTGGCCTGGCAGCCTACTGGGGTAATGAACTAGCCACCGTTCATTCCATGTAGTTTCTCAGTCTGACCACAGATTGATAGTCCCCTAAGAATTATCTACTATGACTTTACCATCCAAGTTCCATACATCCTTCCAAGCAAAGTAAGTTACCTGGAATTTCCAAGTAGTGATCTATGGTTGCAGTCTGCTCCATTAACCTGATTTTGTAACGGCCCTGTATGTCAGTGTTCACTTCCAGCTGGTGTACTGATTATGCGCTCTATTATGCTAGCCATTAATATTGCAGAGAAGTTTACTTGTCCCGGAATTCTTTTTACTGGTGGTGATGGTAAAAGCCTATCCCACCAAGTTTCTCTGTAGCAGCTTCTTTTCGGGGGACTGCTGTACGTGTACTTCCCGAGGCAGCTTGTGCATTGTTTAATTAGTAAGGCCTAGCAGGGACACCTTTTGATCCTAGACAACCCACAGCATGCTAATTTGTTACGCTGTGTAGTTGGTAAAATACTCATAATGCTAATTTTGTCAGATGAAATTCAAAATGGTTCATTTGTGTTGTGAGCCCAAACCTGTTGTTCTGTGTTGGCTCAGTGGTAAGACGATCACACCTCTGCGTGCCGCGTCCGTGTCATTGGTGTACATTCATCCTCATCATGATAGTGTGGCAAAGAATTGGATGTTGCTATGACTTGTTAGTGCGTCAGAAACTGAGCATCTGTGCAGTGCTGTAGTGCTGGAATGCTGGTTGATGTTACTGTGAGTTGTTTGTCCTCTTGGTAACATGGGTAAAAGTAATGTAGATTTTTGTCATTTTTTAAGCCACCCATTGGAGGTGTGAAATTCAGAATTATTATTCATTGTTAGTTCATTCGTTCCTTAACCATAGAAACACACTTCCTGACATTGTTATAACTTCTCTTAGTGCTGCTCCATGTTCAATAAGGCTGGCCCTCTTTAGCCCCATGTCTAGAAAGGTTACAAGAGTATGCCTGGTGCCAACCAGTGCCATCTTTTCCATGCATCAGTGTGGTCTGGAGTGCTCCCTCAGTATCTCACAGACAGATTCCTCCACTATGACAGCAACTATGTCAACTGTCTCCTCTAAGGACTTCAGGCTTCAAGCCTTGCAGCAGGTCCTCTGCAAAGATGTCTTCTTCAGACCCCCATGAATACTGTAGGAGGTACCTGAGGTTAGAACATGGTAACGCATGTGACTTTTGTGCCTTTTTTTTCCCTGAGGGAAGTGGCCCTGTTCTCTGGAGTGTTCAGGAATTCAATGTCATTCTGCATCACCAGCCTCTTTCTTGATGTTTGGCAAGATCTCTGGACCTAAGAAGTGAACACTGTAGTTTTCAGACCTAAGGCTGACCCCATGAAGAGCGAGGCCTTGTGACTAGGGAAATAACTTTTTCAGGATATCTCCGCACCCCCTATTTGAGTTACTGCTCAAGGGGCGGTCAGGTTCATTCCTTTAGCCAGCTTCGAGGCCCAACAGGCTCCAGCACCTACTGTGAAGTTGAGACCGAGCACTGCGCTTCCTCCGCTCGTGTTGGCCCTTTAGCACCAATCTCAAAGCCAACAAGCACTTACAATGCAATTGGTCTCGCATTTGCGACAGTTTGTTATTGGCATTGTAAATGACAATGCCTTTTATTTATCTGTTTTGATAACTCATAAATAAAAGTGCCTATAGCTCAAACGCTTGTATATGCGAGACCTATTTAATTTCAAAGTAGCGGCCTCCATTGTCCCTGTCTGCTTGGAAAGTGAAAGTACGCATGCGGCGCTGAATGTTGCAGGAAAGCATGTCGTGCCTGCAGTAGGAGAAACTCATTAGAGAAAATAGTGTAACAGAAGTAAAAGGGCCAGTCCTCATCGGAGGTTACAAATGAAGACCAGGTGGTACTAACAAGCCTATTAACGAATCGGAAGCCAGCATTTACAAAGGACAATAACTCGATCCAATGAAAAATATGGGCGGAAGTTCAAATCCATACAATAATACAGCATGCCTGCCCAGGCTCGACCTAAAAATTACAACGCCCAAGTAGCAGACTCTGGTGTCAGCCAATGAGTCAATAGGAGAAAACACCCATGTGATAAAGAAGGGCAGAGCAAATTTTAATGGCAAACTGTTGCGTGGCCCTAAAGGTTCATCCACTTGGACTTTTTTAGCTCCGATTTCTGTTTCATGCCTATGGAGGATAGGGACTGTAGTGGCAAGGAGGCAGGCTCTGGAAGCTGATCATCTCCTGCAACTTTTTTGTGAATAATTCTTTGATGATTTGACAACCATAACATTCGGCAGTAAGTTTAGTATTATAAATATCTGCATAATTGTTACTTTTTACCTATCGCAGGATTGTCACACTATACAGTGTTAATACTTTGTATATTACCTCACATGCTGTCTAGCTACATAAAAAAAGACTGAAGCTAATGTTGCCATTGTGCTGTTCACATTACAAGAAACACCCAGAACATGTAACATGTGGAAGAAATAACTGTGGGACCTTAACTGAGTGCTGTATTATGCCAGTGATTTATGTGTTGTGTGGAGGAAGAAATTGAAAATTTTGAAAACATTAGGAAGACCAGTGCTGCCGTTGGCAGAGGGGAAGCGCGGGGGAGGGGGCCGGTCCATCACACCAACTAGTTGTTGCATGTGCAATGTATGCCTTTCCCCATTCAGGAGCAGGCACCCATTAGTCTCAGCCACCGCCAGATCTTTCTTCCAATCCGGGAGGTTGGGTTTGACAGTGTCCCATCCCGGCACCATGCAATATCTCCAGTTCAGCCATGATACCAATACGCAAGTTGGTAAGCCATAGCTGGATGGGAAGTGATACCACTGACTTCCAACTCATGGCTATTCTGCGTTTGGCTATCACCAGCGCCAGGTCCAGAAACTTGTTTAGGGCCTTGCGAGCTGCCATGCGGGAGGTGATACCCAAAAGGAAATGCAGACCCTCTTCTTTCTTGCTGTCTCACACTCCCCCCTTTCCCTCCTTCATTCGCTGTCTACTTCCCCTGCTTATACCCCCTCTCCCCTTAATCCCTTCCCTTACGCTTATGTCCTTATTGTTAATCTCGACCTAACATGTAACTATTTAGCTATGTTCTAATAACTGTGTAACCTACGATGTAACCTGCAACTTTGTTCTGATACTCATGTAAAGCGCTCTGATACCTCCGGGTCTAGCCTGCGCTATATCAAACCTTTCAAATAAATACATCTCTGACAGCCCCAGATAGAACTGCTACTATCGCCATCCAATAAGATGTCATTTGTGGGCAGGACCATACCATATGGATGAAATTAGCTTCAGCATTGTTGTAGCGTGGACAGGTGTCTGGAGAGCTCTGGTACATCTGTGCAAGGCTGTGGGGCGTAAGGTATGTATGATGAAGATAATTGAACTGGGTATATTTAAGCCTGGCATTCATGGAGATTCATTTCGGAACCCCTAGACATTGCACCCACTGCTTATTGGTGAACGTGGTATAGAGAGCCTCCTCTCAATAAGCATCGAGCGTGATAAGAGGGACACCCCTGGACCCGCCTATGGATTGATGTAACCTTGTTATAGCGCGACGGCCAGTCCCAAGTGAAATTATGACATGGAGGATTCTGGATGTTTCTCGTTAATCATGTGTTTTACCACAGACTATATGTAAGTGTTGGATAAGCAAGGTGTACAGTAGTAAGAGCCCAGCGCGATCCCATAGAGGTCCACCAGGCTCTCAAATGTGCAAAGAATCTTGTCAGAGAAAAGACCGCCCCAAGAAGCAAGGTCCAGGCGGTTGCTTCTGGCATGGTACCTAGGATTTTACAACCAGGCATCACCCATAGGGGTAACTCAGGGGCGTAAGGTGGAAAGGGCCGCTACTTGAGCAAGTAAGTAGTCCAGCAAGAACAGGCTGTGGCTACAAGTATATTCCCTACCTTCTTCAGGATTGTACCCACTGAGCCCAATAGCCATTCCAACATCGTAGTCTGGTACGTCCCGGTCACCCAGTACACCCGTTGTCATATTTTGGCTGGCTTACCAGCACATTGGCCATTGTAGTTGTGCGGCCGCATTGTACAGTATCTCCCCATCACCCACCCCCCTCTTATTTCTTGCTGTCTCTCACCCCCCCTTTCCCTCCTTCATTCGCTCTCTACTTACCTTGCTTATACCCCCTCTCCCCTTAATCCCTCCCTTTACCTGCTTTTTCCCTTACGCTTATGTCCTTATTGTTTATCTCGACCTAACATGTAAGTATTTAGCTATGTTCTAATAACTGCGTAACCTTTGTAACAATGTAACCTGCAACTTTGGTCTGATACTCATGTAAAGCGCTCCGATACCTCCGGGTCTAGCCAGCGCTATATAAAAACTTTCAAATACATTTAAAAAAAAAAAAGAAGTCTTTATAATTCCGGGCACCCAGGCGTCCCTCCATCAGGGGAGCATATAATTTAGTAAGAAACACTTGTTTTCTACATTTACCCCACATTAAGGCAACTAAAAAATGCCCTTAAGTCCTGAAACTTTTTCGGGGGGATTAGAATGGGGAGAGCAGCAAAACAATATAACAATCTGGGTAGCCCCATGAGTTAGCTATGCGGCCCATAGGGGAAAGCGGTAGTGCAGTCCAGAATGATAAAGAGGACCTAGCGTTGGTCACCGCCCTACCCAAATTGCCATACAACAGGTCTTTTGGTGAGTGATATATCCGACTCCCAGATATTTAAAGGAGTTGCAAGACCATGGCAGTGGCGCAACCGGGACTGCCCTTACCTTCAGAGAAGACACAGGCTGAACTGATCCAGCAATTCTATAAGTTCCGGGAGTATAGCTGCGTCTTCCTGTAAATATACCAGTGCATCGTCTGCATACATAGATATTATGTGCCCGTAGTTATTTGTTTTATTCCCCAACTTGTAGTATGTTTGAGCGTGCAAGGGAGTGGCTCCATAGCCAGTGCAAAAATAATCGGGGATAGGGGGCAACCCTGTTGGGTGCCTCGTTCTATGGCAAAAGGGTCAAATGGTGGCTCCTGTTTATACCTGCACCACTGGAGCGTTGTATAGTAATGAGATCCATTTAATGAAACTTGGGCCCTTCCCAAACTTATTAAGCACCAACTTCAGATAACTGCATCCCAGGGTGTCAAACGTCTTCTCAATGTAGAGGGAGGCAACCTATGGGCGTGCACCTGTCTCATGTGCCCAGTCCATTAACATAAAAAGCCTACGCAGATTTAGGTAGGGGTTTCTTCTGGGTACAAACCAATTCAGGTCATGATGCCCCAGCGTTTGCACTACCGACATCAGTTTGTTGGCTAGGACACTTGCCTGAATTCAGATGGGATAGAGGTCAATAGAACCCCAAAAGCAATAGGTCCCTGTCCTTTTTGGGCAAGACCACCAACACCTCTTCCTTGAGGGACAGAGGCACCTCTCCCTTAGCATAAGCCTCAGTGTAAATTTGGAGCAGGTGGGGGGATCAGTTGCTCTTTATAAGAGTAGAATTCCAAGGGCCAACCATCCGATCCAGGGGTCTGCCCTGCGCCATCTGCTTAATGGCGTTGCATATCTCTGTTTCGGTAATGGATTCAAACTCCTCTTGCTGACTGGGCCTAATGCCTGATGGAGCGACCGCCCCCAAAAAAGACTGTTTTGTGGCAGGATCCTCACCTTGTGGGGCTTTGTAAGAGTAAGCATAATATAAGGGAAAGGTGGTGTTGATTAGTTCCAGCATATTAATGTCATGCCCCGTTCCATCCCTTATAGCCGTGCTTAGGTTACTAGGTGAGTCCGAACGAAGCAGCCACCCCAGTCGTCTACCAGCCTTGTCGCCCTCAGCGTGCCATCTAGCCGAGTATTCCCTGTGTTGGAGGGCTCCCAGCTTTTTGAGACTCGTTTTATGCGTTAGCCTGACCTGAACCAGAGGAGCCACAACTGGGGATAATTGTTTAAACCATTGTATGTCAGTCTCCAGGATACCAAGCTCCCTGCGAAGGGTTACATTTGTGCTGTAAATTGCTTTAATCATGTAACCATGGAGCACCACCTTAAACGCTTCCCACTCAACCCTGGCTCCTGAAGTATGGAACCCTCATTGTCCTGAAAGTAATAAGTGATGTCTGAGAGAGTAAAGCAGAGCTGGATGCCGCGGAGTGCCTCCAGGGATAAATGCCATGTTGGGATTGTATTTGATTGGGAAACAAGGAAACCCTACCCACAAGGAGCCTGGGTATTATGTGCTGTAAGGAAACAATAGCTCATGCGGATTAATACTTAACAATATGATATGTAATCTAAAATAAAGATCAAAAAAGAAAAGGGGATTACGAGAGATGTCAGAAGAAAAGGCAAAGCCATACACGTTAGGTCTTTTTTGTGAAGAATGTTCTTCGTTTATATTACTAGAATATTTACACAGGAAGTGGACATGAATTCACAATACAAATTGACATTTAACAAAAAAATTTACAAATTACAAATTAGTGTCCCAATGAAGAAAACCTAAACAGACAAATAACATAAAATGCGACATACAAACAAGGTTTCCATTTCTCTTTACAAAGGCAATCACAAACAATTAATAATTCAAATTAGCAACACTTAATTATTATAGGTGTTGATTTAGTGATTTGCCTATCGCGTCAACGGCGTTTCGACCCTATTCCAAGTTAAAGGGTCTCGTCAGGACTGTCTAATATAGGGACACCTTAACGTCCAGGACAGGTCTAGCATGTAAGTGTACAGTGACACCGTGCTCAAAGTGAAAGGATAAAATACTCACAGGTACCCAGCCGGGTGCCCTGTGAGAGAAGACTCACACGGAGGCAGTAGCCCACTGTTATTCAATACGCTTTTGGTTTTAGCGCGATGTAAGGGTCCTTCAATATACCACATCTATGGAAACTTCAGACTGCTGTGTAGCTGACGCCTCGTTTTGGAGAGTCCGGTCAACTCTCTTCCACCTTCCGGGTTTACGAATATCCCGAGAAGTGCTGCAGCAGGCAACCAAAGTCCTGTCCGCTTGGTACGATCACAGCGGTTGGTCGGGATAATGGGATACTTTAACCTGATTCGCTAAAGGATGCTGGGATTGTATGCTTACTTCTCCCCCAGTTCAATGGCAGTTGGAAAGGACAGTGATCTGAAAGTGTGTGCCCAAGGTATTCCACCCGCGACACCCTAGCAAGGTTGTCCCGCGAGCAGTAAACCAGATAAGTTGTAGAATTTGAATCATGTAGCCCTAAATAGAGTATTCCCTAGCATCCGATGCAGACCTCGCCAAGCGACCTGTACCTGAATGTCAGTGGCCCATTTCTGCAAATGTCGTACGAGAGATATCTACTGCGATCCTGGCATTGGAGGGCGGGAGCAGTCATTATTAACGTCCGGGGGGCAGCCTAAAGTACACCACCCCAATAACTTGGAGCTAATGTATTCTGTAACAGCGTTGGTGTCATGGATTGCAGAAAGACAACCTGGTTAGTGTTGGGGGCATAAAGCAATATTAATGAAAGTGGGAGACTATTAAGCAGTCCTTCCAGTACATCGGAATGGTCTTCCGGGTCAATTTGAGTGTGTAAGACCTCTAGAGGTACCGCTGGAGCCACCTAGATCCACACAACTGTATGAGATGGTTCCCATCAACACCCCTGTCCAACGTCTGCACATAGATTCTAGTGTTTGTGACGTAAGATGAGTCTCCTGGAGGAGTACACTTTGGATCTTACATCTGCAGAGGTATTGGTAAACATGATAATGTTTAGCGTAACCGGCCAGGCCATGAACATTCCAGGTCAGTTACAAAACTGAGGATTCCTGCGTGTTAAGAGCCATTACATTGTATAGAAGGCTGCTCCCCAACACCAGCCCACCCAGCATCCTCCAGCCTCCCCACACACCCAGCATATCACATCCTCAACTAGAAGAAAAGAGCATTCCACATTGCGAATAGCATAGAAATAACAATATCCGATAGAGACTTCTAGCTGCAGATTCCTTACCTTTAAATTTCCCAGACGTCAGGCCGGATCTGGAAACTTTTGCTGAGCAGTAGCCCTTGCGTGCGTCATTGGGTGGCTTCATTCAGTTCCGCGTGAAGTCAGTAGCGTCGGTTATGACGTTGTGGTACCTATATAGGCACGCAGACGTCAGTTCTTTTCTTTCTGCGCCATTTAAGCACCAATCCGGTAAGAGCTACCCCTCTGTCACTTTTTGACAAGTCTTTTCACTGCTTTTTGTCATTTTAGAATTTTTTTTCCATTGTGTGCGAGGATGTCTTCGAGGAAGATAGGATGTAAGCCGTGCATCCTCGCCCAAGGTCTGTTACCGACCCCCACCTTGTCTGCCTCTGGTGTCTAGAGCGCGACCACGATCCTGATTAATGCTCGGACAGTCTGGCTACGGCTATGAAGACCTTGCAGGAGCGGGCTTTGAAGCTCCTTGCGAGACTCCGCAGAGGTTCCGGGCCCAATCGAGAAAAAGGAGGCTTAAGTCTTCTTCGTCCCACTCGAGGTCTTCAGGACACTCTGGAATGAGGCACAAGAAGAAGTCCAAACTGACTTCATCTTCACCTCAAAAGTAATCCGTCAACGTAGGAGGTAAGGAGCACTGACTCTCTAGGCACGGTTTTGCGGAGCTGGAGTCAGGTTTGACTTTGCGCCTCCCTCCTTTTCCAGGATCCGGAGAGATCCCTGCTCAAATCAAATAATTCTACGAGGCCATGCGCTGGGTTTTTGAGCAGGCTGACTCCTCTGGTGAGCCCTAGGGACCTGCAGGGTCACAAGGGGCCCTTTCAGATTTGGTGCAGTCGGCTCGGGCCATGGCGCAAGTGGGGCCTCAAAGATCCGATCACAGATCTGGGCCGACACTGGTCGTGCCACCGCGACCTCCCACGGCGTCTGACTCTTAAGTTGGTGCCGCCGGTGCCCATCGACGGTACCAGCCCCATCCTTATCCCAGATGATGTCGCTCGACGCCGATTGAACCCAGGGGTTCTATGTTGTCGACTGAACACTTTTGAGGGTGTTCGGCTGGGGAGAGAAATGGGAGGGGTCTTTGGACATTTTGGAACACCAAGATGACGCTGTAGAGCAGTTGGGCTGGTATGGGGAACTTGGGGAAGCCAGTGTACTGGATACTCCTCTGGATACTGGCTTGCTCTCTCTGCCAACTTTGCTACAGAGGAGGGGGCATCTTATGTCATGGTGGTCAACAGGGAAGCCGAGGTCCTTGGACTGGATTTTCCCTCTGTGTAGGTCAGGACTAATCTCCTGACTAAAGTGCTTCTGCCTGGGGCTTCCACCTCAGAACCCCTTTTGCCCTGTAATAAAGCACTAACTGATGCTTTTCTAGGCACGTGGTCCAAGCCTAGCACAGGGGCTCCTGTGAATAGGACAATTGCACGCCGCCATCATCCAGCTCCGGGCGACCCAAAGTTCCTCAGCCAACACCCCACCCCAGAAAGTTTGGTGGTGCAGGCCTCTACATCACAGGGCGCGTTCCCTTCCGCTCCTCCGGATATGGACTCCAAGAGGCTGGATTCATTTGCTAAGTAAATGTTTTCTTCCTCCAGCCTGGCATTGCGGTCGGTAAATAACACATGCTTATTGGGCTGTTTCTCCCACTCCCTTTGGGAGACTGTTGCGCAAGTGCTTCCACAAGCCCAGGGCTGTGCTATCTCAGGCAGTTAAGTACGGGAGAGATGCAGCAAAATTCACAATAAGGTGTGGCCTTGATACAACTGATTTGCTGGGCAGATCAATGTCCACGACAGTGGCCTTGAGGCACCTCGCCTGGCTTACGACAATTGCTTCTCTGGTGATGTCCAGGCAAATTTAATGGACATGCCCTTTGATGAAACCCTTCTTTTTAGGGAAAAGGCAGAGTCAGTCCTAGTGAGGTTCATGCACTCTAGCTATGGCCAGATCCTTGAGCCTCTTTTCTACTCCTCGTGGCCAGCCTATCTTTCGCACCTTTGGGGCAACGGAAGACGTTTGCAGCTGCGTCAGCCCTATCACAGCTACTGTCCTACACAGGCTTTCCAAGCCATGCGGGAACGTGGACACAGTTCATTCCGGCCTAGGAATGGAAGCCAGAAGTCGGTGGCCACCATGCCCTCGGCAGCCGCAGCCTCCAAACACTCCTAGTCTGACTCTGCAAGACCACACCACTCCATGGTGGGAGAGTCCATCATCTTCCTCACTGGAGGTCCAGAACATCAAACAAAGAGGGCTATTCTCTGCCTTTCCTTTCTTTTCCTCCACCCATTCTGCCAAATCTGAGTGGCTGACTGAGGATCATTTAAAATTGCACCAGTAGGAAGTTACAGCTCTCTTGGCCAAGGGAGCTATAGAAAGGGTCCTGGTTTCTGAAGTAGGCAGTGGCTGTTATTCCAGCTACTTTCTGATTCTGAAGAACAAATGGTTGCAACCCATTTTAGGTCTTCAGACTGTCCATTTCTTCCTCAAGAAAGAGAAATTCAAGATTCACTCTAGCTCAGGTCTTGTCTGCCCTAGACCAAGAAGAATGGATGGTAGCGTTGGACCTACAGGATGCGTATTTTCATATCCCCATCCTGCTGAGCCATGGGTGTTACCTGCGGTTCAAGGTAGGCCGCAAGCACTTTCAGTGTACCGTGCTCCCCTTTGGCCTTACGAGTGCCCCTCGGGTGTTCACCAAGAGGATGGCGGTGGTCACAGCTCATCTGCGCAGGTTAGGGATGTCAGTCTTTCCCTACCTTGATGACTTGCTGTTGAAGGCGTCCTTGCCCCAGGCTTCCGTCTCCCACCTTCAGACTATGGCGAACGTCCTGCATTCGCTGGGGTTCTCTATAAACATGCTAAAGTCACACCTGACTCCTCCTCAGACACTCCCTTTCAGCGGAGCTGTTCTGGACACAGTGCAGTTTTGGGTCTATCCTCCCGAGCAGCGAGTCCAGGATACTTAGGTTCTGATTACAATGTTTAAGCTTCTATCATGGATTTCGGTGAGACTGACTGACGCTGTTGGGCCTCGGCCTCCTGTTGGTAAAGAATGCCTGGTGGCATATGCGGGCTCTGCAGTGGGACTTGAAGTTCCAGTGGGCACAGCATCGGGGAAAGCTCATCGATGTATTTCTGATCTTGGAAGGAACTGTGAAAAATCTGCAATAGTGGTTGATGAACCGCGATCAGTCAACAGCAGACCCCTCTCCCTTCCCCAATCAGATCTCAGTTGTGACAAATGCGTTACTTCTGGGAAGGGGTGGCCATATGGGAGAGGTGGAGAACAGGAGACACATCAGTTTGTTGGAGCTCCAAGCAATTCGATTAGCATTGAAAGCATTTCTTCCTTCTGTCAAGGGGAAGTTAGTGCAGTTGTTCACGAGCAACACCACTGCCATGTGGTACTGCAACAAGCAGGTCGGGGTGGGGTCATTGCCTCTCTGGACTTGGCTAAAACAGCAAGGCATAACCCTGGTGGTTCAACACCTGTCAGGTGCTCTGAACGCCAGGGTGGACAAACTCAGCTGTCGATGCCTAGCGGATAATGAATGGCGTCTCCAGTTGGAGGTGGTGTAGGGTCTCTTTCAGCAGTGGGTAGAAGCTTGGTTAGATTTGTTCGCCTCCGAAGGGAACGTGCAGTGTCAGCAATACTGTGTGCTGGAGTTTCCAAGGCACCTATTGCTCTGTGACTCCTTTTGTTGCGAGTGGAGCTCAGGACTGCTGTATGTCTTTCTGCCCAGGGTTCTGAAGATCAGGAGCGACCAGGCCAAAAGTCATCCTTGTGGCTCCGGACTGGGCGAGGAGAGTCTGGTATCCAGAGCTTTTGAAGATGAGCATTGATCCTGTGATCAGGCTGCCCCTTTGGGGAGGATCTTCTGTCGCAACAAGGATGTAACTGTATTTTGGCGGGCAGGCGTCCCTCCACTAAGACAGTATACGCCTGCCATTGGCAGAAATTTGTATTATACTGTGCAGAAAGGTCGATTGACCCTCTTTCTGCTTCTCTTTCTACTGTTCTTTTATTCATTCTAACCCTTGTCCAACAGGGCTCTGCTTTGGAAACTCTTAAGGGTTATCTTTCAGCTCTGTCTGCTTATTTGCTGCTGCCATGCCAGCCCTCTCTTGGTCTCAAATTGTGCATAGGTTTGTAAAAGGGCTGGCTCACTTGTTTCCACCCACGCCCTTTGTTATGCCACAGTTGGACCTTAATTTGGTCCTCACTTATCTTATGTGAGATCTCTTTGAGCCATTGCACCACTGTCCCCTCCGGCTGCTTACATCCTTTTTAGTGGCAATTACATCTGCCAGGAAGTTGATTTGCAGGTGTTACCTTGCACGCCTCGCTACATGTCTTTTTCGGACAAAGTGGTACTTCACTCCGTGCTTCATGCTTGCAAAAAGTTGTCACCCCATTCCATCTGGCTCAATCCATCACGCTGCCCACCTTCTTTGCTCCCCCGCATCCCTCTAAGGAAGAGGAGCGTCTCCACCGTCTGGACCCAAAAAGAGCATCGTCGTTCTACCTTGACCGCGCAAAAGAGTTCTGGTTGGATGACCAACTCTTTGTGGGGTACGTAGGAGCTAAGAAGGGAAGGACAGTGCAGAAAAGGACCATCTCTCGCTGGGGTCATTCACTGCATTAAGATATGTTATGCCCTGGCTAAGAAGCAGCCCCCTGAGGGATTAAGGGCCCATTCCACCAGGAGAAAGGCTGTGACTAAGGTCTTTGCTTGGGGTGTCCCACTACTGGATCTCTGTCAGGCAGCAACTTGGGCAACCTTTTACATGTTTGCCAAACACTACTTCCTGGACAGTCAGGTACGCAGGGACGAGCATTTTGCCCGTACGTTCTTACTGGACTTCCTAATTTGAGGTATTGGTCTGCACCCACTGCAAGGTTGGTATTATTACTTGGGTATCTAATTCAAAGGTAAGGAATCTGCAGCTAGAAGTCTTTATCAGATGAACAAGTTACTTACGTTTGGTATCGCATTATCTGGTAGAGACTCTATCTACCTACAAATTCCTTGCAGCACCACCCATGCCTTCCCGCTTTGCGGACACATTTTGTTGGGCTAGAGTTACTCTCCTTTTCAGGGCCCTATTTTGCATACGACTGTTACTTTGTGGCTCCGCACCTCTGGTGTGGAAAAAAGAAAAGTACTGACGTCCGCGTGCCTGGGTGGCGCCTATATAGGTACCGCAACATCATAACCAATGCTACTGGCTCAGACGACATCACATGGAGCCGAATGGAGCCACCTAAGGGCACGCACAAGGAGTATTGCTCAGCAAAAGTTTCCAGATCCAGCCTGATGCCTGGGAAAGTCAAAGATAAGGAATCTGCAGCTAAATAGTGTCTACCAGATACCGTAGGTAACTAACTTGTTGATTAACACCCAACTCCCATTCCCAGGCCGGTACACCAACAGGCGGCCAGCCATTGGCACTGTGATGCAATACTAACAACTCTAAATAATAGTCTTTACATGTGGTACTTTGTAGGCAGGGGTGTAGCACCCAACAGTGATAGGCCCGCATGAGAGTAGTCTCAACCAGCGGCCCTCTATTAAGTGCCGATTGTTAAGTCATATGTCCAAACATCACCGCGCAAACGGCACCCACCCACACGGACCCCCACCAAGCCTGAAAGGTGTAGATCATAGCACATTATCACATGTCACATCGGGTTACAGATGGACCTCCGTCCAGCAGTGCGGGAGCCTGTGATTCAGTCATTGTTGGTGAGTTTGTGTGCTAGCTTGTCTGCGCTTGTTTCTCCACATCCTCCACCGGACGGGCCCTTTCCTTGGCTGCTTGCTCTCTGTGGGACCCCCTTGGTTGACCTCTTTAATGTGGTTTATGTTGTCTGTGTGCTTGCAATGAGGTGGAGGGGTCCGTTTCCCTCCCGAATACGGGTGCGAGACCCCTGTGTTCTAGCCCGGACCAGGCGTCCTCTGGAGTCGCACAGAATGAGGTGCTGCCCTCGTGTAGTACCGGAAGGGTAGTGGGAAAGTGCAAGGCATATTTAATGTAATGATCCCGGAGGCATTTCTTTACCTCAGTAAAATATGATCTGTGTCACTGAACTTCCAGGGTATAGTCAGGATAAATGTGTACTTGGGCATCCTCGATATTTGAGGGTCACCTTGCTCTCGTTGGCTGCAAGATACGGTCCCTGTCCCTATAAACAGACGTGCAACCACCGGCAGTGGAGGAGCGCCTGGGCGAGGAGGTCTTCCAGGGACTCTTTGGGCCCCCTCGATTGTTTACCCTGAAGAATCGTGTTCACGAAACAGTCCTCAAGGTACAGCTCCATGTTCGGGCAGTCTGCCTGCGCCGGGTGGCCCACAATCTGCACATTATTCCTCCTTGATCTACCTTCCTGGTCCTCCACGCAAAAATTCTACCTCTTCCTACATGGCTCAGAGACGTTTGTCAGAATCTGCCACTGAGTCGCAGGGTGGCCAGCATGGATTCCATTTTTTCAACCCGGTCTTTCAGTTTTTTGTGGTCCTCACGTAGGGGGCCATGTCGATACACACAGAATCCAGCTTAGGTTCAAGAGGCGACTTAATGTCCAGAACGGCTGATAGGAGTTTGTTGAATCGACGAGAATGATCTGATAGCGAGGCTGTCAGCGTCCTTTCCACAGGCTTGCTGGCCTTTAAGCGTTCCTCGCTCCCACGAGCACCCTCAACCACCTCTGGGGCTCTAGCCATCTTTGTTTTCACCATGTTGGGGGCAGTATAGTTATTTGGTTCGCTTCACCACAGAGCAATGCATGGCATTGGTGGTGAGATGGACCCGGTGTCTATCCAGGAATATGTAATGATGGGCAAGAAACAGAAACCCAGCAAGCCCAGTGTTTAATACTCCATGTCTTACCAGAGAGGGCCAGGCTGCTGCAATCTGCTCCCCAACCGGAGCTGCACCACTACAGGAGGAGCGATGGCCAGGGCGTTCTCATCCACAGCTTTATCGTATGGACGGTAGAGGCCTGTCAAGGCAATGAATGTCTATATGGGTATTGTCAGGGGAGTTTGACGCTTCAGGTATACCACAGTAGGTATAACAACACCTGAGTGCGAAAGGGGTTGCTGTAGGGCAATAAACTCCCAGTTAATAAAAAAAATTAGACTGTGTAAGACACCCCAGAGGTCACCTTAACGTCCAGCCCCTGGTCGGGTGCCACTCAATATTCAAGTGTGTTGAAGTGGGCCTCCCCATTCCAAAAGCAGTACATTTTGCTAGAATTCGGGCATTCCTGCAGAACATGCAAAGGAGAACAGTTTATTGAGTCAAGCCCCTGTTTGTGCGTGTCTCCAGTAATACCAGTAGAGCACCGGATAGGCCCTCGTCCCCCAACATATGCCGGCTCACCTTCCTGCCTCGAGGTCTATCTGAACGTGTCAATGGAGGTCAGGAAGCCGCGCCGGGCCCCAGCAGTGTGGTATTCCAGGAAGTCCCTTCCAGCGTTTCTGAGCCCCGGTGCACGAGGATAACTCAGTCCGGGGTTCAGACCCTTTACTAGGGCCAGACAGCACTTGAGTCACACCGCCGGGAGGGCTACTGGGGACAGGGCCTCCGGGCCCCTGCAAGGGGAGCCGCACCATCGGAGTCCAGAGGCCAAACAACGCTGGGATGCATTGTCCAACCCACCATGTTATGTTAATAGGCGGGGGCTGATGGGTAGCGAGGCCCTCAACTCCTCCAAAGCACCGATGTGAAGGTCACATTCCACCAAAAATAGGGCCGGGGATCGCCTGCAGAATCAGTCTGGCCTTCTGGGTCCCGGGACGGATCACAACAGCAGGACAAAGCCTACGACCGCTGCTGTCCGTGCCGCAACAGTTCGAGCTCACCGCGAGGCACTGCGCAGTCCCCAGCCGCACAGCTTATGGCGATCGGGCAATCTGTCGTGAGCAGTTCGCTAGGCCTTGGTGCTCATGTCACTAAGAGTCGATCCTGCGGCTCTGACCACATTGAGTGTAGCCACATAAGTCTGCGTGGCTCCAGGAATACTACCAGCACACAGCATAGGGTGGGTTGTGGAAGTCAACAGGATGTTTAGTGGGCCTGGTGCAGAGCTCTTCAATATGCATCCTACCCGGCTGCCATCGTGGGGCACATTCTTCACCAGAAAGCGGCATTGCCTAACCCTCTGGGCCAGCTGTAGGTAGAAGTATCATTTTCAAAACAGTTGTTCAGAAGGCTGCAAATACATTGAAACTGTCTTTACCTTCTGCAAGAGATTGTATACAAGGAGCTTGCAGCTCGCCCATTGCTTACCATTCATTGACTTCTTTGTCACTCATTTGTTGCCTTCAAATTAGACAGCGCTTGCTGGTTCTACTTCCTCTTCTTTTGGCCGGAGCATAGACCAAGTACTGATTGCTTCAGTTTAATTGCTGTCCTTCTGCTTATCACGCTGTGATTGATGTACTACTTTTATTTTATCTTTTTCCCTGTCACCCTTGTTAAACCTCTTGCCATTGGTAGCTATGTTTTACTATGCCACACGCACTTCAAAGAAGCCCTTTTCTCCGTTGAAATGGATGTTTATGGTGACAACAGAAGTTATCTGCTTTTATTGTGACAACGGAGGTTATCTGCTTCCAAATGCATTTTCACTAAGATATGGGTACAGTTGCTTTCTTTATGTAATAGGGTTTGTTGCCAGATGTCCAATTTTGTTTTCTTTTTCGTGCTTCAGGAGATTATATTTGTTTGCTCAGACTCATAGGATCGAACAAGCATTGGCAAAGTCAATGAGTCTCGCCTTTTAGATTATTGGCCCTGCCATTGAATTTTGGCAATGGTTTGTAGCCTTGCTGTATAGCGGCGTGACTGTTGTGCAGTGTGGCTAAAAATAATATTTAGAAAGTCCTATGATGCATCCATGGGAAATGCACTAAAAAATAAAAAAGCGCATTATCCCTGACTGCGTATTGGAGCATTTTAGGTCAAAGCCTATCTGGTTTACTAATAACATTTTGGGACATTCAGAGAGCTTCCCGGGGAATCCATTCCACCCATAGCTTACCAGTGGCTTTGTGTTTTGTAACTCACATTTGCTTGCTTTGCTTGTTTTAGGCTGTCCTGCTTGAATTTGCCTCTTCCGTAGCCTATACCTTATTTATAGTATTCTTCCACCAGTGCTCGATTTCTGTAAGTAGGCCTCTGTAAGTCGGCCTTTAAATCTTGTTCTTACCTTGTCACATTTGCTGTGCATTCAAAGACAAGTCAAATGTCAGGTTCTGTCTTCTAGGGAACTTGGTGTTTACGTGTCTTTCTTTGACTTCAAAGTGAGAGGATTTATGTGATAATCCTGCTGGGAACCGGTGTACTGGACGCAAGGCTGTACGATATTTTTTTCCTAGCATGCAACAACATTTAAATATCTGTACACGAACTGTGCAGATTTTTCAGAATATATCAGAATTGGGGAAGCACAATTGAAGCACATTTTTTGGTACGTCTGAAGTGTGGCGGAAACAAATTTGAATACGATAAAATAGTCAGTACAGTAAGTCCTGTCATTTCCACACATTGTGTGCAGTATACTTTTATCAGTAAAACTGTCTGAGCAAATGTAACCGTCATTTCAATTAAAGATGTGTTTCTGTAATGGCAGTGCGCTCCCACACCATGCATACTCCACTTCACCCCACTCCAATCTACTCTGTACCACTCCACACTGCATCACTGTACTCTATGCCACTCCACGCCTTTTATTCTACTACTCTATTCTGTCAATACACTATGCCACTCTACTACTCTGCACCACTGCACTCTTTGCCCCTGCACTCTACTCCACTCAAGTCTAGGCCAATCCACTTTGCACCACTCCACTCTACACCACTCCACGCCATTACTCTGCAACACTGCAGTCTGTGCCAATGAACTCTACGCCAATGCAATCTATTCTGTACCACTCCACTGTGCGCCAGTGCATTCTATGTGAATGGACTACGCCAACCTAATCTAGTCCGCACAACTGCACTCTACCCTGCACCACTCAACTGTACTGTGCTCCACTCTGAAACAATCTACTTTGCGCCACCCCGCTCTACTGCAAACTATGCTACATCACTCCACGCCACACTACTCTGCACCACTCTGGCACTGCACTTCACTTTAAACTCTGCACTCTACTCCACTGCGTTCCATGCCAATGCACTCTACACCATTTTACTCCAAACCAATGCACGCTACGCCAATTTACTCTGCCTCACTGCCCCTATATTTTACTCTGCAACACTCTACGCCATTGCGCTCTGACACTAGTCTGCAGCACTGCACTCTCCACCGCTCTACTCTGCAACACTTCTCTCTATGCCACTGCACTCTACTTTGCACCACTGTTTGCCAATGCACTCTACGCAACTACACTCTACAGCTCTCTACTCTACACCACTCTATGCAAATGCAGCCTACCCCACTCTACACTTCACTACTCCAGTCTACACCACTGCATTCTATACCACTCCAGTTCAGACCACTCCACTGTACACCGCTTTACTGTATGCCACTCTACAACCGTGCACTCTGCCAATGCACTCTACACCGTACCACTGCATGCCTGTGCACTCTACGCCACTACCCTGCACCACTCTACTCTACTCTGAAACAAATGTATTCTACGCTATTGCACTCTATGCTTCTCTACCCACTCTGTACCACTTCACTCTACACCACTGCATTCTACACTGCTTCACTCTACTCTGCACCATTAAACTCTACACAAAGGCACTCTGCGCCACTCTGCTTTAAACCACAGAACTCTCTGCAACACTCCATGCCATTGTACTCTGTCACTGCATTCTATGCCACTCTATTCTACCCTCCACCCCTGTACTCCATGCCATTGCTCTCTATACCACTCTACTCTACACCTCTCTTCTAAACCACTGCACTTAGTGCACTCTACATCACACCACTGCACTCTACATCACACCACTGCACTCTACGACCCTCTACTCTGCATGACTGCACTCTGCCACTAAACACTGCGCCACTCTACACCACTGCAATCTGTGCCACTGATCTCTACTCTGCACTACAACTGTATGCAATTCTACCGCACTCTACTCCACTATATTGTATACTACACTGCAGCACTCCACTCACTCTAATCTACTCTGCACCACTGCACTCTACACCATTTTACTGCACTCTACCACTCCACTGTATATCACTGTACTCTATACCACTCTATGGCACTGCACTGTACGCCAACATTCTCTACAACACTTTACTCAAAACTAATGCACTCTATGCCACTTTACTCTGTTCTTTATGCCTTTTCACTCTCGGCCACTGTGCTCCACTTCACTCCACAATACTCCTCTAAACTCTACTCCACTCCAACACTCCACAACACACTACTCCACTCTATGCCACTCTGCGCAACCCCCTCTATGCCACTCCATGCCACTTTGCTCCACCCTGTTCTAAAACACACTACTCCACTCTGACGCTCTACTCCATGACACACTACAACTCTACTCTGCACCATTCCACTCTATTACACTACTCCACTCTTCCACTCCACTCTCTGATAATCTACTCCACTCTACACCACTGTACTCAGCAACACTGTACTCTACTCTGTGCCACTCTACTCAGCAACCTTCCACTCTACTACACTCTATTCCCTCCACAACACTGCCCTACTCCATGCCGCTTCATTCCCCTAAACTCTATGCCCTCCACTTTACAACACTCCAATCCTTGCCACTCTCCTTCACCCCACTTATTTTGAGCCATGCTGAACAGGAGCCACACTGGTGTGCAACATAGCTAAAAGGTGTACAACATGGCTAAAATACATTGACAAAGCCAGTAGCTCTTGCATAGGTGGAACCTATAGGCTTTGCCAATGTATTTTTTTTCTTTTTTAAATAACATTTTATTAACAGCGAAATCCACAGCAAGTACATCAACCATGACATTCACATGACACCCATTGGGCTTGAATACAGATTGGGGCATTAGAGACCACAAGCACTACATCAAGGGCATTTAACACAGAAACCAAATCAGTTTTATGACAATGTATAGGTGGTTCCTGGCATAGTTTAGGGCCAGGGAGGCTTCAACCCCTGCATCGTAGGCTAGGTTTCCCCATGCACTCCGGTCGGGGCTCCCACCCCCAGGTCGTCCAATATAGCCTGTCTCTCTCGTCTGAGTTCTATTGTGGGAGAAATGCAGATGTCCCCCCGATATTTGTTCCATTGTCCCCATTTGTGGTCCCATTTTTTGGGGCAGCCGCGACCCTTGTAGACAGTTTTCTCCACTACCATCGCTACATCCATATCTTGAGCCCATGTGCGCAGCGATGGCACAGCGGCTACCCCCCATTTCTGGGCTATATTCCTTTTGGCTATGACCCAGCCCATCGCCGCCCACTCCTGCTCCGCTTGGGTAAGGTCCGTATCGTCCCACACATTAAGGAGGCAGAGCTGGGGGGAGGGAGCAACCGACTTACCGATGGCTCGCGCCATCTGACTGGTGAGTTCTGTCCAATATTGCTGTATGGGGGGGCAGGCCCACAGGATATGTGTGAATGTGCCTACTTGATGACAGTCACGAAGGCAGAGCTCATCTGGACGCCTACCCAGTTTACATAGCAGGGTGGCATCAAAATACACCCGATGCAGTACCTGGAACTGAACCAGGCGGAGCCGCAGTGGTATCGCCACCTCCCGAGGGGAGGCTAACGCATCCCTTCAGTCCTCGTCAGGCATGTCACCCACCTAATTTTCCCACCTGGCCCGTAGTTTCTGCATTGGATCCGCGCGATTATTAATTAACTTTTTGTAGGTTAAGGAAATGGCTCTACGACCCATCGGGTCTTGCAACAATCTGTCTTCCAAAGGAGTAGTTTGGAAGGGCCGTCCCAGGGGGCAGGGCACCGTCTATAGCATGGCTAATTTGTAGATAGCGATAATGCTCAGTGGGCGCAAGCTGATACTTAAGTTAAAGCTCTGTGAAGGACGCCTTCCTGCCTTTAACCCATACGTCTCCCACAGTTGAGATGCCAATAAGATCCCATTTATCGAACCCCGCGCAGGTTCTCAGCCGCCCCAGACAGTCTGGCTCCCAGAGTGGGGTAGCCCTAGTCAGCCGTCCAGACCATCCCATTCGCTTCTGGAGCCGGTGCCAGGTTTCCACCGTTCTGGCCGTGGGGCCAGTCAAGCCTAGTTTCTTCGGGTTTGAGTACAATGCCCTGTTATATCCTCCCTTCCCCATGAGCCAACGGTCCATTCGGAAGCTCGGGTCGTCGTGGGATCCAAACACCCACTGGTTTATCGCGATCAGTTGTGTCGCCTGGTAATAAAGGCGTAGGTCTGGTAGTCCAATCCCTCCGTCATACCAGCCCATAGTTAGTTTTTGCATTGCAATGCGCGGCGGCCCGGTATCCCACAGTAACCCAAGCAGAGTTGAGTCGATCTTTAAGAAGTAGGCTTCTGGGATCTTTATAGGCGTGTTCTGAAGGGCGTAGAGAAAACGGGGGAGGGCTAGCATCTTGAAAAGGGCTGTCCGGCCCAGAAGTGTAAGGGGCAGTGTTTTCTAATGGACCACATCGGACTTAAACCGCTGTAGTGGGCCCTCGAGGTTCCGCTCATAAAATAGTGTTGTCTATCGTTATAAAAATACCCAGGTACTGGAAACCCTGCGTTGCTATCGGTATATTATATCCCCTAGGGCTCAGCGGCGGGTCACCCCAGAGGGGGTACATCTGAGATTTGGACCAGTTAATCTGGTACCCAGAGTGGGCCCCGAATATATGAAAAATGTGCAATACCCGACGGATCGAACGTGCCGGGGAGGCCAGGTACAACAAGATATCGTCCGCATAGAGAGAGATGCGGTCTTCATGATCTGCTGTCCATTTAAGGCCCCTGATTTCTGGGTCGCTCCGTATCCAGACCGCGAATGGCTCAAGTGCCAAGGCAAAAAGGAGCGGCGACAGGGGACAACCCTGTCTCGTGCCACGGCCGAGGGAAAAGGAAGTCGAACGATGGTTATTGACTGATACGTGGGCTGTGGGCATGGTATACAGTAGTCTAATCCAACCCAACAACCGGGGGCCTATCCCCACACGGATCAGGACCGCGAAGAGGTATTCCCATGCAACCGTATCGAACGCCATCTTAGCACCAAGCGCAAGCAATAATGCTTCCTCTTGGATTGTTGCCGCCCATCCCAAGGCCCCGTGCACACGGCGCAGATTGCGTGCGGTATTACGGCCCGGCATGAAACCAGACTGGTCCGGGTGGATCAAGGCCGCAAGATAGGGGAGCAGGCGATTGGCCAGCAGCTTCGCCAGGATTTTGGCCTCCACTGTGATCAGGGAAATGGGCCTGTACGATGCACATTCATCCGCCGGATTGCCTGGTTTACGGATGACCACTATGGCGGCCTCGCGGATTTCTGCCGGAAGGGCTCCGGTCTCATAGCTCTCCTTGTATAGGTTGAGCAGATGGGGTGCCAGTTTCAGAGCCTTCGATTTCATAAATTCTATCGGGATGCCGTTGGGGCCCATGGCCTTTCCGGAGCGGGTATCTCGTATGGCTGTCTGCATTTCTTCCAGGGAGATATCCGACTCCAGCGTCTCTTGGTCTTGCTGGGAGAGACACCGCACCTGAATAGTGGCCAGGAGGGCCAATGTATTTTTAAGTGAATCTTAGCCACACTGCAAAGCATCTGCGCTGCTGTACAGCATGGCTACTAACCATTGCCAAAGCCAGTAGCTTTCATAGGTTAGACCTATTGGCTTTGCCAGTGTTTGTTTTTTGGGAGATGTCAAGCTACAATACCGTCTTTAAAAAGGTGGGGCGTGGCCTCCCGCTAGGGAGGACCCCACCCTGGCAACAAAGCAGCCTTTGTTTTCTCTGCTCATAGAAGCATGCCCCACTAGTACTTAAAATTATAAAACAAGCTTTACCCAACAGTGATGATGCGTACATCGCTTTTATTTTGTGAGTTAAGTTGGTTTCGGTCTTCTGTTTTTACAGCTCTTGGGCTTGTTCTCAGACCTAGCTTCCTTGTTCTTAGGGCAGATTGCTGTGAATAAAGTTGAATAGAAGTGGGTGGGCTGATTAGTAAAAAGTTGAAATAGTTTTTCTGTTCTGTATGATAAAGGAAGCACCATAGAACAATAGGGCACTTCAGAAAGATGTGTCCCTCTCCAGGCCTTTAAATTTATGGTAGTGCTGGCGAGAAGAGTCACTTGCTTGACTGGCTAGCTGCACCTAAGCACCAGTCTCTCAGAGGCACCAGCTGGAGCACAGTGATGATAGAAATGATTATAAGGAGGGGTCACTCGTGTCTGTTGGCGGCGTGTGGCTGGTGCTGCCGCTGCCTCTTCCAGCTGCATCTCTCTTCGGGTGCCGGGCTTGGTAACGCCCCCTGACCACGCACGGAAGCGCGCCAGGAGGCGCTTAAAGCCGGTGTCTGACCCTTCACTGGTGGGTCACTCGTGTCTGTTGGCGGCGTGTGGCTGGTGCTGCCGCTGCCTCTCCCAGCTGCATCTCTCTTCGGGTGCCGGGCTTGGTAACGCCCCCTGACCACGCACGGAAGCGCGCCAGGAGGCGCTTAAAGCCGGTGTCGGATCCTCCTCCCGCGAGGACGCGCGCGGGACGCGCCGGGCTGAGCCCGGGCAGAGGGCGGGCCGTCTGTGGCCGTCAGAGGCCAGAGGAGGCTGGGCTGGGCCACCCCCCTAAGGTGCTGCGACTTTGATACCGGGACTCAGTGTGAAGGTATTGTAACCTATATTAGCGGCAGGTCTGTGGCATCCTGTTGTATGTGGAGGACGGGAGGGGCCCCATCCTCCCTGTGTCATTGAGTGGCACCAACTGGTTCAGGCCACTGTGAATTGAGGGGAAAGTGAGCGAAGTGGCAGGGGAAATAACTGTCTACCCTTACTAATCTGTAATAGTGTGGAATTAGAGAACCCCATGTCAAAAACCAAACCCTCCTCAACTAAATCAACCATGGACAATTATTTGGTAAAGATGGTTGATAAAATAAATAAAGAGCGGAGAAAATCATTGGGGCGGGGGGAGGTAATCGACCCTATTCTTGTAGATGCCAACCCTATTTCCCACTTAACTGATATAGGCAATGTTAATGCCAACCATGAGCTTAGTGATCATGATCGGATTTATGATGCGGCAGATCTTAGTGTGCCTGCTTCTGCTGATGACACTAATATAGTTGACCCATCCCCTGAGGATTTAACATGTATTGGGGACTCTTCAACTGTTGTCCCAGCGGCTACCACATCACAAAGAACATTACGTTCTAGTCGGTCACATAACAAGGCATACAACAAGACCGTGCATTCTAGGAGGGGGGGGGGGAGAACATTAACATCTACTAAAAGAATTGACCCCTTGGCCGTAAACCCTATCCAAACCCCTCCCACTGTGATGGATAGTAACCCGGTCGTTATTGAAAGTAGTCAGTTGGATCTTTTAATTAGCATGATCGATGCCAAGTTTGATTTACTAATCAAACCTTTAATGAATAAATTAGACATGGCAATTATCGAGGTGGCTAGGCTGGGAGGTTTGTTAGAATCTCATCTCAAAGCAAGTACTGGAGCTGAAGCAATCACCAAAAGCCCAGTAAACAGCCGTGCTTCTCGACAGACCTCTGAGCCAGCTGACCTAGTGGCCAATCCCCCTAAGACGTCACAAAGCATGCAAGTTAATGAAAGTAGAGATTCCACTAATTCTCTGCCGATCCCGGATCAACTAGTATCGTCATATCTCCCCGGTCTTGGTGTAAAAAATTTAGGTACTTCAAGGCCTGATCTGCCCCCAGCCTGCGCCCCGTTTGTGGCGGTCCTTACTAATGTGCCACAAGTCAAAGAAACTGGTCGTAATTTTAGTGAAACACACGTTTCTTTGAAAAATAAAACTGTGGATTGGCTGCGTCGAGAATGCGGCTTTCCAGTAGCCTTGGCCAAGGATATCATAAGCACTAGAAGAGTTGATTGGATTGGGAGCTCGCGTAAGACCTGTGGGGGTGATTGTATTATAGTTAATTTTCGTAACCCGCACCTTGCTTCCACAGCTCTGTTAAGAGCGCAATCCTCTCTCTCATTGGAAAAAGGGATATCCCTTCGGCCTCTAGGATATTTTTACAGGCATCATAACATCCGTCCAAATACCGCACATACTGGGGTGAGGGAAAGAGATAAGTATGTTCTCCCTGGTCCTATCTTTACCACGGTAAATAGATATGAAGCATTGAGTGGATTGGATGGGAACGATTGACTGGGGATAGATTTGTCTGAGTCAACTATTGTGGCTAATATTACTGGAGACAAGGGAGAGACTGAAGCAACGAGGGTCCCAGACCCAGTGAATGTCAGTGGGACTGTTATTGCCGTTGGAAATTTTGCTCATCGTGAAGACGAGAACTGTGTCCCTCTGTTGAATGACCAGCCCTGCAGTCACATTCCTTCTGACCCCATCAGCCATCCTTCCCGCCCTAGATCTTGGAGCCAGAGTGCCTGTCTGATCGCTAGTTGGAACATTGCTGGACATTCCTCCAAGACCACTTGCCCAGGATGGGTTGAATTTATTAACAGTTTTAACATTTTATGTTTCCAGGAAACCTGGTGTGTTGATCCAATCAATTACAATGGTTTTGTCTCTTATAACCTACCAGCTGAGGCCTCAACATCGGGTAGAGCCAAGGGTGGCCTATTGGTTATGGTTGCTGTTGATATACCTGTTAAAGTTAAAAAACATGTGTTGGTTGGAACACATTCTCAGATCTTATGGCTTCAACAGGAGCATGACAGGAACATGCTTTTAATTAATTTTTATAATAATGTCTTTGACAATTCAAGGTACCAGGTTGTACTTGCTTTAGAATCTGCTATGGAAAATATAGTGACTAAGTCTGATATTGTTTTTGATATCATTTGGGTGGGAGACTTCAATACAATGGTGTGTCCTTTTGCCACCCAAAAGGTATGTGGTTTTACTGATTGTTGGGGGGATGGGGTTTCCCATTTCCCTCACAACGCATATGGTAACTCTCTGAACAATATTTTAATGACATATGATATGGAAATATTGCCTAACCAGACTAATAACTTAGGTGAAATTGTCCCCACTTATACGGGAAGGAACGCCAATACAGTGATTGATTTTTTCTGTCTATCATCTGGAATCGCCCCAAGGTGTTCTACCCCTGTGGTTGTAGACAACCTGATTAGCGATCATAATTGTATCACGGCAGAGTTAACACTATGGAAGGAACGACCTGTGTTTGCCCCATGTACTATTACTAATATTGAGCCCCACCGTCCCAATGGCACTCGTATTAGATGGAAAGGCAATAAAGCGGACATTCAGTCTAACGCCATTGTGTCGAGGTGTCTCACAGAAATAGTCGCTATTTTAGAACAGGAGGAGGGAAACGCCGAAATCCTGCATACTTTTATTAATCTTAACCGAATTATAAACAGCAACTTCACTGTACCGCATAAGGGTACGAAACACCAGCCCAAGGGATGGTTTGATCACGCCTGTACTATTGCACTAAAAAAACTTAAAACAGCATTGTCAGATAAGAAGAGAGATATGGGAACCATTAGGGAATTACGAGGGATTTATCAGATGGCTACCAAGTCCAGGAAAAATGAACTCAGACTAGAAGCCTGGGAAAAACTAGATTTGGCAGCCTCTACAGCGGATTCCTCTTTATTTTGGGCAACAGTAAACAGTCCTTTTTTAAAGGATGAAAAGCTCCCAGAATTAACAGCCAATGTTAGTTCGGAGAGCTGGGTTACCCATTTCTCACAGATCTTTGATTCGACTAGAACCGGAAATTCCTATGAGGACAGTTGGCCTGTTATACCCTTGAACATCACTATCGCCGAAGTGTGGGATAGTATTAAATCCAGCAAGGGTGGGAAGGCCCAGGGACCTGATGGGGTCCCTATTGACGTATACAAAACTGTACCTGAATTATGGGGCCCACTGCTG
The DNA here is from genome assembly GCF_964204655.1 of Triturus cristatus. Classification (NCBI taxonomy): domain Eukaryota; kingdom Metazoa; phylum Chordata; class Amphibia; order Caudata; family Salamandridae; genus Triturus; species Triturus cristatus. The sequence continues at coordinate 405,976,039 of NC_140591.1, forward strand.
ACAAAAGTTTTTAATACTGCCGTACGTTATGGGGTCCCACACACCTGGGAAGAATCCATTATCGTACCGATTTTCAAGAAAGGTGACAGGGGGGATGCAAAGAATTACCGCCCAATATCCCTCCTGGACTCCTCGGTGAAAGTCATGAGCCGGGTTCTCATGGTCAGGTTGGAAGAATGGGCCGAGTCCAATAATATCCTTGCGGACTCTCAATACGGTTTCAGGCCAGGCAGAGGAACATTGGAACAATGCCTTAACTTAGATTTAATCATAGGCAAATATACAAAGGCAAAAAAAGGATCGCTCTATCTCTGCTTTGCAGACTTGAGTAGTGCCTTTGACATGGTGGATCATAGTATCCTATGGCCCACGCTATTGGAATTGGGGGCCCCAGAGGCAATTGTCTACTTTTTAGCGAGACTTTATGCCAAACTAAACTCTAGTGTTCGCTACGGCCAGACCGGAGAGTGTACCCCCATGTTTAGGGTTAGACGGGGAATCAGGCAAGGATGTGTGCTTGCCCCTTTGCTATTTATTCTTTTTATTAATAAGGTGGACTCAGTCTTAAAGGAAATTGTGGCTGACGCACCAAAAATAAAAGATTTCAGCGTCCCCGTACTTCTTTATGCGGACGACGCTGTTATTTTGTCTAGGACCCCTATTGGCCTACAGCGTTTGATGGATAGGTTCCTGCTGTTTATCAATGACAGGAAACTGTTGATTAACAAAACTAAAACTTTTATAATGGAGTGCGGGGCGGTGTGTAAGAAACCACATGCTTATTTTTTAGAAGGCCATAAGGTGTCTACGGTGGAAACATTTAATTATCTTGGCATTACCTTTTCTAAATCAGGCAGCTGGACTAGTGAGATCAATAATGTCCAGGCTAGGATGGCGAAAAGTTCACATGGAGTGTTCAAATTCGCTACAAACATTGGAGATAAACGGATCAAAGATATGTTGACGATCTTTCAAATGAGATGTCTGTCCGTGGCCCTTTATGGAGCCGGAGTGTGGGGGCATACCAAGGCAGGGAACCTGCAAGTAGAGGAAAACCTCTTCTTAAAAAGGCTGTTGTGTTTACCTAAATCTGCCACTAATGATCTGGTTCATAGAGAACTAGGTATCTCCCACCTCTCAGATTTGTTAGCATTAAGGCCCTTAATGTTGTGGCGTTCTGTATGGTTAAAAGAAGAAACCTCCCTAAGTAGAGCAATTATCGGAGATTGTCTCTCCATTGACAGCCATATGAAAATTCCTTGGATTAAATATGTCATTAATTGCTACTCTGAGATTTATGGTATTAGCCTTATAAATGACTATAACGCCTCCTCCAGTCTGTCTAAAAATGTGATGAAACCAATTTTTATGAATTTTGTCCAAAAACAAAGGGAAAGAACTAGCAGAAATTTAAGTACATGTGTTTTTTATAACAGTTTTTGTGAAGATGAGGGTTTTCAGATATATCTGAGTTTAGTCACCCGGCCCTCCCATAGATATGTTATCACCAGATTAAGGTTTGGGACAGTTCATCATTTGGTGGCTTACCCATATATAAAAAAACAGCCGGTGGGCCCTTGCCCTTGCGATAACGTATCAGATCAAAGCACTATGCACTTTCTTTTATCATGTAACCTTTATGATAATTACCGTCGAGCCTACCTTAAACCCATCTTTTTAAAATATGGAGTGAGGAATAGGAAAGATGCTATGAAATTGCTTTTTAAACCCTATCCTGATGTATGCTTTTTTACCGCAACCTACCTCCTGTTAGCTATTAAAGTAAGGCCTGGTATGCTTTTTTAACTATTTATATTCTTAATTCATGTAACCTGTCTACATTTTAACCATGTAATGTTTGATGTATTTGATATGTATTTTGTTTTGCTTTTATGGACTTGTTTTAAGCTCCGAATAAAGCCTTATGAAACTGATTATAAGGAGCTGTGGCTGGGACGGAGGTAGCGTAGCAGGTGTGGTGGCATGAGGAGATAAAGGCAGCGAAGGATTACAGGAGCAGTAACAGACGTGAGTGGCAGTGAGGAAGAAGGAAATAGTGATGATTGAGATACATAGTTGGTTAGGTTCTGTAGTCCATGCATGGGTAGGTGGGCTAGTCCTTGTTTTTTCTTTCTATTCTGGGACTTGTGGTTCTCGTTTCATAAAGAGCTAAATCAGCCTACAAATCCTGGAATGCTAAGAAAAAGCCTGCACTGGAACAGCTAGCTAATCATGTATGGGCAACTTGGTATGTTTGGAGGTAGAAATGCTATGTTCATATGCGCACAAACAGGTAAGTCATTGGCAGCCGCACAGCATGCTTCACCCCCACATAAACAGACTGCAGCTCTGCAGGCTTCTCTCACTCAGTATCAGGGTGAGACTCACTGATAGAAGGACGTACCGCATTAGCAGCAACAATGCAAGCTTCATTCATATATCACAGGAATAGCAGCAAGGAAACTTCTACACAGAACACACATGCACACATCCCCCCCCCCCTTTAAATAAATATGTAAAACATGGGTAACAGAAGTGGCATCTACCCTCAAACACAGAACTGCCCTAAATCTCATTGTAGGATATTTTTATTTTCTTAATTTTTTACATTAATATTTAATGTTCACAAAGGACTGCTGAATTATATTTTTGTTAAGAGTTCTTGAAGTAAATTTCCTTTCTCCATATCCTATTAGTCCTAAAAAATCATCAAACATTTAGCTTACTCAGAAAATTAGGGAGGCTAGACTAAAATGATTTTAACCCAAGGGGGCGTGATACCCCAAAGTTTGAAGATCATGCACATTTTTCATATTTTCCACTCCTGGGTTTCATGGCCCAGCACCACTCAAGACACCCTAGCAGGTTTTTAAGAGTGTGTTCTCCTTTAGTAAATTTATCTAGACAGTTTTCCTTTATTTAATTGCTTGATAACCAAACTTTGTTTCTATTGTTATAATTATTCCCCAAAGATTTCACAACAAAGCCTCTTCATCGAGGGCTGACGGATGTACGACAAAACCACGCATGCCTTTCCAACACATCCATTACAACGCATAGGCCTTTACCGCACAAGTTTGCCAAGCATAAATCTTTATCATGCATGCCTTTACAACGAAAATGTACATCTATATATACACGCATACATATAAGTGTGGGTATGGTCAAAAACAATACAAACAAAATTTATATATATCCATATTGACCCAACCCTTAAATCCCACCTACCCTAAAAATACCCTTGCCACCCAAATACCCTTACCCAGCCTAAACCCTAAAATACCTTTGCCGCCTAAATACCCTTACCCGCCCTAAACACTAAATACCCCTGCCACCAACATACCCCTTCCCACCCTAAAATACCCTAGCCACCCAATATACTCCCCTACCCCGTATTCCTAAAAACACCCTTGCCCCAATATATATATATATATATATATATATATATATATATATATATATATATATATATATGTGTGTGTATATATATATATAGAATATGTAGAGGTGTGGCGCAGTGGCCGGAGCACGAGGCTCACGGTTTGATCCCTGGCGGCTGCAGCTCAGCATCATGTGACTCTGGGCAATAGTTCACTTAATCTCCCCAACGCCCCCCCGTGCCTTGAAACCTTTAAGGGGGGATATGTTCGAACTTTACAAATATGAATTATAATTATATAGGTGTGTGTGTGTGTGTGTGTGTGTGTGTGTGTGTGTGTGTGTGTGTGTGTGTGTGTGTGTGTGTGTGTGTGTGTGTGTGTGTGTGTGTGTGTGTGTATATATATATATATATATATATATTTAAAACCAAAAGTTACAGGCCGTTACAGTTAGGAAGTAGAATTTAAAAAAAGTCTTAGAAATTAATTGAAAAAACAAAGGTTACAGGGACGTTATAGTTACGCTCACATTTCACTCGTACAAAACCATTGAAATTCAGCAGTTAGTTACCTGAGTTAACTACCTTACGCCCCCACAATATGAAATCACTTATGACATGGTCAGTGACATCACTGTTGACATTGATGACATCTCACATGACATCACTCATGACATCATCCAGTGAGTGTAAGTGTTTCTTAAAAGTTTCTAAGAGTTGAAGATATATACTAAGCTACTGCATAAATTAAATTACTATTCTTTTTGTACTACTGAGTTATACTGTTTCGAATATGCGCCATCTAAGTGGTACTGTGGCTGTCTATCAGTGTGGTAGTGGATCTTTTAGTGGGTGTATGGGTGTGTGAGTGGCAGTATGAGCAAAAGTGTGTGAGTAGCTGTATGAGCGAGTGACTAAGTGGATGTATGTATGGATGGGTGAGTGTGAGTGGCTGTATCGGTGACTGTCTCTATGGGTGGATTAGTGTGTTTTTGAGTGGCTGTATGGGTGAGTGATGATGTGTAAGTGGATGTACGGGTAAGAGTGTGACTGTTTGGGTGTATAGTTAAGTGGGTGTGTGAGTGGCTGTTTTGCACAGTAAGTATTTTTTGTGAGGGGATGTTTAGATGAGTGAGTGGGCACATGAGTGATTGTATTGATGTGTAAATGGGTATGTAAGTGGATTTGTGGATGAGTGAATGGATGTATAGGTGAGTGGCTGTATGGGTGAGTGAGTGTGTGTGTGTGGTTTTTGTGGGTGTTCGAGTGGCTATATGGGTAAGTGAATGGTTATATGGGTAAGTGAATGGTTGTGTGGGTGGCTGTATGAGTGTGTCAGTAGTTGTATGGGTCTGTATGGGTATGTGAGTGTGTGAGGTTGTCTGGGGTGTGAGTGGTTCTGTGTATTTTGTAATCAATGATGTCACCAACTGTCATGAGTGAAGTAATATGTGAGGTCATAAGAAGTGCATTGCTGGGACATTAGTTATAGTTAGATCAGGTAACTATAACTACTGAATTTCAATGGTTTGTACAAGAGAAATCTGAGCCTAACTATAACATCCCTGTAATCTTAGTTTTTTCAGTCAATTTCTATGGTTTTTAAATTCTATTTCCTAACTTTAATGTCCCTGTACCCTTTGTTTTTTTTAAGTGAATTTTAAATGTTTTTTAAAATTATATTTTCTAACTGTAACCGCTAACGTTTGATACCAAGTGTGTGAGTGAGTGCATGAGTGGCTCAGTAGGTTTATGAGTAGCTATGTAAGTGGGTGAGAGTATGAGTGGGGCTTTAACTGGGTATATGAGTCTGTGAATGGGTGTCTCTCTGAAAGGGGTGGCAGTAAACTCTGCTCCGTCATCAGTTTGTGGAGTTTTGCCACTCTGCGTCCTGCACGGAAGACGGAGTTCTGCAAAAACTCCACCAACTGCTGGTGGAGCGCAGTTTACTGGCACACTCACCCCTAGACTTCATTCCCCAACCAATATTGCACCAAGGGGCCGCTTTCAAGAGTGGTTGAGAAAAGAAGCGGGCCTCAGAGGTCTAAGCAATCCCGCTGTGGGGACTTACTTGTGACAATAATACGGGTTATTTCGCTCTTTGTACAATTGAAATCTGAGCCTAACTATAATATTCCTATAACCTTTGGTTTTTTCAGTGAATTTCTGTTTTTAAATTTTATTTTCTAACTAAAACGTCCCTGTAACCTTTGGTTTTGTTTCAGTGAATTTCAACATTTTGTAAACTTTTATTTCCTAACTGTTACCTTTGAGAGGGGGGGGGTGTCAGTGGCTCTAAAAATAGGTGAGTGGGTGTGTGAGTGGCTGTATGGGTTGCTAAGAGGGCATGTGAGTGGGTTTGTTGGTGTGTGAGTGGATGTATGAGTGTGTGAGTGACTATGGGTATGCACATGGCTGTGTAAAGTCTGAGTGAGTGCATGAGTGTATGAGTCGACCTATGAGTGGTTGTGGGATTCTCTGAGTGGGTCTGTGAATGGGGACATGAGTGCCTGAGTGGGTGGATAAGTATTTGAACGGTTCTGTGAGAGCGTGCGAGTCTCTGAGAAGGCCCCTGCATGAGTGTCTGGATCTGTGAGTCAGTGTGCGAGTGGGTGTGTGAGTCTGGGAGTGGGTACATGAGTGGATGTGATAGTCACTGAATTGGTCTGTGTGTCTCTGTGTGTGTGTCTCAGTGGGTTCTGCCAGTTATTTTGCCTCTTTCTGCTCTCTCCTGACCTTTATTTTGCCTCTTGCTTCAGGTTTCTAACCTCTAGGTTTCCTCTTTCTGGTCATTTCTCACCTTTATTTTGCCTCCCTTTTGCTCGTCTCTGACCTTTATTCTGCTTCTTTCTGCTCTTTTCTCACCTTTATTTTGCCACTTTCTGTTTGCTTCTGACCTTTATTTTGCCTGTTTAAGCTCATTTCTCTACTTTATTTTGCCTCCTTTTTGCTCGTTTCTTACCTTAATTTTGCCTCTTTCTTTTCCCTTCTGTCCATTCCCCTGGGAAACGGAGGAAGCCTTAATGCCCCGCAGTCCCAGCTGGCATTGCTGCTGCACACAGGGAGCTGCTGGAAATGCTGCTCCCTACATGGAGGAGCAATACTTCCAGATATGCAGGCAGGTAAAGAGATGAAACCTCTTCTTCCAATGGGCAAGAACACTTTGACAGCTTCCGACCGCTGGAATCGGAGTGTTTGCTTTTGCTTGATGGGAGCTGTCACAGCTCCTTCCAAGCATAAGCAAACCGCTACGTCCCCGGGCAGGGCACCCTGGAATATAGCAATAACTGTTCTCGGGGCCAATGATCCTTAGGAGGGGGCACCGTATTTTTTAATAAAAGTGCCCCGAGACCTGGCCCACCCGGCAGATCTAAACAAAACAAGTACGGAGCCCGCGCTTGGTTTTTTATTTATTTATTTTACCATGGATTCGCGACTCCATCGTGTTCCTGCAGCAAAATCTTTTTTTTTTTTTTTTTTTTTTAAAGTGCTCTTTGGCCCTGTTGGGACCACAGTTAGGGGGTCAGGGTATTCCTACCCTGACCCGTTTTTTTTTTTTGTGGGACTGGGCTGAAGCAGAGTCCCAAGATTGCTGCCAACACTTCCTGATTAAAGTGTTGGCAGCCAATCAGACTTAAGCACAGGGACTGTCAGACCCATGTCCCTATATATACAATTTTTTTTTAATATCTCCCAAACTATTCAACGGATTTACACCAATTTACAAAAAGGTCACTTTCTGGACCAACAACTACCTTTCTGCCAAATTTGGTGTAATTCTGTTCAGCGGTTCGGGCTGTAGCTGTGTCTAAAATCTCTATGGGAAATTGCATAGGAAAAGCGTGTTTTGGGACCCCCCTTTTTCTCGGCCCCCGCTTCACGGATCACTCAAACCTTAAGACAGCAGCTGAACTGAGTGGCAAACTAGTTTTGAACATTTTGCAAGGATTCGTCAAACGTTGCCAAAGTTATTGCCACAACAGAAAACGCTTTTCGTGTGTAAACTAGGTTCTAACTAAAACTACCTACTTGCGACCGCCAGCAGGTAATATATAGTCACTAAAAAAAACAAATGTAAGTTATAGTTGGGCTCAAATTTCAATCGTACAAAAGCAGTGAAATTCAGCAGTTATAGTTAACCTGAACTAACTATAACTTAATCTCCCGCAATGAACTGCTTATGACCTCACATATTACATCACTCAGGACCTGGTCAGTGACATCACTCATGACAATACCGATGACATCTCAATTTACTTCACTGATGACCACTAATGACTTCATCCTATGATTGTGTTTTCTAAAAGTTTAAGAGTGTTAAACATATATACCAAGGTACCACAAAAGCTGTTAGTACACTTTGTGTACTGCTAATGAGTGATACTATTTCTAACATATGTTATTGAAGTGACTGTGTGTATCCATGTGTGAGTGGGTGTCTGAGTGGATGTATGGGTGTGTGTGTGTGCAGGAAAGCAGCCCTTTTTGACATGGTCACCGGTCACCTCCACTTTTTGCCTGGTAACTGATGTGATTTCAACTGGAAGTGCACTGGGTTCCTGCTAACCAGGTCCCCAGTGCCAGAGCTCTTTCCCAAAATTGCACAATTGTTTCCACACTTGGCAAAACCTTTAGCACCCTCTGTAAGTCCCTAGTAAAGGGTACCCCTGGTACCTACGGCCTGTGGTTCTAAAGAGCCCGTAGGAGCAGCAACACAAATTGTGTTACCCTAAGGGACCTCTCACCAAGCACATGCAAGGCTGCCATTGAAAGCTGCATGTCTTGGTGCTGACAAAAGTGAAAACACAGCATGTCCTACATCCTCGAGTGCCTTGTCCCCAAACACTGCATCTGATATTTGTAGGCCACCCCTACAGCAGGCCTGACAGCCTTAAGACAAGCTGGTGTATATTACATGTAAGGGTATATCTGCATGAGCAGGTATGCCCCTGTGCTGGTCAGTCCTATTACTGCCAGTACTAGTGGAAAGGGTAGCCATTTTAAAGCATGCGCTGGACACAGGTGAAAACGAGTTCCCCAGCTACATGATGGCTTCCCTGAAATTAGGCATGTTTGGTATCAAACATCTCGTATTGATAAACGCACACTGATTTCAGTGATGGATTTACCAATACATGCACCTAAAGGGAACCTTAGAGGTGCTCCCTGAAAACCTACCAGCCTCTGGTGCGCTTCCTGACTGTTTTCTGCCAGCCTGCCACAACAGACACTATGCTGACCTAGAGCAAGTGTCTCTGCTTTCAGAAGGCCCAGAAAAGTCTGTCTGGGAAGTGATGTAACACTCTCTCCCACAGGCATTCCTGCTGATTAGCTTCCCCATATGGAAAAGAAACAATTGATGGACAGAATGCTGGACAATGCAAACATTCACCCCCAGTCACAAGGATCTGGGTTATATCCATCATTCTTTTGCTCACCACACCACCCCAGTTTGGACCCAGCCATATGCAAATCAGTCTTGACCCTGTTCCTTGTGGGAACAGTCCAGCCAAAACTGTCAAGCCATGCCCTCCCTGGACCAGAAACCAGCATCCAGGGACTGGTTTCAGGGCATCACCCTTCATCAGCCAGGCTAGCTTAAATCTAGTGAGCACGGGACCCACGTCGGGGCATACCCTTCGCACTTAGGGTGACATATGCAATAGAAACAATTGATGGATGGAATGCTGGACAATGCTAACATTCACCCCCAATCACAAGGATCTGGGTTAAATCCATCATTCTTTTGTTCACCGCACCACCCCAGTTTTGACCCAGCCATATGCAAATCCGTCTTGACCCTGTTCCTTGTGGGAAGAGTCCAGCCCGAACTGCCAAGCCATGCCCTCCCTGGACCAGAAACCAGCATCCAGGGACTGGTTTCAGGGCATCACTCCATCAGCCAGGCTAGGACCTGCTTTGGCAGTTCGTTCTGGACTGTTCCCATGAGGCACAGGGTCAAGACTGATTTGCATATGGCTGGGTCCAAACTGGGGTGGCATAGTGGGTAAAAGAACGATGGATTTAACCCACATCTGTAACCTGGGGGAGAATGTTTGAATCATTCAGCATTCCGTCCATCACTTGTTGCCGTTACACTTTTAGCCCTAAGTGGGATGCGTATGTCCAGATGTGGGTCACTTGCTCACTGTGCCACTGAATTCAAGCTAGCCTGGATGATGAAGGGTGACATACCCCGAAACCGGTTGCAGGATGCTTGTTTCCGGTCTAGGGAGAAAATGGCTTGGCAGTTCGGTCTGGACTGTTCCCATGAGGCACAGGGTCAAGACTGATTTGCATATGGCTGGGTCCAAACTGGGATGGCATAGTGGGCAAAAGAACAATGGATTTAACCCAGATCTCTTGACTGGGGGAGAATGTTTGAATCATTCAGCATTCTGTCCATCATTTGTTGCAGTTATACGATTAGCTTCCCCAGGCGGGCCAGCTTCAGAGAGCTGCTGCCTTTGGAATAAGAGTCTGGCTCCCCTCACAGGATAGGAAGCCACCCCCCTTTTCAAGGAGCCCTTGGCACCTGGACAGGTGAGAAAATTAGCTAGTCAGGTAGGCGTGCCACCTCTAGGTTTAAGGTGGACCGCTAAGGTTGGCTGCACTGAGGTGGACACGATTTTTCACAAGTGACCATCTCTGTGATGGCATACCTAGGAATTTTGGGAAAGGGTTACTACACTACACTCCCCTAATGCCCCTAAATTCAGTATTTAGGGGAGTCCCTGTCATCAGAGAAACAAATTGGATGACCTAAGAAGAGAGAGGACACCGAAGAGCCCCAAAAACAGATAGGAGAGAAGAAGCAGCTGACCTAGTACCAGATCCGCTGGCCTGTCTGCACCCCTTTTCGAAAACGAATTCGACTCGTCCTGCAGCTGTTGACTCAAGAAACTTGGGAGGACTGCCTGCCTTTGATAAAGAACCAAGATCCCCTGTAGGACTGCGGAACTTGCTGCAGCTCCAAAAGAAAGGGCTCTGAGGCCTCCAGAACTGCCAAAACCCGACACTTAAAGCCACCACTGCACTCGCCACTCCAAGCCAGTCAAAGTTTGCCAATAGTGCCATCAATGTCCTCAAGAACATGAGTCCATCATAGTGTCACCACTTGTGCACCCTCCGACGTCACCTGGAGCCTCTGCACGTAGACCCCCCCCCCCCCCCCCCACCACGACTGCTCCAGTAAGGAAAATACAGACTTCTATAGACACCGCTGCACCTGTCGTCCCGGATGCATGGAGAAGAGGATGAAAGGTGTCCCTATATCCCGAGCATCTTGACGCCTGAGCCCCCCTGTTGGTTCCCATGACTGGCCTCCTATCCAGAGCCTGCAGCCTCTTTTCGCAGAGACTGATCTCTATGGAATAACATTCGGCTCCAATGCTGTTTTGCACCCTGCTGCCCTCCTGTCGCTGGTGGTGTACTGTTTGCTCCTCCATGGACCTTGCCCACCACTCACCTTAAATCCTGGAGATTGGTCCTGTAAGTCACTGAACTATGCCTGTTTGCAGAACTTGTTCTTCCTTCCATAGGCTAACATTGCAGAACTCAAAAATTGCACGAAGTGTCCTTTTTGAACTGAAAAGTATGTATATTTAAAAATTAACTTACCTGAACAATTTTTCTCTGACGCCAAAACACATAGAAAGGTACTTGCTATTTATATAAATTGGTGTGGTTCTCCTTCTTGAGTTGTCATTTATTGATCATTGTGTGTATTTGCAGATGTCTTGCACTCCTTTCCGTTAAGTTTAAGGCTGCTTGACGACACTACCTCTAATAGAGCACCTTGGTATTGCTAGAGCAAGCCCCTGTCCACTTATAAGGGAACCCCTGGACTCTTTACACGGTAAATCAGATTATTGATATATCACAAAGTGCCAGCTCCAACAGTGTGGGAGTGGCTGGATGGGTGTGTGTGAGTGGGTGTATCAGTGTCTGAGTGGGTCTGTCAGTGGGTGGGTGTGTGAGTGACTGGTCCACAAAGGAACGTGACCCTTTATCCAACAAGAGTCCACAGTTTTGAGCAAAATATCTACCCAAGTGGAGAACTTTCTACTCGGTGTTACCTCCTTGGGTAAATGTCCAGTACGCATTCTACACTACAACTGCGTAATGGAGCACGAGGAAATGTCACTAGCGACCTTTTGTGCGTTTTGGCAATGTGATTGTTCCTGGTGCGTCTTCATCCAGAAATATGTGATAACATGAATCCTCCAATAGAGAAGACAAGACTACAAAGAGGTAAATCTCTTAACATGAAATAAGTGTTGGGTATGGATTTTTGGGTGGCACGTGATTTTTTAGGGTGGATATGGGTTTGTGGGTGGCAAGGTAATTTCTTAGGGTTTGGGGTATTCGTTTTTGGGGCTAGGGAATTTTTAGGGTAAGATGCCCATCGCAAAGCATGGTGGGGGAGTTGAATGCAGGGCCTGGCATTGTGCTACCCCCACCCAAACTTGCTGCTCCTGCCCCTCCTCCTTGCCATCTATTGTCCAAATCCATGACCCTGCTTCCTCATTACAGCTGCGTGTGGCTGTTGCTCTGCCACTGCTCTTTCTACCTGCCCTAAACAGTTAGCTTGCTGTCCCATCCACTTCCTCCCTACCCTCTGTTGTCTGGGGCCATGCACCAGGCCCCCCCTCCCTCCTGCCCTGCATGGTCCTGTGTTCTACCACTGCCCTCCATTCAACTTCGTGTCCCTGTCCATGCCTCCTGACCTCCAGCTCAGCCTCTGTGCTTAGCATGCTGCCCCTACTCTCTGTCCCCCCTGCCCTCCGATGTCTGTGTGCATGCACCTGCTCCCTCCTTTTTGCCCGCCATGTGCCATGGACCTGCCACTGCCCCTCCTATTTACTAGAGTGTTTTGTTGAGCTGCCACTGCCCCTCCCACCTGCCTAGCATGGTCAGATGGCTGCTGCTGGTCCCCGTCACCTCCACCCTGCCTGTCTATGTTCCATGCCCCTATCCCCTCCATGGCGCATTTTGCTGCCACTCCCTTCTGCCTTTAATGCTCTTTTGTGCTGCAACTGCTCCTCCTGCCTGCCCTGCGTGGTCTGTTGTGAATCCCCTTTCCTCTTACATCTGTGTCCCACCCCTACCTTCTGTCCTCCATGTTCCTTTGTACATACCCCTGCCCCCTCCCTCTTGCCCACCATGACTGTTGTGCTGCCACTGACCCTCCTGCTTAACATGATGTTCTTCTGTGCTGCCACAGCCCCTCCTAACTGCCCTGTGTGGTCAGCTTGATGCCCCTGACCCCCTCCCACCTTCACTCCATTGTCTACGTGTATGCCATTATAGTCTCACTGTTTCCTTCCATGGTGGGTTGTGCTTCCAGTGCCAGTCCCGCCTGCTGTCCATGGTCAGCTTTCTGCTCCTGGCCCCCTGTTTTCCATGTGCAGACCCCTATCCCCTCCCTCCCTCCCTCCCTCCCGCCTTGTCTGGTCGGTTGTCATGCTCTGCCCCCTCCCTACTGCCCTTCATGGTCCGTTATGCTGCAACTGTCCCTCTTGTCTGTCCAGTATGGTCTGTTTCCTGGCCTTGCCTCTCTGTTCATGTGCATAGCCCTATCCCTTCCCTATTACTTTCCATGGTTTATTGTGCTGCACTGCCGTCCCACTTGCCCTGTGTGGTGTATGGTGCTGCTGCAACCCCTGACGCCTACCCTGGAAAATTGATTTTCCCCATTGGCTGACATTGAAAAAGAAGATATTTTAGGCAGCTCACAGACAAAATAAAGTCTTTGAGAGCGTAAAAACAACTAGTCTCCTGCCTGAATCTGGTCTGTTGGTATGCATGGTAGTACTGCCACTGCCTCGTCCTTCTGTCCTCAATGGTCTTTAATATTGCCAAAACCTCTCTTGCCTGTACTGCATGATTAGTTTATTGCCCTTGCCCCCCTTTCCCCTGCCCTCCATGGTCCATTGTGCTGCTAATGCCCCTCCTGCATGTCCACCATGGTCAACTTGTTGCCTCTGCACCTTCCTCCATGAGAGGGTCTTATTACCATAGAAAATATGGCTAGTGCTCTAAACAACTAAAATGAGGGCATATTTTCTGAGTTCTCAAATAGCAACGAAGCACTTTTAAATAATTTGTTATCTTTGTGTTTTTAGGCATTTAATCACTTGAATATATGTTACACTTAAGGGAGAGTATGTGGCGTTTCGGCCAGAGCTGCCGACTTTTCAGTTGGGGAACCAGATTCGAGTTTCGGCATAAGCTCGACATCCTGTGATTCTGGACAAATCACTTAATCTCCCCATGCCTCAAACCAAAATTAATGTGTCCTTGTGAAATGTAACTGGTGCTCATGTAAAGCACTCCAAAGCCTTCGGGTCACGTTTGCGCTATATAAACTGCAAAAAAAAAAAAAGAGAATGAAGTGTTTCGCACACTTCTGTCATTGGGCTATACTTGGGTTACATTTGGGTCATATTTTTGCTATATTTGAGCTGTTTCTTCTCTGGTGGCCATTTTGCGAAACTTATTTGTCATGAAGCTCCCTAATTTCCTTAGTTACTGAAGTATCCTCAGTGGAAAATGCTTTCAGTTTTCCACTTTGATTCCATCAAGATGGTGTTCAGATGTGCCACACTTTTGGCATGAATTCAAAATGTTAGCACTCTAGTTGCTCAACAAAACACTGTAGTAAAGCGGGAAACAGCCTTTACCACAAAGGCTTTTGTACGCGTTACGTTTACAACGGTACACTTACCTCGTAAACGTCTTTACAACGCGTATTGCTTCCACGACCGTCTTTACCACGCAAGTAACATCTTCACGGAACGTCGTCTTCCTCATCCGATTCAGTCCTTTTTTAGTGTCTGCGAAGATGTGAGAAAAAGGGGAAAAAAAGAAAAAAGGGGGCGGGGGCGGTCTCCCCCGTCCCCTCCCCCCCCCCAAAAAAAATGTGTGGTAAAGGAATAATAGAGAAAAAGGATATGCGTAGAAAAATCATTCCGTTGTAACGCATGCGTGGTAAAGGCATGCGTTGCAAAGGCATGCGTTGCAACGGAATGCATAGTAACGACATATATTCTAGTAACGCTGCTGCTCACCAGGGAGTTAACTGGCAGTCTGCTGCTGGTTTTGAAAGTGCATATTTGTGTCTGCATGTCAGAATCTTTAATGAAATAGGAGAGGAAGATATTAGAGCACTCACTTCAAATGTGCCCCTATTTTTCGTTCTACAGCACTAACCATAATTTCTATGACAAACTGAACCACCTCATTTTGTTCCTTTCTAAATTAAATGTTTTAAGATTTACCAGTTTGATTCAATCAAGATGGCTTCGGGTGTGCCATGCTTTTGTCATAAGTAAGACTGTCAGTGCTCTAGTTGTTCTTTAGAACACTCTGGGATGCTGCAGTCGAACACAATGGAATTAACTGACAGGCTGCTCCTGTTGGAAGTACATGATTTACTGAGAATGTCAGACTTCATTCTCATATGACTGAGAAAGGTAGTGTGAATTTACAAACAATACGCTCTCATTTTAGCTTCTGGAGCACCTTCCATAACCTCTATGAGAAAATCATGGGCTATCTGCCTGCCTTCTTGTATCTGCCTCGAGAACATCCCCTGTTAAGTGTGGTGAATTGTTTGAAAGACTTATTTTACTTCATTAATTGTTCCTCGGTTGGGTTTGATTCTTCTTTCGCCTTTTTTGGTGGGATGTTGAATTGAGTCGATCCACAGTTGCCTACCTCTACTTCTTACTCTAAAAACATTTCTGATTTCTGGTTGAAGCAATTACTTCTGTCCACAGGGTTGGAGAACTTCAGGCTGTTCAGTTTATCCACACTTCAGCTTTCTACCCAGTTAAGTCGGTTCTTCATACTGGCTAGCCGTTTTAACCAACAGGATCTCTGCATTCCATATTGCACAGTCTATCACACATCCATCTTTCTTCCCCACTCTACATCTTATCAAGGAGGATAGGCAAAAGACGCTGAACCCCAGACATGTGGTATCTTATTTCATCAACTGCACTTATCAGGACAGCTCAAAATGGCGCAGTGGTGTCCTAGCGCACAGTTTTTTGCTTGCTTAGCCTACGTGTCAAAATCTGCTATCTATTCCACTACAGCCATATCTGTCTCCATGAATCTCTACTGTCTCGCCCCGGCTGCAGATACATGCTGGGTGGCTACATGGTCATTTTTGCATACTTATTCCTAGTAATTTAGCCTCATGTCTACTGCACACAGTGAACGGTACTTTGCCCAAGGTATTTTGCATTATTTCTGTTTTTTAATTGGCACATCTGACTCTCCCCTACCCGGGAGGGATTGCTTTGGGACCTTATTTATAAGGTAAGGAATCTGTAGGAAGATGCATCCCTCAGAAGAAAGCTACTTCTCTTTGGTAGAGATATGTCTCGTGTACGTAAACTTCCCACAGATTCTTCTTTACCTAACCTCCTTCCCAGTGAGTCAATGCCCTAATTAAAATCCAAAGATATGTAAATATGTTATATGTTTTAGAAGACACGTTGAGGTCTTAAAATAATATTTTACCCTCTAGTTCAAAGTTTTGATGCTTAATTCTTTATTTGCTTGTTTCATAATACATGAAAATAGTCCAGTTGCTAACAGCTGCACAATGTAGTAAACATTTGAACAGTCAGTTAATTCATTGACAAGAGAGAATGCCAAATCATTATAAAGAAAAATATTCAAAAGCCAACATGTTTCAGCGTAATATGTTGAGGAGTCTCTTGGTCAGGGAATGAGCAATCTCTTTTTTATTTTCAGGCTGAAAAACAGTGCTAAGGCTTTTTGGGACAGATGTACTATTTACTGGTCGCTATTTGTGGGCAGTATTTTTGCGCTGTATAAAGAATCTTAGTAACGGAACTATGTTTTAATAGGTCAGTTCTTAAAACTCAATCGGAGCGGGTCACAATTCGACCTACCTCATAAATCTTGATGAGGTATGTTGCAGGTTGCGACTCAAATTTTTTGGAGGCCATCACAGGGATGGCGGCCTTCTGAGTCAGCAAAACCACCAAGTTATGATTGCCTTTGAAATAAATATATATTTTCCCTTCCTATGACGTATTTTCTATGTTTTCACCCTATATATTCATGTATGTATATATATATATTTATATATATTTTCTTTTGTAAGGGTGAGGCACCCTCTATTTAATTTTGGAACAAAAGACTTTTGAATTTTATTTTAAAAAGTTTTTTTGACTTGCATAGTCTTTTTTCTTTGTGACTGATGAGATGGCAAAATTTCTTTTTGTGCCCAAAGTCTTTTTCCTATGTTTAATTTTCCCTCCACTGTGTCTCACTGTATGCCATAAAAACTATGCCACAATGTGTATGCCTCAGCTTTGACAAAGACCTCCTGGTCGAAACACGTCAGCTATCTAAATAAATCTTTCTTGGACTTATCTGGAGTGCGGGCACTTTTCTTGTGGTGTGGCGCGGCTGCGTCAGCAAGGACCTTCAAGCAAGTTTGACGGGTTCTGCGCCCGTCTGCCCAGCACTGGCCTCGTTTGGTGGATGAAATCGGATCAAAGCAGAAAATCCTTCAAGCGGAGGTATCTGATCTCCGATTTCTCCCCCCCCCCCCCCCCCACCCCCCCCCCCGCCTGTATGTAATGAAACCTATCCGGATTGAAACATTCGACCTGCACTAATACCGCACGGCTGCCAGGGCTACACTTCTCTTCTGAAGGAGACGAGTGACGGCTCTTGGTATGCTGCAATAGTGTATCCGGCATCAAAGGAATCTCAAACAAGGCAGTGGTCCCGCTCTGAATGTGAATCCAATCCAAACGTCAAACGGCAGGTATTGTGTCCCCGGTTCCTGGAACCAGCACGTTTTTTCTTTGATTGTGGGACAATAACATTGACTTTTACGGTGAAAACAACCGGCCCGGAGAAAAAGTTTTCCCAGTATTTGATTTATGTACCGCTTCGTAAATCCAGAGGCATTGGTAACTGTGAGAGGGAACGAGGGGAGCGTTACCATGTGCGACGCTATTTGCAAGCGGCTTGGTGTTGCCAAAGACCTTTTCAACGAGTAATAGGCAGCCGGAGGGCAAAGCAGCAGCGCAGATACAGCAGGCGCGCGCACAGACGGTACTTCCTTGAAACAGACCTTGGGCGCCTATGAGAAGCTGTGGAAGAGGGAGATCAACCACAGCTGGGAGGTGATCTCCCTGGATAATTATATTGAAGTGGGGCAAGTACCACGGGGGTTCCGCATACTTATCACACACCTTTACCAGGACCCACATCCCGAATTATTGGAAGAGTGGTCAGCCCTTATGACCTCCACCTGCAAAGGAATGTTGGGTCTTCTATCCAAATACGCAGCCATTGAGCGGGAGCAAGTTATAATGGACCTCAAATCTCTGCAAACACCCTAAGCAAGAGGAGATACAGGCGTTCTACAAAGAGTTGGAGGGCAGACTCAACAAATATGAGGATGAAATAAAAACAAAAAAGAAATGTAATTTCACCAGGGACAAGAATGACTACGCCTCAGGCCGA
Source organism: Triturus cristatus (assembly GCF_964204655.1). NCBI lineage: Eukaryota > Metazoa > Chordata > Amphibia > Caudata > Salamandridae > Triturus > Triturus cristatus. The sequence continues at coordinate 405,993,944 of NC_140591.1, forward strand.
ATACTCACTTTTGGAAGAAAGTACGATGGTGCGAGAAAAGAGTTTAGATGCACATATGCTTTAAAGCAGCAGGATGTAAAAGAGAAAAAACAACCTGGCTGTTGATTTTTGTGCAGCTATTTATTTAGGCGGACAAAAAGCAAAGACTATTAAGTTCATATTTCGTAGTGTTTAGATCACAATTCTTAGTTTGTTCAACACATTGTATATAGACATTTCACTCATGTCAGAGTTGAATACATTACAGATACAAAACATGTGAAATACATAAAACCTATTAAGTGAAGAAGTAAATTGAAATCACAATTCAAATGTGCAATCAAATGTCATCAAAGACGTGGATAAACATAATACAAAAGGTTCAATAGAATTACACCAGCAGAAAATTGGTTCAACTCTTAATGTAAAGCAATTCCAAAAAGCCCTTTGACTTGGCGTATTTATGGGAACTGCAGCCACACGGGGGAGATACTAATCTGGGGGGTGATCGTTACATCACGCGCCCTCTCCAGAGGTCCAGAATTTTCTGAAAGCCCTTTGGGGAGAGGAAAAGGAAATGCCAACGCGTTTCCAATCCCGGTCAATGTTTACGGGATTTTCATCAGGGCTAGGCATGGTGTAACCTATAGATTAAAATTAAATAAAAAACAAATTACCTAAAACTAACAGTTCCTTTTTGTTGCATAAATGTTAATTTGTTGTGTTTAATAGAACTCATAATACCCGAGGATAAGATTGTTGCACATGTCGTGCTTTGGACATTAATCCATTGTCTCAGTGTTCAGGACCTAAAAAGAACAGGACACTTTCAATCAGTATGCCGCTGCCCGCGTCCCACGCAGGGGGACATTCAGCAGGGCAGCTCTCTAGTGGCCACCCGTCGGAGCCTTCCCCCCCCCCCCCCCGGTCCATTTCCCTCGAGAGGCCGCGCCTTGGGGAGGGGCGGCCCCAATGGGCACCGCTGGGGGAGGCGGGCCACTGGGCTGGGCGGGGCCAGGCCCTATTTAAGCCTCCCGCCCCCGTAGATCGCCCTCTGCTTCCTGCGTACACTCCTGGCCGCACGAGATCTTCGTGGTCGTCTCCGTCTCCGTCGTGGCAGCGTCGCGTTGGATTGTGGTCGGTGGCGTTAGCGCGGCAGGGCGCGGTGCGGAACGGATCCCGAGGTGAGGTGTCTGGGGCCGGGGGAGCGTGTGGTCGCTGCCGGTGGTTGGCGCGGGGGGGCGTATGTACTTTGCCGGCCTTTCCCCGCGCTAGTTGCCGATGGTTGCGTGCGCTCCCTGGACAGCGGTGTCTGGCGCCTCCCTCAGGGTTTCTGGAAGCGCGGTGAGTAGCCGGCGGGATTAGTTTGATTGTGGTTGCTTGTGTACCCGGGGGGTTTTACGCTCTGTGTTGCTTTTAAAGCCTCAAGTTTAATAGTTGTTGTTTCTCATCTTGCGTGAAATGGGGTTTCACTTGGCAAAGAATTGCTCAATGTCCATGGCTACCGCAGGTTCCAATTGAACAGTTAAAAATTTTAAAAGTCAGAACAATTTTGTGTTCTAGTTTCACTGTGATGCTTTTAAAGCCTCAAGTTTAATAGTTGTTGTTTCTCATCTTGCGTGAAATGGAGTTTCACTTGGCAAAGAATTGTTCAATGTGCATGGCTACCGCAGGTTCCAATTGAACAGTTAGAAATTTTAAAGTCAGAACAATTGTGTTCTAGTTCCACTGTTTCGCAAAAGTTTCTAATGAAATCCTCGAGGTCTGTGATTCTGGGCAAATCACCTAATCTCCCCGTGCCTGAAGGTGTAATGTCAATACGGTGCTATGTAAAGCGCTCCAATATCTTCGGGTCGAGCTCGCGCTATATAAATATACAACTAAAAAATAAATACTAACATTTTGCCAAGATAACTCGTGTGATGCATTAACTACCTGGAGAGAGAGCGGGATTTTGTATAGTTGAGTTTTGAATTAGGTGGATTTCGCGCAGAGGGTTAATGTGCCTGTGGCAAAGAGTGTGTGCCGAGTAGATTACAGAGTGCGTGTTGTGCACGTGGGTCAGCGTAATGTGAATACGAAGTGGTCCGCTGGCTGCACCGCCGACTCGGTACAGGAAACCAGGGTTCGAGCCTCGTGGCCGCGTCCATACCCGGTGATTCTGGGCAAAAGATCTTAATCACCCTGTGCCTGTGGTTTAATGTAAATGCGGTGCCAGGTACAGCGCTCCAGGTCCCGCGGGTCGAGATTTCCGTGGGCGATGTGGTCCGCCGGCCGCACTACCGACTCAGTGCAGGAAACCAGGGTTCGTCCCCCGTGGCCGTGTCCACGCCCGGTGATTTAGGGGCTAATCTCTTAACCTCCCCGGGTCTGAGTATGTAATGTAAGGACGATGCTAGGTACAGCGCTCCAGGACCGGCGGGTCGGGTGCACGCCACATAACGGACTGAAAGGACAGTATTTAGTGGGGTCGCGGATTTTGAGCCTCGCGGTCGCCCCCCAAAATGAAGCTTGATTTAAGTACGCGTGGCCCCCCGACCCCGCCACGGTGCTTGCCCGCCTGCTGAGGGTGCGGGGGGGTTAGGAACCAGTCATTATCATAGAAAGGGTTGCTTCTTCTGGCTCACGGTCAGTCCATTTGAACCTGTTCAAGGGTCAATTGGTCAATTTTATGGCCCTCACCCCTTGTCAGTGCTACCCCAGGTGAGTAGAGGAGAACCAAACCCTGCATACGTCACTGCCCCGGTGCCGCTGAGTGTACCTCGCTGTAAAGTGTCCACCCTTCCATAACGTGACTTTGAACCCCCCCCTACACTCTTCAGACAGGATCCATTCGAGGGCAGGCTGCGCACTTCCCTTCACACCTGGCAGGCGCTGCTCTCCTACTGCCCCGGTGCCGCTGAGTGTACCTCGCTGTAAAGCGTCCACCCTTCCATAACGTGACTTTGAACCCCCCTACACTGTCCAGACAGGATAAATTCGAGGGCAGGCTGCACACTTCCCTTCACCCCTGGCAGGCGCTGCTCTCCTAAGACAATTATGTCTCCTGTGCCGCGCGAGTTCGTTCCTCACCACGCCGCCGTTTTGATCGTCTGGTCTGGCGTCGGGTTTATTGTGCCCCCTGTTATCCCGGTGAGTGTTTGTTGTCCCCTGTCCTCGAGCCTCGCTGGCCTGCATGTGTGCTGGTTTGCGGTGGGAGCAGCCGCGTTGGGCATGGCCTCCTGGTGGGGCTCGGGAGGTGGGCAGATGGGAGCAAGACTTATGCTGAGCGGCGGGGTAGTGTGCAAAGGGCGCCGAGTGTGGGTGCGAGGCCGGGTGGAGGGGCCTTTGTGGTGCAAGGCTTTCATGCCTACGTAGTTGGGAGCGCATTGTTCTGCAGTTGGTCGAAGTGGATGCTGCGTTTCTTTCCGCTGCAATTCCAGGCCTCACATAAATGTCAAGATAACTCGTGTGATTCGTTATCTTCCTGGAGAGAGATCAGGAATTTGTATAGTGGAGGTTTTGACTTCGGTGTAGTTAGTGCAGAGGGTTAATATGCCCGCTGCAAAGAACGTGTGCCAAGTAGATTTCAGAGGCGGATGATGTAAATAGGTCAGCAGGTTACTGGTTCAAAAGAGGCGGCATCCTTTTGTTACTTGCAATGTATATCTTAAAGCCCTAATAGTCAACAGTGAGCTACGAACGCTCATCCTATAGCTGCATACACACCGCTAAGCATACATTATTAGAACAGATTAATGTTGCAAAGAGGGTTAATTTGGCTAGAAATCGACTGAGCTTGTGCTTCTCCACACCAAGCAACCTTAAACTATACTCCCTGCCAGTAGGGATGACATGCGTCTCCTACACTTTGAGTCCTTTGGCTCAGGTGACATTTCCTATACACTGATTCACATGCATATGATTGATTGGCTCGGCGGTTCTTGTGTGAGATGCAAAGTTCTCGGACACCCTACACTGGTAGGAGTGGCGTTATATAACTAATTCAATGCAGCTGAGAGCGTGGTTATGGAAACTTGGTCAACTGTTAAAGGGGGCTAGTGGGAGAATCTGTGGTGGAGGCGGCATTGGGGGGGCGCCAACGACATTCTTGCACAGGGCGCCACCATCGCCAAGGCCGGCATCGCCGTTTACCGCGAGAGTGCGTGAGTTCTACAACACTTTTAGGGCGTGTTGAATTACATTAATCATAACCAGCGTAGCGCAGGATACAAACCGAATTATTTCCGGCAACTAAGAATGATTTTCTAGGGATACCCAATGAAACTTGTTTATCGGGCAGAAAATAACAGATTTCAAACTTTACCTACTGAAACTTATGCTTTCCATGCACAACATTCCCCCGTGCTTCTATCTAAAGTTAAATACGGTACTAGCCAAAGCGCTCCAATACCTTCGAGTCTGCGCTATACAAACATGCACAATAAGAACCCTACTGTTAGCGCATGTTGCGAACCTCTTTGGGGGGGTCGCGTCAATGACAGAAACAGCTTTATGCAGGTAGCCTGCTCACAAGGCGCAGTCCACAGGTGCCATCTTTAATACGTGTCTTGCACAGAGAACTACTTATACGGCATGTTTAGCAGGGTAAGCAACGGCAAAGAGGGAATGCACTTTCTTTATCAGGTGCAAGGGCAATTCCGACCCTTGTGCCGCCTCCTCATGCTTATTTTAGGGAGAAGGCATTTGCCCCCCCCGGCTGCGAGGGGGGCACGCAGCGGGCCGCGGGGTCCTGGGCAATGGATGCGATGCCACTGAACGCGGGAATGGGTAAGATATATATAGGCATTGTTGTCCAAACACCATGCGCATATTGGTCCCTGTAATGCAATTCTTATTGTAGCCCACCCACTGGTGGATCTACAATCCATGCAAGCAGCCTATGGGGCAGTTCCCAAGCTCGAGTTGAGTTAGTGGTCTCTCTTAACTTGAAGGATGTTTAATTCCTGAAAGCCGTGAACCAGATGCCACCATCACTATTCGCACTATCGTCCCCAAGCTTTCCTTCGATCCCTGGCTTCATGTTGAATATGCATGGCTTTGATATTTCAAACGTACCCTTGCCAGCCACTCGCCATTTTAATAAGGAAGCAGGCCTAGGCTGATGGTGATTAAGATAGTCACATGTGATCAAATATTGGTTAAATGTTTGGATTTGGAATACCGAGTTATTATTGTGAGTCCCACGCTTAAGTCAAGAGATGCTGCTGCCTTTCATCTTTAGCCTTGCTATTCGGACACAGCTGGTGTAATGTTTTCTTCAACTCACAGTCATAGTGGCAGCTTAGTCTATACAGGAAAGTCAGCAGCCTGAGCTGTTGTGAGACAAGCGGAAGGCCTGGGTTTGTGGGTCATACGTAACATCTTTAAGGTTATTCTCCCTGTTCCACAGGGAGGCAAGGTAAAGCCCAGAGTGACATGGTCTACCGAGACTTAGCCTGGCGTGCCTCTTCTGCGACCTTTTGAAGTTCGCTTATTTATTTTATGACGGTGACAGATGCTATCACAATTGTTTGATAGGCACCAGGGCCAGATGACATTTAAGTGCATTGTATTCTGGAAACTAAGGATCGGGTCCATTTTAGTAAGCACAAGGAGCTGTAAATATTTGGTGTCGCTCATAGATGCCCTGTGTTGGGTGAATGATATCTGAGAGCTGTACTCCTTCGAAAAGGACATTGCCAAATAGGCAAGCCAATGGCGCATCAAGTGGTTATGGTGGAAAATCTCGAAAGTCATTTTGTTTTGGAATCAAAAAAAAACCAAAACAATATTGCTCTCTTTTATCCATTCTACGATATTAATGTGTTGACGTGAAATGTTCACCTTGGCCACGTCACGATCCCCCAAGATTAAAACTACATGTGGTGTTCCCCAGGGATCCTTTAAATGGAAACACTTTGGTGGAATAAGGTTTATCACACTAGGTCCCAGATATTGGAACTCCCAACCTCTAGAGATTAGGTCCTGCACAGACCTCATGACTTCCCGCAAACTCCTAAAACATGGCTAGTTAGACAGGTATATGAGTAACATACCACTCTAACAGATTTCAGAGTAGCGCCAGGAAACCAATCTGGTAGGTGTGCCCTGCAAATTTAGTATAACATAACAAATGTTGGATTGGATTTCATAATCTTTTAGGAGCAGAACATAACGTGTTTATTGCACAAACTGAGAGATTCGGAAACAGAGCTTGTGGAACCACACAGGATGTGTCACAAGGTGACAGCAAGCTATACTGTTGGAATAAACAATTAATGAAAAAGAAATTACACTATTTTGACATTAATTAAATAGAAGTCAACAAGTTTAATGATATTTTGGACTAACTGTTATGGTTAAAGGTGAGATACGGTTACATCGTTTTACAAAATCAATTCTAAGGAATTGCAGTTCAAGTTGTAGCAGTCAATAACATTAATTAACAACATTATATAACAAACATTAAACAAACGGTATATAATTTCAGTGCCTGGAAAAAATAAAAAAATTAAAAAAAGGCATTTGCACATAGGTTCACAATTGTTGTGGTTAGCATTAGGTTTTGAATTAAGGGAAGGAGGTGCTGAGCCAATTTAATTATTAAAACTGATTTGATTTCTATAAATATTAGTTCAAATTACATGTCGTCTTCAGGAAATAAGCTTTAATTTTAAGTAAATTAAAAAGTAGGGATGAACCGAAATATTTCAATAATATTTATCCAGTTTGAGTTTATATGAACTATTGAACAACAAGGCTAGAATAGGACTCCATCATCTAATTTAATGTAACTTAATTTGCAAGAATATTCAATAAAACCTGCATTATCAGTTTAGTTAAGATAGATCCCCAGAATGCTAGGTCATTATTGGCAGTAGAAAGGCTAAAACAAGGAGATGTTGCTGAGATATTGGTCATTTGAAGTAAACAATAGGATAATAATACAATGTGAAAGGAAGCAAAAGTAGGGAGTCAATGGCCGAAAAGGTAAATACGGCAGAGTTAGCAGTTTTATCGATTTTTCATTGATTTGTATCAGCATGCTGTAGGAAGGTGAGATTGTCTCAACGAATCACTTGCCAATAATGCTGTCACTAGCTAAGGTTGTGGCATTAACCATTCAGAGACAGTGACAGGAAGCAGCCAGGGACAGTGAGCATATGTCTTCCGTGTGCTGGGTGAGAGTACAAAGACAGAGGCTGTTGCCCCCATACTGTCTGATGTTCACAGCTTTTAGTGCCCATCCCATCATTAGATACCCGTGATGTCAGCTTGTGTTTATAAACATAGGGAAGGCAGTTAACCCACACGTTACCTTCATCATGCTTTATGGTGCTGTAGCTGTTGGAAACCCACTTCGAAGCCAGTAGGCCCCTAATTTGGCCCAATTGAAAATCACAAGAGGATTTCATGTCCAAAACGCTAATTTCAATGCCTTGTTACCGTGCCATATTTGCCAACCTGAGTAACAGATTTAGGTGTTGCCCTTCTCTGCTCAGTCTTTCCTTGTAGCCTAGGGAGTTTGAAACGTTCACAAATTTTGGTCCCCGAGCTGAAAGATATGTATCCTTCAGAAGCAAATTCTCATCTGTTAGCAGTCCGCTTTAAATTTTTTGCCCTGCAAAACAAAAAAAAAAATCAACAAAAAAAAAAATCATGGAAACCTCGAAGCAGCAGCAATTTGGGAACCATAAAACACTATAAATACATCACCTTTTTTAGACAAAGTGAAAAATGAAACCTGCTTCGTGCTAGGAAAGAAACTCTGTTTTCCGAAAATACATCCACCTTTACCTGCAAAGAACATATTCTTCCGTTGTTTATAAAATTATGATCAAGGAATGAAGGGTATAGATGGTTTGAAGAATTTAAATAAAAAAAAAAAAAAGCTATGGTTCAGTCCTGGCTCTACAATGTAGGTTTTAGATCCTCACACAATTACGTTAGGATGATCTGCAGTTGCAGCGCAAAGAAAGTTAGGAACATCATTCACGTATAAGCTGAACAGCAGTGGGGCCAAAAGACATCCTTGCGTCAATTTGCTTTTGGTAGAAATCTCCTTTGTTAGTCTGCTCTGGTTTCGTGAGTAAAGTTGCACATTATTGCTGTTATTTACGGGATTACAGAACAGGATCCATAATTTAGCCCACTAAAGCTAGCTCGCAGGGGCAGGGCACCTATAACAGCGAAGGGAGGAAGGGGGGGCTCTGGCAGCGACGGGAGCCTCCCCAGAGCTGTGGCGGAGTTACAGGGCGATCTGGAGGCAGAAGGGTACAGTAAGGGTACCTCTGCGACAGTCGGTACAGTAAGGGTACCCCTGTCCGGCACAGTAAGGGTGCCCGAGCCAAGGTCCGGGAGCCGAAGGAGGTTCTGGGAAGACCGCGACGGCACCCCGTTAGTCCTTCGGGCGGTTGGGGGGCCTGACCAACCGGGGGTGTGCCATAACACGCTCCGCCCCCATTAAAAGGGGCGGGAGTATTAGACAGATCACGTGATCCAAAGGAGGATCTGAAAAAATGTGCCGCACTGCCGGGCATCGACCCACCGTGCGTGCCGGCTCGCAAGGCGGGCGGAGCAGCGAGGGGCTGCTTGCCCTGGATCGCCCGTAAGATAACCCACTCTATCGTCATACTTATGTTGTATGAAATAAACCTGCAGCAGTTCTTCACCCATAACGAATGTGTCAGTGTAATCTTTCGGTGACGTCTGTGCATACGTGTTGAGTGGAGCGGATGATGGTGTGGTCACTTTGCCGCTGCCCGCGTCCCACGCAGGGGGACATTCAGCAGGGCAGCTCTCTAGTGGCCACCCGTCGGAGCCTCCCCCCCCCTCCCCCCACCTGGTCCATTTCCCTCGAGAGGCCGTGCCTTGGGGAGGGGAGGCCCCAATGGGCATCGCTGGGGGAGAAAGGCCACTGGGCTGGGCGGGGCCAGGCCCTATTTAAGCCTCCCGCCCCCGTAGATCGCCCTCTGCTTCCTGCGTACACTCCTGGCTGCGCGAGATCCCACCCTTTCCACTTACCCTGCACGGCGTAGGCAGCACGCAACTGGAATGTTATAATGTTTTTTCTTGTGTTGCAGGCGGAGTTACAGGGCGATCTGGAGGCAGAAGGGTACAGTAAGGGTATGTCTCCGACAGTCGGTACAGTAAGGGTACCCCTGTCCGGCACAGTAAGGGTGCCCGAGCCAAGGTCCGGGAGCCGAAGGAGGTTCTGGGAATACCGCGACGGCGCCCCGTTAGTCCTTCGGGCGGTTGGGGGGGCCTGACCAACCGGGGGTGTGCCATAACACGCTCCGCCCCTGTTAAAAGGGGCGGGAGTATTAGATCACGTGATCCAAAGGAGGATCTGAAAAAATGTGCCGCACTGCCGGGCATCGACCCACCGTGCGTGCCGGCTCGCAAGGCGGGCGGAGCAGCTAGGGGCTGCTTGCCCTGGATCGCCCGTAAGATAACCCACTTATCGTCATACTTATGTTGTATGAAATAAACCTGCAGTAGTTCTTCACCCATAACGAATGTGTCAGTGTAATCTTTGGGTGACGTCTGTGCATACGTGTTGAGTGGAGCGGATGACGGTGTGGTCAGTATGCCCGCTGCTGCTACTGAGTGTCTCATTAAAGCAGGTTTATGTTAACATTCCACTTTCGGTTGTATAGGCCATAGAATGATCTACGTTGCGTAAATGATTCGTAGGCAGTGTTAGAAATCGCTGATCTGCCTCACTAACTGAAATAGAGGAATGAATGAGCATTTTTAAATATCGCACGCCGTGTTTACTCGTAAATATATTGCCAATAGACGGGGAATACACTTACTGACAACCGTGTGTAGTCTGGACTCAATCGGATTCTAGTTAACAACTTTCAACCGGACGCGCTGTGTGTCTGAAAAAATGACGCGTTACAGTTACTACGTGCGCTTTAAAATCGAAAACCTTCACTGTTAGTGGTTCGTGTAGCAAAGGCCATTAAGTTACTTCACAGCTGTCTTTAAGGCCGAAGTGTGCTCCAGTCTTTCCGCCGAGAAACTTAGTAAGAAGCATTCACGAGCATCAGCGCATTCTATATCCTGTTGCACAGGAAATACCTGACGTAACTTTTTAGGTGAATTCTAGGAATTGTAGTTTCAGACTGTTTTGGGGACGGGGACGGGGCCTGGCATCATTGAGCACTAGGGGGCTCATTTAATGACAATTATCTACAATGTTGACAATCTAGTGCGTATGTTAATGTCCAATTTGTTCATGGTTTGCTAAAATTTAAGAGGAAGCGTTCTGCAGTGTTTGCAATATAATTCTTTACCGGGAACACAGCATCCATGCATTGTTGTGCGTTTGGAGGCTCATTCATTAACAATTAGCTACAATGTTGTGATTATAATGCGTTTTTATGGCACATGGTGTGTATGAATGCCCAATCTATTCATAGTTCGCTCAAATCTCAGGGGAGGCATTCTTCAGGGCAACGAATGCAGTGTCCGTCTTTACTGGGGACTCAGCGCAAAATCTGTTGAAGTTCTGTCATCTCGTTTAGGCCATTTGCCACACAGTTCTATTTCATAATTAGGTATGCTTCTCTTTTATGCAATAATGTCTCAACATCGCCACCTCTAGGTGGTGCTTTAATTCCTGACGTGACTGTCCAAATGAATTCTTTTTCGGAATGATGTTTTTCGACGAAATGTGGTACCATTGGTGCTGAGAGAACTTTTTGTTTAAGCCTTGATCTATGTTGGACGATCCTCTGGTTGATTTGTTGTGTGGTTTTACCAATGTACAGCTTCGGGCAAGGACATTTAATGGCGTACACAACGTTTTGGGTTTTGTAGTTTGTAAATTCTTTGTGTACCCATTTGATGGAGTTGTATGTGAATTCACTACCCTCTGCGGTGGTGTTGCATGCTGAGCAGGTGCCACATTTGTGGTGTCCCTCTGCTGGGGTCAAATTCCATAGAGATCTTAAATCCGTCGTGGCTTTACTGTTCCTGAGGTCTGCAGGTATGATTTGTCGGCCACTGCTTTTGTTCTTTTTCGTTGCAAAAAGTGGTCTTTCCATGGTGCATACAAGGTTAGTTAGCAGGTGCCAATTGTTTAAAATTATCTTCCGGAATTTGTAAGTGTGTGGGGCAAATGTGGATACACACACCAGTCTTTCCAATGATTTTTTATTATTCTTTGTCAGTAACTCTTCTCGTGGTGTGTACCATGCTCTCTTCGTTGCGTGTTTTAGCATTTTCCTCGGGTACCCTCTTTCCTTTAGCTGTTCGCATAAGATGTCTGCCTGAACAACGAAGTCTTCTTTGCGAGCACAATTGCGTCTGATTCTTAATAGTTGGCTGTAGGGTAGATTGTCTTTAAGACTTCTAGGGTGAAAGCTGTGGTAGTGTAGGATGGTGTTTTTGTCTGTGGCCTTGCGGTGTAAAGTTGTGATTAACTTTTGGTCTTGTGTGAACACCTCCACGTAAAGAAAAGTTAGACGAGTCTGGTTCTTTGTCATGCTGAATTTGATGTCTGCGTGTCTTTGATGACATTTGATTGCACATTTGAATTGTGATTTCAATTTACTTCTTCACTTAATACTTTTTATGTTTTTCACATGTTTTGTATCTGTAATGTATTCAACTCTGACATGAGTGAAATGTCTACATACAATGTGCTGAACATACTAAAAATTGTGATCTAAACACTGAAAGCATATGAACTTAATAGTCTCTGCTTTTTGTCTGCCTAAATAAATAGCGGCACAAAAATCGACAGCCAGGTTGTTTTTTCTCTTTTGCATGTTATATATATACGCCCAGACCTGGCTTCTCTTGGACGAAACCCCTCCCAGGTTTTTTCATAGTTAAAGCAGCAGGAGGCAGCAAGCTCAGAATCAAGCTCGGATGTCTCAGACCTGGACGAGAGGCAAGCTACCTTTGGCAGTGGCATCGTTCCTTTCAAAACACTGGAAGAATATAGTTTGTAATGTAATGTAATGTGTTTTTTGTAAAGCGCACTGCTGCCCTGAGGCGTCGTGGCGCTGTAGACCGCTGGGGAACCCGTCCTGGCTATCCCTGTGAGATGGGACCTCCTTGATATCTCCAAGGTGAAACCAGGCATCCCCGGCGAATGTGGGGGGCCGTTGTGGAGATGAGGGAAGCTAATGCCCAGAGTTGCCGAGTGTGATCCCTGGTTAGAGTAGGCACCGAGGCGAGAATTATCGAGTCCGCTGGCCCTGGTCCACGACCCTGCCGCATCGGGAATTGAACCCTGGTCCCGGGCCGTCCTCTGCTTCCGGGTCTGCTGCCTCTAACCAGTGAGCCACACTACTCCACACTAGTTTTATACGGCAAAGCCAGAGGCCAAGGCGCAAACCAACAAATGAAAAAGAAAAAGGAGAATGCAACACCAAAGGAAAAGCCGGAGAGGCAGAGGAGGCAAAAGAAGTCGAGAAACCACGTGGGAAGGGAGTCCGGTTCAGCAAGAGGAACCAATAATGGGTGAGCCTACTTTCACTGTTATCAATCTTTCTTCTCATAACCTCACTCCAGATGAACAGTCCCTCCTGGAGCGAGGTCTCTCTTTCTGCCCCACTAACAACTTTGACTACCCCCGCGCCCACATTGACGTCTTTTTATTTGCTAGGAAACTGAAACTTCTTAAAATACATACTCTCAAAGGCTCAAGGGGTGTGTGAGATGGGGCGATGACTGGCAGTGATCCTGCCATATCAAACACATCAGCCAATCTCCTCTCCATTGGGGACATTGGGAGCCTGGCCTCTCTGAGGGAACTTGAACTGGGGGACAGGGATTGGACATTAGAACGGGAACCCTTTGAGGTGCTGGACCTGGAAACCGGCAGGAGAAGCCGTAGTAATTTTATACCCAAATCCAGGTTCAATCCCAACATCCCACACGATAACATTGATTCCTTCCAGCAGGCGGTAGTACGGGACATGCTCAAACTCAAAACTAGGAATAACAATGGGGCAATGAAGAACTCAACTAAAGGCCAAAAAGCGGCACTTGAATCCCTAAAGCAAGCTACCGGCTTTGTCATCAAGCCTTCAGACAAAGGTGGGAATGTCGTTTTGTGGGATGTCAAAAAGTATATCACCAAAGCCAAGAGACAGCTTGATTTCTCTGGCAGCTACATGAAAACTACGGCGGGCGAATATCTTTCCACCATTGACTATTTCCACAACATGCTGTCCAAATGGCATACCCGTGGGCTTTTGAACAATGATGAATTATTGTTTTTAACTGTTAAAAAACCTGTCTTCCCCATGCTTTTACATGTTACCGAAAGTGCATAAACACCCCACCAATCCACCTGGGAGGCCGATTATTTCTGCTAATGACAGCCTCCTTGAGAACACTTCAATCTATCTAGATCATTTTTTGTTTCCCTATGTATGTAGGCTGCCCTCTTACTGCCGTGACAGTATGGATTTGATCTCCAAGGTCACGGACATCCCGTGGCAATCAAGTTACATCATGGCCACTGTGGATGTGGTGTCTTTGAACACCTGCATCGACCATGACCTAGGCATCACTGCTTGCAAACACTATTTTAGGGACAGACCTATTGCCACATATGGTCACACCAATATGCTGCTTCAGATGCTCCATTTCTGTCTAAAAAATAACTATTTCTTGCATGGCCAGCAGTGGTACAGGCAACTGTCCGGGACTGCCATGGGCAGCTGATTCGTGCTGAGCAACGCCTGTATTTTTATGGGGTGGTGGGAGTGTGAATGTGTCTGGGAAAATGACTTTGCTGAATACACCAAGTATCTGGTCCTTTGGATCAGATATATTGATGACATCTTCCTGATCTGGGATGCCCCTCAGAATGCCCTTGACAAATTCCTTCTGGCTATCTCCAACAATGAGATGAACTTAAAATTTACAATCACCACTAGTAGGAGAAGGTTAGACTTCCTTGACGTCAGTGTAGAGGTACTGGATGATACCATACAAACAAGCCTACACAGGACGGCAACAGCCGGGAATAGCATCCTCCATGCCAAAAGTCACCATCCACCCAAACTGAAGAATAGTATCTCCTACGGTGAACTGCTCAGAGCCAGGCGTAGCTGTAGCACACCAGAAGCACACTCTCGAGAGGAAGGCATAATGGTAGAAAGATTCCTGCAGAGGGGGTACACACAGAAAGTGGTAGATGAGGCTAGGAGAAAGGTGAGTGGGGAGGGGAGAGAAACACTACTCAAACCCAGGCAGAAGAAGGAAACCGAACCTGTGATTAGACTGATCACCCCTTTTAATTCGGACTGTGCCAAGGTCCAGGCCCTCATCAGGAGACACTGGCACTTAGTCAAACTGGACCCCATTATTGGCAAATTGGTCACCCCGAGCGACAATATCACATACTGCAGAAGTAACTCTCTGAGGGATATGTTGGTCCACAGTTTAATGGAACCCAGTCAGAAACACAGCAGCACTTGGATGAGGGAACTCCCAGGATTCCATAAATGTGGTAAGTGCAAGGCGTGCGCCAATAGTACCAATGTCAAGACAGTACTCCTACCCAATGGCAAGCAACACAAAATTCGACCATTCTTTAACTGCAACACGGAGTTTGTTGTCTGTCCTGTTGTTTGTATGCGATTTGAGGTATGTTGGGAGCACAATCTTTCCGGTGCAAAAACACATCTTGGAGCACCTAAGGGCCATTAGGAATAATGATGTAACATATCCCATGGCCAGACACTGCAACACTGTACATAGCTCCACCAAACCTGAGAACTTAAAAATCTCATATTTTGGAATTGACAGGATTCCTGTGAAGAGTCGGGGTGGAGACAGGGAACGAGCACTAAGAAGACTCAAATCCAAATATATAATCAGTCTAACACCAAACACCCGGGAGGTTTGAACCAGGACGAAGAGCTTCATGTTCATTTAGGATAATGTCTGCTATCCCCGGGCAGCCTGTCATTTACTGTCTTTCACTCCACCTCTAAGGTTTATGTGTGCTTTTTATTGCAATGCTTTTATGACCTTCCACACTACCTAAGCCCTCTCCTGTCTCCTCCAGCCACTCTCCACCCTTTCTCTCTCTTTTTTACCTAAGCCACTGGACTACCCAGGTCACTTGAACATGTACTGTAATGAAATGTTCAATCATGAATTTTCTCTCTATCTCTCTCACCTAATGCCACTGGTTTTCCATGGTCACTGGACTAATTAACAATAATTAAAATTAAAATCATGACTCTTGAGGGGAGGTTTCCTTTCTGGGCATTAGAAGGGATTATGTATTGATCTAATCCACTTGCACTTGCAATTCCCTTTTTATGACGTATTTTCTATGTTTTCACCCTACATATTCATGTATATATATATATATATATATATATATATATATATATATATATATATATATATTTTCTTTTGTCAGGGTGAGGCACCCTCCATTTAATTTTGGAACAAAACGACTTTCAAGTGTGTGTGTGTATATGTATATGTGTATATATATATATATATATATATATATATATCCAACAATTGCTTTAGCGGAAGACCCCGCACCGCTTGCAATGGCGGGCCGTGGCAGGGTCGCCAACCCTCATAAATCCAAACACACAGAAGCGCTGTCTCAAACTTTTTACAGACAACAAGCCGTGGCCCATAAATTTCTTGAAGCGTGATATTTTATTCATAGAAAAATCACCCTACGCGTTTCGGAGCGTCCGCTCCTTGCTCACGAGTAGTGTGTATGGGGCAACAAAGTTTTATACAGTCATGTGACATTCAAAAAATAAACAGTGATAACAGACATGTCATTGTCTCATTCCTCTGTACAATCAATATATATATATATATATATATTCTTTTTTTTACATTACATACAGCCCCTTTCCCTTAAAGGAAACCCAGTTGTATTTAAAAACAAAAGCTTACTTTTTGTTTGACAGTTTGCAATAGTCTTGTGGACAGCTGCCTACTCCAAAATATATATATTTTTTTTGTAACATTCACAACGGAGAATGGGTCCTTAGCAGACCCCTTCCCTTTTGCATGTGGGTTACCACCCCAACTTGAGGGGTCAGTAACTTTTCAATGGTTTAGGACCGCTGTTTTGGTCCTAAACCATAGATACATACAGTTAGGAATCGCTATTTGGCAGAGACACCTACAATACTCTCCTTCTAAATAGAAAATCCTTATCTATTTCTAAACCCATTGAAGTAAAGTTAATTTAGACTCCTAAAATTGGTTTAGTAGGTTGCTAAAAGCTTTTTATCTGTCACAAATTCCAAATGAGTGTTGGCGTCTGAAAAACAGCTTTGTAAATCTGGCCTCTTGTTCCAAGTATAACGAACTTTAAGCTAACAGGTCTGTTATTAAAATTAAACACTGTTGGTGCAATCAAATGAGAAATTGGCTGGCTGTGAATTTCATAAGTCTAGTCCGCATACTTCGACAAGCACAATAACCCCAAAGTCTAGCCAGTATTGAGTTTAGCACATTACTAGTATGATAACCCCAAATTCCAGTCAGTATTGAGTGTAGCATGTTAGTTCATCATGTGCTACACTGGATACTGACCAGACTCTGGCAGCTAGTGGGTCCTCAGATCCTAGGAAATTTTTTATATTTTCCTTTGCAACCCTCTATCACATCCTTATGGAAACTGCTGGTGCAAAGTGACTCCACATTCATGGTCATCAGTAAAGATCTTTTGGGAGGCGGCTAATGGTATTCGGTTTATTCAGCTTACCAGTTGTGTCTTGGGTGTAAATCAATGTCTTTGTCAGATTTAAGCCTATAAAGAACAAATTTGCTCTATCAGTCTCACACAGCTTTTTGATGATTTCGTCTGTCAGAAATGTTGTCAGTGTGTGATCCAAAGATGACTGCCAGACAGGGTGGTTTTCTTAAGTTTTGGGTAACACCCGATTTATGGGGTTCAGTTCAAACTATGTTTCCTCTTACTGCCGCTGTCATTTACATTTACGGTTCATGTACGGGTTTGTCCATGTTCAGTTTCGTACTGGAGAATCGCATTAGGCTGAGTAGTTGCGAAAATTCTTCAAGGTAGTTTCATATTTCTATTATTTTTGTATGAGTTTAGACAGAATGTGATCCCCAATGATAGTAGGATACCTGTACACCCTGTATCTGAGAGGTTTCTAGATTTAAATTATATTGAAAGAGTAATGAAATACAAAATGACACAAAATTAAAAAAGTAGTAACATTTTATTCACAAGCAAATGTATAAAAAACATGTTTTCAAAAGTTTTTGATTTTGAATTTCAATAAATACTTCTTTTCTTCAGAGTAATTAAGCAGAAAAAGTCAAAGTGAATATATTACATTTTGGTTACTCCAGGGGATTTGTAACTCTTCCAATGAACAGCACTGCTCCTACAAAAAAACCACAAATACAATGCATAAATATTCATCCTTGACTCCAGCTAATGAATAGTAGATAACAATCCAAATTTATTGAGTTCGTGCCAAATATATTTAAAGAAGTAGTCTTAAAGTTTAACCGCTTCATTGCTAGTCACCCCACCCCGCAGTGCTGAGACCTTTTTATTTTTATTTTTGCTCTTTGGGGCCAGTCCACTCTTAAGACTGCGCAACTTTTTCTGCAACAAAGGCATGCAAGTCATAATTGCACCCCTTTTCCCCGCATGTACGGGATTTTAAAGTGAATTCTGAAGGTGCCCAAGGTTTGTGGATTCCCCCGAAGGGATGGAGAAAGTAGCCAAAATATAGAAATTATTTGGGGGTGGGAAACATGCTGTGTATGAGTGGTTTCCCCACAAGAATGGCAACAATTGCCTTTAGAGATACCATTATGGAGAAATGTGATCACATGCAGCAAAGTGGCCCTAAGCAAGATAAGGGCCGTCTTCAAAACCTTTAATGCATTTGACTTATCCGTCATTAGCCAGATTGAGTTCACAGTCAGTCCCCTCTTGCATAATTGGGATGTATTGTAGAGTTAAGAGGGTATCTCGAGCAACTACAGGGGGAAGGTTTGTTGCAGGTTAATTTAATCCTAACAGGAGTTTTCAACTGTCATTTGTGACCCTATATAGACATGAACTCCCAAGATCGGCCCACCTGCACCATCAGTGAGGGGCTGCATATGGAACACACATCGGTAGGGCGGGAATAGAACATCCTACTTAATAACCATGGTTTAACACACACACTGGACCTGATTGTTACCCCTTTGGGTTCTCTTCTCCAGCCAAACTATAAAGGCAGGGGTTGCTCAACAATCATTGAGTTTCTTTGTATCGACACCCCTGAGGAGGGTTATTTTCCTTTGCAATATCCTTCACAGCCCATTCAGTGACCACAATCCGCTGATGCTGGCGCTAGAAGCTTCGGGACGCCAGATTGCACAGGGCAGTACAAATGGGGGCACGATTTGTGCCACGGACCGACGAAGGCGTTTAAGGTGGTCACAAGTGAATGTTACTGATTTTAATAGACTCTTGTTCAGTACCAGCCAGCAGGAGATTCTGACCTGTTTAGACCCGCAAGACTCGGGGGAAGAAACCACTCAGGCATTTATTGCCCTTGCTAATTCAATTTACTCATTGCTAACAGTACCGGTAGCCTCCCCCGTGTGGCAGCCCCAAAATGGCTTGACAGCGAGTGCTCCCGGGCTCTTAGAGACCTGAAGATGGTCTTGAAGCAGATTCAGTGAGATAGCTCGGGTAGCAGCTAGCCGCAGCATCTATAAGCAGGTGGTCAAGAGGCATCAACGCCAATTGAAAAAATCAGCCTGGGAAGATCTAGCAGAGGCATGTAGTAAAAGGGATAGTACTAGCTACTGGAGGGTCATCAATAATCCCTGTTTCTCAGACCCGGATAAACCAGGGTTAAGTCACAACATTCCCTCAGATATATGGAAGGATCACTTTGGGGCAGTATACAATCATGGCACTAGTGAGTCAAACCCACAGAACCCAATTTTCCTCCACAGGTCGGATCCCATTAGCTTCACCCTGGCTGAGGTCAGAACGGGAATTGAAGGATTATCCCAAAACTGACCAAACCGTCATTGTGCACTCAGGAGTGGGCAAACCACTCCTCTCCTGTTCTGAGAGCAGGGCAGCCCCGCCCAAAAAAGTGAATAGCGGAGGAGCCGCCACTGCTAACACACATACCCAAAGCCATTAGCTTTCGCATAGACTAGACCTACTGGCTTTGCCAATGCATGTTATTTGGAGTAGCGGTGCGTTCATAAATCCAAGGGTGGAACTTCAAAATGGGTTAAAGTAGATGACAAGACCAAACGTGATCATTCAGTTTTGCAGCAGCAACGCAACTAGCAGCAAGAAAGCAGCCTGAGGCTTTGTCCATTCTGAGCAGGACATCCTGCAACAGGAATCCGGGAACTTAACCACGCTGACTTCAGGTAAATACAGGAAACTTCGTGCCCGAGTGCAAAATCTGCCAAGTTCGCCTGACTGCATAGATGAAATAAAAAATGTGGAGCAAACTCAACGAGATGATGAGCGGAGCGCTGAAACCTTTCAGACACTCACCCCAGTCACCGATCTGGGTTTAATCCATCACCGTCCTTTAGCTCACTCCGCCACCCCGTTTCAGACCCAGCCATATGCAAATCAGTCTTGACCCTGGTAAATATAAAAATGTGTCCACCCTCTGCGGCATACAATTTGCATACTCTAGAACCTTCCATTTCCTGCATGCGCCATGCCTCTATTTCAACATGGCGCGTTGGAGTTTATACCTAGCAGTACAGAAGGGCACTCCAGCAAATAGCAGTTATTTCAGTCAAGGCAGCCTGCCGTGTCTTATGAGCATGCAGTTCAGTCTCTACAGCCAAGTGTTCAATAAATAAAACCAAAGAGGCACTTGGCAGACACAGCCTGTCACCTCACTTTCAGTTAACGAGAAGTGGCAGGAGGGAGTTTGTGCCAGCGCCGCTTTCAGAGGGACTGTGGTGTTGCTAGGCGCCTGTACTAACAAATTATCTGAATTGTTCAGAAAAGTATTTTTTTCTTTCCACGAGTGAGGCCTACTGCCAAAAAATAAACCATAGGGATTTCACAACATGTCACGTGTTCTCTGTGGGAAAATAAAATATGTGTCCACAGTTTCATCTTCCTCCCGACCCTCGGTCTCTTCCTCCTCCTTATGAAAGATGGAATATGTTTTGTGAAACCTAGCACCCCAATATGCAGCTTGTAAAGTTTTGCCAACGTATACATTGAACAGTTTAATATGTTACATTTTAATCCGGCTGTGGCCTAGATTGTGTAGTAAAATGCAGATAGATTTTTGCTTTACGTATCCAGCAGGGCAGTACACAAACATGCTACGATAGCTATATTTTACTGGCTGAAGACGGATAATCCAGGAGAAAATATTTCTGATGAGAGAGTAGAAGATAGTTCCCTTTAATCGTGTGAACGGCAGTTGTAATTCTGCTCTGTGATCTGCCATGTGTACACTACGTGATGACTCTGACAACAGTAAATCAATGGTATTACATTGTTACAATACAGAAGTTGTGTAATTTGCTTGCTACAGATCGGTAATGTCACAATTAAAAAGCTTAAAAAGCATTGGTATTAACTGATATTGTGACTTTGTGAATGCTTGTTGCCAATGCTGAACAGTTCTGGCAACAAGAAAAAAAATACTTGCTTCTGATGCTAAGTGGTATAGACAAAAAAAAAATCAATGTTTGGCCTCAGCGTGATGACGTATGTTCATGCATGCACCTAGAAGCCTGTGCACACATCTCTTATGACGCTCTGGTGACAATTACGTTTTTTATTTGTTTACTTTTAACTTATCATCCCAAGATCAGTGGTGGCTGGTATTTAACAGCGGTGCGGGGGGTGTGAATGAAGAAAAAACATTTCCTTATCCATTATATTTAGAATTTTAAATAGGTAATATTGAATTACAGGGATGTTTTTAGCCGAGAGCTTCTTATTGGCAACAAATAGCTCAAGCTTCGCTCTCCTTGTCTGTCTCTGATGACACTCAGAACGCTGAGTGAAATAATTCCCCTAATTCACTTTTTACCCATGTATAATTTCATTATATGTATTGCCCCAAAATCATCTGTCCCTGCTTTCAGCTGCAATGCAGGGGCACAGCAGTAGTGGGGGGCTGTACATAGCATGATGTTTCCATGCAGCCCCAAATTTTAACGAGCAATGGTAAAGGCATTAGGTTTTGCCTATGTGATTAATAATAAGCTGTTTTTTGTTGTAAGTTGTAGCTTGCTGAGTAGTTGTACAATATAAGTTACAGAAAATCTGTTAAACTGTTATGACTTGTTTATGTACAAAAAGGCAATATATTTTGCTGTTACTAGTGGTATAGTGTGGGTAAGTTAACAGCAACATTTAGAAAAATGAAAAGAAAGAGGGAACAAATAGAATTAATTGATGTAATAGCAATATTGTGTGTTTAGAGGCGTTCAGACAACTTTCTGGCCCTGTGCCACTGCGCCTGTTGTACCATTCAAATCATGCATCTAGTGCCTGCACGATCACTGCATTCGTGACTGCCTGTTTAGTAGTAAAATATATCAATATTTGGTATTTAGAGGAGTTATGACAACTTTTGGCTATGGTGCCACTGCACCTGCTGCACTATTCAAATCATTACCTTATTGCCTGTAAGATAACTGCACTAGGGTTTACCTGTGTAGTATTAAAATATTGCAATATTTGGTGTTTAGAGGAGTTCCTAGAGCTTTTGGCCCCTGTGCCACTGCACCTGCCGCACCATTCAAATCATGACGCTAGTGCCTGCAAGGTAACTGCACTTGCGACTGCTTATTTAGTAGTTAAATATAGCAATATTATGTGTTTAGAGGACTTCTGACACCTTTTGGGCCTGGTGCTACTGCACCCGCTGCACCATTCAAAACAGGACCATGTTGTCTGCAAGGTAACTGCACTTGGGGTTGCCTGTTTAGGAATAAAATATAGCAATATTAGGTGTTTAGTGTGGTGCCTGGAGCTTTTGGTCTCGGTGCCACTGCTCCTGCTGTACTATTTAAATCATGACCCTAGCGCTTGCTAGATAACTGCACTTGTGACTGCCTATTTAATAGTACACTATAGCAATGTTTGGTGTTTAGTGGAGTTCTGGCAACTTTTGGCCCTGGTGCTTCTGCATCTGTTTCACCATTTAAATAAAACCCCTTTCAACTGCAAGGTAATTGTGACTGCCAGTTTAGTAGTAAAATATAGCAATATTAGGTGTTTAGAGGACTCCTGATAACTTTGGATCCCAGTGCCACTACACCTGCTGCACCATTCAAATCAAGCACCGTTTAACTGCACTTGTGACTGTCTGTAGGATAGTAAAAAACGGCTATATGTCTACGCAAACATGTGTGCTCCTTATTTCGTAAATCCAAACAGTTCTTTCATATGGTGCTCCATGAACATGAAATGGCCTCCATGCTCCAACGCAGGGACGCGATGCTCCCAGCAGTGATAAGTAATACGCCTGAGCATCGCGGTATAAAATGTCAGAGTTCCAATTATCCCAATATGTTCTTTAAGTTTCTTATTTTTGTCTTCGCCGATTACTTACGCGAGTTGGAGTACTCTCTTTATTCAACGAATGGATCTTCGTGCACTTTCTAATTGATATTAATGATGCGACTGGCGATACGACATACTAGGTTATTTTTGCTGGACACAATCATAGCTGTGGATTGCTTTTAAAGTGCGCACAACTATAATCAGTTTGGCCCTGATGAAGTCATTGGTTGATTTACCTAAATGACGAAACATGTGTGGCTGCAAAGCTGTAATAATTGCTGGATGTATGAGAAGATGAAAATAAGAAAATTAAAGAACATATTGGAGCTCTGACATTTTATACTGTGGAACTCTGGAGTATTACTTATCCTATTCCTTTCTGACCCCTCTTACCCCAAAAATTGGCAGAGGCGAAAGGGTTTCTGCATGGGAGAAATATTTTCCCAGACTAAAATGTAGAGTTGCACACCTGAACTTCCTGACTCAATACTGTGCCCTCCATTCCCAGTAGCACATCAAGAAACCTGCGAGTGGCGCAGAGTTCTGTGCGGCAGATTTACAAGCCCCTTGTGACACGTTTACGCCACCTTTGTATCACTATTGTGATGCAGCGGCATCGTAAACAATGCGCCACGTTGCGACACATTTACAACGTGGCGCATCTAGGGAGATGCATCATGTTGTAAAGCCCTGCGCTACATTATACCTGCGTCAGGTATAATGTATGCAGGGTGGGCGTTCCGTTGCAAGAAAGCCTCATAAAATTGACGCAGTGAAATCTACAAGATTTCACTGCGTCACTTCTAAGACACCACTGCATCACAACTTAACGCATGCTTGAAGCAGGCATAAGGAGTGACGCAGCATAATAGGAATAGGCATTCCTGAGCATTGCTGGAGTTGCATCGTGCTTGCGACACAATGCAGCAATGCGTGGCCTTTACGCCAACATCTGTCAATCCTTGTGCGACTGTGCGCCGCATTGTAAATGCGATGCATCCATGGTGGCGCAAGGTTTTTTTTGCATGACGCAAATTAACGGATGGATCTCTGCTGATATGCAGTGATGCGTCAGGTCTTGTAAATCTGACCCTCTGTGTTATAGGTCTCTGCGTTTGTGAATTCCAAAATGCAATAAATATTCACTCAATCGAAGGAGTACTTTCCCAGGTTTCAAACGTACATCTTTGTTGTGAAATGGGCCCTCCGAGTTTATAAAGAGTTAGCACTACTGAAGTGCGGAATGTGCAAACACAGGATGTCAGAGCTGTGAATAGGGCTCAAGTCCAGAGGGTGACTTCCAGACAGTCCTGTTTTCAGCTTACAGCACCACTTATGAGGTCTGGTAGTTTCATTTCCCCCAGTATGGGGATAGACGTACAAGGCATGACAAGACAGCCATGCCTGAGGTCACCCTCGCCCCTGCACCTGATTGGCCGCTTCGTGAGCTGGGGCTCGTCAGCAAGATACGCTGACATTCCAAGGTGTGCTTTTCAAACCTGCATGGCATGCTCAGACCTTCGCCTGCCCCTCTGGGCCCAAATAAGTTCGCAGAAGCACTTGCTCAACAAGAAACGTGCCAAGAAGGACTATTTATAGCGCCTACGGCCTCGGAGACCGCAGTGCACACCAAGACCGTTTTCCAGTGCTCGCCTATTCACAGCCCAGGCATGGAACGCAAACACTCTAGTATGACACACTACCTGTGATCGCTTGCCTCAGGAAGAACAGAAACGGCCGGTCTGCTTTGAACACAGGAGTCCGGGATCTTTTCAGCAACACCATGGCTGCAAAACAAACAAAAACAATTGATTTTGGGTTGTATTTTGTGTAGTAGTATAGCGCTGATAACTTCAAAGAGTCAAATTTACAAATAGGGATGAAGGTAGTCTGTTGTAATGTCACCTGTTCAGCCGCATTCTGACATTTTGAGAGCGTTCAGATTTGTTTTTGGGTTGTGCTATCTGGTCAACTTCAATAACCATGGGGCATATGTACAAGCCTGTATCGCCACCACAATGTCACTTTTACGGACATTGTGGTGGCGATAGGGGCTGCACCTTATGTACAAGGCAGCGTTAAACCACTTAACGTGGCTTAGCGCTGCCTTGTGCGTAAGGCACCCATTCACGCTATGGTTAGCGTGAAAGTGGCGTGCAGTGAGTATTGTGGTGGGCGTTCCACCGCAACACCCATTGTATTTGAAGCTGCCCCCTATGTACAAGGGTGGCGTACATAGGAGGCAGCGCCAAAATTAAGACCAGGAAAACACTGGTCTTAAGTTGGCGAGACGGGGAGAAATGCATTATTTCTCCTCGTTTTTGCTTTTTCCATTTGTGCTGACTTGTGCAACACACATGAGAAAAGCAAAATGCCATGGTTTGTTTATGTGCAGGAAGGAGTCCCTTCCTGTACATAAACATTTCTTTTAAAAAAAAATACCACTTTGTATCTTTCATGTGTGCTGCATGAAGCAGCACACATGAAAGTTACAAAAAGCACTTTAGGATTATTTATGTGCAGGAAGGGACACCTTCCTACACGTAAACAATCCTCCCTGGTGCAAGGGTGCATGCGTTGGTGCTAAGTTGTTAAATTTAGCGCCATCACAGGGGGAAGCACAAGGCTGCACCACATTCTTGTAAATATGGTGCAGCCTTGCGTTTCAGATGTGGCGGAGCGCGGTGTTAAGCCAAGCTGGCTGATGACACACTCCACCACTTCCTTGTGCGTATCCCCCATGTATCGCCTGCGTGCACCATCGTTTTGGAATGAACAGCCGGTGGCACGCCCACTTTTTCGTTGTTGCGAATCTCCATTGCAGCAATGCCTTAGTGAGTGAGCACGACTTTCTGTGAGGGAACGACCTTTGGCTGTAATGTTCATCTGTGTTCCTTGTGTGCAGCACTCAGCAGCAGAGATGTTTTAATGCACGGGCAAAGTGGGCACTTGCCCAGGCCCTTGCCTTCCAAGGTGCCCCCTGGGAAATTGTATTTCCTCTCTGTTTGACCTCTGTCTTTTCTGTTTCTCTAGTTAAACCTCTCTCCATCTTGATCTAATTCCACCTCTGACTCAGTCTCTACCATCTGAAGGGCTTTTGGGGTCCCACACAAAGCATATTTCAGCTGTTTAGTGTGACCTTGTTCAAGACTAACTTTTAATTTAATATTGCTTGGCATTGCATGGGTTGAATTAGCCAGAAATAGATAGATAATGACACTCAAGTTTGTTCAGTACAGGGGTGCCCAAAATATGTCTTGCCCAGGGCCCCCAAATTCCTTGATATGATGCTGCTCAGAAGAGTGAAGCAGAGAACTGCAGCACGAACTGCACTGGAAGCTTAAAGTGTAGATACAATTATATCAACACCCAAATTGTGAAAGGCAGCTGAGTGCAGACTCATAAATCTTGCACTGGTGCAAACTTGGCGAAAGTCATTTTCCACATTTTTCAATATGCTGAATGGATTGAGGCAAATGTGGTTGCTGCAGTTTATACCACATAAGCAGTTTTGTATCAGGGAAAGAAACTGATCACACTGCGCCCCAGATTTACTAAAATATCACACAAGGCAGTGACGCACGTAAAGATGCCGAGCTGCTTTGTACGAACGAACGCGAGAAGAAGAGTCCTATCTACGAAGATGTGGCGCTGTCTGCTGTCCCTGCGCTGGTGCCCTTTTGTCTGCCATGCATCAACATAGACACCCTTGCGGCATAGTGCAAGGGTGCCTGAGTTGAGGGAAGCATCGGTTTTCCACAGGAAGGGGTCCCTTCCTGTACAAAAACTTTAAGGCGTTTCCCACGTTGTGTGTGAGCTGTAGAATGCAGAACATATGCAAAGAGGGAAAAATGAAGAAAAATTGAAACATTTCTCTTTGTTACGCCTGCTTCAAGGAGGTGCAGGATATTGGCGCAAACCCCTGTCTACAAGTCTTCGAGATAGAGATTTCGATCAAATCCCCTGGGTGGCTGCTTGGGAAGGCCATGCACCACCCATGGCACGCCCCTTGACGCAAAGTAACGCAAGGCAGCGCTTTGCACAGCTTTGTGCTACTTTTGGTTACAATCCAGCGTAAATTGTGATTTGCTTTGAATTGTAAACAAACCCGACAAAAAACGTTTGTAAATCTGGGCCTGAATATGCTCTGTGTTTGATGTGTTTACACAAAAAGTCGTGAAACAATTACAGATGCCCTCACTTTTGAAATGTTACAAATTAAACTAACTTTGAA
Organism: Triturus cristatus; assembly: GCF_964204655.1. NCBI lineage: Eukaryota > Metazoa > Chordata > Amphibia > Caudata > Salamandridae > Triturus > Triturus cristatus. The sequence goes on from NC_140591.1 coordinate 406,020,664, forward strand.
GATACATTTTGCATAAAGATTGCAAAGTCTGTTCATTTTTAAAAAAAATAAATGTTATTCATGCATCCGTTTTTTATTAATTTGCCTTGCCAATAGGTCAGCATAAAAAGCTAACCAGAGAACCGTGTGGCTTTCCAGCATAACCTGCCTGAAATCCCACAACTGACTGAAAACCTCCACTGTAATTTCGAATCAGTTCATAGATCTATTGTGTCCGATTTTGGTCTTTGTAGGAGGTCTCAAATCGGGTGAAATTGGCGGATTGGCGCTCTGATTCACACCCGAGAACTGCCGCCCAATTTTGTTTACCAGGCCCTGTTAATGAAACTATTAGTGTTACTACAAAGCCGTCTGGTCAGACATTCACCTGTGCAGTTGTCCCATTTCTTTCTGCGGTTACTTAGTCAATGACATAGTAATGCCTCAAAATGTACACATTTCCCCAGTTTCTGTACATTGCTGTTTTAGGGGACATACAGAAGGCCATGCCTCTATACTCAATGAACAATATTTCAGCTCCCCCCTACGTGCTGCATCTCTATGCGCCACTGTCAAGCCCAACCAGAGTAGTAATGTATTTAATTCAAATTCACTTCCTTCAATATTCTCAGTATTGCTAGTTTGTGTTCTAGATCTGTCTCCCACCCTCAGCACCTTGGATGTTTCCACACTCACCGCACCCAGAACCTCTGAATTACCTGACATGAGAGGCCCCTCCTCGCTCTTGCATCTGAAGAAGCTGAAGTCATCAACCAGCCTGACGCTGCACTGCCTAACCTGTAAAATGCGCCCTGCAAGGCATCTTGTGCGACACCAGCCCAAGACGCGGCTGTTCAGGCACCTCCTAAGGACTCGTGAGTTTTCCCCCACCCTACTTTCTCTGTTGGCCACAAGCCCCTCATCCATTTTACGCTACAGTTTTTAAGGCACTCTGGCACATTATTCTTCAAGGTTTTAAAACCTCTGAGATTGGATTTGCTCTTCTCTTCTTTACCAGCATTCTAACTTCCAATGTGAAGTATGCAACCGAGCCTTCTTCAGGGCCTGGCCAACTTGCAAAATTCAGGGGCGCCTCCTCCATTTGAGCAGAGGAGCGTTGCCCCACAAGCCCCAGAGATGAAAAATAAAATGATAGTAAAGTTTATTTATTACCATTTCATTTTTTAGCAAACAGTCCCAAACTATCATGATGGGGCGGGGCCAGCCCTACCGAGTGGCAGCATCAGGGAGCTGTACGCTTTAAAATGCGCATGTCTCTTTGGCTGGCGTCTTGGGTCAGACAGCCAGACGTGCATTATAAAATTCTCTAACCTAGCTGTCTTAGACAGCTGTGTTAGAGAAAGCACAGGCCTCCAGTGCTCTTAGGGGCGCTGGGAGAGCCTGCTCTATCCAACAATAGTGCTGCTCTCATGCTGTGAGAGCAGCGCCAGGATTGGGTAGAGCAGTTTCCTGCATTGGGAGCTTCCTGGAAGACATCGAGGCAGGAGGACGTCATGCTGCAAAGGTAAGTGAATTTATTTATTTATTGTTTGTGCCCCCATCCTCCCCTCCACACAACCACTCTTGGTACAAGCCAGCCGCCACTGCTGTAAATATTTGTAAAATTATGTCCATTCCTGCTAAAAACATTTCTGCCATATGTGGTCCAATAGGTCACCGAACTTTCAAATGCCAGTTGGATCGCATATTTTGAAACTGTTTGATCTTATGCACTTTTTCCTGGGCAGTGCCATTGGCAATCAAGCAAGATCAATGTTGCTTCAAAGTCAATAGCATTACTTCAGAGATCTCAGGTAATTTACCCCAATTTTTAACACATATAAGAGATGCAGGCATGTTTTCTCTGCCATGACTTCCTATCCATGTCAAATGGCAGACTCTTCGAGCAGCTTGAACACCAATTAATTCACTGGCACTTACGATGAGAACCAAAAGTCATTGTGGATATATGGTAACAAAATTACTCCCTCAAATATTACCTAGTGGCGATCGCGACTGGGTAGGTGGAGGTATGACCATGGATTTGTTTGGTTAGCTAATAACTTTGGCGCTGTTTGACGAAACTTCACAAAACGTTCCCAACATTTTCATCCACCTGCTCCTTCCTGAAAAGTTTTGGGGTGATCCGTCAAGCAGGGGCCAAGAAAAAGAGGGGGGTCCAAAAATGTATGTTCTCCAAGCAATTTTCCATAGAAAAATCAAAAAGCGATGCAGAAAAAACAACAGAACAGATTCACACAAAATTTGGCAGAAAGCTAGATCTTTTACCAGAACGCATGCTTTTTGTGATTAGGTTTAAATCAGTTCAGTAGTTTTTGAGAAATTAAGGTTAAAAATGTATGTATATTTTAGGCCTTAGCCGATCTGGTGAAAAGATTAAATCTGATTGTCTGCCCTCAAAGATGTTGCGTTAGCCAGTTTAGGACTTGGTTAAACAGCCGCCTGTCCTCAAAAAAGAATTTAAAAAAACATATAGGGGCAGAGTAGGGATACTCCAACCCCCTTGGCCTGGCAGTGGGGGGACGCAGAGGGACCTCCTCTTGTGCCCAAAACATTTTTGTGAATGTTACCGCAAAACAAGTTCAATCTTTCCCAGGGTGGGCCAGGTTCTGAGGACTTGCCACATCATTAATATAAAGGTGTGGCGGGTGTGAGGCCCCCTCTTTGAGCCATTTAAAGGCTCCTGGGACCCCGTACCCTGGGACCTGAGTAAATCCTTTGTGTTTTAGAGGGGGGCATGCACCCCTTCTCCCTGAGCCATTTATTGGCCCCGAGGACTTCATCCCCTGTGGTCTCAGTAAATCCTTTATTTAGGGAGGCCTCTCCCTGAGCGATTTTGTGGCCCTGGGCCACCATCTCCAAGGCCCCATTTATTTTTTATTTGGGGAGAGGGGCGTATGAGTCCCCCTTCCGAAGCCATAGAATGGCTCCAGGGACTGTATCACATGGAGCCCGATGGCAAGTGATGTCCCAGCGACCCCAGACTCTGGAACACTGTGTTTCCCTGCCTGGGAGAGCGCGGGCAGTGAGCGGAAATCTAACTCTGTGCCTGTGCTCTCCCGAGAAGGGAATATAGGTTTGCTCCCCCCCACCCAGCAGGAGCAAAAACAAACACTACTCCTGCCGGGCATGGGCAAATCAACGCAGCTGTCTCCCTCCAGCACTGAGGAAGGGTGATTGAAGGGGAGTCTGCAGTGTCCTGGGGGTCATGGTCCTACCCTATTTCCCCAATGGTCAGCAGTGTTGTGGGTGTCCCAGGTGGGACCAGGGCAGTCCTATACATTTATTTTATATTTTTTTCAAATGTCTTGAGGATGCCGGGATTGAAGCAGCCTCCCTAATAACATTTCTTTTTTTAAATTGAAGTCTCCTGGATCATTGAATCCATAGCCCCAAGAGATCTTACCATTATTTGAAAGCACTCCACACTGGAGCTGTTATGCTCTTCAGCTGGAGTGCGGGGACCCCTTGTGGTTGGTCCTATGGCTGTATGTTTTGGCCTAAAAAAATCTCTGTGCGTATATACCCACACATTGGACAAGCAATGAGATTAACGGTGGGCCACGTTCCATAGCAAACTCCTTAATGTCTCATCCACCTAATGGAAAAACTTCACTGGCACCCAAAATTATGTGTTCTGCATACATATAAAAATGTTGGGAGAAAAATAATTTAAAGAAATGCCACCCTTCTCAAATACAATAACAGAATTGGCATGATCAGCCCCAGGTCTATATTCCATTGTGAAGTCCATCCCCTGTTCTGGAGTGTACAGCTGGCTTGTTTGTTGGATCTGTGAGTTTTGGCTGGTTTGATGGGGGCAACTGAGTCAGCGGCCGTGATCCAGGTGTTGAAGTTCTCGACTGCCTGTTTCAGGTTGGTTGCAGCATCGAGCTGGGTTGAGGGCGTCCGTTTATTGGTTCAGTGTCGCTTTGCTCCAGCTGCAGAAGGAGGTGCTGGGTGGGTTGGGGGTACTGCGAGGGGATCCTGCGATAATGAAGTGGTCGGTCCAGGTGAGTTCCGTTGTATGGCTGTATTTGACTCTGTTGCTTGATGTGAAGATAGGGACCAGTGTGTGTCCAGTGTCTGTGGGGTCGTCCAGATGGAAGTTGAGGTCTCCGAGGAAGATGGTACCTTTGATGGTTGTTTTGTTGTCGGTGTGGAGTTTGAAATTCAGGTGTTCCATGATTGGGGTGGTTTCGACTTCGCTGGTGGTGCAGCGGATTGATTCTTTGTGGATGATAGCGATGCCACCTCTGGATTTGTTGGTGCGGTCCCAGTGTTTCAACTTGTAGTCGTTGGGCATTGCGATGGTAATGTCGGGGGCCGAAGAGGAGTTGTGCCATGTCTCTGTACTGAAGGTTACATCAGGGGGGAGGGTGGAGATGGTGTCCTAAACTTCGGTGGCATGTTTGCAGAGTGATCTGGTGTTGATCATGAGACATCGAAGTGGTTCCGGGGTGGTGTTGGCTGGCAGGATGGGAGTGGCTTGGGTTTCTGCGAGGGCGGGTGGTCCTAGGTGTTATGCCAGTGGTATGTTTTGGCATGTTTCTAATGAAATTTCTTGAAACTGGTGCTGTAATAGATACAATTTGAACTCCCTTTTTTCAAAATGTTTTGCATCACGTTTTCTTGAAATATATGCTGTAACGTAATGCACCATTTGAATCTATTTTTACTTTAAACCTTGACACAACCCCTAGATGTTCCTCTTTCACTTTGGCATGCTGGCTGTACTCACTTTCTACTTTAACTTGGATGTCAGCATTTCGTCCTACCACTTTAGGATCCAGCAGCTGTCACTGCTGTGTTGTTGAGGGACAACCAGTTTTCTGGATGCCCCTGGCTTGGGGTCCCTTGGCGCACTGTGCAGGAGCCTCTTCTCTCAGTTTATCTTATGGGTACCACTGTTATCCCCTTGTGCCTGTTTAACAGCGAACTGTTACTGGTCTTCTAGAGTGGGACTGGTCCTTTACCCATTGCTCAAGTACCCCTGGAGGAGGGACTCCTGCCCCTTTGGGTTCTGCCAGATCAGACAAGTTTCCAAGGGCCAGCTTTTCTTTAGGCACCAGGCCCTCCCCCCCTCCCCCCCTGAGTTTTGGGCCCCTTTTGGGCTTGTGGACCTTTGGAGGATGGGCTGCCAGCCTTCCCGCCCCTCCTCTTGGCTTTAGGAGCCTGGTACAAAGTTTCAGGGTCCAGGATCTCCTGACTATCTCTCAGGGCCTTCTGTGTTCTGGTTGTGACACACATCCATTCAGAGAGGCCCAGCACGGCCCCCTGGGTCCTCCTTTCTACTTCAGCCCAAGCAGAAGTCTCTAAGTCAGTGCCCAGCAAACACTTCACTGGGATGGCAGGGAACACACCAATCTTCTTTGGGATAGTAACTCCTCCCCACTCAAAGTCAACCACAACCATAGTGTGTGATTTGTGAGGTCATCAGTGTTGACAATCTCGTGAACCACCTCAGGTAGGATCTGGTCTGGGGAAACCAGTTTAACCATGGCCATGGTTATGGCACCTGTATCTCTCGGCTGGCTTCTTCAGCTGTTGTGTCCCTGTGCAGCGAACAGGAAGCCAGGAAACTGTCCCTTGGAGTTCTCTTGGCTTGACTGGGCTCTGGTGACAGCTTCTCCTTGAGCAGGACACAACAGGCACAGTCCCTCTCTTCCCTAATTACCAATTCCATTGGTGCAGCAGGGCAGTCCTCGATCCTTCTTCAAAGTTAGTTGAGATCTGAGATATGGGTGCCAGGAAATGCCCTCAGGGCAGGATGCAGTTGGTAGCAAATGGGCTACTAGGTTCTTTTCCAACCGGTGATCACTTCCTGTGGAGTGTGGTATCTGCCTATCCCAGGATGCACCATTCTGCCCACTGCCAAGATGGCGTGACCTCTCTCTTGGTGTTCAGAACTAACTTGCCCACCTCTGGGGTGTGACTACCTCAAGGCTGCACACCCCTGGGGAAATTGGTTTGGCAACTGGTTTCCCCTCTCTGCTCCCTGTGCTAGCCTGTCTACCTCAACAATGGGGCAGCCTTCCCCCAGGTGTTACACATCTGCCCAGCAAAGGCAGCTTCACCCTTGGACCCTGCTTTTTGGGGCTAACACCAAAGTGGCTTCCTGTAGAAGGGAGATGAAACCTCCCTGGCCTGTTATCCCGCATTATTCTCCTTCCTGAGAATCGTTGGCATGTCTCTCCAGGAGGGCAGAATGTTGCATCATGCAACAGGCTCCATGTGTGCCCAGGAAGGCACAAGAGTTTTAAGGGCAACAAAGTGGAAATCTAGGTATTTACTTTGACTAGACTTTATTCTACTGTTGTAATGGGCCATCTCTTAGCAAACTGTGTTTTCTATACCTGGATGCTTCCGAAACCTTCATTTCCCTTGAAAAAAACACCATATTAAATAGGCAGTTAGTGCAAAGTTTCATTTGCAGACTCTTGTTGGTTTGGGACATTTTCTTACAGCCGTTTTCAAGTGAAGTGAAAAAATAACTTGCAAGATATTACTGCCCTTTCTCCTTGCAGTCTTTCCAGTAACTCACATTCCCTCTAGACACTCCGAAAGACTGGAGAAGGTTATTTCTTATCTCTGCAGCTTTAATCCAAATTCAAAATCTAGTTTAATAACCCTGGCCTTGTGCGTGTGTGTGTGGGTGGAGGGAGGGTGGTTTGCCCCTGCAGATGCTTCCTTCTGCAACCTAATATTCTCCAGCCCTTGTACAAGGGCCAGGGAGTATGGTGTGTCGCTCTCCATCCCAGAACAAAGAATTCCATCTGGACTTGCTTACTGCCATGCCCAAGGGTGGCAGCATGGGGTGCCCTACTGTCCCTTCAGTTCTCCAAGCACCGTGAACAGCCCTCGCCCCACATGGCCATTCAATACTTTACCCTAGGGCTTGCAAAAGGCGCACAAAGACAGATCTTGCTTCTAGTGGGTAGCCACAATTTTAATGTCATAACTGATTGATTGATAAGCAATCCTGATCCCCATCACCTTCAATAAAATGCCAGTGAAGGACAGGGGTAGGCAACAGTTGCCCTTATGTCCCAATCCCCCTTCACCATCATCGTTTTCATGGCAAGGAGGACCAGGTCACCTAACAGATGCCCCTTAACCCTGTTCTCAGTTAGAAAAAGGATACCTGGCAAGTTATTAATTTTCCAGCCCTTTTGTTCTCCGCATCCTTTTGAGAGAGTAGGAGGACCAGTTTGTACTTGAGGCAGGAATCTAGTTGTTGTTTTAGGGTCTGACCTGCGACACATTACTTCAATGATTTACACCCCCCAGAAGCCTCAATATGGCTCAAGGGCCTGGTACGCTTATTCTGCCTATGGGTTTCCTGTCCCCTACTTCTGCATTCAGTTCCTGAAGGCCTCTATTATGGTTTGACGCAACACTTTATTGGTTGTTGTGATCACTGCATTCTTAGAACAAATCTCTGTGGGCAGTCTGTACATTTAAAATGCACATCAATTATTTCCTATGAGCTGATACAGCAGGTTGCTAGTGATTGATTTGCATCCTTCATCCTATGTTATGTTATGTTAGTTGTCTTTGTAAAGTGCCCTATCACCCACAAGGGTATTCTGGCTCTGAGAAGGTGTGTGTGCCCAGCCCTGCCTATGGTAGGTTGTTTAATTGAAAAGAAAAACAAAGAGGGGAGTAGAGAGGTTCCACTCAACGAGTGGTGGAGGTGGATACTTTCTCCCAATAAAGCGTACATAAACAAAAGGATCCACCCGCAAGTCCAATAGATCAGATTCTCCCGTTTATACCATGTGTATCCCACGGTCGTGGAGAATACACATCAGTTGTTAAAATACCCCTCACACACCAAAAGGGCCCTTGGTGTCATGCTTCATCATAGGGGTCTTCCCGCCCCTCTACGGGACGGGGCGTGCTACGACCTACGTATACGTGGGAGCACTGTTCTTAATGAGACTACTATGTGTAGTGCAAGGGTGTGCAAGGAAGGGTCAGGAGTGAATGGAGAGTGATTTAAAAAATACCTGGCTCTCTGGACTGGGAAAAAATTTATTCTGCCATCTAAGCTGGTATTAGTAAAAAGGTGGGGGAGGAGGATGTATGCCTCAATGAGCTTGACCTCCTGGTGTCGACATGTTTCGAAACTTCCCCATGCTTCTTCGTCAGGACCTTAAAGATCCCTTCGCCGGAGCCGACCGGGGTGGTTATTTGGGCAGGACATTGATCCTTGGAGGCGTTTATAGGAGTATGTAAGACCCATTGGGGCGTTACCAACTCTTGGAGGCTATTTACCTCCTCTTTGATTTTTTCACCCATTATTTTTTCCACATCACAGTGCGTCGTTGGAAGGGATCTTTAAGGTCCTGACGAAGAAGCATGGGGAAGCTTCGAAACATGTCGACACCACGAGGTCAAGCTCATTGAGGCATACATCCTCCTCTCCCACCTTTTTACTAATACCAGCTTAGATGGCAGAATAATTTTTTCCCAGTCCAGAGAGCCAGGTATTTTTTAAATCACTCTCCATTCACTCCTGACCCTTCCTTGCACACCCTTGCACTACACATAGTAGTCTCATTAAGAACAGTGCTCCCACGTATACGTAGGTCGTAGCACGCCCCGTCCCGTAGAGGGGCGGGAAGACCCCTATGATGAAGCATGACACCAAGGGCCCTTTTGGTGTGTGAGGGGTATTTTAACAACTGATGTGTATTCTCCACGACCGTGGGATACACATGGTATAAACGGGAGACTCTTGATCTGTTTAATTGAAAAGCCAGGTTCTCAGTTTCTTGCAGAATTCAAGAAGAGAGGAGGAGACTCTAATGTGGAATAGGTCATTCCATGCTTTAGGAGGGATGTAAGAGAATGCTTGTCATCCTGTTCTGGTTCTGTGTATGTGTGGGATGTGTGCGAGTAGGAGTCCTACGGAGCAGAGGTATCTGGGTGGTTGGTGGAAGTAGATGCGACTGTTGAGGTATGTGGGGTCTGAATTGTGTAGTGCCTTGAACGTGTGAAGAAGGGGGCAGCTTGGCCAGTGGAGCGGTTACTCTTGCTGTGGCATGGGATCAATAAGAGGATCAGGGTTGGACTGGCAGTGCCAGAAGGGCTGGTCTGACTGGTCAGAATGTGGGCCTGTTTTTTGTCAGTTTGTGGGCCTGTTATATAGATGGGTAAGCCGGCTTTTACTTTTGATTTCACTGATATTACCACAAGCAATGCCTGCAGCAAGCTTAAATTTAGCATATAGCAGCCGCGGCCTGTACAGGTAAGAGCGGTGGAACCAGGTTGGGGGAGGATTCGATGGACGACCACGAGGGAAAATTAAAAAAATAATAAATTTTCCCTCGTCGTCATCTGTCGAAATCCCCCCCCCCCCCCCTCACCTGGCCACACCGCTCTTACCTGCACAGGCTGCGTCTGGCATGTAGTCTCTCATACCTTGCAAAACACCTATACAACGTGTCTTTACAATTTCAAAACTGACCCGATTTGCAGAATGTGGGCGACATTTTGTTTGCCATCTTTTTCGCAAATGGGGCTATTTTTATATTTGCACCTGGGCCCATTTTCTGCCCCAGTCCAACCTTTATAGTGATTGTCAGCGCTATCAAAACAGATGTAATCCTGATCTGGAGATGTTGAATTAATTCATTTTTCTTGTCCAGCTCACACAAGCAAACTGATTAGACTCTCGGCACTACGATTTTTTAGCAGGTCAGGGCGCCTGGTCATAGAGAGTTAGTTATTTGCCTAGGATTGTATGATTTAGTAAAGAAGGAGGATAGGATTACAATACAGTGCTCCTGATTCCAAAGTCTGCAGTTTAGCCACTCGGCCACATCTCCCCATGTTCAAGATGCTGCAAGGGTTTAGGTAGCTACAAGCATCTCAGATTCAGGCTTAGTGCCTGCCGTGCCTGTGCATCTACAGTGGTGCTTTGTGCAACCAGGAACAGACCTTCAGAGCATCTGCCAACTGGAAAGGCATGTTGACAGTCCTATGAGAGGACAAGAGGCAGCAAAGCCTGCAATGACACTCAATAAATATGTACCTGTAACCCCTGAAGCCTTTGTTCCATCTTCTGTCACCTCAATCTCTGCCTTATGGATTGCTGTCGAGATGTAAATGTTGTCCTGATCTAGATATAAAGAAAATACGCAAAACATTATTACTTTTTTTTTTTTTTATAAAACTGGCATTGCATAGCGAAAACGTTCTTGTACGTTCACAGGCAACAATTAGAGTAGATAGAATTTACATTTTTTTTAACCTGAGCTATTACAACATGACATTATTCTGGATACTGTCTGAGAGATACCAATTTTCCCTAATCCTACCCAGGTATTTCCTTTAGATTCTGGTACTAGGAGTCCTGAATTTTCAGGTACGGGTGTGCAAAGTTTTTATTATGTGATTTTCAAATTATAGTTGGAGATGTAAAAACTTTATATTACCCGATTTTCAATTATAGTTTGGATTATGCAAAGTTTTTACTACACGATTTTAGAATTATAGTTAGGGATGTAAAAATTTATATTACGCGATTTTCAATTTATAGTTTGGTATGTGCAAAGTTTTTATTATTCATTTTCAAGTTATATTTAAGAGTTGTTAAAACTTTAAATTAAGTGATTTTCTGCTCGTAATTAGGGATGCGCAAAGTTTTTATTAGACAATTTTCAATTTAGGATGTGCAGAATTTTTTATGACGCAAGTTTAGTATTGGGCAGTTCTAAACAATTGGCCTATTTCTATTTCGGGTTTGCTGGAAGAGTGACTGTTCACCTAGGTGTCTACATTGTGCCTCCATTCTGCAGAAACAGCAACATTCATAATCACAGATTTTATAGTGAAGTTAAACCGTCAGGTCCTCATTTATGGGGTTTTGCCGTAGGGCAGCGCCGCAAGGAATCTTGCTGCGCTGCCCTGCCTCAAAAGAAAAGGGCAGAATGACCCATATCTATAAGATACGGTGCATTCCTGTCCTTCTCCCCTGCGCCGGCGCACAATGGGCTGCCATACGCCAACGCAGGCACCCTTGTACCATGGTGCATGGGTGCCTGCGTTGCAGGGCTGATTGATTTTGTGCAGGAAGGGCCACCTTCCTGGACAAAATCAATAAATTCAGGCGATTTCCTCTTTCTATGTGTGCTGCAGAATTCAGCACTCATAGAAAGAGGAAAAAACGAGGAGAAATGAAAATATTTGTCCTCGTTGCGCATCCCTAACACCACCCGTGGGGTGGCGTTAGAATCTGACGTACTCCCAGTTTATGATTCCACGTAAATCTGAGAATGCTTCAGATTCCATGGGTGTTGCTTGGGAACTCCCACAGCAATATCCATGGAACGCCCCTTTAGTGCACTGTTCTGCGTGAAAGGAGCACATATTTGCAAGGCCATGAAAAGCCACGTAAAGTGGATTTACGTGGCCTTGTAATAATGCCGTGGCACATTGCGCCACCATGAACGTCAAAAAAGTGACATTCCAGCAGCGCAAAAGTGCTGCAAGGGCCTCATAAATGTGTCCCTCGGTTTGGCACGGAACAGCTACAACATCATAGCCATGTGACTTAGAATTATTACCGAAAGCAGATATGGCATGAGAGACCTTACCTGAAATTCCTTTGAAGTCTGCTTTTCTGGGGTCAAACAGGTCTGTAATCCCCAATGTAGGTAAAACCATTTTCAGGCTGAAGTTACTTTGGATTCTAAATCTAAACGTAAGGAGACAATTCTCATGTTTGACTGTGGTAACAATATTTGTATGTCCAACACATCCTTTAATGGATACTATTTCACGTTGAATCATAATATCACTTTAACATATCAATGGCCTTAAAGGTAATTGAGCCTGTACTCGCAGTGAAAGGCAAAAACCCAGGGCAGTGGAAGAGAAGGTAACATTGATTAGACATGGGTCACAATTCCCATGGCGTTACAATTCAGGAACATTGTTGTCATTTGTGCAAACAGAGATAAAACTTTTAAACGCAGCTACAGAATGTTTGCGTGTTCTTTCGTTTTTCTGAGGTAACTATGGCATGTATATATATATACATCTCTATATCTATCTATATATATATATATATATATATATATTTTATGAAAGCATAGTTGAATTAAGGGGTTTTGAAGCTCATGTAGACCCTGGTGGTTGGCCCGCATTCCATCCAGGTCGGCGGAGGAAACGGTCTCTTTCCCCCAAGCACGTAGCGGCCTAGTCCTGCCCCAAAGTGAGACACCTGCTTCCCTGCACTGGCATAGATCTCATTGCCCTTAGCACAACCAGTTGTTGCAGGATCAGAAGAGTTTGCAGATGAGTTAAAAAAAAAAAAACCTCTCAGCTTGAAAATCAAAGCAACAATGGCCCTGATGCGCAGGGAGTCTTCTCCCTGCACTTCGGGGTAATTGTTAGGTTTTCCTGCCCTGGCCCGCTACGCCCCTAATGGCGGTCCTGGGCAGGAAAATGAAGTGATGATTGCCCTGCTCAAGACGCAGCCGTCATCATAACATGGTGGTCCTGTGGCAATCGGGCCAACTGGCTAAGGGTTTACCACTGGGTGGCTGCGTTGGAGGAAACCCTGGGAGGGGGTTGGAGGAAACCCTGGGCGGGGTTGGAGGAAACCCTAGGCGGGGTTTGGAGGAAACCCTAGTGTCATGTCCTAAGGGCACCAGTAAGGACAGACACAGGGGGTTCTATCAGGACACTTTATTCTCTCGTCCTTACACCAGCTTGCCCTGCACTCGACTGCCTGTCCATCCCCTTTTTTCCGCCCCTTCCTGTCCCAGGCCATACCTCCGTTCCTCCACCCACTCTGCTCCGCCCACACCAACCACTAGACCACCTCATCTCTACATCTCCCCCTTTGTTAGCAAAATGAGTCACCAAGAATTACATTTCTTCAATCAGCCGCTTGGGCTGGCGGATTGCTTGTCGTGGTCTGAGTGTGCGGCCTTCAGGCACTGCGGCAGTGCCGGCGCCGGATGTCTGTCTTAGGTGGCTATCACCGTCGCTCTGTGTTTCGGACTGTCGAGCTCCTGACAATGTCACTCGCGACTCAAGTGTCTCTTGTAGGCCCGGGCTGCACTTCTGAAAATGGGACACATTTCTTGTTACACGCCTGTTGTCTGACTCCGCTGTCAGCATGGTACCTCTTTGTCGGGTGACCGTTAGAGGTTCCGCTCTGAACCTACTATCTGTCTTCTTGCATTGCTCCTGCTTGACGACCACGCAGTCTCCCTCGTGGAATGAGAGGGACCGAGCACGTCTCCTGCCATCCGCGTATGTCTTCATGCTTTCTTTGCGAGCTTTGTCGGTGGCTTCCACTTCCCGATGGATGCGGCTGGGGGAAATGGGTCGTAGTGCCCCCTCCCAGGTGGGTATTCGTGTCCGGACTGGGCGTCCCAGCATGAGTGTGGCCGGGCATTTGCCGGTGGTAGCATGCGGTGTCGTCCGGTAGGCTCGGAGCACATCATTGAGGGCTGCTTGTGGGTCTCTCTTGTCTAGAGCAGCCTGTTGGAATGTCTTTTTGAGAGTGGCCATGAATCTTTCCGCGGTGCCGTTGGCCTGCGGCCATAGTGGTGTTATCCGTCGGTGTCGCACATTCATGAGCGTCAGGAAGTCACCGAACTCCCGGCCATTGAAAGGGGGCCCATTGTCTGTTTTCACCTCCGCGGGTATGCCCCATGCTGCAAAGACTTCATCCAGGATGGTAAGCGTGGCAGCCGCGTTGGTGGATGGGACAAAACGGGCGATGGGAAACCGGGAATATTCATCTATGATGACTAACACGTACTTGCCCGACGGCATGGGGCCGTAGAAATCCATGGCCAGTTCTTGCCATACTCCTGGTGGCAGGGGCGTCATCTGAAGTGGTGCTGGCGGGTCTCCTTGCCTTACCACTTGACACTGCAGACAGTCTTTCAGGGTGTTCTCTACCATCTTGTCAAGGAAGGGGAACCAGACACGTTCACGAAGTGCTCTTTTCGTCGTGACTACTCCTCGATGGCTTTCGTGCGCCAGGTTGACGACTCCCTGTCTCAGTTGCTGGGGTATTACAATTCGGTTGTCCCGTAGCAGTAGGCCATCGGGCGTGACAGATAGTTCTTCGCACACATTCCGGAACGCTTGCCACTCCTGACGCTTTGTGCTGTCACCCCTCCCGTCTTCCGGTTCTTCATGCCGCCACCTATTTGTTCGGACCCTTCGAATCACCTGTTGGAGCATGGTGTCTTGCTGGGTGGCGTCCAGGATGGCCTCTAGGGGGACTGCTGGCGGTCGTGCGTGGTCCACCACAAAATGGATATATTCGTCTGCCATGGACGGTGTGAGTCTCTGCGAGTCTTCCGGGTGGCGCGACATGTAGTCGGCTGGGTTGGCAGCCTTTCCTGGCTTGTGCACGATTGTGAATGTGTATTCCTGCAGACGGAGTCCCCACCTCTCGATGCGTGGTGGCATTTTGGACCGGGGGTTGCCATAAATTGTGACGAGCGCCTGGTGGTCTGTTACCATGGTGAAATGCTTCCCGTAGATGAACACGTGGAAGTGCTCACACGCCCACACGACCGCAAGGCTCTCCTTTTCCGGTTGGGAGTAGGCCTTCTCCGTGTCGGAGAGGCTCCGGCTGGCGTGTGCCACAATGTGGCGGTTGTCCGTGTCCTTGTCATATTGAGCCAGGATGGCTCCCAGCCCAACGGGGCTCGCGTCCACTGTGATTTCGGTCTTGCGATCCGGGCTGAAATAAGCCAGGCTTTCCACTGTGCCCACAGCTTTCTTTATGTCCTGGAATGCTTGCTCGCATTCAGGGGTCCACTCAAACGCCTGCCCCTGTTTGGTGAGAGTGCGAAGTGGGTGACTGATGGTGGCATAGTCCTTAATATATCTTGAGCAGTAACTCGCCATGCCGAGGAACGACCGCACATCACTGACGTCAAGTGGACTCTTGGTGCTGTTCAGAGTACTCACTTTGTCAGGGTCTGGTTGCATTCCGGCTCCTGAAAAGATGTGGCCAAAGAATTTCAGTTGCGACTGATGGAACTCGCATTTCTCCCTGTTGAGTGTGAGGTTGGCTTCCAGTAGGGCATGACAGACCCTGTCTAAGGCTGTGTCGTGGATTTGGAGTGTTGCTCCATAGACGAGAATGTCATCGCTGTAGTTCAGCGTATTTGGGATGTGGTGTATCGTTTGCCGGATGGCTTCTTGGAAGATTTCTGCGGCTGATGAAATGCCAAAGTTCAGTCTCTTGTATCTGAACAACCCCAGATGTGTTGCAAACGTCGTGATATATCGGGAACTCTCGTGTAGTTCCAGCTGATGGTAGCCTTTGTTTAAATCCAGCTTGGAGAACACCCTCGCCCCATTGAGGGCGGCGATCATGTCACTTAAGTGCGGCCCCGGATGACGCTCTCTCTCAATGGCGGTATTGGGCATTCTCATGTCCACACAGAGTCGCACTTTCCCTGGTGTTCCCTTCTTCGGTACTATCACGACTGGAGAAACCCACGGTGTGGCGCCCTCTGTCCGTTCGATGATGTCGGCGTCCAGCAGATCCTGCAGCTCTTCCTCCACTGCTTGCTGGAGGTGGAACGGTACCTTCCGCGGGTGTTGGGCAACCGGGCGGACCTGGTCGTTTATGTGGAGGCGGATCTGGCCCCTATTCATTTTTCCGAGTCCGTAGAACAGCCTCGGGAACTTGTGAATGGTGTCATTGTCACTGGTGACGCGGTACAGGATTTCCACCAACTTCAGCCGTTCAGCAGTCGGGAGACTGAGGAGACAGTCAGCTTCCGGTCCCTCGATGACGTGAATCACAGCCGGAATAGATGTTGTCTGATGCCTTAGTGTCGTGGGAAACTTTCCAAGGCAAGGGAGTGGCTTCCTGGACATCCAGGTGTAGACACGCACATGTGCGGGATTGAGCCGAGGCCGAGGGTTCATCTTTTTGTATTCCGTGACTGGGATGTAGTTGAGGGATGCTCCACTGTCCATTACGAATTTCGTAGGATGCGTACCAACGCTGATGTCAAGCCGAGGGTATTTTTTTAGTTGGTCTGGATCGGCGATCATGTTGGCATATTCAACGGAGTACTCATGGTCACTTGAAAGTGATTCGGAGTCTCTGGATGGTGACCGTCTAGACCATCGTGAGGACCGCGACTCCCTGCTGGACTGGGAGGACTTGGAGGAGGACTTCCGGCGGTCTCGTACTGCGCGCGCGTGATGGCGGCGCGTCTCGCCTCTTGGTGACCTCGCGGAGGCTTTTTCTTTCTCCCGCCGGTAGTCCCCGCACATTGTCTCAAAATGGTTGTCGCGACCACACTTGTGGCACTTCTGTCCCAGGGCCGGGCATGCCCCGATGTGTGGGAAGTCGTAGCCACACCGGTAGCATCTTCTCAGCGGCGCCTTCTTCCCATAGTCTTGACGCCGGCTTCTCTTCCCCGAGTCAGGCCGTCGATGGCCAGAGCGACGGGGGTGTCTCGATGGTGGCCGAGTTTGTCGTTCCCGTTCTTTCGACCCCCGGCGAGGGCGGTCGGTGCGCACTTGACACACTACCTCTTTGCGATCCACGCGCCCTGCCTCCATGGTCTTGGCTTGTTCTTCCGTCTGATCATGGAGCCTTGTGATCTCTTCTATTTCATCCAATGTGTGGCTCTTTTTGAGTAGCTTCCTGCGTAGCGTCTCTGACTGGCAACCGTCGATCACCCGCAGGCGTATGGCGTCGTCCGTCGAGAACTTGTCGAATTCACAGTGACGCGCCAGTCGCCGCAGTCTTGTGATGTACGAGCCCATGACCTCATCCTTTTCTTGTCGCGCTCTTTGGAATACGTAACGTTCGTAATCTACGTTCTTCTTGTGCACAAACTTCCGATCCAGTGCTGCACGCACGCTTGCATACGTTCCCGCGTCTGCGGCGGGAAGTTCCTTAATCATCTTGCTGATGTCCTTGCCCACGAGGTTCCGAAGTGCGATCATTTGATCTTCGTCCCCTATCACCTTCGAGCCCTTGATGTAGTCCTCAAAGTCCTCAATCCACTCTTCCCAGCGAGGGCCCATGCTGCTCCCAACCACGAGCGCCAAGGGTTCTGGGGGGCGCAGGTGCGACAGCCCCATGATGATCGGCTTCGCATCCTGGCGCGCCGGAGAACGAGCAGGGGATCCGTGGTTCGACATCGTGGTGCACGTGCGATGTGCGCAGCGTCGGCGCAATGCAGGCCCAGGGACTCCTACGTGGAATCTTGTAAACTAGTCTCAGGTATGTTCCTTGTTTCTTCTTCTTCTTCTCTCACTTTTATTTCACCTTTTTTTTTTTTTTTTTTTGTATTGGCCTGTGCTTGTTTAAATTTCAGCTTTGCCTGACTTCAAAATGGCCGCCCGGGTCTATTTGCATGGGGCGTCTGGAAGTTCGCCTGACTTCAAGATGGCCGCCGGTTGAATAACGCGCGTAGGCATCCCACGTGGTGCCGGGCTCTCACTCCATTCATTTCAGGACTACGCGCTGCTCAGGCGGCCCCTCTCATCGTCCGCTTCACTCACTGTTCGGCAGCAGGTAGGCGGGCGGGGTCTCTCTTCGCGCTCACTGCTCCAATCTGCCTCGGGGGACGCGCGTGTCAGCGTCGTCGCTTCCCTTTCTGGTGTCAGCGTCGTCGCTTCCCTTTCTGCCGTTCCTGGTGCTGGCTTCTCCTCAGGCAGGGCGCGCCTCGCGCTCCTGTTCTTTTCTTGTTGCGGGCTTCCACACGCTTCGGGTGTGTCGCGAGTGGCGGCGCTTCCGCTGGTTTTCTTGACCAGCCCTTCACCGGACTCGCTAGTGTGCTGGTGTTCCGGGGAGAGCAGCTAGCTCCATCCCATCCTCGTCGCCAGCTGTCATGTCCTAAGGGCACCAGTAAGGACAGACACAGGGGGTTCTATCAGGACACTTTATTCTCTCGTCCTTACACCAGCTTGCCCTGCACTCGACTGCCTGTCCATCCCCTTTTTTCCGCCCCTTCCTGTCCCAGGCCATACCTCCGTTCCTCCACCCACTCTGCTCCGCCCACACCAACCACTAGACCACCTCATCTCTACACCTAGGTGGGGGAACTTCCAATTTATGCCAGGCCATCTGCTCCAACAATCTCTAAATGTGCACCTTTGTGTTTGTCTCGAGTTCAGAACACTAACTACTGAAACATGGAAGAAATCTATCTATCTATCTATCTATCTATCTATCTATCTATCTATCTATCTATCTATCTATCTATCTATCTATCTATCTATCTATCTATCTATCTATCTATCTATCTAAAGTCGTCCTTGTTACTTAATTTGGATAAAAGCTTATAAAAGTTTCATAAATTCCATGAAAAAGTGCAGATAACTTTGCACCAAAAAATGAAATTCCTCACTTACAGTGCGCAAACTATAACTCACACCGCCATGTGCTGCTCATGACCTCACATATGACATCACAGATAACATCTTCAATGATATAATAACAGATGACGTCTCATAATGGAAGCACACACAGGCAGGATGTGGTTGGTGCTCCATCTCTGTCATCACTTTCTACATAACTACCATTGTCACTAACAACAAAGGTGATAACGCAGCTCTAACGTTAAAAAACAGTAAATCATGAAAAAATGAAAGTCTTAAAATAGTTTCAAGAATTATACTCAAAAGCTTTGAAGAATAGCAATTAATACACAGTTTAATGCTCAAGGGTTACTGAGCAGGGAATCGGTACACAATACCTCTCTGGTATACCATTTTATTCCACCTTTACACATACACTTGATTTTTTACTTGATCGCTTTCTCTATATTTTATTCTATTGATATTTGTGCACAGGTTTTTTTGGAGTAGATTTACTAAAAGACATGACATGTATTATATGCTTAGCATATACAAATAATTTGCAAACTTGCCCGCAACGAGTACACGTGACAAATTTACCTGGGAAGGAAAATGTCCATCTTCATCCTCCTCATGCCATTGGTCCACTGGGCAATGGTTCTGGCAGTGAGGTGAGATTCTATGTGGCATAGAGGTGTCATTCGGTCGCTAGGAAGCACCACGAACATGCTGACCTTATTCCCAATGTAGGGCAGCTCAGTCACTGTAAATCGGTGCTGGGAAGGTGTTTGAAATAGACCTAAAAAATGTGATATCATCATACATCAGCAAGTGTTTTATTTTTGTTGTCTGCTTGAATAATTGGTCATTCTTCATAATCAAGTCAGTATTGAGAGAATACAGTTACCAGATAGTCTGGTGTCCATATCATAGAGAAAATCTGAGATCAAAGCCACAAACACATAATTAATCCTATCGATGGCCAATCTAATAAGACCTGGTTCAGACATACAACAGCAATGGTCCAAACTCACCTAGAGAAATCAGAGGTCAAAGCCACCAAGAAACAGTTCACCCTATCGATGGCCAATCTAAAAAGGCCTGGGTCAGACATAGAACAGCAGTGGTCCAAACTCACCTAGAGAAATCAGAGGTCAAATCCACCAAGAAACAGTTCACCCTATCGATGGCCAATCTAAATACGCCTGGTCCAGCAGACATAGAACAGCAGTGGTCCAAACTCACCTAGAAAAATCAGAGGTCAAAGCCACCAAGAAACAGTTCACCCTATTGATGGCCAATCTAAAAAGGCCTGGGTCAGACATAGAACAGCAATGGTTCCAAACACACCCAGAGGTGTCTGCAACATGCTGCATCATGCAGATTAGAAGATACTATACAGCAATGAGAAGAGGCAGTTCCATCCAGCTACGCAAATCTAACGAATAGCTCAAGATACATCCAAAAAGTACTGACCCAGAGTTCTTTAAAAATGTGCTGTCAAAAAAACTAGAGACCTATCCGTCTCACAAACAAAAAACAGAAATGAAGCACAGAACCGGGTGGCTAAGAAGTGTAGATGAGAACATTTGTGACACAATGACGCACCACTCAAGTACTGCTTACTTAGGCTGAAACAGAACAAGTTAGAACATTATGGACAGCTCCTATTTTGCTTTTGGAAATATATAAAAAGGATTGACTTATGCATTAATATGGTTACAGATGATTTTAAGATGCTCGTTGATTCCAGCATGGGCAGGAGCTCACCCTTGGACTACCTTTGAATGGTTGGTAACAGATCCAATACAAACTAATGATCTGGTAACCCATCTTTTATCCAATGCATAATTCAGAATTGAAAATGTACTGTGATGTAATTTATTCCAATGAAATGCGTACATGTTAAAGTTTTTAAAAATTCACCAACATTTGAAAAAATATACCCTATTTATTTTGTACTGAATGCATGGGAGCTCTGATGGCCTGTATCTTATTGTGCTTGAATGCAAGTATATCACATTCTGTTCATGGTTTCCAAACGAAGCCTTTAGCATAGTGAAAAAATATTTGAAAAAATACACCTTATATCTTTTTCCCTTAAGGCATGGGTGCTATGATGCCCTGTATTTAACTGTGTTTGAATGTAATTATATCCTATTTAATTTCCAAGAGATGCCTTTGGCCTAGTGATAAACAAAAGTAATTTTCCACTCCTGTGATACACACTGAAGTGTATCCACTTCCTCAGCCTTAATCTGCATTGCTGGGTTTTCAAAGACCTGAGGTAAATGGTTGAAGGGAGGGTGCTGTATAAACCATCTCCTCGGATTTCCAGCGATCCATTAGAGGGACTGGAATGGTGGATCTTAAACCATCTTCATCTGTACCTTCCACTGATGTTCTCCCCAGTTCAAAGAGAGGTGGAGGAATGTCTGTCTCTGCAATAAACACTGCCACTGCGTTGACCCATGCTCCATGGTAGGACCATTCACCTGCCCCCATTGCTACTTCACCTGCCACAGCACACACACCAGCCCACTGACCACCTCCACACCGAACACACCACAGACACCACCTGAACAAAAACGCCAACTCGCATGCGCCCTTCTCAACACACGGTCACTATGCAAACACAGAACAGAAATTTGGGACCTCATCTCTACCTACACATCCAACATCCTCTTGCTAACTGAAACCTGGCTCAACCCTACTTCTGTGCCCGAAAATTACCACGGCAATACACGAAAGATACAAGACCATCCACTGCAACAGCATCAACAAGCCTGACAAAGGGATCACCATCATACACAATGAATCCATCCAATGCACCTCCACGAATGACAACATCACCCCAGGCATGGAACACCTCAACTTCCAACTCCAAGTAGACAGCAAAACCACCATCAGGGGCACTTTTTTTACCATCCTCCAGGACCACATCCAGCCTTCTGCAACTTCATTGTTGACTTCTTCACTGCCCTTGCCATAGATTCCAACAACTAGATTTTCCTCATCGACCTCAACTTCTATCTTGACAACCACAATGACATCAGCACTACTAACCACTTTGAAAGCTTCAACATTGGACTCACCCAACTCATCCACGATCCCATGCACACCACAGGCCACATGATAAAACCCATCTTTACCTCCAGCGACTGCATCAGGTACAGCCACACCACGAAACTCACTTGGACCGACCACTCCATCGTTCACTTCAACATCACCAGCTCACGGGCCTCCGCCTCACACCGCAGCTAGAGCAAAGTCTCAAAGGACAAATGGATCAATGCCCTCAAAACTATCCACCCCATCTCCGTCACCAACCTAGACCAGAACATCAGAAACAATTGGATCACCAACTGTGCCAACAGCATTACTCCCATTGGCAATAACACCCGCAGAAGGTCCACCAAGCAAGTCAGCTAGTACACTGAAGACCTCAAAACCAGTAAATGCCACTGTAAACAAATGGAAAGAAGATGACGCAGCAGCAAGGACGTGACCGACAAGACTGCCTTCAAGATAGCCCTCAACCTCTACCACAGACAGTTGAGAGAATCAAAGAAAAAGGTCTTAGCCTCACATATTGAATTAAGCTCCAATAATCTTCAACATCATCAAAGATTTCACTAAATCCTCAGCTGCAAAAAACCGCATTACCCCCTCACCGGAACTCTGAGACAGCCTTGCAAACTTCTTCCACGATAAGTTTGCCAACATCTACAGATAATTCAAACCCAAACCCACCAACTTCTAAAAGCAACACAACGACCCGCTACCAGCATAGACATCCGAATAACCAAATGGAACTAGCTCGTCCCAAAGGACACCGCCTCCATCATGAACGTGGTCCACTCAGGAGCCCCAACCGACCCATGCCCTCACTACATTTTAAACCTAGGTGAGGCCAGAATCAGCCACATACTTACCACCTTGTTCAATGCCTCATTTGCTACGGCCACCTTCCCAGGGACTGGAAACACGCAGAAGTCAACGTCCTACTAAGCAAACCATTGGCAGACTCCAGCTAACTCAACAACTACCGACCAATCTCCCTGCTACTGTTACCGGCCAAAATATTAGAAAAAGCAGTCAACCAACTACTCTCTGCACATCTGGAATGGAACCTCCTACTCGACTCCTCCAAATCCGGATTCTGCAGCAACCACAGCACTGAGACAGTGCTCATTGCGGCTACCGACGCGATCCGAACCCTACTCGACCAAGGAGAGCTTGTGGTTCTGATCCTCCAAGACCTCTCAGCAGCCTTTAGTATAGTCTCCCACCACACACTCATCACAAGACTGCACAACCGAGGCATCCAAGGAGCCGATCTCAGATGGCTTGCCTCTTTCCTCACCGGAAGAAAACAAAAAGTCTGCCTCTCCCCCTTCACCTCTGAACCCACAGAAAGTGTCTGTGAAGTACCCCAAGGTCTTTGCTCAGTCTCACCCTCTTCAACACTTACATTAAACCTCTAGCCAGCATTGCCAAAACCAACAGGCTCAACATCATATACTACACTGAACTCATCCTCTCCCTCTCCGTAGACACCGCCAACACCAAGATCAACTTCCACAACTGCATGACAGATGTCGCCAACTGGATGAAGGACAACTGCCTGAAGCTCAACACGGACAAGACAGAGGTTACGGAAACAAAAGCTCCTCATAGCACGCATTCTGGTGACCCACAGAAATCGGACCTACTCCTACCCCCAATGACCACGCTAGGAACCTATGCATCATTCTGGGCAACAAGCTAACCATGATGACTTAGATCAACTCCATCTCCTACTCCTGCTTCTTCATCCTCTGCATGCTTCATAAGATATTCAAATGACTACCTCAAAGCTCAAGATGCACCATCACCCAGGCCCCCATCTCCAGCTGACTGGACTACGGCAGCGTTCTCTACACAGGAATCGCAGCTCACCTCCTTGGACAACTACAGACCATACAGAAAGCCACATCCAGACTCGTCCTTGACCTCCCTAGACAAACCCACAACACCCCCTACCTCAGGGAGCTCCACTGGCTCCCTGTACAGAAAAGATGCCAGTTGAAGCTACTGACCCATGCATACAGGGCCCTACACAGCTGCGGACCCACCTACTTGAACCACTGCCTGGACTTCCATCAGCCCACCAGGCACTTCCATTCTGTGTCCCTTTCTCTAACCCTCACTCCCGCATCCAATGTAGTAGAAACGGAGGTCACTCCTTCTCCAACCTAGCAAAGACTTGAAAGGAGCTAAAATTTCATCTACTGACCTCCCCATCTCTTCCAGAGTTCTGAAAGCCCCTGAAGACCTGTCTATTTGGCTACTCAACTGGACCCTGCCAGTGCCTAGATACCCTCATGGGCGAAAAGAAGTGCTCCACAAATCTAGCGATTGAATGATCTGTCTGTAGAAGACGGATTACTTTATTGTAGCTTTAGACTCATACCACCTAGTATTATAAGACATAGATTGAACATTCAGGCACATATTAATCACTTAGGTTGAACTTTGACTAAAAGATGTTTACAACAAACATTTTAGTGATCAGATTTTTACAGTGATGTAGATCTGGCATCAATGCTTAATTTTAGCGTGTGACTTCTGGTGCTCGGCAGCAGCACTTAATTCTCAACACCAACCCTTATGATAGTCCGCCACATGGTGGTGGTGTTTGTTTCATTTTGGATGAGCACAACAACAGTTGTTTAATGATTCAATGTATATTAAAACTTTATAATACCTGCCACCCACACCATTCTTATAGCTTTGGCTGGCCTGAAAAAATCTGAACTGTCACACTCGTGGGAATGTAATGGTTAGTGGTTGTGTTGGTACTGTCATTGGCAGGGCAAGGAGTGGTGCAAGCTGCAGTGGCCTCCTGAGAAGGGCCCTGGCAATTAGTTATCACAAATTAAGCACTGCCTGGTAGTATACATTTACAACACTTGTAAACAACTATACATACTCATGATACTCATTTAGAATCTATTAAGTGCCAAGGCAACATTGACATACTCTTGCCATTTATTTTATGGGCCTATATTCTAAATTCAGACCTGAAAACAAGCCCATAAACACTATTACTATTTCCTAAATGGTTTGATTGACAATTAATTGGGGAATCCAGCATAGTCAATCTAATTACGTTTCTCAAGGAAATCTTTGAAAGGGAAGGGTATCTTTCTCAGATAATTAGTGACAATAAAGTACAGTTTGTTTCTCTTGAACTGAGGAATTTCCTAGCTGGTACTGGTATAGAACGTAGAGTCACATCCTTATATCATCCACAAGGTAATGGACTTTTAGAGAGGACAAACTTATCTAGGGTTATGTTCAGTGGCTTTCGCTAGTAGTTAAGCCGTAGGCCACGTATTACACCATATAGTGTTACTGAAGACACACTGTTTTTCCCCTAATAGATAGACAATCTTCCTCTGTTCTCAGTGAGTATGCAAATGGAGAGAATAAATCCTTTCATTATAAAAACTGAATAACCTGACCAAAATAAAAGCCAAATTGGGGAGAAGCAGGGGAAATGTAAAACTTATTATGAGAAGAGATACAGGTTCCAGAAAACTGTTTTAAGGTTGATGACTGAATCAGAAAAATACCTAATTTATTCACAACGGTATTGCAAATAATTCTTATCCATGTCAAGTAAACAAATTAGGAAAAACTCTTTATGGACTAAAGAAGGGAAATGGTGGAATGTCAACCAAGTATGGAAAGTTCCACAGGAGAGTTTGAATGTCACTGGGAATAGGCAACGCTCTAGCAACATTTTTCATCATCTAGATTTTGCTACACAGTTAAAAAAAAAAAAAAAAAAAAAAAGGAATGCATATTTGGGAGGCTGCAATGAAATATCAGCACAATGATTGGAGAACAAACAAGTCCTGTGTAATTCTACCTTAACGTTAGACACAACTAGTTCTGATATTGAACAAGGTAACAAAAGCTGTAACAGTAATAATGGCTACAACAATCGTCATTTAAATGGGTCTGCTTCAACTGCGGATGAGAGCTGTACTTATGCACATTGTGAGAGGCGAACGTGTCCACATAACCATAAAACTCAAGGATTATGTAACCAATTAATCGTGTTTATATTTTATCATCTCTGTGTTGTAGTCCTTTTTTTGCTTATTGTTTCGTACCCTTCTTATCCTTTTGTTTTCCATTTCCATTGTCCTTTGTAAGAAGGGCAAAAGGTTGTGATTTTGACTTTGTGTGCACAGTCTTGGAATGGTCACACTGTGGACGCGAGCCACTTGATATACCTGGTGTGTAACGATTGTAACAGTTATGTTTTGTAGTGTCCTGTCTACTTTGCCTTGTATATGACATACATTAAATTGCCCTCTGCTTTCTACACCCTGTTATAGATACCTCCCCATATATAATTAGTTGTTGCTTCTCCATTTAAGGTTGAATTATATGATACCCTATATGTTCACCACCAAAGCTAGGATGCTATGACACTCTGTATTTTCTCCACCTATGCAAGGATGTTTTGTTACTCGTCATTTTGAACTATCCATGCGTGGTATTCTGTCCTTAAAGCTGTTGGTTTACAATATTAAATCTCCTTCTCTGTGTGATAAAGCTTTATAATGTAAGGCCACCTAAGTTGCATGTGTGGTGCTTTATAAACAACAAACAGTATTCGTGAGGTAAATACCTCCTCACTCACTCTGAAATGGACTGACACAACAATGCCAAGCCAAATTATCTAAACCTCCAAACAGCTGGCAGAATGAAAGTACAGCAGACCTTTATCAAAATGGGATAAACTCGAACACAGAGAACAGTGAATCTAAGGAGCTGTGCTTACTCATCCATGTCATGCCAACATTCACCAACTATTGGGCAAATAAACAGGGCTTTCCGCTTTGCCCCTGGGCAGGGTTTTATGGCGCTATAGTCTAAAACAAGTCGGTGAAGTGTTTGAACATACATAAAAGGCCGCCATGTTTACCATAATTGACGTCAGCTGTCTGGTGCATCATGGGTACCTTCAGGACGGACCCCTCAGTGCTGATGAACGGTAACGTCTGTGTGTCTGTAAAGGAGAACTTCTTTTGCCAAGTGCTTTTAAAATACATGGAGCTCACCAAAGCTACTTGGGTCAAAGGTGAGGCAGAGCCGTCCAAGGTCAGAAAGTCTGGCATTCCACCTAATTGAGAAATAAAAAACAAAAGAAGCACAATTCCCTTAGGATTGGGGAAAACAGTTACAAATATATATACATTCTTCTACAGTGCTACACAAAGAAACGCGACAAATGAACGTTGTGTGCAACAAATCCCTGTGTTGTTTAAGTGGGATTCATCTGTTTTGAGACTGGGCAAGTGGACACGCAACAGCGCAATGCACGGATCGAAAAAATGATGACGTTCAAGCATATTAGTGAGCCGGAACCATGGTTTGAGCCCCTGCCACCATGTCTACTATGAAGAACACAGTAGGCAAGGAACGGAAGCCTCCGCGGAACAAAATGCCTTCATGCAATGGCTTATAGGCGCGAGCCGCCCACCACTGGGTCCTGCAAGTCAAAGGAGGTCTCAAAAGTCTGTAACAATCAGCGCGGGGCACGATGTGGCAGAGTTGAGCTTTTTGACTCAGCGGACTGACACTTTCTCTCCAGTGCCTTGTGGCCCTCCGGTTGCTGCTTTTCAACAGTGAATGATTGGTACCTGCACTGGACAGGTCTTGACCAAACAACTATTTACAGTTACTTGACAAGTCCCGGTGTATTTATGCAGTACCCCTTGTCCTCCCTTCCTCGTCCCAGTCCTTGGTGTCTAAGGGTGAACCCTACCCCATATGAAGCATACAAGGTTGCAAATGCAAAATAGATAACCTCACAGACCAGAAAACACGTATTTTTAGTCCTTTAAATCTTTCTACCAAAAATAGTCTCTTACCCATATAACCCGTACCCTCCACAGGAAGTCCTGTGTTACATGTTTTGCTGTGGAGAACAGGGCTTTCCCATAATTCAGGTAAGTGCCTACCATGTGTATAAGATCTCTGGTCCGCTAGAGTGCGTCTAACTTCCCTCTCGCCACTCCCCGTTCGCTCCTGGTTTATCTGCCCTAGCTTTGGTTGGGAAGGTGTTGAAGGGGAGAGTGCGGTCATAAAGGTCCTCGTCCCAGGAAGTTCCCTCACTCCTTCCAGGACTCTTGTGGTGTTGAGTGAGCAGACTGACTAGCATCCAGGAGGCGGGCCGCCCGCTCCAAGTGCATATTTTATGTAAATTAACTCGTGGACGTGTGTAAAAAAGGTGTACATGAGAGTTGCCTTGGTCTGTTTAAGCACTAGCTGAGGACGGTCTCATTTTGTGATCAGCCATGGAGGGTACAAATGTTCTTGTAAAAGACATCATGTGTTGGAGGAGGAGATCCGTCCCTCCAGAATTGGTTTTTCTCTAGAACAGTTGAAGAAAATTCTGGATAAGACCAAATATGGATGCTCCTCAGGAGGACATTTTCAGTTACGATGACCACCCCCCCACTACAGACTTTTCAGCACTTCATAAATATATATTTTTTTAAAGAGAGTGGAAAGAGATTAATAAGACTGTATTTCCAAGGTTTTTGAGCAAGCAATACCCTTTGGAAGGGATTGATGTTGAATTTCCTCAGCTGCTAAGGTTACCTCTCTGCTTGCAAGCATGTCTCCTTCCTTGGCAACAGATGAGTGCCTTCCTAAGGATCCAGCCAGCAAAAAGATGGAGGAAGCACTGAAAAGAGCATATGCGGATTCAGATTTCTTGCCCCACTCTTCTAGTTATGCAGCCTATGCCACTAAAGCACTATGGAAGGTCTTTCAGGGTCTCTAGGACGGCGGACAGAAAAGGAGGACTGCATAGATGTGTTCTACACCATGGAGTTAAGGGCGTGTTTCCTATCAGGTATTGCCAGGCAATCCGTAAGCTTTGGTTGGGGTCTGGCAATAAGTGATGGATGTCCCAATTGTCAAACTGTGTGGTTCCCCTGTTCTATTTAGAGTCAGGGCAGTACCAGGCTTCTGACAGCAGAGCCTCAGCTAACACCGCCAGTAAAAAGCTTTGACCAACAACCATCCGCTATGTGTTGGGCAGTCACAGTATGCCAGAAGATCTTCCCTACTTAGGGCGCTCCTTCTAAGACATTTTTTCTTATTCAGGACCACCAGAAACATCAAAGAAATGACCCCAATGTGCTGGAACAAGGATTCCTGCGTGTCAGAGCCACTAATGCTTTGTTTTGAAGAAACAACCCCCCATTTTAGACATTTGTTTCTGCAAAACAAAACAAAAAGCCATCCATCCACCATGCATGGTGAACAGCTGGCATTTCAGCTTTGCCTAAAGGGTTTCCACTGCATAAGAAGCTGCACCTGTGGCAAAATGATCTCTAATTATTGAGGGTGGTGTTCTAACAAGAAGACAAAGGTGATGGTCTCCACCAACATGAAGGCTTGGCACGCCACCTATTGTACTTTAAATGACTCCATAAATAATTTATTAAGCATTTGTCTTGCATCAGCTCAGATGTTGCATAGATGTTGACAGGAACTTTGGGCAGGATTAAGTAAGACGTCTCGCAACTAAAGTTGCTGCACTGCAAGGCGTGAAAGGGAGAGCGCAGAACTGCACCATACCTGCCAAGATGTGGAGCTGTTCTCGTTTCTGCCTGCGCACTTTTGGCAGCCATGCACCAACGCAGATACTCTTGCACCAAAGTGCAGGGGTGTCTGTGTTCTCTAAAGCATACGTTTTGTAATGGAAGGGGTTCCTTCCAGTAAAAACAAGCATTGACATAGCCAATAGGTCTCGCCTTTGGGACCTTATAAGTGTTTAGCCATGCAACAGTTGCATAACTAAATACTTATAAGGTCCCAAAAGCGAGACCTATTGGCTATTCCAAGTGGCCATGCGGCCGCGAAAGTAATCGCGATCAAACATCAAAGCGGCCGCAAAAGTGAAAGTAATCGCGGAAAAGCGCGGCGCGCGTGCCCGCGCACATGCACTGTAGCTCTAGGCTGGCCTGGTAGCACTTTTTGGAGCCCTCTCAAAAAGTCTCGCCAGACCAGCGCATGCGCTGGGTCAGGCGAGACCTAAAAACTTTGCTTTACGGCTTTTCCGACTCTGTATGTGTGTGGTCAATGCAGCACACATGCAAAGTGGGAAAAACAAGGAGAAATTAAAACAAATCTCCTCGTTGTGCCTGCCTCAAGGAGGTCTTGGATTTTGGTGCAAATCCTTGTCAATGATTCTTTGTAAATAGGGATTTGCATCAACCCCCATCTGTGCTTGTAACACAACCCTGATGCAAAGTGTTAGTAAATCTGGGCCTTTGTCTCTAAAATGGCAGTGGGTGCTTGTGAATGAGACGGGGGATGTCGTCACATTAAATAAAAAGGCGGATGGGAGAGAGCAGCCCTGCCTTCTACGGATAGAGACTCTGGGCCATGAGTAATCCAAGCGCATCATTGCTTCCTAGCTAGGTTTATTATATTTAAATACCCATATATACATGCATCTCAACTTATCCAATGCACAGTGTGAGGCGTTCAAATATAGTAGTATTTGCATTTCAGCTTAGCACCCTTGGCACTCTGGCACTGCTGGGATTATTTGCTCATTCACCATGGAAGAAATAAAGAAAGAGGACTAGTGCATGCTCTGCCCAGCTGCGAGCGGTACAACATGTCTCCATTTGGTGTGCTGCTACAGTGAGCTCCCTGCATGCTCTCATTTCGTTTTTACTCTGTGTTCTTTGAGAAAATAAATGATTAAGAGTACAGTAATATTTTCTCTTCCTTTTATACAGCTGGGCGGCAGGCAAGACTTGCACAGTTCACAGAGATGCCAAGGTACGTGCTCACTGCGCCACTGGATTCAAGCTAGCCTGGCAGATGAGGGGAGATGCCCTGAAACCGCTCCCAGGATGCTTGTTTCTGGTCCAGGGAGGACCTGGCTTGGCAGTTCGGGCTGGGCTGGACTGTCCCCATGAGGCACAGGGTCAGGACTGATTTACATATGGCTGGGTCCACACTGGGGTGGCATGGTGAGCAAAAGAACGATGGATTAAACCCAGATCTTTGTGACTGGGGGTGAATGTTTGCATTGTTCAGGATTTCGTCCATCATTTGTTCCTTTTGCTAAGGTACAAAAAGAAGCATCGATGCAATGGGTTCACAGACAAAATGAGGATATATATTTAAAAACCTTCAATTTCCACTGGCAGTAATTACGAACGTAAACAACTCAGTGAATATCCTGAATGTACCATTTGGGTTACCAATATACAGTTACTCTTCACAAAGTTCAACACTTCCATCCACTGCAAGAAGTCAACTCACAGCTCTCATATTTCCTAGATACTAAAGCTAAGGTTTTATAACATTCCTGTATGTAAATATTGTACATTAACTGTTTTAAATCTGTTTAATATCAGAATAGGAAAGGCAATATCAATCGGTTATAGCTATACAACAGTAACATCCCACAAAAGTATTGTTTTTAGAAAACAATTATATGTAAATGGCGACCCAGCAGTGTATATGTTGGCATGCCATTGCAAGTTGACTTGTAAACCTGTAGTGCCGCCATCTTGAGGGGGTCACAGGAATCTTTTTCTTACCTCCAATCTGATGGATCACCCACTCGTTTATCTGGGCAAGTGTCCTTGAAGGCTCACTGAAATTTGTTGGCTGCAGGCTACTGTTTGCCCACAGCGCAGTCTGCTCTACGAAGTGAGGCGAGAGACGGACGCCAGCTTGCAGAAAAAGTGCACATGCCAGGCGAATGACGCTGCCTTGACTGGAGTTGGCCAGCTCCTCATACACAGTACGCAGGAAGTCCTGGACTCTTTCATCTGATGGTAAAAGAAGATCCGCATGAAAGAATGAGTATTATTGTACAGCGCCTACTACCAGGAAAATGAGGCTTTTTAAACTTAGCACTAGAAAGAGGTGGCCCAATACTATTGCTTTGGGATATGAATTTTCAGGTGAAGACTGCAGTAGTCTCATTCCAAACCACCAGATACCAAACTTTCCACAAACCCTGCTGACCTTAAGGAGGCCTTTTTGTATCTTGTCAAACTACAAAAGGCAAAGCTTCCAATACAGTCCCAGATTACCAAATAGGCAAAGTAGGCACCAGCCTATGGGCCCCACTCTTTTTAGGGGGCCTGGCTGGACATTGAACACGACGTCATGCAAAAGGCAGACTTTCAAGATCTGAAAGATTTCACTACAAACAAATCGAGGAAAGTAAATATTTAAAGTTTTATTAACGTTTTGTTGGTTTATTAAAATTATTAAAATTAAAAAAGATGTTTTAAATGTAATAACATTATAATTGTTAATGTTTAGTTTTGTGTGATAAAATTGGAGGTTGGTAACATTTGGAGATAATTTGCGAGGGTATTGGTGGGGGGGGGGAGCGAAATTTCGACTGCCTAGGAGCCTCCACGGGGTTTAATCCAGCTGTGTTCCAATGTCTCCTCAAGTAGGAAGCCCTATCATACACCCCAGAATTTAGGACATACTTCGATCAATGAGTCTTCTTCTCTGTTTCTTCACGGTGTGCTCAAATGCCTGAATCCCTCTGGCACTAGAGCTAGCAAGGCATGGCATTCCACCGAGCTCAGTGGTTTGGCTTCAGGATGTGGCCTTTGACCCCACGCTGCATCCAATCCGCTTCGTGACACAGCCCTTTGGGCCCACCCTTCGGATGCACTACCAATTTCTGTATGCAATTACCTCACAATGGATGTATGGAATAAAAAGATTATCAATAAATAGATAGTGAAAAGAGAAATTGTTTGTGGCTTCAATGTTGTCTTTGATGATACCAATGGATGATGCCACTCACACACTCACACAACACACACACACATGAAACGAACCTTCACCTCTCCCCTCACAAAGACATTGTTGCTAAAATTCTAGATGGCACCACTCAGATCACAAAATAATTAGGTGAAGACGCTGCTGGCCACAGACTGCTTCATCTCTGCAACTAAGTTATGTCATTCGCATTTGTGTAGCGCTAATCACCAGTGGTGTGTCACTGCAGAGAATTCTTTATCTGGGAGCCGTTTCCCACGTGAATTCATTTGATGTGCGGTGTAATTGTCATATAGGGAAGCACTGTCTTGATCGTGCATAGATGGTAGGCATACTTTTTTAGGTTTTACTTTTTGCTGACTTTTAACAAAACTAACATCTGCAACTTCCGTGGTGTGTCATGTGGCACTAACATGAGCAACATATCTATGAATAAATATGAAAATGCACACATTTTCAAGAAGGTGTGCATAAAAAATAATAAAAATTCAACAGTGATGTGTTCTTAATCTGCAGAATTACTCGACTACATGCATATCTGGACAACACAGAAATTAGGGTACAGGAAATGGACTGTGGCCCCAGTGATATAACACAAGCAACACAAAAAGGTACTACATTTAGGGGCATATGTACAAGCCCCTATCGCCATCACACCATCACTTTTACAGACGTTGTGGTGGCGATAGGGGCTGCGCCTTATGTGAAAGGGAGCGTTAAGCCACTTAACGTGGCTTAACACTGCCTTGTGGATAGGCCCCCTTTCACGCTATGGTTAGCGTGAAAGGGGCGTGCAGTGGGTGTTGTGATATGTGTTACACCGCAACACCCATTGTATTTGACGCCTCCTATGTACAAGGGTGGCGTACATAGGAGGCAGAGCCAACATTAAGACCAGGAAAATCCTGGTCTTAAGTTGACGAAACAAGGAGAAATGCATTATTTATTCTCGTTTTTGCTTTTTCCATGTGTGCTGCCTTGTGCATGGAAAAAGCAAAATGCCATGGTTTGTTTATGTGCAGGAAAATCAAACAGCGCATATGTGAGCACCAGAGTAATATCCGGTGTAAGAAAAGCACTACTATGATGACAGAACACTTACCGCAGGCTAACCATACCACAAATGATATGCACTGGACTGTAATTGAACAGATAAAACCAGGCAGGAACATACAAGGGGTCCTATTTGAGAAAGAACAATGTTGGGTCTACCGCCTTTCTACCCACAAGCAGAGACTGAATGATAACATCCCAGTCCTTAAACAGTAGTTACCTCAACTCAGTATCTATCTTGATGTAAGGCCTTTGCATACGGAGAGTAGTGATAAGATCACCACTTGTGGACTCGTTCACGAGTGCGGTGTTGGGGTTCCCTACAGGTTTCTAACATTAACACGGGTTCCCTCTACGGATCACTACCACCGAGCACAACGAGTCACATACAGCACATGGCTCTAGATGAAAACACATTCACCGGAACAAGACACCTACATTGAACTTTTAATCGTGTATGGAGTATCTTAGGTGAGTCTTTGTACCCGATTACTATGATGAGTCTCCCACGTTATATGGCTCTAGATGAAAACACAGGCCCCCGGAACAAGGCTCCTACACTGAACTTATTATCGTGCTACAGTTGTATGTATGTAGTATCTCAGTTCAGTCTGTGTACTTGATTACTATAATGCTCACGCAGAGACACACCAAACTACTGGATACTACATTTAACATATGGCATACTTGTATCTCCATCGTTTGGGCTCACAGTGGTGGGACTTTTTAGCCCTTCCTTATACTTTACTACTCTGGGAAGTTTTGAATTCCAATACAATTGATTTAGGCGAATCTTGCACTACGTGTTATTTTGAAAAAAAGAAAAACTATGCCACCTTTATGGTCAGCGTTCTACTCCTCTCAGGGTGGTGGACGCAGACGTATGTTTCACCTCAAAGGGCACACACCACGACTCGTTATAAGACTGTCTATTTGTAAACTGTAATGTGACATGTTTGTCTGCCCATGTATTCTTTTGTCTTACAGAGTCGTAACGCCTTCAGAAGTCCTGAAGGCGCCACCAGAACCGTATGTAGTACGGTTCTCTTGAGGCCACAGGTTAGGGTGCACCTTAGCGTGTGCATACCGCCGTGGCCCGTGGTCCTGAGGAAAGCCTTGCGATAGGCACTAAGAGGCTGAAACATGTAGACCACATCTCACTATCTTTCAGGATGTGACCGACCAATTCACTCAGGGGCATAACCGGCAAGGCGATGCGATAAAATCGTCGCCGCTTTAGCGTTCATTTTTGGACGAAAAGCGGCACAGCATGGACACGCTAACTAGTGAATCCATGCCTTAGCGCCTGTTTCCTGAACGCCCAGCTTTGCATCTCTAATGGGATGCAAAGGGGGCGTTCCTTCCCAAAATAACTGGAGAAATGTCGCTAACCAACATTTCTCTAATTATCAAGGTGTACGCTAACATGCAGAGCGATAAGAAAAGTAGCGCTAACCGCGGTTTTCGCTACTTTCCTTATGCCTGCTTTTATTCTGACTTAGCCATGTAATCCAATGGGAGGTGGATTACATGGCTAAATCCACCCTGCCCTATCAGCAAGGTATCGCTGGTCGCAGTGCGATTATCGCTGGATTTCCAGCGATAATTGCACTGTTTTGGGGCTAACGCATGGATTTCTATCGCTTGGGAGATAAGCGTTGCTGATAGCACGCTATCTCCGCGATAGAATCCAGCATTAGCCTGCGATAATTATCCTCGCGCTAAGAGCGCTGAGTGATAATTATCGCAGACCCTTGCTGATATGCCCCTCAGTCTCAACATCCACTTCACTACAGTTTTTAATCTTGCTTTGCTACTCCGCCATTAAAAACCCTTTGGACTAGTAAAGGCAATTTTAACCTTTGCACTATCATTTGCACTTTCACAAAAACAAAAAACCCGCTCCGCTGTAGTCAGGCGTCGCAGCACACCGGAGAGTCACTCGGCCTCTCTAGTGGGAACCCAATGATGAAGCATGTCACCAACTAGGTTGGTGAGTGAGGGTTCTTTTAACAAACAAGAGTGATTCCTCTTGCCAGCCCTTCATGTATTTGGCTTCACTCTTTTATTGTTTAGTTGAGATCTACGTGTATCCAGCACCTTCCAGGATGTAACTCTGGTGCGTCATGTATTTATTGGAGACATATGTGTGCACTCTGCAGTCACAGTCTTGAATTATCTGGGTTGATGTGCCTGTTGTAAAGCATAACGTGTAAGTGTAGGTTACAGATATGTATTTCATACATGATAGCTCAATGGGTTAATAATTTTGCCACAAAGATCCTTATGTATCTGCAACATACAATCCTAATAATACACCCAGTTCACACAGTCACATGTGACTTGCAAAGATGTGTGTTTGTAACCTTGCAGTTAGTTTAAATCGATGTGTCTTTACTGTAATGTTGATAAAATGAGATTCAATGGGACGTAATAAACACAATGGCCGTTATTACGACTGGCTCATAAAACTCTCTATTTCCCTCACCTGGATTTACTGTTACTGGGGGTCCCTGTAATTTCAAGGGGGGGTGACTCATCATGTAGTTTCTGCATATTTTCGCTGGTATTCCACCTGGATATTTTGCCTGTTTACAGCAAGTGAAGTCACCAAGTGGAATACCACTGAGTGAAAGTGTTCCCACTAAACTCAAAATTCTAATGAACCCATTAACTCCTTTTAACATGCCCAGGGGAATTGATGACCCACTTATAATGAGGGCCCAGTTGTCCAAAAATTAAGATATTAGGCCTGTAGTTAGCCAAGAATTTTTGATTATATTAAAATATTTATATTATACTTACACATGGGGGTTTCAGAAACCGCTCTTCATTGATCTGTCATTCGCATTTTACTTCCGCCCACTACAGCATCTAGCATGGGGCAGTCGATCAGATTGCATAATCCACTGGTTAACTTTGAGTGACTGCTTTTTGCTCTACCACAAGGAGCACATCCACACACAAGCAAGTTCCCTTCAGTGCCATTGTTTTTATTTTTTCTCTCTCATTACTTTAGTGTTACCTTTGTGTTTAGAGCCTGAATGGATAGCAGGATGCTTCTGGTGCAGAGTCCATCTTTATCAGAGCACATCTCCTGCCAATGCTGTTGTAACTTCCTTTTGGAGTTCTTTCATTCTTAACTTTTAATTCTTTTTTCTTTGTCTTCTTTCTTTCTTGACTTCTTTTGGTCTTACCTTCTTTCATTATTTTTTCTTTGTCTCTTTCATTCATTCTAGAGGGTTGCAGCAAATGCCAGACTGATTGGCATTTAAGTAATTTCCTTCAATGCAAGAGAGCACTATGGTAATGTGTGGTATTTTGAGACAAAAAGCTTTTTTTCATGTAGCAAATTATTTTTTTCAGATGGATGAGGGCCCTGAAATATCCCCAAACAAAAAAGTTTGGCAAAAACCATGACAAACCAAAACAAGAATTGCTAGAAGGCTGGTGGCCAACGCCAGACCTATTGGCATTTATTTAATATCTATTTATATAATTACCAGAGTACTTACACACACACACTTATACACCCACACACACACCCCTAGACAGACACATGTGGCATTTCTATAGAGCATATGCAGATTACATAGACCCTGAGTCTGAGATAGTCAAAAGAACTTTAACAGCTTAATTTTCTCAACTTGTGAAGTTACACTGCACGTTTATAGTTTGTTTGCCTTGAACAGACCACTGGGCGCAGAGCCCAGGTTTGATATTTTGTCTGTGCTGGCTCTGCCCGCCAGCTGTTCCCATCCATGACACCACTACCACACAAAATAAATTAGATGGTTCAGCAGGATGCGCTGGAAAGGAAAGTGAGCCAGCAACAGCCCCTCATGGTGATGCACAGACGCCATTTTCGATATCTTTAAGTGTCCTGGAACACTGCATCGCGACACAGACGCGGTGATTCACAGCGGCCAACCTGGATTGCAGTTCAGGCTCGCGAACAGCTGCTCGAACCATTGTCTGGGAGGTTCCTTTTCTATTTCAGTACCTAGTAAGGGCTGTATGGTAAACTGCTCTGACATCACAATGCATGTTTACAAAACAACTCCTACTTGTGACACAGGGCTGATGGAACTGCTGTCTGAAAAACTTTGCAGCTATACATGATAGCACAGGATGAATACTTCACACTTTTATTGCACTTCACATTGCGATTCAGTTAGACCCCGATTTACTGAGAAATCGACCAGAGCAGCAAGTAAAGTTGCTGCTCTGCGTTGTGCGATTGAAGAGAGAGCAGAACAGCACTGTATCTACTTAGATGCGCCTCTGTTCGGCTCTCTCCCTGGGCTGGTGCACTTTATGCTGCGTGAGCCTAGGCAGACACCCTTGCGCCATAGTGCAAGGGTGCCTGCGTTGTGTAAGCATACAATTCTTTGTAGCTAGGGATTTGCTTTAAAACCCACTGGTGGTTGCAGAGGAATGCCCATGCACCATCCAGGGAACGCCCCCTTCATGCAAAGTAATGCAAGGCAGCGCTGTGCACTGCACAGCTTTGCGTTAGTCTTGGTTACAATCCAACGCAAATCATGATTTGCCTTTGATTGTAAATACTAGAACAACACTTTGGGGCAGATATAATATTTAATCACGCAGCACAGTGTAGAATCTGCAAAGTGCTGCGTGAAAAGGAGAGAGGAGAAGAGCGCCATATTTACAGAAATATGGCTCTCTCCTCCCCTTTTCCTCGTGCTGGAGCTGAAATCAGTTGCCGTGCGCCACAGAGGCACCTTTGCGCCATGGTGCAAAGGTGTCTCCATGAGTCTAGCATAGGTTTTGTTCTGGAAGGATAGCCTTCCAGTACTAAATACCATGCCTAGACTAACTTTAACCCTTTTCCTTCTCTGTCTGTGTGCTGTTAAGTGCAGCACATGTACAAGGCTGGAAAAGGAAAGAGAAATTAAAGCATTTCTCCTTCCTTGGGCCTTGGTGCAGTTTTCTGACACTTAACCCTGCCTACTTTATTTAGTAAACAGGGTTTATCGTCAGAAACTGTGGGTGGTTGCAATGGAACGCCCATGCTCCACCCATGGTACGCCCTTTGGCGCTAAGTAATGCAAAGCAGCGCTATGTTACTTTCACGTTATTTCCAGCACTAAACAAGTTTAGTGCTGGAAAGTAAATCGGAAAAAAAGATTTTGCGGGGGGAGGGGGCAGTCTGCCTCCGGCGGCCAGAGTTTTGTGGGCGGCAGCCTCCTCCAAACCCGCCCACTCTTACCTGCGGCAGCGCAGCAAATTTAGGATTCGTTTGCCAGCACCCCCTCTGCTCTTACTGCTGCCGCGGGCGGCAAAGGCTGGGACCACCACGGGCTGCAAAAGGCCTAGCTACTCCACTGCCGATCAGCGGCACTTTTGTGATGCGAACACAGCATAAAATCTTAGCATATCTCTCCCTTTGTTTCGAGTTTGCATAAAAAAGTAACGCAAACCCGATGCAAAGTCTTTGTAAATCTTGTCGTAAATCTCTGACCTATAAACAGTTCTTGCATCATATTATATTGTATTGTATTTATATAGCGCCTACTACCCCGGCTGAAGCGTCAAAGCACTTTTTCAGTGAGTAGCACGCTACTCCAGAACCCATAAATGATTAGTGGTGAATTAGTATAGTGAAATATGAAAGTAATTTGAGTGTTAGTCAGTTATCTGGATTCAGAAGGATAGGGGAGGGATAGAAGAGGGAAAAGGTTTGCATTCATATAACGCTTGCTATCATATAACATGCACGTTTAAAGTGACAGTACCGTGCACGTTGTAGCCAAGGGCTCTTTCCAGCTGCCGGAACGTGTTCCCCTGGGCCCCAAACTGCAGCACACCCAAGGAGAGGGAAACACTGGCCGGGGAAACGATGAGGTTGGTTCTGTTGTCAGCGTCTGCCAACTTCTGGTAGAAGCTGACGGCGAAGTCCGTGCTCTGCTCTTTCAGCGCGTCGTGCCGGCCGCAGCATCCTTTCCCGAGGGCGCCAGACGACAAGATCAGCGCGAGCAAGCAGTGCGGATGCATGAGGTGAACCGAGGCGGAAATGACGCACCTGCAACAGAGGAGCACACGGACTGTAAGGAGATGACAAGATACTGGACACATCTGTGTTGCCAATCGGACTTTATCCACAAACTATACCTTTCAGAGTATGGCGATGGTTTCCTTTTATTAATAATTACAAAATCAAAGTGTCCTGTGTTGTGTTTGAAGGTTTGGCGCGAGTGTTAGAATTTAAAAAAATGACCTAATAGGCAGGGCCCCTGGCATTATATGTGAGGTGAGGAGCAATACATGCTGCAGGGTCGACTAAATTATGCAACAGGGAAAGTCAAATTATGCGGCGAAATGAAGCCCATTTTGTGTTAGTATTACCTCATTATTTTGGAATTTTACACGTTAACACTTTCTGGGCAAAGGTTTTGCCTCATTCGTACCGCTTTGACGCCCAACAACAGAAATAAGCTTTAGAAAGGTGACCAGACAACCTTTGCGAAGGGCCTTCCACTGTGCAATAACCTGTTGCTGCTGTGTTTTTTTCTAATACATTTTTGATCCGTTTGATCGTGGGCCATTTTTTTGCTGAAATCTGTAGATTTTGGATTATGTGTCAAATGTGGCAAATCTATCATTATGCGGAAAACACAACTGCTGCTAAATCGCATAGTTCCAGTGGCCATGCTGACAAATCATAGCTGGCAGGTTGTACTAAATAACGCGTGACATCTCCAGACAGATTATGCTTTTCAAACAAGAGCACATTGCATTCTGGGGTTCGTAGTTTCATTTTTTAATACAAAGCACAGTTGCCACATGAATGGTGCAACATGGCACAATTGCTGCAACTGGTCTGGTGTTCTGCATTTTACGCACCTACACTAACGGGAGTAAATTTGAAACACATGACCCTAGACAGCTTTGTAAATCAGAGGATTAGGGCACCGGTGACAGACCCCACCGCACGACTGACGTCAACCGACAACTGGGCCAGATGATGCCATGTTATCCGCACTATTGTTATAGTTTTGTACTGCCGTTTAACGAGCTAATGTTTGTTGGCAGTTGTAGTCATTCGTGAATTGAAATTTAGTACCATAAAACAACTTTGTAAAAAAAAATGTCTCACTAATGAAATCAGGGTGTAACGAGTCGTGTGTTCATCACGTGGAGGAAATCACTCTGAAAATTTGCTTTCAGTAAGCAAGTAACAAAGACAGATACAGTAAAATTATGCACATTAAATACCTGTGTATCTTTAATTTAATTAAACATTATTACCACAAAAACAAAAGCATATTTCTCAATCTTTACCATTGTTATGTATGAACAAGTCCTGATTTTTCCTTGCATTGCGAAGCTGCAGTTTAGCATTTTCCATTACAAACCACATACTACACGTACCAGCCAGCAAAGTTTAAAAACACACAGGATTGAATGAGCTACCCAAGTCTGCTAAGGGACTACTGGAGATCTCCTGAGATAACGGACAATGTATTTGTTCTACTACATACTTTTTTCTATGGCATTTCTATGCAATACACTCTACGCCACTAGACTCTCCCGCACTGCACTCTATGCCAATCCACTCTACGCCACTCTAATCTACGGTGCACCAATGCACTCTGACACTGCATGCTAGGCCACTTCACTCTACACCTCTGTCTTCTACTCTGCACTACTCTACTTTATGCCACTGCACTCTATCCCACTCTAACATGCACAACTGCACTCTATACCACTCCAGTCTAGGCCATCCCACTCTACTCTGCACCACTCCACTCTACACTACGCCACACCACTCTAAACCACTCTACTCTGCACCACTGCACTTTATACCACTGCACTCTATGCCAATGCACTCTACTCTGTACTGCTCCACTCTACCCTGCACCATTCCACTGCACACCACTTCACTCTACTCTGAAACAATCTACTCTACCACACTGCAATCTATCCCACTGCTTCACTCTATGCCACTGCACTCTGTGCCACTGCAATCTATGCTGCACCACTCTATTCTACGTCACTCTACTCTAAACCAGTGAAATCCACAAGATTGTACTCTACACCACTTTACTCAAAACCAATGTACTTTATGCCACTGTACTCTATGCC
Source organism: Triturus cristatus (assembly GCF_964204655.1). Taxonomy (NCBI): domain Eukaryota; kingdom Metazoa; phylum Chordata; class Amphibia; order Caudata; family Salamandridae; genus Triturus; species Triturus cristatus. The sequence continues at coordinate 406,062,004 of NC_140591.1, forward strand.
AACTACTCTACATCACTACACTCTATGCCACTATTATCTACTCTGCAACACTCTACTCTATGCCACTGTATTCAGCGCCACTCTACACCATTGTGTTCTATGTCACTGCACTCTGTACCACTCTATTCTGCTCTGCACCGCTGTATTCTATGTCACTGCACTCTACTTTGGACCACTCTACTCTATGCCACTGCACTCTACGCCAATGCATTCTAGGCCACTCTACTCTACACCACTGCACTCTCCACAACTGAACTCTTCGCCACTCAACTGCACTCCGCGCCAATGCACTCTACGCCACTATACTCTGCATCAGTCCACTCTACGCCACGGCACTCTGTGCCACTCTACTCTACACCTCTGCACTATACCCTGCATCACTCCACTCTACCCTGCACCACTCCACTCTACGCCAGTTCACTCTGCTCTGAAACAATCTACTTTACGCCACTGCACTGTACGCCACTGTACTCCGTACAATTAAACTCTGCGGCATTGCACTAAACGCAACTGCAATCTATGCTGCGCCACTCTACTCTACACCACTCCACTTTCTTTCCACTCCACTCTGTCACTGCTCTCTTCACCAATATACTTTACACCACTTCACTCAAAGCCAATGCACTCTATACTACTGCACTCTATGCCAATCTACCCCACTTTACAACACTCCACTCTATGATGTTCTACTCCACTCACACCCTCTCCTCCACTCTATGCCACTCCACTCTGTGCCTCTCTATGATACTATTCAATTCTACGACACTCTACACAACTCCCTCTACACCACTCCATGGCACTTTTCTCCACTCTAGTCTACGACACGCTCCTCCACTCTACTTTACTCCATTGTATGCCACTCCACTCCTCTCTATGCCACTCCACTCTATGACAGTCTGCTCCACTCCAGGTCACTCCACAACACTCTACTCCATCCTATGCCAGTCCACTCTCGTATACTACTCCATTCTATCCCACTCCACTTTATGACAATCTGCTCTGTTCTACTGCACTCTACAACACTCTGTTCCACTATATGGAACTCCCTCTATGCCTCTCCATTCTGCTCTATGCCACTCCACAACCCTCTATGCCACTGCACTCTATGTCACTCTACTCCACTCCATGCCACTCTACGACACTAAACTCTATGACACTCTACTCCACTCCACTGTTTGACACTCTATGCCATTCCACTCTACGCTACTCTACTCTAATATACACCACAATACACCACTATGCACCACTCTACGCCACTCCAGGCCACTCCACGACTCCCTACACCACTCTATAATACTGCACTCTACTCAACAACACTACTTTTTATGACACTCCACTCCACAGCACCCTCCTTTACACCACTAACGTTTAGCCATGATGAACAGCAGTCATGCTGGTGTACAAAATGGCTAAAACATTGGCAAAGCCAAAAGTTCTTGCGTAGTTGAGCCCTATTAGCTTTTCCAATGCTTATTTAAAGTATCTCATACGGTAGCTTGAAAACCTGGCATGGCTCCAATCCACTTTAACCAAACAGTGACAAGCTTAAAGTACATTAAAGGGCAACACATTCCCACAGTCCACATCTCTCTATTGGAAGCGCCAGGAAATAGTTTTTGGTTTATTGTTCTCTTAAAGCTAGTGTTATTATTTTTCTGCTTTTCTTAGTGTGATTGTTAAGTGCGAACCTGGCCCCAGGGGGAAATGGAACATGGTCCTAGGAAAAGGAAAACAAATAATTAACTGTGCCTGCTGCACCATCAAGAGCTGCTCCCCTGCAGCCTTGTTATTTGGCAAGACTGGGATTTACCAGTGCTGGTGGCGGACTTCTAGCAAAAGCTTTAGGCCCCTGCACTTACCAAATAAAGCTCGGCTGACAGAGCTTGTCAGGGCACAACGTGATCAATGACACGTGCCATGATTGGAAACTCCTCACATCATTCATTTGTTTGAAGCACTTAAACACTTTTATTACAGTACTGCCACAGTATATGTTGTGGCGGCAGAGGAAGCATGGTGTGTGGACTAGAATTTACTCAGATTCCTTCATGGAACTGAGTTGCTGTGTCTGGTTTCTGATAGTCTTCTCTGTAGGGTTTGACCAGTTTTTCAGTGGTGGCCCAGACTCGAAGCTAAGCTATTGTAAATACAATAAATAAGCGTCTAATTAACGATAACGACTAAACCTCCATCATGAGGGATCAAGAACACTGGGCCAGCATACCTACAATCGTATCTGCTTTCACAAACCTTCCAGACATCTCCGCTCGTCCGGACTCCGACTTGCACAAATCCCACGCACACGGAAAACTTGATTCGGTGGTCGAGCCTTGTCCAACATTGCTCCTAAAGTCTGGAACGACCTGCCACTACCAATAAGAGCCTTCTCCTCACTTCTTGTGTTTCGCAAGAAGCCGAAGACCTGGCTTTTTGAGTAGTCCCACTAGGCCCTAGGTGTGCCTAGACTTACACCTGCTCAGTGTCAGGAAACCCCTCACCCAGGGTGATAGCACGCTCGACAAATCTGCATAGCATAACATCAAGCAGACTGTATTGCTAGTAAAATATATATGGCGGGTCGTGGGACACTTTAAATCCAGGTATATTTAGGCTGTCAGCTGTGGTGTTGTGTGCTCAGTTGCAGGTATGGAACGGTAGGCGCGCCATGCCTTCGTCCTCTGGCCATCGCCACAGTAAAGCAGCGCTGTAGCAGTACCACTGTATATCTATCCCTCAATGAAAAGTAAGACGTATATGTTCACTCAGCATGCCAGATTTTCAGGATACCTCTGAATATTTAAACAAACTCCATTTAGATTCATTACATGGAAATGTATATTGTGGACATATCGAAAATGCGAAATGGATGTGTCCATCCTGGACCTAAATTGGACTCCCCTGCTCGAATGCCAAGTGAAGTTGCAACTGCTAGTCTTTTAGTTCTGAAAAAGAACTGCAATAAACTCATAGCACTTTTTTTTTTAGTACAGAGACTTGTCACCATGAGACTTTCACCCAGAGCAAGAGAGAGAAAGGAAGAAAAGGAAGACAGAAGGGAAAGGAAAACAATGGCAAAGGGGAAAAGCAGGGCCTGAAAATAACCAGTAAGAGTCATATATATTCAGGGACAGGCAGTGTAGGGTGGTGTGAGAAAGACTCACGAGGTGCCAACAAGACCACGCAAACTTATTTGATGACGCACTGTTGAGAGGTCTACTCACAGGTGGCTCCGGATGTCTCTCCTCGCTGCGGTCCTCACTTCCTCCCTGCACGCCTCGCTCCCTCCCGGCAGTGTGTGGATGGATGACTGTGGCCTGAGCCATGGCGCTGCCTTTAAAGGGGGGGTCGGTGACCGCGGCCTCTGTTGGCGATGTCTGTACCACTCAGTCCAAATTCCTGGACACCGGAGGCTCCGCACACAGCCAGGCAGAGAGGTATTTCCCTGAGCGGCAAATCCGTCTCCAAGGAACAGATTGGTACCCGGGGAGGAGCGGGCCGCCGCTCTGGTTCACACGCTGGACTCAGGGCCCCGACATTCATCAAATATCAAAAGCATATCCCGCCCTTTATTATTATTATTCAAGCTTCCTGGCACGAGCAGTGCGCGCCCGACTTTCCTTCAAAAAAAGTGCCCAACGAAAACTCTGCAAGCCCCGAAACCGTGTAATTTGTGTGTTTCCCACGACTGCCAAACTTAATCCAGACCTGAACAAAGACGCCACAGTGGGCCACGTATTTGCTCTGTTTAAATCAGAGGACCAATCACAGGGGGATCAGAACTGCCAACCACTTTTATCTTTGCTAATTCTTATCTGTGATAAAAGTGTCTAAAACGTGTGCTGGCAAACTAGTCTAGGAAAGTTATGTTCTCGTGATTGTAAGGCTGCCCGGGGTGGGGGTTGCGCAGCGGCCCGCCCCCTTGAGGGCGGCCGCCTTAGTGCCACAGGAAGGCACAGGGGTGGGAGGTCGTGTCCCTGGGCTTGACCTAGGGAGACCCCAGTCAGGTAGCTGCTTCCGGCGGGGAGGAGCCAAGGGGGGGGTACATATTCGGTCCCCGCCCCCTCCTCGCCCTCTTGTCCGCTCGTTTGCCTTGGCTACTGGTTCCGCGTCGGTCGTGTTCTCTTGGAGAGATAGAGTCACACTTCGATCGATCGCTCGCCTGGTACGATCGTCAGCGGCCCAGAACGTCCGCCTGTCGCGGTGAGTCTGCTTGAGGTGGGCGATATAAAAATGTGTACGTTGAAAGCCGGCGGTTAGACGTGTCCCAGTCGGCGGCTTCCCTTAGCCTTGGTTATTTGCCCTGGGAGGGGCTCTCATTGGGCCTGAGGTCCCTGGGGACGGGATGTGGTCCGGGGGCGAGACTGCAGACCTTGGGTTCGAGCCTCGTGGTCGCGTCCACAGCCTGTGATTTGGGCAAATCACTTAATCTCCTGCCGAATTTAGATAAGGTGCTCGTGTATAGCGTTGCAATACCTTCGGGTCGAGTCGCGCTATATAATTATGCAACACCGGGGTTGTAGCGTTACTGGGAAAGCCCGGACCAGGTCTTAGTACCCGACAACTGTGAGGTTGCTTCTGGCTCCAAATGTCCGATTTCTTTCACGGCGTCCCTGAGGCCGAGGCAGCTAGTTCAGGGGCGTAGGAGGCCTCGAGCTGCCATGTGTTTGCCACAAACATGGTGGAGTGGGTTGGCCGTACACAGGCTGACCCATGGTTCAGCGTCGCGCCATTTGCCGGGTCGGAAACACTGTCGGTGTTTAGTAATTTTCTGACGGTGAGCCTGGGTCCTTCGGACTCCTCCGAGAGCCTGGGTGGAGCGTAGAGCTATTGGATTGCTTGTGGGAGGCCCCGGCTGGGCCGGATTTAGGGCGATGAGACCGGGGCCATCGCACCTGTGCTGGCTTCTTGGGGGCGTCGGGTTTGGAAGCTTATCATGCTAGTTGAAGCACCGGATGCTGCGTCTCTGTATAGTTGTGGTTTCGACTTCGGTGATGTCCGTGCAGAGGGTGAATATGCCTGCTGCACAGAACGAGTGCCAAACAGATTTCAGAGTGCGTATGATGTACATAGGTTAGCTGCTTACTTTTTTGCAAAAGAGGCATCCTTTGTTACTTGCAATTTATACCTTGCAGTACCACGCCAGGAGCTGTCCTCCGGTGACTGATTTGACCGCCCCCCCTTACCCCTATGTAAGGCGGCCAAGCCCGGCCATTGCCTTGGCTGCGGGCTCCCTTGGGTGGGGGGCAGCTCCTGGGGTGCAGAGGGAGCGGCACCTCTCCCCTGGTCAGGGCAGCGGTCGGCAATCTGGGGGCGAGAGGTAGCTCGCATCGGGCCGGAGTTTCTTGGTTCAGCAACCCCCCCCCTCCTCTGGGGTTAAGGCCCCTCCCCTTGTTGCCCCGCTGCTCCCCTTTCGTTTCTGATCAATACGGCAGAGCCGGTAGCAGGGTTTCGGCCAGCATGGGCCGGAGGTTGTGTGCTGGGGGGGCTGCGAGGGCCGCGGCCCCCCCCCCCCCTTTCTACTGCACCGCACCAAAAGAAGGGACCCTTCTAGCAGGCTTTCTGCAGTGCGCAAGAAAGCTGCTTGGTCGGGCCCGCGATTAGAAAAGGATGTGGCGTAAGGGCATCAGGGGCAAAAGCTGCAAATTCCAGGCAAGCTGGCCTGGCAGGAATCCTGCTGGGCACCTCGCAAAGCAAAACAACCAGCACTGCCGGTCTGTGAATACACTACCGGGTCGAACAGAAGGGGAGACAGGAAAGAGTTCAAATCTCGAAAGGAACCTTCAGCGTCAAGGGGGTATGGGGGCGCGGAGTGCGTTACAAAACCCACCAAAAGAAAGATGGCAGGCTGGCAGCGAGCATGAGATAATTTGAAGGCAGAGATGTAAACCCCAGAGATACGAATCGAAGAAAATGCTGCACGGGATCACGAGCAATTTTCTGCAGACAAGGAGAAAGAAACGGAAAAGTGGCCTCCTGTCAATTCCGTGTTTGTGTGTTTTCACTCCGTGTGTTGGAATGTGGCCGCAACCTGTCCAGCAGCTGATCCAGGGAGTGGCCTGTGAGCAGCGCCGTGTACTGTAGGGCGATGTAAAAAGAGTGTTTACAGGTGGAAGTCAGACTTACACCCTGGACAAGTCATAAATTACACAAGCACGCGTGCTACGAGGTGGTGCTGTATGTGTTGCGTGATTACAAACGTACATACCGCGCCTTCAACAGTACGAGAACAGCTTCAGTTTAAACTGGGTTCACCTAGCATGGAACGGCTCTGTTCAGGGGACAGACGGTCACTTTTGGGCAGACATAAGTTTTAATTTACTTTACACTAGCTCTTAGTGTATAAAATATAAAGTACACGGGCCCAATCTCTGAGGACCCCTTCTGCAGGTAGCACCACTCACTTCTCCCTGCGCCTCCAGACCTCACGGTGCATTGCGGGGCGGCGCCTACTCCGGCTTCTCGTGGTCGCCAGGCATCGCGGGGTGGAGGTGCCATGCATGGCAGTGGGGGGTTGGAGCGCCGGTTTGCGCAGTGGTCTGAGGCACAAGCTGCTGGCTTGGGTAGGAAACCAGGGATCGAGTCTCGGAGTCGCGTCCGCATCCTGTATTCCTGGGGCATAACATTCACTATCGCTGTGACTGAAATATGTAGTTACTCGGTGCGCACGCCAGCGCTCCTATCCTTCGGGCCGAGTACGCGTTCTTATCGCAACGCTTCCCGCTCCCTCCACTGCGGAGTTATTTTAAAGTAATCTTTAAACTAGGTTGCCGGGCCAGGACAGGTCAGCATGGCTGTGGATTGCGCGGGCGCTCCCTCGGCGTCCCTTGGTTGCCTTGTCTCCCGGAGGGTGGGGCATTGCTCGGTAGTTGGGGGGTGGAGCGTCGGGTTGCACGTCCGCCGAGGATCAGGCTGCTGACTTTGGCGCAGGAGACCAGGGACCGAGCCTTAGGTCGAGTTTACACTTACCGACATCCTAGGCAGATCTCTTATCTTCTCGCTGGTTTTGATAAGGCTGTCACTCTTGAACAAGGAAGTTCGTGGCAGAAGGCACAAAAGGGCAATTTGTTGTCAAAAAACGGCATTTTTACGCAGTTACGATTTGCATTTCAAGGAAATGTTTTAATAGATTCCCCAGTCTCGAGACAGGCTTCAGCAAGGGTGGGGAAGCCCCCTGCACATGCGCAAGAGTCAAACTCAGAGGCGGAAGTTTTTACTAATCCACTTGTAACATGCTTGAGTGACAGAGGGAAAATTAATGTTCCAGCATTTAATAATTCCATTATTCTTATAGGATTTGCAACGCAGCACGGTATGAAGTATTATCGGTTTCTTCTAGAAAGTGGTCTTTTGGGTGGTAATAGGACCGGGTCGGGTGGCGCAGTGAGCTAATCCCCCCCCCCCCCCCCCCCCTACAGGGACCGGTGTCTGAACTCTGGGTCACTGTTTCGATTGCTCAGCCTTTCTTCCAGCTGAGGTTGATTAACTGCGTTCCATTGAGTTGGGTCGCTAGAACCATCTGCTATTAAGTGCCCAGTCACCTTCTGCTCGGCCTTTCATCCACATGAGCTCGATAAGATGAGTACCTTTGAGCTGGGTAACTAGTGGCATCTGATATTTAGTACCAGGCTAACCAATGGCTCAGCGTGTCAGCCACTTGAGGTCGTTAAATGAGTACAATTGAGTTGGGCATCAGGAACAATCTGTTATTTAGTGTGTTTTCGACACAAATTTAGGGGCCCCTCGGCCGCTAAGCGGAGGAGCTGGGTTGAGCCCGGAGGGAGCGTGCAGTATGCGGGGCATCTAGAAGTTATGGGTTGTTTTGAAATTTTCAGGAGAGTCCCCCGTTATACTGCCACGGTACACAAACGGTATCTCACCGGCAGTGGTATTTAGTGCTACCTCAGTGGTTCGCCAGTTATGGCACAAAACGATTCAGCTTATTTCCTTGTTTCGGTTATCAGAGCTTTTTCCGTAGTCTTCTCAGAGAAAGATGTCCCCGCACACTTGAAATAGATCTTTCATCCACCCACCTTGTTTGCGTGCTGCCAAGCAGTGGAAAGCCCTGCAAAGCTGCACTGGTCACCTTTCTTCAGCTTATTGCGGTATTTAGGTATTAGGCTGGTACTAATGAAGTGCAACCTGTACCCAGAAAGTGTTCCAAGTTTAATAAATGTGAAAAGAATGAAGTATACCATTACAAGATGGCTGTATTGTGCCACATAGTTTGCCTTTGCTTGGTGCGGTTTTACTCGACCCAGCTGCATTATTGTCCCTCACAGCCACATCCTCCAGGGCGTAGCAGAGGGCCTGGAGCAAACAGATATTATGTCAGCACATGCCATCACCGGGCGACTAGGACTGGGGGTCGAACATGCAGAGATGTGGGGCGGGCAGCGAGGTTGCGCCGCTCTCCTCTTGTGCAAAGGTGAGGAGGTATGTTCGATAGGCGTTACATCTTCAGCTTCTGAATACATTGGTCCGAGTCCCTCTGTTGTCACTTAGTTTCAGCTAGGAATACTTTTGCAGCTGCTCATGTTTAAACGAGGCTCTACGCACTTGGGGTAACATAATCATGCAGTGGCAAGCGTTGGTCCCTAACCCCTCTGGGCGATGGCTGTGGGGGGTCGGCGCGCCGCTGTATAATACAGAATGGTTACTGCTTGAGAAGTGCTGCTAGGGGTAATACCAGGCGTGTAGCGAACGGCTGGTGATTTGGTTCTTAGGCCCCTCTGTTATGCTTCCGCAAGCAGGGAGGTAGCATCGGTTCTAATATCGGTTGTAATTTTCAGGCACAGCACTGGTTCAGTTTGATGTGGGATGGAGTTTTCTTTGAGCACAGTCACATGGTGGGTTTGTTCTGTGTCGGACTGGGGTTAGCCTTCCGTTATCTCCCTGTGTGTCTCACACGGTTGTAAGACAGTTGGACATCTGCCCTGTGCTGATTGAGTTGCTACCACGCTATTAGTATTAACACATCAGGTACTCGTGGAACCCAACTATAGGTACTCTAGGGCGCAGGTCCTCCATCACACACTTCCTCAGACTGGACTGCCCCTCCCCCGCCCCTCCAATCCTTGGTGCAATAGGGGTCCAAATACTTGTGGGGTTGGCAGGCTTGGACAGAGGTTGGTGGCGGGCTCCCACATCATTCGGTAGGAGGATTTCGAAGAGTCTTTGGGCAGGTCATTGGCCGCTCCTCCCGCTGTATTTACTGTCATCTCATTCCCACTGGAAACCCTTACTCCTTCATGCTTATTGTTAGCTGAGGATGCCTGTTGACGCTGTTAGACCTGCGATTAGTTTTTACACACACCTGTGTGCCTTGGCATGGTTTGTTTCGCATCAGGGCCAGTTTGGGGTTACTGGTGAATTGTTAGCTGTAGGGCTGAAGCGGGCGCTTCTAGAACAGGGCAAGATTGCTTAGGCCAGGCAGCAGGACAAAGGTCTTTCGGAAGCTGGCAGAATGGTCCAGGCTGCAACGTAGTGCCATTGCAGAACATAGATTTGTCAACATTCTGCTAGGAAACGACCAGGCACTCTAGGGCAGCTGGGGCGGGAGTGTGCCAGTGCCAAGAGGGTGCGAGTTGCCTGGTTAGGGCGGCTGGTTTGGAGGGAACACTAATACGGATCGCCACAAGAGCACATTTTGCACTCATAGGAGGCTGAATGGATCTTTTATGGCATGGTGTCAGTTGCTTTAGTTATGCGCATGTTTTCTTGGCAGTGCCAGAAACATTCAGAACGCAATGCTGGTGGTTAGCCTGTTGTCATGCTGTTCAAGGTGTTTTAGCTCAGGCATGGCCAAGCATGGGTTATAGACCGGTGGTCTTCCAACTTTACAGCCAGACTCTGAGCAGGCAAAGGCATACTTGCGATGGTGCAATGGGCACTCAGCAGTAGAGTTAGATGGGTCATCATACCCCGGTATGACGCAGTGATGAAACATAGGTTATGGCCTCACACGACCAGGCACTCGAGGGCAGCTGTGGCGGGGGTGTGCCAGTGCCAAGAGGGGGCGGGTTGCCTGTTAGGGCTGCTGGCTTGGAGGGAGCACTACTCTGATCGCCACAAGGGCACGTTTGTTTCATAGAAGGCTGAACTGTTACTTTTATGGCAGGGTGCCAGTTGCTTTAGTTATGCGCGTGTTTCTTGGCAGTGTCAGAAACATTCAGAACGCAATGCTGGTGGTTAGCCTGTTGTCAGGCTGTTCAGAGGTATTTTAGCTCAGGCATGGCCAAGCATGGGTTATAGGCCGGTGGTCTGCCCTGGGATTCGTGTTAACAGGCAGGTGAAGCAGCAGAACTTGGAGGGGCTTGGGTTTGACCTCTGGGTACTAGGGCAGAGTCTGGTTGCTCATTCGGTAGCACGCCCTTGAGTTTGGCGAAACAGGTACCTTTGCGAGCATCAGTACCGGGTAACTTCGCCCGCCCTACAGCACTGGCTGGCAGCTATGCAGGTTGTGGAAGTGGCCTTCCAACAGGGGCCTATGGTCCATATGATTAAGGGAAGCACCGGGGGAACACTTTAAGCTATAAATCTGTTGGAGACCAATTGGCTTTTCCAGTATTCAAATAGAGAAGCATTTTACACGTTGTTCTCCTCTGTGGTCACTCTGACCTGTCTCTCCCTGGTATACTAGCAGAACTTTGGGAGGGCAAGGCTTTACATTTGGTGGTGACTGATGGAATACGATGGGCATACTCCAACGGAGTGAAAGAGGAAGGAAGGCAGGCTGGGCACTGCCAGGCAGGAGTGTCTTGGCAAAGGGATTGTTATTTAGCCATGCACAGGCAACTTTGGACCATCGCCTATTTAGGTTTAGGTCATTTCAGTCAAATCCACGGTGGAGTTTAGAAAGGTTGGGGGAACCTGTCCTGATGGTGCACGCTGGCCGCCGGCCCGGTTGGGCGTAGACTTGTTTTGACTGGACCTGGGAGATGCCCGGTATCAGTATGCTGTAGGTATGATGGCCTACCAGGAGCCATGCGCAGTTGCGCAGAGCAAAGAGGTCTTGGCTTCATCAGGCATGGTCTTATACACGCCAAGTCCTCAGGGTGCCGGGAGGGAGATGGGGTGCACCTCCCTAGTTTAGGCACGGGTCTTTTCCTACTGGACCTAGGGGAAGCTTTGGCTGCAGCAGGCTGTTAGTAATAGGCTACCTTGGCTAGGAGCCCGCTCAGGAGAAGCCATTGAGGTGTCAAGGAGAAAAGTTAATAGCGCCATGTGCAAGTTCACTGAGCTAAGAGGCTTTGGCTTCATCAGGCATGGCCTTTTACACGCCAAATCACAAGGGTGTCTGGAGGGTGATGGGGTGCACCTCTCCACGCTAGGCATGAATTTAATTTTACTTGACCTTGGTGAAGCCTTGGCAGCTGCGGGTTGCGAATAGACTGGTCCTACTGGGCCTAGGGGAAGCTTTGGCTGCAGCAGGTTGTAAGGAAATAGGTCTACCTTGGTGGGGGGCCCTGGTAGTGACGGTGGCCACTCCCAAGGCTGTGGAGGAGTTACAGGGCGATCCAGGGTCTGCACATACCAAGGGGTATAGCATGCAGCAGCACCGTGTGGTGCTAAGCCAGGATACCCAGGGATCTTTTAGCGTGTCCACTGGAAGACCTACGGCGCCCCGCTAACCGACAGGCGGTTGTGGGTCTGAGCAACCGGGGGCTGCCATGTATGCTCCGCCCACCCATCACGGGGGGGCGTGGTGAAGCATGTGGACTGGAGGTCCACGGATGGGAGGGGTGGACCCTCCCAACATTTGGTGGTCACCAATTGGCGTTGCCATGGTGACTCTAGGCTTATCAGACGGGCAGGCGGCATGGGGCTGGCCTGCCCTGGGATCGCCCGTAAGATAACCCACCGTGTTTGCATATTTATTATGCTAATAAACCTGCAGCAATATTTCTCCACTTACATTCAGTGTCATGTGTTTTATTATGATTATGTACTGATGTATGCTATGATAACGGTTGCCGATATTGGCACTATGTAAGGCTGCCCGGGGTGGGGGTTGCGCAGCGGCCCGCCCCCTTGAGGGCGGCCGCCTTAGTGCCACAGGAAGGCACAGGGGTGGGAGGTCGTGTCCCTGGGCTTGACCTAGGGAGACCCCAGTCAGGTAGCTGCTTCCGGCGGGGAGGAGCCAAGGGGGGGGTACATATTCGGTCCCCGCCCCCTCCTCGCCCTCTTGTCCGCTCGTTTGCCTTGCCCGCCCATCCGCTTACCCGGCATCAGGAGGGACAAGAAGGGGGGGGAAGGTTTTTCTAACAACTTTCACTTTTGTGTTGCAGGAGGAGTTACAGGGCGATCCAGGGTCTGCACATACCAAGGGGTATAGCATGCAGCAGCACCGTGTGGTGCTAAGCCAGGATACCCAGGGATCTTTTAGCGTGTCCACTGGAAGACCTACGGCGCCCCGCTAACCGACAGGCGGTTGTGGGTCTGAGCAACCGGGGGCTGCCATGTATGCTCCGCCCACCCATCACGGGGGGGCGTGGTGAAGCATGTGGACTGGAGGTCCACGGATGGGAGGGGTGGACCCTCCCAACATTTGGTGGTCACCAATTGGCGTTGCCATGGTGACTCTAGGCTTATCAGACGGGCAGGCGGCATGGGGCTGGCCTGCCCTGGGATCGCCCGTAAGATAACCCACCGTGTTTGCATATTTATTATGCTAATAAACCTGCAGCAATATTTCTCCACTTACATTCAGTGTCATGTGTTTTATTATGATTATGTACTGATGTATGCTATGATAACGGTTGCCGATATTGGCACTATAGACAATTGCAAAAATGCCTTGTTGTTTCGATGCAGCTGCAATTCTCACGTAAACAATTTTGTGTCGGTGGTGTTTCAGTTGGTCAGTGGTAAAGAGTCGTGGGGTGGTGCGAGTAGCATACTGCACCATGACATGTGTTTTGCTTAGGTAGCAGCGTTATTTCAATAAACATTTAGCACAACCAATTGAAATAATAAAAGAAAACTGACGATTTTTAACACCAACAAATGCTGTCAACACAATGCCGCCAACAATTTCAAATAGTGCCGGCACAAAACTGTTTATGTGATATGGCCCCAGCTGAGGCATTTTAGACAAGATATACCGATTCAATAAATAGAATAATGAAACATAGTTCATACAATGCTATCGACAGTGGTACAGAAGTTAACTAAGCAAGAGCATGTAGTCCATATACAATTCCCCCCCAAGCATTCGGGGGTTAGAATTATTTTTATGTATTTTCTTTTACTTACTTTTGTCCAGTGGAATCTGCAGCAACTAATACAGCCTCTCCCTGTTATCAAGTCATGACCTTTTTTTGTTAGAATGCCCTTGGTATGGCCTAATATCATCTTCTTCTGTACCTTATCACGTGGTTATCAGGTCGACTCTGCAGACACAAGTTTGAGTTTTCCTGGGACAAGTCTGAGGTATGGCGTTGTGGTGCGTCTCTAGATTGGGTGCCAATGTCTTAGTTCAGTTGTGCTTAAATTTTTGACATTTATGAATTTCTACTTAATCATTATAGGAATCCACTGACCCCCACTGAATCATTATTAGAATCTGGGGATCCCCACGGAGCCATTACTGGAAACAGGGTACCTTTGCCTAAGCAATTTTGATGATGTGAACCTCAAAACAATGCACAAAAATACAGAAACAAGTGCAAACACACTCACAAATGAAGAAATGAATTATTTATTTCCCAAATATAAAACATCGAAATTTATATTCAACTGGTCACTCATTGTCCATGCTATATTCTGTTTGATGCATTTGCACTCCTCCCACGAATCAATGAGGATAACACATTTTTAACCTCCAGTTTCAAATGTTTTCACATTTACATACAATTTTAAAATGTTCAATGTTGCTTCTTTATTTATTTACACTTTATTAATCTCTTATTATTATTTAATTTTCTAAGCAGTCGTGGACCCCTGAGCAGGCGCCGCAGATCCTCAGGGTTCGCAGACCACAGGTTAAGAACCGTTGTTTTAGTTAATGACCTATTGGTATATGTAATTGGTCACTGGGTGGTATAGTCAGTTACTAATTGCTTTTGCATTTTCAAGGTCAGTAACATATTGCTCAGCGTGGCTCCTTCGTTAAGGTGTAGGAGCGTTGCCTTGCCTGCTGCGAGCACAGCAGGTACACCCAGAATAATAAAAGGGTCATTATCATTTTATTATAATGTGAGCCACCGACCGCACTAATGCAAGCGTGAAGGTGGGGACAGGGCAGACAGATTCCTGCGTATTGCAGGATGACTGCTTCAAATGATCAGTGCACATCACAGATTGGCCGGCTGTCTACCGCCAGCCAATCTGTCATGCACACTTCAGAGCCTGCAATCCCAGGGCTGTAAAACCGTCGAGGGATTGCAGGCACAGGCTTGGGTTAGCTTGTTCCAACCAATCCTGGAGCTGCTCCAGGATTGGTTGGATTCACATGTAGGAAGTAAACCACCTTCCTTTCCTGCTCCTTGTCGTCGAGAGAGGAGAAAAGCAACATATCAGTGAGTTTTACGGCATGCCATGCCCTACCAATTTTTAAAATTGCTACCGCCCCTGAAATTCCTTGCCTGGTTCTTACAGACAATCTAAGTTTGGTTGTGAGACAAGGGTCGGGTGATCACAGGGCAGCCGGGGGCTAGTGGGCTCCCATTGGAACAATTGGAATCACCTACTACTCATGCCCTGAGCCTACTAGAATATTGGACCAATAACTTGATTACCAAGTTCTCTTATTTAGTACTTTGGTTAACGCGGCAGATAAGTCAAAGGCTTACTCAATGTGGTGGTGTGGGCTAGACACCAGAACACAGTAATAATAACATTCAATAAGGTTACCAGTTCAGTCAGTGGTTTACTTTCTAAAAAGAGAAGTCATTTTATACACATGCCAAAATACTATACATAAAATAAGGCTATATAAAGAAAACCAGAACTCTCTAACTCCTTTCCAGCCAGAAACCTGATCTATGACCGATGCCCAGTGGAGGTGCCCAGACAGCTATAGAGGAGATCGGCTCTGGTTCACCCCCTCGGACATCACCTACCCAGCCGGACATTGGACACATTTCTCCTCATCTCCCCACTGTTATCTCCTTCCTCCCCCGCCTTCTGAGGAATTACCGATGAGCTGCCGAACATCGGAGCTAATCTAAGCCTTGAATCTATGCACATAGATCTGCGTTGTCCTGCCCTCCTCCCTCCTTGCTCCTTTGGCTGCCTTCCATCCCGATTGCTCCCCTCTCGCTGATCGGCCTGACCCGAGCTGCGTTCCTTATTCCATTTTCTTTTCCCCACTACCCTCTTTGCCCCAAATGACATGTGTCTCTGTTATGCTCTTTTTACTCATGGGACCGTGGAACATTGTTTCCGTATATGTTAATGTTATTCCATGCTCTTGTAACACTCCTTTTACTGTGTTACACTGTTTCATTTTTTCCTATGTTTTAATATGCTCCTGTAACTGATGTAATTTTGTAACTTGTTATCCCACTGATACTCATGTAAAGCGCTCTAATGCCTCGGGGTCTAGCCAGCGCTATATAAAACTCTTCAAATAAATAAATCAGATCTTATTATATTGCACAGGCAAGCGGTAGATTTCCATCAAAAGTGTTATTCAATGAATTGGGTTCAAGATCCTTGGGTTTTCAGTCTAATAATGCCATTCACAGTCTCAGTAGCACATATGTGAGCACAGCCTTCCTCTTGCTAGCTTTTGGCAGGTTTCACCTCTGGCTTCTGCACTTCAGAGATATCAGATATCTTTGTGTTTGTACTGACTGAGGTCTGTGCTGCTGTTCAGAGTGTGCAAGAGACTTGTGAGTTTGTGCCAGGGCAACATCCCGTGCCTGATGATGGGCACCAAAGTCCACAAGCCTGAAGGGCAGTGACGGCCCGTGTAGGGCGTTTTACCGGGGCGGTGACGTGGCGCAGAGGAGGGGCAGGGTGGGGGGTTGCAAAATGCGGCAAACGGCCGATTTCAGGTAAGTTACGAAAAAAATTAATAAAACGAATTTCGTTGCGCGCGCTGCATCGCATTTGGCGATGCAGCGCGCGCAACGAAATTAGATTTTTTTTTTTCCGTATCTTAACTGAAATCGTCCGTTTGTCGCATTTTGCAACCCCCCACCCTGCCCCTCCTCTGCACAACGTCACCGCCCCGGTAAAACGCCCTACACGGGCCGTCACTGCTGAAGGGCTACTGTTGAGGTACCAAATGTTATTTTGGTTCCCGCTCATCAGAAACCTTATTAAATGACACAGGAGGCCCAATTCACAAAGTTCAACTTGCACTTTGCGTAAGTTTACTGCTGTTTGGTATTCACAAAGGGATTTACGAGAAGTATCTTTATGAGTGTGGAGTCTCCGCACATTAAAAGATAGGAGTGTTCTATCTTTTTATCTGCGGAGACTCCTCACTCAGAAAGATACTACTTGTAAATCCCTTTGTGAATACCAAAAATCGTAAATTTGCACAAGATGTAAGTTTATCTTTGTGAATCAGGCCCAGGGTGTTTGAAAAGGTAATCTGTCATTTTGAGAAATTTCTTAAAATGAAGAAAGCCAGCCTGAGGAAAATAGGCTCATAAAATTTAATTTCAGAGAAAAGTTAAAATTTCAAGATCCTTTTGTCCATGAAAATATGCTTCAGTGGAAAAGGTAAATGTTTAATTTAAAGGAAAGCACGATAAAGAGGTAAGAAGGGGAAAAGGGTGGGTATACAGGACGGTGTGGGCTTGGATGGGTAGGGGAAATAGTATAGGGGTTGTTAAAAAAGTGAGAAAAGTGTGAGAGGGAGCAAGAGCTTTGGAAACCAGGTGTAATGCTGGAGGGGAAGTAAGAAGTTTGAAAAAAGAGATTAAAGTGGGAGGTGGGGTAAGGGCTTAGTAAAAAAAATGGGAGTAAAGTGGGGAGGGTATCTAAAAAATGGAGTAAAGCAGGAGTGGGTGTAATAGCCTTTGTAAAAGGGAGTGAATTGGGAGGAGTAAAGGATTTGAAAAAAAGTAAGTAAAGTTAAGGGGTAAGGCGTTTAAAAATAGATTAAAATAGGAGTGGGAGTAAGGGGGTTATAAAAAAGAAAGTAAAGTGGGAGGACAAGTAACGGGCTTAGTAAAAAAAAAAAAACATTCCAAGATTCTAGTGTCAGGACGAAATAACATATAACAGAAATATGTTAAGACATACAGAACACACACTATTAGAGTACGCTACTTCCTTAGTAAACGCTCTTTGCCTCAAGCATTTCCTACAAGTATGAAAAAAAAACAATTGGCCATGTTTAGCCATACTTCTGCTTGGAAGAGGACATAACTCATGATAGTTGTGTTTATAACACAGAAAACAGCGAGGCACTTCACACAAGGTGTACCTACAGTGTACATTCAGTTTAAACAGAGAGCATATCACAGATTTCTTAATGCTTACCCTTTAACTGAGGATAATTGTCTAAACACAGGGATTGTGGGGCCTGGGGGGCGCTTCCCTGTAGTCACTCACCGTGAATGATAATGCCTCATATGTTTTTGGTCCATCACTGCAGTGATATGGATATCTCAATATGACTAACCATATCTTAATATGTTTACATAAAATGTGGGGGTCATAACTAAGCAGGGCTGGACTGGCGTTTTGGTGGGCTGGGAGGGTGGGGCTCAGTTTCATTGCCTTGGTGGCTGGTTTGGTTGCTGGGGACTTGTAGGCCAGGCTACTGCTTGTAGCACTTCCAAATTAGAAGGGCTGCAAAGTGTGCTTGAAGTGCTCTTTAAAAAACATTTGCTTTTGCATTTTTATTTAGAAGTGCAGAAAGCAATAACGTGCTCAGCAGGCACCGAGCAACTAAACTGGCCCCCATTGACAGGTAAACACGCCCCCACTTTGCCAGCCCTCTGAAATGTCTTGTGCTGGTAGGCCAGTCTGGCCCTGGTCCTGAGACATCAAACGAGATTTAGTCACAGTTTATTCTGTGTGGAGACCGATCAGTCCCATGAGGTTAACATTATTTATCAATACACCTCTGTCTGTAATTAAGTCAGTTAAAATACTAGTCAATTCAGAGAAAAAAAGAGTAACATTAGCAGAGTTCTACAAAACGTCACCCCATGACCTATTCATGGAATTAGTGACAGCTTTTCCCCAGGCCCCCCCAATGCTTGCTGTGACTGGGCGACCTCATTTTCTAGAGCAGTGCAGACCTCACAACAGCTTTCACATATCCTCAGACAGCTGGGCTGGTAAAAGTCTTCTTCCATGTTGTCTCTTTGGGTGCAGTCTTGCATCACCTAAGAGCAGGAAGTGCTCTCTTCTGTGCAAGGCATTTCCAGTAGTACTTCCAGAAGAATTAATGTCCCAAACTTGGCCCTAGTCTATCAGGGGGTAGCAGGCAGGCATATGTACAAGGGAATGGCACAAAATGATAACGCCACGCTCCGCCATTCCAAAATCCCAGGGATGAGCTGTACTTACAAAGATACGGCACATCCCTGCATGTTCCCCAGCGCTCCCATTAAAGTAAGCTGCCTCGCGCCAATGAAGGCACCCTTGCACCATAGTGCAATGCAGCACACATAGCAACAGCAAAACGTGGAGAAATAAAGCATTACTCCACATTTCCCTATGTTCAGACCAGGTTTTCCCTGGTCTTAACTTTGGCTCTGCCTCCTATTTACGCCACCCTTGTAAATAGGGGTAGCGTCAAAATCAATGGGTCTTGCGGCAAAATGCTCACTGCAAGACCCATTGCCCACGCCTTTAATGCTAAGTATAGCGTGAAGGGGTGCCTTATTTACATGTGGGCGCTAAGCCACATTAAGGGGCTTAACGCCGCCTTGTAAATAAGGTGAAGCCCCTATCGCCACAGGAACATCGTTAACAGTGATGTTTCTGTGGCAAGAGGGGCTTGTAAATATGCCCCTCTCTGCCTGGAATTCATTCCTTTTCAACAGCGATGGTCCACAGTTCCTTCTTTGCTCATGAGAGATTCTGGAACAAAGTATCAGTTACATTGGCCAGTATTTATAATCACATCTGACGAATCAGCTCTCTTTCATAGTTTTAATTTTCTGGGTGGGTGTGAGCTCTTCCAGTAAAACCTTGCATGGCCACTGCATGGTCCACTCACGTCTTGGCTATGGACTTCAGGAGCCTCTCCTAGGCTGGTTTAAAGTTGCCCAGATTCAGTTGCCCGCAAACCTCTACCCACAGTCCACTGCATCTCTTTAGAGCCTAATCGTGAAGGAAGAGGGAATGCACAAGCTGTGACATTCCAGATAACCAGTGACCTGGGCAACCTCACACAAAGCCCTTCAATGTGCGCACACAGTCCACTCACTCAACTTCCAACAGATACAAAGGTTGCATAGGCACTTTCGGGTAGCTCGTGAGTCAATCGACGTAATTTTTTGCCTTGTATTTTCACGGCAGGTGCGCACCCACTCAAAACCTTAGTAAATAAACCCCAAAGTACACACGCCCCTTACACACACACATATCCTAATCATATGCTATTTTATAGTTTAGTAGCCGACTTTATAAGATGGTTCTGATGAGTGGAAGATGGGTGCGTTTTTAGACCAATGTGAGGATCAGTCATGTTTTGAGTGTTTGGTGAGGTGCCTTGTATGAGTGAGGTATTGACTGTGTTGAGAAGTGATGTGACTGCTTCTCTGGTGATGGATTTTTTCTTTGTTGTAAGTTGCCTTGTGAGCTCAATGAGAGGAACCTAGCTCTCAGATGGCGTGATACTCGGCATGCATGTTTAGGTACATAGAGACAGTCCACCTTTGAGTGTGTTGAGAGACAGAGGCCACTCTGGTGGACAAATCTCTGGAGTGGGTAGGCAGATGAGACTGGCAAGTCAGCTAAAGAACGTCTGGGTCAACTACCGGCATCATCATCATCACTTCCTGGTTGTGCCTGGCAGTGCGGCTTAAAAGTATACCTCTACCCTAGAGCAACGACTTGCCATGTTTTATTGGTTTCCTGCTCCTACAGCAGTAAATATCTGGCCCATTCTTCTGCACCTTTACTTTGTGTTTCCAATTGATTCCCATTCAGGCCTTGTATTTCCAGATTCAAGTGTTATAACTTTGTAACATTAATTCTGATATGACCAATGTTGCAGCCTTGACCAACTGGAACTTCTTGTGGCAGTTTCTCCCTAGGTCTCCTGTTAGCCTTCACAGGAAGACTGTTAAGAACGCTGCCCTCTTTTTCTTGTTTTTTTAAGCACTGTATGCATGGTTATGTTGTTACTGGTTTTTCTCTGTATATTAGTTCCTGGAGTCTTGGTCCCATGACTGACCATGCTCGTGGCAACTCCAGCTGAAGCATTCTGGGGGTTGACATTGTGACACTTTATTCCTGTGTTGGGGGTTAAGTTCTAGGGAAATATGTGCATTATTTTCTACTACTCGAACCGCTGACACAATGAGGGTGGACTTGAAGTGAGTAGCTCAAACTGTTTTAAAGGTGAACCATTGGCTGCGGTGAGACGGTTGCCATTTTACTAGCCTTTTTAATGCTGTTGATGTGTTCTCAGATTTAGGCATTCGTTTCTAGAAAGAGTTTGTTGACGTTGTTGCGCTATTCAGTTGGCTTGAATACAGACTTGTCTGGCTAGGGGTTGACACAGTGTATAATGAATTTGAAGGTGGTTTTTGCTTCCATTAGTGGCTTCATTGAGAAGAAGCATGTAGATGGTGATGATCTTTCTGCATGCAGAGCAGAGACTTTTCAGTGCTGTGAGCTCATCTTTTATTTGTGGGGTATGCTATTTCCTTTCTTATTGCAAATGCAGTATATGCGTATACCACTGATTGGCGGGCTTTGATTTTATGGATTGCTTTTCCATTGGGAGATGGATATCAATATCAGCTTTTCCAGTTCCACTGAATGAAGCTAGGAATGGGTTGATATTGGCTGTATTATGATGAATGGGGCGGTTATGTATTGAATGTCTATGTTGATGGCCATGTCATTAAAAAGGAAATACTGTTTTTGACAGATCTTGCCTTCCTTTGCAAGGAGTTGTTGTGAGGTGGGTGAGAATGAGATCGGTCATCTCACCAATCCAATTGCTTCGGCGGACGTTTGAGAGATGGCATGGAGGTGATAACTAGATCACAATTGTTGTCCAGGAGATCCAATTGTTTGAGCATATATTGTAAAATGTTGATGGTGCCTGGGAAAAAGACAAGTGAAGTTCTGAGTAGTGGTCACCTAGGTGGATGAAGTCCCTAAGGCAGATCTTGTTGGTGAGGTTTGGGGATGTGTTTGTTATGTGGTCAGTAATCTGTTTGATAAATCTGGTGTGGTTTCTTGGTCGTCTATAGATCATGTTGAATGTGGTTGTCTGATGGATAGAGAAGTGACAAAACTGGCATTTTAGGGATGTGAGGTTTGATGATTCCTGGAAAGTGGAAGTCATGAGACTTTGGAGATGACTGCAAGTCCTTTTCTTGTTCTGGGGTTTGAATAACGTGTTCCATGCTGAAGTACATGTGGACAATAATGTTCAGGATGTGTGGAGTTGGGGTTGCGCTATTTCCCATGAGGTGGTATACTCTGTCTGGAAGTGAAGCAGAAGCTCAGGGGTGAGGGGTCTATTGACCGTCCTCCCATAGCCCAGATTCTGCCAAGTAAAGGTTTAACTGCACATTTCGAACCCTCCCATAAAAGGGCGGGAAAGTGTCAGTAAGGAAGGTAGGAAAGTGATGGTTTACCTTTGCTTTGCTGATGCGGTAAGAATGTAATTGCACAAACAGTTCAGTAATATAATTTATCATTAGTGCTTCCATTTTATGCACTAGATTTATCCTGTGGGTGAAGTTCCTCAGTCATCCACCCATGCATATTAAATAACATGCCCACGCACTATGATCCTCATAACGAGTTGTGTTATTTCCAGCAGAGGCTCCTGTGTTAAGGTGGAGGAGCCTCTCCCCAATGCTTTCTGAGCAGTGCAAAAAATAAAAATAAAATGATAATAACACAATGTTATCAACATTTAATTTTTTTAGTATTGAGCCAGTTTAGAGTGGGCTGGGGCTGGGCTGTCGCCACGGAGCAAGGAGGAGGAGTGGAGGGCACTATAAGAGTGCATGATGGTTTAGCCGGCCATCTTAGGACAGCCAAACCGACATGCGCACTTAGCATTTCTCCATCTGGCATTGCTGTACAGCCAGGTGGAGAACAGTCCCAAGCTCTCTCTCATGCAGTGTCTGAGCGGCAAACGAGGCTGCTAAAACCAATCACGATGTTGCTGTCATGCTGGTAATGCTGGTAATACTATTACCAGCATGACTGCACCGTCGTGATTGGCTTAGGGGAGTCTGGGAGCCTGTGTGCTGCCGGGAGTCCACAGGAACATAAAAGGATGGAGGAGAGGCGGCAGCCGGCAGGTAAGTGATCTTTTCTATTTTTCTCCCCCACCGCCTCACCACTTCTGTTTCGTAGAAGCAGCCACTGGTTATTTCACTTGGAGTAGTAACTCTGGGTGAAATAATGCTATAGCGAGTCGTGGAATCATCAGGTTGAAAATCTCTGGACCCAATAATTCTAGGCCCGGAGACAAGGGGCCTCTCAGGGAAGCATTAGAGGTCGGGGCTAAGGCAGGCATCCAGGAACATTTCTAGATTTGTTGAAATGATAATGAGGGATGGACATTTATTTTTATTTCATGGCCAATAATGCAATGTGGCTTTCCTTGCATATTTGGAGTGCTGAATAATATTCGATTTTCCCCTTCAGATCCCTGGACAGGCACAAGTGTGCTTCACACGTGCCCCCACATTCAACACCCCCAAACCCCACAGGCAGCAGTGCCGCTGACTTTCCGCCTGCTCAGAACAGGCAGAAAATGTCAGCGTTTTTTGGATGAAATAGTGAAAACCTGAGTATGAGCATTTTGGTGAAAATAAAACCTTGTCATGATCAGACTTTGCAGCAGAGATATCGGGAGGAAAAACTTAATTCCCGCCCTCCGGTGTTTCCACAGCAATTTCCAGCCAACTTGTAACGAGGGCTAATGTATTGCATATACGCATGCCATAAATCACTAAAAATATACCTTTCAATAACGTTATTAAAACCATAGGTACCTTTCAAGACTGTCTGCTACCTGCGGTTATGTAATTTCTAAATATACAAAGGCATAACAGGGGGGGGGCGTGGCCAAGCAAGCCACGATGGCGGAGGCAGTCTGCTAAGGCTCCGCGACCGGGCAGCCCAAAGGTCGATATACAGCGTCGCTATGGTGGTGTGAGCGCTGCCATCAACACCGGAGTGGCGGCGGACGGCGGAAGGCCACCTTGGACGGTAACGACTCCCGGGAGAAGCGTCCCAACGGCGCCGGCCAGCCCCGAGATGACCGGGGCCTTTGTGGCAAGATGGCGGCGACTGTCTCGTAGTACCCGGCGGGACACAAGAATCAAGCCGGCAGCGCCAGCCACCCCTGGAGGGCACCACTGAAGGCACCAGTACAGGGACGGACGCCCCCCCAACCCGGTAGGGGCGGCGGATACCCCCCATACCGGCCTGGCCGTGCCCCGACGGGGGATCACTCCAGCGTCCAGGATCAGTGACGCCCCCCGGCGGCCCCGGAGAAGACACGAGGGGTGAGCGGGGGTGTCGGCCCCCTGGGGCTACCACGGGCACAGACAGCCGCGAGACGTCGGGCCGTAGGAGGACCGCAGAGGGGTCCGGGCGCTGCGAGGCCCACTGCCTGACCCTAACATGGCCGCCGCACAACATCAGCGGCGCTGCATCTAAGGCTTCAGCCGCGCATAGAGAGGGGCGCGAGGCCGAGGGCAGCGCCGACTTCTGCCAAGGGGCCATAGGCCCGACGTCCGCACAAATCAACCAGGGAGGTGAGGTGAGGGGGGTCCCCCCGCTGCCAGACGTCACCATCGGATCGCCCCCCTAGGGGCCGGCGGACCGAAGACCTGCGGCCAGAGCCCACGGTCGCACTGGAGGGGATGGGCCGTGGCGGTGCCCCCACGAGGGCGAAGTGGACGGGGGCCGCATAGCGTTCGGAGATTGGGGACACCACCTCAGAACATTCGGAGGGGCGTCCTGTGATCGGGGCCGCCCCCTCCCTAAACCTAGTGCCCGTGGTGCCCGGTGACGAAGGGCTACAGAGGCGGAGACGGCAGCAGGAGGAGATCGATTGACGCCGTGAGGCCCTGCGGCCCTTGGGCTGTCACCCGCTTTCCCACCGAACAACTCCCACAGGGGTAGACGCCGGCGGGGTGACTGGCGACCCGTCGAAGCGGCCCCTGGCGGGGCAGAGGAGGGGATATACGCACACACTATCCCATACACGAAATGAACGGCCAGGAGACTGCCGGAGACGGTGGTGGCCCCCGGGGAGGACCCGCGCTCGCTCCTCGCCACGCCCTTACGGCGAGAGACCGCCGGTTGCCGTTTGGACATGGGGAAGACACGATCGACGCAGCAAACCACGATACCGGAGACGGCACCGGAACACCAACCACAAGCCAGGGTGATGGAGATACCCACGGCCACGCAATCGGACCCGGTCGTCACAGCCAAGCTTGACCAGGTGCTGGCGGCCATCGAGCTCTCCCGGATCTCCATGGAGGAACGCCTCGGGTCCATTACCACAGACATTAGCCTGATACGTGATGACCATCGGAAGCTGGCGGAACGGGTGAGGGATGGGGAGACCTCGATCTCGGAACTCGCACCAGTAGTGACAGCCCACAAGACTGTGATAAGGACATTGCAGGATCGACAGGCCACCATAGAGGAGCGCCTCGATGACCTGGAGGGGCACTCCCGAAGATGCAACATTCGGGTGATAGGTCTCCCGGAAGGAATTGAAGGGGCGACGCCACGGGACTACATGGAGACCTGGATCAAATCCTTTACCCCTCAGGTGGAACGAACGGCCTTCTTCACCATAGAGCGGGCTCACCGGGTACCTTCGGGCAGACCGCGACCCGGGGCTCCGCCCCGGCCGATGCTCGCCAAATTCCTACACTTTCAGGGCAGAGATGCGGCCATCCGAGCGGCCCGGACCGCGGGCCCTCTTCAGGTGGAAAACAGCCACGTTATGGTGTTCCCCGACTATGCCAGGGCAGTACAACAACAGCGCTCATCATTCCTGGAGGTGAAACGCCGGTTGCGGGACAATAACATACAATACTCACTGTTGTTCCCGGCCCGTCTCAAAGTCGTCCACGAGGACACCACTCACTTTTTCATGGCTGCTGAGGAAGCCGCCGACTGGGCGGACCACGACTGCCAGCGGGGGCCGCGGGATGCCCCAGCTAGACCTCACACACGGACCAGGTCACGCCCCAGCAGACGCAAGGCACGAAAATCACAGTCACAGTGATGGCAGAGCGGCCGAGACCTGCACGAACAACGTACAGAGCATTCTCCAAGTCCGGATCAGATCCTCAGGGAGAGAAACAGGGCCGTGCAGGCGATGGCAGTGATAGAACCCGATGCTACTGGTGAGGGGCTGGACGGAGCACCCCACATCTTCACCTCGGAGGAGGAGGAAGAGGCCCTCCCCGCTCGATCCTCCGTGAACTCCATTCTAACAATCCCGGACACTCTGCTACAGTCGGATACGGGTTGAAGAAACACCCATACAGAAGAGACATGGACCCACAGGTAACCGCACGACATACATTCTGCACCCACACGAACTGAACAGTTTACACCACTCCAGCACCCCTACACCTGTGCTGTCAACTCGGCCAGACGACGAATAACACTCCTACGAATGCCCGGCGTGATCCAGCCTTGGCAGCGCCCGCCAACCCCATTGTTTTGTTCTGATGGTTAATATCCCTAGATTAGGGAGAGACTGTTTGGACGCATTGGCTTTGCTGATGGGTCCCAAGTATTGGGACGGTTTCCCGATCATAGTTCTGGTTACTTACCTGTTTTTCCCCAGCCATAATAGTTTCTACCCTAAGGAAACCACACATGAGGAACGCGCTCGACACCGAGGCGCCTACGACACCCCACACCACCGTTTCAGTCGGGACAAGGGCACCCGGAGAGCCGTCACACTCCCCGCGAGCATCGCCACTAGGCCACTACGCACTCACCAGAACCCTATCCAATGCCTAACACGGAGCTTAGCATGCTCACACTAAACACCAGGGGCCTACATACGCCGTGTAAACGCTATGCCATCTACTCATACATCAAACGTCAACGTGCGCACATAGCGTTTCTCCAAGAGACTCACCTCACGGCCACAGAAGTGGGTACATTACAGGCGAAATGGAGGGGAACCTTGTGTGCTACAACGTTCTCTGCTTACGCACGGGGAACGCTCATTTGGCTGCGCTCGGGCACCCTGTTTCAGGAAATTAGAAGGTTGGTAGATAAAGAAGGGAGATATGCGCTACTACATGGGGTGTTGGATGGGCAGGCGATACTATTGGGCAGCATCTATGCGCCGAACACCGAACAAGAGCGATATTGGGAGGTCCTGACGGGGGTGTTGGCACAGTTCCCACCCATTCCCTGGATCCTAGGGGGTGACTATAACAGAGTACTGGATCTCACCCTTGATAGATCTCACCCACCTCCGCGACACTCCCCAGCTTTGAAACACGCAGAGCAATTTCAGAGTTGGGTGACGCATTGGGCGCTGGAGGACGCCTGGAGAGCACATCACCCTCACACCAGGCTGTACTCCTTCCATTCCATTCCCCATAATTTGCGGGTCCGACTGGACCGGTTTTTATGTTCCCCGACACTCATCCCAAAAATACATGAGACAGATTATCTAGGTAGGGTTGTGTCGGACCACGATGCGCATGTCATACGACTACACTGGAGACCGCCGCTTCCTCCGGTTCCCACGTGGCGCCTCCCACGCGATTGCCTTACTGATCCGGCTTTTAAACATGATCATGCACGCACAATCCAAGACTACTTCACCAATAGCACCGACACGGCCTCGTCAAGGTTAGTAGAGTGGGATGCGTTCAAGGTGGTGGTGCGAGGCGCGTGTATCACACAGATAGCAGGGGTAAAGCGCACACTGGAACGATCACTCATGGACACAGAGCGACAACTGGCAACTCTCACCCAGCGCGAAGATAGGGATGCGGCGTCAGCGCAACAGGTAGCTACAGCACGGTCCCGTAACACTGAGGCGTTAACTACCCTGCGGAAATATAACTTCAGAGCTTACGCAGCCAGGGTGCACTGAGATAGAGATAAAGCGGGAACGCTCCTGGCCTGGCTGGTGAAGCAGGATGCGGGCATACACCCTATCACGGAGATTACTGGCCCCTCGGGGACGTAGTACGGACCCAGGTAGATATCCTCCAAGTTTTTTATCAGTACTATAGTACTATCTACCGGGCCCCACAATCGACCGACCCGGATGCCATTCCCCGCTTTTTAGACCCCTTACAGGTTCCACGCATCTCCAGAGCCGACAACGCCAGCCTAGATGCGAAGATTTCTGCGTCGGACGTCTCGCAGGGCTCTCCGGGCCATGGCACATCGTAAAGCACCAGGGATGGACGGCCTTCCCCTAGAGTATTATAGCGCCTTCTCCTCCCTTCTGACCCCGCGCCTTTTTGCAATGTACGCAGCTGCGTTTGAGAAGAGAGAACTACCTAGCTCTCTCCGTGAGTCAATCATTGTGTCCTTTGTGAAGCCACATCGGGACCCACAATCGCTATCATCTTACCACCCAATTACGCTCCTTTCGGCTGATTGCAAGATATTGGGGAAAATTCTGGCAGAGCGCTATGAAGGGATCCTCAGACCCCTGATTCACATGGATCAATGTGGGTTTGTCCCCGGCCGCTGTACCTCCCAAAACCTGCGGCGTCTTTTTCACGTCCAGGATCAGGTGACTACTAGCTATCCTAACGCAGCGTGCCTGGTCTTGGACCTTGAAAAGGCATTTGACACTCTCACATGGCCATATCTTTTCGCAGTTCTTCGGAGAGCGGGGATTGGTCCCAATTTGCTTAGATATACCCAACTTCTCCATACTAATCTTACCACTCGCGTCAGGATAGGGCAATATATCGCCGCGCCACTGCAGGTCGAGCGTGGAACCAGACAGGGCTGCCCCCTTTCCCCCCTAATCTTCGTGATGGCAATGGAACCTCTTGCCATACGTCTGCGGGGGGGGGGGAGTTGACTTGGGCATACCAATAGCAGGTACGATACACAGTGTCTCCCTGTACGCGGATGATCTGCTCCTCTACATCCGAGATGCCACAGCGGACCATACTGCGATTTGGTCGGCGCTGCAGGACTTCGCGGCGGCCTCCGGGTTGCGAGTGAACTGGGATAAGTCCATCGTGTACCCTCTTCCCCCGGGGTCCCAGCTGCGAGATGTCCGCCTCCTACGTTCCCTTATCTGGGGAACTGGCAGGCCTCGGATCGCCTTAAGCACACTGCAGTTGTCCACCACGGAAGGTGGCCTAGGGGCCCCAGCCTTTGAATCCTACTTTCTGGCGGCGCAGCTCCAATGGCTGTCGTACTGGACAGTTGGCCACCACATGGGAGAAACCTATATGCAGCAGGGCCAGGTCCCCGTCCCGGAATTGTGTTGACTGCTACTCCCAGGCTTCAAACCGCGACGCACCTACCCACTTCAGGTCTCCATGGCCAGACGCTGTATGTTGCGGATTCACCGAAAGGCGCCTGACACACCGGCCTACTCTCCCAAGCTACCCCTGGTTGGCTAGCCATGTCAGGAGAACTATTTCCCATCGGCTCAGCTCGGCCCCTGGACCGCGTGCGACATCACGGAGGCCGAAGCGTTATTTACCGAAAGCCAGCTTGCGCCCTTTACTTACCTCACGGAGTTGTATGGTCTGCCGCCAGGGCAATTCCTACTCCACAGGCAATTGATAGCACACTTCCAGCCCTATGCGGACCTCTCCAAAGGGGAGCCGGAGACGCACCCGGTCATCCATACGATCCTCCACATGGGCTCCGGTCGCCACCTCGTTCGTTGGTTGTACAAGGCTATTAGACAACTTCTTAATCAACCACTGGTCGCCCTTCGATCCCAATGGGAGGAGGACATCGGGAGACATTTGCATGATACAGAATGGGAGAAAGCCCTCGAGTTCCCCAAAAAGGTATCCCGCAACGCGCGCTTCAAAAACGTCCAATATAATATCTTACATAGGGCGTATCAGACCCCTGCACGCCTGCAACGTTCTTATCCGTATGTACCTTTCTGGTGCCCCCGATGCCGATCCCCAGATGCCCGGCTCCAGCAAATGTTCTGGAGCTGCCCGTCACTGGGTCAGTATTGGATGGCCGTCCTCACATCTATCACTGCGATAACGAGGCTCCCAGACCTGCGCTCCTGGGAGGCGGTGACCCTGGGACTGGTCCGCAAACCTAAGCCGCTCAAAGCCCACACCCGCTTTGCTTCCCTCACATTGCTAGCTAAACGGGCCATCGCCATGAAATGGCGAGACCCCCAAGGGCCATCTAGAGAGGCATGGGCGGGGGCGGTGAGGAAATGGGCAGCAGCGGAGGAGGAAGCAATTAGAGAGGAGCAAACGCGGGGGCACAGAAAGTACCCACTTGCCATGGAATGGACCCAACTACTCTTTCAATTCACCCAAGCCTGGCCACCCACAGGGACATGCTTGATGCCACCACCACCGCCCACGCCCCCCCTTAAATCCCGTTTCGGAAGGTGATGGCTCCCACGGACTCTGATACTCCAACCACAACACCTAATGGATTACACTTATCCTCCACACTGACCAGGTGCGCCCCTAGCACTGGGGCGGAATGTAGGCCCACCATAGTAGGCGCAACGTGATCACATAAGCAACGGCGTCCCCGGTCCACCCCAGCCCCCATCCCTGCTGCGTATTCTAACACGGTCTGTCACGGCGCACATCCCCTAGCACACACTTCGATGATAGTGGTTTCCCTTCCCTAGTTCTTTCTCAGTTATATAATTATTTTAAAAGGAAAAAATAAAAAAACGAGATCTAAGTCACCTTGTGTTGTCACCGCTGCCCCCCTGACGCGGCCGGCCCCTCATGGGGTTGTAGGCGGCTTACTGTGTATTTTGCCTCCCCCCACATACCACCTAGCACTGGTACTTTGGCCCTGGCGGCCCGAAGGGATGTAGGCAGTGGATGAGCTGTATGGACTACGATAACAATAAAGATCATGTTTGTTAAAAAAAAACCAAAGGCATAACAGGGATCTTGCAGCTAGTTCATAATGTGTTTTAAGACATCATTTCTTATCCCCTATTAGAACATTGGAACGTTGGCAGCTCCATTGAAGACAATGGAGCGCTCCGGGCTAATACTGGCTGATATAAGCCCGGAGCTCCAACATTCCAATGATTGTCTTTGTTCACAGCTCTGGCTGTGAACAAAGACTTCAGGGAGCCGGAGGGGATTTGAATCCCCTCGTGCTCCCTGAAGGGCTTCGTTTTGTTAGAACATTCTGCCCTCTAGTGGCAGAGTGTTCTAATAGCCTTATAGCCCTTCGTAGCAGGGCTATACCGCTGTTAATGTCCCGCTGCTGTTGTTAAAGTCCCTCGCCTTCGGCTCGGGCCTTTAACGTTGCAGCGGGCCATTAACAGCCGGTATAGCCCGCTACGGCGAGCTATAAGGCTATAGTAGTTATTTTCACTTCCAGGGAGAACATACCTGATGTAATAAAGACACTCAGGGGCATATTAACAAGGGCCGGCGATAAATATCGCAAAGCACGCTTAGCGCTTGCATATTTATTGCTGGCTATCTCTGGAATTAATCGCCCGGTTAGCGTGTTATCAACAACGTGCATCGCCGAGGTGATAAAAATTCCAGAGATAGTGTGGATATTGCCGTTTTCCATGGTGGAAAACGGCGATATCCTAGATGATAGGGCCTGTGGTCTTAGTCACAGAATCCACCCCCCATGTTAACGTCTGTTAAATTCCTGCGTTAAGGCATACTTAACGCGATTTAAAAAATCGCTACCCTTCCTTGTTAATATCGCGAAGCTGCCTTCGCGATATTTTCCCTGCTTGGTTTCACAGCCACGCCTACTTGCATCTCATTAGCGATGCAAAGTTAGGCGTGCTGGAAACGGGCGCTAAGTCAGCAAAACACGCGATAGCGTGTCTTTGCTGATAAGGGGATGAAATTATCGCCGCTCTTCGCCCGAAAACGGACGCAAAAGCGGCGATAATTTCATAGCGCCGCCTTGATAATATGCCCCTCAATTTGGTATGACACTCTCTTTGCTTTTCTACTTCTGGTAAATGATTCTACATATCAGTATAGCAACTTTTTCCTTGATTAGTCCTCAGAATAAATGATGTTTTTGTCACAAAATGATTAATTTACAGTTACCCAAATGCTAGTTTTTTAACCAGTCCTGAGCAGTGTGACCCATGCACTGTCTAATTGACACTTCTATGCTCATGGGCAGTACAGAGGGAGAGCCTTGCAAGCTGTGTACAGTAAGGTGGATTCTTGAGTGCTGTCTTTAAGTGGCCATTTTTTATTTTTGCAAGTTGTGTACATTATAGAACTACTATCTTAATGCTAACATCAACCACCCTGGTCACCCTACTTCTTTGTCTAGCAATCCGCAAAGCCTACTACCCTTCGAACACCCACGTTATCAATCATCACACATTGTCCCACATCCACCCTTCTAAGCCATCTTTTCTCCACTCTCTCTACCCTTGGTCTCTGAGATCCACTACTAAATACCTTACATATCCCCTATACCAAAAGGCAAACAGACCACTGAACATATTGATCCTAAAACTAGCAACTACACTGTTTCCATGTATCTATGAAATGTGCTACTTTTCTGCAATAAAACTGCTTCCCTTACTGACCACTCTGATTCACAGAGCCCCTGAGGACACTTCATGGTTATAAGTAAGCCATGTCTGCAGTGACGCTAAAGTGTCATGCTATGGCTTCTGGCCCTTGACTTCAGTCTTTGCAGTTCTGAGGAATGAAAAGGGTGACTTCCCCCAGATTCCTCCTTGACGCTTCTCAGAACAAGCATTTGCAATGTAATAGGTCTCGCATTTACGCAAGTTTGAGTTATTGGCATTGTAAATGACAATGCCTTTTAGTTATGCTTTGGTTTTTAAAACATAAATAAAAGACATTGTCATTTACAATACCAATAGCTTCAACTCTCGTAAATGAGAGACCTATTGCATTGCAAATGCTTGTTTCATACCAACTACTTGACGCTGCCCTGCATGGGAATTTCTACCTGGAGAATGACAATGCTGTCCAGAACTGCCCATTTCTTTCCGACCTTGCATGGCCTCCACTTTTACCCTTACTTTATCAGTACCATAGAATCAGTACTTCGAAGTTCATTTTTTGCCCAAATATTCTTCTGGGGGACAGTTCCATGGATTTACAACACAGTCAGTAAATAAAGGCCATTACACTACAAGTCTTTGCTCATAGGCAGGACCACTGGAATAACGCAATATTGTGGCCGCCGCGTTCTCAGAGTATTTACATATTTTCCACACTTGCCGCATGATTCAGATCTTCTGTATCAGTTGCAAACATTGATTCTAGCTCAGATGGATCAAAAGAGGCTTTAAAAAGCATCTGCCGTGGTTCCCCGGGGGTACAGACACTTTGCAAGGATTAACTGTCACCATTTCGTTACGGCGGGCTGTATTCGGGTGTTAGAGTGCTCCTAATGACGAGAAACGTGTGCCCAGACAGTACTACTATGTTGTAAAATGACAAAATAGCAAAATATTGCGACAGAATGTGCCATATTGCGCTGCATCATTGCACCTCTTCTGTGTCTGATTATGTTTGTACCTCTCCAGTCCCCACAGCACCTGTTCTGACCTGGGTCTCAGGCTCTACAGCAGCTCTGCCGACCTGGTTCTCTAGCTCTACAGCAGCTCGGCTGACCTGGTTCTTAGGCTCTAGAGTGGCTCTGTTAACCTGGTTCTCTGGCTCTATAGCAGGACTGCTGACCTGGTTTTCTGGCTCTACAGCAGCTCTGCTGACCCTGTTCTCTGGCTCTACAACTTCTAGGCTGCCCTGGGTCTCAGGCTCTACAATGACTCTGTTGACCTGTGTTGGACTTGGCCCTTTTTCCCTGAATTTTTTCGTTTTTGTAGTGTTAAGGTGCAGGTGCTCCCTTCACCCAAGATGGCTGCCACAGGCCCCTGCTACTGCAGAGTGGTCTTTCATAGTAGCACCCTAGCTGCCAGGAGCTGGCTGGAACCCCACAACAATGTTGCGACTCCAGCCCGCCTTTTTGTCCCATAGGTAGAGTGGGGAAGCTCCTGGAATGTGCTGGAACCTTCTAGAAGGGAGGTGTGGTTTTTCTTTTGCCGCCTTGGCTAGAGGTCACCTGACCTAGGGCTACTTAAGAGAGGGAGGGAAACTTTTGAGGGGAGTTGGCCATTGGGGTGAAGCAGAGCTGGAAGAATCCACCAGGAGTGTAGGCGGTAGGGCCTAGCCAGGGACTTATGCCTCTGAGAGTGACAGGATTTAGGTGCTGCCTCTTAAGTGAGTGAGGGACCCTGTGAAACCCACTGATCTTGCCCAGCAGTAGGAGGACCCAGAGACTCTCTGCCCAGCCTGACTAGGAAAGGATCTAGTCGCCCTCTCCATCCCTACCCCCCTGTAACAGAACCCTTTAAGGGCGCCAGATACATCTGCGCCAACAAGACTTTATCTAACATCTGAGAACAGAGACTTATATGCCAAGCACTGAGACTGCGTGTCCAGATTGAACTCTCAAATTTATATGCCAAGCACTGAGACTGCGTGTCCAGATTGAACTCTAAACCTTATATGCCAAGCACTGAGACTGCATGTCCAGACTGACCCCTGAAGCCGTATGCAAAGCAGATTGAAGAGCCACCGCGGATCGACCAGGTATTAGCGCTGTGACCCCTGCGCTCCCTGACCTGGCCTGGGACCCCCGGCAGCGTGCTCCGCTGAGCGCGGAACCCCCATCCTTAACTTGAGCCCCCCCTGTGACGTGGAAGCCAGCGCACTCACCGCCGCGGCCCGGAGGCCGGAAGAAGTGCCCTGCAGAGTCGTGAGGCCCGTGAGAAGCCCGGGGCCCCGCCGCTGCCGTCGCAGCTGTGTGAGAAGGTGCGCGAGGCCTGGGGCCGAGTTTCCCCGATCGTTGCTGGAGCGGACGCCGTCTGACGCCGAGGACGAGGTAAGCCCGGAGGCTGGGATTGCCCCTGGTGCACCCCCTACTGGTCGGGAACCGCACCGCACCCTCAGCCCGGGTCCCCTCTCCGTGGGAGTTCCCCCCTGCCAGCGTGACAGAGAGACCCCGCCGAGGGATCCTCTCCTTGTGCCCCCGTGACTGCTCTGAAGCGAGGTGCCCTACGAACTGCACCGGAGCCGAGAGACTCGCTCCTCCCGTCCCGGGCGCTTCCCGCTAAAAGCTTCGTGAGGCGCATTGACTGTCCTATCCCGCATTGAAGTACCCAGCGCCAATAATTACAAGTAGCGCTCTGTTAGTCCTGTGCCGGATTGAAGTGCTCAATGTCCATAATTACAAGTAGCGCTCTGATATTCCTGTGCCGGATTGAAGTGCTCAATGTCAGTCATTACGAGTAGCGCTCTGTTATTCATGTGCCGTATTGAAGTGCTACATGCTAGTGATTATGAGTAGCGCTCTGTTATTCATGTGCCATATTGAAGTGCTATATGTTGGTGATTATGAGTAGCGCTCTGTTATTCATGTGCCATATTGAAGTGCTATATGTTGGTGATTACGAGTAGCGCTCTGTTATTCATGTGCCATATTGAAGTGCTACGTGTTGGTGATTACGAGTAGCGCTCTGTTATTCATGTTCCATATTGAAGTACCACGTGCTATTGATTACGAGTAGCGCGCTGTTATTCACACCCCTGTTAAAGGGCTACGTGCTATTGATTACGAGTAGCACGCTGTTATTCATGTTCATAATGAAATACTAAATGTCATCTATTACGAGTAGCTCTCTGTGCTAGATGCCCCGTTCTGAGGTCGTCACCAGTTAGCGCGCCTAGCGCCATCCTCAGTCCCCTAAGGCGCTACAGGAACGTGAAGCGCGCGTGTACCTCTAGGTGAAGGGTAGTTGTACCTCAGGCAGTACTGATTTGTTATGAATGTCATTTGTGGTATCACCAGCTTATGAAATGTACTGCTACCTCATGAACTGCATCTAACGTGATATGCTTGGATAAACTTGAGTATTTACTTAACTCCTACCGTGTGGCGTCACTTATTGTGTGTGTTCCTTGTCCCATGAGAGGTGCGTGTTGTATGGTTGCTTTACACACAGACCTTTGGTGGCCCGACCGCTCGTGTCACGTTACCGCCCCATAGGGCCTGGAGACCCCAGGTCTTACAACCTGGTTCTCTGGCTCTATAGCAGGACTGCTGACCTGGTTCTCTGGCTCTACAGCGGCTCTGGTGACCTGATTTTCTGGCTCTACAGCAGCTCTGCTGACCTGGTTCTCTGGCTCTACAGCAGCTCTGCTGACCTGGCTCTAGAGCAGCCCTGCTGACCTGGTTCTCTGGTTCTGGAGCAGCTCTGCTGACCTGGTTCTCTGGCTCTAGAGCAGCTCTGCTGACCTGGTTCTCTGGCTCTAGAGCAGCTCTGCTGACCTGGTTCTCTGGCTCTAAAGCAGCGCTGCTGACCTGGTTCTCAAGCTTTACATTAGCTCTGCTGTCTCAGTTCTCTGGGTCTACAGCAGCTCTGCTGACCTCGTTCTCTGGGTCTACAGCAGCTCTGCTGACCTGGTTCTCAGGCTCTAGAGTGGCTCTGCTGACCTGGTTTTCTGGCTCTACAGCAGCTCTGCTGACCCTGTTCTCTGGCTCTACAACGTCTACGCTGACCTAGGTCTCAGGCTCACAATGACTCTGTTGACCTGGTTCTCTGGCTCTATAGCAGGACTGCTGACCTGGTTCTCTGGCTCTACAGCGGCTCTGCTGACCTGGTTCTCGGGTTCTACAGCAGCTCAGCTGACCTGGTTCTCTGGCTCTACAGCAGCTCTGCTGACCTGGTTCCCTGGCTCTACTGCAGCTCTGTGGACCTGGTTCCCTGGCTCTAGAGCAGCCCTGCTGACCTGGTTCTCTGGCTCTAGAGCGGCTCTGCTGGCCTGGTTCTCTGGCTCTACAACAGCTCTGCTGACCTGGTTCTCAGGCTCTACAGCAGCTTGCTGACCTGGTTCTCTGGTTCTATAGCGGCTCTGCTGGCCTGTTTCTCTGGCTCTAGAGCGGCTCTGCTGACCTGGTTCTCGGGCTCTAGAGCAGCTCTGCTGACCTGGTTCTCTGGCTCTAGAGCGGCTCTACTGAACTGATTCTCTGGCTCTAGAGCGTGTCTGCTCACCTGGTTCTATAGTTCTACAGCAGCTCTGCTCACCTGGTTCTATGGCTCTAGAAAGGCTCTGCTGACCTGTTTCTATGGCTCTACAGCAGCTCTTCTGACCTTGTTCTCTGGCTCCACAGTGGCTCTGCTGACCTGGTTCTCCGGCTCTAGAGCGGCTCTGCTGACCTGGTTCTCTGGCTCTAGAGCGGTTCTGCTGACCTGGATCTCTGGCTCTAGAGCAGCTCTGCTGACCTGATTCTCTGGCACTACAGTGGCTCTGCTGACCTGGTTGTCTGGCTCTACAGCAGCTCTGCTGTCCTGGTTCTCTGGCTCTACAACGGCTCTGCCGACCTGGTTGTCTGGCTCTATAGCAGGACTGCTGACCTGGTTCTCTGGCTCTACAGCGGCTCTGGTGACCTGATTTTCTGGCTCTACAGCAGCTCTGCTGACCTGGTTCCCTGGCTCTCGAGCAGCCCTGCTGACCTGGTTCTCTGGTTCTGGAGCAGTTCTGCTGACCTGGTTCTCTGGCTCTAGAGCAGCTCTGCTGACCTGGTTCTCTGGCTCTAGAGCAGCTCTGCTGACCTGGTTCTCTGGCTCTAGAGCAGCTCTGCTGACCTGGTTCTCTGGCTCTAAAGCAGCACTGCTGACCTGGTTCTCAGGCTTTACATTAGCTCTGCTGTCTCAGTTCTCTGGCTCTACAGCAGCTCTGCTGACCTCGTTCTCTGGGTCTACAGCAGCTCTGCTGACCTGGTTCTCAGGCTCTAGAGTGGCTCTGCTGACCTGGTTTTCTGGCTCTACAGCAGCTCTGCTGACCCTGTTCTCTGGCTCTACAACGTCTATGCTGACCTAGGTCTCAGGCTCACAATGACCCTGTTGACCTGGTTCTCTGGCTCTATAGCAGGACTGCTGACCTGGTTCTCTGGCTCTACAGCGGCTCTGCTGACCTGGTTCTCGGGTTCTACAGCAGCTCTGCTGACCTGGTTCTCTGGCTCTACAGCAGCTCTGCTGACCTGGTTCCCTGGCTCTACAGCAGCTCTGCGGACCTGGTTCCCTGGCTCTAGAGCAGCCCTGCTGACCTGGTTCTCTGTCACTGGAGCAGCTCTGCTGACCTGGTTCTCTGGCTCTAGAGCATCTTTGCTGACCTGGTTCTCTTGCTCTAGAGCATCTCTGCTGACCTGGTTCTCTGGCTCTAAAGCAGCTGTGCTGACCTGGTTCTCAGGCTTTACAACAGCTCTGCTGTCTCAGTTCTCTGGCTCTAGAGCGGCTCTGCTGACCTGGTTCTCTGGCTCTAGAGCGGCTCTGCTGGCCTGGTTCTCTGGCTCTACAACAGCTCTGCTGACCTGGTTCTCAGGCTCTACAGCAGCTTGCTGACCTGGTTCTCTGGTTCTATAGCGGCTCTGCTGGCCTGTTTCTCTGGCTCTAGAGCGGCTCTGCTGACCTGGTTCTCTGGCTCTAGAGCAGCTCTGCTGACCTGGTTCTCTGGCTCTAGAGCGGCTCTACTGAACTGATTCTCTGGCTCTAGAGCGTGTCTGCTCACCTGGTTCTATAGTTCTACAGCAGCTCTGCTCACCTGGTTCTATGGCTCTAGAAAGGCTCTGCTGACCTGTTTCTATGGCTCTACAGTAGCTCTTCTGACCTTGTTCTCTGGCTCCACAGTGGCTCTGCTGAACTGGTTCTCCGGCTCTAGAGCGGCTCTGCTGACCTGGTTCTCTGGCTCTAGAGCGGTTCTGCTGACCTGGATCTCTGGCTCTAGAGCAGCTCTGCTGACCTGATTCTCTGGCACTACAGTGGCTCTGCTGACCTGGTTGTCTGGCTCTACAGCAGCTCTGCTGACCTGGTTCTCTGGCTCTAGAACGGCTCTGCCGACCTGGTTGTCTGGCTCTACAGCGGCTCTGCTGACCTGCCTTCTGGCTCTACAATGGCTCTGCTGACCTGGTTGTCTGGCTCTACAGCAGCTCTGCTGACCTGGTTCTCTGGCTATACAACAGCTCTGCTGGCCTGGTTGTCTAGCTCTACAGCAGCTCTGCTGACCTGGTTATCTGGCTCTACAGCAGTTCTGCTGACCTGGTTCTCAGGCTCTACAGCCGCACGCCAAAACCCTGAATACAAATACCATACAAGCTGTCGCCATTGTTAAATTTTTTTAGTGCTTACCGACTAATGAAGGAGACAGTGTAACACCGCAAGTAAAAGATCCAGTCCTGATGGGTGGTCACAAAAGGAGACAGGGCGGTAACAAGGAGGGACTAAGACGCTTCATTATCAATCGGACGCCAGCATTTACCATGGATGATGACGCCAGCCAATGAAAAATATGGGCGGGGCATCCACACCACTTCTAAAACATACCCTAATACAGCATGCCTCGCAAAGCGAGCAGGGCATGCGCTGCAACGCTAGACTCGACCTAAAAATAGATCGAAGGTTCAGTAAACCAAAGTTTAAGTGCCAAAGGCTTGATTACCACAGACTCCAGGAAGACACCAAAGAGAGTAAAAGCACA
This sequence comes from Triturus cristatus, assembly GCF_964204655.1. Taxonomy (NCBI): domain Eukaryota; kingdom Metazoa; phylum Chordata; class Amphibia; order Caudata; family Salamandridae; genus Triturus; species Triturus cristatus. Next base: position 406,100,850 of record NC_140591.1, read on the forward strand.
AAAGAAGTCAAGAAAAACTCTCAAAGAGAAAAACTCACAAGCAGATAATGTTAGAAACAACAAGAAGGTAATTCAAAACATGATTAATATGGAGAAAAAAAATAACAAGAAACTGCATGACACAACGGAATGCAGTTTGAGTGGAGATGATCGCAATGTTGCAGAGCTCCTAAAGTGTTGTGATGCACTACATTCGCCTCTCTCCTCGCTTACATAGCAGGTGCAAGGCTAGCTCCTCCTCAGTAACGCAGAAGTAGATGTAGAAATCTTAGAATAGGTTTCCACATAGCTAGAAAAAGAAGGCTTCATTATGGTTTGGTGATAGTATGATGATAAAATCTGCTACAACTACATGTAGCGTTATCTGGCCTTTGGAGACACTAGAGTGTGGGAACGTATTCTAGTTTTAGAACATGTGCCTTTCTCATACAGGGAAGTATACCAAAAAGTGATGGAATGCCTGAATTAATCTAAGCTGCTAGTAATGACTCAGGACACATCCCAGTCCGTCTTTATTCAAGTATTCCATCCCTTTGTTTTTTATGCCCTGAGTGTGACAAGTATGCCCAGACGTGGGTCCCGAGCTCACGGTGCCACGGGAACCGTTTGTGTTTCGGTTCAGAGAATACCTGACCTGGCAGGTCAGACTGGACTGTTCCCATTGGAGCATCGTGAAGACTGATTTGCATATGGCTGGATCCAAACTGAGGTGGCATGGTAAGCGAAAAACAGTTGATTGGGAGGTGGCACCAAGTGATTGCCAGTGGCTAAGATTAATTCAAGAATTTTAAAAGCATGGAGTGGGCCCTAAATATTTGATAATAATAATCAATCTACCATCACTTGCAGGGTTAAGCCCCGTTTTCCTAGCTAAATCCTTTTTCTCTCCCGTGATGGATCTTGGAATGTTGTATTTGGAGTCAAGGAGCAAATCAGACATCTCAGACTTAAAATTCATTAACAGGTCATGTTCAGCCAATGATGAGATTTGGATACATTTTCCAAAATCTTTATTTTCGATTAAGAAATTAGTAAAGTTCTTATCTTTATTTTTATCTTTATTTCAGTTAGTTCACAAATCACATAAGTTTAAAAAAGTCTCATCAAAAGAATGGATACGACAAAGCATCATATATATTTTGCATTAAGCACTTTCATAATGGAATAAGTTCAGTGGCAGCCGCCACAAACAAAGGGTGATGGGTTGTTGGAGGGAACGCGGCAGTGGAAGCATGGGTGGGAGTGTGCGGGGGTGTTAGAATATATAAAAATAAAAGAATTTACCTGACGCCACCTCCCGCGTCGTGCTTCCTCTTCTTTTGGTGGTCCCGGCAGCCCGTGGGACAGACTCCCTGACCTGAGCGGGCTGAAAAGATGCGCTGCTTAGGGAGTCTATTCAATGCAGCTGGGCTGGAGAAACCTAAGTGCGCATGTGTGTTTTGGTCAGCCTGAGACAGACAAATACATATGCGCACTTAGAGAGAAAACATAGCACTCCTGTGCCCCAGCTGCCCCTCCCTGCATAAACTGGCTCAGAGCAGGCAAATAAAAAATAAAATGATGCTAGAACATTGTTTTAGTTTTCATTTGCTGGCTTTGAGCCAGGCAGTGGGCAATACTCCTCCGCAGGGCCGGACTGGGAACCAAAATCGGCCCTGGAAAAGTGCTTGGCCGGCCCCCCCTATCCCACCGGCGGGTTGGGGGTGCTGCCGAGCTCTTTTCCAGGCCATGGCGGAGGAGCCACCCCTGAATAGCTTTCCTATTCTATAGATCAGGGTCAGGGTTTTGATTTCAAGAACCCATGAAGTGTTTAAATTAAAAGAAAAGAGCCAATCAGATCAGCATACAGTTGCATTAGCAATCAAATAGTAAAGGTAAGGCAGAGAGGGAAAACAGTAGCAGCAGTAGCCACAACCATCAAGGGTCTGGATCTGAAGCAATCGTCTGAAAAATCTCTCACGTTAGCTGGGAACATGCACAAATATAAAAGTCAAGAAAAACATGTCAAAAACATTGTAACAGGCTTCTTCCTTCATGGACCAATAGGGTGGCGGAGTTCTTCGGCAAGCAGGTTCAGCTCCTCCGTTCCCATGAAAATATATGCACCTTGTACTATTTATCTCAAAGGTTAGCTTCAGACAGTCTTGCGTAGTTAGATTCTGGGAACATTAGGCGTGGTTCCCATAGGTCTTAAACACAGACAACCTTCTATATCTCGAATTGATTCACTGCAAGAGCAATGAACTACTAACTAAAAGGCAACATCACTGTTAGGTAATGCATTCTTTTTTAAAAGAATAAAGCATTATGGCTTAAAATGCAGAAGTTATTCTATTCAATCGTTATATGAAACATAAGAAAATAGGAAGCTGATGACATTCAAGAATATAATGTTGCTTATAAAGTAATACATTTGTTAAAATTGGAATATTCTGATGGTATGGCAATCATTTCGAAGCATGTCAATCTAAGGTCAAGTTCCTAAATCACGTTGTGTACATTTCAGCAATATTAAGTTTGCTTCTAGTTAAAGAAAAATTGCTTCATAGCCCTTTTATGGCCTACACGGATGAGTATGACTGCCTATTGCAAGTCAGCACATTTCAAATGCGTGTCACTTCAAGGTTAAGCTATACACTTTTCATTGTACATTAGCTTATTAGGTTATTTTTTTATTTTAATTAATGGTCTCTATTACATTCATCCATCAATTTGTTTTAAATGGCCCATTTCCCATACAGGGACCCAAGTCCCTGGCTCTGAAATTACAGGCCAGTCACCAGTGACTCATTACTAATTTCCTAAACTTCTATATGCCCTGTTTTTCTCACCACCTAACCCACAGCCCCCCCCCCCGCCGCTAAAGAAAAGAGGAAGTTGAACAGGCCTTTCAATGTATGACAGAGGTGCCAAGAAGAAAATAGGGTCTGGGAAACGACAGACAGCAGTGTTACACAGGTGCCATGCTCTATTGTTTGAGAGTGCAGGGCACAACTTGATTGGCCCACTAAATGGTCGGTGCTGCTGGAGTTGTGTAGGGAAAATGGGAGCCTAGTTGTGGCCACCATATGGAGTCAGGGGAGCAGTAGAGGGAGAAGCGTGCAGTCTGACTTGCTCACACTGTGCCCACTACTACCTAAGGTACAAGAGAAGCAGGAGCATGGCCAGACCTACTGCCGCAATATTTAACATAAGAACTTTGCCACACATGTATCTCTTCACACCTGTTACACCCCTTGCCACACTCCTCATGAAAAGAGGTAAGGTAGCATAGTAGGCATTCTTCTCAATAAACCACTACATCCGTCACCATACCCTTCAAGGCCAACAATGTGGCCTTCTAGCCCCCTCCACCTGCTATTGATTCATTCTTTGTATACCTTAACAAGGGTTTTCACCTAAAACTTAACAACAAGCTCCCTACAGCACCCTTATCAGGCACTCCATATCTGACCACTGACTCCTAAACACCTGGGGTCAGATTTACCAGAAACTGACAAATCTGTAGAGATGTGTCACTATCCCTGTGCCATCCTGAGAAACCCTTGCACCACCATGGATGCGCCATATTTACAATACGGTGCACCATGGCGCAAGGATTGACAGATGCGTCAGAAATTCTGATGCATCTGTTGGGGCAAAAGTCACGCATTGCTGGAGTCGTGTCGCAAGCACGACGCAACTCCAGCAATGAATTTTGAGGCCTATTCCCACTACACTACGTCACTCCTTACGCCTGCTTCAAGCAGGAGTAAGATTTTGACGCAGTGGCGTCCTAAAAGTGATGCAACTGTGTCACTTTTACGAGGCTTTCCTGTGTGGGAACGCCCACCCTGCATAAATTATACCTGATGGAGGTATAATGTGACGCAGGGCTTATGCGTCACGTTGTAAATTGGGCGCATGTTTTACGCCGCCGCTGCTGCGTCACAAAAGTGATGCAACGGTGGCGCAAAACTGTTGCAAGGGGCTTGTAAATCTGCCCAATTCTCTTCATCCACACATAACTAGGGAACGCACTGGCTATAGTACCGATATTAGACACGTTGAGCCACTTTGCACCCACCTATCAACCCATCTCCCTCTGACCATGCCATCTTGAAAATTCTAGTCAATATAATTTCTACACCTCACTTACTGACAGTGGTCTAAATCAGTGTTGGTTATACTTCTAAATAAACCCTCCCCAGATCATTCCTCTTTCTAACTATTGGAAAGAGCCTCTATCACCCGTCTTGCAAATTCTACAGTGCCTTATTTTCTCTTTGTATCTCTCATCGAGTCTTCTTAGTCTCCTTCAGTCTGGCTTTTGTGCGTTCCATTGCACTGAGAACATTTACACATGTATCCAATTTCATCACAGCAGCGCCCCACAATCCTCCATCCTCCATCCTCCTGCTCCTCGCTCTCTCTCTCCCACACCATCACCCTCCTCAACGTTCTCCCTCAGCTCGGTAGGGAACGAGCTCTGCCATCAATTGGTTCTCCTTCGATCTCGCTGATTGGTCTTTTTCGTTTACATGACGCTGACGTCATCCTCTCGTACAGCTTTACATGCTGACATCCCTCAAGGGCCTGCCCACAGCCCACACGTGTTCTCTTTATATAACAAAGCAGCATTTTGGTAACTGACATCAGCTCCTCCTTTGGTTTCTCATTCCATCTCACGACACCTAAATATTTTTCTCTCTCTCAACTTTCGCACCCCCTCAATCATATATTTGGGGCTTTCTTACAGCTATTTGCACTGGATGGCACTACAATCCCCGATCACCAACGCCTCAAGACACAGGTATTATATATTTCCTTCCTGTGTGCTACCATTTCCCATCAGCTTCCCTCCTGACACCCTGACCTTTGTACTCTCTGCTGCAACCCTCATTCAACTCATGTTAACCACACCAACGCCATTAAGATGGTATGTGCTGTCGCTGGACTAATGTAAAACAGTTCTGTTTTAGATGTTATGCTGCCTGCTGCTGCTTCTAGATAATTAAAGACATCTAGGCTTTTCCCTCTGGCATTTGGTGCCTTACACGTATGACCCAAGTTCAGCAGTATAGTGCTACCTCTGAACCTGACTACAAATTGACTCAATCAATCAGGGTTTGTTAAGTGCAACTACTCACCCAATAGGGTCTCAAGGCGCTGTGGGGGGGGGCGCAGCTCCCGGATGTTCACGGCTATTCATCGAAGAGCCAGGTCTTGAGGTCCTTCATGAACTTGGGGATTGTTGGCGTCTGTCGGAGGTGGAGAGGAAGGGTGTTCCATGCCTTAGCTGCGGGGAAAGAGATGGAATGACCTCCTGTTCTGGTCTTCTTGATGTGCGGCACCATAGCAAGCGAGAGCTGGGCTGAGCAGATGGATATTTGGGGTGCGTGGAATGAGAGGCTGTGGTTCAGGTAGGCAGGTCCGTTATTGTGGAGGGCTTTGTGGGCGTGGGTGAGAAGCTTGAAGGTGATTCTCTTCTCGACGGGGAGCCAATGTAGTGTCCGCAGGTGATGGGTGATGTGGCAGTGGTGCAGTAGATTGAGGACTAGTCTGGCGGAGGCGCGTGAGGTTCTTGTTGATTCCGGCGTAGAGTGCGTTGCCGTAGTCCAGTCTGCTGCTGATGAGGGCATGGGTGACGGTTTTCTTGTGTTCGAGGGGAATCTAGTTGAAGGTCTTTCGTAGGAGACGGAGGGTGTGGAAACAGGAGGAAGAGACAGCGTTGATATGGCGGTCCATTTTAATTTCGGAGTCCAGGATGATTCTGAGGTTGCGTGCGTGGTCAGTTGGGGAGGGTGGGTTCCTGAGGGCGGGGAGCCACCAGTTGTCGTTCCAGGCATCAGGGTGCGGGCCCGTGATGAGTACTTTGGTTTTGTCCATGTTTAGTTGTAGGCAGCTGTTCTTCATCCACCTGACAACTGCTTCCATTCCTTCTTGAAAGTTGTGTTTGGAGATGTTGGGCTCATTGGATAGGGAGTTGGGTGTCGTCTGCGTAGAATACAATGTTGAGTATGAGGGATCTGGCGATGGGTGCGAGCGTGGCCATGTAGACGTTGAACAGGGTGGGGCAGAGGGAGGATCCTTGGGGAACTCTGCAGGTGGTTGGTGTGGGATCCGAGAGGAAGGGTGGGAGTTTGACCCACTGCGTTCTGCCGGATAGGAATGAGGAAATCCAGTTGAGGGCCTTGTTCCGGATTCCTGCGTCGTGAAGTCTGTGGGCTAGGGTGCAGTGAGAGATTGTGTCGAAGGCTGCGGAGAGGTCCAAGAGGTTGAGGGCCACAGTCTCTCCTCTGTCGAGGAGGTAGCGGATGTCTTCTGTCGTGCCGAGAAGGACGGTTTCGGTGCAGTGGTTTTTCCTGAAAGCAGATTGGGAGGAGTCGAGGATGTTGTTTTCTTCTATGAAGGAGGCGAGCTGGCTGTTGACGGCTTTTTTGATGACTTTCACTGGATACAGGAGAAAGGAGATTGGTCTGAAGTTTTTGAGGCCGGTGGGGTCCGCCGAGGGTTTGTCAGGAGAGGGTTGATCTCAGCATGTTTCCAGTCGTCGGGGAAGGAAGCAGTCTCGAATGAGCAGTTGATGATTCGTCAAAGCTTGGGGCGATGATGTCAGTGGCTTCATGGTAGATGTGGTGGGGGCAGGGGTCCGTGGTGGCCCCGGAGTGTGTTGACTTCATGGTCTTCAGGGTGTCTTCAATGGTGAGGGTGGTCTAGCTGTCAAGTGTAGGCTGTGTGGTGTGGGGAATGGTGGGTGTAGGTTCCATGTGTAGGTTGTCGTTGTCAAAGTTGTCATAGATGGTCTTGATTTTGTGATGCAAGAAGGCGCTGGGTCTGTCGCAGAGGTCCTGGGAGGGGGGATGTCAGTTGTCTCACTGTTGGGTCGGGCGAACTCTTTGACGATGATGAAGAGTTCTTTGCAGTTATGTGTGTGGGCGGAGATTCTGTCCTGGAGTGCTTTCTGCCTTGTGTGTCTGATGAGTTTGTGGGGGCGGCAGTGGCTGCTTTGAAGTTGTCAAGGTCTGCTGTGGTTTTGGAGTTCCTCCATATCTTTTCGAGGCGTCTGCAGGTTCATCTAGATTGTTATAGCGCGTAGCTACCCTAGGGTGTCCCGGCGCTTGCTGCAGTCCTCCCAACAACCGATTCAGACAGAAAATCAGAAGAGCCATGTTTTGAGCACTTTCCTAAATGACAGCAGATCCTTAGAATTTCTCAAACTAAAAGGAAGCTCATTCCAGGCCTTGGCTGCCCCCGAGACAAAACTTCTACCACCCCACCTAGCTCTCCTTATGATGGGAAGTACAATTAGTTTTGCTCCTAGAGAGCGTAGCGATCTTCCTGGCACATACCACTGAAATTGTTGTTTCAGATGAAGTGGACCTGTGTCCTGAAGGACTCGGAAAACTAAGCAAAGAGATTTAAAAAGAATTCGCTCCTTTACCGGCAACCAGTGAAGTTTTTTTATTGAGCCCGAAATAGAGGCAAATTTAAAAATACCCGTGAGCAGCCTAGCTGCTGAGTTCTGGAGCATTTGAAGTTTTCGAAGATTGCACTCCTGCATGTTCAGATAAAGGCTTTTACAGTAGTCATTAATCAAGGCCGTAACCACTGTGCGCTTACATTCTGCCGGCAACAGAGGTAGAACCTTCCTTAAAGTCCTAAGGATATCGGATGTGGCAGAGACCACGGCATTCACTTGATCACAAATAGTGAGATGTTCGTCCAGTACTACACCCAAGTTCTTAACTTTTCTGGAAGGAACTGGAAGCATCCCCATAGTCTCTGGCCACCAACTAGGAGTCCAAAGATTAGCATTATTGCCAAATAAAATCACCTCTGTCTTACCAGCATTAAGCTTTAAACAGTTTTGCGTCATCCAGCCTCCTACTGCTCCTATACAATCATGTAGCTTTTCCCCCGACACCTTCTCCTGCCCTGGTTGCGAAGAAATTACAATTTGAGTATCATCGGCGTATGAAGTTAAACAAAAGCCGAAAGACTCAATCAGAGGAGCCAAAGGAGATACGTAGACATTGAAAAGCGTGGGGCTCAGGGAGGATCCCTGCGGAACCCCACATGGGAGGGAGAAAGGTTTGGAGACAAACTCACCCAAAGCAACTGTCTGACATCTGTTAGAAAGGGAGGATTTAAGGAGAGTCCATGCTTTATCCCTTACTCCGCAGGCCGACAAACGGTCCATCAACACTCCATGGTGGACCGTATCGAAGGCAGCGGAGAGATCAAGCAAGATCAGCACCGCCTTACCTCCCCGGTCTAACCCTCTCCTAATCTCTTCCTTAGATTTAAGAAGGGCAGTTTCATTGCTATGCCCCTCCCTGAACCCAAATTGGGAGGCCTCACATAAATAAGCACTCAATTTAGTGTTCATGTATTTTTCCACCAATTTAGAGGGCAGAGGAAGGCGTGAAATGGGGCAAAAACTGCTTGGATCTTTAGTATCCAAGCTGGGTTTTTTCAAGAGCGGTAGCACCGAGGCCATTTTCCATGATTTAGGAAAAAGCCCTTCGGAAAATATAGCATTGAAAAGAGATGTCAAAGTCAAGGCTATGGGTTCAGAAGCCAGTTTTGCTATTGCTACTGGGCAAGGATCATGAGGTGACCCTGATTTAGAAGATAAAAGAAGCTTAAGTGTATCTGAATAGGCTATTGGGGGAAAGCTATCCAAACTAAACTTTAATGCAGGGCCTACCTTAGATCCTGGGACATTACCCACAGGATCTTTAAAAGTATTGAAAATGGCTTCCACTTTAGTCTGGAAAAAAGTAGCAATTTCCTCGCAGAAGTCCAGACTAGTTATAATAGTTGCAGGCAGTGGGTGTGCTAGCCTGGTAACTGTTTTATATAGTTCCTTTGATGAATTACTGGCTAGTTTGATCTGTTCAGCAAAGAACTCACGCTTAGTTTCAACCAGCAGTTGTTTATAACAAAAAAGACTTTGTTTGTATATTGCTTTTTCAGCTGGAAGATAATCCTTCCTCCAGGCCTGTTCCAGTTGATTACATTTCAGTTTTTGTGTCTTCAATTTCTGCGAGTACCAAGGATCCGTGGGCTGTGTCCTTTTGGGGATAATTACTTTCTTAGGGGCAAGAACAAGGCAGGCATCTTCTATCCATTCTGTATATCCGGAGGAGGCTTCTTCAACCTCCGCGGGCAGAGATCTCTGCGTAGAAAGTAACAGCTCCATAAGATCTTTCCCTCCTACCTTGTTCCAGGCTCTAATTTCCTTATTCTTCCCAATGGAGGGGTCCCTGCCCTGGCCTTTCTGGAAAGTTAGCTCAAACATGATGTCAGAATGATCCGACCAGGATAAAGGGAGTACATCAGTAACTGAGAGATATGGGGAATTTGAAAAAATCCCATCCAATGTATGCCCTGCCAGATGAGTAGGTCCCTTTACCAATTGTTTTAGCTCTACACTACTCATAAGGTCAAGGAATTTTTCGGTGTCTTTGTCAGTATCAGCTTCTAAGTGGAAGTTGAAATCTCCCAGTATAGTATGCGAATCCAAGGTCATGCCTGCCTCGAGGAGCACACCCACCTCAGCTAAAAACGGGTTCCTAGGACCCGGAGGCCTATAAATGAGGATACCCCTAAACATGTGACAGTGATGAAGGCTAAAAGAGAAGGACATTGCTTCATAGGAAGTGTTGACAATTATATCAAAAGTAGCTTTGATAGAACTATCATAGATTACTGCCAATCCTAAAAGAAACTGGCTTACCTATGGATAAATGACCAGGGGTTTTGGCGCAAGACGCAATCCGAGAGCGGACGGGCGCAGACGGGCTTGCCTTAGGCGCGCCTTCAGCGCACCCCCTGCGCGCGTCCGCTGCGCGCCTGCCTCATATGCCCTAAATACTGTGAGGGAGAAAGAAGCTGGACCGCCGACCAGCAATACCCACAAGATGGCGGCCCCCCAGCCCTGCCGTGCAATCCCCTGTAAACAGGTAAAAGTACGTAAAAACAATCGTGTCCCAGAGTCAAAAATATAAAAGCCTCCTAATATAATAGTGGCAGCAGAACAATACCTAAAAACAGCAGCTTAAAAGCAAGTGCCAAGTTCAAGCGCGTGTATCAGCCTGCAATCTCCCGGCTCAGGCCTCAGGAGGTGCAACTCTCTGAGTTCTTTGGAGAACCAGCTGGCTCTCTTGGCATGTAGGTTGGTAGTTTTCTTGAAGTGGGCGATGGTGTTGGCGCAGTCGGTGATCCAATTGTGCAGGGTTCAGGCGGTGGTGGTTGGGTCATCGTCTGTGGCAGTGGGAGCGGAGCTGCTGAGGGAGGCGGTGAGCTGGTCATCGGAGATCTTGTTGCAATTCCTGCATTGGAGCTTTGTTGGAGCTGGTGGCGGCTGTTGGTTGTTTTGAAGGTGAAATGGACACAGCGATGGTCCGTCCATGGGAGTTCGGAGGTGTGGCTGAAGGTGATGGAGTTTCCTGCTGTGAAGATGGGGTCGAGGGTGTGTCCTGCTGAGTGCGTGGGTTCTGGTACAATCTGTTTGAGTCCAATTTTGAGGAGGTTGTCCAGGAGGGAGGTGGAGTTGGGGTCTTGGAGGTTGTCGAGGTGGATGTTGAGATCTCCCAGGAAGGTGTAGTTGGTGGAGGTGATGGCTTGCCGGGTGATTATGTCGGTGATGGAGTCGGAGAAAGGTGTGCGGGGTCCGGTGGGTCTGTAGATGAGGGTGCCTCTGAGGATGGTGGTCGGGTTGGTCTGTATCTTGAAGTGAATGTGTTCCATCAGGTCTGTGGGCCCGTCAGTGTGGGTGCTCAGTCGGAGGTTGGATTTGTGGGCGATGGCGATGTCTCCTCCGGGGTGGTCCTTCCTGGTTATCTTGTAGCCTTCGGGGATGGCGATCGCGATGACAGGTCCCAATGCGGCATTCGTCCAGGTGTCCGTGAAGAAGGCGATGTCGGGGTGGTGCTGTCGGGAGGTCCCAGATTTCCGCTGCGTGTTTGTGGAGGGCGCGGACGTTGAGGAGGATGTATTGCAGGGTTTGGGGTGAGGTGGAGTTGTGGCGGAAGGGTGAGGTGGGTCCTGGGTCTCGGTGGAGGTGAAGGAGTGGCAACAGTGGCGGCAGGTGATGGGTCCGTGGGTGTCGATAGGAGAAGAACGCTTGCAGTTGTTGTCCTGGCTGGTGTTGAGTGCGTAGAGGGCTGAGGAGATGTAGCACTGGCGGGTAGGAGGGCCAGGGTTCCTGGCGCTAGTCGCAGTTGGGTCGCGGATGGGCACAGACGGGCTTGCCTTTGGGGTGCCAGCGGCACGGCTGCCCAGTGGCCACCATTAAGTAGAGGTCAGGGGGAGGGCGGGACAGCTGGCAGGCGGGAGCCGGAGCACGCAGGATGGGGAGGGGCCGCGGGACAGCTGGGGCGGGAAAAAGGAACAAAAGGGAAAAAGGCAAAAAGAGGCAAAAGGTAGAAAGAACAAGGCAAAAGGAGAGAGACAAATAGGAAAGAGGCAAAACGAAAGGGGCAAAAAGAAAACAGGCAGAGGCAAAAGAAGAATTAAGGCACAGACAGAGGCAGCGGAAGGACCACGGGCCAGGTGAAGCACAGGGGCCTCAAACAATGGCCAGTGGCAGCGCTCGGGCCAGGGCACTTACGACGGAGATGTGCGAGGGGAGAGCAGTTTCCTGACCAAGATGTTAGAGGTCTTGCTCACCCTATCACGCAGCGGCCACCATTAAGTAGGGGTCGGGGAGGGCGGGACAGCTGGGAGGCGAGAGCGGGAGCACGTGGGAGGAGGAAGGGCGGAGGTGGCAGCAGCAGAAAAAAGAACCAAAGGCAATAGGGAAAGGCAAAGAGGCAAAAAGAGGCAAAAGGCAGAAGGAACAAGGCAAAAGGAGAGAGGAAAATAGGAAAAAGACAAAAGGAAAGGGGCAAAAAGAAAAAAAAAGGCAAGAGGAAAACAGGCAGAGGCAAAAGAAGAATTAAGGCACAGACAGAGGCAGTGGAAGGACCACAGGTGAGGCGAGGCACAGGGGCCTCGAACACTGGCCAAAGGGAGCACTAGGGACAGGGAATTTACAACGGAGGCGCGCAAAGGGAGAGCAGTTTCCTGACCAACTGATTAATGCATCTCAACATTTTCAAAGTGTGTCAGTCATAAATGTATTTCACATTGCCATAACTTGCCAATGCTAATGCGGAAGGTTTTTGGTCCTCAGGGAATAATGTTACATTTTCACTGCATTTACGAAGAGACACATTCACCAAACCGATTCCTTCTGTGCTGTTTGGAGCGCTGACTATTCGATTTCCATGAACCAGACAATGGCAGCTCCTCAGCTAAGGCAGTGGAGCGTCGTCCCACTGCTCAAAAAGAAAAAGAAAATGCTAATAACTTATTGTTATTATCATTTTAGCTTTCCTATTAGTGGCTCTCGGGCGACCGGGCTGGCCAGAACAGAGGGAGCAGTGGTTTGCACTCCCTAAGTGCGCACAACAGCTTGGCCGGACCTCTTGAGCCAGCCAAATAGTCATGCACACTTTACATTTTCCCCACCAGCCTGTAATGTACAGCCTGTTGAGGAACAAGCCCAGCCTCCCATTCCTGGTCTGAGCACCGAACCACAGTGCTCAGACCAATCACAACACTGTAGTGCAGCATTGTGATTGGCTCAGGGGAGCCTAAGAGCCCGGGTGCTTTCTGCTGCTTCCTGCTGCCAGACAGGAGACAGGAAGAAGAGGACGGAGGAGAGGTGGCGACCGTTGTTTGAAGGTAAGTTTTTTTTCTTCTTTTTTTGTATTTGCCCCACACGTCGCACCACCTGGGTCAGGTAGCAGCTGCTACTGAACCCAGAAGTTGTTTTAACTAGAATACATTTTGTCTAAGCCCATTTGCAAGGCACGCCTCAGAGTACAGGTTTTACTTAAGAACAAATACAGAACTGGTGATAAAGCGAGGGGATCTTGTAATGGACGGTGTAACTATGTACAGCATCAGGGGCTTAAGAACAACATTTTTGGCATCCTCAGTGACTCCAGGCTTCCTGACCTCTTCTGATCAGAAAGGTTGGTGAACATTTTTTTTCAGCGAGTAGGGTTACTCAAACAATGAAAGTCCTTATAAGTTTAGCCAGAGTTTAGTTCATTTTGACAGTTTGTCAATGTCACCAGTTACTATCACTATGTTCAAAGGGATCCCAGTGCTTACTCACTCTCTCACTGAGTGGACATTAAGCTTTCACTGGGTCTCAGTAAGGGAAAGGCTTCATTCTTCAAAGACATTTGATGCAATATACCCTTTCTTAATTAGCTGAGGAAAAGGCCACCCTAGATTGGAACCAGGCATGTACAAATCAGTCCTGGTCCTGCTCTAATACGAACAGTTCTGTCTGAACTGCCAAGCCAGGTCCTCTCTGAACTGGAACACAAGCAACCCAACACCATTTTTGGCCTGATTGTGCCTTTTCAGTTGGTTGCAACTTGATTCCAGTGGCACAGCGAGCAACGACGGGTTGGAGTGCCACCTGAGCGACTGCCAGTGGTTAGACTATTTGCAAGCATTCCTCTCACCACTTTTTGTGTGTTTGATATTTAGATCTTTGACAATAAATGATTCACCCTTCTATTGGTCCTGGTGTGGACCCATTCAGTACATATTAGAAATGAGTTGTTCTCGTCAATGCACCTTATCTGCAAGGTGTTAACCGGGGGAACACCTATGAAACAGTGTGAAGACTTACTCGCTGGAACTTACAGAGGAAGGTGGAACTACTATGTTTATTCAAGGTGAGTTTAGCCTGACGCTTGCCCAAGGATTTGAGCTAGATGGTTTTGTTAATTGAAAGCAAGCAGCTTCCATGGAATTTTCAAGCAGTCCTGAGTGTATGCGTATCACTGGATACAGAGCCCACAGGTAGCATGTCACTGCAGTCATACACACACTTTCCTGTGAACAAAGGTCAACAATAGGGAAGCATTATGGACTTTCTGTGTACCTTTGTCAACAGTTAGGTTTGCCCTCTAGCCTTCGCGCTTGCAGGACTGGTCAGAGTGGTGAGTGCTCAAGTCTGCATTTGAATGGGTTAATCGGTCCTTTAAACACTCCACATGAGTGATCTCAGCTAGTACTGTTTGTGGAGCAACACAGTCATCATTGTCCTTTGGGGTCATAATTAGAGGTATCATACAATGGTTTGGCACTTCGGATGAATAGACAGAGGCAGTAAAAAGTCTAATATTTTACAATGAACCAAGTATCATGCTGGAGAGACATTATTTGTTCAAGAGGAAGCAAGGCAATGATGAGTTGATGGATGAATACATTGCAGTGCTGCTCTTTCCTGCGTCTATATGTGAATTTGAACACAACGTTGAGGTGTAGTTGGTGGATCAGTTTGTTTTCAATTGCCATGCCAAGAAGATTCAAGAGAGACTGCTGAGTTATTCAAATGCCCCACTCCATGAAGTGTTAGGCATTGCAAAGGGCACTGAGAAATCAATGACCTCATCGAAAGTTCTATCAGAGTGGGGACAACAACAATGCATCAGTGTGTCCAGTGCTCCGTAAACACAAAGGTGGAAAACCTTCTAATATGAAAGGATCAGTTACTAGAACTTGTTTCAGATCTGGCTCTAAAACACCGTTAGGCAACTGCAACAGCTGTTCAGCAATAGGACAGATGTGTAATGCATGCAGGGAAGTGGGCTTTTGTACAGTATTTTTTGCAGTTCAAATCGCAATAACTCAGTCACAGTGAACACTAATAATGATGGCGTTGTCGCTGCTAGAGTTAATGATTTGGTATTAACTGTTGATGTGCATAAGGAAGGTCACAGTAGGGGAAAGGTCAAACTGCCATTATGTTGGGTTCACTTTGTTGATGGCTGGTACCAGTCTTTGGTTGCTTGTGTTGCCACTCAGGTAGCCTAGTCTAGTAGTTTGTGCTGGACTGCTCCTATTGGAGCAGCACCATCACTGATTTGCATATGGCCGGCTCCTTACTGAGGAGTCACAGTGAGCAAAAAACGATGGGCAGAGTTTCTTGACGATTTGAAGTGGGTAGCAATCTGTGAGAGAACTGGAGAGGTTGCTCTAGTTAACCGCACTAAGGGGGATATTAGCAAGGGCCTTATCGCCGCTTTAGCGGCACTTTTTGCCGCTAAAGCGGCAATATTTCTATCGCTCTATTAGCAAGCTGTCGCTAACAGCTGTTAGCGACAGCTTTATCGCGAAAGCGACCGTTTTGTTGCCGCCTTGCATGTCAGTGATATATATCGCTAATGACATGCAAAGTAGGCGTTCCCAACTTAAAGCGACTGAAAACAGCCGCAAACCCATCTTTCCCCTATTAGCAATGCCCACGAAGCGACAAAAAATGTTTGCGCTAACCGCGAATATCGCTGGAATCTAACACCTGCTAAAACCCTGACTTAACCATTCTAGTCAATGGGAGGTGGATTGAAAGGTTAAGTCCTCACCTGCCTATCAGCAAGCTTTTCATTAGCGCGTTGGACTTATCGCGCTATTGCTGGGTTTCGCTGCTATCGCTGGATTTTCTATCGCCTTGGAGATAAGCGTTGATAATAACGCGTTATCTCCGCGATGAAATCCAGCGATAGCCGGCGATAAAAAAAACAGCGCTAAGCAATTTCTTGGCAATATCCCCTTAAGAGAATTGCTCAGAAAGGAAAAAGCCAGGTAGAGGTAGTAACTAATGGAGATGTTGTGGGGCTATGGGAGGATTAGGATCTTTTATTGATCTATTTTGACTAGAGTCTGCTTTTAGAGAAGTAGGTACAATTCGGTGGAAACGTAAAGGGCTAATTTAAAGAAGAATGAGCTTTGTATTCAGTGCCAATTATAAAGAAATACATTTTTGCAAGGATCAATTATTTCTTGGCATTGATGAAGCCTCTTTTGGCTGAGTCTTTTTGATGATGAAAGGGTTTTGATTACTTTAATTCTTTTTCTTTTCTTCCTTCTGGGGTCTTTCTTTAAGAGGAGGAACTGAAAGCTTTCAGTGATTGATAAGTTGGTGGCACCCACATAGAGCAATTGGTTTGTTATAGATAATAGGAAGTCTGGGCCTTATTTAGACCCCTGTGGCTGTTCCCCCAGTACACCAAAAGGGTGTAGGACCATTAAAGATCTGTATGGTGGGGCTCTCTGTGCGGTAAAAGAATTCACTGCCACAAAAGCTCCCTTTACAGCACTGAAGGTTTGCTGGGCAGCGCCCATGTTTAAAGCACCAGCTCTGCCAACTGTTTTGTTCAGAAAAAACAAATTGTTTTCTCTTAAAAAATGACCTCAATGTGCAGAAAGTATTTGCATGGTGGACATGGTGGCAGGAAAATGAGTGACAGTCAGCCCGCCTCAATAAGACTTGAGAACTGCTATTATGGGCTAGTAGTCGTATAGTGGATGGACAGTTGGGTCAGGTGGCTGGAATGGTGAAGTCAGCTCAGACAAAATGCTCTATAGGTGTTGTTGGCATAATATATGATCTTGAGTCTGTGGCATCGGATGAAACTGACTAGTGGAGCTATTTCGACGTTGACGAGCATTGGGCTAAGCGAGGAGTCAGGTTGGAGGCAAAAGATGACCATGAAGACGGGCTTACAGATTGGTGTGACCCGTCAGGATGGAGCTGAAACAGCCGATAGTGGGTCCTCGTATTCTAATGTCATGGAGGCATTGGATCCGAATGGGGTGGGAAATGTTGTTGAAGGCAGCCGAGAGATCAGGTAGAATGAGTGCTACTGTGTTCCCCTTGTCCATATTAAAATGAATGTCACCTGTGGTGGTGATGAGGGTGATCTTGGTGCTGTGGTTCAGTATAAATCCTGATTGGGAAGGGTAAAAGAGGTGGCTGGCATTAAGGTGGTCAGGCAGGCACTTGTTGATGAGTTTCCCCAAGACGCTTGCTGGGTAGGGAGGAGGGAGATGGGTCTGTAGTTTGTCAGAGTCTCCTGGTCCTCTGAGGGTTTTTTAAGGGGGGATAAGATGGTAGTGTATTTCCATGGGCCCTGGAAGGTGGCTATGCTCAGCAAGTTGTTGAGGGTCGGCTTGAGGGTGGTGCAGGTGGTGTCAAGTTCTTTGAGGAAGATGAAATGAGGGTATGGGTCCGGGGGTGGGGGGGCTCCATAGTGGATGATGTGCATCGTGGTGGCAGCTTCCTAATGGGTGAAGGTCAGCCAGCACGTCAAGGTGGTTTTTTGAGTGCGCTTCTTGTTGTAATGGAGGGAGGCGAGCATGATGAGGTCCGGTTGAGGTGTAAAGTTGTTGTATAGGGTGGCGATTTTGGTGCTGAAGTATTGGGAGAGCTGGGTGCAGTGTTTCGGTAATGGGATGATGGTGGTGAGCTGGTGGTTGAAGATGTGAATTCTTCCACTGTGGCAAAGATTTCTTTGGAGTTATTGGAGATGTTGTCAATCTGTTTGGTGATTACAACTTGCTTCGTGGTCCTAATTTGTTGCTAGTAGATCTGGAGGTTGATTTGTATGTGTCTCCGTTGTTATTATTAAGGGTGGGTAACATCATTGTTCTACCTATTTGTAGTGGCATTTGAAGAGTAAGGGATTTACCAGCTTGAGTGTGGCTTAGTCCATGCTGTGGGGGTGTCTTCTGTCAGGCCAGTGTGTCTGTGCAGAAGGTGATTAATGTGTTAAAGTTCAAGATGAAGCGGGTAAGTTCTTTGCTGTATGGCAGGTATTGGGATAGAAACTCTGTGGTCCAGACTTCCTCTGCGATCTTGTTATAGGTTTGCTGGGCGGTCTTGGTGAGAGGGTTTTGTGTAGGTTAGGTAGATGTAGAATGAAGTATATGAGGGAGTAATCTGTTCATGTGAAGAGTGTTTGTTTGTCTACCTTGATGTCTGTGAAATGGTGAAGATAGGGCCAAAGAGGTGTCTGGCTGTGTGGGTAGGTTTACTTACTCATTGGGTGAGTTCCATTATGTTCAGTTCTTCCAGGCGGTTGAGGGTGTTGTTGTCTGTGACGTCCTTGAGGTGAAAGTTGAGCTCACTGAGGAGGATGAAGGAGATGGAGGTGAGTACCTGATGGCAATGAGGTCCACAATAGTGGTCCCAAAGTTGGATCTTGGTCCAGCTGGTCAGTAGAGTAGGGCTCATCCTTGGGTGGTGTTGCTAGAGGTGCTAATCTTGAAGGCTAGGTACTCGAGGTGGTCACTGGTTTTCTCTATTGATGATGGGGATTACTTCTTTGGGTCTGCTGGTTCTTTCCAGTCTTGCTATCTTTTAGCTGGTGGGAATTGTTACCACAATGGCCTAAGAGGAAGATGGGTTGAGCCGTGTCTCAGTGAGGAAGAGTAGAACTGGGAAGTGGTTGAGAAGGAGGTTTCAGACTTCGATAGTGCATTTGACGAGCAAGTGGATGTTGAGGAGAGTGCAGACCATGGCGGAGTGAGTGTTGTGTGTGTTGCTGAATTGAGTGATCTGGTTATGTGTGTGGTGAGCAGAAGGGGACTGGGGGGGTGGGTTGGGAGAAGTGCAGGAGAAGCAGAACATGTTGCAGAAGAACGCATCTTCAGTGCTGGTGGGGGAGGCCAGAGAGCAGCACTGGGATGGGTGCCCTGGGTTCATGGAATGGAGGGTGGAGTATTGTCTAGTACTGTGGTAGATAGGGAGTGGACCTGGCGTCCTGGCACTAGTTGCGGCTGGGGCACTGATGGGCTTAACTTTGGTGCACTAGCGGCGTGCCTGCTGCATGAGTCCATGCTGCTGTCGCTTGTAAAATGTCCTGGGAGAGGGGAGATCCTGAGGGTGGTGGGTGGGGCTGGAAAAGGCAGAGGGAGACGTGGGAGGTGGGAAGCTCCGGGTAAGCGAACAAATCAAAAAGACAGTAAAACACAGCAAAAAGCCAGGAAAAGGAGGCATGAAAACTGGCAAACCATGCAAAAAGACGAAAAGGCAAAGGGCACAAAGAGGAAAAGAGAAGGCCACAGGGGTCAAAATAGAGTTGGGTGAAAGGCGAAAAAATCAGGAAGAAAGAGGCAGACTGACAGGCAAAGTGTGAGTGACAGAACGAGCTGAGTAGAAAAGCGTTTAAAGGAGGCAAAGGAGTGAAGAGTGGTGAGATTGAAAGAAAAAGGTAAACGAGGAAAAAGGTGCACAAGGAAAATGGAGTAGAAGGAGGAAAAAACGCACAGAGAGGAAGGGAGGTAGAGGTGCAACATAAAAGAGAGTCTAAAGATGAAAAGCAAAGGAGCAAAAGGCAAGCAAGATACAATCAAAATGAGAGAGGAAAGAGGAAAAAGGGCAGAAGGCTGCAAAGGTTAAGCCTGGTCAGAGGACCTAGGCAGCAGATAAAGCAGTCAGGCAGGGCCAGGCAGTGCCTGCTTAATGACTGGCCCGTGCTGCTGCCACCATTAAGAAGGTCAGGGAGGTGGGAAGAGATCCTGGGGACCGTGGGCATGGCTGGGTGGTGCAGGAGCAGGCAGTGGAATACTACTTGGAAAGTTAGACTGAATAGACAGTGTTTGGCCCACACTGAAACCTGTTTACTCACTTAGTTAAAATAAATTGCATAACACAGCTGACTCCATGTTGGAATCATGCCAGGTGCCAACGCCAAACTTCAAGACAACAATAATAATGATGATAATGAATGAGCTCCCTGACACCAGGATCCAGTAATTTGTGCCAGTGGTGGACACCAGTACTCATTTTTGGAGGCCAGGACTTATTTTTCAACATAAGACTGTGACCTGGAGCAAGTGAGAGAAAGTCAGAAAAGGGAGAAAGAAGAGGGAAGAGAAAAAAAGGAAAACAGTGATAAATGAAGGAAGAAGCGATGAAAGAGAACCCAGGAGAATGAGATAAAGACATAGGAAATATAGGATCATCAAGGATGGAGACATGAGGTGACATATTTCCCAAGACTGATCCAAATGAGGGCGTATTTTTCCTCAAGATGTGGAGCCATTTGGTATCACTATTTAAAATTGCAATTCTAATTGTAAATCATATTTATATAGCGCTTAGTACCCCTGACAAAGCATTGAATTACTTTGCGGTGAGTAGCACGCTTCTCCCGAACCTACGAGTAGAAATGAATAATAGATTAGTATTTTTGTCCTTTTCTTTGTGTATCAGTTGTGTTAGGCTTGTGCTTTTGTTTCTCGTGTGCATTACAGTTCCAAAAATTTGCACCATGGGCCCTTTAATTCCGCTACTCCCGAAAAACCCCTGTAGGTGTGTGAGGCATCAACAAACATCACCCTTATTTTGGTCTTCAAAACTTGCAACAATGGGACAGCGGAAGATAAAAACTAGAGTACAACCTCCCTAAGCAGGACATGAAACAACAAATAGTCAACTTGTTGGTTTGTGAGCTGCACAAGTTGCCAGCATGGCCCCAGTCTGCTGATACTGATCATCTAGATAATTTATCCCTGCTGGGAACCAAGGAGCCTTTTTAAACCAGTTACATTTCTCCTTGACTTTTCAATAAGACCCCTTATAATTACGCTCTATTAAGAAGCCCTGTCATTTTCTCTGTGGGCAATGATTTTTACAAGCGGGGCATTACTACAATTGTAAATAAACTGTACACATTTCAAGAAACAACTCGTGTTACATTGCAAGCCAACACTTGTGATTTTCTGCAACCACAGTTAATGGCAAACACTAGTGCACATTGATCAGAAACAGAGCAGTCTAGAATAATTATTTGATTCCGATAAATGTAAACTGTAACATGCGATGTGTACTTATAAAACGTAAAGGAGGGCACTGCAGTAGGTGTTAATTCACACTAAACACTTTGGGGCATATCAACAAGGGCTTATCTCTGCTTTTTTGGCTTTAAAAGCCAAAAAAGCAGAGATAAAACTAGCGCCCTATCAGCAACAGGGTGCTAACACGCAAATTTGCATGTTAGCACCCTTTTACTCTACGCTTCCCCTTGCATCTCTAATGAGATGCAAAGGGGGCGTTCCAGAGTAAAATAATAGGAGAAATGTCGCTAAGCGACATTTCTCCTATTATCAAGGATATCACTAACCCTGTTAGCGATAAAAAAGCAGCGCTAACCGCAGTTAACGCTCCTTTTTTACGTCTGGTATTTTTCTGACTTATGAGCAACTATGAGTCTCGCCTATATGAAAAACTTGACACAATCGTAAGGGTAAAGCTAGTGTTGTGAGTTCATGTGTACATGTGTGCGTGTACGCATGAGTGTAAGATTCCCATCATCCACCCGAAGTGGTTTGCTTCATCATCTGGGAATTGAGGACTAATTTAGAGAACCATCTTCTACTGAGCAAGTCGTAGATATTGGTCTCTTATTTGTCCCAACGTGGTGGAAACTAGTTTTGCTAGATGATGATTGGGTGTGACGGTCGCAGTGCTGGTGTGTGGTGATGGTGTATAAGTGCTGGTTAAAAATGTCTAACAAGGTACTAAAACAACTTTATTAGTAGCTACCTTGTTGACAAACTCTAAAAACAGTGCTCTAACAGTTTCAAATATAATAACTGTGTTGAAGAACGGTCAACATGTTTCTGCTAACGGATTTGAATCATCCTAGCTTTCGTCAGGACCTAGAAGCTACTGCGAAAAACTGTGTAAAATAATAAAGTGATTGATACAACCTGGACCCTGATAGGTGTCCAAGAAACTCCGTGGGCGGTAGTTTATATTCACTGACCTGCATAAATGGAAAGAAAAGATAAAAAGAACACAACATAGCAAAATACCCTTCACATAGTGTAATTCTCAAGATTTTACAAATAGCATCCGGCACAATGTCCGATAAACCAAATACTCTTGGATGTATTAAGACTGTGATAAGTCTAAGAACTCAAATCGAAATTAGACGACTTAAAGGCACTTACCCTATCTGTGATGGGTGTGCGCCTCACCTCACCTGGCTACTGCTCAGGTATAAGGAGGCCCCGCTCTGTAGAGAAAATCAGAGGGTTCAACAATGTTAAAACCTAGTGGTTGGTTAAAATTTAAACGCTTAAGCCCAGCCGCGTTATGTCAAGAAACGCCTAATTACACCGGGAATCATCCGACCGCTACAACAATGGTCTCCAGGAAGCGCTCGATCTCGGTGACATTTTTAAAGATAATGGTTAAGGCCTAAGCAGAAGGCCGACTTGTACCACTAATGTGGTGCGTGTCACGTAGCATCAACTTGTAGTAGAATGACAGCTCACCTGTCCGTCGGTACCTCTTGTCAGTACTGAGCTCGTAGGGGAGGCAACCTACGAGGTGTCCGAACACGGCAGAAATAGAGAATGCCGATCTAAGTTGTCATGGCAACCAAGGGAAACCGAGGCTGACGTGCGTGCGCAGATGTTGCGTCATCGCGTTCCGTGTTAGAGTCTGGGAAATGTAGTATTTGACTCAATATTTGTCAGGGGCTGCCGTAGTTAGAAAGCAGGCTCCAAACCACCGCTCGTATAGGATTAAGAGATGATGGATGTTTGTGGGTGATGTTATAATAAAGTACCGTATATCATAACAAACAGATAAACTGATAATAACAGCGAAACACCTGGTGTTATGATATTAAAAGCATATGGTAAACAAGAAGGCCATTCCTTTGTAGAGCGGAACTTAAAGAATTCAGCGCCTCCTAGTACATCATTACCATACATATGGAGGGTACTAATAGATGTCTGCTCTTAGAGTGAGGCCCAAGGAATATCATCATTCAGCCCATTGCGATCACTCTGGAGTTTGAAGACCCATTTCTGTTCCTTGTGGAACAGAAAGTTAGTGATGTCTGTTATATGTGATGGAATGAATGGTTGTTCGAGGACTAACCACCTGATGTCTTCTGGTTTATGATTAAGTGAGAGAAAGTGGTTAGACATTTTTGTTGCTTGTTTCTTGCGTCTAATAGTACTCTTGTGCTCGCTTATTCTCACTTTGATTTTTCGGGTGGTCATCCCTACATATTTCAATGAGCAGGGACATGTAATCAGATAGATGACTTTCTCTGAATTACAGTTAGTGTGTTTGTTGAGAATCCAAGGTTTTGAGGTGCCAATGTCAACCGATTTAGTGGGTTCTGTTTGAGGACAAACCGAGCAAGAACCACAAGGATAGGACTCTTGGTCAGACAAGCCAAAAAAAGAGCAGCTAACAATAATAGGGACGCTCTAATTGCGCCAGCTACACCCAAACCACCACTTAAGAGACTTACATTTGTAAACACCTTCAGCACACTGTCAAATGACGTGCAAAAAGTGGTACGAAAACATTGGCGGATTCTCAATTTGAACAATGAAGAAATCCCTCCTCCACTTTTCTCGTTCAAGAGAGGTACTAACCTCAGGGACAATTTGGTACACACACGACCCAAAGCAAAGAAGGATCCTGCCATATCTACACTCTGGCACCTTCCACCGGTTCAAGGCCACTATCCTTGTGGTTCTTGCTCGGTTTGTCCTCAAACAGAACCCACTAAATCGGTTGACATTGGCACCTCAAAACCTTGGATTCTCAACAAACACACTAACTGTAATTCAGAGAAAGTCATCTATCTGATTACATGTCCCTGCTCATTGAAATATGTAGGGATGACCACCCGAAAAATCAAAGTGAGAATAAGCGAGCACAAGAGTACTATTAGACGCAAGAAACAAGCAACAAAAATGTCTAACCACTTTCTCTCACTTAATCATAAACCAGAAGACATCAGGTGGTTAGTCCTCGAACAACCATTCATTCCATCACATATAACAGACATCACTAACTTTCTGTTCCACAAGGAACAGAAATGGGTCTTCAAACTCCAGAGTGATCGCAATGGGCTGAATGATGATATTCCTTGGGCCTCACTCTAAGAGCAGACATCTATTAGTACCCTCCATATGTATGGTAATGATGTACTAGGAGGCGCTGAATTCTTTAAGTTCCGCTCTACAAAGGAATGGCCTTCTTGTTTACCATATGCTTTTAATATCATAACACCAGGTGTTTCGCTGTTATTATCAGTTTATCTGTTTGTTATGATATACGGTACTTTATTATAACATCACCCACAAACATCCATCATCTCTTAATCCTATACGAGCGGTGGTTTGGAGCCTGCTTTCTAACTACGGCAGCCCCTGACAAATATTGAGTCAAATACTACATTTCCCAGACTCTAACACGGAACGCGATGACGCAACATCTGCGCACGCACGTCAGCCTCGGTTTCCCTTGGTTGCCATGACAACTTAGATCGGCATTCTCTATTTCTGCCGTGTTCGGACACCTCGTAGGTTGCCTCCCCTACGAGCTCAGTACTGACAAGAGGTACCGACGGACAGGTGAGCTGTCATTCTACTACAAGTTGATGCTACGTGACACGCACCACATTAGTGGTACAAGTCGGCCTTCTGCTTAGGCCTTAACCATTATCTTTAAAAATGTCACCGAGATCGAGCGCTTCCTGGAGACCATTGTTGTAGCGGTCGGATGATTCCCGGTGTAATTAGGCGTTTCTTGACATAACGCGGCTGGGCTTAAGCGTTTAAATTTTAACCAACCACTAGGTTTTAACATTGTTGAACCCTCTGATTTTCTCTACAGAGCGGGGCCTCCTTATACCTGAGCAGTAGCCAGGTGAGGTGAGGCGCACACCCATCACAGATAGGGTAAGTGCCTTTAAGTCGTCTAATTTCGATTTGAGTTCTTAGACTTATCACAGTCTTAATACATCCAAGAGTATTTGGTTTATCGGACATTGTGCCGGATGCTATTTGTAAAATCTTGAGAATTACACTATGTGAAGGGTATTTTGCTATGTTGTGTTCTTTTTATCTTTTCTTTCCATTTATGCAGGTCAGTGAATATAAACTACCGCCCACGGAGTTTCTTGGACACCTATCAGGGTCCAGGTTGTATCAATCACTTTATTATTTTACACAGTTTTTCGCAGTAGCTTCTAGGTCCTGACGAAAGCTAGGATGATTCAAATCCGTTAGCAGAAACATGTTGACCGTTCTTCAACACAGTTATTATATTTGAAACTGTTAGAGCACTGTTTTTAGAGTTTGTCAACAAGGTAGCTACTAATAAAGTTGTTTTAGTACCTTGTTAGACATTTTTAACCAGCACTTATACACCATCACCACACACCAGCACTGCGACCATCACACCCAATCATCATCTAGCAAAACTAGTTTCCACCACGTTGGGACAAATAAGAGACCAATATCTACGACTTGCTCAGTAGAAGATGGTTCTCTAAATTAGTCCTCAATTCCCAGATGATGAAGCAAACCACTTCGGGTGGATGATGGGAATCTTACACTCATGCGTACACGCACACATGTACACATGAACTCACAACACTAGCTTTACCCTTACGATTGTGTCAAGTTTTTCATATAGGCGAGACTCATAGTTGCTCATGTTGTTATAGTTTGTGGATCTGGGGATTGCAACTATTTGAGTCCTTAAACTTTATCCCTAGGACCCCCACTCTTTTTCAGAGATATCTTTATTATAATTTTTCTGACTTAGCCATAATATGCTATGTAAGGTGGATATCTTGGCTAAGTATGTCTATCCCTATCAGCAAGCTATCGCCAAACCGCTGGATTATTGCTGTATTTCCAGCGATAATCTCACAATTGGCAGCTTGCGCTCTGAATTTTATCGCTTTGGAGATAAACGTTGCTGATAGCACGCTATCTCCGCGATAAAATTCAGAGTTGGCCGGCAATAATTATCCTCGCGCTAAGAGCGCTGAGCGATAATTATCGCCGGCCCTTGCTGATATGCCCCTTTATTGGTTGATGAGATAGAAGTGCATTTTTATTATTTATTTCTACAATTGTTTTGGCAGTGCACTGTTTATTGCCGTGATCCTTTCTTGTAGGTGTTCATGACAAGTCAGTAAACCTGGCAAATGTATCATTTTATCTTCCATTGCTGCACTTCTGACTAAGGGTGGGCGTAATTTTGCAATTTTTGGAAGGGGTGGAATTGCGTAAAATTTCATGGGAAAATGTTTTTGCACATTTCTGTAAAAATGTCATGAAATTCCATAAAACAATTCACAAAAGTACACTTTCAGAGAGAAATGCGGCTTGCCGATATCTCAAATAACTTTTACCGAGTGAGCACATTAGGCAAGAAAAGTTGCATGAGATTACAACAGTAGACTATTCTGAGCAATAAATGTCTTTTATGAAATATTTTATATGCGAGCAAGTCTCTCATATGCAAATATGAGGCAAAATCGTATAATAGTAAATTTCAAGTCATTTCGTGAATTTCGCATAACGCAAAATTCAGGAATTACGCGAATCTCACCAGTATAATTCAAATTTCTCCTAGGCCTAGTTCTAACTTGTGCGGTGCGGTTTGAATACTTATTAAAACGTGTTATGACAGCTCCGTTGATTGTTCGAGGGATAAGCATAGCCGGAGCTTGAAGGAAGGAAATGATGCTAAGGGTGGAGGGAAATGACGCTATCTGCTATTTCCGCAGGAAACAGCAGCAGTTGCATTATTAACAGAACGGGGTTGGCGGTTGCCCCTGCGCCGGCCTTACACCCTTCGGTTATAAGCAGAACAGCTGCCTTTGTGCTGGGCTCGCTCTGGAACACAGGAGGAACTGCAATGGAGTGAGCGGCCCTCTCCCGAGCTGCCTCAGTGTAAAAGGGGCTAAACTTAAAAACAAATGCACTTCAGTGTTTCACTCATTACGTCACATACAAGCGAGCATGAACCAGTCATCACATTTAGGTGAAAGCTCACAATTTATTGAGTCAATATTAATGTTGAACTACCTCACATGCTCTGCTGACTCATCTCAGAGATATCAATTATTCCAGCAAATTGTCTTTTAATATTGACTGCTACACATTTATAGGGACTCCTATATGCAACATTCAACAAAACACAGCACCCACAAAAAACACAATACACCAAAAAAACAAGCCACACAACCATAGTTTCACAACACACAACAAAGTAACACCATTCAAAGGTTAAACAATACACAACACAACATAACTTTAGCATTACACAATGGAAGCCAACAACCCGACCCACAGATCGCAAACCATAAGAACAGCACAATACACCTGTAACTGTCAAATTAACCACAACCACTCTAGGAAATCCATTATGTCACTACCACCCGATCACTCTACAGCATCCCAATAAAAAACATTATGCCAGGCACCACTATTTTCCACAACACCACACACACACAAACCATAGCAGCTCACCGCCAACCCCACCACACAATTACTATCCCACACCAACATGAAACCACCTTACATCACAATGAGTTCAATCATCTCCACCTCACTACTGCACTCCATTCCTCCACTGTGACGTCACCATTATACTACCATCAACAGAATCACAGCACCACCCACTATCATTACACAGCCAAACCCCACCACAAAGCAATACAACACACTGCCAGAGCAACAAAGCAATGCAGCAGCAAAATACTGGACAACACATGAACACAGTACAGCACACGAACACAGTACAGCACACAAACATAATAGTAGTGCACACCACCACACAATGTAAAATTGCAGTATTAACACCACCATACCAACACAACAAATGCAATAGAACACCGCGCCCACAACAACACGACACAATAACAACTTAAGAGCATGCAACGCACCAGCACAACACATTCCTATGTTAATACAAATATACACCAATAATATACAACCATAAAAAATAAACCACATACACAGAACACAATACGAAGCATAATACAAGAATACAGTACACAGCACACAAAAGCACAATGTATAATATCAGCACACAAAAACACAACATCAGAACTAGAAAAAAAGCACATCACAACAATGCATGAAACACACAGCAATTGTTATTTTGTGCTGTGTCAATGTGTCTACGTATACGCCTCCTGTGTCGGCGCCTTGTTTTTCATTCAGAGAGCTTGTGATACCAAGCAGGAGGTCAGGTATATGTGCATACGGTAGCACAATAAAGTCAAACCTATTGTATTTGCCAATGCTTGTTATCTAGTACTGCTGCAGAACCCTGTTTGCTTTAAATTGCAAGCATTCATGCCTCTGAAATTTAGACTGTATTCCCTTTGTAAACCGGCCATACGACCCACAGAACAAACAGGAAGTGCGTCATCTGTTCTAGGCAGAGGAGAGTTATTGCAGGTGAAATGCGTTTGATTCCCTGAAGTGCGTCGTCTGTTTTGGCAGCGGTGAGCTATAGCAGGACGACATGCGTTTGATTCCCTGTAACATTTCTGCAAAGACCAGCGGGAAACGATTTGCACCGCACGCCATATCAGATTAATCACCGTAGCTCATTGGGTGACAACATGAATACCGAAAACGATTGCTTTCCTCACATATGTTTTGTATCATTGAAAAGGACCCCCTGCAGGAGCTGGGAATATTATGCAAGTAGGAATGCGAGGTACTTAGCGCTTTCTAACCTCTAATGCCCTCGCCGCACAGAGACGGGCACTCAGCGCGGATTACCCTGATCCTCGCTAAGCGCAAACTCTTCTGATATTTGCTCATTGCACAGTAGCGTGCTGCCAGGTACGCAGAGGCAACCTGATCTGGATTAGCTGACAGTGCGCGCGCTGCATGTCATGGGCTGTGAGAATGTGGCGGGATTAGGGTGTATCCGTGGAAAGCAGGGGCTGAGCCCCACTGGGAGACACCTCTGATTGCTACTAACTCCATCAGTCCAAAAATATGATTCTTTTGTTATTGACATAAAATGGTAAAATGGTAGAAAAAGAAGAAATCAAAGAGTGTCTCATTGGTAAAAACATGATTTTCTGGGTACCTTACACAGGCTCAATTGATATGGACAGACCAACTCCATGTGA